>NC_053037.3:226798624-228027707 GCF_002575655.3 Aegilops tauschii subsp. strangulata | reverse complement strand
ATCCAGAGGACTTGGAGTCTATGTAATGCAATCAACGAGCAGAGCACGAGGCAGGGGGGCGCCCACCTCCCCGAGGAGCGCCCTCCACCCTCATGGGCCCCTCGTTGCTCCACCGACGTACTTCTTCCTCCTATATATACCCATATACCCTGGAAACATCAGATACGGAGCCAAAACCCTATTTCCACCACCGCAACCTTTTGTACCCGTGAGATCCCATCTTGGGGCCTTTTCCGGCGCTCCACGGAGGGGGCATTGATCACGGAGGGCTTATACATCAACACCATAGCCTCTTCGATGATGTGTGAGTAGTTTACCTCAGACCTTCGGGTCCATAGTTATTTGCTAGATGGCTTCTTCTCTCTCTTTGGATCTCAATACAAAGTTCTCCTCGATCTTCTTGGAGATCTATTCGATGTAATCTTCTTTTGCGGTGTGTTTGCCGAGATCCGATGGATTGTGGGTTTATGATCAAGATTATCTATGAACAATATTTGAATCTCCTCTGAATTCTTTTATGTATGAATTGTTATCTTTGCAAGTCTCTTCGAATTATCAGTTTGGTTTGGCCTACTAGATTGATCTTTCTTGCAATGGGAGAAGTGCTTAGCTTTGGGTTCAATCTTGCAATGTCCTTTCCCAGTGACAGCAGGGGCAGCAAGGCACATATTGTATTGTTGCCATCGAGGATAAAAAGATGGGGTTTATATCATATTGCATGAGTTTATCCCTCTACATCATGTCATCTTACTTAAAGCATTACTCTGTTCTTATGAACTTAATACTCTAGATGCATGCTGGATAGTGGTCGACGTGTGGAGTAATAGTAGTAGATGCAGAATCGTTTCGGTCTACTTGCCGCGGACGTGATGCTTATATAGATGATCATACCTAGATATTCTCATAACTATGCTCAATTCTATCAATTGCTCGACAGTAATTCGTTTACCCACCGTAATACTTATGCTCTTGAGAGAAGCCACTAGTGAAACCTATGGCCCCCGGGTCTATCTTCCATCATATTAGTCTTCCAACACTTAGCTATTTTTATTGCCGTTTATTTTACTTTGCATCTTTATTTCTCTTTATCATAAAAATACCAAAAATATTATTTTATCATATCTATCAGATCTCACTCTCGTAAGTGACCGTGAAGGGATTGACAACCCCTTTATCGCGTTGGTTGCGAGGTTCTTATTTGTTTGTGTAGGCGCGTGGGACTCGAGCGTGATCTCCTACTGGATTGATGCCTTGGTTCTCAAAAACTGAGGGAAATACTTGCGCTACTTTACTTCATCACCCTTTCCTCTTCAAGGGAAAACCAACACAATGCTCAAGAGGTAGCAAGAAGGATTTCTGGTGCCGTTGCCGGGGAGATTCGCGCCAAGTCATGTCAAGATTTGACTCCCAACAACAAGCCATTTTTGGTGCCATTTCCGAGTCTACACAAGTCAAGACTTGCCAAGTACCCATCACACACTCTTATCCCTCGCATTACATTATTTGCCATTTGCCTCTCGTTTTCCTCTCCCCCACTTCACCCTTGCTGTTTTATTCGCTTTCTCTTTTCCGTTCATCTCTTTTTTGCTTGCTTCTTGTTTGCTTGTGTGTTGGATTGCTTGCTTGTCACGATGGCTCAAGAGAATACTAAATTGTGTGACTTTACCAATACCAACAACAATGATTTTCTTAGCACTCCGATTGCTCCTCTTACCGAAGCTGAATCTTGTGAAATTAATGCTGCTTTGTTGAATCTTGTCATGAAAGATCAATTCACCGGCCTTCCAAGTGAAGATGCCGCTACCCATCTAAATAGCTTTGTTGATTTGTGTGATATGCAAAAGAAGAAAGATGTGGACAATGATATTGTTAAATTGAAGCTATTTCCTTTTTCGCTTAGAGATCATGCTAAAGCTTGGTTTTCATCTTTGCCTAAAGATAGTATTGATTGATGGAATAAGTGCAAAGATGCTTTTATCTCTAAGTATTTTCCTCCCGCTAAAATCATCTCTCTTAGAAATGATATCATGAATTTTAAGCAACATGATCATGAACATGTTGCACAAGCTTGGGAGAGAATGAAATTAATGATACGCAATTGCCCTACACATGGTTTGAATCTTTGGATGATTATACAAAAAAATTATGCCGGATTGAATTTTGCTTCTAGAAATCTTTTAGACTCGGCCACGGGAGGCACTTTTATGGAAATCACTTTAGGAGAAGCTACTAAACTCCTAGATAATATTATGGTTAATTATTCTCAATGGCACACCGAAATATCTACTAATAAAAAAGTGCATGTGATAGAAGAAATTAATGTTTTGAGTGGAAAGATGGATGAACTTATGAAATTATTTGCTACTACAAGTGTTTCTTCTGATCCTAATGATATGCCTTTGTCTACTTTGATTGAGAATAATAATGAATCTATGGATGTGAATTTTGTTGGTAGGAATAATTTTGGTAACAACACGTATAGAGGAAACTTTAATCCTGGGTCGTTCCCTAATAATTCCTCTAATAATTATGGCAATTCCTACAACAATTATTATGGAAATTTTAATAAGATGCCCTCTGAATTTGAGACTAGTGTTAAGGAGTTTATGAATTCGCAAAAGAATTTCAACGCTTTGCTTGAAGAAAAATTGCTTAAGGTTGATGAATTGGCTAGGAACGTTGATAGAATTTCTCTTGATGTTCAGTCTTTGAAACTTAGATCTATTCCACCTAAGCATGATATCAATGAGTCTCTCAAATCCATGAGAATTTCCATTGATGAGTGCAAAGAAAGAACCGCTAGGATGCATGCTAAGAAAGATTGCTTTGTGAAAGCGTGTTCTTCTAGTTTCTATGAAAATAAAGATGAAGATCTAAAAGTTATTGATGTGTCTCCTATTAAATCTTTGTTTTGAAATATGAATCTTGATAATGATGGGACTGGAGATGAGTCACCTTTACCTAGAAGGCGTCCTAAAAATTGGGAGTTTTCAGATCTTGATGCAAAAATTGGTAAAAGTGGGATTGAAGAGATCAAAACTTTAGAGATTAATGAACCCACTATTTTGGATTTCAAGGAATTTAATTATGACAATGGCTCTTTGATAGATTGTATTTCCTTGTTGCAATCCGTGCTAAATTCTCCTCATGCTTATAGTCAAAATAAAGCTTTTACTAAACATATCGTTGATGCTTTGGTGCAATCTTATGAAGAAAAAATTGAGTTGGAAGTTTCTATCCCTAGAAAATTTTATGATGAGTGGGAACCTACTATTCAAATTAAAATTAAATATCAAGAATGTTATGCTTTGTGTGATTTGAGTGCTAGTGTTTCCACGATTCCAAAAACTTTGTGTGATTTACTAGGATTCCGTGAATTTGATGATTGTTCTTTAAACTTGCACCTTGCGGATTCCACTATTAAGAAACCTATGGGAAGAATTAATGATGCTCTTATTGTTGCAAATAGGAACTATGTGCCCGTAGATTTCATTGTTCTTGACATAGATTGCAATCCTTCATGTCCTATTATTCTTGGTAGACCTTTCCTTAGAACGATTGGTGCAATTATTGATATGAAGGAAGGGAATATTAGATTCCAATTTCCGTTAAGGAAAGGCATGGAACACTTTCCTAGAAATAAAATAAAATTACCATATGTATCTATTATGAGAGCCACTTATGGATTGCCTACCAAAGATGGCAATACTTAGATCTATCCTTGCTTTTATGGCTAGCTAGGGGCGTTAAACGATAGCGCTTGTTGGGAGGCAACCCAATTTTATTTTAGTTTTTTGCTTTTTGCTTCTGTTTAGGAATAAATATTTGATCTAGCCTCTGGTTAGATTTGTTTTTATGTTTTAATTAGTGTTTGTGCCAAGTTAAACCTATAGGATCTTCTTAGATGATAGTTATTTGATCTTGCTGAAAATTCCAGAAACTTTCTGTTAACGAAAACAATTGTCAAAAATCACCAGAACGTGATAAAATATTGATTACAATTGCAGTAGATCAATAAACAAATTTCCTAGGTCTTCATATTTTGGTAGATTTTTCTGAGTTCCAGAAGTTTGCGTTAGTTACAGATTACTACAGACTGTTCTATTTTTGACAGATTCTGTTTTTCGTGTGTTGTTTGCTTATTTTGATGAATCTATGGCTAGTAAAAGAGTTTATAAACCATAGATAAGTTGGAATATAGTAGGTTTAGCAAAAATATAAATAAATAATGAGTTCAATACAGTACCTTGAAGTGGTGTTTTGTTTTCTTTCGCTAACGGAGCTCACGAGATTTTCTGTTGAGTTTTGTGTTGTGAAGTTTTCATGTTTTGGGTAAAGATTTGATGGATTATTGAACAAGGAGTGGCAAGATCCTAAGATTAGGGATGCCCATGGCACCCCAAGATAATCTAAGGACACCAAAAAGCCAAAGCTTGGGGATGCCCCGGAAGGCATCCCCCCTTTCGTCTTCGTCCATCGGTAACTTTACTTGGGGCTATATTTTTATTCACCACATGATATGTGTTTTGCTTCGAGCGTCTTGTATGATTTGAGTCTTTGCTTTTTAGTTTACCACAATCACCCTTGATGTACACACCTTTTGAGAGAGACACACATGATTCGGAATTTATTAGAATACTCTATGTGCTTCACTTATATCATTTGAGCTATATAGTTTTTGCTCTAGTGCTTCACTTATATCTTTTAGAGCATGGTGGTGGATTTGTTTTATATAAACTATTGTTCTCTCATGCTTCACTTATATTATTTTAAGAGTCCTACAAAACAGCATGGTAATTTGCTTCAATCATAAAAATTGGTCCCAATATAATAGGCATCCGAGATTAATATTTTTTTCCTATAAGTGTGTTGAATACTATGAGAAGTTTGATGCTTGATAATTGTTTTGAGATATGAAGATGGTGATATTAGAGTCATGGTAGTTGAGTAGTTGTCAATTTGAGGAATACTTGTGTTAAAGTTTGTGAATCCCGTAGCATGCACGTATGGTGAACCGTTATGTGATGAAGTCGGAGCATGATTTATTTATTGATTGTCTTCCTTCTGAGTGGCGGTCGGGGACGAGCGATGTTCTTTTCCTACCAATCTATCCCCGTAGGAGCATGCGCGTAATACTTTGCTTTGATAACTTGTAGATTTTTGCAACAAGTATATGAGTTCTTTATGACTAATGTTGAGTCCATGGATTATACGCACTCTCATCCTTCCACCATTGCTAGCCTCTCTAATACCGCGCACTTTTCGCCGATATCATACACCCACCATATACCTTCCTCAAAACAGCCACCATACCTACCAATCATGGCATTTCCATAGCCATTCCGAGATATATTGCCATGCAACTTACCACCGTTTCGTTTACTATGACACGCTCCATCATTGTCATATTGCTTTGCATGATCATGTAGTTGACATCGTATTTGTGGCAAAGCCACCGTTCATAATTGTCATACATGTCACTCTTGATTCATTACATATCCCGGTACACCGCCGGAGGCATTCACATAGAGTCATATTTTGTTCTAAGTATTGAGTTGTAAAGTAAATAAAAGTGTGATGATCATCATTATTAGAGCATTGTCCCATGTGAGGAAAGGATGATGGAGACTATGATTCCCCCACAAGTCGGGATGAGACTCCGGACTAAATAAAAAAAAGAGGCCATAAAAAAAGAGAAAAGGCCCAAAGAAAAAAATGAGAGAAAAGAGAGAAGGGACAATGCTACTATCCTTTTACCACACTTGTGCTTCAAAGTAGCACCATGATCTTCATGATAGAGAGTCTCCTATGATACCACTTTCATATACTAGTGGGAATTTTTCATTATATAACTTGGCTTGTATATTCCAATGATGGACTTCCTCAAAATTGCCCTAGGTCTTCGTGAGCAAGCGAGTTGGATGCACACCCACTTAGTTTCTTTTGTTGAGCTTTCATACACTTATAGCTCTAGTGCATCCGTTGCATGGCAATCCCTACTCACTCGCATTGATATCTATTAATGGGCATCTCCATAGCCCGTTGATACGCCTAGTTGATGTGAGACTATCTTCTCCTTTTTTTGTCTTCTCCACAATCACCATCCTATTCCACATATAGTGCTATGTCCATGGCTCACGCTCATGTATTGCGTGAAGATTGAAAAAGCTTGAGAACACCAAAAGTATGAAACAATTGCTTGGCTTGTCATCGGGGTTGTGCATGATTTAAATATTTTGTGTGGTGAAGATAGAGCATAGCCAGACTATATGATTTTGTAGGGATAACTTTCTATGGCCATGTTATTTTGAGAAGACATAATTGCTTAGTTAGTATGCTTGAAGTATTATTAGTTTTATGTCAATATTAAACTTTTGTCTTGAATCTTTCGGATCTGAATATTCATACCACAAATAAGAGAATTACATTGAAAATTATGCTAGGTAGCATTCCACATCAAAAATTCTGTTTTTATCATTTACCTACTCGAGGACGAGCAGGAATTAAGCTTGGGGATGCTTGATACGTCTCCAATGTATCTATAATTTTTTATTGTTCCATGCTATATTATATTCTGTTTTGGATGTTTAATGGGCTTTATTATATACTTTTATATTATTTTTGGGACTAACCTATTAACCGGAGGCCCAGCCCAAATTGCTGTTTTTTGCTATTTCAGTGTTTCGAAGGAAAAAGATATCAAACGGAGTCCAAACGGAATGAAACCTTCGGGAACGTGATTTATCGAACAAACATGATCCAGAGGACTTGGATTCTACGTAAAGCACTCAACAAGGAGAGCACGAGGCAGGGGGCGCGCCCTCCACCCTCGTGGGCCCCTCGTTGCTCCACCGACATACTTCTTCCTACTATATATACCCATATATACCCTGGAAACATCAGATACGGAGCCAAAACCCTATTTCCACCGCCGCAACCTTCTGTACCCGTGAGATCACATCTTGGGGCCTTTTCCGGCGCTCCGCCGGAGGGGGCATTGATCATGGAGGGCTTCTACATCAACACCATAGCCTCTCCAATGATGTGTGAGTAGTTTACCTCAGACCTTCGGGTCCATAGTTATTAGCTAGATGGCTTCTTCTCTCTCTTTGGATCTCGATACAAAGTTCTCCTTGATCTTCTTGGAGATCTATTCGATGTAATCTTCTTTTGCGGTGTGTTTCTCGAGATCCGATGAATTGTGGGTTTATGAGCAAGATTATCTATGAACAATATTTGAATCTCCTCCGAATTCTTTTATGTATGATTGGTTATCTTTGCAAGTCTCTTTGAATTCAGTTTGGTTTGGCCTACTAGATTGATCTTTCTTGCAATGGGAGAAGTGCTTAGCTTTGGGTTCAATCTTGCGGTGTCCTTTCCCTGTGACAGCAGGGGCAGCAAGGCACGTATTGTATTGTTGCCATCGAGGATAAAAATATGGGGTTTATATCATATTGCATGAGTTTATCCCTCTACATCATGTCATCTTACTTAAAGCATTACTCTGTTCTTATGAACTTAATACTCTAGATGCATGCTGGATAGTGGTCGACGTGTGGAGTAATAGTAGTAGATGTAGAATCGTTTCGGTCTACTTGCCACGGACGTGATGCTTATATACATGATCATACCTAGATATTCTCATAACTATGCTCAATTCTATCAATTGCTCGACAGTAATTCGTTTACCCACCGTAATACTTATGCTCTTGAGAGAAGCCACTAGTGAAACCTATGGCCCCCGGGTCTATCTTCCATCATATTAATCTTCCAACACTTCGCTATTTTTATTGCCGTTTATTTTTCTTTGCATCTTTATTTCTCTTTATCATAAAAATACCAAAAATATTATCTTATCATATCTATCAGATCTCACTCTCGTAAGTGACCGTGAAGGGATTGACAACCCCTTTATCGCGTTGGTTGCGAGGTTCTTATTTGTTTGTGTTGGTGCTTGGGAATCGAGCGTGATCTCCTACTGGATTGATACCTTGGTTCTCAAAAACTGAGGGAAATACTTACGCTACTTTACTGCATCACCCTTTCCTCTTCAAGGGAAAACCAACGCAGTGCTCAAGAGGTAGCAGTTGTCTGCAAATAAAGTCGCCTAACCTTGTAAGAATTGGAATTTGTTTTGACAGAAGGCAGCTCATCATCCAAGACGCCCCTTCACTTCAAAGGTTGATCCTTGATTCTAGTTATTCACCGTTGCAAATAACCGTCCTCTCTGCGCCTAAACTGGAGACCTTGGGTGTAATACATGATCTCTGTGCTCATTTCAATATGGTGTTTGGCTCCACAGTTCTTCAGGTACTTTACATTATCATCTACACTTGTAACCATAAGCTGCATTTTAAATTTCTGCGCATAAGTTATATGTCATCTTGGAGTACACATTTTGTACTAATATTATGTTCTATGCTCAATGAAGAGTTTCTCCATGGATGGCCTATCAATGGTGCTGGATTCTGTCAAGATCTCATACATCCAAATGAATAGTTTTGATCTGAACAACATTATTGGCTTGCTGCAATGCTTTCCATGTCTGGAGAAGTTGTATATAAAGGTGATAATTTCACGCACATTGGAAGCCCGCATATAGTGTACTAGAATAACCGTTCAGCTGTTGCTCTTTCGACACTCTTTTTTTAGACCTTAACTGTTTTTAATCTTCATGTTTATTTAGGCAACAGGACGGGGTAAGAAAGTTATAACCAATCGGTGGATTCGTAAGCATCGGGATTTTCTCACTTCTCATGAGATTCGATTGAAGACAATAACGCTAGAACGATATGTAGCCAACCGTGCAAACACTAGATTTGTCACATTCTTCCTGCTGAATGCGAGGTTACTATTATCCAGCAGGCTTAAGTTTATCAGCAGCATGGTTTTGACGGATGGGTATGTGGAAGAGCAAAAAAAGGAGTTTCAGGTGGGCAAAAGAGCTTCTGAATATGCCGGGCTTCTATTTACAACATATTGTGGTCATAATCCAGTAAATTGTACGACCCAGGATGTTCATTCTATGGACCTGACCGATCCATTTGACTGTGACTGCCCAAAACAGTGCTGGAGTTAGATGTTGTTGCCCTTTTCAACCTGGGATTTTTTGTAAACCTGATGAACAATTAACCCTCGTGCTTTTGTATAGTTTGTAAGCTAGAGTTACATGTTCTTGCCCTTTCCAACTCGGCTGTGACTGTCATATTTTCTTTGAAGCAAGGCAAATAGCTTGCCAGTCATTTAATTTAGAGTGAAATATTGTAACAACTAACAAATCCCAACCAAGGGAAATAACATCACTCTCGCTGGCTGCTTGAGCTTACTGTGCATTACATAAGTCAAGTGATTAGCCCCCACCAGCACCCACAAACTTATTTCGAACTAGCACATCAAATGGGCTGTAAATTTTCATAGTAAAGGCTGCATGACCGTGACAGATTTGGATTATGACTTTTGGGACCCGCAAGGAAATAGCCTATGCAAGGTGGTGTTGACTTACTAGCCAGTCAACAAACGATTCTGACTACCAGCCGTTGAATTAACATCCAACATCTGTCGTGTATCTTCTATCTCTTGTCTTCTTCTTCCTCCAGCCACCCAAACCAAACCACCCCGTCGGCTCCGCATGCTCCCGCCTCCCATGGCTGGTTGCGCCTCCACCGCCCTACCATACGTACCCTCCAACGTTGGCCAGTCCCTCCCTCTATTCCCCCACATGTCCTGTTATTCTCCGGCGAGGTCAGCCCCAACACGCACCCGCACCTGAACCTATCAACCCTCGTACTCCACTCCGCCTGCGACTGGACCGGCGCATCTTCCACGGCTCCTGTTCGTTCCGTCCGAGGCCTCGCCGTCGTCCTCCGCCTTGCGGCCTAGGTTCGCTCGCCGTGCGCGGTGCGCCGCCCTCTTGCGTTGTCAACGTCGTCAACAACCGAGAGGAACAAGGAGATGACTGTACGTGGAGAGGATGAAATTAGGGACCCACCAGCTTCATGGCAGTATGCAAGCAAGTGCCTCTATATTACAAGCCCAAAAATATGGTTCCTCCTAATGGTTGGACATCTGGGGCTCACGCCATTGTCAACGTAGTTAATAAACGAGAGAATTACACTAAGAGCGGCTGACACCAGGGACCCAGCAGGTCGCGCAGTTTTTTTTTGAGGAACAAGCAGTTCTTATTTATACTAGTTTTAGCGACGGATCAGGGTAACAACGGGGCTGTGCGGGGGCTGTGGCCCGTCTAGCCAGGGTTTTATTTATGTTTACCACATCATGAGCCCAGTTGTGTTTTTTTCTTGCTAAAAATGGCTAGCCCAGTTCTTTTTTTTAAGAAATACCCAAACGAGGCCTACTTGCTTTATCAGCCCTGCTGGGTTGCAAATCTTTCAAGACGAGGAGAGTTTCATTCGCCTTCCCCAGAAATGGGCTGTACATTTTTAAAACACATCAAACCGGAATTAGTTTCAATTTTTTTTCATTACAAGATTTTAAATTCCATTGATTTTTATGCGTGGACAATTATTTGGATTTTATATTTATAGAAATTATTTTTCAAAATAGTTTGAATGTGAATCGATATTTCGGGATTAAAAACAATTGACCGCATCGAAATATGCAAAAAATCCGTATACTTTTTAACCGTGGCCACAATATGGGGTGTAATGCTAACAAAAAGAAGATGGGCTCCAAAAAAATTCTTAAGAATTAGCAAATGGGTTGTACATTATTAGAAATAATGCACACGAGAGCAGTGACTGTTGGATGTCCATCCAACGGCTGCCGTGCTTCTTCAATCTCTGCCTTTCTTGCTCCAGCCGCTTAAACAAGCGCCAGCTGGACTGCCTGCTCCCTCCTCCCGCGGCCGGCTATGCTACCGCGCAGGCCTCACCGCCCCACCGTACTCCCATCGCTGGCCTAGCCATCCCTCTACTCACCCACACCTGCTGTTATTCTCTAGGGACGGCAGACGAACCAGTAAACCCTCGTACCCCTCCGTGTGGGAAACAACTCCCGAGTCTTCCCTGGCTCCATGTCGTTCCCTTCCTAGGCCTCGCCGTTGTCCACCGCCCAGGTGCTCTCGGCGCGGCCTGGTCAACGTTGTCAACGACCAACATGCATCTGAAGTGGACTGTACGTGGAGAGGCTGACAGCTGGGTCCATGGCCGCACGCGAGGAAATGCCTCCTTATTACGCGCAAAATAATGATTCCTCCACCTGACATCTGGGACCCACCGGAAGGGCCTCTGTATTTCGCGAAAACACGTTACCGCCGCTGACAGCTCGGACCCACCAGCTATATCTTCGCACGCAAGGAAGTGCCTCCTTATTACGCACAAAAAAATGAATACCCCCTGCTAGCTGGGACCCAGTATAGTGGCAGGATGACTTGTGGGCCTAATAAGTTGACGGGGACGGAGGGCTTTGTCAACTTAGTCAATATGCATGATTCTAGCTCCAGTGACCGTACGATGTCCATCCAACGGCCGTATTGCTTCTTCAACCTCTGGTCTTCTTGCTCCAACCGCCCAAACCAGTGCCGGTCGTGCCTTGTGCTCCTGCCTCCCGTGGCCGGCTGCGATGCGGCGGAGGCCTCACCGCCCCTACTACTCCCACCGCTGGCCAGGCCATCCCTCTACTCACCCACACCCCCTGTTATTCTACGGTCGAAGCGTACGTAGCTTTGTAATTTTGGTCGCGAACGTGTACGTACATACTGGTCGATGTAGAGCTCGCACGTGTCGTAGTTGAGGTGCGCATGTAGCATGTACACGTACGTACAGCGGCCAGTGTGCAAGAAAGAAAATACGGCCACGTACGTACATACGGGCGGGGTCTCGAACGCCTACTCACGCATACGTACGGCCAGGTCTCGTGTACATGGCTAGGTCGGAACGGAGAAACTGTGTCGTCGTCGTGTTCATGGGGAGGCAACAGAATGCGTCGTGTTCATCGGGAGGCAACGGAACGCGTGGGAGCTAACCGGCTTGGATGGAACAGCCGATGGAAACGAGGCCTGGCGTACCGCAGAACGGAGGAAACGGCCTTGTGTTCGACCGGCCACGTTTGAAATGGGATCTTGTTCATCGGGAGGGGTCTGGCATACCATAAAACGGAGGAAACGGATCTCCTATGGTCGAAACGAGGGTCTTGTTGATCGGGAGGGGTGTGGCGTACCGCAAAACAGAGGAAACGAACTTATGTTGGAGCACTACGGTCGAAACAGGGGTCCTGTTCATCGGGAGGGGTGTGGCGTACCGCAAAACGGTACTCCACGGGATACTGTTCATCTCCACCGTCGACCCCCTCCAGCCTCCACGGGCTACTGTTCATCCACCATCGACCTCCTCCAGCCTCCACCTGCGCCTGTTCATCCACGGGTTCCTCTTCATCTAGCCTCCACCGCGCTACTCCACCGGCTACTGTTCAACCAGCCCTCTCCACGGGCTCCTGTTCAACCACCCCTCCACGGGGCTACTGTTCATCCAGCCCTCCACCGTCTACTGTCCATCCTGCCCTCCACGGGGTCCTGTTCATCCAGCCCCAACCGGCTCGATCGATCAGGGTCCTGTTCATCCAGAGGCAACACCACGGGTTCCTGTTCATCCACCCCCACCGGGAACTGTTCATCCAAACCCCCCAGCAACGCTCACTGTTCATCCAGAGGCAACACCACGGGGTCCTGTTCATCCACCCCCACCGGGAACTGTTCAACCAAAGCCCCCAGCAACGCTCACTGTTCATCCAGAGGCAGTATCGATCGGCTTTAGTTAGCAGCAGTAGCGAAGGAATCGCTCGATCGGGTTCAGTTAACAGCCCTCGATCGATCGCTCGGGTTCAGTAACGCGTAGCCTGCAGTGCAACCGCTCCAGTTCAGTTAGAGCCCAACGCCTCGCTCGGGTTCAGTTAGAGCCCAATGCCTCGCACCCACGCGCGTGCGTGTACGAGACAAACGTGCATCGCTCGGCCCCGACCACCCACCCTAACCGGGAACACCCCGATATTTTCCTCGCCCTCGCTTCTACCACGGTTTTTCCGTCATGGACAGCCCAAAGAATGTCATGCAGCTGCGTCTCTGGCCCGCCCAGGAAGAAAAGCCCATTTTCTGTCATGATTTTTTGTCATAGAAGTAGGACCCCACCACATCTATGATGATACCATGTTTTGTCACAATTATTGTCATAGAAGTGTCATAAGTATGACAGAAAAAAATTTCGTTTGGTCCAAAATGTCACGGATGTGTCTTTTTTTTGTAGTGTAGGGCAAGAGATCCTTGACGCTGAAGATATCGCTCACGTTGTACTTATCGCGTGCTATGTCGATCTTGTAGGCGTTGTTGTTGTTGTTGTAGCGTTCTAGCACCTTGAAGGGTCCACCGGCTCGAGGTAGAACCTTGGACTTGCGTTCGTTGGGGAAGCGGTCCTTGCGAAGGTGTAGCCACACAAGATCTCCAATGTGGAATATCATGGGTTGCTTATTGATGTTGAGCTTGGCCGCGAGTCGTTCTACTTGGCGCTCGATTGTGTGCCATGTATCTTCATGCACCTTCTTGAGATAGCTTTCTCGTGCACTCGCGTCCATGTTGATGTGTTCTTGTAGTGGTGGAGGTAGAATGTCCAATGGGGACAAAGGATTGACGCCATAGACGACCTCGAAGGGGGGCTTGTCGGTAGTCGAATGTCTTGCGCGGTTGTAGGCATACTCGGTGATGGGTAAGCACTCTTCCCACTCCTTGATGTTCTTCTTGATCAACACGCGTAGGAGAGTCGATAGCGTCCTGTTCGTGACCTTCATTTGGCCGTTGGTTTGAGGATGGTATGCCGAAGAGAATAAGAGCTTGATTCCGAGCTTGGTGCATAGCATCTTCCAAAAGTATCTTAGGAACTTGACTTCGCGGTCTGACACGATAGTCTGGGGCACTCCATGTAGATGCAACATTTCCCCACAAAATAGATTGGCAACATGTGAAGCATCGTCTATCTTGTTGCATGGAATAAAATGTGCCATCTTAGAGAAACGGTCCACAACAACAAACACGGAATCCTTTCCATTTTGAGTTATAGGCAAACCAAGCATAAAGTCCATACTAATATCTTCCCATGGGTGATACGAAATAGGAAGTGGCATATAGAGACCATGGGATTGAGCTTTAGACTTAGCTTTGCGACATGTAGAGCATCGGCTGGTGTAGCGAGAGACGTCATGGAACATCTTGATCCAAAAGTAGTTCTTGGAGAGCGTAGCAAATGTCTTGTCGCATCCAAAGTGTCCCATAAGTCCTGCTCCATGAGCCTCTTGCAAAAGTAACAAACGAAGAGAAGACTAGGGGATGCGTAGTTTGTTAGCTCTCATAAGATAATCGTCCTTGATGTAATATCGTTCCCAAGATGTATGCATCAAGCATTTGGCATATGGAATAGCAAAAGTAGGATCATGCGCATACAAGTCTTTTATGTGCTCAAAGCCAATGATACTCAATTCAAGTTGAGTAACAAGCATGCATTTGCGGGAAAGCGCATCCGCCACAACATTCTCTTTACCTTTAATGCACTTGATGACATAAGGAAAAGAATCAATAAACTCACTCCATTTGGCATGTCACTTATTCAATTTAGTTTGACCCTTAAGGTACTTTAGCGTTTCATGGTCCATATGGATGACAAATTCATGAGGGCAAAGATAATGTTTCCACACATGCAAAACTCGCACTAAGGCATATAACTCTTTGTCATAGATGGGGTAATTTAGTTGCGCGCCGGAAAGTTTCTCACTAAAGTAAGCTATGGGGCACTTCTCTTGTATTGACACACCTCCTATACTATTGCCACTAGCATCGCAATGAACTTCAAAAGTTTTATCAAAATTGGGCAAGGCAAGCAAATGAGCATGTGTAAGAAAATTCTTAAGCTCATGAAATGCGGTATCTTGGGATGGTCCCCAAACAAGTGGTGCATTATTCTTACTCAAGGAATGCAAAGGAGATGCAATAGTGCTAAAGTCCTTAACGAATCTACGATAGAAACCGGCTAAGCCAAGGAAACTTCGCACTTGTTGCAAGTTCGTGGGTTGTGGCCAATTTTTAATAGCATAAATTTTAGCTTCATCGACATGAACACCTTTAGATGACACAATGAAACCTAAGAAAACAAGCTTATCAACACTAAGAAGGCATTTGTCCATATTAGCATAAAGGCGCTCTTTTCTTAGAGTTTGCAAAATGGTTCTAAGATGGGTGACATGATCTTCTAGAGACATGCTAAACACAAGAATATCATCAAAGTAGACCACAACGAATACGCCAATGTATGGGCGAAGAACATAATGCATCACACGCATAAAAGTGTGGGGTGCTTCGGATAAGCCCATAGGCATGACCAACCACTCATACAAGCCAAATTTGGTTTTAAAAGCGATTTTCCATTCATCACCCTCTTGAATGCGGATTTGGTAGTAGCCACTTTTAAGATCAATCTTAGAGAAAATGGTGGCTCCGCTAATCTCATCTAGCATATCATCAAGGCGAGGAATAGGTATCGATAACGAACGGTGATAGCATTGATGGGACCGCAATCGGAACACATGCGAAAACTACCGTCTTTCTTAGGTACTAGTATGACTCGTATGGCACAAATACTTAAGCTTTCACGTACATGCCCATCGTCAATGAGTTGTTGTACTTGCCTTTGGATTTCTTTGGTATCTTCCGTGTTGACGCAGTAGGGTGCTTGTTTGGTAACGGTGCGCCCGGGATGAGGTCGATTCGATGTTCGATGCCACATAGTGGAGGTAGTACCGGAGGTAGCTCGTAGGGGAAAACGTCCTTGAATTCCTGCAATTGAGAAGACAACACTAAAGGTAGATGGTGAGAGGTGTTAGTTCTTGTTGCCTTGTCCTTGCATAATAGGGCATAGTGCATAACACTTGATGGGTTCTCGCACACTTCTGTCATCTCACTTTTGGTAGCAAATAACACTAAGTTTTTCTTGTGCTCATCGTGGAGGCACTCAATTTTGGCTTGCAGTGCTCATTCTCTCTTTGGTGGCTCACTCTCTCACTATTCTCTCCATGATGGGTAGTTGCTTGCTTGTCGGCAATTGCTTGGCTTGGTGACATAGGTCGTAGCACATACTCCTTCCCCTTCATCTCGAAGCTATAGTGATTGGTTCTTCCATTGTGGATGACACCGCAGTTGAATTGCCAAGGTCATCCAAGTAGGAGGTGGCAAATGGACATCGGAACTACATCACACTCGAAAGTGTCTTCGTATGCGCCAATCTTGAAGGAGACTTGAACGGTGTGCTCCACTTGGATGGTGCCGGAGTCGCTAAGCCATTGGACCTTGTAGGGACGAAGATGCTTCATCTTGGCCAATTGTAGCTTGGAACATAGCTCTTCACTTGCCAAAATGTGGCAACTTCCTCCGTCGATGATGACCTTCACGGAACGTCCATTGATGCCCTCTTTGGTGTGTGGAAGATGTGGCATTGTGGCAACATTGGTCTTCCTCTTGTTGGTGTTGAAGGGTCAAGACCTTGGAGACAACGTGAGTGGGGCTCGAATCATTGTCACAAAAGACTTGGTCATCTTCATCTTCATTCACTTGCCGGCGCATGGACACATGCCCAAAGGCTTCCATTTCTTCTTCACTCATGGAGTCGTAAGTACCATCGTCGTTGGCGACCATGGTTTGCCAGGTGGGACATTGGTATGTCTTGTGGCCTCGGCCCTGGCAAGTAAATCATTTGATGGAACTTGTCTTGTTGGGCTCATCGGTTGAAGTAGATGATGATAAAAATCTCGGCTTGAAGTTGCTTGTAGGAGGAGGAGGCCTTGAAGATGTCGAAGTTTTCTTGTAGCTTGACTTGTTGCCGTTCCTTGTAGAATGTTTTGTCGCGGAAGGAGGTGTCATTGTTGTTGAAGCTTGATTGTAGGAGGAGTCGTAGGACTTGGAAGAGAACTTGGCATACTTGTAGTCATCTTGCACTTGTCGATGAGGTTGGAGTAATGTTGGAAGTCGGCGATCTTCTTGATAGGGTGGTTGAGGCCATTCAAGAAACGTGCCATGGTTTGATCCTCATCTTCTGTGACATTTGCTTGAATCATGGCAACCTCCATTTCCTTGTAGTACTCTTCGACGGTCTTTGTGCCTTGCTTGAGGAGTTGTAGTCACTTGAAGAGGTCACGGCTATAGTACATGGGTACAAAGCGCGCTCGCATGACATCCTTCATTTGATTCCATGTTGTGATGGGTGGGCCACCTCTTGCCGGTTGGCGCTCAATGACTTGCTCCCACCAAATGAGGGCATAGTCTTGGAACTCAAGAGACGCCATGGCGATCTTCTTCTCTTCCTCATAGTTGTGCAAGCGAAAGATCTTGTCAACTTTCAATGCCCATGAAAGGTAGTCTTCCTTAGCGTTGCTCTTCATTGTGTTGGGGTCGATGGTGATGACGCTCTTGGCATGGAGGGGGTCTTGAGCCGCTTGCTCCTCCTGCTCCGCTTGATTGTTTTGTCATTGAGGTTGTGGAATTCTTGCACAGTTCCTCATTTCTTGGCGCTCATCATGGCGTGCGGCTTCTTCTTGTCGCTCTTGTCGGAGGGCCTCTTCTTGAAGTCGTGCTTGGCGGTTGCGCTCGTCGACGGCTAGTGTAGTTTCACATAGAGCACGTTGGGCTTCAAGGTTTTGTTCCTCATGACGATGTTGCTCTTGTCGAGGGGCATCGCCATCTTGTTGTTCTTGTTGATCTTGGCGTATTAGAGCTTGCTCTTGGACCGGAGGATCATTAGCTTGTCATCGTAGGCGGTCAAGTTCACATAGGCGAGCTTGTAACCCATTGTCATGGAATGGATTTTGTGGAGCTTGGTGAACTTCCTGGTCTTGGCAACGATGTGAATAAGCTCGAGGAGGACTTGCATCCGAATAAGATTGCGAAGAATGACGACTTGAGTGGCTCCGTCTTGAATAGGACGAAGATGTAGAAGAGTGATTGACCATCATTCCTCATATGTCTTCCTTGATAGTTGCCATCGATGTGTCGAAGTAGTCTGTTGTACGTTGCTCGGATTGTCGCAAGTCGGTAGCGAGTAGGTCGGTGCGGTCGCCCAATGCTTCATTCTCTTGATGCAAAGCTCTTTGTGCGCCGAAGAGGTGGTTCTTGGTGACATAGATGTTCGGGTCCTCATCTTGCTCGATGAAGAGTTGGTTCGAAGAAGTAGTTGGCCTATCCATCATCTCAAGCAAATGTGAGTGGAAGAAATAAAAGAACTAGACCAGATGTACCTTACCCGATGTTTAAAATGGATCAATGATCACCCAATAGTGTAACAAGGAAAAAGCACAATTGGTACCGGATCTTGTCAATTCTCACACCTACACAAATAAAGCCTTTGGTGGAGCTTGGTGAGGATGGTGGCACAAAATTTGATAATGTTAGCAAGACTCAATATTAATGAAAATGATTCACAAATTCACAAATGCAACAAGTAGACTAATAGCAATATGTGGTACATGGAAACACACACACGAATAGATAGATGGGGTCGTGCAACCGAGGAACAAGCTCAAAATGTGGAAACCCATGGAAAATGCTTTTGTTGCACCATGCTAGAGAGGTGCTAGCATGATTGCACAATAGGCGGATACGAGACTTGTGCACAACCTACTAAGCAAAAATGCAATGACTTCTATCCCAAGTATGCTATATGTATGATGTTCCGGTGATATGATCCAACATGACCGAGTATGACAATCTTAATGTAGTTTTATGCTATGGTTCTTGCTTAAAATCTCTTTGCTTATCTTTCTCTTTTGCTTAAAAGCTTGTTGGCTCTTTCTCTTTTAAGCTCTTTTCTTGGCCACTTATGCAAAACTTCACGGACCAAGATATCAATTGTGTATATGCGATGACAACCTTGTGACACAAGAGATGATATCAAGATGCTTGTACCAAGATGATATGGTATGTATGCAACGGGAACTATGATCACTAATGTGCACAAGTAACATTGCCGGCAATACTCAAAGGCTAGTCTCGATAGGTAAGCGACGCAAAATGGGCTATGGCGTTATCAATACAATGGAAGGAGTACACAAAGGTGTCATCGAAGTTACTGTCCTTGCTTACGGTTGATGGTGTCAAAATGGTTGAGTGGTTGTTGTCAATGACGAATCCGTGGCGAAGATGAGCGGCGGTGATGTCGTTGTCCAGCCGTCCCTAAGTAGCCAAAACACGTTAGGAACCGGAAACCACAACTCAAATTCTCAAGGACCAAAATGTGTCAAAATTTGTCGAAGTTGCTAGCGGGTAAGCGATGGTGGTTTTGGAAACGGTGCTACAGTTGGGTATGTAGAGGGGTTAGAGGAAGTGGGATGGTGGTGGTCGAAGTGGGTATGCGATGGCGGAAGTGGTGGTGGTGGCTGAAAACTACAGAATGTGCAGTTTCGTCGGAGGTAGCCGGATGATCTGGGCCAGGAGCCGGATGATCGGGGCGAGTCCGAACGATACGGGTCAGGGTTCGGATGATCCGGGCAGGTCAACTGCGCACGGGTGAGGCTCGGGATGAGCTCGAAAACGGGGAGAAATTGGAAGATTGCATTGGTTTTTTATGGATTTCGTGGTGGAGATGGTAGGGAAAGGGTAGAACCACTAGCAACACAACGAATCCATGAATCAAAATCAACAAAACTTAATCATACCAACAAATCACAAAAAAAATTGGGGCAATTTTTGTGGGGATTTTCGAAATGGTGACAAAATAAACAAAATTAGGCTAGAAGCAAAGGGTAGGGGCTCCAAATTTGTGATCAACCAAGGCTCATGATACCAAGATGATGTAGGGTGGAACCCTAGGGGCTGATCTTTCAGGATTTGGATGGGGATTCCCGAAGAACACAAGGGGAAAACAAGAGGAAACACTCAAATTTACTTGATCCAATCACACATGTGCTAGATCCATGAAGACAAAGAGAGACACATGATTCAAATCCAACAAAGGGGGATACAAGTAACTAGTTCTTCTCCAATAGGAGGAATTGAATCCACTAGGGGGGTCTTCTCTGTGAAGAGGTCTTGAATCCACTTGGGGGATCTTCTCCTAGATGTAGGGCTTGGCCTCCAATGGAATAGGTATCAAGTGGATGACCAAAGCTCTATCTCTCATGTGAGCTAAACCAATGCTAACCCTAGAAACTGGAGGTGGATACATTTATATAGGCTAGAGCGACGAAAGCGTACATGGGCATCAGCCCAAAACGCACATGTAGGTGGTGGTCCGGATGATCCGGATGGTGGCCCGGGTGATACGGGTGTCAGGGGTCCAGATGATCCGGGGGGGCGTCCGGATCGTCCGAATGTGTCACAACCGTCGAGGGAGGTCCGGATGACCGGGAGATGGTCTTGGCGTCCGGGTGGTTCCGGATGATCCGGGAGTCAGTCTGGACCGTATGGCTTCGCGGAGAGGCTTGCTGGTGTCGGGTGCCATTTATCCGGATCGTCCGGGCCGGGGGCCGGTGTAGCACCCAAGATGCGATTCTATCCCAATCACGTGATGAACTCATGATTGGGGCACAACCGCATTTCGGGCGCATAGCATGGTGGATATCATTACAACATACCATGTACTGAATAGATAAGAATACAAGATAAAGGCTTACACTCGCCACAAGCTACCACATGAGTATAACAGCTCATCAATACATAGCAATCATCATACAGAAGAGCAGGATCCGACTAGGGATGAAATCAAACAAAAAAGAAGAACGACATCCACCCGACTAATCCCAGGCTCCCGACCCAAAACCTATCCCTTGATCGAAGAAGAAGAAGCAGAAGAACTCCAAACAAGCAATCATCGCTCTCACGTCAAAGCTTCGCTTTACCTGTACCTGAACCTGTTGTTGTAGTAATCTGTGAGCCACGAGGACTCAGCAATCCCATTACCATGGGTATCAATACTAGCAAAGCTTAATGCGTATGGACTGGATAAGTGGGAGGTTGCAGCAGCACTAAGCATTGTATGGTGGCTAACTTACGAGTACAAGAATAAGAAGAGAACATATGCATAACGGTCGCAACCTAGTAATGATCAAGGAGTGATCCTGGACTACTTACGAGTCCGACATAACCCAACCGTGTTCTCTTCCGGAACTCACTTGAAAAGAGACAGTCACGGTTACGCACGCGGTTGGTGTATTTTAAATCGGGTCTAGTGTCAAGTTCTCTACAATCGGATATTAAAAATTCCCATCTGCCACATAACCGCGGGCACAGCTTTCAGAAAGATTAAACCCTGCAGGGGTGTCCCAACTTAGTCCATCACAAACTCTCACAATCAACGGAGGAAAATCCTCCTCCCGGAACAACCTGATCAAGCTCGGAATCCCGATTCACAAGACATTTCGACAATGGTAAAAAAACCAACAAGACCTCCTGACGTGCCGACAGCCTGATAGTAGCCGCGCGTATCTCGCCCAGGCCATGATCGAATAGGTCAGCCTACGAGTAAAACCAATCCTCGAGTTGCCCCGTGGTGGCCCCGTAGTCTACCCGTTTTGGACCAACACTCATGAGGAGCACTGGCCTGGGGTTGTTAATTAATTACCCTCGGGGTCCGGAAAGTCCCTATGAAAGTTTTAGTTGTTATTAGGCAAATGGTAAAACCAATGTTGGGCCTTGCTGGAAGAGTTTTATTCAAAGCGAACTGTCAAGGGGGGACCATAAACCCTGACCGTGTTATGAACGCAAAATCAAGGAACATAACACCGGTATGACGGAAACTAAGGCGGCAAGAGTGGAACAAAACACCAGGCAAAAGGCTGAGCCTTGCACCCTTTACCAAGTATATAGATGCATTAATTAAAATAATAGATATAGTGATATCCCAAGATATCCATGTCCCAACATGGAACAACTTGCACTGCACCTGCAACTAGCAACGCTGAAAGGATCGATATAGTTGACTAGAGGGGGGTGAATAGGCAACTAACAATCTTTAACTTTTCTTTACCAAATTAAACTTTGCATCAAGGTAGGTTGTCTAGATATGCAACTAGGTGGGCAACCTATATGATGCAACAACAACAAGCACACAAGCTAGCAAGGTATATAACACAAATAAGCTTGCACAAGTAAAGGGATGAAATAACCAAGAGTGGAGCCGCTGAAGACGAGGATGTGTTACCGAAGTTCCTTCCTTTGAAGGGAAGTACGTCTCCGTTGGAGCTGTGTGGAGGCACAATGCTCCCCAAGAAGCCACTAGGGCCACCGTATTCTCCTCACGCCCTCACACAATGCGAGATGCCGTGATTCCACTATTGGTGCCCTTGGAGGCGGCAACCGGACCTTTACAAACAAGGTTGGGGCTATCTCCACAACTTAATTGGAGGCTCCCAACGAAACCGCGGAGCTTCACCACAATGGAATGTGGCTCCGAGGTGACCTCAACCGTCTAGGGTGCTCAAACACCCAAGAGTAACAAAATCCACACAAGAAAGTATGGGGGAAGCAAATATCCTTTGGTGGAAGTGTAGATCTAGGTCTCCTCCTTCAATCCCTAGCAAATAAACAAGTTTGAGTGGCTAGAGAGAGAGATCAGGCAAAGAGAGCTTGAGTACCATTAATGGTGGAGTGGCAGAGGTAAGAGGTGAATATGGTAGGTGGAAGAAGCACCCTTATATAGCAACCCTAAAAATCCAACCGTTACTGCGTTTTCTGTACTGCAGCGGTACAACCGCTCCTTGTCCCGGTACAACCGGGACTCACGGTTGACTTGCAGAACCCTACCAGGCGGTAGTACCGGTTTAAGAGGTCAACCGGACCAACCGCCCAGCCACCGCTCAACTACCGCATAGAAACAATAGGGAATCACCCCAGAGTGCGGTAGTCGAGCGGTACAGGACCGGTGCAACCGCTTGGCCTTGAGCGCTCGGGGCGGCTAAGTCCTGAGCGGTAGAACCGCTCCGGACACCGGTTGTACCGGTACGACCAGACCAACCGGGCCACCACCGCCCGAGTACCGCATCAAAACAGAAGTCTGACCGGTACTTGGGCGGTACTTAGCCAGAACAACCACCCTAGTCTTTGCTGAGCATGGTGGCGGTACCACCGCCCGGAAGCAGTGGTACAACCGCTCGAACAAAGCTGGTGAGCGCCAAGAACCAGCGGTACAACTGCTCCACAGAGCAGTACAAACGCTGGGAAGCCACAAGAAGCAGTAGGATAAGAAGGGAAGAGCTCTCTCTCACAACTAAGGATGGCAAGAGAGGGGTGAGGTAAGTGTACGTGAGAAGATTCCCCCAACTCTTTCCAATGTGGATTCCCTCTTGATAGTACGGGTTCCCTACGACCAAAGAGATAAAAAGCGTAGAAAACTCCATCTTCGATCTTTTCCTTCCAGAGAGAATAGCAATCCGATGAAAGCCTAGCCACCGAGAGCCTGAAGCACTTAGCACACGATTAGACCAACAAAGGGTTGTCATCATCATCCAAAACACTAAGTAGGGAAATGCCCTAACAATCTCCCCCTTTTTGGTGGATGATGACAACAACACGATTTGCACGAGGTAAGTCTATAAATTGTAGATGGGACTCCCCCTAGATGTGTGCCCCAATTTTGGCACCCATTAACAGCGAGTCTCCCCTAGATTTTATAGACTCACCACTCCTACTAGATAAGCGAAAGTAAGCAATAAGACCATAAAATGGACTACAACGAACAGCGCAATAATATTACCGATAATAACAATAACTAGATAGCTAGAAAGGCGCATGTCTTACACCATGCAAGAAGAGATAAGCAACAAGGTTCACAAGCTGAAGTTCAAACACAACGCACGACAAAAGGAAACACAAACCCAAACGACACACACCCAAGCGAGGCAACAACCACCCATGCAAATCCCGAGACCTATAGAACTCTCTCCCCCTTTGGCATCAAGACACCAAAAAGGAAAAGAGCGAAGCTAGCACCCCAGAGCTCAGTCGTCCTCCTCTGACTCCTCGGTCGCATCTGGATCCTCATCAGCAGACTCGTCATCATCGTCGTGATCGGATTCCTCCATGGTATCGTCAGCTGCAGCAAAGGAGGTGGAGGGCTGGTGAGGAGCTTCATCATCAGTCCAGGTGTTGTGGGTAGATATCCAACGCTCCTCCGGTGTGATGCTCTTCTCAGAGCCACCCTGAACCGGCATATTGAGGTGCTTCATCATTGCAATTTGACGACGCCGGGCATGCTTCTCATTGACATGGGCCTCATACATCCTCTTCTGGATGTCAGACTGGAGGCAGAAAGTCTTCTTCACCTTGGCAGTGAGCTTGTCCACCCACGAGGGCTTGGCCCCTTGCTCCATCTCAAAGTCCTCATCGTCAGAAGTGGCATAGACATCCTCAGGAGCATTAGCAGGGAAGAGAGGATCGGCGTGCTTCTTCTTCTTGAGTAGCTTGACCTCATGAACCGTGAGATTATCGGGAGAAGTGAGAGCCTCTCCAGGACGGCGAACCTCCCAAACTGAGTTCAGAAAGCACATGACAAACAGAGCATAAATGGGGACCTTCCTGTAGATGACCATGTTGAACATCTCATGCCACAGCCGTTGGACACATCAAACGTTTCCCCAGAGCCCACCTTGGTCTTCATTGCAACCATCAAGTCAACAAGATAGCCATGGATTTCATCTTGATTCCCCACCTTGGGCAGAAGCACATTGCGAAACACGCGATGCATGATATCATAGACCTTCACCAAGTCCTTAGATTCTCCAATAATACCACGGCTCCGAATGTACAAAGGGCAAGCTTCTCCTTAGGCATGGACTCGGGATGGTCATGAAGACGAATGCCACCCCTTCCTTCCAGACCGGTATCATCATACCCAATAGCATTGCAAAAAGCCCTCCAGGGAACTTGAAAGAGCTCATCACGACACATGAAAGTGAGAGTGCGCGTGTCATCTTCTCCAAAGTGAACCGTGGCATAGAACTGATGGACGAGTTGAACATCAAAGTCACAGTTGACTGACATGAGCTTGACAAGATCAAACTCCTCACAGAGAGCCAATGCCTCACCAAAATACTCCAAGTTGTTCCTCCAATGGTCAAGATCGATGGTCCACTGCTTGGCATACCTGTCCTTGTTGTGCTCAAAGAGTTCATGAACAATCCGCACTTGCATCTCATTCCGGAACTGAACGGTGGTCCAACGAGGAGCAATGGGAACCTCATAAGGATTCTTCGAGCGGAAGGCTTTCCAACGGTGCAATGGCAGCACCACACGTTGCTTCGCAACGGCAGACTTTTCACGGCGAGTGGGCTTGGTGGGAATCACAACCTCTTCTTCGTCATCAGACGCAGCTGGGCGCAAGGTCCTTTGTGCCCTCTTCTTGGTCTTGCGAGGAGCAGAGAGAGAACTAGAGCCACCTGCACACACACATGAGGAGAACACAAGAAGCCCAGCAAAGATGAGAGGATTGCACACACAAACAGAGGAATAGATAGTTTGCACAAACATAGAGAACAGAACAGGGCCACGTGGTGCAGATATCCCGGTTGTACCGGTTCTCCCACTGGTAGTACCACTCCAGCGGTTGTACCACCCGTAGAGGCAGTAGAACCGCTGAACAGGGGTACTACCAGTTAGGGAAGACATCTAACCGCGAAATATGAATCACACTAGCCATATTCTAATCTCGAAGAAGTGCAATCTAAGTAGGAGGCAAAAATAGATTTCTTCCACCCAATAGTTTAAACAATAAACGTGGAATGTCAAGTAATGCCCTAGAAGTAGGGAACAAACCATAGAACCAAGAACGAAGGACAATGGGGCATTACCGGCATCCATGGGAAGAAATCGGGAAGGAGGAGGCCTCCTTGGAGAGGATCCACGGAGACCCCACGGATCCGAAGCGCGAGAAGCACTCCGGGGCAGAGGCAATGGCGACCGGCGGCTAGGGCACAAGATGGGAAGGGCTGGGGAAGAAGGGAAAAAGAAATCCCCTCCAGCCCCGATGGGTATATATAGGCCCAAAGTCGCGCGGCGGTTGTACCGCTCAAGGAAGCGGTTGTACCGCTGCCTGGTACTAGCCAGTGGTAGCGGGCGGTACTTCCGTCGCCAAGAGGCAGCGGTAGTACCGCTGTATCCAACCGGTAGTACTGGCCAGACGGGCACCCTAGTGGTTGTGCGGTGGAACCGCTCAAGCACCGCTGGGAGACTGTCTGGGGCGGGACAGCCCGAGTGCATCAGCGGTAGAACCGCCTGAAGCACCGGTTGTACCGCCCGGTCACCATCACCTAAGCCATGATCAAGTGTGTGCAATTGGACTAGATGGTTCAAGGAAAGGGAAGGCTTGGGATAGACAGGACACTGGATAAAAGTGTGAGGATCTCCAAGAGCCAAAGAGGAAAACACGAAAGAAAACCACACATGGAGATCCTAACACCTAGAGCCTACGAAAACAAACTAATGCAAGGACAAGAAAGACAAACACCAAGCACAAACTCTTCCAAGGGGGGTCGGTGGCCGTAGCCACCTATGTATGAGTCAATTTGTATGGCACCGTGAAGAATTGTCCTTGGGCCCATGACCAAAACTCGTCTTTAAAGCACAAGTACCATCAACAATTGCTAATGTGAAAGAGTTGATCAATTTATGCATAATGGGGGGAGGGAGAGTTCATTGATAGAACAACACTCCCCCTATGTCCATGCCTACATCTAAACAAGATAACAAGTTGAGTATGGTGGGGTGTGCAAGGGTTCAAGCAACATTGCTCGAATCAATGATATTTAGCTCATGCCTTAACTCGCGAAATCTTGCTTCATCCAAGGGCTTCGTGAAAATATCTGCAAGGTTATCATGAGTGTTGACGTAGTTGAGCTCGATTTCCCCTTGCCTAATGTGATCCCGGATGAAGTGATACCGAATCTCAATATGCTTCGTCTTGAAGTGTTGCACCGGGTTGAGAGAAATCTTGATGGCACTTTCATTGTCACACCAAAGAGGCACTTTGTCACAAATGACACTGTAATCCTTTAAAGTTTGCCTCATCCATATAAGTTGTGCACAACAACTACCGGCCGCCACATACTCCGCTTCGGTGGACGAGAGAGACACACAACTTTGCTTCTTAGAAGACCAACTTACCAAAGAGCAACCAAGGAATTGGCACCCTCCGGAAGTGGACTTCCTATCCACTTTGTCTCCCGCCCAATCCGAATCCGAATAACCTACAAGCTTGAAGTTTGCTCCTCTTGGGTACCATAAGCCAAAGTTTGGGGTATGAGCCAAATATCGAAAGATTCGCTTGACCGCCACAAAGTGGCTTTCCTTAGGTGCGGCTTGAAACCGTGCACAAATTCCCACACTTAACATGATATCCAGTCTAGATGCACAAAGGTAAAGCAAGGAGCCAATCATGGAGCGATATACCTTTTGATCCACCGCTTTAACATTGGGATCAATGTCAAGTTGGCACTTGGTGGGCATTGGAGTGGAAGCCGGCTTGACATCACTTAGCTTGAATCTCTTGAGCATGTCTTGAGTGTATTTGGCTTGGTTGCTGAAGGTTCCTTCTCTTCTTTGCACTTCGAGACCGAGAAAGAACTTCAACTCTCCCATGGAAGACATCTTGAACTTTGAGGTCATGAGTGCGGCAAATTCCTCATTGAAAGCTTTGTTAGGGGAACCAAAGATAATATCATCAACATATAGTTGGCACACAAACAACTCCCCTTTGACCTTCTTAGTAAAAAGAGTGGGGTTGATTAGCCCAACTTCAAATCCACAATCTTGTAACAACTCAGTAAGGTGGTCATACCACACACGTGGGGCTTGTTTAAGGCCATAGAGTGCCTTATCGAGTTGATACACATGATCGGGAAAGTAGGGATCCTCGAACCAGGGGGGTTGCTTGCCATATACCAACTCATTAATAGGACCATTAAGAAAAGCACTCTTCACATTCATTTGTTGCAACTTAAAGTTGTGATGAGAAGCATAAACAATCAACAAACGAATGGATTCAAGGCGAGCAATGGGAGCAAAGGTTTCCCCGTAGTCGATACCCTCGACTTGGGAGTAGCCTTGTGCCACCAATCTTGCTTTGTTGCAAACGATGGTCCCATGAGCATCTTGCTTGTTCTTGAATATCCACTTGGTTCCAATGACATTGTGGTTCCCCGTTGGCCTTGGCACCAATCTCCACACCTTGTTGTACTCAAAGTTCTTGAGTTCTTCATGCATGGCATTAAGCCAATCCGGATCTTCGAGTGCTTCATATACCTTTTGGGGTTCAACACAAGAGATAAACGCGTGATGTTCACAATAGTTTTCCAATTGTCTACGAGTGCTTACCCCCTTTTGAATGCTTCCAAGCACATTTTTCATGACATGACCCTTGGTGGAGAGCTTGGATGCAATCTTGGCGGCACGACGCTCCAATTCCTCCTCAGTGGTGAGTTGAGGAGTGGTCACTTGATCATCTTGAGCGCCGTCATGAGCTTGTTCTTGATCTTGAACTTGCTCGGAGGAGAGAACTTGACCTTGGGCATCACTTGGTGTTTCAACACCGTCTTGAGCATGATCGTGCCCTTGGTCTTGTTCATGAGGTTGAGGGCCTTCACTTTGTTCTTCGGAAGCGTGTGGGCCTTGGGTTGGTGATGGCTCCACTTGAGTGGAGGATTGTCCTTATCCTTCCGCCACAAGGGGTTCCTCAATGGGTAGGATAAAACAAACACCCATTCTTCTTATGGCTTGAGGAGGAATTTCATCACCTACATCACAAGTGCCACTTTGCTCCACTTGGGAGCCATTATTCTCATCAAACTCCACATTACACATCTCCTCAATAAGCCCCGTGGACTTATTGAGGACACGGTAAGCATGAGAGTTTGTAGCATAACCAACAAATATGCCCTCATAAGCTCTAGCCTCAAATTTAGACAACCGAACACCCTTTTTGAGAATGAAACACTTACACCCGAACACCCGGAAGTACTTGAGGTTGGGCTTGTTACCGGTGAGTATCTCATACGGAGTCTTGTTCAAGCCTTTGCGGAGGTAGATACGATTTTAAGCATGACACGCGGTGTTGATGGCTTCGGCCCAAAAGTTGTATGGAGACTTGAACTCCGCCATCATGGTCCTTGCCGCATCCATCAACGTCCGGTTCTTCCTCTCCGCAACACCGTTTTGTTGAGGGGTGTAAGGTACGGAATATTGATGCTTGATCCCCTCATCACTAAGAAACTCATCCAAGGTGTAGTTCTTGAACTCAGTGTCATTTTCACTTCTTATTGTCAAGATCTTTGCATTATGTTGACATTGGGCTTCATTTGCAAAGTCAATGACGGTTTGTTGGGTCTCGCTCTTCCTCTTGAAGAAATACACCCAAGTGTATCTTGAATAGTCATCCACAATCACCAAGCAATACTTCCTACCCCCAAGACTATCAAAGGATGGAGGCCCAAAGAGATCCAAATGAAGGAGCTCCAAAGGCCTCTTCGAGTAAATGATAGTCGTGGGAGGGTGAGCCTTCTCATGTAGCTTTCCTTCGATACAAGCACTGCAAGCACAATCTTTAGCAAAACTAACATTCGTTAGTCCACGGACATGGTCCCCCTTGAGAAGACTTTGCAAAGATCTCATATTGACATGGGCTAAACGGCGATGCCAAAGCCATCCCACGTCAACTTTAGCCATTAGGCATGTCACGGTCTTAGTGGGTCGCTCCGAAAAGTTAATCACATATATACCGTTCTCGACATGCCCAACAAAGGCTACTTTAAGAGTCTTGCTCCACAAGAGGGCCACGGTATCAATATCAAAGAACGTGGCAAAGCCCATGCTTGCAAGTTGACGAACGGAAAGTAAATTGTATGCAAGGGACTCAACAAGCATGACCTTCTCGATCGTGAGATCATGAGAATTGACAACCTTGCCGAGTCCCAATACCTTAGAAGACGAGGCATCACCCCACTCGACATTGGTGGGCATAGATGGAATCTTGTGCACGTCCACCACCAAGTCCTTTCTTCCGGTCATATGATTTGTAGCTCCACTATCGAGCAACCATGATCCCCCACCGGAAGCAAACACCTACAAGAGATCAATGCTTGGTTTTAGGTACCCATTTTGTAATGGGTCCTTTGATGTTAGTAACAAGGGTCTTAGGAACCCAAATAGAACATTCAATATACTCATGAGGAGAACCAACAAATTTGGCATAAACATGCCCATCACTAGCACGACACAAAACATAAGAAGGGTTAAAGTCGCCGGCTTTGTTGGAAGGGGTGGCATTGTCGTTCTTGGCACCGCCACCCTTCACAATGTTCTTCTTCTCCTTGGAAACACCCTCTCCCTCCTTCACAAAGGTTTGCTTGACAGGGGGAGGTCGTTTGGTCTTGTCATTCTTCTTCTTGTTCTCGGGCATGGGTGCGAACCCAATCCCTTCCTTGCCCACAACTTCCTTTTGATTGCTCAAAAGGTCGTTGAGATTCTTCTCACCTTGAATGCACGACACAAGGCCTTTCTCAAGTTGCTCCTTCAACTTAGCATTCTCCTCAACAAGATGCATATGCTCATAACAAGGGTTAGTAGCCTTTGTATTATCAATTAACACCATATGAGGAAAGGTGGCTTTCTCCTTGGTTAGCTTCACTTGGAGTTGATCATGAGACTCCTTGAGGCTAGCATGAATACCTTTCAAGGCCTTGTGAGCCTTGTCAAGTATATCAAACTCCTCTTTGAGTCTAGCAAGATCAACCCCATGTTTGGCTTTCTCGGAATTGAGCACACGAGAAACAACAAGAGCATGATCAAGATCTTTCTTTAAGTTAGCATGATCATCGTTGTGTGACTCCTCAAGAGCGAAACGAAGATCACACTCTTTTTCAAGAGCATTGGAAAGATCCGAAATCTCATCGGCATAGTCACGACTATGCCCCTCCATCTTAGAGATGGTATCTTCGTGAGCCTCGATCATGTCATTGGCTTCACCAAGTTGTTCCAAGAGAGCAACGAAGTGCTTCTTGGATTTACCTTTGAGTTTGTTCATGAAAAACTCAAACTTATTCTCCTCCACACTAGACCCCTCACGTTCATCAATGCAATCCATCAAAGAGGGATTATTAATGATGGTAGTTTTGATGTTGGGGGTTACCTTGTTGGTGGCTTTAGCCATGAGGCACTTGGTGGTGAAGTTCTCATTAGGTGAGTCAAAGAGAGAAGCCCGTGGAGTTGTTGCAATGGCAACGGAGGCCATGGCAACCGACTCACCATCTTCATCATCATCATCATCATCCTCATTGTACTCTTCTTGTACCACCAATGCCTTGGGAGGAGTCTTCTTGGTGAAGTTGCTCTTGTTGGGGAAAGACTTGGCCTTGTCCTTTCGGATGAGCTTGGCACCATTGTCTTCCCTCTTCTCATAAGGGCACTCCTCAACAAAATGGGTCACATTGCCACAATTAAAGCAGGACCTCACTCGTTGCTTGCCCTTTGCGCCACTTGAATTGTTCTTGTTGAAGTTGAGCCTTGAGTTCTTCTTGCTCCAAAATTGCCTTGAAGCAAGAGCCATGTGTTCATGATAGGCATACTTTGTATCTTCGAGGTTGCTCCTCTTCTTCCTCTTCATCCTCTTCCTCCATACTAACCTTGGCCTTTAGTGCAAGGTTGGGCTTCTTTACTCGTTGAGAGCGAAGTACCGCATTGTCGGCGGTCTTGTCCAAGATGCTCATAACAATGAACTCATCCAACACTTCACTTGAGGACAAGGTGTGGAAGTCCGGTCTTTGACGAATGACGGAGAACATGGCTTTGTGGTAGGGCATCATTGCCTTGAGGAATTTGCGCTCGATCCAATTGTCATTCGTGTCCTTACTTCCATGATCCCGGAGTGAGACCGTGAGTTTGGTTACCCTCCGATAAAGCTCACGAGTTTCTTCATCTTCTTTCATTGCAAACTCATCGGCTTCATCTTGCACCACTTCATAGTTGGAGCATTGAATGCTTGCGCTTCCCCGGTAGAGGGAAACAACTTGGTGCCAAGCATCTTTGGCCATGGAGTAGGGCCGGAGATGAGGAAGATCTTCGGGTGGGATTGCTTCTTGGATGATGAAGAGAGCATTCTCATTGAATTGATTATCCACAGCTTCTCTAGGAGTGAAGTTGCTTCGGTCATGCGGATAGAAACCTTCTTCAATGATTCTCCAAAGGTTAGTGTTCACATGATTTAAATGACGCTTAAAGTGATAGACCCAAGAATCAAATTCCACATTCTTCTCAATCTTAGGGGCCGGGCCGGCATGATTCAAATGAGTGGAAGGAAGCAGTCCACCATAGACAAGTGGGGGTTCCACATGGGCAAAGATGCCGGTGCCATTTTTACCACTAGAAGAAGGAGCTTTCTCGCTAGTAGCTTCCCCCTTGTCGGAGGTAGCATCCATCACCTTGTTAGCGGGATCACCCACTTTCAACGGTGCGGTGGAAAGGTTAAGCCCTTCTATGAATTTATTAAACATGCTTTCGACCTCGGTCGTCATGGAGGTTTTCAATGTGTCCAACGCCACATTGAATTCCTCACGAGAGACCGCGGTTCCCCCATCTCCCCTAGACGAGACTGGATTCGCACCGGAGTACTCCTCCACACCGTCTACGACGTCAACCATACTCTTCGGACGATAAAGTCCTTAATAAAGAGACGAGGCTCTGATACCAATTGAAAGGATCGATATAGTTGACTAGAGGGGGGTGAATAGGCAACTAACAATCTTTAACTTTTCTTTACCAAATTAAACTTTGCATCAAGGTAGGTTGTCTAGATATGCAACTAGGTGGGCAACCTATATGATGCAACAACAACAAGAACACAAGCTATCAAGGTATATAACACAAATAAGCTTGCACAAGTAAAGGGATGAAATAACCAAGAGTGGAGCCGGTGAAGACGAGGATGTGTTACCGAAGTTCCTTCCTTTGAAGGGAAGTACGTCTCCGTTGGAGCAGTGTGGAGGCACAATGCTCCCCAAGAAGCCACTAGGGACACCGTATTCTCCTCACGCCCTCACACAATGCAACCGGACCTTTACAAACAAGGTTGGGGCTATCTCCACAACTTAATTGGAGGCTCCCAATGAAACCGCGGAGCTTCACCACAATGGAATGTGGCTCCGAGGTGACCTCAACCGTCTAGGGTGCTCAAACACCCAAGAGTAACAAAATCCACACAAGAAAGTATGGGGAAAACAAATATCCTTTGGTGGAAGTGTAGATCTAGGTCTCCTCCTTCAATCCCTAACAAATCAACAAGTTTCAGTGGCTAGAGAGAGAGATCGGGCAAAGAGAGCTTGAGTACCATTAATGGTGGAGTGGGAGAGGTAAGAGGTGAATGTGGTAGGTGGAAGAAGCACCCTCATATAGCAACCCTACAAATCCAACCGTTACTGCGTTTTCTGTACTACAGCGGTACAACCGCTCCTTGCCCCGGTACAACCGGGACTCACGGTTGACGTGCAGAACCCTACCAGGCGGTAGTACCGGTTTAAGAGGTCAACCGGACCAACCGCCCAGCCACCGCTCAACTACCGCATAGAAACAGTAGGGAATCACCCCTGAGTGCGGTAGTCGAGCGGTACAGGACCAGTGCAACCGCTTGGCCTTGAGCGCTCGGGGCGGCTAAGTCCTGAGCGGTAGAACCGCTCCGTACACCGGTGGTACCGGTGCGACCGGACCAACCGGGCCACACCGCCCGAGTACCGCATCAAAACAGAAGTCTGACCGGTACATGGGCGGTACTTGGCCAGAACAACCGCCCTAGTCTTTGCTGAGCATGGTGGCGGTACCACCGCCCGGAAGCAGTGGTACAACCGCTCAAACAAAGCTGGTGAGCGCCAAGAACCAGTGGTACAACCGCTCCAGAGAGCGGTACAACCGCTGGGAAGCCACAAGAAGCAGTAGGATAAGGGTAGGGCTCTCTCTCACAACTAAGGAAGGCAAGAGAGGGTGAGGTAAGTGTACGTGAGAAGATTCCCCCAACTCTTTCCAATGTGGATTCCCTCTTGATAGTACGGGTTCCCTACGACCAAAGAGATAAAAAGCATAGAAAACTCCTTCTTCGATCTTTTCCTTCCAGAGAGAATAGCATTCTGATGAAAGCCTAACCACCGAGAGCCTGAAGCACTTAGCACACGATTAGACCAACAAAGGGTTGTCATCATCATCCCAAACACTAAGTAGGGAAATGCCCTAACAAACGCTATAAGAGGGGCTGAGCAAAGCGGTAACATAGCCAAACAATGGTTTGCTAGGATGGTGAAAAAGGTTAGAGGCTGCTTCATGGCAATTGGGGAGTCTTGATAACAAGTGGTAGGTAGCGCGACATAGCGATAGCATCGAGACAACTACCAAAGCAAAGATAGTAGTGGTATCCAGGGTAACGGTCATCTTGCCTGAAATCATGCTAGGAAGAAGACCGAATGCATGAAGAAGACGAGCAACGTATTCGAACAAATCCTCACACTCGCAATGTAACCGGAACTATTGAGAAGAAGCACAACCGGAAATAAGCAAACACCACGGTAAACAAACAATCATAAACATAGCATGATGCACAAACAAGTATGATGCATGTCCATGGCATGGCAAAGTGACCCAAACAATACTACAAATTAAGTGGAGCTCAATATGCAACGAGTTGCATATTGAAGAAACTTCACATTCAATTATTTAGTTCGCTCTCGTTTATGTACCCAACAATATTAAATGTTGTTAAACATGGAAAGAGGTGAAGCATAATAAAACTACCTATCTAGGAAAGTCTAAATGAGGCCGGAAACAACAAACAACAAGTCCGGAAAATCCCCATGTGCATATTTTGAATTTGGTACTGTTATGCCCTAAACCATATATTAGAGTTGTTAAATAGAAAAATAAAATGCACCACGCTAATCTCTGCATTTTTCTAGACTATTTACATATATAGTTTATTTAATTCGAAGCTACGGTTAATTAGTTATGAAATAAACCATTTTAACATGTCATTATGCAAGAATGCAAACAACAATTTAAACATTTTTAACATGGATGAAAGTTGCAAATTGTGAAACTAGATGAAATTCTAAGCATTTTACATATATAAAGTATTAACATATGTGATGAGGACATGACTACCATAGTTACACCCACAACCCCTGCTATTATACCTATTGGCCCAATTACTAGAGGTCGCGCATGCCAGTTAAATTATCAGGTACTTTCATTTCTTGGTAATGTTTTTAATATTCATGAGAATGTGATGCTGCCTAACTTGGATACATTTGTGTTGATTACAATTGAAGGGCCTAGCATGGACAAGAAGGATGAACATTGGAGCATGATCAAGCATGGAGATGATGGCACACGCGAAGGGGACAAGAATGGAATTTCTAGTGAAGATTTCCGCACTTTGAAGCCACCATGATGACATACAAGAAGATGGACGAAATATACAAGATGCCCGTTCACAAAATTCGTCCATATCTTATTATAGGTGCTACGCCACCTTATTTTTGGGTCTGGCCCGTGTAACTTCGAAATACCTCTTATTAGGTTGTTTTTAGAATCCATATTGTAGGAGAAACGACTTAGGAGGTGTTTTAGTCCCACATTGCCAAGGGTGGACGAAATTACATCTCTTTTCCCCTATAAATACAGCCCATAAGGCACCGTTTAGACTTGGGATTTGTTTAGTTAAAAGTTAGCCATTGCAACTTCGTGTACTTCGTTTGTGTCCAACGACCAGACCAAGACCACTTCCGAATCCCCACTTTTATCGACACTTCATATATATTCGCAATATTCAGATTGCTTTATCATATTTTTGCGTGTTCTTCGATTGCATACAGGAATAGACCTTCGTGGTCAGTCTGATCGTGCTTCCGGCATCGTTAGTAACCTCAGGAGATTGGTTTAGCGATTGCTAAGGCGCAACGTCGTGCATGTTTGTAGTTGGATCATCAAAGTCGACTCCACCAAATCAATAGTTATCATCTCATCGAAAGATCTGGACACCCCGCCTCTATCAAGTGGTATCAGTTTTCAGGTTGCTCGGTGAGATTTTTCCAGTTTTTCATAGTCTAGATCGCATTTATTCTTCATATGTACAGTCCAAGAAAAAGCCACAAAAAAGTTAGATTAGTTCATCATATCCCGGACAGTCTGAGCCTTTTCGCCATTTCCACTTAGTTTTTGCATTGTTGAATTTTCGGTTGCATCATGTGTCGAGTTGCTGCTTTTGGTGTTAGACTTTTAGAGTTTTGAGTTCTAGTCACGTTTTGTTCACGTCACGTCCACATACACCATCATTCATCTGATTCTCATATTACTCTATCACTGTCGCCACCACCACCATCCATCCATTGTTGTTGTTCGTCGCCGTCTTGGAGCATCATTTGTCTCGTGGAGAGAGAAAATTGAGGAAAGATCCTACAAGAAAGAGAGATTAGATTCATTTTGCAAGTAGAGATCGAAGCACAAAAAAAAGGTTAGGTGCACACATCCATCGTTGGTTGCAATCTCTCACAGTTCCTTTAAAAAAAGCACAACGCTAACGCCCACACGTGTGGTGGGAGCCAAACTCGTCCATACGCCCTATAGCACACAGACTACGCCATGTCACCGCATGCATGCATGTGGACATCTTTTTGGGTTTTCTGTTTTTAAAATGTTTTATCTCTTAAATGAAAAATCTGATTGAAGATCCGTTTTCACCATTAAATCCCTTGCGATGAGATCTTCGAAACTAGATCCCATATCAATATATTTAGACGAAATTTTTTTGGGTTAAAAGTTGTCGTGTCTATTGCACATGAAATTGCCATGATGTATACACTGAAGTTGCCATGATATGTTTCAACTATTTTCTTCTACATTTTAAAGTAAATTTTGACATATTATAAAACGGAGAATTCAGAAACTAGACTTGTCATGCACCATAAATTAAAATTGCCATGATACATGCACTTAAAATTGTCATGGTTCATACAAAAAAATATTTTCATGGTCAAAGTACTGGAATTGCCATCATCGAAAAACTAAAATTGCCATGATCTACAAACTAAAATTGCCACATGGCAACTTTAGTTTAAGCACTATGGCAACTATAGTGTAAACATCATGGCAACTATTGGGGAAAAAAATCGTCGAAACATATCAACATGGGGTCTAGTTTTGAAGATCTCGTCGAGACGGATTTAATGGTGAAAACGGATTTTTAATTTGCTTTTATAATTAGGAGATAAAAAAAATTTAAGCCGAAAACCAAAAAGATTTCTGCTAATGTCATATGTTCATACGTGGCAAAATGAGTGGTGATGGAGGCGTGTGGGCGATATGCAAACGCCCACACGTGTGGGCGATAGTTTTTGGAATCGAATAACTCCCGAACGTTCAGATTTTGAGCATTTCATCCCGAACGTTTTTACATGGCAACTTTAGTTCATAAGGGATGGTAACTTTAGTTGATAGGGGATGGCAACTTCGTCCTTTTTCATTTTTTGTCAGAAAATTGCCATGTTTCCCTAATCTCACGCAAACTAAACGTACCATCTAAACCCGTTCGGGTTGCCATGCTTAACTCCGAACGTTCGGGAGTTATCATGACCGTAGTTTTTCCGTAAAAAAATTGGAAGAAGAGAGGGAGAGCTCGGATCGGTTGGAAAGGAAAGAGCTCGAATCAGCTCGAAAAAAAGAGGAGCAGATCGGTTGGGATTGGGACGTGATTACCTCCCACGTTAGTTGGTTTATTTGGAAAGTACTAGTCAGCCACGTTGGATTTTGGGAAAGAAAAAAAAAGTGGATCGACCAAATTGAAAAGAAAGAAGAAAAAAAACTGCAGTTTGGTCTCTCCACACAAAGAGAGAAGGAAAGTGTGGATTGGTTTGTTTATTTGGCAACGCTCCTTTCTTCTAGTTTTGGAGATTGTGCTTTAATAAAAAAGTTGCCTTGTTACTTTTGAGCCAGAAAAGGGGAGAGGAGCACGTTCAGATCAAGGAAAGTAAATTTGCTTATTTGGAAGGTTCGGATTAGCGCATTAAAAAAGAGCAGAAAAAGGGCAGGTTCTGTACGGCCAAAGGAGGAGATACCGTGAGAAGTTTGGAAGGTTTTGTAGGTGAAAAAAAACAATAGAAGAGGAAAGAGATGTGTTGTGTTGTTTGGGAAGAGAGAGAGAGCGCGCGCGCACGAATTAGGAGGAGATGGATGCGTACTAGTCCACCGACTTCGTTGGTGCGGTTGGATTCCTATAAGGAAACTATAAAGAAAAGAAAAAGATACTTTTTCTCTTGGGTTGTTACGAAGCGAAGTGCTAAAAGAGGATTGTTAAAAGAAAGGACGCCGATAACTGCCACATGTGTGGTGTATCGGGTGGTTGTGCCGCACGCCTCGTGTGGCATGGAGAAGAACCCGCCCGCACGGCCGCGTCCGGGCGCGCGCCGCCACAGCCCGCATGTCCGGTGTGTGGCAAAACCGCCCACACGTCCGGGCCAGACGACTGCGCTGCCCGCACGACCCAGCACGCCAACCGTCCCGGGCTCCTTCCGATCCCCAGTGCGCCCTGCCGCCATTGTCTCCCACCTCTCGGTCCCCTACCTCCATCGCCTTCTTCTCTGGTTGCCATGGCAACTAGAGCAGATCTCTAGTGCCTTCCCACCGCTAACCACCAACCCCCCTCCCACCCCAACCCCGCCCTCCCAAAACGACGAGTTAAAACAGGTGGATCTCCAATCTCCTTCTGTTTCTCGACCTTCTTCTGTCCAGAAATCTGAAATTGCAAATTTGCCCACAAAGATGGCAACCGGATCCACGCTATCAGGGCAAACACCACACGAATTTGTGTGTCTTTGCATTTGCCCACCAACATACGCCAGATCTGCCATATACTATGCTAGAGTTGTGCCAAGCTTCTGGGTTGGCTTGGTGCGAGTAGTTGGTAATGAAGCATGCGTAGGAATCACTATAAATAGGGAGAGAAAGGAGGAATTTGGCATAGGGACGGAGGAAAAATAATTGCCACTTGTATCTAACATCAGTTGCCATCTATCATTGTCCGTAGTTGCCACCATGTTAACTTATTGCTTGCCATCCTATTTTATTGTCTGTTGCCATCGCTTCAAAATGATAGCTGGCATCCAGAAATCAGAAAATAGAATGGATGTGCATGTCCTACTTGCCATGAGGTGTTGGTTGCCTACGCAAGAAATGTTATGAGATTGCCGTGTTATCTTCTACGTGCAAACAGCAAGAATGCTTTTTGCGGATTGTTGATGCGTCCTTGTTCATGCAGTGACTAAAAACACAGTGGCAGAAAAGAAAGCAGAAGAATGAATCACGAAGATGGCACTGATCCTTGGCTTTCTCAAAGGCCGGAAACGCCACCTTGGGATGCAATAGAGTACAATCAGCTCATTTCTTCAGGGCCATTGCTGCCACTACTAGAGCACTACGCAGGCATCGGTACGACGCATGATAAACAAAGAAGAAATAGTTGCCATGTTCGTGACGATGAAGATGTCATTCTACTTATGTCCTACAATCTAATTTTTAGGAGGTTCTTATGACCAAACCACAATCAGGGGGGCAGCATGGCAAGTTTCGTCACAGGGTGCTAACGCTGACAAATGTAAGGGCAACCAACTTCAGCTAGCTAACGTGGCAAATCAAGGTAACGCATGCAAAAAAGAAACTTACTGTTGTGCACATGAAATTAGACTTGCAAGGATGGCAAAAGACTCACGAGTTATGTCGGAAAAATGTAGGACCTTCATGCAGCACGTGGCATCAGGCGGCAACCATGTACCTGCCATCAACGTCGTACACAGGTGAGTGCACGAAAGTGAAGTTGTGGACAGTGAGTTAGGAGAAAGGAACATATCTGACAGCTGCAGTTGCCATGCCTGGACAGCTGCAGTTGCCGTGGCTGGACAACTGAAGTTGCCATGCCTGGACAACTGCAGTTGCCATGTATAATCAAATGTGACTGCAATGTCTAAACAACCATGCATGACAAGTGTGAACAAATTTGTGTGGCATGGTTGGACCACTACATGTGCCATGTTGAACAAACTACAGTTGCCATGCAATGACCAACTGCTACCATGATCGCAGGTTGTTACGGTGGAACCACATCGGCAAACGTCTCATGGCAAGCTTCACAGTTGCAGGAAAGCGCTATTGCAGATAGAGCAAATCAAATTGGATTGACAGACCACACAAGATCGGCACATGCGGCACAACAAGGTAAAAAATATGAACCAGAAAGCAGTGTTGCATTTGCTTTTGTGGGAATAGCATGTGAGTAAAAGTAGATTTGTAACGGTGGTGGTGGAAAAAACAAACAAAAAATGCTACCAAGTGGTCGTGTGCAAAGAGTCGTATATTGTCTTCAGGATTTGCCAATTGCTACAAGAGTGTGTGCAATATTCATGATTGTTCACATTTGCCTATTGAGCTCAGGCCTAGAATACAAGTTTTGATTCTAGAATATACTGGTTGCCATGTGTTGGCAACAGTAGTTGCCATGTATGTTGGACTGTAGCTGCCATTGCTATATACTACAAGTTCTGATGCTAAAAGACGCTGGTTGCCATGTGTTGGCAACAGTAGTTGCCATGTATGTTGGACTGTAGCTGCCATTGCTATATACTACAAGTTCTGATGCTAAAAGACGCTGGTTGCCATGTGTTGGCAACAGTAGTTGCCATGGATGTTGGACTGTAGCTGCCATTGCTATATACTACAAGTTCTGATGCAAAAAGACGCTAGTTGCCATGTGTTGGCAACAGTAGTTGCCATCTATGTTGGACTGTAGCTGCCATTACTGGAAAATTACAGTTGCCATGCATGGCCATATGCAGATTCACGGCTTGTTGTGTGAATGATGTCATGCAAAATCACATGCAGTTGTTGTACTCCGTTACGATAAACATGCCATTCAAGCAAAATCTTACGCTCATACCTGATTTTTTATTGCAGGACCTTCAACTACAATTAACAGCGGCGCGGGGACATCTACTACGTGGAGCTCTGAGCGCACGGAAGACACGTTCCACCAGCCAGCCAACACTCATGCCACAAACAATGCTGAGTCAGTGTCGGAAATGGCAATCGTTCCAGCAATGCCGACAAGCACACCTTTGCACACCAGCACAAGCAACACTCAAGCAGATGAAACAGCCGCCGATACTGAAGTGAATGATGAAACCGATGACGAAGCACAAGGGGATGAAGATGGTGGGCAATCAGAAATCATAGTACCTCAGCCACCGTATCTTCGGCAGACATTTGATTCGTTTGAAGATGCAAAGGAATTCTACCAGACATATGCAAAGTTCCATGGGTTTGCGGTCAACATCGAATACCATAGGAAAATTAAAAAAACTAACGAGTACAGCAGAGGTGAGATGAGGTGCTACAAGGCACGAAGAAACAAGAAGGGCAAAGGTGATGCGCATGTTGTTCCGGAACGAAAGAGAGGCATCATTGTCAAGACGGAATGCCCTGTCCGGTGTAAGCTTAACATAGATGGAGCATAGTGGGTGGTCACTGAATATTTTGACGAGCACAACCACGAGCAAATAAAAAAGTTTGACCTGGTAAAATTTCTGACCGCCCACAGAGGATTCACCCCCTCGAGAAGAAATTCATAAAGCTGCTACATGATTGGAACATCAGTCCATCAAGAATGGTCCAGATACTCTCCCTCACCCACAACAAAAATGGGACTCTGAGTAGCATGCCCTACATACCGGCAGCCATCACAAACCTAAAGGCAAAGTACCGTAGAGAAAGCAAGTTGGCTGACATAGAAGCCACGATAGCCTACTTTGATGAGAAAGTGAAAGAAGATCTAGATTTCCTCTACAGGATAAGATTGGACGACGAGGACCGTGTCAGGAACATGTATTGGGTGGATGGTGCTGCAAGAAGAGCCTACAAACATTTCTAAGACTGCATTTCGTTCGACGCGACATATCTCACTAATATGTACAAGATGCCATGCACTCCATTCATAGGAATAAATAACCACAATCAGTCATTGCAGTTCGGATGCGGGCTCGTTCGGAACGAAGACACGGATGGGTACACTTGGCTGTTCAAGACCTTCTTGGAGTGCATGGGTGGACTTGCTCCGATGAACATAATAACAGACCAGGATTTTAGCATGCGTGCAGGCATAGAGGAGGTCTTTCTGTTGGTAGTGCACAGGCACTGCAGGTGGCACATTATAAAGAAGGCTGAGGAGACGCTAGGACCGTTCTTTGCTGACCGTCTAGAGCTGCACAAGGCATTCGAGCTGTGCGTGGACCACAGCTTGACGATGGAGGAGTTTGAAAGGAGCTGGATGGCTATGATTGAAGCATATCAAGTCCAAGACCACGAGACGCTTGCTAGCTTGTGGGAAAAGCGAATGTACTGGGTGCCGGCCTACTTCATGCAGTGCTTCTTCCCGTTTCTGCAGACTACATAGCGCAGTGAGGGGTTCAATGCTGTTTTGAAGCGGTACGTGAGCCCTGGCAACTCATTGCTACAGTTTGCCAAGTAGTACACCGCTTTGCAACAAAAAATACTGGGATCCGAGCTGCAGCAAGAAGCAAACACCGCGCTCAAGCAACCAAAATTGCTAACATATTTACCAATGGAGAGGCAGATGAGCAAGATATACACCAACAAGATTTTTAACAAGTAAGTCAGTTGTGTTACAATCTTATTTGCACAAACATGAAAGGTAGTAGGTGCCATGTAGAATGCAATGCAGTTGAAAAGCTTATTTGAAAATGATGATTTTTTTTTGAAAAGTAGCCATTGAGTACAGAGTAACCATGATATGTAGTTGCCATGTTTAATGAACTACAGTTTGCCATGTTTAACGAACTACAGTTTGCCGTGTTTAATGAACTACAATTGCCATGTTTACTCAACTGAAGTTGCCATGTTTGATGAACTGCAGTTGCCATGTTTAATGAACTGTACTTCCACTGGCCATGATGGTATGGAATGCAAAATGCCAAATGAAGTTGTTATGTAGTTGCCATGTTTAATGAACTGCAGTTGCCATGTTTAATGAACTGCAGTTGCCATGTTTAATGAACTGTAGTTGCCATGTTTACTCAACTGCAGTTGCCATGTTTGAACAAACTGTAATTCCATTGGCCACAACAACAAAAGGTGCTACAAAAAACTTCACACAATAGTTTAACAAAACCACACAAAACTTGCAGATTTCAAGAAGAAATAAAGCGTGCCAGCATGTACACGGCTTTCCATGTGGACGAATATACGTTCAAGGTGTGTTCTATCCTGGGCATGTCGGATTCAGAACCTGAAGACCCGGACCAGGGAAGGAACTACTTTGTGAAGGCATCGATAAGCGAAGGTGAATACTACTGCCAATGCTGCAAATTCGAACGGGACGGGATTGTGTGCTGTCACATACTAAAAGTAATGGACATGAATGCCCCACCATTTCATAAGGCGGCGATGGACTTGGGACGCTGACGACGCATTGGCGCCGCAAACATCAAACGCAGTTTTTGCTGTGCATGACGAGAGACCAGAGTCAACCATGGAAGCCGTGAGGCACGTTGTGTTGACAAAGAACTATGCTGAACTAATTGATGAAGCGTGCAAGAGTGATGAGACAGCGAGGGTCGCAGAAAAACACAGGAAGGCCCTCAAAAGAGAGCTTGATGAGATCAAGAAGAGGAAAGCTGAGGAAGCCTTACACAGGTTCCCCCGCACATCAAGTGTGCCTTCATCCACGGGGCCATCATCTAAAAACTCGGAGGTAGGATCTGGAACAGCAAGCACACAAACCCAGGTTAGGAACCCGCCCCGTTTCATCACAAAAGGGCGTCCAAAAGAGATAAGATACAAATCGGGATTGGAGATTCAAACAAAACACAAGAAACCAAAGAAAGGGACGGGCAATCCGTAAGCAACATTGGAGCACTATGACTTGGTCCATGGTGACATTTTTTGCAATCTAGATGTTCTAAATTTTGTAAAAATTGGAGACTGACTCTTCAGGGGCATCAGAATTTGAAGCAAAATGGCATGAATGAATAACTGCAGTTGCCACGTGTATGGTACTGAATTTACCATGTTACTTGAACTGAATCTGCCATGCAATTTGTACTGAATCTGCCATACCATTTCTATTGAATCTGCCATGCCATTTCTAATGAAATTGCCATGTTATTTGTACTGAATCTGCCATGTTAGTTGTACTGAATATGCCATGTTAGTTCTACTGACTCTTCATCGCGTAGATTTCCATGTTCAGTCAGCGCATTTTAGTCACACATATTGTATTGTGGTGCAAACTATGGGAAAGAAGTTGAAACGGTCTCGTGCAGCAACCGCACAGGTTACGACTGCGTGATCAAACTACCATGCTAGCCGGTACAGTTAGCAATGAAAAAAAAGAACCAAACAGACAAATGAAGAAGGACGATAACTTTCACTGACCGTGTCTGATGAACTACATTTGCCATGTTTCCGAACATCATAGACGCAGTCAAAAACACCAAACTGGTACTACCAACGATGAACGGATAATAATACTAAAAAACATAAACGTATCTGCTGGCACACCTAAAAAATAGGTTCACACCCACACATATATTACAGAAAATATTCAAATGTCACTCACACACCACCACTACATACTAGGCTACGCGGAGATGCGGCCATAACATAGTACACGGACATAGTTTTGAAAGAACAAAGGTAATACCTTACATTCCTCGGCAACAGAATGTAAGTTAGGCGTTCGGTATGGAGCACCACGTGATCACTTGTACTTCTTGGCGGCTTTCTTGACAGCTTCCTCTATGAACTCACGTGCATTGGACCGCGTGTTGAAATCTTCATTCATCAACCAGTTCCATGTGTAAATTATGCGGAGCTCGACGACCATTGCAGCTGTGACGACAGGAACCCGTCGACCTTCCCACATTGCAAGGTATTCCAACATGTGAAAGCCGCAGTCGTGCCTAAACAAGAAAAGAATCAGGTTAACTCACAAGAACATAGAGAAAAATCATAAACTTCAATTCAGAGGTGACAAAAGAGGGTAAGCATTGGTTTGGAGGACACATGAATAAAAGATGGGAAAATACCGGTTTCCTTGCTTCGTAGTCGCCACGTACTCAATTGGAAAATGTCTGATCTGGACCTTTGAGTTTTCATAGTGACGGTTCCATGTCTCTTTGAGGTAGTTGATGAAGTATTCAGCATGCTTAGTAAGGTCTGCATCAGCTTCTGAACGCATTGAATCAAGCACCTCAAAACGTTGGTTCTTCAGGTCAAGGCAGATCACGTAGTGGTGACCACACTTGTCGTGTGGGTCGTGTGGTGCAAGCTCCTGGAACATGGGGAACAAGACCTGCAAGCAAAAATGAAGGAAAGAAGAAGCAGAGTTCACATTAAGAACAGAAATGATTTAGTCGGGAAAATAACGTGTAAAGATATCACCGGTTACACTAACAGGCACATGAGTGACATAAAAGCATCAAGGGTCCAAGAAAAGTAGACTAACATATAATGTTTAGTTACAGTGGGTAATTAAAATAAGTTGCCATCCATGTATGAACAAAGTTGCCATGTATTTTAGTTTGAAGTTGCCACATAGGTTGTATTAAGAAAGCAAATCAGAAGTCATTTTACATGGCAGCTGTTGCCACATGAAACAGCTGTCACAAAATAGGGTGTAGCCCACATCTGAAGCATAGCTACTGGCAAAAAATAACATGGGAGGAAAAATATGTGCAAAAAAGGAAGGACTACTCACACATTTCTTCATTGTGAGCTTGAAATCACCATGCGCAGCAAAATGCTTCTTCGGGATTTTGTGGTGGAAGTCACCATCCCATATTTTGCACGTCATAGTGTACTGCATGATTCTTTTGTCGGGAGACATATCCATATGCTTGTTGATGAAGTCAATCCCACATGCAACTACATTCTTCGACATTTTACCGAGTGGCCTCACAGACTCGGCAAGATCACCCAGGTTAACGTACGTCGCATCACATTGTATGATCTTGGTTCTGTCCAAACATGAGCTGTATGAAAATGATATAACATGAAAGAATCATGTCTACTAAGTAAAAAAAGAAATAAAACGTAAACGGAGCATATCTAGAAATAGCAAAAGGATGAATAGTAAAAAGAGCAAAGCAAATGAGAGGTTTATGTGGGTGTGGTCATTACGCTTTTAGCTCCTTCATGTGATTGCTGTTGGACCTCGCATTTCCAAAGCGCTTGACAATTTTGTACAGCTGGTTCTGATCCTTTGTGGCCTTGACTTCTGGCTCATAATCATCCGTGGGTGGTGCGTGAACTACCCTATGCTGCCTCACAGAACCAGGGGTGGCACTTCTAATGGTATCCTCAGATACCGACTCAGCAGGCACGTTGGAGCTTGATTGCCCCTAACCTCGTGAGGACCTCCTCTGCAATGCTGCCTCCTCAATCCTGCGGTAAGCTTCATCAAGTGACGGCGTAATCTCCTCAGGGGTGGCTGCAAGGATAAAAAAAAGTGGGTTAGGATACCTGGAAAACAAAAAAAAAATTAGTTTGAAAGAAAGGTTGCAGAATGTGAAATGTAGGCATAGAAAGTAGGGAGTTGCCAGGTGCAGGCAACTCCAGTTGCCATGTGAAATGCATTGTAGTTTCCATGTAACAACAACTACAGTTGCCATGTTGGATCAACTCCAGTTGCCATGTGCTTACCGAATGAAAAATGCAGCATGTCAACGGAAAAAGTAGGTGACAGCGTGCAAGCAAATCCAGTTGCCATGTCCATCAGATAACATTTGCCATCACAACTAAGAACCCAAAAAATGCTTGGAACAAAAGTCAGACTAAAAAGATGTATACACAAAAATGATAAACGCATAAGAAATGTACCTTGCACAATCGGCTCTGCGAACTTCACAGCCTTCTTGCCCTCAACCATTGGCTGCACCATCATTGGGGCCATGCCTGCCGGGAAAGCAGAGGCAACTGGCGTAGGGTCTTGCACCACTGGTTGATCTTAACTGATGCCAAGGCTAAAGCTCGGTGGGGTGAAGGCCATTGGGTGCCTCTCCTGCCTACTGGCCGGACCGCGAACAACTTGCTGGGCAGAATCCAAGGGTGAAAGATCAACAAACATTTCTGCATCGGCCGCTGCAGAATCATCGGTCTTATTCGTAGAGCGGGGTGTGCTGTCACCAGTATCAGTCGCAGCTTTCTTGAAAATCTTCTTGTTTGGGTTGTAGGGGACACCGATGTTGACTGGGAGCTTAGAAGTTCGCAGGTTTAAGCTGGGGTTATCCACGGCGGGTAAAGACGCAGTCTGCTCCGCACGTTCACCTCCGTCAGTCGTGCCTGGCTTGCCACCTGGGTCGGTTGTACTCCAGTGTTCTGTTCTCTCCATAACATTGCTTCTGGCAGGTGGTGGGAATAGTGTGGACGCAGGCACATAACCAGAGTCATCTCTGCTGCTCCTAGCTACAGCCGGCGTGTTGGGTATGTCTGCAGATTGCTTGCGAGGGCTACGACGCCTAGGTGGAAGACCAGCTCGCGTAATGGTTGCCTTAGCAACCTCTGGAGCACCAGAAGCTGGAGCTGTTGTGCCAAGAGTCTCACCTGTGGATGGCAGATCATTATGAACTGTCGCCTCAGCCCCTTCTTTCGTGGACGCAGAAGTGCCACCGCCCATGTGCTTGGAATCCATGTCAGATGAGTGGGAATCTTCCTTGCTTAGGTTGATCTCGGGGGCATCCACTTCAACACTTGTTGATCTGGTGGCATGGCTCACAACAACATCCTTCATTGCCAGCAGAGTGGGCAATATTTCAACAGTCCTGGTAGATACCGACTCGTCACTCCCAGATTACGGATGCCTGCTGTCGTAGCCTGCACATCTGCAACCGGCGGAGATGGTCGGCCGCTTGCATCAGAGCTAGTGGGAACAGTGGACGGTGCAGCAGCAGGTTTGTCCACTGGCGCCTCATGAATGTCTGAGCTGCCACCTATCGACAGCTTTGAGTGTATGCGTTCGAGTGGGTCTCTGGCGTTCTGCTTGGTCACGCGTGTGGTAGTCTTCTTCACCCTGAAAAAAAACACGAACATTGTTAGATGAACAGCTGATAGTTGCCATGTAGGTGGAATAAGAGTTGCCATGTGGCCTAGTTAGCAGTTGTCATGCAGAACAAGCTGCAGTCGCCATGGTACACATCTTAAAAAATGTAAGAAATGTGTGATGTGCCAGGACTGTCATTTCAAAACTAGGTGTGGATGAGTGCACAAACAGATGGAAAAGCTGGTAGTTGCCATGTAGCTGGAATAAGAGTTGCCATTTTGCCTAGTTAGAAGTTGCCATGCAAAAACAAGTAGGAGTTGCCATGTAGTAAAAAGAAATAGAGCATGGGAGAAACAACAGTTGCAATGTGGGACTGATGGCAGTAGCCCATGTGGCAAGCTGAACAGCTGCATTGAAAAGCAAAAATATATCAATATGGCAATGAAAAAGAACAGGGATAACGTACTTCTTGACTGTCTTCCTCAAATCTGGCAACACGACAGGATCACCGGTGTTGGACGTCGACGTACGAGGAGATGACCTAGTGGAAGGCGAGTCACCAGCAATAGGGGCACCCTTGTTCAATCGAGCAGAAACACGGGTTGGCGTTGGTGCTTGTTTCTTTGTAACTGCTCGTCCACCAGCTATCGCCTCGCTGCACATATAAGAAAGAGGCAAAAAAAGGTGCCAAGTGTCAGGCACGAAAATCGTTGCCACGCTTAGCAAAAACAAATGGAAATAGGGCTCAGTCTGTTCAAAAAGGAGAGACAAAACAAAACACTAAAATAGAAGTCGAGCCTCCTCCTAGCAGCTAAGGGATCGGTCCTAGGTCTCTTGACAGGAGAGCCCTGCCCAACATCCTCTGGATCCCTCCCCCACTTTGAGGGCGACACCCCCTTGCCTCTCGCAGCTGTCTGTTGATTGACTTTCTCTGGTGAGGGGACATCTGGTACACACTTGCCCTTCTTACCACCTGCACGAACTTTGACATGTTCATCATCGTCGGTGTCATGTTGCACGTTCTCCATGTCATCGCCATCGTCCTTGTCGAGAGCAGCATCTCCATCTAGTTCATCTTGTGTGTCAGGAAGCTCCTGCGAGCTGTTGTAGTCGTACCGACCACGGCAACCAGTTGGCCGATGTGTCCGTTCTGCAACAAATGGAGTGAACTGCCTCGCAACCGCGTCGCTGTCAGAGCCATTAAGGGACGTCCAACCCTCAACCAACTTCCCTAGCAAGCTGGTCATTCCGGATGCAAACTGACCAATTAGATGCTCAACAGGTGCCCTCGCCTGTGCACGAAACAAGAAGCAGGAGTAACCAACCATATTAAAGTCACGTGCACAAGATCAAAATAAACCAAACACAACCATAGATATATATCCTTGATTACCTCAACAGGACAAGACGGAGCTGAGTGCACGTCCATCCACTTTCCAAAGTTTTGAGGCCCACCAAACACGCTGTAGTCTATAGCATGCTTGGCCATCAGCTAGAAAAAACCAAAAAAACAGCTAGCATGTAAAGAGAGAAAACAATGACACTAACTAACAGTTCATGTATTGCAAAATAAAAATAAAAAAGTGGAAGAGGATAGAAGTTTCAAAATGGATGGCAGAGTTGCCATGTGGCGTAAGACATGGATACCATGCGCAGACAGCCATGGCTAACAAGGTAGTCATCTATTGTTAGCCATAGACGGTTGCCGTATGGGGATTTTTTCATATGTTATGCAGCGTCAAAATTGAAAGAATGCCGTGCAAAGAAAGAAACCAGAACTAACCTGCAGTTTCCCATATTTCGTATCAGTTATCTTGTCCGCGGCAAGCACAGCCTTGACAGCATCTTAAGTCCACGTAGACACAGCAAACTTGTGTGGAGGCGGCGGGTCTCCTATCCCAGTAAAGTCCATAGTGGACAGATCAAGACGATCGACGTACATGAGCTGATGTACAACAATTTAAAAAGAAAAAAATATCAGTTGCCATCATGGTATTTTGCAAAAAAGAAGCTAACGTATGTTCCTTCAATCATCAAGTTGGAGGGCTTGAAGAAGTAAAGAGTTGCCATGTATTTCTGTTAGTTGCCATCTATATGTGTTAGTTGCCATCTAGTTATGTTGGCAGTTGCCATGTTGTTATGATGGTAGTTGCCACAATGTCACCATCATGGTTGCCATGCATGCTCAAGGAGCTAGGAGTGTTTGCAGAGGAGTAGTACAAAAATACCATTAAATGGAGTCGACAACCCTTCTGGTACATCTTGTTTGAGAATGCATCATGCAGGAAGTCCGCGATGAAGTTACACCAATTCATGTTCTTCACATCTTTCAGTTTTGCCTGCACGACACAAATTTCAGGACAAGAAGTTGCTGCATCCGAAATCAAATGGGAAAACATCAAAAAACTCGCAGTGACTAGCTTACAGATGACATAGGAGTGAAAAGATTGAAGGAAAAATGAAGGAGTAGAGATAGAGCATTCACCAGGATGGGGAAGCATTTGTTGCTTGGGCGAAGAGATGTGGTCGGCGCAAATACAGCTGAGATCAGGTACATGAGTAGCTTCATCTTAAAAACTTCGCCATGGGTTTTCATGCCCTCCAGCGAATTTGCAAGCACGGTCGTGTTCGGCATGGATGTCATCCCAGGAAACAAACGGGCAAACAACGTTTCCTCAATCTTATTATTGACCTCATACGGGACTTCGATTTCTCCACGGGGCACACCCAATGTGCAGAACACGGATTCCTCGTCTAACGGCAGTCTTCCACGTCCCAGAATCACAAATTCCCTGGAGGCGGGCTCGTAAATCTCACCGAGCCAGTCGCATACAGGGTTCACTAGATTCTTGCACCGAACATCCATCAGAGCCGACATCCCCAGCTCAGGAGTAGCTCCCTTCTGGTCGTCGGTAAATCCCTCGGTCAATATAGTCAGGCGTTCATGTGAAGCCCTGTTGCGATTACGTTTCTTCTTCTGCAAAACAGAGAAATGATCATTTGTTGCCATGTTTCACTATCATGAAAATTTAGTCCCTATCAGACGATTGCAAACTCAACATGACATTCAAAAAATATGGGGGAAGGGGGGTGGACAGTTACCTCATCTCCGTCTGTTGTCCGTCTAGTTGTGCGATTCTGCTGCGGTAAATCCATGAAATCATCATCATCGTCTTGATGATCACCGCGAGCCATTCTGCTAAGGTAAGAACACAGGAAAATGTCAGGGTGAAAATGAAAGTATGAAGTAAGCATTTGCCACCTAAGAGAATGTACTTGCCACATGTGCTCAACTGAAAGTGGCAACTCACACACTGACCTCATATTAAAAATGAGTTGCCATGTAGTACGGCCAAATATGTTCAGATATCACAAGTTAGCATGGCAAAACACAAAATTGAGTCTATGGTACATTGAATTTGCCACATTATCCTGCCTACATCATGGCAACAGCCATAGTGTCTTAACAGAAATACTTGCCACATGGAAATCATACTTGTGGCAACTGACACATTTGATCAGGAAATTAGTTGCCATATAGTGCACATAGTTGTCATATATTCAAAGGCAAATGTACTAGGTTGAAATTGCCATGTTAAAATGCAAGACAATTCAAAAAGTGTTGAAAACATCTACTGAACAACCTATAATGTGGCAACTCACACACTGACCTCATATAAAAAATGAGTTGCCATGTAATATGGCCAAATATGTTCAGATATCACAAGTCGGCATGGCAAAACACAAAATTGAGTCTATTGTACAGTGAATTTGCCACATTATCCTGCCTATAACATGGCAACAGACTTAGTGTGTTAACAGAAATACTTGCCGCATGGAAATCATACTGTGTGGCAACTGGCAAATTTGATCAGGAAATTAGTTGCCATCCAGTGCACATAGTTGCTGAAACTGCCATGACTACCTATTTACTACACTTTGTCATGCCTACAGCATGGCAACAACCATAGTGTGTGCACAAAAATAGTTGCCACATGGAAAACATATTTGTGGCAACTGACACAGTTGATCAGGGAATTAGTTGCCATCCAGTGCAGATAGTAACTGAAACTATCATGTCTACCTTCATACTGCACTTCGAAATACAACTACCTAGATCTAGGGTTCATTGGCAACTATCATAACCTGAAATTCATCAACAAAAAACTTCCTGCACTGATCGCAAATAGCATTTCGAGACAAATACATAACTAATGGCTAGAAAAATGCCGGCTCAATCCCAAGGCAGAACCAGGATGTGGCTGCGGACAGGCCGAGCCACACCGGCATGACAGCCGCCGCGGCGGCGGCCAAACTGTGCAATGCCACCGAAAACGACCAGCACAGGACTCCGCCGCCGGCGGGAATGCCGGAGCATCGCGAATCCGCCTGAATCTCGAGCGGAACATTGAACACAGAGGAGAGGGGAGAATGCAGGGAAGGAATGTGAGCGTGGGAAGGAGCATTACCTTCACTCTGCACGCACTCCGACGAATACGCTCCGGTCCGGCGAGTCCCACCGACGGCCGCGAATGCCGTCGACTCTTCCGCCTCCGCCGTCGCCTTCTCCTCTCGCCTTCTCTTCCAATCGAATGAACTACGGGGTGGGTTGGGTGAGTAATGAAGGGGAGAATAAATGGAATCGTGAGGGGAGGGGGGCGAAGTGCGCGACGTGGTTACCGGCAACCGCAGTTCGGGCGTGGCGTGCGGGTGCAGAGCAGTTCCACCGCACGCCTCCGAGTGGCAACCGTTGACCGCGGGGGGCAACCGGCGTGTGGGCGAACACTCTCACACACCACACACGCGACTTGTCCTACATGGCACACAAAATCAGCCAAAACGTGCCAAGATTCGTGCAGAAACTGTTCAACGGCGATGAAGGCGTGTGGTTGAGTTGGCTAACGCCCACACGTGTGGGCGTTAGTGTTTTCGAAAAGAAAAACGGATGGGTCTATACAGCGGCCGGATGCTTCCTGGCGTTCCGAAGCAGTCGGCCAAAATAGTTTGAAACAGTTATGGACTAAATGAAGATTCGATTTTAATTAGATTTTTTTCATCTGGTCCTTTTCTTCATTACGTACTAAATGTTCAAAACAGTTATCTCCTAGATATAGAGTGCATGTGCTTTATTCTGTTGTGCATTTAATTTGTGGTTTTAAATTTATAAAAAATCATAGCTTTCAAATCGCGCATCGAAATAAAGAGAAACATGGTCACATGAGAAATGAGTTCACATATGCATCCGCGGAAATAAAGGAAATTATATCCTCAACTAGTAAATGTAGTTCAACCTCAAGTTGAATAACACATAACGGATGCTCATCATTCAAACCCAACATAAACATGCACACAATTTAAAGTGTTGGGACATCGAAACACATTGACTCCATTGTTATGGGAAATCAAGAAGAGTTAAAAGACGTAATATTATTTCCACACATTCCACTGATTCAACAGAATCATATAACAAAAAGACTACATTTGTCGACAAATATTTATTCTTAAATTGCTAAAACCTTTAGGGCCCTGAACCAAAGTCCATGGCAGAGTGCCTCATGTACTCATATATTGGTTCAACTAGAAGGTGGCAATTAAATAAGAATAGCACTCGTTCAACAAAAGAGAGGTATTTACCACAGTAATACATTCTCCTCATAAGTATCTTTCCTGCTGGAAGACAAATGATTTTTCGTTCATAACGAAAACAATGAGGTGGCGAAAAAGTGAGGCTTGTAGCACAAGGGTTCACGCAGAGTCCCAACATTAATTATAATGTAAAATACCCTCTTGGTATAAGTGGAATTAAGTTTCGATATTAATATTATTGGCAATTACAAATAAACTATCCCCGCAGTTGATAGACGCGGTGATTACATACTCATATGGATCACTCAATTCAGATATATACATAAATGTCCCTAAAAGACATAAAATCGGAATCCAAAACCAATCGCAACATATATTGTGTAAAGCATCAAAAGTCACTTCATGACTTAAAAGAGTCAAAAATTGTGTGTTACAATTGACTATGAGAGTTCCTTATTCAAAATGATACTCAGATAAAGATTACTTACATGTAGTTATTAACAAAATCCCTCCCTGGATTTTACATGACCTATGTATATGTTGATGATTTTATCATCAAAGTCTATATAACACATGAAAAGTGCTGACAATCATATCAAGACGGATATTATGTAGTTAAGATTTAACAGAATGATCTTCCATTATCTATCAAGATAATACCACATGTATTGCTCAAATACACACAATTTATATATAGAACATTATTGCAAGTTGAGATTTTGCAAAGTTCAGGGGCAGAAAACTCCTAGAACTAAACTTATTAATTATCATCCGATAATGATATAATGTACTCTTTCCTTATGAGTTTTCCAATATTGGTTTCTCATATGGGTTCTATTGAGACAATTACTATACCTACGGTATATCAAATTCCTATATTTTCTTTTTATATTTTTCACAAGATTTAGAAGGATATGAGACTATGCAAGATCAAACAAGGATTTTCTGACACTCGAAGATATATGAAGATTCTGAAGACAATGAAGTTTAAACTACAGCGTTGTCCAAGGGGGAGTGTTAGGAAATATTATTAGTTAGATGATAGCGTCATTTCTAGGCTAACATAGCAGTTAGGAGTTCCTATAGGCTTTGTCCATACGCTGTCTATGGCGAAGGGACATCATACCTGTTTAAACAGGCACAATCAATGTAACTGACATTGTAACACGCCTATTCAGATGGTATATAAGGCTGAAAAGTAACATCAGTAAAACTACTCCATTCACTTCAATCTTTCTTATTTCTCTTCAGTGCTGTCACGTACGGCTTTGCAGCCGACTTACCTCATCAATTGTTCTGTGCCTACACGAAATTCTAGGTTGTGAGTAAGCTGGAGTAGTTGTGTGACACAGGCTAGAGACTTCCATCAGCTGTGGCACACACTTGTCTTATTGCATATTTTCTCTCGACACACACGCTATCCCCGGTTTTAACTTTGCAGAGCATAATACATCTTTTGTCTGTTGCTGTCTGGAGCGTGGTGCTTTCGTCTGTGTCTTAGGCTCGCGTCTCTAGTACAGTCTAGCCTAGGACCAGCACTCGACCACTTTGAACGAATTTTCAGCTTGCATTAATTAACGTGGTTGTAGCATTTTTCCCACATATATAAAGCCAACCCAGCTCCACATATTTCTACATCGTGCATACATATGTTCACCTGGCAATCGCTTTACCCAACTCTTGGAGTTATTTGACACCGCTGGTTGCCGGTCACCACCTGCTGCATGGTAAGAACTTGTAAGACTTTGATATTTTTGCTATACTGTGAGCGTTTTACCACCAGCTCCCAATAGTTCATAGGAACATTATTTTTCAATTTTGTTTCTTTTTCTACTGATCATGACAGGATCTAGAGTTAATTCATGGGCTTCATCGACCATGGGAGACGTGCCACCACCTCCGAAAATACAACCACCGTCACAAGATGTGCAAAGACATCAGAATGCGCACAATCAGGTTTTTGTTTCCATGCCACCTTTTAATGGTCGTTTTAAGCCCAATTTATATATTGAAAGAGAATTCAAAATAAATGCTATTTTTGCTTCCCATAAATTTTCTGAAATGAAAAAAAGTTAAGGTCGCAGTTGGTACATTCACTGGTTTTGCTACTGTTTGGTGGAGTGAACATTGTCAGTTATACCCTGATTATGTACCTACTACTTGGGATGATTTAAAACTTGTCATGAGAGATAGATTTGTCGATGTTTACTATACTCGTGGCATCATTACAAAACTACAACATTTTAAACAAGGTAGTGACACTATAAAAAAATATTATGATGATTTACGAACTACCTTGTTGCACTCCTTTTTAGAGGAAAGTGAAGATGATTTTATGGATAGATTTTGGGGAGGATTAAACCGTGATATTCAGGAGATACTAATTCATGAAGAGTGTTATCCTATGAACCATTTGTTTCGTCTTGCTTGCAATGCCGAACAGGAAATAAAACGACGTGTTGTCCACAAGGAGAATAAGCGTAAGGTGCACATTCAAAGAGATGATACGGTTGTTCCTTCAACTACTAGGCGTACTATGACAGCCACATCCGTTGTTGTGAGGACAACATCACCTCCATCATGTGACACGTCATCTTCGAGAGTGCTTACATCACCTGAGTTGATGATAAGAGGTAATGGCAAAGGTACCGATCTTCCACCTCCACATGAGTATGATGAATGCCGTGTCACTTTAAATGCACCATGCGATGAGCTACCCACTACTTTGATCCCACCAGCTATTTTAGAGGACTATGTTAATGATTTGACTTTGCCATGTGATCAAACAATTTTGAGTGAACCCATTGAATTAACTATTGATGCGAAAGAACCATGTGAATCGGGGAATAAATCAGATTTGGATCAAATACATTTGAAAATAATTATGCCAATGTTTAATCATTTTGATATGACGTCTGATCTTGGTGATGGTTCACCAATGTTGGGTTGGTTTAATGATAAGCATTGTCAATCTTGTGATATGAATACGAGCTTCACTTATATGTGCAAACTGACTTGCAATATTTTCATGCCTTTGACTTCTTGTGATAATATATTGGCTTTATATTTCATGACTTTTCAAGGGTGCTCTTGTATAACTGTGTCACATGTGCCACAACTGAGATCAGTAAAAATGGACGACATATACATATACAACGTGTACACCTTGTCTCTTTTGTTAGCCACATTTCAAATTAAGCGACGCCGAGGACGGCTTTGTTTTCAAGAAAGGGAGGATGATGAGGACATGGCTACCATAGTTACACCCACAACCCCTACTATTATACCTATTGGACCAATTACTAGATGTCGTGCATGCCAGTTAAATTATCAGGTACTTTTGTTTCTTGGTAATGTTTCTAATATTCATGAGAATGTGCTGCTGCCTAACTTGGATAAATTTGTGTTGATTACAATTGAAGGGCCTAGCATGGACAAGAAGGATGAACATTGGAGCATGACCAAGCATGGAGATGATGACACACGCGAAGGGGACAAGAACGGAATTTCCAGTGAAGATTTCCGCACTTTGAAGACACCATGAGGACATACAAGAAGATGGATGAAATATACAAGATGTCGGTTCATAAAATTCGTCCATAGCTTATTATAGGTGTTGCGCCACCTTATTTTTGGGCCAGGCCCATGTAACTTCGAAATACCTCTTATTAGGCTGTCTGTAGAATCCGTATTGTAGGGGAAACGACTTAGGAGGTGTTTTAGTCCCACCTTGCCAAGAGTGGATGAAATTCCCTCTCTTTTCCCCTATAAATACATGCCATAAGGCACCGTTTAGACTTGGGAATTGTTTAGTTAAAAGTTAGCCATTGCAACTTCGTGTACTTCGTTTGTGACCAACGACCAGACCAAAACCGCTTCCGGATCCCCACTTTTATCAACACTTCGTATATATTCGCAATATTCAGATTGCTTTACCATATTTTTGCTTGTTCTTCGATTGCATGCAGGAATAGACCTTTGTGACCAGGCTGATCGTGCTTCCGGCATCGTAAGTAACCTCAGAAGATTGGTTTATCGATTGCTAAGACGCAACGTCGTGCACATTTGTAGTCGGATCGTCAAAGTCGACTCAACCAAATCAATAGTTATCATCTCATCGAAAGATCGAGACACCCCACCTGTATCAATATGATGCACGGTTAATGAGGTATTAATGCATGAACATGAAAGGGGTTTTCTATAAAACCGACATTCTCTAGATAATGTCTAAAATCGCAGCAGGAAAAAAAACACATCGGGCCGAAACTGAGATCTGGCCGGGGGGGCGGGGGAACTGCTCACATGGGGCCTTTGAGGCCTTGGAGAGGGGCGCGCAGCCCATGCGAGCAGGGGAGGCCGCTCGGTCGATGTGGAGGCAGTTAATGCGGGACAGCAGCGGTCGTCTCCTCTCTGCTCGAACGAAGCAGAGGCGCGGCGGCGGGGCTGCACAGGGAGGCGCAGCTCCAGTGGGCAAGGGCCGGAGACGAGGCGGCGGAGCGGCGCGGATCCGGCGCTCGGACTAGTCGAAGATTAGTTCTGAAGGGCGGCGTCCATGCGTTGGGGCGATGTGCTCCTCATTCCCTGCAGGCAGACGATGATGGGAGAGCGAGGTGAGCACGGGGAAGGAGAAACGGAAGGAGACAGCAGAGTAGAAGGGAGAGATGGAGAGGGAGAGGTGCGGCTCACCGGCGGCGGCCGGTCCGACGAGGCACGGCGGGCGAAGGAGGGGTGCGCGGGAGGAGCCGAGGAGGCCAGACGAGGTGGTGGAGGCGCTGTGGCTCGGCGCGCTGCATCTCGTGCACGAGGAGAAGCAGAGGAGGCCGAGACTTGCTGTGGCTGACGAAGAGGCATGGCGGCTCAGGTGTGGGATGGCTAGGGTGGCCGGGTCCGCTCGTCTCCCGGTCGGATCTGAGGCGGACGGAGGCGCCGAACGACGAAGAGGATGCTCGTGCGGGCAGCCATGGCAAGGTCCGGTGCAAACTCCATGGCGCGCGGGGAGCTCCTATAGGAAAAGAGAGGGGGGGAGAGACGGCGTGAGAGAGAGCTAGGGGAGGATACAGGAAAAAGAAAGGGGAAGGAAGAAGGCACGGCCGGCCGTGGTCTTGCCGGCGGCGGGCGCGAGTGCTCGAGGAGCTCCTCTCCTCGGGCGCTCGTGAAGACGAGGTGGAGGAGTGGCGACTGGCCTGTGAGTGGCTGCGAGGTGGAGGGTGATGGATTTGATGGGCGGCGGCTGATCCTCAGATTTGGACTAAGGAGTCTTTAGAGCATCTTCAGCCGTTCGCCCCCCAGGCGTCTAAAAAGAGCGGCCTGGGGTGAACCGGTGCTAGATTGGCCCCTGGGACGACCTAGCTTTGAGTCACGCCCCTAGGCGCCGCCCCCAGGACGCGGCAATTTTAAACTTGGTCCTTCCCGCTCATCACAAAAGACACCACAAGTCCGGCGATCATAGGCCACAGTCCGGCGATCGTAGGCCACAGTTTGGCGATCGGATAATAAATAGTCCGGCGTAAAAAAAAGAACGCCACAAGTCTGGACACGTGCATCACTTGGCGGGGTCGGCCTCCGGCTTCGACGGAGTCGGCATGCGCGGGTTTGGCAGTGTCGGAGCTGCTTCTGTGCTGGGCGGCGTCGGCGCGGCTGGGCGTCGTGGAGGGATCATCGCTCGGGCTTGGCGGCGGCGTCTGCGTGGGCGTGGGAGTTGGCGGCAGCTGATTCAGGATGAGGCCGCGCTCCGCCAGGTACCACGCCTTGAGCTTCTCTTCGTTGCTCTGGAGCATGTCCGCCCCGCCCATCAGAAAAGCCAGGTCGGTGTTTCTCTTCTTCGCGGCGACGTTGGTCCGGAGCAGGTCGAGCTTAACGGCGCTGTTCGTCATCACTGCCGACCACTGCGCCTCGGTCTTCTCTGCATGCAGGGCGGCCCGGGCCTGTGCGTCGGCGAGGCAATGCTCGATGGACTCCTGCACTCGCGTGGTCGCCGCGTCGGAGTGTTTCCCCTTCTTGGCCCCTTTGTTGCCGTCCGGCCACCCTTTTGACGCGCCCGGCATCGGTGTGTCCGGCTTGTAGGTCTCCTTGGCCTTGGCGAGGGTGCGCCGGACTTCCGCCCACTTCTCGCACTTGTCGATCCGCTTGAAGACGTGGAGGTACTTGAATTCTTGGTCGTTGTTGTCCTGGCGGTACATGGCGAACATGCGCAGCAGCTGCGCCGAGGAACAAACAGTTGGCGGGCGCACACGGCGAAGTGAAGCGGGAGACCGGCGTACCATACCTGATCCTCAATGTTGGCGCCGCTCTCCGGGCGAGCCGCGATCTCCTCGACGATCCCATGCCACTTGTTGCACGCCGCCTGGATGAGCCCCCAATGGTTCGCCATTCCCTTCGACCCGCGCTGCATGTAGACGCCTTTGAAGGGGTCGACGAGCTTGCGCTCGTCGAACTCGGCCTTGATGCGCTCCCAGTACGTCTCGATGCTCTAATTCGTGTCGGTGGTCGGGTCGAGGTAGACGACTTTCCATGCTTCGGCAAGGCATTCCTGCTCCTTGGACGCCCACTTGATGTGCGGCTCGCCGGTCCTGGCCGCCTGCTTCTTCTTGTTGCGCCTCCTAGCCGGAACAGTCGCCGGTTCCTCATCCTCCTCCTCCTCGTCCTCCTCGTCCGGCTCCTCCTCGCCGTACTCGAGCTCGCCGTCCATGCCTCCGCTGAGGTCCACCGTGTCGTCCTGGGTAGCGAACCCAGGGGACGCGGCCGCCGCTGCCGAGCCTGCCGCGATGATGTCGTCCATGTCGGCGTTGGTCGCGTCAGTGTCGCCGAAGTGCAACGTGGAAGCTTGTGAGAAGGGCAGCGCGCAACGGCGGAGAGGGGGCGTCGGGGAGGACGCGTAGGCCGGCGGGGAGTAGTTGTATGGAGGGTACTGCACGCCGGCGAAGGCGGGCGAGGGCGTGCGCTGGGCCGGGTCTCCATGGGGGAAGGTAACGTTGGGGTTGAACCCATCGTGCGCGTCCCCGTCGGCATAGCCCGGCGACGGCGTGCATCCCCATGGTTGCGGCGACGACGAGAAGCCGGCCGGAGAGCCGACGCTTTGCTGGCTCCAGGGCGCGTGCTGGGTGTTGCCGCTTGGTGGATTCATCATCCCCACGAGAGCCGCCTCAGCTTGATCCGCCGCAGCAGCCGCAGCCGCACGCGTCGCGCTGTCCCGGGCCTTTTTGGCGATGGCCCTGTTCCGCCGGTCGGCGGTGACAGCCTCCCGTCGCTGAACTTCCGCCCTCCAGTCGGCGTTGGACATGCCCGGTGGCTTGGACGGCGGCGCCCTCGGCTTCCTCTGCTTTGGGTGGGCGACGGTGGCGGCCGCAGCTGTCGCGAAGCTGGGGTTCACGTACTTCTTCGGCGGCATCGCGGCCGGCTGGGAGGCGAGCGGGAGGGAGATTGGCGGGAGGAATGGAAAGAATGAGAGGTAAGTGGGGGAAAAGTGGGAAGAAACGGCGGGAAGAGGCTCTCGACTCACCGACAGAGCGGCCCCACACCCCTTTTCGCTTGTGCCGGTGCACCCAGACGCCCCCAGTGCGCCGGGTTCGGCTCGGGTCCACCGGCGCCAGTTTCGGCCCAAGCCGGCGAAAAACGGGCTACTTGGGGCGCCACTGGGCCGATTTTTGCCCGCCGACGCTAAAAAACGCCTAGGGATGGCCTGTTGGGGGCGCGGCTGGAGATGCTCTTATACAGGGAAAGGGGAAGTTTAGGGTAGATTTGTACCATTCGATCGTAATCGGACGGTCAAGAATAAATAGGTTAGGGGAGTCCAAACAATGAACCAAAGATGTTTTAGGGATGTTTGAGGATGATCCGGACCCATTGGTCATGACTGGTCGGTTCGGGTTCGGGACAGCTTTCGGACGCGCACGCGAAGGGGGTTTAATTGGGTTTTAGAGAAGAGAGAGAAGAGAGCGGTCCGGTTGATCTGAGAGGAGGTCAACAAAGACAAGGAAAAAGCGTCAACTACGAGCGGATGCAAGTTTTGAAAATTGACAGCAACAGAGTGCCGATGCAATGCGAATGATGCGATGATGAATGCAACAAAAAAAATTACACTGGGACAACGAAATAACTGGAAGGTTTCTGGAGCGTCGGTCTCGGGTCGTCCGGGCAAGTGCAGACTTGGTCGTTTTCTTCGCTGTGTTCGAGTATGTCTTCCTCCCTCAGTCTTCCTTGCTCCTTAGCTTCTCCATGGCTAACTCCTTGGTACCTGAGTATGCAAAGTGTCTCCATTTGAGGTAGTACCAATGTCTCATGTGTTTCGAAGAGGAATAGGGAGAGGAGAGATGTCACCTCAGTTTCGAGAGCTCTTGTACATACACGAGTCATAGGTCCGCTTGGCACTTGGTGAGACGATGATAGGTCCATGGGGATGACCTTGGGATGCTCCGCCTCATCTCCTCCCCCCCCCCCCTTGGAAAGATTCGACCTCGGATCAAATTCTTCATCACCATGGTAGGGCGAGAGATCCTTGGCGTTGAAGATATCGCTCACATTGTACTTGTCGTGTGGTATGTCGATCTTGTAGGCGTTGTTGTTGTAGTATTCTAGCACCTTGAAGGGTCCATCGGCTCGAGGTAGAAGCTTGTACTTGCATTTGTTGGGGACGCGGTCCTTGCAAAGGTGTAGCCACACAAGATCTCCAACGTGGAATATCATGGGTTGCTTATTGATGTTGAGCTTGGTCGCGAGTCATTGTACTTGGCGCTCGGTTGTGTGCCTTGTATCTTCATGCACCTTCTTGAGATAGCTTGCTCGCGCACTCGTGTCCATGTCGATGTGTTCTTGTTTGGTAGAGGTAGAATATCCAATGGGGACAAAGGATTGAAGCCGTAGACGACCTCGAAGGGGGACTTGTCAGTAGTCGAATGTCTTGCGCGGTTGTAGGCATACTCGACGATGGGTAAGCACTCTTCCCACTCCTTGATGTTCTTCTTGATCAACACGCATAGGAGAGTCGATAGCGTCCGGTTCGTGACCTCCGTTTGGCCGTCGGTTTGTGGATGGTATGCCGAAGAGAACAGGAGCTTGATTCCGAGCTTGGCGCATAGCGTCTTCCAAAAGTAGCTTAGGAACTTGACGTCGCGATCCGAAACAATAGTCTTGGGCACTCCATGTAGACACAGTATTTCCCTACAAAAGAGATTTGCAACATGTGAAACATTGTCTATCTGGTTGCATGGGATAAAATGTGCCATCTTAGAGAAACGGGCCACAACAACAAACACGGAATCATTTCCATTTCGCGTTCTAGGCAAACCAAGCACAAATTCCATACTAATATCTTCCCATGGGTGATACAGAATAGGAAGTGGCATATAGAGACCATGGGATTGATCTTTAGACTTAGCTTTGCAACATGTAGAGCATCGGTTGGTGTAGCGGGAGACGTCACGGAACATCTTGGGCCAAAAGTAGTTCTTGAAGAATGTAGCGAATGTCTTGTCGCGTCCAAAGTGTCCCATAAGTCCTCCTCCATGAGCCTCTTGCAGAAGTAACAAACGAAGGGAAGACTCGGGGATGCATAGTTTGTTAGCTCTCATAGGATAATCATCTTTGATGTAATATCGTTCCCAAGATGTTTGCATCAAACATTTGGCATAAGGGATAGCCAAAGTAGGATCATGCGCATACAAGTCTTTTATGTGCTCAAAGCCAATGACATTCAATTCAAGTTGAGTAATAAGCATGCATTTTCGGGAAATAGCATCCGCCACAACATTCTCTTTACCTTTAATGTACTTGATGACATAAGGAAAAGACTAAATAAACTCACTCCATTTGGCATGTCGCTTATTCAATTTAGTTTGACCCTTAAGGTACTTTAGCGTTTCATGGTCCGTATGGATGACAAATTCATGCGGGCGAAGATAATGTTCCCACACATGCAAAACTCGCACTAAGGCATATAGCTCTTTGTCATAGATGGCGTAATTTAGTTGCACGTCGGAAAGTTTCTCACTAAAGTAAGCTATGGGGCGCTTCTCATGCATTAACACACCTCCTATACCATTGCCACTAGCTTCGCAATGAACTTCAAAAGTTTTATCAAAATTGGGCAAGGCAAGCAAAGGAGCATGTGTAAGCAAATTCTTAAGCTCATGAAATGCGGTATCTTGGGATGGTCCCTGAACAAATGGTGCATTCTTCTTACTCAAGGCTTGCAAAGGAGATGTAATAGTGCTAAAGTCCTTAACGAATCTATGATATAAACCGGCTAAGCTAAGGAAACTTCGCACTTGTTGCAAGTTAGTGGGTTGTGGCCAATTTTTTAATAGCATCAATTTTAGCTTCATCGACATGAACACCCTTAGATGACACAACAAAACCCAAGAAAACAAGCTTATCAACATCAAAAAGGCATTTGTCCATATTAGCATAAAGGCTCTCTTTTCTTAGAGTTTGCAAAACGGTTCTAAGATGGGTGACATGATCTTCTAGAGACATGCTAAACACAAGAATATCATCAAAGTAGACCATAACTAATACGCCAATGTATGGGCAAAGAACATAATGAATCACACGCATAAAAGTGTCGGGTTCTTCGGATAAGCCCATAGGCACGACCAACCACTCATACAAGCCAAATTTGGTTTTGAAAGCGGGTTTCCATTCATTTGGAACCTTGTATCCCTATATGTGTATGTGGATTTAGCATATGTGTGATTGGATCTTTGTCAATTGAGTGTTCTTCTTGTGTTTTGCTACTTCTTGAGCTTGCGTTGATTTTCCCTTGAAGAGGAAAGGGTGATGCAGCAAAGTAGAGATAAGTATTTCCCTCAGTTAAGAACCAAGGTATAAATCTAGTAGGAGGCACAAGCAAGTATCCAATCTATGCACCTGCACAAACTAACAAACACTTGCACACAATGCGAAAAAGGGGTTGTCAATCCCTTCACGGTCACAAACAAGAGTGAGATCTAATAGAGATAGGTATAAAAGATAAATAAAAGAGCAAACTAAAGTAAATATAAATAAATTGCAACAAGGTGTTTTTTGGTTTTTTGGTTTATAGATATGAAAACATATGATGGAAAATAGACCCGGGGGGCATAGGTTTCACTAGAGGCTTCTCTCTTGAAAGAAAACATACGGTGGGTAAACAAATAACTGTCGAGCAATTGATGGAGAAGTGCATAGTTATGATGATATCTAAGGCAATGATCATGAATATAGGCATCACGTCCGTGACAAGTAGACCGAAACGATTCTGCATCTACTACTATTACTCCACACATCGACCGCTATCCAGCATGCATCTAGAGTATTAAGTTCATAAGAACGGAGTAATGCGTTAAGCAAGATGACATGATGTAGAGGGATAAACTCAAGCAATATGATGAAAACCCAATCTTTTTATCCTTGTTGGCAACAATACAATACGTGCCTCGCTACCCCTACTATCTCACTGGGTGAGGACACCGCAAGATTGGACCCATACTATGCACCTCTCCCATTGCAAGAAAACCAATCTAGTTGGCCAAACCAAACCTATAGTTCGAAATACAAAGATATCTTAATCATGCATAAAAGAGTTCAGAGAAGACTCAAATAATATTTGTAGATAATCTGATCATAAATCCACAATTCATCGGATCTCGACAAACACACCGCAAAAGAATATTACATCGGATAGAACTGCAAGAACATCGAGGATAACATTGTATTGAAGATCAAAGAGAGAGAAGAAGCCATCTAGCTACTAGCTATGGACCCGTAGGTCTGTGGTAAACTACTGACACTTCATCGGAAGGGCAGCAAGGTTCACGTAGAGGCCCTCCGTGATCGAATCCCCCTCCGGCAGGATGCCGGAAAAGGCCCCAAGATGGGATTTCATAGGAACAGAGGCTTGCGGTGGTAGAAAAGTATTTTGGTGGATGCTTCTGATGTTGCGGGAATATTTGAGAATTTATAGAAGTGGTTTTAAGGTTAGGGGACTCCGAGGGGCCCACAAGCCCTCTGGGCGCGCCCTCGAGGCTTGTGGCCTCCTCGGGGATCTTTTGACCCTCTCTCCAAGTTACATAGGTGTCTTCTGGTCCAAGAAAAAGCATCATAAAGTTTTATTTCGTTTGGACTCTGTTTGATATTTGATAACCCATAAGTATAGGGGATCGCAACAGTTTTTGAGGGTAGAGTATTCAACCCAAATTTATAGATTCGACACAAGGGGAGTCAAATAATATTTGAAAGCATTAGCAGCTGAGTTGTCAATTCAACCACACCTGGAGATTAATTATCTGCAGCAAGTAATCAGTAGCAAAGTAATATGATAGTTTTGATAGTAGTGACAGCAGCAATGGTAACAGTAATAGTGATAGCAGTAATTTTGTAGCAAGTGTAACAGTGATGATAGCAGTAGTAACTTAGCAGAAACAATATAAGATAAATTCGTAGGCATTAGATCGGTGACTTGTTGGACGATATTCATCATGAGACAGTTATAACCTAGGGCGATACGACACTAGCTCCAGTTCGTCAATATAATGTAGGCATGTATTCCGTAAATAGTCATACGTGCTTATGGAAAGAACTTGCATGACATCTTTTGTCCTACCCTCCCGTGGCAGCGGGGTCCATATTGGAAACTAAGGGATATTAAGGCCTCCTTTTAATAGAGAACCGGAACAAAGCATTAACACATAGTGAATACATGAACTCCTCAAACTACGGTCATCATCGGGAGTGGTCCCGACTATTGTCACTCCGGGGTTGCCGGATCATAACACGTAGTAGGTGACTATAACTTGCAAAATCGGATCTAAAACATGGATATAATTATGATAACATAAACGGGTCAGATCTGAGTTCATGGCACCCGGGCCAAAAGTGACAAGCATTAAGCATAGCAAAGTCATAGCAACATCAATCTCAGAACATAGTGGATAAAAGGGATCAAGCCCTAACAAAACTAACTCGATTACATGATGAATCTCATCCAACTCCTCACCGACCAGCGAGCCTATGAAGGAATTACTCACTCCCAGTGGGGAGCATCATGGAATTGGCGATGGAGAAGGGTTGGTGATGATGAAGAACGAAGATCCCCCTTTCCGGAGCCCCAAACGGACTCCAGATCTGGTCTCCCGATGAAGAACAGGAGGTGACGGCAGCTCCGTCTCATGGATCGCAATAATTCTTTCTCCCTGATTTTTTTCTGGAAAAACAGGAATTTATAGCGTCGGTTTCAGGGTCTGCGGGGCCACCAGGTGGGGACAACCCACCTGGGCGGGCCAGGAGAGGGGGGCGCACCCTGGTGGGTTGTGCCCACCCAGGGCCCCCTCTCTTGTAGGTCTTGGCTCCAGAAATTCCTATATATTATATAAAAATTCCTCGCAAAGTTTCGTTCCATTCCGAGAACTTTTATTTCTGCACAAAAACAACACCATGGTAGTTCTGCTGAAAACAGCGGCAGTCCGGGGTTAGTTTCATTCAAATCATGCAAATTAGAGTCCAAAACAAGAGGAAAAGCGTTAGGAAAAGTAGATACGTTGGATACGTATCAACTCCCCCAAGCTTAAACCTTTGCTTGTCCTCAAGCAATTCAGCTGATAAATTGAAAGTGAAAAAAAAACTTTTACGAACTCTTTTGCTCTTGTTTGCATAAATAAGCTTAAACAACACCCAGGTTTTCAGCCAACATTATAACTAACCATACCGACAATTACTCTTGAAGATTATATTAACTCATATCAATGACATAATCAGCTAGCGAGCAATAATAAGAAATCTCAAGGAGCAACACGTTGTCAAAACAACCATGATATAATATGACAATAGTGGTATCTCGCCAGCCCTTTCTGAGACCGCAAAACATAAATGCAGAGCACCTCCAAAGTTCAAGCAACGACTAAACATTGTAATTCATGGTAGAAAAGATACAGTCATGATGCACCCAACATTAGCTACACACAATGCATAAGTCATGACAACTGTGCTCTCAGGTTCTAGCGCTTGTTTTAGAAGGTGATGACACAACATAAAAGTAAATAGATAGTCCCTTCGCAGAGGGAAGCAGTGATTTGCAGAGGTGCCAGAGCTCAAGTTTTTAAAACAAAGGTAAATGATATTTTGAGACATGCACCCTTCTCATTTACTTCACAACCATCAGTTATCAATATCTTCCATGCTAAGCACGCTAGTGGCGATTCCTAAGCGATAAAAGTAAAGGTTTTGACTCCATTGGGAGTTTTTGTTTGATTATTTGAGAGATTAACTCTTTTTCATGTTTGCAGTTTGGGACTGGGCATCCCTATTACCGCCCTTTTCTCGTGCGATGGCGAGTGAATAAACACTTGACCTGAGAATAACCCGCTTAGCATGGAAGATACCAACCACCTCCTGTTGTTCCATGAATGATCCATACACACAAAAGGATATTTATTTGAAGTTTTTAGAGGTGGCACATGCAAATTTACTTGGGACAGCAGGTTAATACCGCATATAGGTAGGTATGGTGGACTCATCTGGAATGACTTTTGGTTCAGGGTTTTTGATGTACAAGCAGAGTTCCCACTTAGTACAGACGAAGGCTAGCAAATAGATTGAGAAGCAGCTAGCTAGAGAGCAACAACGGTCATAAACATGCATTATGCATAAGTAACATTTTACACTAGCATGAGTAGGATATGAACACCATGAACATAAATATCATAGAGGCTATGTTGGTTTTGATTCAATTACATGCATGAACATGCGCCAAGTCAAGCCACTCAAACATTCAGAGGAGGATACCATATCATCATACTACATCACAATCATTTTAACGCAATGTTGATATCCAAGATAAATCATTGTCCACTCCCAGCTACTTATGCATGGCATGAGAAACTATAATCTCTAATTGTCATTGCAAACATGTTTAATCATAATGGGCTAAATCATGGATACTAGGTTAAACATATTTACACAAACAGAACAAGTCGAGTTCATACCAGTTTCTCTCTACCACGGCTTCATCGAATATCGTCATTATTGCCTTTCACTTGCACGACCGAACGATAGGAAAATAATAATAGTGCAAGAGTGCCGTGGACTAATGTAACGCCCACGATGCGGCTATATCTCCCACGTGTCGAGGCACGACTTAGAGGCATAACCGCATAGTGGTTTTGTCGCAAGAAGGGTCATCTTCACACAATCCCATGTAATGAACAAGAATGGGATAAAGAGTTGGCTTACAATCGCCACTTCACACAATACATAAATATAAATCATACATCATCCAAAATACAAACATATAGACCGACTACGGCCAAAATCCAGATGAAAATAAGACAACCCCAAATGCTAGATCCCCGATCGTCCCAACTGGGCTCCACTACTGATCATCAGGAAAAGACACATAGTAACGACCACGTTCCTCGTTGAACTCCCACTTGAGATCGACGCCATCATCTGCACTGGCATCGTCGGCACCTGCAACTGTTTTGGTAGAATCTGTGAGTCACGAGGACTCAGCAATCTCACACCCGTGAGATCAAGACTATTTAAGCTTATAGGAAAGGATGGAGTAACGAGGTGGAGCTGCAGCGGCAATAAGCATATATGGTGGCTAACATCGCAAGAAAGAGCGAGAAGAGAAGCAACGGAATGGTTGTCTTCTAGTAATGATCAAGAAGTGATCCTGAACTCCTACTTACGTCATACATAACTCAGACCGTGTTCACTTCCCAAACTCCGCCGAGAAGAGACCATCACGGCTACACACGCAGTTGATGTATTTTAATTGGGTCAAGTGACAAGTTCTCTACAACCGGACATTAACAAATTCCCATCTACCTCATAACCGCGGGCACGGCTTTCGAAAGATAATACCCTGCAGGGGTGTCCCAACTTAGCCCATCATAAGCTCTCACGGTCAACGAAGGATAAACCTACGCCCGGAAAGACCCGATCAGTCTCGGAATCCCGGTTTACAAGACATTTCGACAATGGTAAAACAAGACCAGCAAAGCCGCCCGAATGTGCCAACAAATCCCGATAGGAGCTGCACATATCTCGTTCTCAGGGCATGCCGGATAAGTCAAGCTACGAGTAAAACCAGACCTCGAGTTTCCCCGAGGTGGCCCCGCAGGCTGCTCGGTTCGGACCAACACTCGAAGGAGCACTGGCCCGGGGGGGGGGGTTAAAATAAGATGACCCTCGGGCTCGCGAAAACCCGGGGGAAAAGGCTTAGGCGGCAAATGGTAAAACCAAAGTTGGGCCTTGCTGGAGGAGTTTTATTCAAGGCGAACTGTCAAGGGGGTCCCATAAATCACCCGACCGCGTAAGGAACGCAAACTCAAGGAACATAATCCCGGTTAACAGAAACTAGGGCGGCAAGAGTGGAACAAAACACCAGGCATAAGGCCGAGCCTTCCACCCTTTACCAATTATATAGATGCTTTAATTAAATAAGAGATATTGTGATATCCCAACATCTCCATGTTCCAACATGGAACCAACTTCAACTTCACCTGCAACTAGCAACGCTATAAGAGGGGCTGAGCAAAAGCGGTATCTTAGCCAAACAACGGTTTGCTAGGAAAGGATGGTTAGGGCTGACATGGCAAAATGGGAGACATGATATAGCAAGTGATAGGTAGCGTAGCATGGCAATAGAGCGAACAACTAGCAAGGCAAAGATAGAAATGATTTCGAGGGGTGGTCATCTTGCCTGCAAGGTTCTCAGAGTTGTCGAAAGCTTGATCCTCGTAAGCGTACTCAACAGGTTCCTCGTTCAAGAACTCGTCTCCCGGCTCTACCCAAGACAAGAACACAAACAAACGGAACCACAATCAACCACGAGAAATGCACAAGCAACATGATGCAAAACATGTATGATATGCAAGATATGATATGCGATGCATATGCGTGCTCTGGAAGGAAAATGATGAACAAGGCAGTAACTTGGCAAACCAAGCATGCCACTGGAAAGGTGAGATGATTTCGGTCGAAATCGATATAAAGATCACCGGAAACGGATGCACGGTTTGCAAAAGGCAAGCAAAACAAGAATGACACGAATCTGCGATTAACAGCATGATAGCACTTAAAATGCAACAAACAACAATGCTAGAGCGCTCCAACATAGCAATGAAGCACATGGCAGTAATCTACAGGAGATGCTTGACAAAAGATGAACACTGAGCTACGGCTAGTTCACAGCATATCAAGCTCAAACAAGCATGGCAAAAGTGCAAAAGATAACAGGTTCACAGACTTGGTGAATAACTGGACATGGCAGCTACGGCTAGTTCACCACAAAGCAATTCATGACAAAACTAGCATACCTACAGCAATATGACATGTTTATGAATCTAACCATGGAAAGAACAAAAGCATAGCATGTATGGATCAACTATAACAAGCTTGGCGAAAATGAATATCATGTTAAGAATCTGCCAGAAATATTTTATAGCAAAAGTAGAGCAAGATTGAGTCATGCTATGGCACTCCATAATTGCAAACAAGGGCAGGAATGGCTCAATTACAACTATATCTACACAACATCCTTACTGAACATCACCAAAATATGCATGGATCTCTCTGTAGCATCAAGTTTACATGGCAACAAAATAACAGCAGATAAGGACTTCGAGAATTCACCAAGTCCCTGAAATCAGAAACATTACGGAGCCTATTTTGCAAGCTTGTTATAGTCACCACAGAGATCACAAAAATACATGGCATACACCCTTGGAAAAATGGCATGGCATACAACAAAACACATGTAGAGCTCATGCCCATAAGATGCACAGAATAAATGATACAAAAATGACAAATCTCCAAGTTCTGATAAGAACCAGCAGATAACAGCAACTAGCCCTCTTCCAACAGAGATTTGGGCATCAAGATGACCTCTAATGAACATGGTGCAATTGAACGAAACGTAGAGCATCACGAGACAAACAATTTGACATATTACACGCGCGAAACGGAGATACATGCAAGGAGTTATGCAATGATGAACATGGCAATATGCTGTGAAATATCAGACTTAGAGGAAATTTAGGGTTTCGAGAAAGTCAACTGTACAGTGGCCCGATCGGATCTGGATCGCTCGAGGAGCTCGAGCTCGGCCGGAGCGGCGCCGGAGGAAGGAGACGGCGGGCCGGCGGGAGGAGGAGGACGCGGCGGCGCCGGAGGGAGAGGACGCGGCGGCGGCAGTGCGGTGCGGCGACGGCGGCGAGGCCCAGTGGCGGGGCCGGCCGCGACGGGGCGAGGACGGCGGGGCCGGCCGGCGAGCACGGCGGCTCCGGCGGCGGCGAGGCGAGGCGCGCGGCTCGGGCGCGCGGGCCGGGAGGGCTTGCCACGGGCCCGGGCGGGCTGCGGCGGCGGCGGCGGACGGGTGCCACGTGGCGGCTCGCCACTGGCTCGGGGCGGCGGCGCGGTTTGTCCGGCCGACGGCGGACGCGTCCGGCGGCGCAGAGGGATGTTTTTTAGGGTTTCGTCTGCGATTCGTATACGGGAGGTCTCACATATAAATAGGTAGAGGGAGTTAGGAGGCTCCAAATGAGGTGCGGTTTTCGCCCACACGATCGTGATCGAACGACCTAGAGCATGGAAGAGAGTTTGGTGGGTTTTGAGCTGGTTTTTAGGGGGGGGTTTGCTGGACACTCAAATGGATTTTGAGGATGCCCGGTTAACCGTTGGAGTACCAAACGACCTCCAAATGGAACGAAACTTGACCGGTGGTCTCCGGGTGGTATAATAAGGCCACTTGACAAGCCTCGGTCCATTCCGAGAAAGTTTGACACCGGCACACGAAAGAAAACAAGAGGGGTGCACCGGAGGAGATAGGAGCGCCGGATTGCAAAACGGACAACGGGGAAAATGCTCGGATGCATGAGACGAACACGTATGCAAATGCAATGCACATGATGACATGATATGAAATGCAAGACATGAACAAAATGCAAAACGAAAAACAAAAACCCGACCACGGAGGGAATATCATAGCACATAGCCGAAAATGGCAAAAGTCGGAGTTACAAATATAGAAAGTTACATGCGGGGTGTTACAACTAAGCTGGAATCTGCAAACATTTTATTCGACAGGAGAAGACAAGGTAAAATGGGCTCTTCATTAGTTCAACAATTATTCATATGAGAGCGACTCAACATTTTCATCGTGATCTTCTCCTCTGTAAGACTCGAATAAAAAAGAAAAGAAATTCAGAGAAACACACTGAAATATTTTTGGAGTTTTTGGTTTTCTTGAACTAGCAAATAAATGGGAAAATCAAAAAACGAGAAAAACTATTTACACGGGAAAGCTCCCAACAAGCAAAAGAAGAACAAGGAAATCCTTTTGGGTTTTCTTTTAAGTGCTACTACTAAGCATGCATAGAAAGTAAACTACTACAACTAATTATTTTGCTTTTTCTAAGGTTTTTCAAACACACAAGAAGAAGGCAAGAAAATAAATCTAAGCATGGATGATACAATGAAAAAGTGTGAACACCGACAAATAGAATGATATGTGTTGACATGAATATAATGTCGGTGAGGAACACGTACTCCCCCAAACTTAGGCTTTTGGCCTAACTTGGTAATCAATCAGTAGCCTGGAGGGTAGTAGTCGGCGTGGTAGCTCACGGAGGCTCTCGGTGCGGACACCTCGGCCTGCCGTGCTGCCTCCACTGTTGCATTGTGAGCTCGGGCCTCGCTCTCAAGAACAAAATATCTTCCCTTGCTGTGATAGTCAAAAAGAGCAGGCGCAGGCAAATATGTGTGCACAACAGATGTTTGGTTAAACAATAGAATGTAAGTGAAGTTATCAATCTTTCCCTTAAGGATCTTATGGTCTTTTAAGGTGTTAAAATCTAAATAGTGCGTGGGTAGGATAGGATCAAAGGGTAAAGTCGAAACACCCAACCCTTGTGCTAAACGCGTGGCACAAATTCCACCATAGAAATAGCCACTGTTAGTGTTGTGCTGGAGTCTGCGTGCAACAATTGCGCCAAGGTTATAATTCCTTTCACCGGTGAGAGCAGTGCGTAGGAGGCTCAAGTCTAGAGCACAAAGCATACTACATTCTTGCTTGCCTACTATGCATTTCCCGTTAAATAATGCGATGTACTGAATTGCAGGAAAATGAATGCTCTTTTCACCGTAACAAGGACTAATCAAGAATGTTTCGAACTCAGCCTTCGGTGGTTCGTCAAGCGAACCCCAAAATGGAAGTTTGCAATGGTAAGCAAAATTCTCTAGTGGGATGGTAAATGGATTATCATAAAGCATAAAAGACACCCTAGACTCATGAGGGAAGAATTTAAATCCTTTGACAAACGATTCGGTGAGAAGGTGGCGTTGTTCGCACTTATCTGAAATGTAGGGACCGAGACCGACATTGTGAACATATTGCTCAAATTCCTCCTTAATGCCCAGACGCATCATATATTCATCACTAGGCCATAAGAGTGTTTTGGTGGCGACATCTCGTGTGGAACTTTCACTTGGTTCTACATAAGACCGGCGAGCAGAACTGTCACTAGAAGATGCCCCCGAGGATCGTCTCCTCGAAGAGCTCCTTCCAAATAGGTTCATCATGTCCGTGTACAATTTTCTGAAAAATTTTGGGTGACAAAAATTTGTCAACAAAACTTTATTAAATTAATAGCAACTATTCATAGGGATACATAGAGGCCAAAGCAAGCATTCAAACTACTTAGAACTCTAAGAATTTAACATGCAAGCTCATCTACAGCAGCACCAAGAGTAGCTAATTATTCAAAATACAAACCACTAAAACAAAAACTAATTGGACAAACGGTGGAGTCACATACCAAGCAACAATCCCCCGAAATAGTTTCGGAAACAGAGCTTCGAGCAAAGAGATCAAAATCTGCGGGTTTGAGGGCAAGAACACGGGAGAGAGAGCAATGGAGATTTTTTCTGGAGGTAAGTGATGATGTGGGATGAAGGGATAAGTGAGGGGCCCACGTGCGGACCACCACCCACCAGGGTGCGCCTGGGGGTCCTAGCGCGCCCAGGTGGGTTGTGCCCACCTGGTGCACCTCCCTCTGATATTATTTGCACCAGAAATTCAGAAATATTCAGAAAAAATTCATATAATTTTTTTAGAGTATTCTAAGAACTTTTATTTTTGGGTCATTTTTTATTTTATGAGAAATTCAGAAAACAGACAAAACATGGCATTTTATTTTATTTAACTAATAAAAACAAAAAACAAAAAGTAAGGGAACAAGGTAGTGCTTACTAAATTCATCAACTTCATACCGTTCAAAAGTGATCCATTAATAAGGTTGATCAGGTCTTATTAACAACCACTTTTTATTAGCATGAAACCGAAGAACTTCCGTAAATCACTAAGTTACCTCAATGGGGATATGAATGTCCCCAACAATAAGCATTTCATATTTCTTTTTGACAGTAGGTAGAGGTATTTGAAAACTTCCAATAGTGATTGTCGGAGATTTTTCAATAACATTAATACCATTCACTTGGAATTGTTTCTTCGAAAAGTGTACCGTATGCTCATTACTAGTAATATGAAAAGTGACCTTGCTTTTTATTGCAATCAATAACATCCCCTGCAGTATTCAAGAAGGGTCTACCAAGGATAATCGACATGTTGTCGCCCTCGAGCCTCTCAAGTATAACAAAAGTCAGTAAAAATAGTAACATTAGCAACAACAACGGGCACATCCTCACAGATACCGATAGGTATGGCAGTTGATCTATGAGTCATTTGCAAAGATATTTCAGTAGGTGTGAGTTTATTCAAGCCAAGTCTTTTATATAAAGAGAAAGGCATAACACTAACACCAGCTCCTAAATCACATAAAGCAGTTTTCACATAATTCTTTTTGATAGAGCAAGGTATAGTTGGTATTCCTGGATCTCCAAGTTTTTTAGGTACTCCATCTTTGAAAGTATAATTAGCAAGCGTAGTGGAGATTTCAGCTTCCGGTATTTTTCTCTTATTAGTGATGATGTCTTTCATATACTTTGCATAAGGAGGCATTTTCAAGATACCAGTCAAGCGAGTACGCAAAAAGACTGGCCTCAGTATTTCAGCAAAGTGTTCAAATTCTTCATCATCTTTCTTTTTAGTTGGCTTGGGTGGAAAAGGCATAGGTTTTTGAACCCACGGTTCTCTTTCTTTACCGTGTTTTCTAGCAATGAAGTCTCTTTTATCATACCTTTCATTTTTAGGTTGTGGGTTATCAAGATCAACAGGTGGTTCTGTCTCAACATCATTATCTGGTTCTTTTTCATTATTTGGTTGGGCATCTTCATGGACATCAGCATTATCTTTTTCATTATCACTAAGTGGATGTTCATTACCAGATTGTGTTTCAGCATCAGAGATAGAAGTTTCATTTTTATTATCAGGAGGCACTGGTGCGCATCGGTCCTAAACAAACGGTTTTTAACCCCTTTCCGCGACGGCATTTGGAACCGTCGCCAAGTGAGTGTGGGCGATAGGGGGGTCCTTCCCACATGAACCAGAAACCGTCGGGGATATGCCCTCCTGGCACACACGCTCGGCAAAATGAGGTCGTGTGCGACGGGCGAGCGCTCAAATACGGAAATACGTACAGTAGAGCTAAAAAAATACAATTATATGGCAAAATTGTTTCCGGTCGCAAGTACATCCCACACAGTCAGTCCCCGCTAAACGTTTCCTTTCGTATGTACATCCCACACAGTCGCTCCAAGGAAAACTTTTCCGTTCCCAAGTACATCACACACAATTTTTCCCATTAAATCGTTTGTGATAGCGTTTCCATTGCACACGATATTAATAATTTTATCGTTTGCATTATTGAATGCATCACACACAGTTCGTAGAATAAACGGTGTGGCAAAGGCTGTCCATCACACACACTTTTATGTGGTAAACGTTTGCGCAAGGTGGCCTAATGCAAACAGTTTTCAAGAGAAAGTCGTCTGTGCAGTGGAGATTGATCACACACGTAGTGGATCCTAGAAACGTTTCTGATCTCCACGTATATCGCAGATGTTTCTCTTTCGCAAACCGTGTGCAGCGTAATCCCTAATTAATCTCTAATTTAAAAATCACATGTTTTGAATTTGAAAGTAGGCAATCACTTTTTCATATCCAACTGATACGTCTCCAACGTATCTATAATTTTTGATTGTTCCATGCTATTATATTATCCATCTTGGATGTTTTATATGCATTTATATGCTATTTTATATGATTTTTGGGACTAACCTATTAACCTAGATGTAACGCCCCGAGACCGACGCTTCAGAAGACTTCCATATTTTTGTGATCACTGTGTGTTTCATTTGAGCTTGCTCCTTTATTTTTTCATTGCATCATGTCATCATGCCATCATGTCATTAATTTTTAAAAAACTCAACCAAGTAAATTGCATGGATCTTCGATCCATTTATCAAGGGAAATGCACATGGTGATTTCTCTTTATAACATATATCCTCCCAATATTATTAGGGAGCTATATTAAAATATTCCATTAACTTTGGAATTAATCATAACACACTTGCATAATAATACCGTGCTTTTTCTGCTTCAAGTTTGGTCTCCAAACTCTGCCCTAAATTCTTTCTTCATTTTCCGGAGCTCCACCAAAAATCCGAACATTTTTGGACCGTCCCAACCCTCACTTCCTATTCAAATCATTTGAATTAAATTCAAATGCATTTGAATTTATATCTTTCAATCATGCCACTGCTATTTTCCTGGATCTAGTGCATTTTTATAAGTCCGGGAAATTTATCCCCATGCGAAAAATCTTTCCCTAACCCTCTCTTTCTTTTCTTCTCTCTAATTCTTTTCTGTTAAAGAAAATAAGGGAGACAGAAGAGAGAGACCCCCAACGCACCCCAGCCGGCCATCTAGGCCCATCCGCAGCCCCGCTCCTCCATGGCCCAAGGCCCAGCTCGCCCCAACTCTTAACCCTAGCGAGCATCTCCCCTCTCCCTCTCGTTCCCTCTGCCCGCCGCCACACACACACATGCAAGCATCGAGCTAGGAGCTCCCTGCGCCCGAGCCCCTCCTTCTTCCTTGCTTCGCCAGGGAGAGGAGCGAGACCCCGCGCCTGCAGCCGTCGTCCTCCGCGCCCAGCAGGAGCGTCGCGCCCTCATCCTGTTTCCCTCTGCTTTGCCTCTTCGTCGCATGGCCCGGCGCCAGTGCCGCTGCTGCTTCATCGCCCGTGCCGCCATGGCCCTCCTCGCGTCTCCCTTCCTCGTCCTGCACCCGAGCTCCTAGAGCCCGAGCCGTCCCCGAGCGCCTCCTCCTTGCTGCTTCGTCTGTCGCCGAGCAGGAGCTCCGCCGCCTTGACTCCTGGTCCGGCCGCCATCGGCCGCTCCCTCGCCGACCTCCTGCCGCGTCCTCGTTCCCGCGCCGCTCGTCACCAGAAGCCAGCAGGAGAAGCCCTGCCTTAGCTCGAGGGCCCCGCGACATCCTCTGCTGCACCTCCACCGGCCGGCGACCTCACCTGAACCTCGCTAGCAAGCAGCCCGCCAGGACAGGCTAGTCCCGCTCGGAACCAACCTCCTCCATGCGCCAAGTCCCACCACGGCCATCACCTCCCCGACGCCCTTGCTGCTGCTGCTAGACCACCTCGGTGCCACCAGGGAGTGCCATGGCCTCCACCGAGACCCTTGGAATCATCAAGACCGCCAAGTACCACGACATACGGCGCCCGAACGACTACCGCACCAAACGCCAAGTACCGCGACGACCCCGGAGACTGAATTCTGTCAAGGTCCTCTATGATACGTGTACCACTACTTCCACAACATGTCGTGTACGACTACCGTCGCTCGGATTCGACAAGACAATGTGTACCACTACCGTCGCCAAGTTCGACTACCGCATGGTTACGCCAAGTTCATCTACGAAACGTGTACAACTACTTCCCACGACGACCCGTGAACGACTACTTCCTCTACATCGTACCGAACTTGATTCGTTCCAAAATGCACGCTTCAAAGGTACAATGACAAGACGACCGCCATGGACCGAATGCATGTGTTGTATGAGATGCTCGCATTTGCACCGTGTTTGAATTTGTCGCTTGCACAGTCCTCCTCGGTTGACATGCGTCGACCCGTGGGAACCCGGTAGTCGGGATCACCCCACCATCTTTTGCATGTTCTGCACATCTACATTTTCGTTCGCACCGACATCTCGATGAGTTGTCGGATCATCGGGATGTTGCCATGGCACCATTTTCGTTATCGTTGCCGTGGCACCATTTTCGTTATCGTTGTCGTGGCTCCATTTTCGTTATCGTTGCCGTGGCACCTCTTTCTTCCACCACGGTGACAAATGCTTCATAACATGCTTATAACAAAATTTTCATAATATTGCATAATACTTGCATTGTCATCCGCATCATGATAACGACATTTAAATGTTTAAAATTGTTGTTCGCTTTAAATTGCTAAATGACATATGGGGTTTTTCCGGAATTGTTGTTTGTTGTTCCGGCCTCATTTAAATTGCCCAGATAGTTAGTTTACTTATGCTTCGCCTCTTGCCATGTTTAACAACATTTAATATTGTTGGGTACATAAACGGGAGAGAACTAAATAATTGATGTGGTGTTTCGTCAATATGCAACTCATGGCATATTGAGCTCCACTTAATTTGTAGTATTGTTTGTTGCATTTTCCCATGCCATGCCTCATTTAAACCGGACATGCATCATACTTGACTGTGCATCATGCCATGTTTATGATTGTGTGTTTACTATGTTGTTTGTTTCTTTCCGGATTGCTTCTCTCGTTAGCTTCGGTTTCTTTCCGGAGTTGTGAGGATTCGTTCGACTCTGTCTGTTTGTCTTCTTCATGGACTCGTTCTTCTTCCTAGCGGGATCTCAGGCAAGATGACCATACCCTCGAAATCACTTCTATCTTTGCTTGATAGTTGTTCGCTCTATTGCTATGTCGCGTTACCTACCACTTGCTTATCAAGCCTACCAAATTGCCATGAACCTCTAACCTTTGTCACCCTTCCTAGCAAACCGTTGTTTGGCTATGTTGCCGCTTTTGCTCAGCCCCTCTTATAGTGTTGCTAGGTGCAGGTTAAGATGAAGATTGCTCCATGTTGGATTATGTTTATGTTGGGATATCACAATATCTCTTATTTAATTAATGCATCTATATACTTGGTAAAGGGTGGAAGGCTCGGCCTTATGCCTGGTGACGGCGATCATCGTGACGGCGATCTACACCAACAACTTCGCCGCCGTCATCACCAACTCTCCCCCCTCTATGCAGCGGTGTAATACCCCTTCTCCCTGCTGTAATCTCTACATAAACATGGTGCTCAATGCTATATATTATTTCCCAATGATGTATGGCTACCCTATGATGTTTGAGTAGATCCGTTTTGTCCTATGGGTTGATTGATGATCGTGATTGGTTTGAGTTGCATGTTTTATTATTGGTGTTGTCCTATGGTGCTCTCTATGTCGCGCAAGCGTGAGGGATCCCCGCTGTAGGTTGTTGCAATATGTTCATGGTTTGCTTATTGTCTGCGTCGCGTGAGTGAAAGAAACACAAACACGGATAAGAGGACTTGATACTCTAATGCTATGGTTGGGTTTTTGTGACGCCCGGATAATTAAGCTACGGTAATTCTCTGCTAATGATTCCACGTCACTTCGATTACTATGGCTAATCTCGCGTTACTTAGAAATCGGTTCAAATTAAAATTCAAAATCAAGCAAACAACAAAAGTTTTCAAATATCAAAACTAAAATGTTTGGAGTGAACCAAATATTGCATAGGTAATTATGGTGGAGAAACCACACCTTTATAAAATGTTTAAATACTATAAAATGAATAAAACAACAACAAAAACAATTATTTAAATACCTTTTGTAATTAATAAAATGTCAAACTGATTTATTTGAGGACTAGACTTTTTGTGACTATGGACTAAGTTGAAATACTAATTTAGATGATGAGTGTATATTTTACTAAAACTAAAACATTAGGAAACAAAACTAAAACATAAAAGGAAAAATAAATAAAAAGAAATAGGAAAAAACAGAAAAGAAAAAAAAAGAAAGAAAGAGGAAACCCCCCTGGCCAACTGGGCCGAACGGCCCAGCTGGCCGCCGAACCAACCGGCCCAGGTTGGCCCCCGTTACTCCCTTAACCCCCTGTACCCCCGTAACCCTAGCCCACATGCGCCCCACTCCTCCCATTCCCCCACTCGCACTCCCCACTCTCCCTCTCCCCCCGATCCAATCGGGATCGGGCTCAAACGCCGCCGCCACCCAAAGCGCCTCCGCCTCAGCCACTCCGCCGCACGACGCCGCCCAACCCCGAGTCCCATCACCGCCTTAACCTCGTCGCCCCCGACGCGCATGTCGTCGTCCTCGCCGGCTCCGTCATCAGCCACCTCGACCGCCTCCTCGCTGGACCTCGCGCCCTCGTCCTCTTCCCCGCCGGCCGCCACCAAGCCTCGGCGCGCCCTCTCCCCATCAATGCTGGTGAGGCCCCGGGCCTCTCCCCTTCTCTGCCTCACGCCTTGCTCGCGGTCACCGCACGTTAGATCATCCACACGCGCGCTGGGGTGAGCACGCGCTCACCGCGCCCTTTGCGCCGTGCTCCCCGCGCCCGAGTCGTCCTCGCAGTGCGCCGCCTCCTCGCGCTGCCCATGATGGCCGCGCCCCGCGCCCTTGCTCCCCTGCTGCTGCGCCGTGCCAGCGCCTCGCTGCTCAGCCCCGCCACTGCCCGCCGCGGCCACTCCTCCGCCGCCTCCCCTGGCCCTGGCATGCGCCGTGCGTGCCCAGCATCCCTCGGGTATGCGCCCGTTTGGGCTATGCCCATTAGCCCGCCCCGCCATGGCCCTGGCCAATGACAGCCGGGGCCCACCCCCAGAACGTTAATAAAAAAGGAGAGGAATTAAAAAATATAATAATTAAAATATTAATTAATTAATTAATTAACTTAATTAATCTGGATGACCTAATCATTTAGTTAAAGCTAATTAACCCTGTTTAATTACAATGAGACTATGACAAGCGGGACCCACTAGTCAGTTTGACCAGTCAACGGTCAATGCTGACTGGGCTGTTGACTTTAACCGGCCCCATCAGTCAGCCTCTGCTGACTGGGCAGTTGACCAAGTCAACTGGGCCTACTGGTCAGCCACCCAAGCCCATCTGTGGGTACACTTCTATGTACCCATAGCAATTTAACATTTAATTTTCGAATTAAAAATAATTTAGAAAATGATTTAAAACTTTAAAAATCAATATAAAATAATCCGTAACTCGGATGAAAATACTTTGTACATGAATGTTGCTCAGAACGACGAGACGAATTCGAATACGCTGTCCGTTCATCCGGCACACACCCCTAGCATAGCAAACACGCAACTTTCCCCCTCCGGTTCATCTGTCCGAAAACGTGAAACACCGGGGATACTTTCCCGGATGTTTTCCCCCTTCACCGGTATCACCTCCTACCGCGTTAGGGCACTCCTAGCACAGTTACTTAACATGCCATGCCTCGTTATGCATCTGTTTGCATTGTATTCATTGTTTCTTCCCCCTCTTCTCTTCGGTAGACTACGAGACTTACGCCGCTGCTGGTGCCCCGATCGACTACGTTGTTGACGACCCCTACTTGCCAGAGCAACCAGGAAAGCCCCCCCTTGATCACCAGATATCGCCTATTCCTTCTCTCTACTGCTTGCATTAGAGTAGTGTAGCATGTTACTGCTTTCGGTTAATCCTATTCTGATGCATAGCATGTCATTGTTGCTGCAGTTGTTACCCTTACCTGCAATCCTATATGCTTAGTATAGAATGCTAGTATTCCATCAGTGGCCCTACATTCTTGTCCGTCTGCCATTCTATACTACTGGGCCATGATCACTCGGGAGGTGATCACGGGCATATGCTATATACTTTATACTGTTACATTACTTATGATACTGTTTGGAGATGGGGGCTGAAGCGGGAGGTGGCTCCATCCCGGTAGAGGTGGTCCTGGGTTCCCGACGGCCCCCGACTGTTACTTTATGGCGGAGCGACAGGGTAGGTTGAGACCACCTAGGAGAGAGGTGGGCCTGGCCCTGGTCGGCGTCCCGGTTACTTCAAAATAACACGCTTAACGAGATCTTGGTATTTGATCTGAGTTGGGTTTGACCTTATACGCACTAACCGCCACGTGGGACAAGATATGGGCAACCGGCGTCGTGGTATCAGCCGAAGCTCTTTTTGACGTCAGCGACTGAGCGGCGCGCGCCGGATTGGACTGGAACACCTGCTCTTGAATTAGGGAGGCTAGGTCTTCTTCCGGCCGCCCTCGCAACGTGCAGGTGTGCAATGGGCGATGGGCCTAGACCCCTGCGCCATAGGATTTTGACTGGCGTGCTGACCTCTCTGTTAAGCCTAGGTAGGGCTGCGACATGTTGATCTCCGGAGGCCGGACATGACCCAGGAAAGTGTGCCCGGCCAAAGGGATTGAGCATGCCGGGTAATGTGGTGTACCCCTGCAGGGAAGTTTATCTATTCGAATAGCCGTGATCTTCGGTAACAGGACGACTTGGAGTTGTACCTTGACCTTATGACAACTAGAACCGGATACTTAATAAAACACACCCTTCCAAGTGCCAGATATAACTCGGTGATCGCTCTCACACAGGGCGACGAGGGGAGGATCGCCGGGTAGGATTATGCTATGCGATGCTACTTGGTGAACTTACCATCTACTCTCTTCTACATGCTGCAAGATGGAGGTTGCCAGAAGCATAGTCTTTGATAGGATTAGCTATCCCCCTCTTATTCGGGCATTCTGCAGTTCAGTCCACCGATATTGCCCATTTACACAGATACCCATGCGTATGTAGTGTAGATCCTTGCATGCGAGTACTTTGGATGAGTACTCACGGTTGCTTTCCCCCTTCTTTTCCCCTTTCTCTCGGTTGTCGCAACCAGATGCTGGAGCCCAGGACCCAGACGCCACCGTCGACAATGACTCCTACTACACCGGAGGTGCCTACTACTACGTGCAGGCCGCTGACGACGACCAGGATTAGTTTAGGAGGATCCCAGGTAGGAGGCCTGCGCCTCTTTCAATCTGTATCCCAGTTTGTGCTAGCCATCTTATGGCAACTTGTTTAACTTATGTCTGTACTCAGATATTGTTGCTTCCGCTGACTTGTCTATGATCGAGCACCTGTATTCGAGCCCTCGAGGGCCCTGGCTTGTATTATGATGCTTGTATGACTTATTTTATTTTTAGAGTTCTGTTGTGATATCTTCCCGTGAGTCCCTGATCTTGATCGTACACGTTTGCGTGTATGATTAGTGTACGATTGAATCAGGGGCGTCACAAGTTGGTATCAGAGCCGACTGCCTGTAGGAATCCCCCTTCCACACTCCTTGGCCGAAGTCGAGTCTAGACATTACAAAACTTTTACTAACATGGCTGTGTGCCTTACGGGCCCACGTCGCCATTGGGTGGTATTAGGATCTTTTATTCCTCGACCTATACTCTGGGACTCTGATCTCTCTTCTATTCAGGTTAAATGATTTTCTTAAATCTAACTTTAGGTTCTCGAAAACACTTTCCCCAGGAGAGCCCCTTCAGTCCAGATGGTCGCCGGCTGCACCAGAAGATTTCGAAGTTACTCTCCGATGTTCTCTCGAGACTTTGTGCCCGTTGCTTTTTCTATTCCCTACCATCATAATACCCCTATGGATAAATACATGCACTTGTCGTTCCTACTTTTATTCCCAGTTGATCTGGTTATTACAAGATACCCCGAAATTCTCTCTATTGCTTTGAGAGAACTCTGTGCCTACTGCCTTGCAGTTCTAAGCCACCTGAATACCCCCACGGATAATTTATTGCACCTATCGAGTATCCACTCATCCCCAGTTGATTCATGTATGTCACCAATCTTCTAAATACCAACCGATCTTCCGAAAATCCTCAACAGCCTATTGCTCTTGAAATTCTTGCTTGCTTACATTATGGTTAATCCCATAAGTCTAGTAATCTTATTAGCATCCTTTGTCACTATCATTTTCAGTCTGTCGATTCAATATGCTGCGGATGCTTGCAATCCTCAGGGTTTATTTTTCCGGCTCAGACATCATTTTACACATAAGCTGGTTCTCGACCAATCGGATTGCCGTTGATTGTATCCCTAAGTCTACTCAACTTATCCATCCTTAATCCGAGCGTTTGCTTCTGAGCCCTTGAAATCATAATTCCTTTACAATTGAGCTTTGAATTAGTCAGTTGTTTCTATCATCTGATCTCCTTGCATTCTTTCTTTCTGTGATTGTGTGTCGATGCTCACATTAGCTCCGTTATGGACTGTCAGATCCTTTGTTAGGATTTTTATCCGACACTGTCCTTCATTATCATTAGCCTTGTGAGCCTTTTCTCGGATACGTAATGCCCTTGGTAAATTGTATCCTCTGCTTCTCAACCATGCTCTGCTTCTGAGCTTGAGTTATTTACCCCTGAAGTTTGTGATATATGTTTCCACGATGCCCCGATGGGTTGAACCTAGGCCTTCCTTAATATGTGTGATCTCGAAAGTTTTCACCAGTCATACTCTTCTGGTATTTTGCTAGATAAAATTTCAACATTACAACTCCTTCGAAAAAGAGAAGTGGATGATAGGTTATGCATTAGAGAAGTGGGAGTCGACCTTGAACTTTGTGTTGATGCCCATGGACACGATGTAGATCCTATCATGGAAGCTTCTTGTAGTAATAACTATTTCCTTGATAAATATCATCTGGTATCTGTGAATTGATCCTTTGCAACCGTGGTTCCGACCATGATTGTTCTCCTTTGATTCTATTTCTCGGACAAGTTAAAGTACTTGCCTTCTGCAGATCAGTACGCCTTCCCAACCTCTATTTTGTTCTACCTTCGAGTAGTACCCCCTGGTATCTCGAGGATATCAACCCATTGCACTTCATCTTATGAATTTCTGATGAAGTAGTACCATTCCCCATCATAGTCACTCCACGGGTTCTGGGTTGTCGTCAACCGAGAACACCGATTTGTGAATCGAATCAACACTGAGATTCGGTACTCCCAGTACATTGTTGTTGAGAAGTTTAATACTCCATCACGTCACTCCTAGCCTGATCGGTACATCATTATCGTGCTAATTTTAACTGTGCTACCGGGTCCTTAATTCCGGAGCAAAACTTTCGATGAGGAGCTAAGCTTACGCCGATTTCCTCGTCTTATCATTCCACCTTGAACGACAAGCTTGAATTTGAGTTTTGTGTCGTACTCATGGTCCCAAGAACATTTCGCTTCATCATTCCTTTGACTTGATATCATTGCCGACCGATTACATCTCCATGAAACCTCTCGACAAAATTTGTCATGATCATCATCAACATTCTGAGTTCCTCTAGGATATCAATTGAATTCATGATGAGAAATACCATCCTTGCCCCTCGATGATTTGTGTTATCATCGGCAACATTCTTGCTTTCCCTTCAACACAAACTTGTTCATGTTTTGTGTTGTACCTTGAGATCCTTGCTATCTAACTTATGTTATGTTCTACCTTGGAGTATTGCTATCTTTTATGTCAAGAATGTCATGGGAAATTCACCACCCTTAAGAATTCTTGATACAAGTGATACTTATTAACATCACCATTCTTTTCTTGGTCCCCGTCTTGTTTCTAACCGGAATACTTATTAACATCACCATTCCTTATGTTCTATATGATCTAAGCAGTAATATTCTCCTGCATATGTAAACACCTCGGTGTACAATTCTGTCAACGAGGCCCTGTTACTATTGTTGATGATATTCCGGTAGCCACCGATGGACGAGAACTTTGCCTAATGGTCCGCCTCGTTCAACGAGCAGGAAAATGATTCTCTTCGTCCCTTGCCCTTGGTACCAACGATGCAGTCAACATAACTGGCCGGTTATTCTCTAACATGCCTTGCTATCATGACCGTGCCAGATGTCAACGCCTTCCTTCTTCTAATCCACATGGTGGGCCTATAACCCACAGTTCCACAGGATCGAAACCTGACTCTCGTGTAAACCCTGTTGCCAAAGTTATTCCTCGAGCCTGGCTTTGTATGTAATTGACGGGCCACCTTCCGAGATATCATCAATTCTGGTATCAGACATAAAACTTATTCCCATTGCTCTGGACCCCTTTTACACTTTGTATCAGGCATCGAACGATTGCCTACCCGCTTGAAACTTCTCATGGTACCTTCTTACTTTGCTCTCGATATTTTCTTAAGTTTCAGTTCGAGAGTTACTTTCTGCCACCTTCCCCGATGTTAGCTACCAGATAGTCAACCTTGCAGAGGTCCATTCTCCCGAAATACCCCCTTTATACTTTTGTAAGTACGATGGAGTTCCCGAAGAAAGGATGCCGACTTAATCATGATGACCTGAAGCAAAGAAATGAAGATCTCAACGTAATGGATCAACCCCTTCGAGAAGAGCAACCAAGACCGAGAACACTCGCTAGAATTTTGTAACCCGAACCTTCCCCATTTAACCGCATCTTAAATCTCGGGACGAGATTTCTTGCAGTGGAGGAAAATTGTGACGCCCGGATAATTAAGCTACGGTAATTATCTGATAATGATGCCACGTCACTTTGATTACTATGGCTAATCTCGCGTTACTTAGAAACCGGTTCAAATTCAAAATCAAAATCAAGCAAACAATAAAAGTTTTCAAATATTAAAAATAAAATGTTTGGAGTGAACCAAATATTGCATAGGTAATTATGGTGGAGAAACAACACCTTTATAAAATGTTTAAATACAATAAAATGAATAAAACAGCAGCAAAAACAACTATTTAAATACCTTTTGTAATTAATAAAATGTCAAACTGATTTATTTGAGGACTAGACTTTTTGTGACTATGGACTAAGTTGAAATACTAATTTAGATGATGAGTGTATATTTTACTAAAACTAAAACATTAGGAAACAAAACTAAAACATAAAAGGAAAAATAAATAAAAAGAAAAAGGACAAAACAGAAAAGAAAAAAAAACAAAAAGAAAGAGGAAACCCCCCTGGCCAACTTGGCCGAACGGCCCACCTCGCCGCCGAACCAACCGGCCCAGGTCGGCCCCCCTTACTCCCTTAACCCCCTGTACCCCCGTAACCCTAGCCCACACGGCGCCCCACTCCTCCCATTCCCCCACTCGCACTCCCCACTCTCCCTCTCCCCCAGATCCAAACGGGATCGGGCTCAAACGCTGCCGCCGCTCGAAGAGCCTCCGCCTCGGCCACTCCGCCACACGATGCCGCCCAACCACGACTCCCATCACCGCCTTAACCTTGTCGCCCCCGACGCGCACGTCGTCGTCCTCGCCGGCTCCGTCGTCCGCCACCTCGACCGCCTCCTCGCCGGACCTCGCGTCCTCGTCCTCTTCCCTGCCGGCCGCCAGCAAGCCTCGACGCCCCCTCTCCCCATCAATGCTGGTGAGGCCCCTAGCCTCTCCCCTTCTCTGCCTCACTCCTCGCTCGCGGTCACCGCACGGTAGATCATCCACGCGCGCGCGCCGGGGTGAGCACGCGCTCACCGCGCCCAGCGCGCCCTCTGCGCCGTGCTCCCCGCACCCGAGTCATCCTCGTAGTGCGCCGCCTCCCTGCGTTGCCCACGATGGCCGCGCCCCGCGCCCTTGCTCCCATGCTGCTGCGCCATGCCAGCGCCTCACTGCTCTGCCCCGCCACTGCCCACCGCGGCCACCCCTCCGCCGCCTCCCCTGGCCCTGGCCGCCGGCGCCGGCATGCGCCGTGCGTGCCCAGCATCCCTCGGGCATGCGCCCGTTCGGGCTTTGCCCATTAGCCCGCCCCGCCATGGCCCTCGCCAATGACAGTCGGGGCCCACCCCCAAGAACGTTAATAAAAAAAGGAGAGGAATTAAAAAATATAATAATTAAAATATTAATTAATTAATTAATTAAAGAATTAATTAACTTAATTAATCTGGATGGACCTAATCATTTAGTTAAAGCTAATTAACCCTATTTAATTACTATGAGACTATGACAAGCGGGACCCACTAGTTAGTTTGACCAGTCAACGGTCAATGCTGACTGGCTGTTGACTTTAACCGGCCCCATCAGTCAGCCTCTGCTGACTGGGCAGTTGACCAAGTCAACTGGGCCTACTGGTCAGCCACCCAAGCCCATCTGTGGGTACACTTCTATGTACCCATAGCAATTTAACATTTAATTTTCGAATTAATTTTTTTTAGAAAATGATTTAAAACTTTAAAAATCAATATTAAATAATCCGTAACTCGGATGAAAATACTTTGTACATGAAAGTTGCTCAGAGCGACGAGACGAATTCGAATACGCTGTCCGTTCATCCGGCACACACCCCTAGCATAGCAAACACGCAACTTTCCCCCTCCGGTTCATCTGTCCGAAAACGCGAAACACCGGGGATACTTTCCCGGATGTTTTCCCCCTTCACCGGTATCACCTCCTACCGCCTTAGGGCACTCCTAGCACAGTTACTTGACATGCCATGCATCATTATGCATCTATTTGGATTGTATTCATTGTTTCTTCCCCCTCTTCTCTTCGGTAGACTATGAGACTGACGCCGCTGCTGTGCCCCGGTCGACTACGTTGTTGATGACCCCTACTTGCCAGAGCAACCAGGCAAGCCCTCCCCCTTGATCACCAGATATTGCCTATTCCTTCTCTCTATTGCTTGCATTAGAGTAGTGTAGCATGTTACTGCTTTCGGTTAATCCTATTCTGATGCATAGCATGTCATTGTTGCTACAGTTGTTACCCTTACCTGCAATCCTAAATGCTTAGTATAGAATGCTAGTATTCCATCAGTGGCCCTACATTCTTGTCCGTCTGCCATGCTATACTACTGGGCCGTGAGCACTCGGGAGGTGATCACAGGCATATGCTATATACTTTATACTGTTACATTACTTATGATACTGTTCGGAGATGGGGGCTGAAGGGGCAGGTGGCTCCATCCCGGTAGAGGTGGGCCTGGGTTCCCGATGGCCCCCGACTATTACTTTGTGGCGGAGTGACAGGGTAGGTTGAGACAACCTAGGAGAGAGGTGGGCCTGGCCCTGGTCGGCATCCGCGGTTACTTCAAAATAACACGCTTAATGAGATCTTGGTATTTTATCTGAGTTGGATCGTTGACCTTATACGCACAAACCGCCACGTGGGACAAGATATGGGCAACCGGCGTCGTGGTATCAGCCGAAGCTCTTTTTGACGTCAGCGACTGAGCGGCGCGCGCCGGATTGGACTGGAACGCCTGCTCTTGTATTAGGGAGGCTAGGTCTACTTCCGGCCGCCCTCGCAACGTGCAGGTGTGCAATGGGCGATGGGCCCAGACCCCTGCGCCATAGGATTTAGACCGGCGTGCTGACCTCTCTATTGAGCCTAGGTAGGGATGCACCGTGTTGATCTCCCGAGGCCGGACATGACCCAGGAAAGTGTGCCCGGCCAAAGGGATCGAGCGTGTCGGGTAATGTGGTGCACCCCTACAGGGAAGTTTATCTATTCGAATAGCCGTGATCTTCGGTAACAGGACGACTTGGAGTTGTACCTTCACCTTATGACAACTAGGACCAGATACTTAATAAAACACACCCTTCCAAGTGCCATATATAACCCGGTGATCGCTCTCAAATAGGGCGACAAGGGGAGGATCGCCGGGTAGGATTATGCCGTGCGATGCTACTTGGTGAACTTACCATCTACTCTGTTCTACATGCTGCAAGATGGAGGTTGCCAGAAGTGTAGTCTTTGATAGGATTAGCTATCCACCTCTTATTCTGGCATTCTGCATTTCAGTCCACCAATATTGCCCATTTACACAGATACCCATGCATATGTAGTGTAGATCCTTGCTTGCGAGTACTTTGGATGAGTACTCATGGTTGCTTTCCCACTTCGTTTCCCCCTCTCCTTTCCTCTCGGTTGTCGCAACCAGATGCTAGAGCCCAGGAGCCAGACGCCACCGTCGTCGACGACTCCTACTACACCGGAGGTGCCTACTACTACGTGCAAGCCGTTGACGACGACCAGGAGTAGTTTAGGAGGATCCCCGGCAGGAGGCCTGCGCCTCTTTCGATCTGTATCCCAGTTTGTGCTAGCCATCTTATGGCAACTTGTTTAACTTATGTCTGTACTCAGATATTGTTGCTTCCACTGACTTGTCTATGATCGAGCACCTGTATTCGATCCCTCGAGGCCCCTGGCTTGTATTATGATGCTTGTATGACTTATTTTATTTTTAGAGTTGTGTTGTGATATCTTCCCGTGAGTCCCTGATCTTGATCGCACGCGTTTGCGTGTATGATTAGTGTACGATTGAATCGGGGGCGTCACAGTTTTACCTTAATGATATTTAGTAGTTACGGATGTTTGCTAGAGTTCCAATCATAAGTGCATATGATCCAAGAAGAGAAAGTATGTTAGCGTATGCCTCTCCCTCATATAAAATTGCAATAGTGATTACCGGTTTGGTTATCGATTGCCTAAGGACAAATAACTTTCTTGTGACAAAAAGCTCTCTACTAAAACTAACTTAGTTGTGTCTTTATCTAAATATCCCCTATATTTTATTTACGTGCTCTTTATTATCTTGCAAACTATCGTATCACACCTACGAAGTACTTCTAGTTTCATACTTGTTCTAGGTAAGGCAAACGTTAAGTGCATGTACTTGTATCGGTGGTTGATAGAACTTGAAGGGAATACAAATCCTACCTTTAGCTCCTCATTGGGTTCGACCCTGTTATTTATCGAGAAAGGCTACAACTGATCCCCTATACTTGTGGGTTATCAGGCATGTTTTGAAATAGTGGGCGCGAGCAATTTCGGCAGAGGAGAGGGTGTTATGCCGCCCATGGTTTATGAATTATTCGGCACCTCCAATTTCGGCCGAGGAGAGGGTGTATTCCCACCCATGGTTTATGAATTATTCGGCACGTGTCATTTCGGCTGAGGAGAAGGCGCACCTGGATGAAGTTATGAACCTACCCTCAATGTACAACGGGCCAATTGATGCATGTCCCACATACGCCGGTAATTTCACGTCTCCCATTTATTTGCTCGGGCGAATTCCACCAAGCAGAGGGTGTTTAACGGTTCGTTCAAATTTTGGATGAATAGGCATCCATGTTTACCTTACCAAGTCAATTCGAATCAAAATTTGAAAATATTATGTCGGTGTACAAAAGTAGGGGCACACCTTTGTACCCCTTTACTTGTGCACGGGCAGTCGGAGCCGCGCACCACGGCCACACTAAGCAGGGAAGAGGAGGGGAGCCAGAGAGAAGCCGAAGCACAAGATGGCCAAGGCAACGCCAAGACCAAAGAAAACCAAAGAGCGAGAGGGCGAGGTGGACTCCCCGGGCAAGACCCTTGCCGGGGCAGCCTCCGCGGCCCCGGCAAGAGCCTTCCCGGGGCAACTTGCCCGATGCTAACAGAGCGAGCCACCCTTGAGCCCACGGGTTCCAACTCAACCAACCACATTGGAACTAGGGCTCGGGAAGCACCTTCGTGGTAGCACGCAAATGTTTGTCAAGACCATAGAGATATGAGATCAGATGAGAACCAGAAGACGGCGACCCTCGGCGGGATCCTTGCCGAGGAGATCCACAAGACCCCCGGCAAGCGCCTTGCCGGGGACGACTGCAACGCCACAGCAAGACCCTTGCCGGACCCCGGCAAGGCCCTTGCCGAGGGCGTCAGCGGGGCCACGGCCAGGCCCGCGTCGACCAAGACTCCACCGCCGCCCCCAAGCAGCTGCTAGCTCAACCAGCTGGGCAGGCACCTACGTGGCGGCGGGCGACCTCTACGCCAACTCAGCAAGCACCTGCTGGGCACGCAGATCTTCGTGAAGACCCTACCACCGTGCCACCTCAGCTGTCTGCCTGCCTACATGGCGCCGCATGCATCGCTGGACTGGGCGCGTGTCGAAGCAAGGCGAGGCGCCAACGGACGGGACGGGCCTCGTTCCTGTCCCCAATAAAGCTAAGGGACACCTAAGCTATGCATTAAATGCGTCTTGTCCTGTAACACGAGCGATAAGCTCGCAGCACAGTAGGCCTTTCCACCTCCTGTGTGCCACTGTGGCAGCCCCTTTCGACTATAAAAGGAGGCCCTTGGCATACTGGAGAGGGATGTTGCTCTTTTGGACTACGCAGCCACCATAGCTAGTTCGAGAGCTCAAGAACTCTCTCTAATACACACCAAAGCAGGACTAGAGTATTACGCGTCTTCGCGGCCCAAACCTGGGTAAACGATCCTTGTGTTGACTGCTAATCCTGCTCTTCTCACAACCCCGCGCCCCGGCAACCGTAGTAGGGATTCTTGTGATCCCATAGGTGTCATTTCCCACCGACATCTTTGGCACGCCAGGTAGGGGCGCAATTGTGAGAACCTGGTCTAGTAGTTAACCTAGCAGTTCTTCATGGCCATGGCCTCTAAAAAAGAAGACGACTAGGAGAAAACTGAACCGCCTGCAAGCGCGAAGGACGCCGGCGCGGCAACAGAAAAGCTAAGTCATCCAGAGGTTTGAGTAATTTTCTTTTTATACATGAGTTTCTTGTCCTCGGAGATCCTGCCTATGTATGGAAAACACACACGTAAAGGGGCCCTCCCGCAATTGGCAACGCCCTTGCTCTGTTTCGAGTCCGCTCAATAGCTCAAGCGGCCGCGTCGAGAGTGGCAGGGTAGCCTTCCGCACTAGGCAACGCTCTCGATTCTGACTCGAGTCAAGCTCGACAGGTCGACCGGCCGCGTTAAAGGCGGTAAGGTGGGTTCCCCGGCAGCAAGCGCACCCGGCAGGCCAATGGGGATCTGTCCACAAGACCCAGCCCTGGGTTTACGCGCCGGCAAGCCTACCCAGTTAACATAGGGTGGATATACAAAGGGAAGTCGAAAAGGAAAATAACATGCATTGTATCAAGAGTACTGCAGAGTTATATTACATAAAATTGTTGCCGCGGTTCTAACTAAAGATAGAAATTGTCTTGGTCATGAACCTGCAGGGGCAATAAGAAACGGCGTGCCTAATCCCGGCGCTGGCCCTCCACCCTTTGAATTCCGTCGATGAGGCTGATGATGGGCTCGATACGCTCCTTGAGTGGCGCGAGGTCAGTGCCCTCCGCCAAGCTCTCCAGCGCGGCATCAATGTCAAGGGTGGGGTTACAGTATGCCACCTTGGTGAGGACCTTGGTCATGGCACCCCGGCAAAGCCTTCGGTTCTCGTCGGCCAGCAAAGCCGCCTTGTTGGAGTGGAACTGCTCGAGGGCCCCGAGAATGCCCTCGCAGAACAGGGTCAGCTTGGCGTTGGTAGTCCCGCTGCGCTCTAGGGCGTACCTCACATTTGGCATCCCCATGGTAGCCAACTGCATGGTAATCCTGCTGGCGACGTCCTCGAGGCGGCTGATCCAGCGATTCTCACCCTCCATGAAATCCTTGTGGCTGGCGGCGTCGTTCCTCCGCTGTAGCTTCTCGGCCTCCAGATCCTTGGCCAGGGTCTCATCCCGAGCATTGGCCTCTGAGAGCATCTCCTCGAGGCCCTCCAGCTTCAGCTTGAGGTCTTTGATGGAGTTGTTGGCCTTGGAGAGCTTCCCGGCCCTGCTGACAGTCGTGTCCTGCGCCTCCGTCAGGGCGCCGTTGAGCGTGTCCTTCTCCTGGGACAGCTTCAGGGCCTGCTCCTTCAACCTGTCCCGCTCCACCTCCAGCTCCTTCACCTTGCCGGCGTGAACCAGAGCCTGGGCATCGAGCGTCTCCCTGTGCCTCTGCTCCAGCTCTTGGGTCCGCTGCGCGACAAGCTTCTCCATCTCCTCGTCCTTGGCGCGGAGTTTCGTGTCGAGGTCCGCCTCACGTTTGGCGAGGTCCTCCTCCTGAGAGTTCAGCGCGGCCTGATGTTGGGTCCGAGCGGCCTCGGCTGCAGCGGTGAAGCCCTCCGCCGTCTCTTGGGCCTTCTTGATGTCGGCCAGCTTCATGGTGAGCTACATGTCACGCTTGGCTAGCTCGCCCTGGGCGTCCTTCAGCTCTTCGCTAGCTTGGTAGAACCAAGTCTGTGCCTTGAGGTCCGCCTCTGCCTTGTCCACCGTTGCCATCCTGGACTTGGCCTTGTCCACGCGGGCACGGTGGAGCGCCTGGAGCTTTCGGAAATTGGCGCCCATGGCCTGGAGAAGCCGCTCCTCCTGAGAGCCGTCGCCACCAGCGCTCGGCTCGTTGACGACCTCGAGCCCGGCAGCGGCAAGCACCTCTTCGTCGAACACCTCTCCCTCGACGGGCGCCCTGGAGCTGGACGCCCCTGGGAGGTGGACGAAGAGGTCATCGGTCACCCTCAGATACCTGCCGGAGCCGGAGGCAGCAGAGGAGGAAGGCTGCTCATCGACCACCTCCTCCTCGGTGGCGGCCTTGCTGGCCTCTCCGGCAAGCCCCTTCCGGGCTCCCCGGCAGGCCCCTTGGCGGCGTCTTCGGCAGCACCCTTGGCGGACTCCTCGGCAGCGACCTTCTCGGCCTCTGCCGCGGCACACTTGGAGACGTCCTCGATGATGGCGTCTATGTCCTCCTCGTCCGCTGATGGACGATCTGGACACCAAGAAGGGAATGAGACAAAGCCAAGACCAAGAATCAGCAAGAAAAGAAAAAGAACAGGGACGAAAGGCGAGCGGCTTACCAGTGCCGGGCTAGGGAGCAGAGGTCCCCTCCCCGCCAACATTTGGCGCCGAGGCAAAGCCACCGGCACACGAGTTCTCCTCCCCCTCCTCCGTGTGCATGGGCTCGGTGCTTGGCGCCCTTGTCGGGGACCCCCCTCGGGGCGGTGTGGTCGATGGGGGCGGCGTGTTAGGGGTAGCCCATTGTGGCTCCTCCTGCTGATGTCCTCCTCCTGCGACTACGGCAAGGTCAGCACCAGGAGATCATGCCCCCAACACATGTTGATGAGGGGTGAATAATGAACTTACGCTGGGGGCTGTGCCGGGGGCTGCTGTCTGGGCTCCTTAGCACCACCAGTGGTGCCCTCAACGTACCCGCCGGTGTTGATCGCCCGCCGAGGCTTTGGCCCTCTTCACCCTCTGGGCCAGCGTCTCTGCATTCCTGCAAAGATGAAAACAAGTCAAGACAAGCGGTAAAGATTGAGGAGATGGAGATGATAGAAAAGAGCAAGATACTTACTCGTCATCCACCTCCTCCTCTGTTGCCTTCCTCTTCCTCCTTGGGATAAGGGACCCGAAGTCAAAGGTGACCCCCGCGTTGATGTCTGCCGGAGGAGGGGAGGAGGGCAGAGTCTGCATGCGCTTGGATGAAGAGGAGGCAGATGCTTTCTTCGCCACCGCGGCCTTGACGACCTTCTTCGCCGCCACGGCCCTCGTCTGACGCGCGGACTCCTCTGGAGACTTTGGCCTCCGCGCGGCCTTGACGGGCCGTACCGGCTCACCGGAAGTGGCCTGCCGCAGGACTCTCCCTCTCCCCGTGACCGGAGGGTCAACAGTCTCAGCCTCCTCCGACGACGACGCGTCGACCACCTCCTCGACGAGAGGAGCCCCAGTGCCGGCGCTGCTGACCTCCCCAGCGGCCTCCGCCCACTGGGCGAGCTCCTTCTCCTCCGCCTCCGTCGTGGCCATGTCCTCCACGCCACCGGCGCTGCCGGCCTCCTCGGCAAGTTTCGCCTCCATCGCCCTGGCAGCGATGTAGTCCAGCTCTGCCTGGGCGGTGTCCTGGACGAGCCACGGCTCGGCGGTGACGTACCCCTCATGCAAGGTGTCGAAGAACTCCTACACTTGAATTTCCTTCGGCTCGACCCAGCTCCGGTCAAGGCCGTGCGCGTTGAAGTCCGGCATCATGGCGATGATGTCGGTCCGGCGTGAGTTGTTGCTCAGTGGAACCACTCCTGCCGGCAACACGAACAAGGGCCCCTTGGCGACCTTGCCGGCCTTCGCGGCGGCCCTCGCGGCCTTACCGGTCCGCTCGACCTTGCCGTCACGGTTCACGTCGAGCTGGAAGAGTCGCTTGCAGAAGTGGGTGTGCCCCATCACCGTGAAGTTATGGTCGAGGCCGGGGCGAAGCCTCATGATGTCGGCAGCGTTCGTAAAGAGCCAGGCCGACCTCCCCTTGTTATGCAGCAGAGTGATTCGGCGGCGGATGAAATCTGCCCCGATCATCTCAAGGGTAAGCCCGGCTTCGGTAAGGCGAAGGATCCTGGTGGTGGCGACCGTGAGCTTCGCATCGTCGGCATCGACGTCGCTCCAGTCACCCCGGCGAACCGGCGGCACGTCGCGGACCCGGCAAAAGTTCGGCGGGTCCTTCTCTTCAATCCAGCACCACTGGCCCCGCCATTCTTCCCACCTCTCCTTCATGGCGCCCTCCGGGTATGCCCCCTTGGCCCGTGGAATCCAGGCGACACAACCAGAAATGGCACCCCCTGGTTGGATCCGTGGGAAGAAGTAATGGCGGAAGAGCGCTGTGTTGGGATGCACCCCGGCGAAGCCCTCGCAGAGGTGCGTGAAAAGAGCCATGCACGCCACGGAATTCGGAGTAAAATCCAAAAGGTGGAAGCCGTAGGTGGGCATGACATCATTGAAGAAATCGGAGAAGGGGGGAGAGAGCTTGCAGGAGAAGTAGTCAACAAAAAAAGGGTACGAATTTGGGGCGGCCTCAGCGCAATTGACGGGGATGACGCGCGTGGCTGCATGCCCTGTCGTCTCTCCCCCGTCTTGCACCCCACAGGGGTTTGAAGGCCTCCCGGAGCTCGAACACGTCGACCGTCGAGGGGAAGTAGGCTGGCTGCATCCGCTGCGCCGCCAACCCACTCTCCGGCGGTTCCGTCGCTCCGGCGTCCTTGGCCACTCCCTTGCCCTTTGTGGATTTGGGCGCCATGGCGGCTGGGAGGAGCAAGAGACAGAAGACGTGTCGTGCTTATGTGTGGCCCAGGCCCGGGGGCTCCGGTCGGTGTACAAAAGTAGGGGCACACCTTTGTACCCCTTTACTTGTGCACGGGCGGTCGGAGCCGCGCGCCACGGCCACACTAAGCAGGGTAGAGGAGGGGAGCCGGAGAGAAGCCGAAGCACAAGATGGCCAAGGCAACGCCAAGACCAAAGAAAACCAAAGAGCGAGAGGGCGAGGTGGACTCCCCCGGCAAGACCCTTGCCGGGCAGCCTCCGCGGCCCCTGCAAGAGCCTTGCCGGGGCAACTTGCCCGATGCTAACAGAGCGAGCCACCCTTGAGCCCACGGGTTCCAACTCAACCAACCACATTGGAACTAGGGCTCGGGAGGCACCTCCGTGGTAGCATGCAAATCTCTGTCAAGACCATAGAGATATGAGATAAGATGAGAACCAGAAGACGGCGACCCTCTGCGGGATCCTTGTCGAGGAGATCCACAAGACCCCCGGCAAGCACCTTGCCGGGGCCGACTACAACGCCACGGCAAGACACTTGCCGGGCCCCCGGCAAGGCCCGCCTCGACCAAGACTCCACCGCCGCCCCCAAGCTGCTGCTAGCTCAACCAGCTGGGCAGGCACCTGTGTGGCGGCGGGCGACCTCTACGCCAACTCAGCAATCACCTGCGTGGTGGCATGCAGATCTTCGTGAAGACCCTACCACCGCGCCACCTCAGCTGCCTGCCTGCCTACATGGCGCCGCATGCATCGCTGGACTGGGCGCGTGTCGAAGCAAGGCGAGGCGGCAACGGACGGCCGGGCCTTGTTCCCGTCCCCAATAAAGCTAAGGGACACCTAAGCTACGCATTAAATGCGTCTTGTCCTGTAACACGTGCGATAAGATCGCAACACTATAGGCCTTTCCACCTCCTGTGTGCCACTGTGGCAGCCCCTTTCGACTATAAAAGGAGGCCCTTGGCATACTGGAGAGGGATTCGGCTCTTTTGGAATATGCAGCCACCATAGCTAGTTCGAGAGCTGAAGAACTCTCTCTAATACACACCAAAGCAGGACTAGGGTATTATGCGTCTTCGCGGCCCAAACCTGGGTAAACGATCCTTGTGTCGACTGCTAATCCTGCTCTTCTCACAACCCCGCGCCCCGGCAACCATAGTTGGGATTCTTGTGATCCCATAGGTGTCGTTTCCCACTGACATATTAGCTTGCCACTTCTTTTTTAGATCGTGAGATGATGCTCGGGACTAATGTGTTTTTATATGCTCGTTGCTAACGATTTACTATATGAAAAATAGTTGACCGACTCAAAAATGGGAATCAAACCCAAAATGAAATATCTCGATTCAATGAAATAGCTCGTTCACGCGGTCAAAATACTGGACTAAATCCAAAATTGAACACCTCAATTGAGTAGCATGTTGTATTATAGTACTCCATGAACATGCTGAAAGTCAAATTAATGAACTTGTTTGATACACATATCTCCGTTCATGTGTGGATTGCAGACACCATGTTCTCCAATTCAAATATTTGAATGCAAATTTATATCGAAACATGGTTTATATCAGTCTTCGATGCATAACCGCGACCTCCCCCTCTCTTGGACTCCTGTTCTCTCTGTAGGCGACAATCTTCGTTTCTATCGCACGCATACAAACACAAACCTTGTCGGTCCCTCTCCCTCTCTGTCTCTGTCTTTATATATATATGTCTATCTCTCCCTCTCTCTCTCTCTCTCTCTCTCTCTATCTGTCGGTCTTTCTAGTTCGCATGTACACACCATGTATAGGTCTCTCTAGACACAATGTATGATTCTCTACTCCAAGCTAAATATCTAGGGTAGACTCATCGTACGCACACAAATTCCCTAGCTCATTGTCCGTAACTCTCTCATGCACCACTCCGCCGTGTCGGGGTTCTTGCCTCTCTCTCTTGAACTCTCCATCTCGCTAGGTCACACATACACCTGCATATCTCGCCTGCACTAGACAGACCCATCTAAAACTCTCTCTCTCTCTCCCTCATTCTCTATCCATCTCAGACGCACACACACACAATCTCACGCCTAGCTAATATGACCATCTCTCACTCCATTGTAGGCACACACAGTCCCCGTCCCCTATGTATATGACTATTTCTCACTCTCCATCACAAACATATGCATTGTCCCTTTCCCTCACTTGGTCTATCCCGATTTCTCTCGGGGCATCTTTCTATCGCACACACACCTCGTCCCTTGGTCTCCCGCCCATATAGTCCCCTCACGACCTCGAGGGGATTTCTCTATCACAAACACACCCTCTCTCCCTCCCCATGCATCCATCTTCTCCATACGTCCCACTCGACCTATGTCCCTTGTTGGTCAGACCTCTATTGGACATGTGCCATATGTGGTCTCTCTTTGTTGCAAACAACCACGCACTTGCTATCTTCGTGTATCTCCTCACCTCGCTTTTCTATCTCGAAGATGCATGCGTGATATGTTTGCATAAGAAATGAACACACTCTCTCTCTATTTTATGGTTTGGTGTCCCTTTCTCTTTCACACACACACACACACTCTCTCTTTTTGCACACTCACTCTTTCTCCTTCACACACACTTGATCTCTCTCAACTTAGGTACTCTCTTCGGTCCATAGCATATAGATATATTGAAAAGTCAAACTTCACAAAGTTTGACCAGGTACGTGGAGAAAAACATTTACATCTAGAATGACAAACATATATCATTAGATTCGTTCATCATAAGCTGTAGTTTCATATGATGTATCTTTGATATTGTAGATATAAAAAATATTTATGTAAACGTGGTCAAAGTTTCCAAACTTTGACTTCTAAAAAATTTATAGGCACTGCATTATCGAACAGATGGAGTATCTCTTTCCCTCTCTCAGCTATCTGATGCACCACTCAGCTGTATCGGAGCTCCTCTGTCTCTCTCAAACTTTACATCTCCCTGGTTCACACATACAGGTATCTCGCTTGCGCTACATAGACCCATCTAACACTCTCTGCCCTTGCTCTCTCTCCCTCTCTCTCTCTCTCTATGTGACACGGTGCTACCTCTTGAGCATGCGTTGGTTTTCCCTTGAAGAGGAAAGGGTGATGCCACAAAGTAGCTTAAGTATTTCCCTCAGTTATGAGAACCAAGGTATCAATCCAGTAGGAGACAACGCACAAGTCACCTAGTACTTGCACAAACAATCAAGAACCTTTCGACGAAGGTAATAAAGGGGTTGTCAATCCCTTCACGGTCACTCGCAAAAGTGAGATCTAATAGAGATAGTAAAGTAAATATTTTTGGTATTTTTGTTGTATAGATTGGAAAGTAAAGATTGCAAAATAAAAGAACGGCGACATAAATTGGTAAGTTGACGGGAAACTAATATGATGTAAAATAGATTCGGGGGCCATAGGTTTCACTAGTGGCTTCTCTCAAGATAGCATGTATTACGGTGGGTGAACAAATTACTGCTGAGCAATTGATAGAAAAGCGCATAGTTATGAAGATATCTAAGGCAATGATCATGAACATGGGCATCACGTCCGTGTCAAGTAGACCGAAATGATTCTACATCTACTACTATTACTCCACACATCGACCACTATCCAGCATGCATCTAGAGTACTAAGTTCATAAGAACAGAGTAACGCATTAAGCAAGATGACATAATGTAGAGGGATAAACTCAAGCAATATGATATAAACCCCATCTTTTTATCCTTGATGGGAACAATACAATACGTGCCTTGCTGCCCCTACTGTCACTGGGAAAGGACACTGCAAGATTGAACCCAAGGCTAAGCACTTCTCCCATTGCAAGAAAGATCAATCTAGTAGGCCAAACTAAACCGATAATTCAAAGAGACTTGCAAAGATATCAAATCATGCATATAAGAATTCAGAGAAGAACCAAATACTAATCATAGATAAACTTGTTCATAAATCCACAATTCATCGGATCTCGGCAAACACACCGCAAAGAGTATTACATCGAATAGATCTCCAAGAACATCGAGGAGAACTTGGTATTGAGAATCAAAGAGAGAGAAGAAGCCATCTAGCTAATAACTATGGACCTGAAGGTCTGTGGTAAACTACTTACGCTTTATCGGAGAGGCAATGGTGTTGATGTAAAAGCCCTCCATGATCGATTCCCCCTTTGGCAGATCGCCGGAAAAGGCGCCAAGAGGGGATCTCACGGGTACAGAAGGTTGCGGCGGTGGAAAAGTGGTTTCGTGGCTCCCCCTGATGTTTCTAGGGTATACACTACAAAAATATACACTTCCGTGATGATACGTGTTTGTCACAGTAGGTCACGTTTTCTGTCATGCATGTACATCCATGACAAATTTATGACATAATCAAGATAGTCATACCTGTGCTGTCGTAGAAGTGTTCCATGACATTACCAAAATTATTATCATGGAAGTGTCCACTTCCATGACGAAAAATCGCGTGTCACAGAAGTGCTTTCGTCAAGGGTGACCGACATGTGGCATCCACCATAACGGAACACCGTTAAGCTATCGAGTCCAGTTTTGGATCCGATAACCCATTAAAAGCCCAGCCCAATGGCGATTTTCCACGTGTAAAATCATCATTGGCTGGAGGAAACACATGTCAGCTCCCCGTTGGCACAGGTGTCACTCATCCAATGGGCGAGATGCGCTTATGAAATGTTGACACCTGGACCGGCCCAAAAGTGGCCCACAAAGTTTAAATGGGACGGCCCAACTAAAGGCCCACAATATTTTACGGTCCATAATGGGCCGGCCCAGCAAAAGTCCTACGAGATTTGGCGGACCATAATGGGCCGGCCGAGCTAAAGGCCCACAAGATTTTGCGGGCCATAATGGGCCCGCATAGCTAAAGGCCCGCGAGATTTTGCGGACCATAATGGGCCGGCCCAGCTAAAGGCCCACAAGATTTTGCAGACCATAATGGGCCGGCCCAGCTAAAGGGCCACGAGATTTTGCCGACCATAACGGGCCGGCCCAGCTAAAGGCCCAAAAGATTTTGATGACACTAGTAGGCCGGCCCATTAACAGGCCGCCATGTTTTGGGCCAAATGCCGGCCCATATTTGATCCAGTCCATTAACAGTCTGCCACGTTCCGGGTCTAATAAAGGCCCATATGAGATCCGGCCTGTTAAAAGCCTACCACATTTTGGGCCAAATTACGGCCCAGATCAGGTCCGGCCCTTTGAGAGGCTTTGGGCTAAATTATGTCCCATATAAGATTCGGCCCGTCAACTGGACGCTATGCTTTTGGGCCCACTTGATAAAGGCCCATTTAGTAATTCGTCCTGATATTAGTTTCGGCCTGTTAAAGGCCCGTTTAACATTTCGGCCCTATATATATTTCGGCCTGTCAAAAGCCCGTCATATAGTTGGGCCTAACTACGGCCCCGTTTGCATCCGGCCTACTCACAAATGATAATCTGATTGGGCCAAACAAGGACCGAGACAATTTTGGCCTATTATAAGCCCATGATTTGATTGGCACAATCATCGCCCGGGGTCTATTTCGGCCTGCTGCCGGCCCGTGAGCTGTTCGGCACTTTCCAGGCCCAACCTACTTTTCAGCCTCCTAAAAGCCCATTTAGTTTTCTTGGGAAAATAGGGTCGGCGGTTTACTCGGCCTATTAAAGGCCCGAATCTACTAGTGGGCCAGTTTACATTTAGGCATGTTAACGGACCAAGATGACGGGGCCCATGATGCGGATCATACATAGTGATTTGCATGACGGCCCGATTATGTACCGTAATTTTACGGTTTGGCCGGTTTACTGCGAAGATAGGATATATATATACAGTAAAATAACTGCAGCATCGTGAATAAGAAAAAAACCTAGACTATACAATAAAGAAATTACGACATATTACATCCACTGGGCATCAAAGTTCGCCACTATGATAATAAAGCACAAGTAGACAACAGATAACAAACACTGGGCATCAAAGATCGCCACCAGTGCAATTAAACAAGCCGACAAAATAATATACAAAACCGACAGCACTTCAATAGAGTTCAAGAAAGGTTAGCCCTGCTCGGGAGCTGTAGCGCAAGCAACTGAGAAAGCTGATGACACTGCACTTGTTTGAAACTTATATCCTCCTCACTCTAAAAGATAAACAAGCAGAGAGATGACAGGTTTTGCACATATAAGTATCAGTGCTGACAATTCATCACATTTCTTACTGACGAATAAAGTGACACAGTTTAAAATAGCATTAACACAATATAGTATTGTTCAAGTCAAGACATGGCAGGAAATGACATTGTGAAGGAGTTGGCAGCTTCATGGCACCACTGGATTACAGATCAAGAACTCATAAGTATCAATGGTTAGTGTGCTGTCAATTTATCCCATTTTAGATTGGCAAAATAAGATCACTTGCTCTGTATAGTTTAATTTACATGGTATGAAGAAGGAACTTGGTTGTACAATTGAAAATTAAATTGAGAAGGACAAACTTTTGTTTATGAAGTACATGATAAACTTTAAACATGCAATTTGATGCAAACACCAAAAATAAACAGCTGTTGCAGTCATGCCTAACCAAATATACACAACAAAGTTTGAAGGCTTAAGAAGGACAAACTTACATTATTGGTGAAGGCAGGATCTATAAAGCCCTTGTCCATGCTGATGGGGGGGGGGCAATTCAAGAAGTTTACCACAGAATCTTCTTCATAAGCATTGCCTTTATTCTACATTTTGTTAAGAGTAAATATAGATGTTACAATATAAGAAAAGTTGGAGAATATTTAAGATAAGATGAAGAGTGATGCTACATAACCAAGTAGCTATAAATGTAAGTACAGTGATACAGGCAAAAGGTACAGCCAAGAGCAATGCAGAGCTAAACTTCTTCAGTACCATCGGTGTTATCCACCCTTATGGTAAGAGTAAATATAGATCTTATGTGTAGAAAATGGAGGGCAAAGGAAAATAAGCTGTAGAGTGATGGTACATGAACAACTACCTGTCAATATAAGTACACTGATAAAGGACAACAGGTACTTACAAGAACAATGCAGAGCTAAAAAATTTCATTGGCATTGGATATATTCTACACTAATGTAACCATTCATACAGATAAGATAATTTGGAGCGAACAATTGATAAGCAAGCTATCATGCATACTACTGTCACATAATGAACCAGGTATGTATGCAAGTATAGTGATACAGGACAACAAGTACTAACAAGAGCAAAGCAGCGGGCAACATATTTGCGATATCCTGTCATTCTTTTCAAACCGGAATTCCTTTTCGAGTAGATTTCCTGCAAAAAAAGATCGGTAAGGCACATGCGGAAAAGTAGAAGTTCAAATTGTCATGCGATATCATAGACAGACCTCATCCTCAGAACGAGACCAGTGCATAACAAGGTTTTTCCATTCAATGTCTTCTAAATTTAGCACAGAAGACTTCACCAGAAATTCGTTTATAGACTTGCCATCAAAGTGTGATTTCCTCAGGTAACACCGATATTGCTGCAATGCTTCCTTGAAAAGCGCAAGCAAGCTTTGCTCGTCATGACTATCCAGATTGACCCTCGCCTACTTACAACAACGTAATGTAAATCATTGATGTGTTCAATCAGCAGAAAACAGGAAAATAATCACCATGAATAATAGCACTTACACGTAAGTGGGACAGGAAGATGTGAAAATGGTGTTTGTCTTCACTATAATCTTCCCATGATGGGAATATATGCATGTAGTACCTAACAACATTGAAAGCATTGTCTATTAAACTAGGAATAACTAGAATGGGGTTCCAATCTGCAGGATTTGGCCGTCTCTGCAGTTGGGATAGGTCTTCGGCCGGTGGACTTGCTGTACTTTTTGCTGGAGTGGGATTTTTCTGTGGTACGGCTGGTGCTATGGCAACTGAAATCGGCATACCCTTTGCTGGAGTGCAGGTCCTGCGTGGTGGGGCTAGTGGTGTGGCCAGTGAAGTATGGGTACAGTCTGCTGGAGTCGGTCCTCCGTTTTGTGTCACTGGTTGTATAGCCAATATAAGTGGGGTGCTGTCTGATTTCTCTGGCACAACCACGTTTTTCAAGGACTTTGCTGGTGCTCCTTCAGGTTCAGCAATCACCCTCTTCCTTTTTGATGTCTGATGCATAAGAACATCATTTGAGTGAAAAATATGGTATGATGACAGATGGAATATGTATTGATAATGGATGGGCGTGGCATCTCGACATATACGATGAGTAAACTAAGCAGATGGCGGTGCAACAAAGTAGAAGAAATGCAAGACAACATATGCAAGATACGCGCAATCAATAAAAACTTGCCAAATTAGAACAAGCACCTTGATGGGTGAACAGGACAGGCCATCTGCCTTTGACTCCTCGAGGTTAGAATAGTCATTAGGATCATATTCTGAACAAGAATCAACAGGTGGGGAGCGTATGAGTTTCATTGCATCCAGAATGGCACTCAATGCCTTGGTGCCAATTTTGTAAGTCATTGCAGTGTTTAGCTTCAAGAGTGAACTACTGCTAGTGCGACACAAAGTAGCTACACAGATCATAGTGTAGATATAATGGGAAAACCATAAGCATCAGAGTAAAATCAGCAAAGTGGAACTTGCTGGAATATATGTGGTAGTATTGCCGGTACGGCTAGAAAGGCTTCGGATACCAGCTCTCTTCAACTGAAGGTGCGGTACTGTTAATATCAGTGTAACTCTCAAAGGTGACAACGCTCCCCGCATTTCCTTGCTATTCTTATAGGATTCAAGTGGGCAGGCCACTACAAATCCTATTCCCATGTTTACAAAATCCTACGAATCAAAGAGGCCCGAAGAGTTCAAAGTGTCCATCACAACCGACCGTATAGACCTCTACACTGCAAATGTCCCTGCTCATCTTCACTACAAGGAACATACTGTACTACTATCATACTCCCTCCATTCCAAAATATAAGTCTTGGTAGAGATTTCCACTATGGATCACATAAAGATGTATCCAGATACATTTTAGAGTGTAGATTCACTTATTTTGCTCCATATGTAGTCCATGGTGGAATCTATACAAAGACTTGTATTTAGGAACGGAGAGAGTACTTATTAAAGAAGAACGGAAGAGGAACATGCTAAAGAAGAGCAAGCAGATTTTGGATAATAAAATGTTTCGTTGCGCAGTGCCCACACATGATGAACCAGAGCGCATTAAGAAAGCAACTCCATGCTGCTCTGTATATGTGGTGCACATGTTTTCAAAACTAAAGTAGGAACATTAGCTGACCAATTAAATGTTATCTGTTTTAGTAATATCAGCATCATATCAGATTCGTACTTGAGCAACAAGTTAGGAATTATGAGTGGCACGTTGTTTAGCTTGATGGATTCAGGAGCAGTGCTAAGCAGGTACGATGATGGTAATGAATATAAAGGCATGTCTGCATGCAAGTCACGTGACTTTTGTCATTTGGTTCAGTCGACCATTTCAGGCGGTTGGATGCAGATCCTACGTCTCCTAACCCTTCTTCTTCCTCGTCTCTGATTCTTCCCATACAGAACACCGCACGGGCCGCCGGCCGGACCACCGGCCCCCACCGCCTGTGTTCCCCCGCCACCCCCACCCCCACCCGCCCCCCACCCGCGTCGAGTTTTCTTCGTTGGGTGAGGCCCCCCCACCGCCCCACAACCACCGTCCCCACCCGAGCCCCTTCGTTTGCACCGGCGAACTCCGGCGAGCTCTGAAAAATCGACTGACCCAATGTTTAAATTTAGTCTACTGTGATTTAACTAGTGTGGAATATAAAAGGGGAAATCCATAAGCATTGGGAGTATAGTGTTGAGTGTGCCATGGCGGATCTGAAGGTGCAAACCGGACAAAGGCAACTTCGCAACCAATGTTTGCTTTCAACTAGCAAGTATGTGATGGACAAGAAATCAGAGTAAAGCAGTGGCGATCTATTTTCTTGCTGCGATAAATAAGTTGAGCAGATACGAAAGAGTACTGCCTCTGGTGTGGCGCCGTGTATGCATCTGCTGAGAATTTGACGGTGCTGCGGTAGCGATAGCCGTCGGCGGCGTGGAAGCAGATCTAGGAGGGTAGACGGTGGCGGCGGGGCGCGGTGGACGAGACGGTCGTAGGAGTGGTGCCGGCAAGGTGGACGACGGCGGGGATGAAGCGAGAGGACGGGATGCAAGGATCACAGTCCGAAGCCGTGGATGAGAGAGGTCGATCTCTTGTAATGGACGGCGGCGTCGGGGTATCAGCTCCGGCATGGTGGAGTAGGACGGCGGTGGATGGGGTGGCGGACGGAGGAGGCTGGGGTAGAGAGGGTGTTTTGGCGCCCACAGAGTACGAATGGGGAAATGGAGGTAGAGAGGAAGGGGGAACCATGTCTTCAGGGTGCGCTTGTCTGAAATGCGACGAAATTTACAAACTTAGCTCCCGTTTCAAATTTCCTACATCACAACAATATTAGTCGGTTGGGGATAGGACGGTAATCTCGCATACACCGAATATTTGCCGACGAGAGCTCGTTTTTGGTGCCCATCGTGTATGAATCGGGGAGGGAGTCGATTTCGGCCGAGGACATGCTGTGTTTTGGCGCCCACCGTGTATGAATCCGGCTGAGAGGCGGTTATGTCACGTTTGAGTGAAATTACAAACCTACCCCTATCAAAACCTATAGAAATCGAGCAGATAGGCTTTGCGTGGCAGGGATAGGCAGTAGTAATTTCCATCTCGCAGATTTTGGTTTCGGGCGGTTACTGCGACTTTCCCCGCTTCGTTCAAATTTTGCAGAGTGCACGTTTACCGTGCCAACTCAATTCGCATCCCGTTTGTATTCTGTTTTTTTCGGGCGGGATCCATTTTCGATTGGAATAAAATTCTATATACATCATTTTTTATATATACTTTCAAGAGCACAACACCCTTTATACATAAATATGGTTTACAAATGGCATGATCTCAGATTCATAAGGTTGTATCCATCAATTTGGATTTTCAAATATTTGAAACCACTTTATGTTGAAATCCAATGTATGCATTCCTCGCTAACTGTCTCCAATTAATGTGTGTTTCATGCGGGCTTTTTACTTCTCAAACATGTATAATGTGTTTCACACACACAACATATAGTGTAATCCCGTTTAGACATTAATTGCATATAAACCATGCATTGTTTCTAATTAAAGAATCTATGGATCACCATTATTGATCAACTATATAACATTACACGTGTCCCCAAATTCAAATGAATATGCATGTTTGATACACCAATTTGCGTTATGATATTATTGATGTCGTGATCTCCAGTTTATATATTTGAATCCCATTTAATCCAGATATTCGTCTCATATAACTATCACTCATGCTTATATAGGACTATCTCTCTAGACCTATACGCGTTCATCGTCTCTCGGGTATCTCTCGTGCTACCTATATGTCGACAATTATCTTTTATCTTCGTAACACACTGACGGTACTCTCTCCCTCGACCTTCATCACTCTATCTCTCTCTAAGTATATCTCGCTCCCTGCTATGTGTCTCTAACTATGATTCTCCATGTGGAATCTCTTTCTCTCACACAAACACAAAACTTTGTCTCCCGGGGTCTCATTTCTCTCTACTATTCCCCTGTGTGCCACTCGCACACCCCTCATACAGAGATGTCTTTCGCTCCTTAGGTATGAGAACCTACAACTCTTCCTCTTAAATATCTCTTTCTCACACACAAACACAAAACTCTATCTCCCAGGGTCTCATATTTCTCCACTGTTCTCTTGTATGTCGCTCAGACACACTCTCTCTCCCTAGACATATCTTGCGTTCCCTCATATGTCTCTCTAGCTATCACTCTCGTTGTGAAATATCTTTCTCTCTCGCAGACACAAAACTCCGTCTCTTGGGATCTCATTTCTCTCCGATATTTGTTTGTATGTGAGTCACATGCACCCTGTCTTCATCTCTCTCGCACCCACACACATAACTCAGCCTTCTGATCCACTCGACTCCTATCTCTAATGCACACTAGCTAGCATCTTTATCTTTCTATTTATCTGTTTCTCCATCAACCGTGTTTCATTTATAGGTTCATCTCTTTTGCACAATCGTTGTGCCTCACTCCCTCTGCTCGCCATAGATGCATGCTCCAGCCCACGCCACTATCTCTTAAAGACAAAAACACATGCTCAATTGTGGGGTCTTCTTCCCTGCATTCTCACATGCATGCATATTGTCATACCGATCCGTCTCTGCCATGTCGTTGATCTTATGACTTATGTCTTCTTTCTTTTATCTTGATCATGCGCATGCTCACACACACACACATCCCACGTATACATGTATACCTCTCACACATGCACGTTCAAGGTCTCTATGTCTCCATATGTAGTTAATTACCCTCACCCGTAACGCCACATCGAATCATTCTCTTTTTGTGTGCACATAACTTCCGCCAGGATGGGTAAAACTCACACTTAACAATCTCCTTCTAGCTACCCCCCTCTCACTCTTCCCCTATATCCCCGAAACCAATAAGACCATCCCTTCGTTTAATTCCTGCCTACATGCACCTTCGATATATAGTAGTCTTCCTCGGTGTCTCTCGAACAAACATGTTCTCTCGATGTCGACTCCTCTCACGCGCACACACCTTCTCTTCCCTCTCTACGGGCATTTTCTCTCTCGCACCCTGTAACGCCCGGATAATCAAGCTACAGTAATCCCACGCTAATGGTGCCACGTCACCACAGTTACTACTGCTAATCTGCCGTTAGGTCAAACCGTTTCAAAATTCAAATTCAAATTAATGTCAACAATAAAAGTTTTTCAAAATTTACAACAAAAATGTTCGGGAGGTGCCATATTTTGCATAAGTAAATATGGTGTAATAAACACATTTTATAAAATGCCTAGATAATTTAAAATGATTTAAAACAGAAAAGAAAATAAATAAAAAGAAAAGAAAATACAAAAGAGAAAAACAAAAGACCAAAAAAAAGGAAGAGAAACCCCCCGGGCTTCGGCCCAGCTGACCACAGGCCCAACTGGGCCAAGCAACCAGGCCACCCGCCGGCCCACCCTGCCCCCTGCTTATCCACCCACTCCCCCCACTCACCACCGACACACCCACTCCCCCGAAAATATCCCCCTCTCTCCCCCCGATTGGACCGGGATCGAGGAGGAGGCCGCCGCCCGTCGCCCTTCACCGACGCCACCGCCGGTTCCGTCGCCCCCCCCCCCCCCGCCTGGAACCCGCCCGGAGCGCTCCCCCGCCGGCCTGCTTCCCCTCGACGCCATCGTCCCCAACGACCACCTCGCGCCCCACTGCCACTCCCCTACGGCCACCGTGAGGACCCCCTCCCTCCTCTCTCGGCCGTGTCACGCGCATGCTCCGCCGTGGCCGCGCCCTCTCCCCCCGTGGCTCCCTCGTCCCGTGCACGCACCGTCCGCACGCACACGGCACCCGCGCGCCGCGCCCCAGCTCCTGGCCGTGCCTACCCCCGTCGATGCGCGCGCGCTCGCGCGCCCAGCGCCCCGCTGCCACCCCGGGGGCCGCGGCCTCCTTGCCTGCGTCGCGCCTGGGCTATGCGCCCTTCCCCTCCTGCTACCTCGCTTCCGACTGCGCCCGGCCCCGCCGCTCACCGCACCGCCTGGGGCCACGCCTCCCCCCGCATGCTCTCTGCCGCCGTCGTTCGTCACCGTGAGCGCGCCCGCTGCCGCTGCCCTTGTCCGCCTCCCCCCGCTCGCCGCCGCTGCCGCTCCCCGCGCTCGCCCGCGACCTCCTGCGCCCTGTCTGCCGCGGCCACCGCCCGGTTGGCCGCACCTGTCGCCGCCCGCCGGAGAGCGCCCGCCCCGATGGGCGCGTCGCCCGCAACGGCGCCCGCTGCCCAGCGCCCGCTCGGGTGACACCCGCACCCGAGCGCCCGAACCCGATAGGCCCCTATGGGCCTATGACATATGAGCCCAGCCCACAGAACGAAAAATAAAAAAAAGGAAAAAACAAATTATTATAAATAAAACAAATAATAAAAATAAATTTAATTAATTAATTAATTAACTAAATTAATTGAGTTAATTAACCCTGTTTACATTAATCTAATTAATGAATTAATTTAATTAAACAGTAATTAATTAGCTAAACCCTAATTAAACTAAGTAGTGTATGACATGCGGGACCCACACGTAGTTGACCCAGTCAACTGCACAGTTGACTGCTGATGTCAGCATGATGTCATGCTGACGTCATCTTTTACTATTCTGGATAATGTTCACTTAAAATGATTAAATAAATCCTAAAATGATTAAATCTTTAGAAAATCATATAAAATAATCCGTATCTCGGATAAAAATACTTTCTACATGAAAGTTGCTCAGAACGACGAGACGAATCCGGATACGCAGCCCGTTCGTCCGCCACACATCCCTAACATATCAAACTCGCAACTTTCCCCCTCCATTTCATCTGTCCGAAAATGCGAAACATCGGGAATACTTTCCCGGATGTTCCCCCCCTTCGCCGCGTTAGGGCACACCTAGCACCGCTCATTGTCATGTCACGCATCGTCATGCTTATGTTTGCATTGTATTTACTATTTATTCCACCCTTCTCTCCGGTAGACTACGAGACCGACGCTGCTGCTGCCCAGTTCGACTACAGAGTTGACGACCCATCCTACTTGCCAGAGCAACCAGGCAAGCCCCCCCTTGATCACTAGATATCGCCTATTCTTCTCTATACTGCTTGCATTAGAGTAGTGTAGCATGTTACCGATTTCGGTTAATCCTATTCTGTTGCATAGCCTGTCATTGTTGCTACAGTTGTTACCCTTACCTGCCATCCTACTGCTTAGTATAGGATGCTAGTGTTCCATCAGTGGCCCTACACTCTTGTCGGTCTGCCATGCTATACTACTGGGCCGTGATCACTTCGGGAGGTGATCATGGGTATATACTATATACTTTATATACATGACACATGTGGTGACTAAAGTCGGGTCGGCTCGTTGAGTACCCGCAAGTGATTCTGATGAGGGGGCTAAAAGGACAGGTGGCTCCATCCCGGTAGAGGTGGGCCTGGGTTCCTGACGGCCCCCGACTGTTACTTTATGGCGGACACTTAACACGCTTAACAAGATCCTGGTATTTGATCTGAGTCTGGCCATTTGGTCTATACGCACTAACCAACTACGCAGGAACAGTTATGGGCACTCGATGTCGTGGTATCAGCCAAAGCCTTCGTGACGTCAGCGACTGAGTGGCGCGCGCCGGATTGGACTAGAACGCCTACTAGGCTAGGTCTGCTTTCGGCCGCGTTCGCAACGTGCATGTGTGCAATGGGCAATGGGCCCAGACCCTGCGCCATAGGATTTAGACCGGCGTGCTGACCACTCTGTTGTGCCTAGGTGGGGCTGCGACGTGTTGATCTTCCGAGGCCGAGCATGACCCAGAAAAGTGTGTCCGACCAAATGGGATCGAGCGTGTTGGGTTATGTGGTGCACCCCTGCAGGGAAGTTTATCTATTCGAATAGCCGTGTCCCTCGGTAAAAGGACGACCCGGAGTTGTACCTTGACCTTATGACAACTAGAACTGGATACTTAATAAAACACACCCTTCCAAGTGCCAGATATAACCCGGTGATCGCTCTCTAACAGGGCGACGAGGAGGGGATCGCCGAGTAGGATTATGCTATGCGATGCTACTTGGTGAACTTACCATCTACTCTCTTTTACATGCTGCAAGATGGAGATGGCCAGAAGCGTAGTCTTCGACAGGATTAGCTATCCCCCTCTTATTCTGGCATTCTGCAGTTCAGTCCACTGATATGGCCCTTTACACATATACCCATGCATATGTAGTGTAGCTCCTTGCTTGCGAGTACTTTGGATGAGTACTCACGGTTGCTTTTCTCCCTCTTTTCCCGTTTCTATACCTGATTGTCGCAACCAGATGCTGGAGTCCAGGTGCTAGAGATCCTGAGGATGATTCTACATGGAGTTCGGCTTCGAGGAGTAGTTAGGAGGTCCCAGGCAGGAGGCCTTCCCTTTTCGATCGTTGCTACTCTTGTGCTAGCCTTCTTAAGGAAAACTTGTTTAACTTATGTCTGTACTCATATATTTTTGCTTCCGCTGACTCGTCTATGATCGAGCACTTGTATTCGAGCCCTCGAGGCCCCTGGCTTGTATTATGATGCTTGTATGACTTATTTATGTTGTAGAGTTGTGTTGTGATATCTTCCCATGAGTCCCTGATCTTGATCGTACACATTTGCGTGCACGATTAGTGTACGGTCGAATCGGGGGCGTCACAAGTTGGTATCAGAGCCGACTGCCTGTAGGAATCCCCCTTTCCAACTCCTTGGCCGAAGTTGAGTCTAGTCATTGCTAAACTTTTACTGACATGGCTGTGTGGCTTACGGGCCCACGTTGCCATTGGGTGGTATTAGGATCTTTTACTCCTTGTCTATACTCTAGGACTCTAATCTCTCTTCTATTCGGGTTAAGTGAGTTTTTCTTAATCTAACATTAGGATCTCGTTATCACTTTCACCCAGAGAGCCCCTTATTACCGATGATCGTCTGCTGCACGTGAAGACCCTGAAGATACTCTCCGCTGATAACCCGAGAACTTGTGTTCATCGCTTTGCAATTCCCTTTCATCGATAAACTCCTATGGATAACCACATATACTCGCCATTCATACAATGTTTCCCAGTTGATCTTGTTATTACAAGATACCCCGAAATTCTCTCTGTTGTTCCGAGAATCCTTTGAGCTTACTGCCTTGCTGTTCTTTGTCACCTGAATACCCCTACTGATAATTCTCGCACTTACCGAGTATCCGCTCATCCCTAGTTGATTCAAGTATTTCACAAAAGTGTTCAAAATACCATTCGATCTTTCGAAAATCCTCATGAGCCTTTTGCTCTTAAAATTCTTGCTTACTTGCATTATGATTAATCTTAAGTCTCGTAATCTTATTGGCATCTCTTGTCATTATCATTTTGAGTCCATTGATTCAATCTGTTGCGAATGCTCGCAATCCTCAATCAGAGCCTAGAATTCATCCTTCCGGCTAAGACGTCATTTGAAACGTGAGCTGGTTCTTATCGTGGAATTGTCACGGCAGATGTCCTCGAGCAAGGACTTAGTCGTGGAGCCATCGCAGCTAGGAAGCTTAAAGGGGTTAAACGGGACAAAGGACACGAGGATTATACTGGTTCGGCCCCTTACGGTGAAGGTAAAAGCCTACTCCAGTTGAGGTGGAATTACTTAGGGTTTCGATGACCAGGGAGCTTAACCGCTATGCCTGGCTATCGATCTGATGTTGCTTGTCCTGAACCGCCGCCGGGTCGTCCCTTTATATAGAGAGGTTGACGCCCAGCGGCTCCCAGAGTCCCAGCTGGCTTATAACAGTGTCCGGCTCGGACTCTTAACTATTCTTGCCTTACACTCGATGTCTTGCCATAACGGCGGTTTATCACTACGGGCCCTAAGCCGCCTCCGGGTCTTAAGCCCATTACTGAACCGCCATCCTCTAGCTTGGTACTGGGCGGGTGACTCTAATGGTTATATCCTCAACATTAGGCCCCAGATTGATTTGAACCGGTTCTTGTCAATCTTCAATACCTTTAAGAGAAAATCTTTCGGCTTCTGCTTGTGCGAAGGTTATAACCCGCCATGACGTCATCTTCCGGATTCTTGGTAACCCGCCATGACGTCATCTTCCATTAAATTCATTTTTTATTCTGTCATATCCCAACGGATCTTATCTTAATGACCATCCTGAGAATCGAGGCGTTTCTGCGGCAAGATAATCATGTCTTCAGCCTCCTCGTTTCTCGCGCCCATTTACCAGCCGTCCCTTATAAATAGGCCCGGCCCATAAGCCTTTCGTCACTCTTCTTGATCCATCGTCTTCCTCCTCTGACGCCCCAGAGCTCGAGCTCCGCGGCCGCCGCCGAGCCCCTCGTCTTCCTCAGCCTCGGCCGCTGCATCATCCTGAACAGGTCCAGAGAAACGGCGGCGACCTCCGCTGCTCATCGGCACCAGTAAGTCCTTGCTACTCCGTACAGTAGATTCGCATTTAGGGTTCCATGATTCTTCCCTGTTCTTCGTAGTTTCATCTCGATTTCTCCATAGTTCCTCCACCAAGGCTTCTTTTGATCCGAAAACGGTACAGACTCCCTGCGGTAGTAGTTTCTCACCCATTTTTATGCTAGTAGATCCCTTTTGCCCGAAAAAAGACCTCATTTAGAGCTTATGAACTCCTCTGTATTAGTTTTTTAGGTCTAGAAATTTTTCCTTTCTGGACGATCGTTTGATCCAAAGTAATCCCTGCAATCTGTGAAACTTGTTTGTGCAACACTTAGACAAAAAACTGCATCTGTTAGCCATGGCGGCTCATATCGCCGGCTTAAAAGAGACCCTGCTTTGTGAAATCTCCGGCTCACTCACAATAGAGTTAAATAACTTAAATTTCTTAAGATATCCACGGCGGCTTAGATAACCTGACACATTTAGTCATATATCATTAGGCCCCTTCATAAACCGCCATCTTGAATACTGAACTGAAATCTTCCTCTGGCTTAAATTTGAACCGGGAATTTTCTTTTGTCATAGGCTTCCATTTTCCACAATGCCGCCCAAGGCTCCCAAAGCGCCCATTACGTGCAACTGGGTGAGATCCAACGTTACTGATAGCACCTTAGATGACTTCGTAAAAACGGGCTACCTGCCTAAGAAGGAGGTCATGTCCTACCGAGCTCCTGACCCGTCCGAAGAGAGACCTCAACCAAAGGACGGAGAGGTTGTCATATTTGCTGACCACATGAGCCGGGGCTTTGCTCCTCCTGGCTCAAAATTCTTCAGAGATGTTCTGCACTTTTTCGATCTGCGACCTCAAGACATTGGACCCAACTCCGTGTCGAACATTTGTAACTTTCATGTGTTCTGTGACGTATACCTTGGAGAAGAACCTAGCCTGCTACTCTTAAGGGAGTTATTTTACCTGAACCGCCAGAATGAATGTGCCAACGGGCCTAGCTTGGAACTTGGTGGAATCTCAATCCAACGACGGAGAGATTGTCTCTTTCCTTATGCTGAGCCACCCGAAGGACTGGAACCAGACATGGTTCTACTGCCAAGATACCTCTCCGGCTGATGAGAACCCTCTGCCCGGCTTTCGCGCCCTGCGTCTGGAGTCAAATCACCCCCTGCCAGACAAATCCCAAGCTGAGCGTCAACCGCTTATTCCCACCATCAACAAAATCAAAGCTCTTCTGGGGAACGGCCTAAACGGCGTTGATCTGGTCCGGGTCTAGATTGCTTGGCGGGTGATTCCTCTAAGCCGCCGCCCCGGCTTAATGTGTGATTACACTGGCCGGAAGGATGATCCTCTTCGGCACAGCCCCGACGACTTACCTGAGGACGTCGTTGATGCCATGACCAAGTCTCTTCTGAACAAGAGCTTAGCAGATTGCGGGAGGACAGGCCTAAGCCCCTTCTACAAGGCTAACCCGGCCCCGGCGGTAAGCTATTGACCTGAACACCTTACTTTTCATTTTAACAATTTTCGTCTTAACTTCAAGAAACCTTCATTGTATTTTACAGACTAATGACAAATTCTGGAAGGTCAGGTATGACCATGAAGCTGCTAAGAAAGCCAGGAAGGTTAAAAAAACCACCAGTAGAGCCGCTCCCCGCAAGAAGGGGAGTAAGCCTAGCACCTCGGACCTGCTTCACCTGGAAGACACCTCCGAGTCAGAGGTAGCCCTTGATTCTTTAGGCTCCTTTTTAACCGTCTTATTGACACTGATTATCAGCAGGAGGATACCGGAGCGAGTAACCCAGTGATTGAAGAGGTAACTATACTTCCCTCCGACTCGGAGCCCTTGCCAAGACTGAAAGTCCGAAGAGTAACCCGGAAAGTAAGATTTTCATATCCTTTAGCTTATCAAGATCCTCAATTTCTTTTGAAGCGACAGATTCATGAGAGTCGGAGGCAGACCTGGACTAGCAAGGACGCAGACCTCTCCTTCGGCTTACCCGAAGCATCAAGGAAGCGCCGGACCGAGGTTATCTCCGACTTATATCCTTTTCATCCTTTGGCGGGCGTCACTCGTCAACCACTCAATTCTTCTGATTCAAACTATCAGGGAACTTCACCTTCCTCCGGCGACTCCATGCAATCTAACTTGCCGGCCTTTAAAACCGCACCCGGGTAATGATAGCCAGCTTCTTTTGTGCTTATCTTACTCATGTTTTTGCACTAACCCTTTGACTTTCAGTATACAAGTAAAGCCCAGCAAGAGGGCGAAGAAAAGTAAGCTGGCCAAAGAGCCGGTCTTGACTGAACCTAATGCCTCTGCCCCTGAGCCGCCGTCTGCACCAGCTCCGGAAACCACCACTGCCCCCTCTGATGAGCAAGTTATGGAGGGTTCTGATAACCCGGAGATCCCCAGCCCGGCTCATCCAGATGACCCGGACGTGGTGATTACCCCGACCGAATTTGTTGAACCGGGAAGACCCACCGTGCTGGCTAGGTGCTCTGCCAAGGAGGAACTTCCGGAACGCCGCAGAGCCAGGCTGGACATTACTAACCATGTCAATCTGAGCATTGAAGATATTGTCGCTGGCTATATTGGTCAAGTGCACAACAGCCGGGACCTGGAGATTGACATGGTGAAGCAAATACAGCAAAAATCTGAGGTACGACTCCCTTGCTTACTCCATAGTCATCCTTACCATGCCAGCCCCCAAGTCTATTACTTATGATGGAATATGTTGTAGACTTAATACCGGCTTAATAATTACTGCAAGAAAAATCGGCTTACCTGGTAACACTCACGGGCCGGATTAAACAACATAATTGAACCGGTCTTTACCTTATCTTAATCAAGTAGTTGAGCAACTTTACACTTTAGCCCCCAAGTGCCGAGTACCTTTGCCTGCAAAGTGCTTGGGACTTACTTTCATGAACCGGCACTGTAGATAGGGCCTTTCAGCATACATTAGTCCCCATGTGCCAAGTATCTTTGCTTGCAAAGCGCTTGGGACTTAATATTGCATTATAATCACCTTAACTGTAACCTGGAATTTGTACAGGCCGCCTGTAAGAAATTTGAATCAGAAATCTCTGATCCGAAGAGCCGCCTGAAGACCCAGGAAAGTGAAACCCAAAAAGCCAACTCCAAATTTGAACTCAGTGTATCCGCACAAGAGAAACTGAAGAAAAAGTTTGAAGCAGAAAGGAAAGCCTGGGCAGATGAAAAAGCTGCTTTGCTCAGCCGGGCCGAACAAGCGGAGGCCACTCTTACTGAAAGAACCGCCGAGCTATCCGGCTTAAAACGCCTATGTGGATGATATCTTTGGTAAATTTCTAATCAGTTTACATTGTTTAGTTCCCATAAACATCTCAATTGCCAACAGCTCACTTGACTTTGTAATGCAGGTCCCAGGAGTTCCAATCTCATCCAGAGCGTGCTGACTAAGCTGAAGGCGGTTTACACCTTGGTGGAGCAACTTTACACCGGGTCACAACGTGCTTTAGCCGTTGTGGCTCTGTCCAATGAAGTTCCCACTCACCTGGCAGACGTACTCAGGAGGCTTGCCGTACTTCCTCAACGCTTCCAAGAGCTGAGGCGGGCTTCTGCAAGAGCTGGAGCTATAGCTGCTCTGAGCCGGGCCAAGGCGTTTCTACCGGAGCTAGACCCGGCCGACATCCCTCTTGGATACCCCAGCTTGAAAGAAGACGGCACCCCCTTTGACCAGAAAGACTTCGCCGCCTGTGTGAAGAGCGTGCGCCCGGTGGCCACCTTGATTGGGAATGACACAGACCTTACCAAGTATCAACCGGGCTATGACGCGGAGAATCAGAGGATCCCAACTCCACGCTATGAAGCAGTCAGCCTGATCCCTCCGACTCGTAAGCATACCTTCGCCCCTGAAGTTGACCCGGCTGGGTTAATTGATGATGAGGCTCAATTTGAAGCCTTGAGTGGCATTGACTGGAAATCATCAACCTTCCAGGTCATGGACACAGCCGGAGGAGCGGAGAGGGATGACCCGGAAACCTCAGGCCAACAACGCCCTTGATCTCAGAGGCAGCTCATATGCTGTCTTAAAAAACGATGCCCCACCTTTCGGACTCGGGGAGTCATGTAACAGAGTAGGATGAACACTTAATTTTGTCGTGCCATCGTGCACATGTGTAGTGCTTAACTCCATATAAATTGCTCCTTTATATGCTTCCGGGTTATGTTTGATCCTCTGCTTTCCTTAAGTTTTAAATAGCTGTCTTTAATTGTCCTGCATGGAAAACAAGTCACATGTCTCTAGGCGGCTTACCGCACGGAGAGTCATATAACCCAGAATACGAATCAAAGCCATAATAAAACCGGCTCTCAATTATATCTCCGAGATACCATAATAGCATACTTGCGAGCCTTCAAATATACTTCCAGTTTATATAACCCGAATACTAAGGTGGAGAACTCCGGCTCGCCAGCACTTATAATGCTTATGATATGCCATTGACATTATTAATCAAGGTTAAGCCGGTGGAAGTAGAACCACCCTTGAATACTTTCGATATGATCAAAAGAACTTATTTGTAACAAAAAGATGTCAAAAATTTGGAGACTTCTGATTCGAATACGACCAGAGAACCGTCCCAAAGGGGTTAAGCTACGATTTGAATATGATCATATAGCCCCCAGTGGCTTTGGCGTTCCCGATCAAGAGGGTACCGACAGCTATGTTCTCTTTGGTTCGAATACGACCTATGTTTGAACAGGAAGCCCCCAAATGACCTTGAGAGTTGTTTAACGACGCTGATTCGAATACGATCCACATCGGTTCCCAAAAGGGGGTGAGCTATGATTCAAATATGATCAAGAAAAACTCCCCAATGAGCTCGGCAATATGCCAATCAAGTGGGTATCGACACCTATGTTCTCTTTGGTTCGAATATGACCTATGTTTGAACAGGAAGCCCCCAAGTGATCATATTGTTAACGGCTAGATTCGAATACGATCATAAGCCGGATCAACCTCCAAGTGACCATGTAATGTTGCAATGGAAATAACAATAATACATTTACCTTTGGAGGAAAAAAGGACAGGGGTCCTGCTTTATTATTTATCATAATATATACACGGCTATAGAAATATGTACATTATGGAGCCGGTGGCTCAAGTATAATAAGGCCGAAGCTGAGCTATGTTCCACGGCCGGTGGGTCTCCTCCTCCGACTTACGTGAATCTCTGTGCTCCCGAACATCAATAAGGTAGTATGACCCGTTGTGCAAGTTCTTGCTGACCACAAAGGGCCCTTCCCAAGGTGGGGATAACTTGTGCGCATATGTTTGATCCTGAAAGACCCGGGACTTAACCCGGCGGCTGTGATAGCGGCGCAGGTCTTGTTGCTAAATCGCCGAGCGAGCTGCTGCTACGTCACGTTGTTCATCCAACAAGTCCAGAGCTTCTTGACGCGCCTGCTCATTATCCGCCTCGACATAAGCCGCCACTCGAGGCGAGTCATGACGGATGTCGCTAGGGAGGACTGCCTCAGCTCCGTAAACCATGAAGAAAGGTGTGTAACCCGCAGACCTGTTAGGAGTAGTATTGATGCTCCATAACACGGAAGGTAACTCCTCTACCCAACAACCCGGCGTCCGTTGCAAAGGGACCAAAAGCCGGGGCTTGATGCCCTTCAAGATCTCCTGATTGGCTCTCTCAGCCTGACCATTGGATTGAGGGTGAGCCACTGATGAAACATCGAGCCGAATATGCTCTCGTTGACAAAATTCCTCCATGGCACCCTTAGACAGATTGGTGCCATTGTCAGTTATAATGCTGTGTGGAAAACCAAAGCGAAATATCACCCTTTTCATGAACTGAACCGTTGTGGCTGCGTCACACTTACTAACTGGCTCTGCCTCAACCCACTTTGTGAACTTGTCGACCGCCACGAAGAGGTGGGTCTTCTTATCCTTGGACCTTTTAAAAGGCCCAACCATATCAAGCCCCCAGACCGCAAATGGCCAAGTGATTGGAATCATCCTCAACTCTTGAGCCGGCACATGAGCCCGTCGTGAGAACCACTGACAACCGTCACATTTACTGACTAAGTCCTCTGCATCAGCATGAGCCGTCAGCCAATAAAAACCATGACGAAAAGCCTTGGCCACAAGGGATTTTGAGCCGGCATGATGGCCACAATCCCCCTCGTGAATCTCACGTAAAATTTCTTGACCTTCCTCAGGGGAAACACAACGCTGGAAAGTTCCAGTGACACTGCGACGATGCAGCTCGCCATTGATAATTATCATTGACTTAGACCGCCGGGTTATTTGTGTGGCCAAAGTTTCATCCTCAGACAATTCTCCCCGGGTCATGTAAGCCAAGTATGGTACTGTCCAATCTGGGATAATGTGGAGAGCCGCCACCAACTGTGCTTCCGGGTCAGGAATAGCCAAGTCTTCCTCTGTAGGCAACTTAACAGAAGGATTATGCAAAATGTCCAAGAAAGTATTAGGCGGCACCGGCTTTCGCTGAGAGCCCAGCCAGCTTAATGCATCAGCCGCCTCGTTCTTCCTGTGATCGATGTGCTCTACTTGGTAACCCTGAAAATGTCCAGCAATGGCATCAACTTCGCGGCGATAAGACGCCATGAGGGGGTCCTTGGAATCCCACTTGCCTGACACTTGTTGGGCCACTAAATCTGAGTCGCCAAAGCACCTTACCCGGCTTAAGCTCATCTCCTTAGCCATCCGAAGACCATGGAGCAAGGCCTCGTACTCAGCTGCATTGTTAGTACAGGGAAACATCAACCGTAGCACATAGAAAAACTTGTCACCTCGAGGGGAAGCTAATACAACTCCAGCCCCCGAGCCCTCCAATTGCCTGGACCCGTCGAAGTGAATAGTCCAGTATGTATTATCCGGTTTCTCTTCAGGCGCCTGCAGCTCTGTCCAATCGTTGATGAAATCCACCAATGCTTGAGAGTTGATAGCAGTGCGCGGCACGTATTTTAGACCATGAGGCCCAAGTTCTATAGCCCACTTAGCAACTCTTCCTGTGGCTTCTCTGTTTTGGATAATATCTCCTAGCGGAGCAGAACTAACCACAGTGATAGGGTGACCCTGGAAATAATGCTTAAGCTTCCGGCTTGCCATGAATACCCCATAAACAAGCTTCTGCCAATGTGGATACCGTTGTTTGGACTCAATGAGTACTTCGCTGACGTAGTAAACCGGCCGCTGAACCGGATACTCCTTACCTGCTTCCTTACGCTCCACCACCACAGCCACACTGACGGCTCGTCCGTTAGCGGCTACATACAACAATAAAGGCTCCTTGTCAACAGGAGCAGCAAGGACTGGTGGCTCAGCTAGCTGTCTTTTCAAATCCTCAAAAGCAGCATTAGCGGCATCATTCCAGATAAAGTCATCTGTTTTCTTCATCATCTGGTACAGTGGCATGGCCTTTTCACCCAACCGGCTTATAAACCGGCTCAAAGCAGCGATGCGACCCGCCAGACGCTGGACGTCGTTTATGCACGCCGGCTTAGCCAGAGAGGTGATTGCCTTAATCTTTTCCAGGTTAGCTTCAATGCCTCTGTGAGAAACCAGAAAACCCAAGAGCTTGCCTGCGGGAACACCAAAAACACACTTGGCCGGGTTAAGCATCATCTTGTAGACCCGGAGATTATCAAAGGTCCGTCTCAGATCATCTATCAGGGTCTCCTTCTCTCTGGATTTAACCACGATATCATCCACATAGGCATGAACATTGCGCCCAATCTGGTTATGAAGACAATTCTGCACGCAACGCTGGTAAGTCGCCTGTGCACTCTTGAGCCCAAAAGGCATAGACACATAACAGAAGGTTCCAAAGGGAGTGATGAATGCCGTCTTCTCCTGGTCCTTAACTGCCATTTTGCTCTGATGGTATCCAGAGTAAGCATCCAAAAAGCTTAAACACTCACAACCCGCCGTAGCATCAATAATTGTGACACCCAAATTTTTATTTGGATTTTTCAAAAGATTTTATTTGACTTGAGGGAGGTGATTTAATTTTTTTTAAAAGAACTCTCCCTTTCAAATATTTTTCTCATGACAAGAGTTTTATTTGGATTCACCCAAGACTTGCTTTTGGTCTTGGAGGTCCTTGCCTTTTTGTTTTAACTCAAGACAAAATGCTTTTCACTTGAGAAAAATGGCTTTTGAAAATCTCCTTGAAAATGCACTATGGCTTTTGGAATAATCCTTTGCCACTTTCAACATTTCTTTCTTGCCATGGCCTTAGTGCAAATCCACTCTCCTAAACCTTCCCTCATCTTTGGATCATGTTTTGCATCAACTCCAGCAAGTTGTACCTCTCCATATAATTCTTTCCATTCAAAACTTATTCAAACAAATTTCTGTCTTCTATTCTAGCCATTGGTGATTTACAAAGGAACCCCACTTTCTGTTTGGTTTTGTGCCCCCAAACCAATTCCCCTCCCTAGTCCATTGAACCCTCAACCAAGATCCATGAAGATCCACTGGCCTTCAGTTCAAAATTTTCAAACTACACTTGCTGCAAGTTTGGACCAGATTTGTCAAATTTGGTGAAATTCATTCAAATCCTTTTCCAAAAATTCCAAGTAAAATCAGGCAGCCTCTGGGTGCATTGAGTGGTCACCTCACCAAGTACCAGCTCCAGAAAAAAATTATGCTTGCCTATTCATTCTGTCGAACACCTGCAGTGCTATGTCAATGTCAAATTCAGAGATTCAGAAATTCAGTTCAGCGCCCTACTGTCGTTTTCTTCAGAACATGTTGTCGATCTCGATAGTGCCGCGTTGGCACCTTGCTCCTCGTCCCCTCCTCCTTGTTCCTGCTCCGCACGAACGCCTGGCACCTTGCGGACATCGGCGACAAGCAGCAGAAGGTGCGCCGCCCCGTGACCGACACCAGCGGCGGCTTTGCGGCCGCCAGAGAGAGGCGCAGCGCCGACGGCGCCACCCAGCGCCGCCCAAGCCACCGGAGCGCGCCGCGTGGCCTTCCACTCCCCCGAACGCGCTGCCACTCTCGTCGTGAATCGCAGGGCGCGGAGCGCGCTCTCTGCCGCCGACGTGCCCGTGCGGCCACCCCACCGTGGACCGGCGCCGTTACGCCAAGACCAGCCGGGATTAGCGGAGGAACGACACCAGTAACCTCCACTGATGCTGCCTGGCCACTCAAACCTCCTACCAATCCACTGCATCACCGTAATCGCTCACCGAAGATTCTCCGTTCACGGCCACCCCGTCGATCTGCCTATAAATAGAGGCCCCGAGCTTCAACTCGAACCCACACCATCCCTGCACTCCACCTAGAGCACGCCCAGCCACTGGAAGAGCCCCGAGGAGGTCTCCTTCCTCGACTCCGGCCGCCGCGACCCGCCACGGGATCCAGCTCGATTCGCTCCCATGCGTGCGCCTCTACCTCCCATCCCTTGCCAGTAGCTTCACTATGCATCCCTCCTTCTGACCCGCGCTTTAATTCGAAGTTTGCAGCCCTCCACCCGGAGTTCTCCACCATCACCCGAGCCGCTGTCCGCCGGAGAAAGTGTCGCCGTCGACGTGGTGCTCCCCGTTGGTCGAGTCCACCACCCACCGACGTGGAAGAACACACTGAAGCTCTTGGTACCCTCCGATCCTCCTAACTCACCGTGGTTCGACGTCGGCGTCCACCGCAGTCTTCGGGCGCCGGTGAGCTTTTTAAACCAGACATGTGGACCCCCCCTGTCAGCCTCTCTTCTGTTTCCACTCGCGAACCGTTTTCTGTTGGCGCCTTCGGGCAAATACGCTTTCCCTCTTGAGCTTGCGCATTTCCAATCAAACCGTTTTCTGTTTTCTCAGTTAAAACCCTGGAACTTTTCTGTTTCATTACAGATAGGTCCCTGGACAGAAACCTTTATAACTTTTTAATAAAAAGGGATTTCTGAGTGATTCTTTTTCTGACAGTCTTAAAATTTTGTCTAGTTTTTTATGAGATTTATTTGGACAATTTTTGGAAAAGTTTCTGTGCACACGTTGGTTTTCACATTAGTACCCGTTTTCGTTATGCCGTAGGTTCCGGAAGAGGTGACGGAGCCGCGAACTTCGCCGAGCTAGACTCCGACTTCTCCGAACTAGGCAAGCATGTTTGAACCTTTGATATGACAGGTGTTTTGCATGTTTGCATGAAAGTTTGTGCGTGGCATATGAGTATCGGTGAGTTCCCCGTTGCTTGTGAGGCAACTACCCGCATTTTTCCGAAGTCGCGATGATCTCTGGTGAGAGATGGCCAAATCATGTGGTGACATGAAGGGCAGCAAGGTGGTACTGTTGTAGCATGCCAGCCTTGCGTCATCCGACAAATTCCGACGTTAACGTGGACGGAGTCACGTTATCGTTCTTTTCCCCTCCGTGCTGCCACATGTTTCATTTGCCAGGATGCGGTTTAGTAAGTTGGTAACCTCTTTCCGTGTACACACCAAACAGAGGGGCCGGGATGATGGTACCTTGTCCCAGGATTAAAGCCAGTCATCCGGTCAGGGGGCATGGGTGTTTTCGGTTGGGACCGAGAGGGGGGGCACCCCCTTAGAGCACGCGTATAGAAATTTGATCCCATGCTACGCGAGGTTGTAGCCTCCCCGTCTCATGGTTTTTCTTGAACGTTGCCGAGGGTGATCCCTGGCTTCGGAATTGTTGAATGGGTGTGTACTGGTTAGACGTGTTTCTTCCAAAACACCGTAAACGGAACTAGTCCCCGTGACTACTGAAATCCGTTGGCTGTGGTTAAGTACAAACTCTGCAGAGTCAAAATTCTTCCAAGTCATCGTATCCATGATCACGTAGTGAAATCAGTATACCCATATCTATCTGCGTGGAAAACTTGTCCCCGGTGAACAAACTCAAGTGGTAAACCCAGTTTAATTATTATTTCTGTGGACGGACTAACCTTATATTTGTCTCGTACTTGTGATAATTTATACTCTCGAGCTAATGAATTTTTGAGCTACAATATAAGCCCTTTATGTGATGTCGCTCAGACGTCCGACTGTGGCATGTTCGTCTTTTATTTTCTGTTATAAGCCCTTTATGTGATGTCGCTCGGACGTCCGACTGTGGCATTATTATTATTCTTGCAGTTTCCTCTCGAGGAGTCATTCAGACACTCGTTTGGAACCAGTATTATTATTCTGCAGTTTCCTCTCGAGGAGTCATTCAGACCCTCGTTTGGCACAAGTATTATTATTCTTGCATTTTCCTCTCGAGGAGTCATTCAGACACTCGTTTGGCACCAGTATTATTATTCTGCAGTTTCCTCTCGAGGAGTCATTCAGACCCTCGTTTGGCACAAGTATTATTATTCTTGCATTTTCCTCTCGAGGAGTCATTCAGACACTCGTTTGGCACCAGTACTACTATTCTGCAGTTTCCCCTCGAGGAGTCATTCAGACCCTCGCTTGGCACCCAATATTTATTATCTCTATGTCTGAACGCACTGGTTAACTTGTTCATATGCTTCATGTTTACATTTGTTATATCTTATGTCCGAACTGTCTTGCGAGTACTTTCATAGTACTCACCTGGCTTGTTGATTTGGCCAGATGTTGACGAAGGCAATCTCTTGGATGAAGAGTTTGATAGCGCGTCCGACGCCTAGAGGAGTCCTAGTCAGTCCTGCGCGATTCCGGATATTGGTCACTTGTATTATATACGCTTCCGCCACCCGCAATAAGTCTCCTCGAGCCTCACTCCGACGCTCGAAGAGCTGTAGTCTTCAGGAGTCATATCACTTGCTTCGCGGTGATATTTCCACCACCGTTATTATCGTGAGTTAGTAGTTATGCCACCCTATCCGCCATCTTGTTTTATCGGCGTGCATGTAATAAATTGTTTGGCAGTTTCTGCTCAACTTTGTATTCTATTCAGTACTCCTGGTATTTTTCTTCTGTGACCATGATATTGTCTACCAGTGAGAAGGAATTCTTCCTTACTGGTCTGTAAAGGGGATTAGTCTCTCAATAATTATATTATTGAAAAATCGGTCGCGACAAGCTTGGTATCAGAGCCAGGCTGACTGTAGGAAGCCACTAGGTGCGATCGCTAATCGGTTATTAGCGTCTTTTGTGCTTTTTCAGCATTTTCCAATTGTAGCTATTTTCTGTTGGTCATCATAAATTTATGACATGACTACTCAGAATTTTTGCCTACTTTTGTAGATGGCTGGCAGCAGCTGTGAGAATCGAGTGTTCACGAACGTGCCCGAGGGGTTTGTCAAGCTCCTCGTCTCCATCACCAAGCTCGCGATCGGACCAGCAGCCCGCCCGGAGTTCACGCTCTATCAGCACAAGCTCAGCGACGACGTGTCTATGCACCAAGCTGTGGTGCAATTCAAGGGAGGACGTTCTGCAGCTCTCCACTTCCGTTTTGTGGGAAGGGCCATGCCTACGGAGAGGCATGCCATGCAGATGGCTGCCCGTGAGGCGATAGCTCGTCTTCGGGACATCCTTCCTATGATGAAGACTCGTCGCTACCGCTACCTCCCATGCCATGTGCCATACACCAGTCACTATGCATTCGCCTGCCATCGGGGAGAGCGAGATGAAGCCATCGAGATGGTTGTGGAGTATCTCAAGGCTCTGGAGGAGTCTTTCGACAATCTCATAGACGATCTTGTGGCTGCCCGCATGGACTTAGTCCGGGGCGGTCCTGCCAGCAGGAAGGAGCTTCTCCACACGGCACCGCCTCTGACCTTCGTCTCGTCTTCAGCCTCTTATGCACCAGCCGTTTTGGCCACTTCTCGCCGTCTGCCTACCACTGAGGAGTTCGACCGAGTCATCGCTCCTACTCCAGTCAGAGCCGCACCACCCGCCGCACCCGCTCTGCCACCCGTCGCTCCCGCACCGTCACCGCAGCGCAGCGTTACGCGCCAGGAGCCAGCTAGAGAGGAGGTGGAGGTTGATTCTCCTGGACCGCTGAGCCTTGCCATTGGCAAGGGGAAGGAAATCTTCACCATCTCCGACTGAGAGCGCCGAGTAGCCGCGCGTTATGTCTGCTTGTATGATGTGTTTCCTCTGTACGCTAGTTTGTATTGGTGTGTTTGCTGCCCTCCGGAGGAGTACGCTAGTCTAAATAACATGTCAGGAATGTGTACGCACATCCTGAGTGCTGTATCATGTGTTTGTTTTTCGCATGTAAGATTTGTGTTAAGCAGTCTTTTCTCCATGCAAAACCGCGTATGTTTTCCTTGAAAACCTTGAGGTATTTTAAATTGTTGCCTTTGCAAAGTTTTCCTTGTGCTACACATTTTTTCTCATGGGTTTTGCAAAATAATACCCCAGACTAGAAAAATGTCTTGTCCGTGGACTCGCTCCATGCCCAATCAGCCAGAAGAGGTTTATGGGACACAGACTAGCTACAAATTCACTCAGGGTCAGTCCAGTCAACAAGACAGCGAAGCAGCCCTGTCTCAAGTATGCCGTCTCTTCGAGCAAAGCCAGCAACAGCACCAAGAGATGATGAATCATGTCATCAATATGGGAAACCACCGTGAGCCCTATCAACCACATTCCAAGTTATCTGAGTTACAGAAGACTCGCCCCTCAACTTTTTCTCACACCGATAGGCCACTGGAAGCCGATGATTGGCTTCGTGACATTGAAAGGAAACTGATTATTGCTCAGTGTTCAGATCATGAGAAGGTGCTTTATGCACCACACTACCTTACTGGAGCAGCTGCAGCATGGTGGGAAAACTTCCTACACATGCATCCCAGTGAACACAACATCACCTGGGAAGAGTTCAAGGAAGGCTTCCGTGGGGCACACATCCCCAGGAGCATCATAAAAATCAAGAAGAGAGAGTTTGATGACCTGAAGCAGAGAGGCATGTCAGTGACAGAATACAATGGTCAATTTACCCAGCTGTCTCGTTATGCCTACTACGAGCATATGACAGAAAACAAGAAGATGGAAAAATTCCTAGACGGCCTGGCACCAGCACTAAGATGCCAACTGATTGTACACACCTTTCCGGACATTAAAACTCTGGTGGACAAGGCCATTACCTTGGAGAATGAGCGCCGTAGTCTGGAAGATATCCGTAAGCGAAAGAGGGACAAGACGACTCTTGCTCGCAACAACCGAAGCAAGACTGAGGTTCCAAGGACAGAAACAAGGAGATCCACGACTACTGATCCAAGGCCCGTCGGACAGTTTCATGCCAGGGACATAGAGTACACGTACCGTCCAGGGGTCACCTGCTATGCTTGTGGTCAAGAAGGGCACTATGCTAAACAGTGCCCAAAGCCAAGAAACTCGGCCCCCAAGCCAAACAATGGTGGAAACAATCCAGCCCCCAAGCGCAACAATTTTAATCCCAACAACAACCACAGGAAGGGTCACCTGAACCATGTGACCAGGGAAGAAGCGCAGAATGCCCCAGACATCGTGCTCGGTACGTTCCCTGTCAACACAGTACCTGCCACGGTTTTGTTTGATTCTGGAGCTTCCCATTCGTTCGTTTCGAAGAGTTTTGTTTTACAACATGGTTTTCCGATACTTCCTTTGGAAAAATCTATGATCATCAAGTCCCCCAGAAATAAAAAAATCGCTCAGGGTTACTGCCAAGGAGTGGTCATTGAGTTCAAAGGACTACAATTCCTAGCAAATCTCATCGTGTTGGAGAGTAAAGGACTGGATGTCATTTTAGGGATGGACTAGTTGACCACCAACAAAGGATTCATTGACTGTTTCAATCGGACCGTGATTTTCACCCACCATCATGGCAAGACAATAAGGGTTTCCCCTCAAGAAAGGCCACGATCACAGCAACCAAAACTGAACAAGATGGACATTGCAGAACTGAGAAAAGTTCTAGTGGTATGCGAGTTTCCTGATGTGTTCCCTGAAGAACTGCCAGGCATGCCACCAGACCGAGAAATAGAATTCAGCATCAAACTAGCACCTGGCACCGCTCCCATCTATAAGAAGCCTTATAGAATGGCACCCTCAGAATTGGTGGAGTTGAAGAAGCAGATAAAGGAATTATTGGACAAAGGATTTATTCGGGCCAGCTTCTCACCTTGGGGTTCGCCAGTGTTGTTTGCCAAGAAAAAGGATGGGACACTGAGACTGTGTATAGACTATCGAGCCCTCAATATGGTCGCCATCAAAAACAAATATCCGATGCCACGGATAAATGATTTGTTTGACCAGCTCGCACAAGCCAAGGTATTCTCAAAAATTGATTTGAGATCGAGATATCATCAACTGAAGGTACGGACAGAAGATATCCCCAAGACAGCATTCACTTCCAGATACGGATTATACGAGTTTACAGTGATGCCTTTTGGACTAACGAACGCCCCCGCATATTTCGTCCACCTCATGAACAAAGTGTTTATGAAATTCATGGACAAATTTGTTGTGGTATTCATTGACGATATTCTGGTTTACTCAAGGACACCAGAAGAGCATGCTGAGCACCTCCTTATTGTTTTGGGAGAACTAAGGAAACATCAGTTGTACGCCAAATTTAGCAAGTGCGAATTTTGGCTAAGACAAGTTGGTTTCTTAGGCCATATATTGAACCAAGAAGGCGTGGCCGTAGACCCAGAAAAGGTCAAAGCCATACTTGACTGGAAGCCGCCCGCCAACGTTACAGATGTGTGGAGTTTCCTAGGAATGGCCGGATATTACAGAAGATTTATTGAAGGATTCTCCACTGTGGCAAAACCTATAACACAGTTGCTCAAGAAGGACAAGAAATTTGTATGGACGGAAGCATGCGAGCAGAGCTTCCAAGAACTAAAGAAGAAGCTGACAACCGCACCGGTATTAACTGTGCCAGACATTCACAAGAGTTTTGAAGTGTATTGTGACGCATCCCGAAAAGGTCTCGGATGTGTACTAATGTAGGATGGCAAAGTTGTCGCATATGCCTCCAGGCAGCTGCGAAAACATGAGGAAAATTACCCAACACATGACTTGGAGCTAGCAGCAGTTATACATACACTCAAGGAGTGGAGGCACTTTCTGTTGGGAAATCGCTGTGAAATATATACGGACCATAAGAGCCTCAACTATATTTTCACACAGCCAGAGCTAAATTTGCGCCAACGACGCTGGTTGGAACCGGTCAAGGACTATGATGTCAGTATTCACTACCATCCAGGAAAGGCAAATGTAGTGTCCGATGCCCTTAGTCGAAACCCCAGCCCGGACAATGAGGGTCCGCAAAACTTGAGGCCTGAGTTTCAACAAGAGTTCACTAGGCTTAACATGATGTTAGTCTCTGAGGGCACCGTATCAAATCTAGAGATACAACCCACCCTGGTGGAACAAATTAAGAAAGCTCAACAGGGACATCCCAGCATCGAAGGTATAAAGAAGAAAGTGGACCTTGGTAAGGCTTCAGAGTTCATCACAGACAGTGAAGGAACCTTATGGTACGGAGACAGACTTTGCGTACCTAACATTGAGGAACTCAAGCAACAAATCTTGACCGAAAGCCACGCCGCTCCATACTCGATCCATCCTGGAGGAACCAAAATGTACATGGACATTCAGGAAAGATTTTGGTGGCACGGTATGAAAAGAGATATAGCCACATTTATTGCTTGTTGCGATTCTTGTCAACGCATCAAGGCCGAGCATCAAAAGCCAGCAGGGCTACTCCAGCCAAACAGGATACCGGAGTGGAAATGGGATGAAATAGGAATGGATTTCATTGTCGGATTACCGCGATCACAACGCGGAAATGATGCCATATGGGTCATCACAGACCGACTAACCAAGGTTGCTCATTTCATTCCCGTGAAGACTACCTACTGCACGCAAAGACTGGCCAAACTTTATCTCTCCCGTATAGTTTGTTTGCATGGAGTCCCAAAGACTATAATATCCGACCGAGGTACACAATTCGTCTCCAAATTTTGGGATCACCTACAACAAGCTTTGGGCACGCAACTAGCTTTCAGTACAGCATACCACCCTCAGACTGATGGACAAACGGAACGTGTAAACCAAATCCTAGAGGATATGCTGAGAGCCTGTGTGCTCACCTATGGATCCAGTTGGGAAGAGAGTTTGCCGTATGCCGAGTTTGCTTACAACAACAGTTACCAAGCCAGCTTGCAAATGGCACCCTTTGAAGCATTGTACGGACGGAGGTGTCGTACCCCACTGAATTGGTCAGAAACAGGTGACAGCCGTATCTTCGGCCCAGACATGCTTAAAGAGGCCGAGGAGAAAGTTAAGCAGATCAGGGACAGACTGAAGACAGCGCAGAGCCGACAAAAGAGCTACTATGATCAGAAACATCGTGAGGTCAGCTTTGAACCCGGTGATTCCGTATACCTCCGAGTATCTCCTATGAGGGGTCTACAACGGTTCAAAATTAAGGGGAAGCTAGCCCCAAGATTTATTGGACCATTTTGTGTAAAAGCACGAAGAGGCACGGTAGCCTTCCAACTAGACTTGCCCAAGGAGCTGTCAGACGTCCATGACGTATTCCACGTCTCACAATTGAGAAAATGTGTGAGTAACCTGGAGAAGCATGTACCTCATGAAAGCATTGATGTGCAACCAGACCTCACCTACAGAGAGAGGCCAGTAAAGATTTTAGAAGAATCTGAACGGAGGACCCGTCAGAAAACGACAAAGTTTTTCAGAGTTCAGTGGAGCAACCACACTGAGGATGAAGCCAAATGGGAAAGGGAAGATTTTCTCCGGGCAGAATATTCATATCTATTTGAGGATCGGCAGAAATCTCGAGGACGAGATTTTTCCTAAGGGGGTAGGTGTTGTGACACCCAAATTTTTATTTGGATTTTTCAAAAGATTTTATTTGTCTTGAGGGAGGTGATTTAAATATTTTTTTCAAAAGAACTGTCCCTTTCAAATATTTTTCTCATGACAAGAGTTTTATTTGGATTCACCCAAGACTTGCTTTTGGTCTTGGAGGTCCTTGCCTTTTTGTTTTAACTCAAGACAAAATGCTTTTCACTTGAGAAAAATGGCTTTTGAAAATCTCCTTGAAAATGCACTATGGCTTTTGGAATAATCCTTTGCCACTTTCAACATTTCTTTCTTGCCATGGCCTTAGTGCAAATCCACTCTCCTAAACCTTCCCTCATCTTTGGATCATGTTTTGCATCAACTCCAGCAAGTTGTACCTCTCCATATAATTCTTTCCATTCAAAACTTATTCAAACAAATTTCTGTCTTCTATTCTAGCCATTGGTGATTTACAAAGGAACCCCACTTTCTGTTTGGATTTGTGCCCCCAAACCAATTCCCCTCCCTAGTCCTTTGAACCCTCAACCAAGATCCATGAAGATCCACTGGCCTTCAGTTCAAAATTTTCAAACTACACTTGCTGCAAGTTTGGACCAGATTTGTCAAATTTGGTGAAATTCATTCAAATCCTTTTCCAAAAATTCCAAGTAAAATCAGGCAGCCTCTGGGTGCATTGAGTGGTCACCTCACCAAGTACCAGCCCAAGAAATTTTTTTTGCTTGCCTAATCATTCTGTCGAACACCTGCAGTGCTATGTCAATGTCAAATTCAGAGATTCAGAAATTCAGTTCAGCGCCCTACTGTCGTTTTCTTCAGAACATGTTGTCGATCTCGACAGTGCCGCGTTGGCACCTTGCTCCTCGTCCCCTCCTCCTTGTTCCTGCTCCGCACGAACGCCTGGCACCTTGCGGACATCGGTGACGAGCAGCAGAAGGTGCGCCGCCCCGTGACCGACACCAGCGGCGGCTTTGCGGCCGCCAGAGAGAGGCGCAGCGCCGACGGCGCCACCCAGCGCCGCCCAAGCCACCGGAGCGCGCCGCATGGCCTTCCACTCCCCCGAACACGCTGCCACTCTCGTCGTGAACCGCAGGGCGCAGAGTGCGCTCTCTGCCGCCGACGTGCCCGTGCGGCACCCCACCGTGGACCGGCGCCGTTACGCCAAGACCAGCCGGGATTAGCGGAGGAACGACACCAGTAACCTCCACTGATGCTGCCTGGCCACTCAAACCTCCTACCAATCCACTGCATCACCGTAATCGCTCGCCGGAGATTCTCCGTTCACGGCCACCCCGTCGATCTGCCTATAAATAGAGGCCCCGAGCTTCAACTCGAACCCACACCATCCCTGCACTCCACCTAGAGCACGCCCAGCCACTGGAAGAGCCCCGAGGAGGTCTCCTTCCTCGACTCCGGCCACCGCGACCCGCCACTGGATCCAGCTCGATTCGCTCCCGTGCGTGCGCCTCTGCCTCCCATCCCTTGCCAGTAGCTTCACTATGCATCCCTCCTTCTGACCCGCTCTTCAATTCGAAGTTTGCAGCCCTCCACCCGGAGTTCTCCACCATCACCCGAGCCGCTGTCCGCCGGAGAAAGTGTCGCCGTCGACGTGGTGCTCCCCGTTGGTCGAGTCCACCACCCACCGACGCGGAAGAACACACTGAAGCTCTTGGTACCCTCCGATCCTCCTAACTCACCTTGGTTCGACGTCGGCGTCCACCGCAGTCTTCGGGCGCCGGCGAGCTTTTTAAACCTGACATGTGGACCCCCCCTGTCAGCCTCTCTTCTGTTTCCACTCGCGAACCGTTTTCTGTTGGCGCCTTCGGGCAAATACGCTTTCCCTCTTGAGCTTGCGCATTTCCAATCGAACCGTTTTCTGTTTTCTCAGTTAAAACCCTGGAACTTTTCTGTTTCATTACAGATAGGTCCCTGGACAGAAACCTTTATAACTTTTTAATAAAAAGGGATTTCTGAGTGATTCTTTTTCTGACAGTCTTAAAATTTTGTCTAGTTTTTTATGAGATTTATTTGGAAAATTTTTGGAAAAGTTTCTGTGCACACGTTGGTTTGCACATTAGTACCCGTTTTCGTTATGCCGTAGGTTCCGGAAGAGGTGACGGAGCCGCGAACTTCGCCGAGCTAGACTCCGACTTCTCCGAACCAGGCAAGCATGTTTGAACCTTTGATATGACAGGTGTTTTGCATGTTTGCGTGAAAGTTTGTGCGTGGCATATGAGTATCGGTGAGTTCCCCGTTGCTTGTGAGGCAACTACCCGCATTTTTCCGAAGTCGCGATGATCTCTGGTGAGAGATGGCCAAATCATGTGGTGACATGAAGGGCAGCAAGGTGGTACTGTTGTAGCATGCCAGCCTTGCGTCATCCGACAAATTCCGACGTTAACGTGGACGGAGTCACGTTATCGTTCTTTTCCCCTCCGTGCTGCCACATGTTTCATTTGCCAGGATGCGGTTTAGTAAGTTGGTAACCTCTTTTCGTGTACACACCAAACAGAGGGGCCGGGATGATGGTACCTTGGCCCAGGATTAAAGCCAGTCATCCGGTCAGGGGGCATGGGTGTTTCCGGTTGGGACCGAGAGGGGGGCACCCCCTTAGAGCACGCGTATAGAAATTTGATCCCATGCTACGCGAGGTTGTAGCCTCCCCGTCTCAAGGTTTTTCTTGAACGTTGCCGAGGGTGATCCCTGGCTTCGGAATTGTTGAATGGGTGTGTACTGGTTAGACGTGTTTCCTCCAAAACACCGTAAACGGAACTAGTCCCCGTGACTACTGAAATCCGTTGGCTGTGGTTAAGTACAAACTCTGCAGAGTCAAAATTCTTCCAAGTCATCGTATCCATGATCATGTAGTGAAATCAGTATACCCATATCTATCTGCGTGGAAAACTTCTCCCCGGTGAACAAACTCAAGTGGTAAACCCAGTTTAATTATTATTTCTGTGGATGGACTAACCTTATATTTGTCTCGTACTTGGGATAATTTATACTCTCGAGCTAATGAATTTTTGAGCTACAATATAAGCCCTTTATGTGATGTCGCTCAGACGTCTGACTGTGGCATGTTCGTCTTTTATTTTCTGTTATAAGCCCTTTATGTGATGTCGCTCAGACGTCCGACTGTGGCATTATTATTATTCTTGCAGTTTCCTCTCGAGGAGTCATTCAGACACACTTTTGGCACCAGTATTATTATTCTGCAGTTTCCTCTCGAGGAGTCATTCAGACCCTCGTTTGGCACAAGTATTATTATTCTTGCAGTTTCCTCTCGAGGAGTCATTCAGACACTCGTTTGGCACCAGTATTATTATTCTGCAGTTTCCTCTCGAGGAGTCATTCAGACCCTCGTTTGGCACAAGTATTATTATTCTTGCATTTTCCTCTCGAGGAGTCATTCAGACACTCGTTTGGCACCAGTACTACTATTCTGCAGTTTCCGCTCGAGGTGTCATTCAGACCCTCGCTTGGCACCCAGTATTTATTATCTCTATGTCTGAACGCACTGGTTAACTTGTTCATATGCTTCATGTTTACATTTGTTATATCTTATGTCCGAACTGTCTTGCGAGTACTTTCATAGTACTCACCTGGCTTGTTGATTTGGCCAGATGTTGACGAAGGCGATCTCTTGGATGAAGAGTTTGATAGCGCGTCCGAGGCCTAGAGGAGTCCCAGTCAGTCCTGCGCGATCCCGGATATTGGTCACTTGTATTATATACGCTTCCGCCACCCGCAATAAGTCTCCTCGAGCCTCACTCCGACGCTCGAAGAGCTGTAGTCTTCAGGAATCATATCACTTGCTTCGCGGTGATATTTCCACCACTGTTATTATCGTGAGTTAGTAGTTATGCCACCCTATCCGCCGTCTTGTTTTATCGGCGTGCATGTAATAAATTGTTGGGCAGTTTCCGCTCAACTTTGTATTCTATTCAGTACTCCTGGTATTTTTCTTCTGTGACCATGATATTGTCTACCAGTGAGAAGGAATTCTTCCTTACTGGTCCGTAAAGGGGATTGGTCTCTCAATAATTATATTATTGAAAAACCGGTCGTGACAATAATTTGATCAATACGGGGGAGAGCAAAAGGATCAGCCGGACAAAGCTTTGTTTAAATCCGTATAGTCCACACACATCCGCCAGGTGCCGTTCTTCTTGAGCACGAGCACCGGGTTAGCTAACCATTCTGGATGAAAAACTTCAACAATAAACCCGGCCGCCAAGAGCCGGGCTAACTCCTCACCAATGGCTTTCCGCCTCTCCTCATTAAACCGCCGGAGGAATTGTCTGACCGGCTTAAATTTCGGATCAATATTAAGGGCGTGCTCAGCGAGTTCTCTAGGTACACCCGGCATGTCAGAAGGTTTCCGTGCAAAGATGTCCCTGTTCTCACGGATGAACTCGATGAGCGCGCCTTCCTATTTTGGATCCAGATTGGCACTGATGCTGAACTGCTGAGATGAGTCACCTGGAACAAAACCAACAAGTTTAGTCTCATCCGCTGACTTAAATTTCATTGCCGGCTCAAGCTCCGTGGTTGGCTTTTTCAAAGACGTCATATCTGCCGGGTCAACACTATCCTTGTAAAACTTCAATTCCTCTGTCGCACAAACAGACTCAGCATAAGCAGCGTCACCTTCCTCACATTCCAAGGCTATCTTTCGGCTGGCATGAACCGTAATGGTCCCATTGTGACCTGACATCTTGAGCTGCAAATACACGTAACACGGCCGTGCCATGAACTTGGCGTAAGCCGGCCACCCAAATAGAGCATGGTACGGGCTTCTTATTTTAACCACCTCAAACATCAGTTTTTCCGCTATGTAGTTGTACTCATCTCCAAAGGCTACTTCCAGCTCGATCTTACCGACTGGGTACGCCGACTTACCAGGCACCACCCCATGGAAAACAGTGTTGGACTTGCTGAGGTTTTTATCAGTTAGTCCCATACGACAGAAGGTCTCATAATAGAGGATGTTGATACTGCTGCCTCCGTCCATGAGCACTTTAGTGAATTTGTACCCTCCAACCTGAGGAGCCACCACCAAGGCTAGGTGACCCGGATTATCAACCCGGGGAGGGTGATCCTCCCTACTCCACACAATAGGCTGTTCAGACCATCTCAAATAACGGGGAACCGCTGGCTCAACAGCATTTACAGCCCTCTTATGAAGCTTCTGGTCTCGCTTGGACAGACTGGTAGTAAACACATGATACTGCCCACCATTAAGCTGCTTTGGATTGGTCTGGTATCCCCCTCGCTGCTGCTGCTGGTTACCCTGGCCAGACTGCTGATTAAAGCCCCCTTGAAAATTCTGAGAATTGGAATTTCAGCCGCCGCCCGGGCCATGAAATCCGCTGGCTCCTGAGCCGCCGCCCTGCCCATTGTTGCCATTAAAAGCGTTTCAATTTTTGAAGGCTTTCATGATTGCGCAGTCTTTCCATAGATGAGTGGCCGGCTTATCCCTAGAGCCATGCCTTGGACAGGGCTCATTCAACAATTGCTCAAGCGTCGGGCCTGACCCGCCGGCTCGGGGAGGTGGTCTCCCCTTACGTCGGTGGTTGTTACCCTGCGTATTGGCGTTGGCCACAAACTGCACACTGCCATCAGCCTTACGCTTGTTACTTCCCTGGTTCGCCGGGTTATGCTGAGGGCCCTTGCCATTGCCATTCAGTTTTCCCTTCCCTGTCCTTTCATCATCCGACGCGGGATCCTTGGTACTATCAGAGTCGGCGTACTTGACCAAAGCCGCCATCAGCGTACCCATATCATTGCAATCGCGCTTGAGCCGCCCGAGCTTCATCTTCAGGGGCGCAAAACGACAATTCTGCTCCAACATTAAGACTGCAGAGCCGGCATCCATCTTATCAGATGAATGTATTATCTCTTTGACCCGGCGAACCCAATGGGTTGTAGACTGGCCCTCTTGTTGTTTGCAGTTAGTCAAATCCACAATGGACATAGATTGCCTACATGTATCTTTGAAGTTCTGGATAAACCGGGCTTTTAGCTCGGCCCATGACCCGATGGAGTTAGGAGGCAGTCCTTTCAACCAAGTGCGGGCAGTCCCATCCAACATCATGGTGAAGTATTTGGCCATTGCCGCTTCACTAACCTCCAGTAACTCCATAGCCATCTCGTAGCTCTCGATCCATGCTCCGGGTTGTAAATCAGCAGTGTAATTAGGTACCTTCCTAGGTCCTTTGAAATCCTTGGGCAAACGTTCATTACGGAGAGCCGGCACTAGACAAGGGAAGCCTCCGGTCCTCGTAGGTATACCCGCGTTGATAGAAGCCGTCGGATAAGCCGAGAGTGGCTGGTAAGCTGTGAACTGAGCCGCCTGCTCCACCTCTTGTCGTGCTCTATCATGGTCTACCATGTTAACGGCTTCATTATGTGCCGGGCCGTGGCCAGCTGGCAAGTCACGGCGCCGGACGTTGCTTGAGCCGGTCACTGAGATCATGTGCCTGCTATAACTTGGGCTCCGGTTTGGACGTGGGGTTGAATGAATCCTGTCCCGGCTATATGAGTATGCCTCCTGTTGCGCCAGAGCCGTCTGAAGAAGTTCTCTGACCCGGCGGGTTTCGACCGCCGTTGGAGAGTCGCCCTAGATTGGAAGAGCCGCCAGTCGCGCCGCTGCGGCGATCATGTTTTCCAACGGGTTGGCATAATGACCCGGTGGTATCGGCACATACTGAGGCGGGGTAGTGTTCATACGGGGAGGCCCCATCACTTGTGGCTGAATCGGCATTCCAGCCCCGGGTGCCATGGTCTCCGGCGGGTTACTGGGCCCTGCACCAGGCGTGTTGAAGAGGTTTCGAGGATCGTAAACCGGAGGGAGTCGAGATTGAGCCTTCTGATGCCTCCTTCTCATGATCTCATTGGATGCGTTCTGATCCATCTTGAGCCGGAAAGATTGCGCCTGAATCAGCTGAGTCTGGGCGTCGAGAGCCGCTCGTTCTGCAGCCATCCTGATCCCTTCTGCTGCCAGATCTTCCTTGGCTCTTGCTATATCCAACTTTAGCTGTGCCACCTCCACATCATGTTGAGCTTGATCCGCTGGGGCGACCGTAGCGGTTAACAGGGCTGTCATCTTGTCTGTGAAATCCATCGGCACCTGAGCCGGCGAGTGCACAGGGCCTCCTGCTCCAGTGGCGGAGTTTTGAACAGGTTGTGCGCCGGCCATGAAGATTCCAACCCAGCTCGGCGGCTCAAAGGGGTCCAAAATACTGTCGCCGTCGGAACAACCCCTGAGCCTACCATCTTGAAGCTAGTATAACGAGTTGATCTCATCCGTGGACGACTCGCCATCAGAGCGAGCGGCCGTCTCATTGCTAGATCCAGATCCTTCAGAGAGTCCTCCATGGACGCATCCCACGAAAGCACGCCTCAAGGCAGGCAGAGTCCGGGCGGGTCTCGCACGCTGAGCCGTCTCGATGAGGTCGGCGCAGAGGTCCGGCTCGCCAATCTTGCCAATGAAAACGTGGATTCCGCCGAAGGGGACCCGATACCCGTACTCGATTGAGCCGGCGTTGGGGCCCCAGCTTGCATCGTCGATGTAGAGCTTGCCGCGACGACTCTTGGTCATCCGGCCCACAGCGTATCCCTTGAGCCCTTCGAAGCTGCCCTTCAAGAACTCAAATCCACCGTGCGCTGGCCCCACGGTTGGCGCCAACGGTCGTGGAATTGTCACGGCAGATGTCCTCGAGCAAGGACTTAGTCGTGGAGCCATCGCAGCTAGGAAGCTTAAAGGGGTTAAACGGGACAAAGGACACGAGGATTATACTGGTTCGGCCCCTTACGGTGAAGGTAAAAGCCTACTCCAGTTGAGGTGGAGTTACTTAGGGTTTCGATGACCAGGGAGCTTAACCGCTATGCCTGGCTATCGATCTGATGTTGCTTGTCCTGAACCGCCGCCGGGTCGTCCCTTTATATAGAGAGGTTGACGCCCAGCGGATCTCAGAGTCCCTGCCGGCTTATAACAGTGTCCGGCTCGGACTCTTAACTATTCTTGCCTTACACTACAAGTCTTGCCATAATGGCGGTTTATCACTACGGGCCCTAAGCCGCCTCCGGGTCTTAAGCCCATTACTGAACCGCCATCCTCAAGCTTGGTACTGGGCTTCACGTGATGATCATTATGACGTAACCCGGCCCCTCCTGGGCGGGTGACTCTAATGGTTATATCCTCAACAGTTCTCGTCAATCAAATTGTCGTCGATTTTGCCCCTATGTCTATTGAACTTATCCATCCTTGATCAGAGCGTCTGTTTCTGATCCTTCTCTTTGTAAATCATAATTCCTTTGCAATTGAGCTCTAAGTTACTTAGTTGTTTCTATAATCCAAGGACTTTGCATTGATTCTACCTCTGGTTTTGTGCCGATACTCACATCACATCCTTTATGGACCATCAGAACCTTGTTGGATTTTATCCGACAACGTCCTTCATATTCAATCACTTTGGAAGTTCTTTCCCTGATACATAATGCCTTTAGTAAATTGTATCCTCTCGTTTTGTCACCCATGCTCTACTATCGAGCTTGAGTTATTTACCACTGAAGCTTGTGGTATATGTTTCCACGATGCCCCGATGGGTTGAACCTATGCCTTTCATAGTATGTGTGAACTCGAAAGTTTTCATGAGTCATACTCTTCTGGTATTTTGGCAGATAAATTTTTTTCAACACTGCAACTTCATCAAACGCGAGAAGTGAATGAAAGGGTATGCATTGGAGAAGTGGGAGTCGACCTTGAACTTTGTGTTCATGCCCATGGACACGATGTAGATCCTATCATAGAAGCTTCTTGTAATAATAACTATTTCCTTGATATGATATCGTCTAGTATCTGTGTATTGATCCTTTTGCAATCGTGGTTCCGACCATGTTCTCCTTTAAATACCATTTCTCATGCAAGTTTAAGCACTTGTCCTCTGCAGAGCAATACCCCCGTCCAACCTCTACTTTGGTCTGTCATCGAGTATTACCCCTCTGGTATCTCGAGAATGCCAAGGAACTACTTAACTTCTTATGAGTTCTTCATCAAGTGCTACATTCTCACTGATTCCAATATTTCACGGGCCCTGAGTTATTAAACACTCAAAGACACCGATAGTTGACTCGAGTCCACACCGCGAGTAAACAACTCTTGGTAACCTTCATTACTTACGAGTTTGAACTCGATCACGTCATTCCTAGCCTACTTGGCTATATCCTTGTCGTGCCGATTTTAACTGTGCTACCTGGTCCTTCTTCCCGGAGCAAAAATTTCGACGGTGAGCTAATCTTACGTCGATCTTCCTTGTCATACCATTTGTCCTTGAACAACAAGCTTGATTTCGAGTTTGTGTCCTACCCATGGTTCCAATAACCTTCCGCTTCATCATTCCTTTGACTTGATGTCGCCGCTGATTGATTACATCTTCATGAAATCTCTCGACAAATGTGTGATGATCATCATCAACCTTATGAGCTCTTCCAGGATATCAATTGAGTTCATGATGAGAAATACCATCCTTGCCCCGATGATTTGTGTTATCTTTGACCACTTTATTGCCTTCCGTTTAACAAAAACTTGTTCGTGTTTTGTGTTATACCTTGAGATCCTTGCTATCCAGCATTTGTTCTTCTTTACCTTGGAGTATTACCATCTTTTATGTCAAGAATGTCATGGGAATTTTCACCACCCCTTAAGAATTCTTGATACAAGTAATACTTATTACCATCACCGTTCTTTTCTTGGTGTCCGTGTTGTTTCTAACCGGAATGCCAACAAATGGTCTGTGATGTGTAAATTTAAAACTTCTAGTAACCTTATTGCTTTGAAGTTAATGGTCGATAGTTTCATTCTAAGTCTGTTGCTTATTGAATCATCATTCGAACATTGATCGTGCTACCTAGCCCATATTTCGGGTGCACATTTCAACCAATGTTTAATTGTGTATGTTTTCCTCGAGCATACATCATTATACCATTTGATCTAACAAATGTTATCTCCTTGTTCACATAGTTGAGGAAATCCATCTTTTGGAAATCTCAATGGATTGTCGCTGAGTCAATCAGTCACCTCCTCACCTCTCCTTGATTTAATGACGAACCCTTGTCTCAGAACTTGCTTCCATAGTTCGTTTCCCGAGAATCTTACAATGTCATGTCGTCAATTGGTGTTGCACCTTTTTCTTCTTAGGCATTCCGAGTCTGAAGTATCTAGACCCCAATCAGATCTGAATCTCGTTCAGATATGATGGTTGAAACCTAATTCCAAGAGTTATAACATTGGTCTCTATATGACCCGGTAAGGTGATGTCATGCCTAACACACCTGGCCGGAGGACCTAAGGTTATAGTTTCCTTATTAGCAAGTTTATCCTTTCTTCCACGAGGAAATTGTAAGACTTATTCTACAAGCGGTTCCTGATCGATCCTTTGTGTTTCCAAAGTCTGACCTTTGCTTGAAGTCCATGTCGATGCTATCTCGAAGCATGTTTGTGATACTCCAATTTTCAACAAGAACATTTGGAGCCCAATGCTAAATGTTTCCTGCTCAATTATCCAAACACCGCTGTATGGGTAATGTCTTGAAATTTCTCTCCGCTTACCCAAAGAGTTTGCTACATTATATCCTGTCATGGATATCTTGCTTGGCTTGTCCTTGGGAAGGATACATCCCTGAAATATGTGCTTAAACACATTTTCCTTTCCATTGTTCTGTTTACTCTGATAAACATATTTTCCTTTCCATTGTTTGGTTTAACCTTTCTTGTGATCTATATGATCTAAGCATTAATATTCCCTGATTATGTAAACACCTCGGTGTATAATTCTGTCAGTAAGACCCTCATACTTTTGTTGATGACATTCTGGTAACCACCGATGGACGAGAACCTTGCCTATTGGTCCGCCTCGTTCAACGAGCAGGAAAATGGTTCTCTTTGTCCCTCGCCCTTGGTACCAACGTTGTTGCCAACATAACTGACAGGCTACCCTCTGACATGTCTTGCTATCATGACCGTGTAAGATGCCAACGGCCTTCCTACTTTTAACCACATGGTGGGCCCATAACCCACTGTTCCACAGGATCGAAACCTGACTCTCCTATACTCCCTGTTTCCAAACTTATTCCTCGCGCTTGGCTTCGTATTTAATTCACGGGCCACCGTCCTAGTGCTCAATTCTGGTATCAGACGCAATGCTTACTCTCGCTACTCTGAACCCCTTTCTCATTCTGGTTCAGTCTTCGAGCAACTATCTATACGCTTGGAACCTCTTATTGTACCTTCGTACCTTACTCTCGATGTATTTTATATGTTCAACTCGAGACATAATCTTTTGCTCATTCATGGGATAACCCCAGATTGTTTCCCTCAAAAGCATTATGTCGTAGCTGAGCTGCCCCTTATCCTTTCGTAAGTACGATGGAATTCCCGAAGAAAGGACGACAACTTTATCATGATGCATTGGAATAAAGAATTGAAGACATCAACGAAAGGGATTAACTTCTTCGAGAAGATCCGTTAGAATATCGTAACCAGAACTTTCCCCCTTACTCCCCACTTAAATCTCGGGACGAGATTTCTTGTAGTGGAGGAGTTTTGTAACGCCCGGATAATCAAGCTACAGTAATCCCACGCTAATGGTGCCACGTCACCACAGTTACTGTTGCTAATCTGCCGTTAGGTCAAACCGTTTCAAAATTCAAATTCAAATTAATGTCAACAATAAAAGTTTTTCAAAATTTACAACAAAAATGTTCGGGAGGTGCCATATTTTGCATAAGTAAATATGGTGTAATAAACACATTTTATAAAATGCCTAGATAATTTAAAATGATTTAAAATGGAAAAGAAAATAAATAAAAAGAAAAGAAAATACAAAAGAGATAAACAAAAGACCAAAAAAAAGGAAGAGAAACCCCCTGGGCTTCGGCCCAGCTGACCACAGGCCGAACTGGGCCAAGCAACCAGGCCACCCACCGGCCCACCCTGCCCCCTGCTTATCCACGCACTCGCCCCCCACTCACCACCGACACCCCCACTCCCCCGAAAATATTCCCGTCTCTCCCCCCCGATTGGATTGAGATCGAGGAGGAGGCCGCCGCCCGTCGCCCTTCACCGAGGCCACCGCCGGTTCTGTCGCCCCCCCCCCCCCGCCTGGACCCCGCCCGGAGCTCTCCCCCGCCGGCCTGCTTCCCCTCGACGCCGTCATCCCCAACGACCACCTCGCGCCCCACTGCCACTCCCCTACGGCCACCGTGAGGACCCCCTCCCTCCTCTCTCGGCCGTGTCACGCACACGCTCCGCCGTGACCGCGCCCTCTCCCCCCGCGGCTCCCTCGTCCCATGCACGCACCGTCCACACGCAGACGGCACCCGCGCACCGCGTCCCAGGTCCTGGCCGTGCCTGCCCCCGTCGATGCGCGCGCGCTCGCGCCCCCAGCGCCCCGCTGCCACCCCGGGGGCCGCGGCCTCCTTCCCCGCGTTGCGCCTGGGCTATGCGCCCTTCCCCTCCTGCTACCTCACTTCCGACCGCGCCCGGCCCCGCCGCTCATCGCTCCGCCTGGGGCCACGCCTCCCCCCGCATGCTCTCTGCCGCCGTCGTTTGTCACCGTGAGAGCGCCCGCTGCCGCTGCCCCTGTCCGCCTCCCCCCGCTCACCGCTGTTGCCGCTCCCCGCGCTCTCCCGCGACCTCCTGCGCCCTGTCCAACGCGGCCACCGCCCGGTTGGCCGCACCTGTCGCCGCCCGCCGGAGAGCGCCCGCCCCGTTGCTTTGGGTCCGGCCCGATGGGCACCTCGCCCGCAACGGCGCCCGCTGCCCAGCGCCCGCTCGGGTGACACCCGCACCCGAGCGCTCGAACCCGATAGGCCCCTATGGGCCTATGACATATGGGCCCAGCCCACAGAACGAAAAATAAAAAAAGGAAAAAAAATTATTATAAATAAAACAAATAATAAAAATAAATTTAATTAATTAATTAAATAAATTAATTAAGTTAATTAACCCTGTTTAAATTAATCTAATTAATTAGTTAATTTAATTAAACAATAATTAATTATCTAAACCCTAATTAAACTAAGTAGTGTATGACATGCGGGACCCACACGTAGTTGACCCAGTCAACTGCACAGTTGACTGCTGACGTCAGCATGATGTCATGCTGACGTCATCTTTTACTATTCTGGATAATGTTGACTTAAAATGATTAAATAAATCCTAAAATGATTAAATCTTTAGAAAATCATATAAAATAATTTGTATCTTGGATGAAAATACTTTCTACATGAAAGTTGCTCAGAACGACGAGACAAATCCGTATACGCAGCCCGTTCGTCCGCCACACCTAGCACTGCTCATTGTCATGTCACGCGTCGTCATGCTTATGTTTGCATTGTATTTACTGTTTCTCCCCCCCTTCTCTCCAGTAGACTACGAGACCGACGCTGCTGCTGCCCAGTTCGACTACGGAGTTGACGACCCCTCCTACTTGCCAGAGCAACCAGGCAAGCCCCCCCTTGATCACCAGATATCGCCTATTCTTCTCTATACTGCTTGCATTAGAGTAGTGTAGCATGTTACCGATTTCGGTTAATCCTATTCTGTTGCATAGCCTGTCATTGTTGCTACAGTTGTTACCCTTACCTGCCATCCTACTGCTTAGTATAGGATGCTAGTGTTCCATCAGTGGCCCTACACTCTTGTCCGTCTGCCATGCTATACTACTGGGCCGTGATCACTTCCGGAGGTGATCAAGGGTATATACTATATACTTTATATACATGACACATGTGGTGACTAAAGTCGGGTCGGCTCGTTGAGTACCCGCAAGTGATTCTGATGAGGGGGCTGAAAGGACAGGTGGCTCCATCCCGGTAGAGGTGGGCCTGGGTTCCTGACGGCCCCCGACTGTTACTTTATGGCGGAGCGACAGGGCAGGTTGCGACCACCTAGGAGAGAGGTGGGCCTGGCCCTAGTCGGTGTTCGCGGACACTTAACACGCTTAACGAGATCTTGGTATTTGATCTGAGTCTGGCCATTTGGTCTATACGCACTAACCAACTACGCGGGAACAGTTATGGGCACTCGATGTCGTGGTATCAGCCGAAGCCTTCGTGACGTCAGCGACTGAGTGGCGCGCGCCGGATTGGACTGGAACGCCTACTAGGCTAGGTCTGCTTTCGGCCGCGTTCGCAATGTGCAGGTGTGCAATGGGCGATGGGCCCAGACCCCTACGCCATAGGATTTAGACCGGCGTGCTGACCTCTCTGTTGTGCCTAGGTGGGGCTGCGACGTGTTGATCTTCCGAGGCCGGGCATGACCCAGAAAAGTGTGTCCGGCCAAATGGGATCGAGCGTGTTGGGTTATGTGGTGCACCCCTGCAGGGAAGTTTATCTATTCGAATAGCCGTGTCCCTCGATAAAAGGACGACCTAGAGTTGTTCCTTGACCTTATGACAACTAGAACTGGATACTTAATAAAACACACCCTTCCAAGTGCCAGATATAACCCAGTGATCGCTCTCTAACAGGGCGATGAGGAGGGAATCGCCGGGTAGGATTATGCTATGCGATGCTACTTGGTGAACTTACCATCTACTCTCTTCTACATGCTGCAAGATGGAGGTGGCTAGAAGCGTAGTCTCCGACAGGATTAGCTATCCCCCTCTTATTGTTGCATTCTGCAGTTCAGTCCACTGATATGGCCTTTACACATATACCCATGCATATGTAGTGTAGCTCCTTGCTTGCGAGTACTTTGGATGAGTACTCACGGTTGCTTTTCTCCCTCTTTTCCCTTTCTATACCTGATTGTCACAACCAGATGCTGTAGTCCAGGAGCTAGAGATCCCGAGGATGATTCTACATGGAGTTCGGCTTCGAGGAGTAGTTAGGAGGTCCCAGGCAGGAGGCCTTGCCTTTTTGATCATTGCTACTCCTGTGCTAGCCTTCTTAAGGAAAACTTGTTTAACTTATGTCTGTACTCAGATATTGTTGCGTCCGCTAACTCGTCTATGATCGAGCGCTTGTATTCGAGCCCTCGAGGCCCCTGGCTTGTCTTATGATGCTTGTATGACTTATTTATGTTGTAGAGTTGTGTTGTGATATCTTCCCGCGAGTCCCTGATCTTGATCGTACACATTTGCGTGCATGATTAGTGTACGGTCGAATCGGGGGTGTCACACACCCCATCGTTGGTGGCCTCTGCCATACACATCACCTCTCTATGATGAAGCCATGCACACTTAAATTACATCCGCCACCGAGGACCCCGCAACACACACACACACACCCCCAGACACACACACACAAACACACACACGCACGCACCCACCCCCACACACACAAACACACACACACTAAGACTCCATCACACACACACGCACACACACACACACTAAGACTCCATCTCTATCTCTCTCTCTCCCTCTCACACACACACCCACACCCACACACACACACAAACACACACACACACACACACACACACACACTAAGACTCCATCTCACACATACATGCTCTAGGCGGAGCATTTGTTCCTACCACCCTTCATCCAACCTTACACGTATGATAAACAATCACCTTAATTTACTTGTATAACATGGACAAATTCCACTTTACTTTAGTAGTTAGCAAACTTATCATTTGTACCCTTATAAAAAACCGAGTTGGCGATGATGGTGTGCCTGCCATCTTGTAATACAGACCGTCTGGTCTATATCTGACGGATAGAAAGCAACTATGATAATTTTACAAAAGATACCCGCACCTCTCTCCACATCCTTATCTCCCACAACCTCATTGCTGAGCAATTAAAGAAGAAAGTCTATGGAACAATCTAGCATGGTGGCCGCTGCCGCCTGCCGGCGCCATCCATCCCCATGCCTCCGTCCATTCCAACCACCAGTCACCACCACGCTCCACTCCTCCTTAGCTTATCTCTCATCTTTCATTTTTTGATGACATTCTTGAGATACCAGTTTTCCGATAAAATTTTCGAAATATCATTAGTTTTTACACATGGGATTACTCCTGATCACAGCAGGTGTTCTGTAAAAAAATGCATATTGATGTTTCATGCAATGCACGAGCATCTTGCCTGTAATTATATAACGCAAATCACGATCAGGAAGTGACATTTTTTTACACAACCACGTTAACATGGCCACGTAAATCACTAGCTAAAGTAAATACCATAATACTTAAATCCCGATGCAAAAGGTTAAGTACATGTCCGAAGAGTAGAGTCGCACACACGCACTCTATCTCTCAGAATCTCACACACACACACACACACACCAGTTACGTGACGCCCACTTAAGCAGACACGTATGTTACAATTGGTGCACCCGCGGGTACACGTGATGCTGCGCATTTATTTAAGCCGGACGGCGAACCCAAACAGTAGCTGCATTCATTCCCCTCCCGCCGCCTCTTCTCTGGTCGCCGTTGCCCTGTAGCCATGGGCCGGCCAAAGGTAACAACATACGCCATACTCCCGCCGGTGCGGCGGTTTAATCTGGAAATTTTAGTGGTCATGCATGCATCTTTTTGTGCTAGCACTACTATATAAGGGTTGACCGGTCGCTTCCCGCGGACGTGCGCGGGCGGTGGAAGAGGAAGGAGAAGGGAAGCGGGCTATGGAGTAACGTTTTTTACCACAATTTCTTAGGAAACTGAGTGCAATAATTGAGTAGTTTTGCAAACTATTAGTACTACACCTGAAACGGTTCAAAACCTATACTCCCTTGCCAGCGCACGCTTCCCGCGTGAAACGGTGAGCGTCGCCCTGAAGCGTCAGTGCCGCATTAATGCCCGGCCAGAGCGGATGCGACCTCTCACTTGCGTGTACTCTACTACTACTATATTAGTTGGAGGCACATATTAGCTTTTATATTTTTTACGTGTATTCCCCGAGACCTTCCAACTAGACGTGTCTTTCTCCCCAGGTTGCACTTTGTATCGTTCATACCACTAGTACTACTACATGTGGTCTCTGACCCAGAAGTGGAGACGCTCTACCACGCTGTTTTTTTGCGCTGGGCTCTACCACGTTGTTCATGTCCCACTCCTTTCGCTGACGTGTGGGACATCCAGCACGTGCCGTGTTTGGCACTCTTCGTTGTAAGAGTTGAAACGCTAGCATTCATTAGAAATAAAAAAATAAATATAAATCAGCAGTGATACTATTTTTTTTAAATTATCCTAGTCTACCCCGGTCGTATCGCAGGCCCAACCTTTCCCACTGTAAGTTGGTCGGACGAAGGAACCATCATGACTTCGTTGAATTCCGCTTCTTCAAGAAAACTTATTGTACTCGCAATACTGCTACCACACGCGATGACTGGACGGCACTGTACCACGTCATATCACTAAAACCCACTAGGCCATCCTAAAAAAACCCACTAGGCCAAACTAGCCCGCCTATAGGTCATCTATTTTGGAACGGAGGGAGTACGTCTCTGTACTGCTATGATTTTCTGTTGTACGTCTTTGTACTTTTGCTACGATTTTCCTACCCTATGAACCAAATGAGGCCTGAATGTATCCGTGTCAACTAAGCCTACAATTTTAGGAGCTTGGGCTATTGGCCAATCGACGACGGATAAGTATAAGCGTACCACGAGCTCATCAGCCCCAACGTTTCTCTTCGGTGAGTGTTTTGCAAGTACTATGGCTTGCACAGTAGCTAGCCTACTAACACCAAGAATCATCAAACAAGCCCTGCTGATATGATAAACAATTCAAATTTACATCTAAGCATGCCATACATTACATCAAAAGCTGGTGAGGATACATCTGTTTCCATAACTCGGAGAGGGTTCACATGATTCACTATCAAACAAAAGTAGCAAGTACCGCCCACACAAGACAGTGCACTAGCCCTAAGATGGTTTGATAACACGCATCGTTCTGGTAATTAAACACAGGACAATGCAAACTACCGTGAAGGATTAGCGCGACCAACTATTTCTTGTCATCGATCTCTCAGGCAATGACGACAGCACAGACAGCGGCATGGGTATCGATCTCTAGGGTGATGTCCACAGGACTGACCGCGACGTCGGAATCGATCTCTAGGGCGATGTCCGCAGGATGGACAGCGGCATCGGAATCGATCTCCGGGGCGATGCCAACAGGGCGGACCGCGACATCGAAAACGATCTCTGGGGCGTTGTCCACAGGACGGGCCGCGACATCGGAATCATCAAGGACGTCCACCGACACCTGCACAACCCTAACATATTAGCAAGCACATTGCAAATAATAAAAACCACAACTATGGTAATAAGCCATTATTTTTTACCTTGTGCAGCTCACCGGGGGATCCCATCCCTCCGGGGGCCATCTCCTCGTCCTTGATGGGGGCCATCACCTTGCCAGGGGAATACTGCTTGTCAATGGCGACTATCTCCTCAAACTCGGCCTTGAGCCTCGCATAGGTGGCCCTCAGAGTTTCTGGGGTAGGCACGGTGGGGCCCTTGCTGTTCTTCCAACTTTCTTTGAGGAGTTCGTCCGCCAACGTCGTCAACTCTTTGGCCAGTGCTTTTTTCTTGGAGTTCTTCGTCTCCATGGGTTGGCCTGCCAACATGGTCAACTCGTTGGTCGGTGCTCGCTTCCTGAATATCGCTGTCTCCAGTGTGTTGTCCGCCGGCAACTCTTTGCCTGGTGCTCCAGGATCCATCAATGAACTGACAAACAAAAAGCAATCAAAAGGAAACCACAATCGCAATGAAAACGGGAAAAGAACAGGCTGTGAGAATCGGTTGGTGCTTCGCAAAAAGAAGATTCTTGGAATGAAAATATAGCAGCATCACTGATTCACCCACCTTTCCTTCGTCGGTATAGAAGAAAAATGGCATAAGTGAGAAGCCTGGAGTGAGGTTTTCTACAAGAAAGGGGAGAAAGGGCTTCAACGAGCGTTCCAGTGAAATGATGGTTCCTTCGTCTAGTCCAACTTCGAGGCCACTTTACCACTGCTGGTAAAGGTGTGGGTTTTGTGATATGACGGGTCATGACGGCCACATCGGGGTGACCGGTGAGTTTCGACTGTAGCACCTCGCTGTGATTTGGTGGATGGCACGCGGGCCCGGATGCTTTGATGTCCCGCATGTAGATAGAGCGGCTAGTCATATAGGAGTGCTCAATATTGTGCACGGCGGCCGAGGCGGAGAGGAAAATGAGAGAACTACGTAATTAATGCATGAGTTTAATTAGGGTAGTTTTGTAAAGTATGAGATACATTCCTCCAATCGCAAAATGCCTTGGTTGATGAGATTTGAGATTTGAGCCCTATAAACTGAAAGGGAGGGAGTACTGCACGCCGTGTAGTCTAGTCACTTGTTGAAATCTCTAGAAAGGCAAATACTCCTTTTCGGTTTACAGGGCTATACTAGCAAGTACTAGTACTACAATAGTGGGCTCAAATAGCAATTTTGTCTCATGCAAGAGCCTGGCTATATGCGTGCTCCAAGGCACCGCACCACGCGAGCGTTCGCAACTGCCACGTTCGGGTTGCGCTTGGCTCTTCGCCTCTTCGAGAAGACGAACAATGATGTTACTCCTACTTCTACAGTATTGAATCCACTGCTACATGTCCGTCCACCTCGTGCGGGAGGGATAGCGTGTAGCGAAAGCTCCTACTAGTCCTGCCAGCCACCACGCTCATGCGCGAGGCAGGGACGCAGCATCATTGACTTACTGCTCCTGCCTTTGCGTCTATGACAGGTGGGCCCAACATGTGGTTGGCCCACCTGTCATGCAGCCAAAGGTAGGTGCAGTTAAGGCACCGGAGCTTAGTCCGTGAGGGAGAGGGCGTTGTAGTAATCAAACTTCTCGGTCTTGTACGAGTTGACGCGACACATCAAAGCACTGCACTAGATATAAGTCTTTTTACACATTTCAAATGGACTACAACATACGGATGTATGTAGACATATTTTGCTTCGTATGTAGTCACTTGTTGCAATCTCTAAAAAGACTTATATTTGGAAATGGAGGGAGTACAACACATGCATGCATGCAGTGACTTCCCTTTTGTTACTTGCATGTGTTGATTTGATGCACCTTGCCAAATTTTGAATATAAATTTAACTAACCAAATTTTCATGCATGTCACAAAAAATTACGGGGCTGTTTGGATTGTGACTATGTTTGTCTTATGTTGCCACATTATTTTTCCCACACTTGCCTAACTTGAGTTGCTCAAATTGTTAGACACACTTTGGCTTGCCTAAGGGAATCTTGCCACACTTTTTGTGTCTATGACATGTGGGGTTCACTGCTAATAAAAAAATTCTTGTCTTAGGTGTGGCTAATAAAAAAGACTTATATTTAGGAACGGAGGGAGTAGAAAATATAAATAATAATGCATGTTGGGGCAACCCACGTTTCCAATAATTTTTGCCGTGGGCTTGTTCACAATTTCTACGAGGGGGTGGTTGTTCATTTAATGGAGGGACTTGTACCAGACTTGAACAATACAAAGTGCGACCTGGCACACCGTAACACCACTTGGAAGAAGTGGGTAGCTATCTCAAAAAACAATCAACGACTAAAAAAACGCGACCTGGCACGTAGTACACAATTTTAAATGATTGTTTTGATGGAGTGAAAAAGGAAAACTACCCCACTACGTATATATAGGCCGGAGCCTCCGCGATTGCTTGCTAGGGTTGCTCTATTCACACACTCTCATCCTCTCCAAATCTAAACAAGATAGGGGTGGTAACACTGATTTTCTCCCTTCAAAAAACACTGTCTTTCTATCCTCACCGCTGTTTACAGATCCGGACGTATCCACCTCCGCCGGTGAAGGGGAGGAGGGGCAGCGTTTAGGCCGTCGTTGATAGCGAGGGAGGAGACCCACTGCTGGCCGCACCATTATCTCTGGCCGAGCACCAGTGCGGGAGGTCCTCCGACCCCCTCGTTGTTGCCCTAGTGTGGGCGGATCCGGCCTCCCACCGCCCACCTATCCACATCCCGACGACCTTCAGGTATATCTTCCTTCGGAACCGCCTTAGCTCTACTTCCTCAGCTCGCTACGTCACTGCATGTGCATCATTTTCTACCTCTCAGCCCCACTCGATCGGATGGTCCAACGTCACCTATTTTTTTTCTTCTATTGTTAGAGGTAAAGCTACTTCATGGAGTCGAATCTTGTACTTGGTTCAAACAAGAAATAAAGTGGGGGTGGGGGAATTTAGTATGTACATCGTACTTGGTACAAACAGGAAGGAAAGGGGGTGAAAGTAGTACATACTGGTCATCCAACTTGTCTTGGTCGAAAAGGGAAATATCGGGGTAGCGCTGTACACAGTGGTATGACCAGGACTAGATTTGCTATCCACACATAGGAGTAGGTGGCTAGAGTGAACAAAAATGGGACCAACCCAGATATGTTTCTTGGATGTTTGTTTCTCGGGGCAACAAACTCTGAATCACCACTTTATGCCCCTGTTTAGGTACATGGTGCCGTACTGCTGGTGCACCCACTGTCACATGCCCTTATACCAAATATTTAGCTGTTCCTAATCTAATGCCCTTGGTAAAATGAAGCCATGCCACTGTTATAAGCCATGACAAGTTTAGCCAAATGTTTTTTCTTGTAATTGTTTGAGACTTTGACTGTTTCCATTGTAGCCACCGCTGGACCATTCCATTTCACCAGATTGCTGTTGTGACCTTTTGGTGCACTGCACAAAACACTTCTTAAAAGAAGTGACTTTTGTGCTGTTTAACTGGAATGTGAGAATGGAATAGTTGATTCATTTTGGTGGAACTACACAAAGGGACATATGTGTTCCAATCCTCATCATCCATATTGGCGCCATAACCTTCCTTTAGGTAAGAATGATATTTAATGCATGTGTTCATCTCTATTTTGCGACTCCCATGAGCAAATAATGCTATTGTTTACTAGTACACTTGTACTCCCTCACTGACAAAACCAATTCATAAATGGAAGGCCAATCATGTACTTGGTTTCACCAACTGGTGAGGAGAAAGAGAAACAGAGGATGAAGAGGAACAAGAAGAAGAATAAACAGTGCCAAGGTGATCTTGCTGAAGTCAGAGGCCTCAGTCGAGGCCATTCAAGGGCTCCGGCAACGTCTACCTTACATGTGAGACGATCCTCCACGGAGCCCTTCCACTTCTGCTGTCTCTCCTGCAAGGTCACTTAATTAATTAGGAGTACTTAAGTACCACTAATTTATTGCTGCCTAATTTTCCTGTCAGGGTTAAACAAATCTTTAGTAGCACCTTATGCTGAATCATGTACGTGTGTATGTTTGTCTATGGAGGTGAATCATGTGGTGGAGCAGGGAGGGAATATTATTAGTGTCATGACATAATAGTGCTATTGTTTTTCATGTCAATTTATTGCCATTGGTTTAATGAGGCAATGTTTTGCGTATTGTCCATCATGAATTTGATGCTACTATTAGAGTAATATGCTAATGTCTTTCTATCCTTTCTCACCAAGCTAATGAAGGTTTCACCTTGTTCCTACTTGTGCAAACAGGGATCATGTTATGCCAATCATACATTTTAGTGGAACTACACAAGACAATACAATGAACTGTATCCCAGCCAGTGCTTTAACTCTGCTGGAAGTTTTTTGTAATCTTTCGATATAATCTCAGCACTGGTAAACAAGAGTGATTTCAACCATACATTTGAAGTGCACAAAAATATACACTATTGAGTGATTCAAGTGAGTGCTTTAACATCTCTTATGGGACTACATGAATAAGCTTTTTTCCTTAGGTATGTACCGGCCTAAGGCCTTCATCCATATTAGTTTGATGTCATCTCTATTTGTATCATGCTACTGTCATGAGAAACTCCGTTATCTTTGCACGTTAAAGTTTTGCAACCTATGATACATGGCAATGCTTTGAGTGTTGAGCTAATTGGCACTGATTAAATAAACAAATACCTCTCTTTAAGCAAGACTACTATGTTGCTAACTTTACCTATTAAGATAATGAGGGTGCTTCTATTTGTTAGTGTATGTTTCATCAACTAGTCCCACTATTATAGTAATCTCACTCTCTCAATATATGTGCCAACAGGGATGCTCGATTTTGGTGGAACTGCACAAAAACTCTGGGTGTTTCATTGCCTCGACAGCTTCCTTCCTTTCCTGTTAGTCGCTAATCTGGGCTTGAATTCTTCCTCTGCTGTCAGTCGCTTGGCTTATCTCGGCTTCCAGTCAAAGGAAATAGTAATTGATATGCTACCTCACACAGGTTGGTACTGGTCTTTATCCTGATTATTGTGCTTGTCATATGTATTGGTAATTTGGTATTGTGCTACTGTTTTCCGATTTCATGAAGGAGTAACTTGGAGCCTGAACTCGCAGGCAAATCATTACATTGGGTGATTTCAGTAGAACTTCACAAAAAGATCAGATGGACAGGTACTTATGCTGCTGCTATGTACTCCAAAGTTCACTCAGACAAGCATCGATGTTGACAAGAAGAAGTTCCTCTATTCATTCGAGTATCAACCGGCGTCAACCAGTTGTCAAACTCCAAGTATTAGGAGAGTGAACGCCAAAAATATTGCTTGGCGCATAGCCCAGAAAAACGCAGTACAGTCTTTGGTCCCAACTTGTGCCAGGGAGTAATAATAGGCAAGTTTGTTGACGCATATATTCATCTCGCACTTAATCAGTCTGCACGCCAGGGATGCTCCATTTCAATTGAACTGCACAAAAAATTTGGGTGGTTCATTTTCTCAACCTCCTCCTTTCTCGTCTGGAATGTAGAATTTTGGTGAGCTACAGGACCAAGATGAGCCAGTAAACTAGTTGGATGAATGTAGTGGCCAAGTTGCTCAAACCTCCCTCGGCACCAGGCCACTATTTGAGGATAAACCTACCAGCAAAGTTCAGATTGTTTGTGCTGCCTCTTATGTACTCGAAATTTTACTCGTACGAGCATTAATTTTAGCAAGAAGTACCTCCGACTGAACACCATTTACCAGTCTGCAATGTAGAATTTTGGCGAGCTACAGGACCAAGATGAGCCAGTAAACTAGTTGGATGAAAGTAGTGGCCAAGTTGCTCAAACCTCCCTCGGCATGAGGCCACTATTCGAGGATAAACCTACAAGCAAAGTTAAGATTATATGTGCTGCCTCTTATGTACTCAAAAGTTTACTCGTACAAGCATTAATTTTAGCAAGAAGTACCTCCGACTGAACACCATTTACCAGTTTGTACCCTAGGTAATTAAAGTTCATCCATGGATCATATTTGTTGTGATCTCAATCATTTGGATGCATAAACATACTGAACATGTGTATATCTGAATCTTTTTGTGAATTATCAATGAATATTGTTGTGTGATCTATCAATCATTTGGATCCATAGACATGCTGAACTTGTGTATATATAAATCTTTTGAGTTGTTGATAGTGAATGTTGGCTATGAATATGAACGTGTCCTGTGAACCTGAGTTTGATACGGATGTTTACCTTTTCTGTTGTACTTGTGTGTGAACTTGTTAGTATGCCTACTGTGGGGTATGTGACGTGTGGGTGTCAACGGCACACCTTCTTCCCGAGAAGAAATGCACCTGCTTTGTTAGGGTAGCGACGGCGCATCAGCTCTTTTTAATCTTTTTGCTCTGTCTTGCCCCCTCCCCCACTCAACCGCTGCCGTAATGTTTTCGGCCTCAAAACAAAGATAGTACTGCATTGTTTTTGGGGCTTGATGAAAAATTGAGTGCTGGTTTCTGTAGGTTGGCCCGCCCAGCAAATGGGCTGCTGGTCCACCACAGACTGGGAGGCTAAATATACAAGTTGTATGGTGCAGTGGCAAGTAAAAAAACGCCATCGAGAGCCATCCACTGAAGAAAAAAATCGCTCCTGATGTGCTTCTTCAGTCGTGCCGCCGCCCCCCTCTTTAATCCAGTTCGCTCGGGGATCTGGTATCATTTTTTTTCCAGAGGGCAAACAAGTATCAGCTAGGCCTAGGTTTTGTATTTTAACATGCATAGCCCACGACATCCGGTGACAGTGGTTTCAACTTATTTTTTGAGGTCCATACCGGCCTATGGGCTTTTTCTTAAAGATCGGCAGCCCAATGTAGTTTTTTAACCACATTATATATATTTATATTATTACTACTATCGTATATTTTATAGAGACTATATATACATTATAAAAACATCCCACGTGTTATTAACTTATAAAAGTAAATGTTTAACAGAAGTTGGCAAAGAAAATCCTGGTTGTTTTTGACTCACAGGCAAGGAAAATCCTGGTGATTGCGTACAAGTGCTTGCAAAGATTTTAAGTACCAGTGTAATAATAACGCGCTCATTTTTATTTTGAGAAATAGCTCGCTAATTTGTTAATTATGTATATAAAAATGTGCCTCTCTGGTTTATGTTTATATATTAATTGCTCCTTCTAACATAACATTATATATATAACGAGCCCAGCTAATTCGTGTATTTGAAGGAAGTGCAAATGGGTTGGGATTCCTTAGAAAATATAAATGGGCCACATTGACGCGAAATTATTTGTTCACCCAGCCCAGCAAATGGACTATACATTCTAGAAAACATGGGTTAAATATATGCCACATTTTTTCAGGCTGACATGTGGGCCAATAGGTCGAAGCCTATGCAGGGCGTTGTCAATTTGGTCAACAAATGATTATGACATCCACAGCCATTGGATATATATCCAACGGCCGACATGCACCTTCAATCTCTTGTCTTGTTCCTCTAGTGTCGCCGGGACCGCCTGGTCCGGCCTCCGGCGGCTAGCGGCTCTGCTTAGCACGCATCGCTGCGAAGCACTACCCCACCGCCAGCCAGGCTATCCCTCCACCCCTCCGCACCTCCTGTTATTCTCCACCGACTGCAGCCCATGCCGCACCAGAACCAGTTATAACCCTTCTCCTCCTCTCAATCTGCGACTCCACTGCCGCATCTTCCCATCTCCGAGTCGTTCCCGTCCAGGGCCTCGCCGTCGTCCACCACCTCGCTGCGCTCGGTTCGGCGTGGTCAAAAAACGAGAGTCATCGGAAGAGGACTGTACGTGGAGAGCCTGACGGCTGGGACCCACAAGGTCCATGGTCGCACACATGGAAAGTTCCTCCTTATTAAGCTGAAAAAAAATGTTTCCTCCACCTGACAGCTGGGACTCACCGGCTGTATCTTCGCACGGAAGGAAGTGCCTCCTTGTTATGCAAAAAAAAAAAATTATTCCTCCCGTTGACAGCTGGGACCCGTCAAATTTGGTGGCTGACTTGTGGGCCTACTAAGCGGATGTGTACGCAGGGCTTTGTCAAGTTAATCAACAAATGATTCTAGCAGCTGGACTATTGGATGTTAATCCAACAGCCGTGCTCCTTCTTCAACCTCTATTCATGCTCCTGTCTCTAGTGGGCGGCACCGCGGCTGTGCTGCCGCGCACCCGAACCAGTCAAGTTTCCAACTCCTCTCCATCTGCGACTCCACTGCCCCATCTTCCCCATCTTCGGGTCGTTCCAGTCTGGGGCCTCGCCGTCGTCCACCGACCTTGGTGCGGTGTGGTCAACGTGGTGAACAACCGAGAGTCGTCGGAAGATGACTGTACGTGAGAGGCTGAACCTGGGGACGCACCACGCCCATGGACGCATGCATGCAAAGAACGCGGCGTGGTCAACGTGGTAAAGGAACAACATCCATTGGAAGTGTACTTTACGTGGAGAGGATGATAGCTGGGTCCACGGCCGCAGCAAGGAAGTGCCTCCTTATTACGCGGAAAATAATGATTCTTCCACCTGACAGCAGGGACCCACCGGACGGGCCACAGTATTTTGCGAAAAAAATGTTTCCCCCCTGACTGTTGGGACCCACCGGACGGGCCACCGTATTTCATGAAAAAAACGTTCCCCCCGCTGTCAGCTCGGACCCACCGGAAGTGCCTCCTTATTATGCAGAAAAAATGAATACTCCCCCTGCTAGCTGGGACCCACCTTGGTGGGAGGCTGACTTGTGGGCCTACTAAGTTGACGGGGACGGAGGGCTTTGTCAACTTGGTCAATATGAACGATTCTAGCTCCAGTGACCGTACGTTGTCCATCCAACGACCGTAGTGCTTCTTCAACCTCTGGTCTTCTTGCTCCAGCCGCCCAAACCAGTGCCGGTCGTGTCGCGTGCTCCTGCCTCCCGTGGCCGGCTGTGATGCCGTGGAGGCCTCACCGCCCCCTACTACTCCCACTGCTGGCCAGGCCATCCCTCTACTCACCCACACCCCCTGTTATTCTGCGGCGACGGCAGCCTCACACCGCAACCGAACCAGTGAACCCTCATACTCCTCTACGCGTGGGCATCCACTGCCGCGTCTTCCCCGGCTCCGCGTCGTCCCCTTCCTAGGCCTCGCCCTCGTGCACCGCCCTGGTGCTCTCGGCGCGGCATGGTCAACGTGGTGAAGGAACGGCTTCCATCAAACGTGGACTGTACGTGGAGTGGCTGACAGCTGGGTCCACGGCCGCAGCAAGGAAGTGCCTCCTTATTACGCAGAAAATAATGATTCCTCCACCTGACAGCAGGGACCCACCGGACGGGCAACCGTATTTCGCGAGAAAAAACGTTTCCCCCTGACTGCTGGGACCTACCAGCTACATCGTCGCACACAAGGAAGTGCGTCCGGGAAAAAAACCCAATTCACCCCCCTGACTGCTCGGACCCACCAGCTACATCTTCGCACGCAAGGAAGTGCTTGACAGTCGAGACCCACCTGGTCGAAACGTACGTAGTGTTGTCATTCTGGTCGCGAACGTGTACGTACATACTGGTCGATGTAGAGGCGCACACGTGTCGTAGTAGAGGCGTGCACGTAGCATGTACACGTACGTACAATGGCCAGGGTGCAAGAAAGTAAATATGGCCACGTACGTACATACGGGCGGGGTCTCGAACGCCTACTCGCGCATACGTACGTCCAGGGCTCATGTACATGGCTGGGTTGGAACGGAGAAACAACATCGTCGTCATGTTCATGTGGAGCCAACCGGCTGGGTGTAACACCCACGATGCGGCTATATCTCTCTCGTGTCGGGGCACGACTTAGAGGCATAACCACATTGTGGTTTTGTCGCAAGAAGGGTCATCTTCACACAATCCCATGTAATGAACAAGAAAGTGATAAAGAGGGTTGGCTTACAATCGCCACTTCACACAATACTTAAATAATTCATACATCATCCAAAATACACACATGGTCCGACTACGGACAACCAAATGAAAAAGAAGATAACCCAACTGCTAGATCCCCGATCGTCCCAACTGGCTTCCACTACTGATCATCAGGAAACGAAGCATAGTAACGACTAAGGTCCTCGTCGAACTCCCACTTGAGTTCGGTAGCATCACCTGCACTGGTATCGTCGGCACCTGCAACTGTTTTGGTAGTATCTGTGAGTCACGAGGACTCAGCAATCTCAAAACCTGCGAGATCAAGACTATTTAAGCTTATGGGTAGGATGGGGTAATGAGGTGGAGTTGCAGCAAGCACTAAGCAAATATGGTGGCTAACATACGCAAATAAGAGCTAGAAGAGAAGCAACGCAATGGTCGAAAAGCTAGAAGTGATCAAGAAGTGATCCTGAAACTACTTACGTTCATACATAACCCAAACCATGTTCGCTTCCTGGACTCCGCCGAAAAGAGACCATCACGGCTACACACGCAGTTGATGCATTTTAATTAAGTCAAGTGTCAAGTTCTCTACAACCGGACATTAGCAAATTCCCATCTACCACATAACCGCGGGCACGGATTTCAAAAGTTTATACCCTGCAGGGGTGTCCCAACTTAGCCCATCACAAGCTCTCACGATCAACGAAGGACATTCCTTCTCCCGGAAAGACCCGATCAGTCTCGGAATCCCGGTTACAAGACATTTCGACAATGGTAAAAGAAGACCAGCAAGACCACCCGACTGTGCCGACAAATCCCGAGAGGAGCTGCACATATCTCGTTCTCAGGGCACACCGGATTGTCCAAACTTCCGGTAGGCTAGCCCAGAATTGCCCTTGGTGGCCACCGGCGGCTGACGGGTTGGACCAACACTCACGACGAGCACTGGCCCGGGGGGGTAAAATAAGATGACCCTCGGGCTCGCGAAAACCCAAGGGAAAGGCTTAGGTGAGGCAAATGTAAAACCAAGGTTGGGCCTTGCTGGAGGAGTTTTATTCAAAGCGAACTGTCAAGGGGGTCCCATAACCCCAACCGCGTAAGGAACGCAAAATCAAGGAACATAACACCGGAATGATGGAAACTAGGGCGGCAAGAGTGGAACAAAAGACCAGGCATAAGGCCGAGCCTTCCACACTTTACCAAGTATATAGATACATTAATTAAACAAGAGATATTGTGATATCCCAACATAATCATGTTCCAACATGGAGCAATCTTCAACTTCACCTGCAACAAAAAACACTATAAGAGGGGCTGAGCAAAGCAGTAACATAGCCAAACAACGGTTTGCTAGGAAGGTGGGTTAGAGGCTTGACATGGCAATATGAGAGGCATGATAAACAAGTGGTAGGTAGCGCGACATAGCGATAGAACGAACAACTAGCCAGCAAAGATAGAAGTGATATCGAGGGTAATGGTCATCTTGCCTGAGATCCCGCAAGGTGGAAGAACGAGCCCATGAAGAAGACAAACGGACGTAGTCGAACGAATCCTCACAACTCCGGAACGAAACCGAAGATAACGAGAGAAGCAAACCGGAAAGAAGCAAACAACATGGTAAACACACAAGCATAAACATGGCATGATGCACAAACAAGTATGATGCATGTCTGGTTTAAATATGCATGGCATGGCAAAGTGCAACAAACAACACTACAAATTAAGTGGAGCTCAATATGCAACGAGTTGCATATTGACTAAACTTCACAACAATTATTTAGTTCTCTCCTGTTTGAACTACTCAACAATATTAAATGTTGGTTAACCTGGCAAGAGGTGAGGCATAAGTAAACTAGCTATCTAGGCAAGTTTAAATAAGGCCAGAAACAACAAACAACAATTCCAAAAAATCCGCATATGCATATTTCGAATTTGGTACTTTTCTGCCCTAAGCCATATTTTAATGTTGTTAAACAGTAAAACAAAGTGCATCAAGTTAATCTATGCATTTTTCCACCCAATTTACATATAAAGTTTATTTAATTTGGAGCTACGGTTAATTAGTTATGAAATAAAACATTTTTACATGGCATTTATGCAAACTTAAACAAACAACAAGTTTAACCATTTTAAACATGGATGAGAGTTGCATATTATGAAACTAGACAAAATTCTAAGCATTTTACATATATGACACGATCTATTTGGATGCATGGATATTTAGTTTTTCACAAATAAAAAATGATGGCATTTCTGAAATTATGCAAAAGAAAATAAAACAACAGGGGAACACGGGCTGAGCCAGCCACTGTCAATGACGAGGGGGCCCGGGGTGCTGAGGTGGCAGGAGTGTGGGTGTGGAGAGGTGTGTGTGTGTGTGGACAGAGCGAATGACAAGTGGGGTCCCACTGTCATGGAGGCCAAAATGGTAACGAGTTGCATATTGACTAAACTTCACAAAAATTATTTAGTTCTCTCCCGTTTGAACTACTAAACAATATTAAATGTAGGTTAATCTAGCAAGAGGTGAGGCATAAGTAAACTAGCTATCTAGGCAAGTTTAAATAAGGCCGGAAACAACAAACAACAATTCCGAAAAATCCTCATATGCATATTTCGAATTTGGTACTGTTCTGCCCTAAAACATATTTTAATGTTTTTAAACAGTAAAACAAAGTGCATCAAGTTTATCTATGCATTTTTCCACCCCATTTACATATAAAGTTTATTTAATTTGGAGCTACGGTTAATTAGTTATGAAATAAAAATTTTAACATGGCATTTATGCAAACTTAAACAAACAACAAGTTTAACCATTTTAAACATGGATGAGAGTTGCATATTATGAAACTAGACAAAATTCTAAGCATTTTACATATATGACACGATCTATTTGGATGCATGGATATTTAGATTTTCACAAATCAAAATGATGGCATTTCTGAAATTATGCAAAAGAAAATAAAACAACAGGGGAACACGGGCTGAGCCAGCCACTGTCAATGACGAGGGGGCCCGGGGTGCTAAGGTGGCAGGAGCATGGGTGTGGAGAGGGGTGTGTATGGACAAAGAGAATGACGAGTGGGGTCCCACTGTCATAGAGGCCAAAATGGTAAAAATTGGGCATTTCACAACTAGCCCGATGGGGAGTCGAACCTGTGTCTACAAGATAAGTGGGACAGGTTTCAACCACTGGGCTAGGATCGGGTGGTTTGTATAAGGGTGCGGCCGAGCTGCTCTTAAACAGTTAGGGGCCCTGGCTTGGCTTCTTCTACGGAAACAGAGGAGATCGCATCATCGCCGGCGAGCAACTGCGGCACGGCAGGACTCCGTATGCGGCGGCGGGCGTGCGGGATGGAGCAGTAGTGCTGATCCAAGGGCGCGGGAGGGCTACGAGCGGCGGGGCGCTCAAGTTCGAGCTCGACTCGGCTCGGGCAAGCGGACGCGCGCAGTGGCAGGGAAGGGAAACGCGGCGAGGCGGCGGGTCCTTGCGTTCGAGCGCGGGCGTGCGGTCAGGGTGCGGGCGTAGGTACGGTGACACACGACGCGGGGCAGAGAGGGGGTTGTGCTCGAGTTCGAGCATGCGTGTGCAAACCTGCGGTTGCGGGAAGCCGAGGACGAGCTAGTGCTTGACTCGGGCCGTCTCGGCGCTGCCGAACTGAGGCGACGGCGAGCAGGAATGTAGGATTGCGGGCGAGGCATGCGGGTGCGTGTGCGTGCGAGGAAACTGGCAAGGACGCGAGCATAGCATGGAGTGCGTGGATGCACCTAAGAGGGGGCGCACTTTTGTACCTCTTTACCTGTGCACGGACAGTCGGAGCCGCGCCCGCGGCCACACCAAGCAGAACAGGGGAGGTGAACCAAGGTAAAACCGAAGCCCAAGGCAGCCAAGGCAACGCCAAGGCCAAGAACACAAAGAAGCAGAGAGGCGAAGCAGGTTCCCCCAGCAAGATCCTTGCCGGGGGCAGCCTCAGCATCCCCGGCAAGGCCCTTGCGGGGGCGGCTCGCCCACGCCAGCGGAGTGAGCCACCTCGAGCCCACGGGTTCCAACTCAACCAACCACGTTGGAACTAGGGCTCGGGAGGCACCTCCATGGTGGCATGCAGATCTTTGTGAAGACAAGGAATGTTCAGGATCGGATGAGGATTGAAAGACGACGATCCTCGGCAAGATCCTTGCCGAGGAGAGCCACAAGACCCCTGGCAAGATCCTTGCCGGGGATGACAGCGCGCCACGGCAAGACCCTTGCCGGGCCACCCGGCAAGGCTCTCACCAAGGACGCCAGCAGGGCCATTGCCAGGCCCGCACTAGCCAAGTCTCCACCGCCGTTCGCATGCAGTTGCCAGCCCAACCAACTGGGCCGGCAGCTGTGTGGCAGCATGCAGCTTCCAGGCCAACTCATCAAGCGCCTGTGTGGCGGCATGCAGATCTTCGTGAAGACCCTACCACGGCGCCACCTCAGCTGCCCGCCTACCTACATGGCGCCGCATGTGTCGCTGGCCAGGGCGCATGTCGAAGCAAGGAGGAGTGGCGACGGATGGGACGGGCCTCGCTCCCGTCCCCGATAAAGCTAGGGGACACCTCAGCGGCACATTAAATGCGTCTTGTCCCGTAATACGAGCGATAAGCTCGTAGCACTGTACGCCTTTCCACCTCCTCTGTGCCATGCTGGCAGCCCCTTTTGACTATAAAAGGAGGCCCATGGCGTACTGGAAAAGGATTCGGCTCTTTGGGACCACGCACCCACCATAGCTAGTTCGAGAGCTCAAGAACTCTCTGAAATACATCCACCAAAGCAGGACTAGGGTTTTACGCATCCTCGCGGCCCGAACCTGGGTAAACGATCCTTGTGCTGATTACTAATCCTGCTCTTCTTGCAACCTTGTGCCCCGGCAACCATATTAGGGATTCTTGTGATCCCATGGGTGTCGTTCCACAACGACATCTTTAGCGCGCCAGGTAGGGGGCGCAATTGCGAGAATCTGGTCTAGTAGTTGGCCTAGCAGTTCTTCATCGCCATGGCTCCCAAGAAGAAGACGGCCACGGCGATCGGCTCGTTGGGAGCCGAACGGCCCGTGCCAGTGCGGACGAGCAGCGAGCCGGTCGCGGATAGGACCCTGACCGCGGTCCGCAAGCACCAGCATCGCCCTGGCAGTCAGAGCCTGGCGAGCGGCGTCGTTCGTGCGCCAGACGACTGGCCGCACGTCGCTAGATCCAAAGACAGAGCCGGGCCCCCCGCAGGCGGCGCGGGGCCCTCCAGGAGTGTCGTTGTGCCTCCCCGGGCGGTGCAGCAACTTCCAGGACGCCCACGTCGGCGCCCACAGCGCGCTCTTCTCAGGGTGCGCGCAACGAGCAACATCACCATGCTGAAGACCCCGGACACCGCAGTGGGAAGAGCCCTGTGCATCGTCCGCGGGACGAAGGAGTTCAGCATGCCTGCCGAAGTGCTGGCGAAAATGGCGCGCAGCCGCTGGGTCGTGATAGAGCTCGTTCTAACGTGGTTAGAAGTCGAAGCGCGCCACGGTCCACGCAGCTGTCGCCGCCACCCACGCCAGCAGAAGCTTTGGCGCGCGCGCAACTGCTCCTCGACTTCCCTCCTGTTGTGGAGAAGCTCCACGAGTGGAGGGGAACCATCCGGAGCCTCGTCGCCGTCGCCCACAAAGATGATCCGCGACCGGCGAGACCCTCGGGCTGGCGCCCCATCGAGCTACCACATGCTAGCGCTGGGAGGACCGGGGGTGCTGCGGTTACGGTGCACTCTCCTCCTCCTCGCCAGCCGCCGCAGGCGTCGGCCCGTCATGACGACGCTTGTGATAACATCTCCATAGCGTCGTCCGACCCGCGGACCCACCGCGACTAGCGCCAAGTTCTTCAAGAACGAGCTCACGAAGATGCTCGAACCACTATGGAGCGCCGGCGTGATACACGCCACCAGTCGGACAAGCGGGCGGGACCCGCTAGGGACCACCCAGCGCCGGGGGGCTCCGACGGCCTACCTTACGAGGTGGGCTGCCCAGCCTTTACCCGTGAGCTGCGGCAGTTCCAGTGGCCGTCCCACCGCACGTTCAAGCCCGACGTCGGCGAGAAGTATACTAGCAAGACCCATCATCCAAGTTCCTCAGCATCTACACCATCGCGATGCAGGCTGCCGGAGCTCGCGACGACAAGGTGCTTGCCAATTACTTCTCATTGGCACTGAAGCCCAATGTTATGTCTTGGTTGATGCACTTGCCAACGGATTCCATTTCTTCTTGGTCGGATCTGTGCCATGAGTTTGTTGGCGCCTTCACTAGGGGCCACCAAGCTCACGGCCAGGCCAGTGATCTGCATATCATTCCCCAGAAGGAAGGGAAACCCTACGCAAGTACATCCAGAGATTCAGCCAAGTGCAGTACAACATCCCCGACGTTCATCCCGCCGCTGTGATCAGCGCGTTCCATCAGAACATGCGCAACCGCAAGATGCGCGAAGAGCTGGCGATGACCAAGGTTAAGGATGTGGCCGAACTCTACGTTCTGGCCGACAGGTGCGCCCGGGCTGAAGAGGGAAGGAAGTACCCCGGCGAGGACGCCGGCGCGGAAACCGACTCTACTGATGAAGACACCGCCGCCCCGACGAAGATGGGTCGGCTTCGCAAGAGGAAACGCAAGGGCAAGGCCGTGCTTGCCGTTGAAGGGTCTGACGACACCGGCGCTGCCAAGAAGGTCGCCGGGTGGGTCGCCTGCCGGGCCTTAGCAGCCGCCGACAAGCCAGGGGGCTCCGGCAAGCAGTACTGCAAGATCCACCGCACCAAAGGCCACGACCACCAGAACTGCCGGCAAGTCGAGCTGCTTGCTGAAAAGCAAAAGGCCGAGTATGAGAGGCGGGACAAGGAGAAGGGCCAGGAAGGTGCCGAGGGATCCGGCAAGAAGCGTGGTGGCCAAGGAGGCAGCCGCGACAAGGACAACCAGCAAGAGAGGCCCGCCCGGGGCCGTGACAAGAAGCAAGAAGACGATGATCATGACGAGGACGACGAGTCCGGCGAGCAAGAGTTCCAGAAGGCTACGGAGGCCATGTACGTCGACGGTGGCGCCTCGCTGCGTACTTCTCACCGCCAGCTCAAGAAGTGGGCGCGTGAGGTAATAGCAGCGGAGCCATCGTTCGACGCTCAGAAGCCGCTGAAGTGGTCCAGCACGCCCCTCATCTTCGACGCCGAGGACCACCCTGACCGTACAACTGCGGTCGGTTGTTTGCTGTTGTTGGTCTCCCCAACGATACGCAACCTCAAGGTGAACAAGATGTTGGTCCATGGCGGGGCCGGCCTGAACTTGATCTCGCCCGTCGTGATCAAAAGGCTGCAAATCCCTGATCGAGACCTCGAGGAAACGGGCACGTTTCAAGGGGTCAATCCGGGGAGGAGCCAACCGAAGGGCAAGGTCACGCTGCCCGTGACGTTTGGAGGGGAGTTGAACCACAGGACGGAGAGGATCGTCTTCGACGTGGCCGAGATCCCCTTGCCTACAACGGGATCCTCGGCCGCCCGGCACTAGCCAAGTTCATGGCGGCATCGCACTACGCCTACAACATGCTAAAGATGCCCGGGCCGTTGACTATCATCTCCGTCCCCTCAGATAAGAAGGATGCACTGATTTGCGCCGACCAGCTCTATCGAGAAGCAGTTGCAGCAGCTGCCGCCAAGACCTCTCGCACCCACTCCGGCAAGCGCACCTCCTCGGAGTGTTGTGCTACCGTCGAGGGCGTGCCAGAGAGCTCTACCAGCAAGAGCAAGAAATCTAGAGCCGGGCCACCACAGAACAAGAAGGTGTCCGTCAGGGAGGATGGCACGGGAGGGGCTTTCACCATAGGCTCCACCCTCTACAGCAAATAGGAAGGCGCGCTCGTCACCTTCCTGCGGGCGAATGTCGACGTGTTTGCGTGGCAAGCATCCGACATCCCCGGTGTTCCCAGGGAGGTGATTGAGCACCACCTAGCTGTCTGTCCTCATGCGCGACCCGTCAAGCAAAAGGACAGAAAGCAGGCTCTGGAGAAGCAGGAGTTCATCACAGAGGTGATCAAGAAGTTGGAAGTAACGAGTTTGGTAAGAGGAGTGCTCCATCCGACGTGGTTGGCCAATCCGGTAGTGGTGCGCAAGGCAAATGGGAAGTGGAGGCTATGTATTGATTAGACAGACATCAGTAAGGCTTGTCCTAAGGACCCCTCCCCGTTGCCGCGCATCGACCAGATTGTCGACTCCACGGACGGGTGTGATCTGCTGTCATTCCTCGACGCCTACTCGGGCTACCACCAAATCTTCATGACGAGAGAGGATGAAGAGAAGACAGCATTCATCACCCCATGTGGTACGTATTGCTTTGTACGGATGCCTTCTGGGTTAAAGAGTGCTGGCTCGACGTTTGCAAGAGCAGTCCAAATTGGTTTTGAACCCCAGCTCCATAGAAATATGGAGGCATACATGGATGACATAGTGGTCAAAACCAAGGACGGGGCAACTCTTGTGCAAGATCTGGAAGAGACATTTGCCAACCTGCGCAAGACCAACGTTAAGCTGAATCCTGAGAAGTGTGTCTTCGGCGTTCCGTCCGGCAAGCTTCTCGGATTCTTTGTGTCGCAGCACGGGATCGAGGCAAACCCAGACAAAATCAAGGCTATTGAACAGATTGAGGCGCCCAAGCGGATCAAGCACGTGCGTCGGCTCACCGGCTGCGTCGCCACCATGAGCCGATTCATCACCAAGTCCGCCGAGCACGCCCTTCCCTTCTTTAAGATCTTGAAGAAGGCAGGTCCGATGGAGTGGACCCCAGAAGCCGAGGTGGCGTTGCAGGATCTAAAGAAATACCTTTCCTCCACGCCAATACTGGTTGCGCCTAAGCCACAAGAACCATTGCTGCTGTACCTGGCGGCGATGAATCAATTGGTCAACGCCGCACTGGTGGCACAGAGGGAGGTCGATGAGGAGGCAGTGGCGACGGCAGAACCAGCGGACGGCGAGCCAAAGATTCCCCCGGCAGGACCTGGTGCCGGCAAGGCAAGGCCCCCGGCAGAGTCTGATGCCATCAGGGCAACACCCGCACAGTCAAGCGAAGTGGTGCAAAAGAAGAAGATGATGCAGCACCCGGTTTACTTTGTCAGCTCCCTCCTGCAGGGGGCTCGGTCGAGGTACTCCGGTGTGCAGAAATTGCTCTTCGGCCTCCTTATGGCCTCGAGGAAGCTGCGTCATTACTTCCAAACTCACGAGATCACTGTCGTCACCCGCCTCCCGCTACAACGGATACTACACAACCCAGATGCAACCGGAAGGATTGTGGAATGGGCCTTGGAGTTGTCGAGCTTTGGGTTCAAGTTTGAAAGTACCTCAACAATCCAGAGCAGAATCTTGGCAGAGTTAATTGCGGAATGGACCCCAACACCTGACGAAGAAATCCAAGAAACCGTTCTCCCCAGCAAGGAAGCGGACCGCGACAGGATCATGTACTTTGATGGGGCCTTCTCGCTGCAAGGCGCTGGTGCCAGTGTGCTGCTTGTCGCACCCACCGGAGAGCACCTCAAGTACGTGATCCAAATGCACTTTCCCAGGGAGATATCCACAAACAACACTGCTGAGTACGAGGGGCTGCTTGCCGGTCTCAGGATCGCGGCAGACCTCAGGGTGAAGAAGCTCAACGTCAGGGGTGACTCGCAGCTTTTCGTAAGACAAGTCAACAAGGATTACCAGAGCTCGTTGATGGAGGCCTACGTAGATGAAGTGAGGAAGCTGGAGGAGCGCTTTGACGGTATCCAAGCGGAGCACGTTCCCCGAGCGGAGAACAACATTGCCGATTACCTATGAAAGCGTGCTGCATTCAAGCTACCTGTGGAACCAGGGACCTTTTTGCTCCGGTTAACTCAGCCATCCGTCGAACCATCAACAGGGCGGAACAAGCAAAGGAAATCAGGTCCCGGCAAGTACTTTCCTACCGAGCCCCCTGGGGCTGCCAGCAATGGTGCTGCTGTGGACGCTGAGCCTGCCAAAGAACAACTGGCTCCGCCAGGGCGTCAAGCCCTGGCCGTGGAGACAACCGCTGCCATGGCAGAGGAAATGCCTTTGGTCCTTGCCGTCGAGCCCCAGGCTCCGACGTGGGCGCAGCATACTGTCCGATTCCTCCAAACAGGGGAACTTCCTGAGGAGCAGGAAGAAGCGGAAAAAGTAACCCGTCGGTCTGCCATGTACCAGTTCGTCAATGACATCCTGTACAGGAGAAGGCCGAATGGTGTGAAATTGAAGTGCATCCCCTGGGAGGAAGGACTGGAGCTGTTGGCAGAGATCCATGGAGGCATATGTTGCTCCCACATAGGGTCGAGGGCCCTTGCCCGCAAGGCGTTCCGGCAAGGTTTCTTCTGGCCCACCGCCCTCCAGGATGCGACGACACTAGTAACCAAGTCTGAAGCATGTCAGTTCCATTCAAAGAAGCTTCATCAACCAGCTCAAGCCCTTCAAACGATCCCTCTCTCCTGGCCATTCTCGGTCTGGGGGCTCGACATACTGGGCCCTTTCCCCCATGCTGTCGAGGGCTTTGAGTACTTGTACATCGCAATCGACAAGTTCTCAAAGTGGCCAGAGGTGGAACCAGTGAGGAAGGTGACAGCACAGTCAGCCGTCAAGTTCTTCAAGGGACTAGTCTGCCGTTTTGGTGTGCCAAACAAAGTCATCACCGACAACGGCACGCAGTTCACAAGCCACGCCTTCATGCAGTACATTCAAGACCTCGGTAGCAAGGTCTGTTTTGCTTCCGTGGCACACCCCCGGAGCAACGGCCAAGCAGAGAGGGCGAATGCTGAAGTGTTGCCAGGCCTGAGAACGAAGACATTTGACAGGTTGCACAAGAGCGGAAGGCGCTGGATTGATGAGTTGCCGGTCGTTCTTTGGTCGATCAGGACGACGCCAAATCGAGCCACCAGTCAGACACCTTTTGCCCTAGTATATGGGGCAGAGGAAGTTCTCCCCACGGAACTCATATACGGGTCACCTCGAGTGCTCGCTTATGATGAGCTTGAGCAAGAGCAGTTGCGGCAAGATGACGCGACGCTGTTTGAGGAAGATTGTCTTCGGGCGGCTGTGAGAGCAGCACGCTACCAGCAAGCCTTGCGCTGCTACCATAGCCGCAAGGTTCATGCCCGAAGCTTTGAGGAAGGCGACCTTGTTCTTCGGCGCGTTCAGTCGGCAAAGAATTCCAACAAGTTGACGCCGAAGTGGGAAGGCCCTTATCGGGTAATATGAGTCACCAGGCCTGGCACAGTCCGCCTGGAGACCGAAGATGCCGTTCCAGTGAGCAACTCTTGGAACATCAAGCATCTTCGCAAGTTTTACCCATAAGGCGCGGCTTGCCGGGCCCCCCGACAAGCCACCTTTTGTACAAGCCTTGCCGGCAAGGCATGTAACCCTTTGTACAAAGCCAGGCGCAGACCCTGAGCACAAATAAATGAAGCGGTGGCGCCCTAAGTTATAGCATGCATGATAGGTCGAGTCTCTTCCTTGGTTAGGGTCGATAGTGCTTAGCGGCGACTAACCCCTAGCCTAGAGGTCGAGTGCGCGTCTCTCTGTTCTTTTCTGTCCTCCTTTGGTTCGCAGGGCACATGAGCACTTCTGCTGAGCTACTTGGAAGAAAGGGAACGGACCGGCGTCCCGACCCCGGCAAACCAGAGTTGCCGGGGGCTGCAAGTACAGGGATCCAACCGCGGCAAGACAAGGTTGCCAGGGGCTGCAGATCCAAATAAGTCTTTCATCCTCTGTCATGCATTTCGGAACGGAACTGGGGCATGTGAAACCTCGTTTTATCTCTAGGCTACCGTGCTCCCCTTTTTCCTATACCTAAGGATTATCTCCTGGGTTCGGATTTGGTTGTAGCCGCGACGGCAAGGAGATAGAACGAGGAGCCTAAGCCCACTTCGTCCCTGCCTTTGCCAAGAGCGCGAGAATGGTCGAGCGAAGTGAGGGGGACGGCAGGGCCTGTTGCCGGGCGAAAAACGTTTATCTTAAATAGTAACAAGGATTCGCTCCTTGTTGCAGGGTCTACCCGCGAACGAAAAACCCGGCAAAAATCTCTTTTTCATTAAAAACATCCCATACAGGTACAATTCATACAGAATGAAAAACAGGAGCAAGGGGATTACAAGTTCTAAATTTAACGAAGGCCCGAAGGCTTACAAACTAAAAAAGAGATGAGATGCCCGTAACCCCTTTCTTGTCCCTCTCCTCAGGAGGCAGGTCAAGAAGGCGAAAGGGCAAAAGGGGCGCCTAGGCGAGCTACGAGCAGCAGAAAGCACCAAGAGAACACCTCGGTGGCTACCCAAGGGTGGGCCGGTGATGACGGTGCCGGGAAAGGAGCTGGAAGACGAGGCGGCAGGACCGGCAATACGCGATGAAGGCATATGTGCCCGCGTACTCCGAGTTGACGGCCTTGCCGCCCGCCCTCTTCCTCTTCCGCAGCCTCCCGACGCCAGCCGCCCAAGGAGACGACCCCGAGAAGTTCAAGGAGCTGGCCCCTCCCCCGGCGAAACCCCGCCGGAGGAGCGGCCAGGTGCAGATGCTACTGCTGCCGCACCCGCCCAGGCGCGGGGCGTCCGACGCCTAGTCGGACTCATCCCCGTCATCTGCCCCGCTGTCCTCCTCTTCACTTTCGCTCGAGGAAGAGCTTCCATCGTCGGAGTCTCCGTCGGAGGAGCTCTCCACGCAGCACTTCAGGCCAGTTCCAAACTCTCCGAAGACCTTGACGGAGAGCAGGCCGTCCTCCATTAATTTGAAGTAGAGGACGAGCCCCGCCATTAGGCCGTGGATCCGAGCGAACGTCTTCCATCCACGACGGAGGTACATGACCTGAGGAGTCGGGAAGTCGACATTGACCCGCGTACCCCCATTCCCACAGCCCATCATGTGCAACCTGAGGGTCTGGGGCGGGTCACGCTCCATCACCCTAGCAAACGGGGCGGGGAGACGAAGACGGTGACGCGGAAGCTGGCGCAGCCTGATGAAGAACTCGCAGGGCTGGTCTTCAACGTGGCCCTCCGTCGGGAAAGGCATCATTGGCGGGGGCGAGGCCGGCGCGCCGCCCCATCCTCCTCTTCCCCGAGCGCCACGACCTCTGCCGCGCCTTCTCCCACGGCCTCGCCCCCTTCCCCTCGCGGTCGGGTCCACCGCTGCAGGCTCAGGAGGAGGAGGGACGCGCTATCAAGCGGCGACCCTCGCCGCCACCAGCGAGGGACTGGGATTCCCCTTCTCCATGGCGTGTGAAAGGAAGAAGCAGACGCAGGAGGAGATAGATGACTGAAGAGTACGGGATGCCATCCCCCCTTCCCTCTCCTTATAAAGGAACTGGACTGGGGCTCGGCCGCCCCGCTTGGCCAATCCAGCCACAGGGCGCAGGGAATCGAGACCGACCCGCTGCCCCAACCAGTGACGACCCGGTTTCCCGCCTCCACCGCTCGCCACCCCAAGGGCATGGAGGACGCGTGGCGAACGTGCAGAACCGAGGGGACGGGTGAAGCGACCTCTCCCCACCCCGTGATCGTGGGGTGTGGACGCCTTGAAGACCGCGACCAGGCCCCGCGCAGTAAATGAGCCGCGCCTCCACGCGTCCCTCTTTTTATGGGGAAGGCGCGAGCCGCCTCTTTACTACGATATGACGCATGCATCTGGAAACCGCCCCATGCAGGCCGCCCACGTCATGCGCACCCCTCCACGTCGCGCATTCAACGCGGGTCGTGGGAAGCGCGGCGCGCGAAAAGTTTTACCACGGTAAAAACCGCCCCGCCTGCCCGCGCACTATTTTGGGCCTGGCCCAACAACGTGTCGTGCTTATGTGTGGCCCAGGCTCGGGGGCTCCTGTCGGTGTACAAAAGAGGGGGCGCACCTTTGTACCCCTTTACCTGTGCACGGACAGTCAGAGCCGCGCCCGCGGCCACATCAAGCAGAACAGGGGAGGTGAACCAAGGTAAAACCGAAGCCCAAGGCAGCCAAGGCAACGCCAAGGCCAAGAACACAAAGAAGCAGAGAGGCGAAGGAGGTTCCCCCGGCAAGAACCTTGCCCGGGGCAGCCTCAGCGGCCCCGGCAAGGCCCTTGCTGGGGCGGCTCGCCCACGCCAGCCGAGTGAGCCACCCTCGAGCCCACGGGTTCCAACTCAACCAACCACGTTGGAACTAGGGCTCGGGAGGCACCTCCATGGTGGCATGCAGATCTTTGTGAAGACAAGGAATGTTCAGGATCAGATGAGGATTGAAAGACGACGATCCTCGGCAAGATCCTTGCCGAGGAGAGCCACAAGACCCCCGGCAAGATCCTTGCCGGGGATGACAGCGCGCCACGGCAAGACCCTTGCCGGGCCACCCGGCAAGGCTCTCACCAAGGATGCCAGCAGGGCCACTGCCAGGCTCGCACCAGCCAAGTCTCCGCCGCCATTCGCATGCAGCTGCCAGCCCAATCAACTGGGCCTGCACCTGCATGGCAGCATGCAGCTTCCAGGCCAACTCATCAAGCGCCTGCGTGGCGGCATGCAGATCGTCATGAAGACCCTACCACCGCACCACCTCAGCTGCCCGCCTGCCTACATGGCGCCGCATGCGTCGCTGGCTAGGGCGCGTGTCGAAGCGAGGAGGAGCGGCGATGGACGGGACGGGCCTCGGTCCCATCCCCAATAAAGCTAGGGACACCTCAGCGGCGCATTAAATGCGTCTTGTCCCATAATACGAGCGATATGCTCGTAGCACAGTACGCCTTTCCACCTCCTGTATGCCACTGTGGCAGCCCCTTTCGACTATAAAAGGAGGCCCATGGCATACTGGAAAAGGATTAGGCTCTTTGGAACCACGCCCCCACCATAGCTAGTTCGAGAGCTCAAGAACTCTCTGAAATACATCCACCAAAGCAGGAGTAGGGTTTTACGCATCCTCGCGGCCCGAACCTGGGTAAACGATCCTTGTGCTGATTACTAATCCTGCGCTTCCCGCAACCCTGTGCCCCGACAACCGTAGTAGGGATTCTTGTGATCCCCTAGGTCTCATTCCACATCGACATACGGACAGAGAGCGAGGTGCTCTATTTCGTGCGCACTGCGAGGTTACAGCGACAAGTCTCTCACATGAACATATAGAGGCTGAATTGGAAGAAAACGACGTCGAGGGATAGCGAGGAGGGGAGGCTGCTCACCGGGGTCCCGTAGGACAAGACGAAGAGGCCGGAATCATGACGACAGAGGTGCGAGGAGGCGCTGATCATGGCGGAGTTCGGCTCCACGAAGAAGACGAGCGGAGGAGGAAGACGAGGGTGCATGCGACACCATCTTGACGGCCCGCGGCGCCGTCGTGGTCGGAGGCAACGCAGACGACGTCGGGGAAGACTACGCCCATGGCGGAGGCGGATGGTTCTGGCTAGAGGATTGCCGGCGACGAGCTCGCTCTCACGAACTCGCTCGGGAACAAAGAGGCGATGGCTATGGTGGGCGACTCATCTGCGGCGGCGGCGGAGGGAGGAGAGGGATAGAAGGGAAACCCTAGGGGATGAGGCGCTGGCTTAAAAGGGGCTAGGGCGACGGGACGGCGCGACGGTGCTCTCGTGCTCGTGGTCCCCATGGCGACGGCGAGAGGAGAGGGAAAGGTGGGTGCGGTGCTACAGGGAGGCGCTGACAGGTGGGCCCGAAGCGACCACGTGGCGAGGGGCTAGCGGGGGTAGGCTTAGGCGCGGGTGAGAAAAGCATGAGAGGGAGAGGGCGCGGGTGGCCGAGCGGGCTGGCTGGTGCGCTTGGCCTGCTGGCGCGCGGGGCTAGCTGGGCCGACCTCGGAGGCCGAGGCCTAGGTAGGCGGCTACTGCTGGGTTGCACTTCTGTTGCTGCTTCTTTTCCTTTTGCATTTCTTCAGACAGAAATACAAAAAGGAAAGAGCAGCGGAAAAAAGGAGAGGATCTAGAGAAATATAAAAATATTCTCATGATCCTGAAAATGTGCTCTATTTAATAAAATTGGTTTGGAGATTTTTAAAGGAAGTAAAAATAATTGAAGTTTGAATTAAATTCAAACTTGAACCATTTTAAACCCTAACCAAAACAATTCCAATTGAGATGAAATTTGACAGAGAGGCTAGGTACATGGTGTTAGGATATTGGGGAAAAGATGAACATTAAAAGAGAAGGGAAAGTGGCACTTGCAGAAATGGAAGAAAGGGAAGGAAGGAGGAGTGATGGTGCGAGAACCACACATGGAGCATGCAACAATACAACATGCATGAATGTGACAATGTACATGATGAGTATGAGAATGCAAACAGACACAAGCACAAATGCAATATGACAAGATAAGCATGGCAATGCAATTAGTAGAACAACATAACAAAACAAGATGAGCCCAAAAGATGGAACCCCAAATGGAATTGGATGGACATCAACATGGATACCCCAAATGCAATTAGTAGAACAACATAAAGGTACAGTGGAACTTGTTTTTGTCCCTTTTTATTATATAAAATTGCAGTGGGGTTTTGCCCTACTATGTACAGTCAAAAAAAACATGGGTATATTGCCAAATATGGAAGTTTTACATCTGGGGGTTACAACTCTCCAACACTACAAGAGGATCTCGTCCCGAGATCTAAGGGATGGCACCGGATAGAAATGGAAGAGGAAGAGAACAGGTAAAACTAAGTTGCTTCTTCGACCAATGAGTGAAGCCAAAGAACCTTGAGAGATTGAAAAGTTGAAAGAAAGAACACAACGGAGTTGAACACAATTGAAAGCACTGCGGTAGAAAATAGAAACAAGGAACACCATGTGAACCTTAGAGGTTGCAAAGCTACGAAATACGAGTACGATGGACAAGAAGGAATTGAAACCACTCTGGTTGAAACGAGTTAAACAAGGAACAAGGAAGAACAAATTCGGACAGCACTCTGGTTTAAAAGAGATGCAAGACTTGATAAGATGAAAAGAACTTGAAGAGACAACACAACATTCCGGTTAAATGGATAAGCAAGGAAAAAGAAAAGAACATGATCTTTGCAAAACGAGATTATGGGAAGAAGAGAGCAACCTTACAACGCCACCGGAACAAAAGAATAGTAGCTAGGTTATTGGGATAAAGGGACGGAGAAGAAAATGACAACTTCCACCATAATTGAATTTCAAAAGCATCCTTGCAAGGAAGGATTGACCGGAGTTCTTGGAAAAAATCATCAACAAAAAGAATAAGCTTGTTATGGACTTATGGAAAACATCTCAAAACTTAGAGGTGAAATCCTGCCACAAACGGAAACAATTGCTTGCTTTAGATCGACGAGGAGATGAAAACTTCTTCCACCGAGAGGATAGGAGGAAACTTGGGTCATAGATAAGCACCACAATAACAACATTCCTTAGGGAAGGCTATAGGTGAAATATAACCCAAGATAACTCCAACGAAGAGATTAATGGATTTAAAAATAATATAAAAGAGCATATTAAAGCCCATTAAACATCCAAAACAGATAATATAATAGAATGGAACAATAAAAAATTATAGATACGTTGGAGACGTATCACACTCACCCCCCCCCCCCTAAGTACCATAATCTCTCACTCCATCATAGGCACACGCACTCCTCCCTAAGTATTAGTATCTCTCACTATCGATCAGGAACACACATATTGTCTCCTTCCATCCCTACATCTATCTCGATATCTCTCGGGGTATCTTCTATCGCGCACACACCTTGTCACTCGATCTCCCACCCATGTAGTCCCATCACGATCTCCAGGGGATCTCTCTATCACAAACACACACTCTCTCCTCCCCATGCCTGCATTTTCCCCATACGTTTCTCTCGACCTCTCTCCCTTGTTTGTCAGACCTCTCCTTGGCCATGTGCTAGGGGTCTTTCTCTCTCGGTTGAAAACAATCACACACTATCTCCTCACCCCGTTTCTTCTCTCAAAGATGCATGTGTGATATGTTTGCATAAGACACACACACACACACTTTTTCTCTACTTTATCGTGTGTTGTCCATGTCTATTTCACACACGCGCACACACTTTTTTCACTCACCCTTTCTATTTCACACACACACTCTCTCTCTGTCTCTCTCTAGTTAGGTACTCTCTCACGTCCATAACATATTGATGTTTCGAAAAGTCAAACCTCAGAAAAATTTGACCAGGTATATGTGGGTAAAAACATTTACATCTGGAACGATCAATAGATTCATCACAACATGTACTTAGTTCATACTATCATTTATCTTTGGTATTGTATATATAAGTAATTTCTTTATAAACTTGGTCAAAGTTTCAAAATTTTGACTTTGAAAAAAATATAGGCACTACATTATCGAACGGGGGGAGTAGCTCTCTCTACTATCTCTCATGAGCCTCCCCTCTCACTCGATCTCTCTCTACCGAGGGATTATACGGTCACTGTGCCACAGTATAACTCCGTATATTGTTTAGTTGACCGGTCAACCAGTCCACACGCTGCCTTGTTAGCTCATTTCTCTATTTTGGTGTGCTGGCCCATGTGGCAGTGGGTGAAAATAAATAAACTAGAGGCCCATCTAACATGCGGTGAAGTAAACAAAGTTGAAACCACTCACGACAGCACCCCGCACGCTAGTAAAATGAAGGTACACTTCTTCCGCATGAAGGACGCACTCACGCACACTACACCACAACGCGTCGACATGCACACAAGGATGCACCCGCGCACACCCAGCACACAATAAACACCAGCACAAGTGTACATTGGTGTCGCCGCCGACTGAGATGAATGGCAAGGTAGCCAACAAGCGGAGGCAGCTCGAGCCAAAACCGCATCCGGCGAGCTTGGACTTCATCAGCAGCCTCCCCCGACGACATGCTGCTTGTCAACATCGCCCTCGTCCCCACCAAATCTGCCGTCCAGACCACCCTGCTCTCCCGGCGGTGGCGCCCCCTCTGGGATCACGTGTAATGCCCACGATGCGGCTATATCTCCCACGTGTCGAGGCACGACTTAGAGGCATAACCGCATTGTGGTTTTGTCGCAAGAAGGGTCATCTTCACACAATCCCATGTAATGAACAAGAATGGGATAACGAGAGTTGGCTTACAATCGCCACTTCACACAATACATAAATATAATTCATACATCATCCAAAATACACACATAGACCGACTACGGTCAAAATCCATATGAAAATAAGATAACCCCAAATGCTAGATCCCCGATCGTCCCAACTGGGCTCCACTACTGATCATCAGGAAAAGACACATAGTAACGACCACGTTCCTCGTTGAACTCCCACTTCAGGTTGATCCCATCATCTGCACTGGCATCGTCGGCACCTGCAACTGTTTTGGTAGAATCTGTGAGTCACGAGGGCTCAGCAATCTCACACCCGCGAGATCAAGACTATTTAAGCTTATAGGAAAGGCGGGTGAAGTGAGGTGGAGCTGCAGCAGGCACTAAGCATAAATGGTGGCCCACATACGCAAAAGAGAGCGAGAAGAGAAGCAACGGAATGGTCGTCAACTAGTAATGACCCAGAAGTGATCCTGAACTCCTACTTACGTCATTCATAACTCAAACCGTGTTCACTTCCCGGACTCCACCGAGAAGAGACCATCACGGCTACACACGCGGTTGATGTATTTCACTTAAGTCAAGTGACAAGTGCTCTACAACCGGACATTAACAAATTCCCATCTGCCCCATAACCGCGGGCACGGCTTTCGAAAGGATGGTGAATTGACCCTACAGGGTGTCCCAACTTAGCCCATCAAAAGCTCTCACGGTCAACGAAGGATAAACCTTCTCCCGGAAAGATCCGATCAGTCTCGGAATCCCGGTTTACAAGACTTTTCGATAATGGTAAAACAAGACCAGCAAAGCCGCCCGAATGTGCCGACAAATCCCGATAGGAGCTGCACAAATCTCGTTCTCAGGGCACACCAGATAAGCGAAGCGTACAGGTACCAACATAACCCAAGTTGCCAATGGACGGTCCCGCACGGTGCTCTAGTTTGGACCAGCACTCAGAGGAACACTGGCCCGGGGGTTAAAATAAAGATGACCCTCGGGCTCGCGAAAACCCAGGGGAAAAGGCTTAGGTGGCAAATGGTAAAACCAAAGTTGGGCCTTGCTGGAGGAGTTTTATTCAAGGCAAACTGTCAAGGGGGTCCCATAAATCACCCAACCGCGTAAGGAACGCAAACTCCAGGAACATAATACCGGTATGACAGAAACTAGGGCGGCAAGAGTGAAACAAAACACCAGGCATAAGGCCGAGCCTTCCACCCTTTACCAAATATATAGATGCATTAATACATAAGATATATTTTGATATTCCAAAAAAAATCCATGTTCCAACATGGAACAAACTTCAACTTCACCTGCAACTAGCAACGCTATAAGAAGGGCTGAGCAAAAGCGGTAACTTAGCCAAACAACGGTTTGCTAGGAAAGGATGGTTAGAGGCTGACATGGCGAAATGGGAGGCATGATATAGCAAGTGGTAGGTAGCGCATCATGGCAATAGAACGAACAAACTAGCAAAGCAAAGATAGAAGTGATTTCGAGGGGTGGTCATCTTGCCTGCAAGGTTCTCAGAGTTGTCGAAAGCTTGATCCTCGTAAGCGTGCTCAACAGGTTCCTCATTCACGAACTCGTCTCCTGGCTCTACCCAAAACAATAACACAAGCAACGGAACCACAATCAATCACGGGGAATGCACAAGCAACATGATGCAATACATGAATGATATGCAAGATATGATATGCGATGCATATGCGTGCTCCGGAAGGAAAATGATGAACAAGGCAGTAACTTGGCAAACCAAGCATGCCACTGGAAAGATGAGCTGATTTCGGTCGAAATCGACATAAAGATCACCGGAAACGGATGCACGGTTTGCAAATGGCAAGCAAAACAAGAATGACACGAATATGTGATTAACAGCATGATAGCACTTAGAATACACCAAGAAACTATTCTACAGCACTCCAACGTAGCAACAAATCATATGGCAGTAATCTACAGGTGATGCTTGACAAAAGATGAACACTGAGCTACGGCTAGATCAAAACGCAGCAGGTTCAAACAAGCATGGCAAAAGTGCAAAAGATAACAAGTTCACAGACTTGGTGAAATTACTGGACATGCCTGAAACAGCATCAGGTAGCAATGTTCAGAGCACGAAATCAACATGCTACAAGAACTTAACATAGCAAAACAAGCAATGGAAGTATTCTACTAAATACATATGACAAAAGTCCCATACTGACCATAAGCCAAAAAGGCCCAGAAGATATGATGGCAACCATGTAAACATAGCAAGTTTCGTTAACAGGTTTCGGACATAGCAGAAAACAGAGCATGGCAGAAACAATAATACGAAGGCATCTAGGTGAGCTTGATGCACTCACCCCAAAGCAATGCATGACAAAACAAGCATACCTATAGCAAGATGGCATGTTTCTGAAGCTATCCATGGCAGGATCAAGTACATAGCATGTATGAAACAACTACAACAAGCTTGGCAAAATTGAATATCATGTTAACAATCTGCCAGAAATATTTTATAGCAAAAGTAGAGCAAAATTGAATCATGTTATGGCACTCCATAATTGCAAACAAGGCCAAGAATGGATCAACTACAACAATATCTACAAAACATCCTTACTGAACGTCACGAAAATAAGCATGGATCTCTCTGTAGCATCAAGTTTACATGGTAATAAAATAACAGCAGTAAAATCACAGTCCCCGAAATCAGAAACATTACGGAGCCTAGTTTGCATGCTTGTGCTAGTCACCACAGATATCACAAAAATACAAGGCATACACCCCTGTAAAGATGGCATGGCATAAAAAAACATGTAGAGCTCATGCCCATAAGATGCACATATTAAATGCAACAAAAATAACAAATCATCAAGTTCTGATAAGTAACAGCAGATAACAGCAACTAGCACTCTTGCACCAGAGATTTGGGCATCAAGATGGACTCAAATTAACATGGTGCAATGGAACAAAATGAAGAGCATCTCGTAACGAACATTTCGATATATTATACGCACGAAACGAGGCTATATGCAGTGAGTTATGCCATGATGAAGTATGCCACAGAATGTTAAAAACACAAGACATAAGAGAAAAACGGGGGAGAGAAGTCAACCCTGCGGCTTTGACCCGATCTGGATCGGGCTAGGGTTCCCGAGGCGGCGGCGCGACTTGCCGGAGAGGAGGCCGGAGTTGGAGAGGAGGGAGAGGAAGACGCGGAGAAGCTCGGGGGAGGCTCGGAGGAGGACGGCGCGGCGTGCGGAGGAGGACGGCGCGGCGTCGGCGGAGGCGATGCGGTGGCGTGGCGGCGGCGGCGTGGCGCCGGCGGGCGAGGGCGGCGGCGCGGGGGGCGCGGGCGGAGACGGGCCGGCGGGGGCGGCGTACGGGCCCGGCGGGCCGTGGGCGCGCGCGGTGGCCGGGGCCACGTGGCACTCTGCGAGTGCCTGGGGCGCCGGCGGCGAAGTGTCCGCCCCGGGCGGACACGTCCGGCGGCGCGGAGGAGCGGGTTAGGGTTTGGACTGCGAATGTATTTCGGGAGGGATGCATATATATAGCTAGAGGGAGCTTGGAGACTCCAAATGGAGTGCGGTTTTCGCCCACACGATCGTGATCGAACGACCTAGAGCATGGAGATGACTTAGTGAGGTTTTGGGCTATTTAGAGAGGGTTTTTGCTGGAACACACAAACGGACTTTGCGGTTGCCCGGTTAACCGTTGGAGTACCAAACGACCTCCAAATGGAACGAAACTTGACAGGTGGTATACCAAGGCCACTTGACAAGCCTCGGTCCATTCTGAGAACGTTCAACACCCGCTCATGAAAAGAAACAAGAGGGTGCGCCGGAGGAGGTGGGAGTGCCGGATTGCAAAACGGACAACGGGGAAAATGCTCGGATACAAGAGACGAACCCGTATGCAAATGCAATGCACATGATGACATGATATGAGATGCATGACATGAACAAAATGCAAAACGGAAAACAAAAACCCGACCACGAAAGGAATATCATAACACATAGCCGTAAATGGCAAGAGTTGGAGTTACAAATATGGAAAGTTACATCCGGGGTGTTACAACACTCCACCACTACGAGAGGATCTCGTCCCGAGATCTAGGACTGAAAGAACTCCGGATATTCGGAACGGAGATGGTCCTCGCGTTCCCAGGTGGCTTCTCGGTCAGAATGGTGCGAACACTTCACTTTTAGGAATTTGATTGACTTGTTGCGAGTCTTGCGCTCAGATTCTTCAAGAATAGCAACGGGGTGCTCATGATAAGACAGATCTTCTTGGAGGTCAATCTCTTCGAATTTGATGGTGCGCTTAGGCGTCTTGAAGCACTCGCGAAGCTGTGACACGTGGAACACATCGTGCACGTTCGCGAAGTTAAAAGGAAGCTCAAGTTGATAGGCGAGGTCGCCTCTTTTGCCAATGATCTTGAAAGGACCCACGTATCTAGGGGCAAGCTTCCCTTTGATACCGAAGCGACGAGTGCCTTTCATTGGAGAGAGGCGGAGGTAGACATGGTCTCCGATCTCGAAAGCCAACTCACGGTGCTTACTATCATAGTAACTCTTCTGTCGCGATTGCGCGGCTTTGAGATTTTCACCGATGCCTTTACACATTTCTTCAGCCTCTGTGATTAAGTCATTGCCAAGAAGTTGGCGTTCACCAGTCTCTGACCAATTGAGAGGAGTACGGCACTTTCTGCCATAGAGAATGTTGAATGGGGCCTTGCCCGAACCTGCTTGGAAGCTATTGTTGTAGGAGAATTCGGCATATGGAAGACAATCTTCCCATCTCATGCCAAAGGAAATGACACAAGCCATGAGCATATCTTCAAGAATTTGATTGACTCGCTCGACTTGGCCACTAGTTTGAGGATGGAAAGCTGTACTGAAGCGAATGTTTGTGCCCATGGCCTTCTGAAAGGAGTCCCAGAACTTAGAGGTGAAGATGCTTCCACGATCTGAAGAAATCAATTGTGGAATGCCATGCAAGGAGACAATCCTGGAGGTGTATAGCTCTGCCAACTGAGCTGTTGTGATGGATTCTTTGATTGGAAGGAAATGAGCCACTTTAGAAAGCTTGTCGATGACAACGAAGATGGCATCATTTCCGCGCTTGGACTTGGGAAAACCAGTCACGAAGTCCATTTCGATATGATCAAACTTCCATTCTGGGATAGCAAGAGGTTGGAGGAGACCAGCTGGTCGTTGGTGTTCTGCTTTCACCCTTCAACAGACATCACATTCGTTCACGAATTGGGTGATTTCTCGCTTCATTCGGGTCCACCAATACGACTGCTTGAGGTCATGGTACATCTTCGTACTTCCAGGATGAATGGAAGAAGAGAATTGTGCGCCTCGTTCATAATGACTTTCCTTAGATCAACTTTAGGAACCACAATCCGGTCCTCGAAGAATAAAGTGTCTCTGTCATCAATGCGATAGCACTTGTATTTGGAAAGACCCTTGTCGATACCACGTTTCACCTTCTTCACCATGGTATCCAGGAGTTGTGCCTCACGAATTTGATCTTCCAAAGTAGGAGAGACTATGAGGTTGGCAAGAAAGCCTTGAGGAACAACTTGGAGATTCAGCTTGCAGAAAGCTTCGCAAAGATCCAGTTGGAATGGCTTGAGAATTAAGCTGTTGCAATAAGCCTTCCTGCTCAAAGCATCTGCAATGACATTGGCCTTGCCTGGAGTATATTCAATACTCGGATTGTACTCTTGAATCATTTCGACCCATCAAGTCTGCCTGAGATTGAGGTTGGGCTGAGTGAAGATGTACTTGAGACTCTTGTGATCGGTGAATATGTCCACTTTTCTTCCCAACAAGAGATGTCTCCATGTTATTAATGCATGGACAACTGTCGCCAACTCAAGATCGTGAGTGGGGTAGTTCTTTTCATTGGGCTTCAACTGAAGAGAGCTATAGGCCACAACTTTCTTCTCTTGCATTAACACAGCACCGAGACCTTGAAGAGAAGCATCACAGAAAACTTCGAATGATTTGGATTCGTCAGGAGGAGGTAAGACAGGAGCTGTGACTAGTTTCTCTTTGAGAGTGTTGAAAGCAACGTCACACTCAGGAGACCAGACATACTTCACATGCTTCTGGAGGAGGTTGGAAAGAGGCTTTGCAATCTTTGAGAAATTCTCAATGAATGTTCGGCAATAGCTTTCAAGACCAAGAAAACTGCGGAGCTGCTTGACATTCTGAGGAGGTTCCCAATTCACAACTGCGAACACCTTCTCGAGGTTAACAGCGATGCCCTTGGCAGAGATGATGTAACCAAGGTAAAGAACTTCATCGAGCCAAAACTCACATTTGGAGAACTTCGCATAAAATTGATACTCTCTGAGCTTGTCGAGCACGAATCGCAAATGTTTGGCATGATCCTTCTTATTCTTGGAGAAGACCAAGATATCATCGAGATACACCAGGACGAATTCATTGGTATAGGGGTTGAAGATGAAATTCATCATCCGAGAGAATGTTGGAGGAGCATTGACAAGGCCGAAAGACATGACAGTATATTCGTAAGAACCAAAACTTGTTCTGAAAGCTGTCTTGGGAATATCTTCTTCATGAATGCGAATCTGATGATAACCCATATGAAGGTCAAGCTTGGAGAATACTTTGGCACCTTTAAGTTGCTCGAATAGCTCATTGATGTTGGGAAGTGGATACTTGTTCTTGATTGTCTTCTTGTTCAATGGACGGTAGTCGACACAAAGTCGTTCTGTGCCATCCTTCTTCTGGACAAAAAGAACACCACAACCCCATGGAGATGAACTCGGTCTGATCAAACCCAGATGCTCTTGTTCATCGAGCTGTTTCTTCAATTCCTTCAGCTCCTTGGGTCCAAGCTTGTATGGACGCTTGCAAACGGGTTCCGTGCCAGGCTCTAGATCGATAACGAACTCAACTGGCCGGTGAGGAGGCATACCCGGAAGCTCTTCTGGAAAGACATCTTGGTACTCACAAACGACTGGAATCTGAGAGATGGCATTCAATTCGCCCTTCTCATTGAGAGAAAACAACCGAATGGTTTCATCACGAGCGGCATAGATGATAACATCCTCAGAAGAGTGTGTCAATTGAATTTCCTTGGCAGCACAATCAAGTTGAGCCTTGTGCTTAGAAAGCCAGTCCATCCCGAGAATAAGATCAATATCCGAGTCACCAAGAACAATAGGAGAAGACAGAAATTTATAGTTCCCCATCTTGATGGAAACATCCGGAACTATCGAGCTGGCTCTCATTGACTTCCCAGGAGAAACAACACCCAATGGTTTATCCAGATAAGACCAAGTAAAATCATTCTTTGCAAAGAACGATCTCGACATGAAACAAAGCGATGCACCAATATCAAAAAGAACTTTTGCAGGAATATCATTAACTGAGAGATTACCCATTATCACATCAGTAGATTCCTCCGCTTGAGCTGCATTCATCATGTTCACATTTGCAGACTTGGGATTATGCTTGACCACTGCATTGCTGGAAGACCTGACAGGAGGAGGAGGCGGAAGACGCCTTTGGTTGAAGCACTTGTTAGCATAGTGACCTTTCTGCTGACACTTGTTGCAAGTCACCTCTGGAGCATTGGACATTGGAGCTTGATTCTGAGACTTGTTCTGATAGCCAGGGTTGGAAGAGTGGGAAGATCCATGGCCACCTTTGTTCTTCTGCTAGTAAGGCTGACGAAACGGGGGAGGAGGAGGCAACCAGAACTTCTGTTGCTTAGCTACCACAAGTGAGGAAGAAGAAGACTGAACTGCGTCCCTGACAGTCTTCTTAGAAGCCTCACACTTGAGCTGAGCAGCCTCTTGCTTCAGTGCCATGTTATAGAATTGATCAAACTGAGTATGCTCAACAAGAACGAGAGCTAACTGCAGATCCTCTCTAAGGCCACCTCTGAAGTGATAGATCATGCTCTTTTCATCAGGAACGTCTTGTTTAGCGAAGCGAGCAAGTTTCTGAAACTGGATGTTGAATTGATACACAGACATGTTGCCTTGCTTGAGATTGCGGAACTCTTCACGCTTGCTCTCAACAACACTTTGTGGAATGTGGTGCGCTTTGATGTCCCGACAGAAGTCAGTCCAAGTGATCACACGACCTCCTCTGGAATCTTTGTATTGTTCATACCAATCAGCAGCTTGGTCCTTGAGCTGAAAAGAAGCGAACTTGACATAGTCCTCAGGCCTGACATTGCTACATTCAAAATGCTTGTTGATGTCCACGAGCCAATCATCGGCATCCGTGGCCTCGGCACAGTAGCTGAAAGACTTGGGCTGATTTGCGAGAAACTGGTTGAGAGTAGCAAAGTGAGGTTGATTGTTGCCTTGGCCTTGATTTCCTTGATTGCCTTGCCCTTGGGTGCGTTCTTGCAAGAGTTGCAGAATCATCTGAGCATTGGCGTTGGTGGCTGCCATGATAGCTTGCCATGCCTCCGGAGGCGGAGCTGGTGGCGGAGGGTTCGCCTGACTCCCTTCATTGCGTTCCGGATTCTGACGCATTGGCGGAGCCATCCTGAAGAGGGTGACATCCGTTAGCATCTTGATAGACAAATAGACAAGTAGAATCAACGGATAGAAATTGTAACATATATTCTTCACAATAAACATTCGAACGAGGATGAACGAATGCATTCCATAGTAAATCATCACACTTCCGTTAAGTTGAGAAGCCACTTAGAAAAAGGTATGGAATCAACATTTGACTTCGAAGCAACTCGAATACCACAATTGAAAACAAAACAAAGTATTGGCTTGCCGAATAAGCCGGAACAAACATATGATAGAGATTTCGTCCGAAGTTTTCGTGGTGGGGCCCACACGGGCTCGATCGTACAGCACCATCATGTACAAGGCAGTGCACATGACATACGAAGCGTCCCCGAGTCGGCATAGCCAAGGACTCTTTAAGACACTACGAGACCACTGTAAAACCAACCGTGGAAAGGCGGACCACTAGACGTCGAACCCCAATCTCATATCATGCGTCCGTCGGAAAGATATCCTAGGAGCTACTTGAATTCGCACTTATAAACTCCCGAAACTTTCTGGTTATGCAATCTGGTGTTGGGGATACACGGGACACAAAATATATCACCCAAACTAGCAATCCCTAGATCCAGCTGTATCCATCCGTCAACACATAACCAAGAAACCTTCGGAAATCGTGTACCTCAACCTTCGAAAAACATCCGTTGTACGAGTTAAGGCAATACTCCCGAACTCCCGCCCCAGTACTGGGTGGCGTCGAGGTGATCTCACCAACAACTGCGTAAAAGAGATTTCGATATCGGCGAAACTTAGGTATTCCAGAACTGCAATGATAAAATTGTGACGACAACACCACGGAGCTCAACTCCCCGGGACACTGCCACAACCCCTAAATGTCAGGAGGCACCAAGAACAATGTTCTCGTCACAAAACCATCGGAACGATTCCAAGATACCTGCGTGATCCTAAATTTTTTTTGTCAAATTTGAGGAGAGAAGAGTCAAAACTTCTACGTCAGGAGGCCTCACCAGAGCGACGAAGGGACTGAGGAGTAAAAAGAATCCTACTCTCCGATATATATAATCCTAAGACTCAAAACATTTTTGTTCTAGACTCAACAAAGTCAGCGATTCGATCAAGCAGGGGGCTCCTAAGTCGGGGATCGCTCTGATTAGCAACCTGTAACGCCCACGATGTGGCTATATCTCCCACGTGTCGAGGCACGACTTAGAGGCATAACCGCATTGTGGTTTTGTCGCAAGAAGGGTCATCTTCACACAATCCCATGTAATGAACATGAATGGGATAGCGAGAGTTGGCTTACAATCGCCACTTCACACAATACATAAATATAATTCATACATCGTCCAAAATACACACATAGACCGACTACGGTCAAAATCCATATGAAAATAAGATAACCCCAAATGCTAGATCCCCGATCGTCCCAACTGGGCTCCACTACTGATCATCAGGAAAAGACACATAGTAATGACCACGTTCCTCGTCGAACTCCCACTTGAGGTCGATCCCATCATCTGCACTGGCATCGTCGGCACCTGCAACTGTTTTGGTAGAATCTGTGAGTCACGAGGACTCAGCAATCTCACACCCGCGAGATCAAGACTATTTTAGCTTATAGGAAAGGATGGTGAAGTGAGGTGGAGCTACAGCAGGCACTAAGCATAAATGGTGGCTAACATACGCAAAAGAGAGCGAGAAGAGAAGCAACGGAACGATCGTCAACTAGTAATGACCCAGAAGTGATCCTGAACTCCTACTTACGTCATTCATAACTCAAACCGTGTTCACTTCCCGGACTCCGCCGAGAAGAGACCATCATGGCTACACACGCGGTTGATGTATTTTAATTAAGTCAAGTGACAAGTGCTCTACAACCGGACATTAACAAATTCCCATCTGCCTCATAACCGCGGGCACGACTTTCGAAAGATAATACCCTGCAGGGGTGTCCCAACTTAGCCCATCATAAGCTCTCACGGTCAACGAAGGATAAACCTTCTCCTGGAAAGACCCGATCAGTCTCGGAATCCCGGTTTACAAGACATTTCGACAATGGTAAAACAAGACCAGCAAAGCCGCCCGAATGTGCCGACCAATCCCGATAGGAGCTGCAGATATCTCGTTCTCAGGGCACACCGGATAAGCGAAGCGTACAGGTACCAACATAACCCATGTTGCCAAGGGACGGTCCCGCACGGTGCTCTAGTTTGGACCAGCACTCAGAGGAACACTAGCCCGGGGGTTAAAATAAAGATGATCCTCGGGCTCGCGAAAACCCGGGGGAAAAGGCTTAGGTGGCAAATGGTAAAACCAAAGTTGAGCCTTGCTGGAGGAGTTTTATTCTAGGCGAACTGTCAAGGGGGTCCCATAAAGAGCATTGGACTTTGGAGCTTGATTCTGAGACTTGTTCTGATAGCCAGGGTTGGAAGAGTGGGAAGATCCATGGCCACCTTTGTTCTTCTGCTGGTAAGGCTGACGAAATGGGGGAGGAGGAGGCAACCAGAACTTTTGTTGCTTAGCTGCCACAAGTGAGGAAGAAGAAGACTGAACTGCGTCCCTAACTCTCTTCTTAGAAGCCTCACACTTGAGCTGAGCAGCCTCTTGCTTCAGTGCCATGTTATAGAATTGATCAAACTGAGTAGGCTCAACAAGAACGAGAGCTAACTGCAGATCCTCTCTAAGGCCACCTCTGAAGTGATAGATCATGCTCTTTTCATCAGGAACGTCTTGTTTAGCGAAGCGAGCAAGTTTCTGAAACTGGATGTTGAATTGATACACAGACATGTTGCCTTGCTTGAGATTGCGGAACTCTTCACGATTGCTCTCAACAACACTTTGTGGAATGTGGTGCGCTTCGTATGTCATGTGCACTGCCTTGTACATGATGGTGCTGTACGATCGAGCCCGTGTGGGCCCCACCATGAAAACTTCGGACGAAATCTCTATCATATGTTTGTTCCGGCTTATTCGGCAAGACAATACTTTGTTTTGTTTTCAATTGTGGTATTCGAGTTGCTTCGAAGTCAAATGTTGATTCCATACCTTTTTCTAAGTGGCTTCTCAACTTAACGGAAGTGTGATGATTTACTATGGAATGCATTCGTTCATCCTCGTTCGAATGTTTATTGTGAAGACTATATGTTGCAATTTCTATCCGTTGATTCTACTTGTCTATTTGTCTATCAAGATGCTAACGGATGTCACCCTCTTCAGGATGGCTCCGCCAACGCGTCAGAATCCGGAACGCAATGAAGGGAGTCAGGCGAACCCTCCGCCACCAGCTCCGCCTCCGGAGGCATGGCAAGCTATCATGGCAGCCACCAACGCCAATGCTCAGATGATTCTGCAACTCTTGCAAGAACGCACCCAAGGGCAAGGCAATCAAGGAAATCAAGGCCAAGGCAACAATCAACCTCACTTTGCTACTCTCAACCAGTTTCTCGCAAATCAGCCCAAGTCTTTCAGCTACTGTGCCGAGGCCACGGATGCCGATGATTGGCTCGTGGACATCAACAAGCATTTTGAATGTAGCAATGTCAGGCTTGAGGACTATGTCATGTTCGCTGCTTTTCAGCTCAAGGACCAAGCTGCTGATTGGTATCAACAATACAAAGATTCCAGAGGAGGTCGTGTGATCACTTGGACTGACTTCTGTCGGGACTTCAAAGCGCACCACATTCCACAAAGTGTTGTTGAGAGCAAGCGTGAAGAGTTCCGCAATCTCAAGCAAGGCAACATGTCTGTGTATCAATTCAACATCTAGTTTCAGAAACTTGCTCGCTTCGCTAAACAAGACGTTCCTGATGAAAAGAGCATGATCTATCACTTCAGAGGTGGCCTTAGAGAGGATCTGCAGTTAGCTCTCGTTCTTGTTGAGCCTACTCAGTTTGATCAATTCTATAACATGGCACTGAAGCAAGAGGCTGCTCAGCTCAAGTGTGAGGCTTCTAAGAAGAGAGTCAGGGACGCAGTTCAGTCTTCTTCTTCCTCACTTGTGGCAGCTAAGCAACAGAAGTTCTGGTTGCCTCCTCCTCCCCCGTTTCATCAGCCTTACCAGCAGAAGAACAAAGGTGGCCATGGATCTTCCCACTCTTCCAACCCTGGCTATCAGAACAAGTCTCAGAATCAAGCTCCAAAGTCCAATGTTCCTTATCAACCCTGGCTATATGCAGTGAGTTATGCCATGATGAAGTATGCCACGGAATGTTAAAAACACAAGACTTAAGAGAAAAACGGGGGAGAGGAGAAGTCAACCCTGCGGCTTTGACCCGATCTGGATCGGGCTAGGGTTCCCGAGGCGGCGGCGCGACTCGCCGGAGAGGAGGCCAGAGTTGGAGAGGAGGGAGAGGAAGACGCGGAGGAACTCGGGGGAGGCTCGGAGGAGGACGGCGCGGCGTCGGCGGAGGCGAGGCGGTGGCGCGGCGGCGAGGCGGCGAGGGAGCGAGGGCGGCGGCGCGCGGGGCGCGGGCGGAGACGGACCGGCGGGGGCGGCGTACGGGCCCGGCGGGCCGCGGGCGCGCGCGGTGGCCGGGGCCATGTGGCACTCTGCGAGTGGCTGGGGCGCCGGCGGCGATGTGTCCGGCCCCGGGCGGACACGCCCGGCGGCGCGGAGGAGCGGGTTAGGGTTTGGACTGCGAATGTATTTCGGGAGGGATGCATATATATAGCTAGAGGGAGCTAGGAGACTCCAAATGGAGTGCGGTTTTCGCCCACACGATCGTGATCGAACGACCTAGAGCATGCAGATGACTTAGAGAGGTTTTGGGCTGTTTATAGAGGGGTTTTTCTAGAACACACAAACGGACTTTGCGGTTACCCGGTTAACCGTTGGAGTACCAAACGACCTCCAAATGGAACGAAACTTGACCGGTGGTCTACCGGTGGTATACCAAGGCCACATGACAAGCCTCGGTCCATTCCGAGAACGTTCCACACCCGCGCACGAAAAGAAACAAGAGGGGTGCGCCGGAGGAGGTGGGAGTGCCGGATTGCAAAACGGACAACGGGGAAAATGCTCGAATACAAGAGACGAACACGTATGCAAATGCAATGCACATGATGACATCATATGAGATGCATGACATGAACAAAATGCAAAACGGAAAACAAAAACCCGACCACGAAGGGAATATCATAACACATAGCCGTAAATGGCAAGAGCTGGAGTTACAAATATGGAAAGTTACATCCGGGGTGTTACATCGCGTCCCTCTCAACCTCACTGTCGACAGCTGCCTTTGCGACGGGGATTGCGAACGCATGGCCGCAGTCTCCAAGATCCTTGGATCGCACCCTAGCTAGCCAGACGCCTTGACATCCACATGTTCAGTACCAACTGCAAGGTCCAAGCCAAGTTCGACGAGTGGTTCTTATCCCCACCCTAGATCAGCTCGAGGAGCTCAGGTTTGAAGCTAGACGATGTCGCTCTCTGCCGCCGTCTGGGCTCTGTCTCACGCTAATGCTACGCCGCGCCAGCTTCAGATCCTGCTATTTCCCCCAGATTAATGTCGTGCCTGCCCTTCTTCTCCCTCAACTCAAGCAGCTCGACCTCTTCGACATGGGCATCTCAAAGAAAGCTATGGAGCACCATCTCTGCAGCTGTACTATGCTCGAGTACCTTCGTCTTCGGCAGATCCACGGGTTCATTAGCCTCCACATCGCCTCGACGAATCTCTGATGAATTTATGCGTCTTGCTGGCCCCACAACAAGACATCAATTGGGAAGAGATCGCTTGAGTCGTTCCATGTTATGGTCATTGAGAATGCGTCTTTCCTTGAGAGAATGCTTGTATCTGATCTGGAAGGTTCAACAAAAATCAGGGTCATTGACGCGCCGAAGTTGACAGTGTTGGTCTACTCATCTGCCAAATTTTCCGAACTCGTTATTGGATCCAAAATCGTTAAGGTACAACACTCATCTTCTTCTCCTTCTTCTTGAAATTCACATTTTTAAATTTCTTCTTGATGTATTTCCGACTGTCATCCAGAAAATGATTCCCACAAGCATGACCCAGTCTGTGCGCACAGTGAAGATCTTAGCAATAAAATCTATCGGCCCCAATATGGATCAAGTTGTTGGATTCCTTAGATGTTTTCCATGCATAGAGAAGCTAGTCATCGAGGTGAAACTTCTTTCCTATTCAATGGTAATCACAACGGAGCTCAATTTTTCGTAATCTTCCCAAATTATGATGACAAGTGTAGTGTTCAAAACTGCATCGACGCACTGCACCGAAAGAAATATTTTTACTATTTTTTCTCACGTGATCACCTGGGCTAGTCATAGTGGCAAGTAACTTAGACTAGTAACTCTATGGTTAGCCAAAGAGCAAGTACTACCTCCGTCCTGGTTTATTCTTCGTATTTTATAGTATCAAATTTTGACCATAGATTTAACTGACAAAATGCTAACGCATGTCACAAATTATATTGTTGGATTTGTATTTCAACATAATTTCAAATGGTATCATTTTTGGTGGCATGCATTGGCATTTTCTTAGGTAAATCTTTGGTCAAAATTTTACACTAAATATGAGGTAGTACAAAAGTGGGTGATAACCCACAAGTATAGGGGATCAATTGTAGCCTCTTTCAATAAGTAAGAGTATCGAACACAACGAGGAGCTAAAGGTAGAACAAATATCCCCTCAAGTTCTATCGACCACTGATACAATTCTACGCATGCTTAACGTTCGCTTTACCTAGAACAAGTATGAAACTAGAAGTACTTTGTAGGTGTTGTACGATACGTTTGCAAGATAATAAAGAGAACATAAATAAAACTAGGGGCCGTTTAGATAAATAAACAATTAATTTAGTATAGAGAGTGTGGAAAAGTGGTGGTAGGAGTTGCGGAATTGTCCCTAAGCAAATGACTATGTTACTAGACCGATAGAGAGTTTTATGTGGGAGAGGCCACTGCTAGCATGTCATACCTTACTTGGAATTCTATGCACTTATGATTGGAACTATAGCAAGCATCCGCAACTACTAATGTTCATTAAGGTAAAACCCAACCATAGCATTAAGATATATTGATCCCCCTCCAATCCTGTATGCATCAATTTCCTTGCTAGGCTGAAGCTGCTGTCACCCTTGCCCTCCAATACATAGTCCTATCAACATACAACTAACCCAATGGTGTGATCCACACACGCGCTCATATGATGGGCACCAAAGGATAGCAACATAACCACAAGCAAATTAAATAATTCATAGCAATTCACCAATCACCGATAGGACAACAAAAATCTACTCAGACATCATAGGATGGCAACACATCATTGGATAATAATATGAAGTATAAAGCACCATGTTCAAGTATAGGGTACATCGGGTTGCGGGAGAGTGTGCCGCTGTAGATAGATGGGGGAAGGTGATGGAGGTGTTGGTGAAGATGACGGAGTTGTTGTAGTAGATAGCCGTCACACTATGATTGCCCCGGCGGCGTTCCGGCGCGATCGTGAGCGAGGGGGAGAGAGCCCCCTCCTTCTTCTTCTTCCTTGACCTCCCCCTAGATAAGAGGATGGTTTCCCCTCTTGTCTACGGCCTCTATGGCGGTGGAGGGGCAGAAGCCCCTTCGAGATTGGATCTCTCTCTATTTCCTTCTATTTCTACGTCCCCTGATTCGAGCCTTTCACTATTTCTTAGATTCCTGGAGATCTGTAACTCCGATTGGCCTAAAATTTTAACATGATTTTTATCCGGATATTAGCTTTCTTTTGACCGAAGAAGGGCAACAACCACCTAACGGGGTGGTCACAAGCCTCCCAGACACGCCCAGGGTAGGGGGCGCGCCCCTAGGGCTTGCGGGCCCCTCGGGCATCGTCTCATGTTGATTCGTTTTCCCAAAAATAATATATATTCCAAAACAATCTTCGTAAGGTTTTATCGTGTTTGGACTCCGTTTGATATGGATATTTTGTGAAACAAAAAACATGCAACAAACAACAACTGACACTGGGCACTGGATCAATATGTTAGTCCCAAAAAATAGTATAAAAAGTTGCCAAAAGTATATGAAAGTTGTAGAATATTGGCATGAAACAATAAAAAATTATAGATATGATGGAGACATATCAGCATCCCAAAGTTTAATTACTTCTCGTCCTCGAGCAGGTAAATCATAAAAAGGATAATTTTTGATGTGGAATGCTACCTGACATAATCTTGGTCATATAATCTAATCATGGCATGAATATTAAGACACGAGTGATTCAAAGCAATAGTCTATCATTTGACATTAAGAACATACTACTTCAACCATACTAATAAACCAATCATGTCTTCTCAAAGTAACATGGCCAAAGAAAGTTATCCCCATAAAATCATATAGTCTAGCCATGCTCCATCTTCATCACACAAAGTATTTCATCATGCACAACCCCGATGACAAGCCAAGAAATTGTTTCATACTTTTAATGTTCTCAAGATTTTTCAACTTTCACGCAATACATGAGTGTGAGCCATGGATATAGCACTATAGGTGGAATATAATATGATGGTGGAGGTTGTGTGGAGAAGACAAAAAACGTGAAAGTCTCACATCGACGCGGCTAATCACTGGGTTATGGAGATGACCATCAATTGATGTCAATGCGAGGAGTATGGATTGCCATGCAACGGATGCACTAAGTGCTATAAGTGTATGAAAGCTCAAACTGAAAACTAAGTGGGTGTGCATCCAACTTGCTTGCTCATGAAGACCTAGGGCATTTGCGGAAGCCCATCATCGGAATATACAAGCCAAGTTTATAATGAAAATTCCCACTAGTATATGAAAGTGATAACTCACGAGGCTCTCTATGTGAAGAACATGGTGCTACTCTGAAGCACAAGTGTGCTAAAAGGACAGTAGTATTTCCCCTTCTCTCTTTTTCTCATTTTTTGTTTTCTCTTTTTTTGGGTCTCTTTTTTTGGCCTATTTTTTTTCTCGTCCAGAGTCTCATCCCGACTTGTGGGGGAATCATAGTCACCATCATCCTTTCCTCACTCGGACAATGCTCTAATAATGATGATAATCACACTTTTATTTACTTACAACTCAATATTACAACTCAATATCTAGAACAAAGTATGACTCTATATGAATGCCTCTGGCGGTGTACCAAGATGTGCAATCATCTAGCGTAGCAAAGATATCAAAAAATGTACAAGCCATGGAAATATCATGCTAGCTATCTTACGATCATGCAAAGCAATATGACAATGAATGCTCAAGTCATGTATATGATGGTGATGGAAGTTGCATGGCAATATTCTCGGAAAGGCTATGGAAATGCCATGATAGGTAGGTATGGTGGTTGTTTTGAGGAATATATAAGGAGGCTTATGTGTGATAGAGTGTATCGTATCACGGGGTTTTGATGCACCGGCAAAGTTTGCATCGACTCTCGAGGTGAGAAAGGCAATGCACAGTACCGAAGAGGCTAGCAGTGATGGAAGGGTGAGAGTGCGTATAATCCTTGGACTCAACATTAGTCATAAAGAACTCACATACTCGTTGCAAAAGTTTATTAGCCATCGAAATAAGTACTAATACGCATGCTCCTAGGGGGATAAATTGGTAGGAAAGGACCATCGCTCATCCCCGACCACCACTTATATGAAAGACAGTCAAAAATAAATCATGCTCCGACTTCATCACATAACGGTTCACCATACATGCATGCTTCGGGAATCACAGACCTTAACACAAGTATTTCTACCAATCCACAATTACTCACTAGCATGACTCTAATATCACCATCTTTATATCGCAAAACTATTGCAAGGAATCAAACATATCATATTCAGTGATCTACAAGTTTTATGTGGGATTTTATGACTAGCCATGTGAATGACCAGTTCTTGTCAACTCTCTAAATATATATAAGCGAAGCATGAGAGTTTAAATCTTTCTACAAAAGATATGCCCACGCTCTAACAAAAATAATTGAAGCAAAAGAGCATTCTACAAATGGCGGTTTTTTTATGTGTAGAGAAACAGGCAATCTAAACTTCAAATGATATAAGTGAAGCACATGAAGCGTTCTATAAAGCCATACTCAAAATATATAAGTGAAGTGGAAAGAGCATTCTATAAATCAACCAAGGACTATATCATACCAGCATGGTGCATAAAATAAAAAGGAAAAATAAACACAAAAGACACTCCAAGAATTTACGAATATCATGTGACGAATAAAAATATAGCTCCAAGTAAAATGACCGATGGTCGTTAGAAGAAAGAGGGGATGCCTTTTGATGGTTGCTGCTACTACGTCGGTATTTCCCCCAAGAGGAAGGGATGATGTAGCACGGCGACAGTAGGTATTTCCCTCAGCGATGAAACCAAGGTTATCGAACCAGTAGGAGAACCAAGCAACACAATGTAAACAACACCTGCACACAAACAACAACACCTCGCAACCCGACGTGTTAAAGGGGTTGTCAATCCCTTCCGGGGTACGGCGCCTCATGATAGGCAAACGGACGTGAGGTAAATTCTAGTAGATTGATGGATTGAACGCCAAATAAAATAAATAGAGATAAACGCAGCAATGTATTTTTGTATTTTTTGTTTAATAGATCTGAATAAAAACGCAAAGGAAAAGTAGATCGCAAGGCAAATAAGTGAGAAAGAAGACCCGGGGGCCGTAGGCTTCACTAGTGGCTTCTCTCGAGAAAATAGCAAACGGTTGGTAAATAAATTACTGTTGGGCAATTGATATAACTTCAAATAATTATGATGATATCCAGGCAATGATCATTACATAGGCATCACGTCCAAGATTAGTAGACCGACTCCTGCCTTCATCTACTACTATTACTCCACACATCGACCGCTATCCAGCACGCATCTAGTCTATTAAGTTAATGGTAACACGAAGTAATGCAATAAGAACGATGACATGATGTAGACAAGATCCATTATCTCTTGCGGCAGATAGGGATCCCATCTTTTTATCCTTAGTAGCAAAGATACATATGTGTCGGTTCCCTTTCTGTCACTGGGATCAAGCACCGTAAGATCAAACTCACTACCGGGCACCTCTTCCCATTGCAAGATAAATAGATCAAGTTGGCCAAACAAAACCCAAATATCGGAGAATAAATACGAGGCTATAAGAGAACATGCATATAAGAGATCAAAGAACTCAAATAATTTCATGGATATATAAAGGTATAACTGATCATAAACTCAAAGTTCATCAGATCCCAACAAACACACCGCAAAAAGAGTTACATCATATGGATCTCCAAGAGACCATTGTATTGAGAATTCAGCGAGAGAGAGAGAGAGCCATCTAGCTACTAACCACGGACCCGAAGGTCTACAAAGAACTACGCATGCATCATCGGAGAGTCACCAATGGAAGTGGTGAACCCCTCCGTGATGGTGTCTAGATTGGATCTGGTGGTTCTAGACTCTGCAGCGGCTGGATGAATATTTCGTCGACGCTTCTAGGGTTCTGGTATTTTTGGGGTATTGATAGAGCAAAGAGGTGGTCCGGGGGGCACCCGAGGTGGGCACAACCCACCAGGGCCTCCTGGCGCGCCCTGGTGGGTTGTCCCCTCCTCGGGACTCCCCCAGGTGTAACTAGGGCCCATCTGCTTCCTTCTGGCCCATAAAAAATCATCGTGGACTTTCGTGGCATTTGGACTCCCTTTGATATCGATTTCCTATGATGTAAAAAACATGGAAAAAACAGCAACTGGCACTTGGCACTATGTCAATAGGTTAGTACCAAAAAATGATATAAAATGACTCTAAAATGATTATAAAACATCCAAGATTGATAATAAAACAACATGGAACAATAAAAAATTATAGATACGTTGGAGATGTATCAACTTCCGGGGCATCCCCAAGCTTAGTTGCTTGGGAGTCCTTGAATATTACATTGGGGTGCCTCGGGCATCCCCAAGCTTATGCTCTTGCCACTCCTTATTCCTTCATCCATCGGGATCTCACCCAAAACTTGAAAACTTCAATCACACAAAACTTAACAAAACCCTCGTGAGACCCATTAGTATAATAAAACAAATCACCACTTTAAGTACTATTGCAAGCCCATTCATATTTTGTTTTTGCATTGTAGCTACTGCATTATAACTTCTCCATGGCTTATACCAACGATAGAATCGGCAGTTTCATCAAAACTAGCAAAATAATGCATGAAAAAAGGAATCTCTCTTAAACAGGACAGTGTGTAGTAATCTGAACATTCACCATACTTATGTAACTGCAAATATTCTGAAAAAATAGGACAAAATAAATAATTTGTATAGCAGTACCTTGTAAAGAGTTTCTGAAGCTTTTGATGTTCTAGTAAAAAATGTAAAATCATGCACTACAGCCAAAGTTTCTGTTTTTGCACCGCACAATCCAAACAAGCAATCTAATCATCCTAAAGGTAAGTCTTGGCACATTATTTTTATAATACAATGGATTAGTACAAGGGGCTAATTATTTTTGTTGAAAGTTTTCGTAGTTTAAGATTTGCAAAGTTTCCATGGGCATGAACAAAGTTCAAGGAGCTCCCCCACTTCAACGGTGCTCGTCTTTCTTACTTTCACTTTTCTTTTTGAAAAAGTTTTAGGTTCCCCTCTATATATTTTTTGTCTTTCAACTTTATAAAAGCACACAATAGAATAAAATGACTCTAAAACTTCTGGGTTGTCTCCCTGGCAGCGCTTTCTTTAAAGCCATTAAGATAGGCATATAGTGCTCAAGTAATTGACCCACCCAGATCCCAAGGTATATCAAAGCCAATTTTCATTAACAATGATTTGTAATTTAGTAGTGAGCACAAAGTAATATATTTCATGCAATGACGAAGTCTAACTCTCTTCCTTTGCATCAGCATGTCGTAAAAGAACAATTCATGCACATCAAGTAAAGGTCAATACATAGCATAAACAGTTTCTTGCAATTTTACCGTATTGGAAACATAGAGAGGTGGAGATGTAGTTCCTCTCTCATAATTGCAAGTAGGAGCAGCAAGCACATGCATATTATATCTATCAAAATCATCATGTGTAACTGTAGCGACCTGACCTCAGATGGTCAAGTCTTTGTGCTTGACTGTCATCCCTGGATCGGTATGCTGACACACACAGTACTCGAGGATTTATAACAGAGGTAAACCACATGTATAAATAACGTAAATACTATTACCTCAATCCAAAATAGCGGAAGTAACAACAAGGTTGTGGATTCCCCTCAATACCAACGGCAAAGTTGAGTGTAGAAATCGTAACCCTAACGTATCACTTACTCGTCTTAAGAATCCTGCAACATGAGACGTTGCAGCCACAAAGGGTCAGTACATTGAATGTACAGGCAAATTCACACCATAGAGAAATGATGAACAATGGCTATCACTACATGCATATATGGCTGGTGGAAAAGCTCTATGGTTATAAGTTTTTTGCGAAAAGCCAAATTTTCCCTACTGCAAAGGAATATATTTTGTTAACTACAAGGTTTGTTGAAAAATATTGAGAAGTTAAACCCCCTCTCAATCCCAAATAAAAGTAATCATTAACAACCCAACAAATTATTTATGTAACGTGATGAGATCAACATGATAATCCAAGAACCAGATACTCAAGATGTCCATAACCGGGGACACGGCTAATCATGATTAGTTTGTACACTCTGCACAGGTTTGCGCACTTTTCCCCACAAGACTCAATCTCCTCCGTTTGATTTCTCGCACTACATGATGTTTGAGAAATGGATGACCGAGACATAGTCTTTCAGAAACATTAGCACCTTACGATGGGTAGACCGTACCACCTACATCCCCTACATCTGCTAGTCTACCACTGTAAGAGTTCACACGACTTAATCTACTATGCTAGAGCCCATAATAGCTTGTGGCTGCACACGGAAGTTTCTAGTATGAATAATCTCATGATCCCTTTGAGCCTGGGTGGCAGTCCATAGGAGAATCACACGGTACCCCGGGATTTCCAAAAAAATACATGCAATCACTGGGTACCCCAGGTGCCTCAATCCACCCAGATGTGTATTCAAGTTGCCACCTTAAGGTGAACCATTAATTAACAATCTCAAATCTGTCATGAATACTCTCAAACCCAATCCACGTCTACGAGCATAGCATAGTAGTATAAGCATAACGTAATAGTAACTCCCAAGGTTTGAATGCAGGGCAATAGGTTCCTACCTCATCAACTACTTCCTAATACCCACATGTTATCAATCCTACTCATGCAATATTTGAGGGTGAAACTAATGCATAAAACTGGGTATGTAAGGGATATGATCAAAGTGTGAACTTGCCTGTACTGTTGATGAAGATGATTCGCACTCAAAACTCTTGATAGTTCTACTCGTCATACTCCGGTCAATCTATCGTAAGCAAGCAATAGTAACCACACATAAGCAATCACTCAAAAGTTCAGAAAGATCAAAGAAGACAATTCGGAAAACATCAAAACCAAGCAAATAACTCTTGAAACATAAAGCAATTTCTATCAGTACCAAAATTATGTGAATTTGGCCTTATCATAAAGTTTAGGTCAAGAGCTTCGAATAGCAAATAGAATCAACTAAATCGGAGTTATAATACTCAAGTTACGATCAAATGAAGTTTGAATCTAAATCTGTTTGAAACCAAATTTTAAATTTTCAAGAAACATGTTTAAGTTCATTATCTGGGTAGAGGGGATCATAACGAAGACGTGGGCGTTAGTTTCGTTGGATTTGGACAAACGAGTAAAAAGTAGTGATCATTTGAAAATCAGGAACTAATCTGTAAATAAAATCATCACAGATAGGTCCCTGGCCGAAATCAAAAGGAAAAATAAAAATCCTATCGAACGAGCGTTCGCTACAGAGCCCTACAGAACGAAATCGTTCGCTAGAACTACCTAAACAGAAAATGTTCGTTAAATAATAAACCTAAAAAAACAAATCTAGGGTTTTTCAGAAAACCGAACTAAACCGAAAATAAACCGAGTCGAACCGGGGCAACGGTTTTACCGGTCGGGGCGGTTTTCTTCGAAAACCGGCGGCGGCGGTTTGGATCGGGGCGGCGGCTCCAGCGAGGCTGCGGACTCCGGCGAGTCCGGCGAGATGCGGCTGCGGCAGCGCGGCAAAGCACGGTGGCGGCGCAGGCGAACGGTGGTGGTGGCGTGGCGCGTACGGCGGCGAGTGTGGCGCGGCGGTGGCGGTCTGCGGGACGGCGGCGCATCGCGGCGGAAGGCGGCGAGATGCGGCAGAGAGAGAGAGGCGGGGCCGAGGGGCCCTATTTAAGGAGGGGAGGAGGCGCCAGGCGTGGAGGAGGGGCAAGGGGAGGCGTGCCCGACCGGGACTCGGCGGCAGCGGCGGAGTCGGCCACGCTCGGGACTTCGTCCCGAGCTCGGAGACGGAGGCGGTTGGCGAGCTGGGCTGGGCCTGGCTGAGGAGCTGGGCCGGCCCAGTCGGCGGGGATTCTTTTTTTTTAATAAAGATTTTCCGGACAACAAACATAAATAAAACAAAATAAATAAAAAAAATTATATAGGCATATAATATATCAAAATTTTCAGAAAAACATTTCTTACAAGTTGAACATTTTTCTAGAGTCAAATAAAATCAACGCACATTTAAAGAAAGCCAAGAGTGCTACTGCTCTAATAAAATCCATCAAAAATCATTTTAAAAATACCAAAATGAATTCAAATTTATTTCTCTCCAGTTTTCCATTGTAGGGAGTCATGTTACCTTATTTTCCATGTATTTTATTTTTGGAGAAAAATAATTTGTATAAAACCCAAATAACTCCAAATTAAAAATAATTTCCGAAAGGACTTTGAATTTGATCCTTTGAAACTCCCAACTCATATTTCATATGTTTTGAAGAAGTCATTTTATCTTCGCTCGTGAAAATCATTGAGTTGCATAAATTTTCAGAATTGGAAATATTCTCAAATGAAATTCAAATATTTTCAACACCCCTTGTCATTTAAATAAATGGAAGAAGTCATGTCATCTTCTCTCCAGGGTTTTGTGGTGAAAAGAATTTGAATTCACGGAGATCGTAAAAGCAAAAATGAAAGTTTGGGAAAGTCCTCTTATTCCCTCTCATTTAACTTTCAAAAAGTTTCAAATTTCACTCAACCTCACACAATCAATCAAACAATCAGTCATAACTATCTATTTATTATAACATTCCAAAATTTAGAATTTTGGGATGTTACAGTAACGGTAAAACACAACCCATCAATATAATCCTTAATAAGCGCAAACTTCTCTGGTATAGTGTAGTTGGGAGAATTTAAAAAAATAATAGGACTATCATGCATGGGTGCAATAGAAACAATTTCATTCTTAACATAAGGAACTATAGCAAGTTCATCTCCATAAGCATCATTCATATTGGCATCATGGCCACAAGCATAGCAAGCATGAATTTCATCAAAAAGGGATATTTCAAACGAATCCAAGGGATCATAGCAATCATCATAGCATTCATCCTTCGGTAAGCATGAAGGGAAATTAAACAATGTACAGGATAAAGAGTTACTCTCATTAGAAGGTGGGCACGGGTGATCAACCCGCTCTGCCTCCTTTTGTTCTTCGCTCTCCTCCTCATCTTTTTCATCTAACGAGCTCACAGTGTCATCTATTTCCTCTTCCACAGATTCCGTCAAAATATTACTCTCCTCTTCAATAGCGGAGACTTTCTCAATAAACTCATTAATATCGGCATTATATTCATAATTCTCATAGCAATATTTAAGTATAGCAAAACTTTCAGGTCTGTAAACAACATCATCATAATTTTCACACTTTTCAAACAAAGCTTCAATTTCACAAGCATCCTTAAAAGCAACAAATTCTTCTATTTGTCCCACATCATAGTAATCATATATACCATTAGCATAAGAAGCCAAGGTTTCATTTTCACTAAATTTACATGAAAAGGGAAGGTGTGGAGCCTTCATCCTAGAGCAACAAGTATAATCATATCTCAAGCATAAATTCCGAGCATACCAATGCAACATATGAATTTGATCCCATAATAGTTTCCCTTTTTGAGTCACGCGCTAATCCCTAAAGTATTCATGTTGATCCAATGTGTCTCCCATTATCAAGTTGAATGGGGTTTTCTCAGGATTATCAAAGTAGTGTTCAATATTTTTCACACATAACGAGCATCGAGGTTCCCCATCTCCATGTGTAGCAAGTACACCTATTTTTTTGGTATTTCGTGATATCCATAACTAAAGATATAGAACAACTTAGAACAGCAAATAAAATCTACTTAGTGATAAAGCAAACAAGCACACTAGAGAATATTCACCCCACGCTATTGCTCCCCGGCAACGGCGCTAGTAAAAGGTCTTGATAACCCACAAGTATAGGGGATCAGTTGTAGCCTCTTTCGATAAGTAAGAGTACTGAAACTAACGAGGAGCTAAACTTATAGAAAATATTCCCTCAAGTTCTATCGACCACCGATACAACTCTACGCATGCTTAACGTTCTCTTTACCTAGAACGAGTATGAAACTAGAAGTACTTTGTAGGTGTTGTAGGATAGGTTTGCAAGATAATAAAGAGCACGTAAATAAAAACTAGGGGCTGTTTAGATAAATAAACAATTAAGTTTGTATAGCGAGTGTGGAAAAGTGGTGGTCCAATAATAGCATTAAGATATATTGGTCCCCCTTCAATCCCATATGCATCAATTTCTATACTAGGCTGAAGCTGCCGTCACCCTTGCCCACCGATACATAGTCCTATCAACATAAAACTAACCCTATGGTGTGATCCACACGCGCACTCATATGATGGGCACCAAAGGATAGCAACATAACAACAAGCAAATTAAACCAATCATAGCAATTCACCAATCACCGATAGGACAACAAAAATCTACTTAGACATCATAGAATGGCAACACATCATTGGATAATAATATGAAGCATAAAGCACCATCTTCAAGTAGAGGGTATAGCGGGTTGTGGGAGAGTGGACCGCTGTAGATAGAAGGGGGAAGGTGATGGAGGTGTTCGTGAAGATGATGAAGTTGTTGGAGTAGATCACCGACACACGATGATTGCCCCGGTGGCATTCCAGCGCCACCGAGAGAGAGAGGGGGAGAGAGCCCGCCCCCTCCTCCTTCTTCTTCCTTGACCTTCCTCCTAGATGGGAGGAGGTTTTCCCCTCTGGTCCATGGCCTCTATGGCAGCGATGGGGCAGGAGCCCTCCAAGATTGGATTTCTCTCTCTCCCTCTCTCTCTCTCTCCCTCTCTCTCTCTCTCTCTCCCTCTCTCTCTCTCTCTCTCTCTCTCTCTCTCTCTCTGTTTCCTTCTGTTTCTGCGCCAAATTCTGGCCTTTCACCATTTCTTAAATTCGCGAAGATCCGTAACTCCGATTGGGCTGAAATTTTAACACGATTTTATCTGGATATTAGCTTTCCTGTGGCCGAAGAAGGGCACCAACCGCCTTACGGAGTGGCCAAAAGCCTCCCAGGCACGCCCAGGGTAGGGGGTGTGCCCCTAGGGCTTGTGGGCCCCTCGGGCATTGTCTCACGTTGATTCTTTTTTCCAAAAATCACATATATTCCAAAAAAATCTCCGTAAATTTTTATCGCGTTTGGACTCCGTTTGATATGGATATTCTGCGAAACAAAAAACATGCAACAAACAGGAACTAGCACTGGGAATTTGATCAATATGTTAGTCCCAAAAAATAGTATATAAAGTTGCCAAAAGTATATGAAAGTTGTAGAATATTGGCATGAAACAATAAAAAATTATAGATACGGCGGAGACGTATCAGTGGGCTATAACGACCCTCCACTATGTAGGCCAAAACACGTGCCAAATTCACTTTTGATGCATTTGGCATCGATGCCCTCCATTGCTCACCTGGTGCCCCAAAAGAAGTTCAGGGCATTGGAGAGCCTACTTGCTCCGGTGCCAAATTAACTCACGCAATGAAAAAACACTTGCATGGGGGAGGGAGAGGACTAAAGCAATAAAAGAACACTTGTTTGGGAGAGGGAGAGGCTGGTGTTGTTGGATTGATTGATTTGTTTATACATGTGGGTCTGCGTGCACAGCGGTGCCAACTCTCTCAGATTGCAAGACCGGCGCCAAAATCTTTTGATTTGACATTAATCCGTATTATGTGGCATACTTTTGAGAAGTATGGCATCGGCCACATAGTGGAAGGCAACAAATGCCCAAGCTCTTCATGTGCTCGTAGGTAAATGAGAGGAAAGAGAAAGAGAGAGAGTGAAAAATTATCACTAGCCTTAGAGGCAACCCTATCATATGAGCGAATGATATTGGTACCTCTTGATGACGCGATAATCTTATACAACCAGTTGCTCTAATATGTTCTCTTCTTTTGTAGATAAAAAAGACCCGGAAATGGATAATGTGCTGCACTATAACAATCTCATCGAATCCCTTGTTCTCCATCTTACAGAAATTGATTTGATTGACTACCGAGGCAGCACATCTGAGATTAAATTGGCTAGGTTCTTTATTCTGGAGGCAAGTGTGCTCAAGGTAATGAGGTTTGGCATTCTCTGGCGCAACAATGAATGGCGTGCTGATCACCGCAAGTGTCTAAGACTAAATGACAAAGGCTCTGCAGAAGCTGAATTTGTTTTTGAAACATCAAATTGCAAGAGACAAAAAATTTATTTTCCCATTAGTGACTTGTCTGGGCAGCGGATTTTAGTTTGTACGATAATGTTACATCCACCTAAAGTAACGAAAATTCTTACATCAACTTCCTAATAGTTCCCACTTCGTAGGTGCAACATTACTCCTAGCATTTGTAATATCAGTTTGAAACTTGTAATATTACGACTATCCAGCACGAGGTAATTTACAATAAATGTTTGCGTGCATAGGTGCGACAATGATATACCTATTACTCGAGTACAATATTTATGACTACTCGTGGCAACGCACGGGAAATTATGTGGGACACGGCTAGTTGTAAGCAGGCTAGCTCTACAGCCATGATGATAGTGACTGCACGGTGAGGCTGACTTTGGTATGCCGAACACGCTGCCTACACTCAGGTGTCATCTCTGGAGCAGGGTCTTGTCACTTCACTGTGAGGAGGGGCACATAATAATTTGACCAACGGGTCGTATAGTACTACTACAGTACTACTAGTACTACCACCTTCGTCTGGATTTAGTATTTGGCTAGCAATATCTAGTAATGCATGTCACAAAAAATATACTACTGCCTCCATAAATAAATACATGGAGTATTGTTTTATTCAGTTTTGTATGTAGTTTCCGATGATATTATACACTCTCCCATTCGGTAGATGGCTCAAATCTGAAATCTCATCAATCAGACTACTATTGTACTTCCTCCGTACCGGTGCATTAGTCACATTATGAAAACCAAATAATCCCAAAACTTTTACGCGCGGTGCATCAACTACCCACTTCGTTCCCTTTTTTTGCCACGAAAAAAGAAATCAGCCAATAGGAGACCTGGGGTGTGTATTCATTCAATGACTTGAGACTACTTATTAGCACAACAGGTAGTGCTCAATTCTCTCCATGCAATGACAGTAATTCCAAAATAAACATCAAGTTCTCTCGTTTTTCCCCAACTTGGTCTCGGTGAGATGACTATACTTCACTGATACGGAGGGAGTAAGGGCCAAGGAGTAGATGGGCAACAGACACGTGAATGCAATGCAGTCTGCACTTCTCATATAAAGGCTCCCCACCAGACCAATCTACGAAATCCTATGCACCTACGCACCCTAACCAAGGGCAAGAGTGATCGCTCCAGTCGCAAGATCCGTTGACTAGAAGCTAGACCCATGGAGGCGGTGAGCGCGAGCATGAGCCGGCTAGGCCAGATGGTCCACGAAGCCGGCCTGTGGCCCGGCACCGAGGAACATCTCCAGGTCTTGCTTAAGGCTGCCAGGGCGAGAGGCCTCTTGGATGGCAGATTTGTCTCCTTGATCGGCGAGGTCCTCGTCACCTTCCTCGACAAGTTCACCGCAATCAAGAAGCGCGCGGACGACCTTGACGTACGCCTCCAGCCCACGTGCCCAAGCTCTGCGATGCCCGCCACCCTCAACGACCTCTATGGTGACAACTTCTTCGACGCACTGGTGGCCCTGTGACTGCCCGCCGTCGCGCCAGAGAATGTCCACCTCGAGGTCGCGCTCGCCGTGCAGTGCCTGACGTGGCAAGACACCATCGACATAATCACCCACATTTACAAGAAAATCGTCCACAAGGACTACTACGTGCGAGAGGAGTACGATAGGATGCTGGCCTTCTTGGACCACATTGTTGAGAAGCAAGTTGAGCTCGCCGCCAATGCCGCTGCTCCTCACACGTCGGTTGGTGACCCGGTGCACTATGGCGAGACAATGTCATTGATGGATCCGTATGCATCTTTATTTTTGTGTCAATCCCATGTAGACTGTAATTTTCTTACCTTGTGAATCAACTTCATAACTTTTGTACGTACCATGCTTGAACCGCGCCACAACCAAACTTCTTATATATTAATATTAATGTCTAATGGGAATGTTTAGGTCCCATGCAAGAAATGGGATGGATTTCAATCTTCTGGGCATGGTGGTTCAATTTGCGACGGCACACACATAACAACCAAAACAAAGTCATTTTGGAACAAAGAGCTGCCATGTTACAATCGGAAATAGATGTATTATTGAAACCCTGGGCATTCTACTAACCATTTAAGTCCTGCCACGCATCCCTCTATTAATTGGCTACTAGGAGGCGCCGTGCGGGGTACTACCTCCGTCTCGGTTTATTATTACCCTTAGTGTTTTGTGCCAATTTTTGACTAAGAATTCAATTAACAAAAAATAGTATCATTGGAAACTATGTTCAAATACGAATCTAACCATATAAATTTTAGTAACATAACATGCATTAACATTTTATCAATTGACTCTATGGTCAAATTTTGACACGAAATACGAAAGGACCAAAAATCAGGACAGTGTCTTTGAGTAGACGGGAGGTGTGCAAGCAAACCGATGCATACGCTCACCCCAGACGGTCGTTCCAGCCCGCCCCTAAACGCACAGTGGCTAGGCATATCACTTACATGTGGGACCGCATGTAAGGAAAGCGATGATGGCCGAAATTGGCAAAACTCCCCCGCTTATCACACGGGAAAAGCCCAACGCTATCATTTTGAATCATTATTTCTACTTTTTGAGGCAAAATCGTTACTTCTATCTATCGGTCGTGCCAGGAGCAGAACCCAAGTGTGACAACTTACTAGTAGTACAAGTTCAAAAGGAAAAGCCTGCCTTGTTCACATCACACCCCCACACGGTTGGTCTGGCGCGCCGCTCAAGGGGGGAACGAGTGTTGTCTCACATCTTCACTTACAAGTGGGGCCATAGTTTAGGAAACCAACTATCGGCAAACCCCCACCCCACCCGCCACGCGATGGTTGAGTTTAGAGAAACGAGGAGGGAGAAGAGATAGCTGTAGCACGAACTCCAAGAAATATGGTGTCAGATGGGAGTCCTGCTGGTGGCGTGTGTCGTACTCCTGGACGTGAATGCATGTTCTGGCCCATTCCACCCTACTATATGTCGAGGATTTGAGGTGCTGGTCACGTACATCAAACACATTAACATATGGCCCACCAAACATTGTGGAAAAATTTCCTACAGTTTGTGCTAGGCTAAAAAGTGTTCTTTGATAGGGTGGAGGGCTGGTCTCATGTTTAAAACTTATCGTATTACGTATACGTAGACGTAGAGATAATGCATCAGTTTTGAAAGTTTGAATCCAAACATCAGAATGCAATTTCTACCATTGATTGGACTCATCCAACGACCTAGGATGAAGGGATTCACAACTATACATTACAAACACCCGCCCGCCACGCGAAGCATGTGAAGCTAACTCTTAGTACTACTGTTGATTGGACTCATCCGATAACCTTTTGCAATGCACATACAATTATGTATTCGAGATTTTTTTTGCCATGTCACAACACCCACTCCAAGAAGAAACTCGAAATCCATTCATAAATCTCTACTCTTATAAAAAACAGAGTTGGTGATGATGGTGTGCCTGCCATCCTGCAATAAAGGACGTCCGATCTATATCTGGTGGATAGGAAGCAAACTATGACAATTTTGGAAAAAGATACCCACACCCCTCTCCACATTTGCAGATGATGCCTTCCCTCGTTCCTCCTTATCTCCCACAAGATAAAGTACTCATATAAATGCATCTTGAAGTTCCCTGCAACGCACGGGGATCTTGCTAGTATATTTCGAAAGAACTAGCAAGCTCTATCTTTCGGCCAATGCATGCACGAGTAGAGACGAGAGAAATTTGCATGCGAGGGATTAAGGGAGGGAGGCCATCATGACTTCATTGAATCCGCTTCTTCAAGAAAACATACCGCACCAGCAGTACTACTACCAGACGCGAAGACTGGGGGACACTGTAGCACGTCATATCACTCTAACCCACTAGGCCAAGCTAGCAGCCTAACACGCAGGAAAGCCCCGCCCTCATCATTTTGTTCTGGATTTCTATCGATCGATCACATGAACATAGCCTAGTTTAGTAAGTTTGTCACATGCATATCATTTAGTATTACATACAACAAGTCATCAACGTACAATGACAATGAGGATACATTATACTAAAGTTTTTATCACAGAACAAAATAACAAAGCAACGAAATAAACTTCAGGTCAACCAATCCTCGGCGTTGGAAATGCTTGTTTTGAACCATAAGTGATTCTCCGTGCAGCGCCAGCTATTGTTAATATCGAGACCAACGCAAGACTCATCATCCAGGCTAAAGCGGCCTATATCATGACGCATATTGTGATAGCCAGGGTAGAGAACCATAGAAATGTCCGAGGTATAGATACATGTTCTTCTCATAAATGGTAGTAACGTTGTGCCAACAACAGTTGGATCGTCTTTCACCATCATTAGATAGTTTAGTCCAACGAAGAGCGTGTTTTCTCCAAGACTATCAATATTGAACTAGGCAGAAGGTGTTGGTGTTAGCACACTAGTATCCATCCGAATACCCTGCAACGGATGTTGGAATAGGTTTGGGGAGTGCGACCATGGGAGACAACACCTGCTTCCTCTGTAACATCAGCAGTGCCCTGTATACAAACAAGAAGAGGTGATCCATCAGAATAAGTTGCTAGGCGCCACTGAGTATTTAGGTCCTGCTCATCTTCATGCTCGTGATCATCACCATCGCCATCTCCCCCTTGGTTATTAAATTTTCCAAGTATTGGTGTGGGAATGTTGACAGGACCTTGAAAAACACAAGAAGGTTAATTAGTGTACGGGGATACTAAACTCACATGCATGGCGAATGAAACAATTATAATTATAGTGGAAGACAAATGTACCGAAACAATAAGGATCCCATGCGAAAACAGTGCCACGAGTGGTGGAAACAAACACAATACCCTTGTATTGAATTGCATCATAGTACACATCGGTGTATAGAAACTGATTATTGAGCAATATCCATCGAGTCGAAGGACTAAGGCTGGCAACAAGCATGTTGAACATAGTGACAACACAAGCATTCCTATAATCCGAAGAGCGATTGGGAATTCGACAAATTTCTATCTTCTATAGATGACAGTCACCATGATCGTATTTGAACGTACGTAGATCATCTATGTGCTCAACCTCAGGGATGTCTGAGATTTTTGGAAGTGGAACCCGGTGACGAGTGTACACATTCACAAGTTCCCACTCGCAGTTGTACCCAATATAAACAACCCAATCTCCATTTACGCCTGCCCAGGCCTTACCTGTAAGCGATGGCATCTTAACATCACACGTATCATTATCAAGCGACATTAACTTGCACAAGGCGAGGCTTTCGTCGTCCTCGCGCCAGCGAGCAGGGTCATGGTGAAGAAGATAGGGGAGATCAAACCACTCCTGAACCCTTGGGTTCTTTGTAATGATGGTATTTGTTGAGTCGAGAATGGTCTTGAATGAACGTGCCATGCTAGTCGAGGTGATGACGTCGCACCGATCAATGAGCTCCTCCACCACGTCATCTTTCAGATCAAGGCAATATCGGGGTCGTTTCCTGCCTGTTCCCTCCATCGAGAAGATGAACAATGGCAGAAGGAAGAGTCAAGGCAAATGGAGGGAGTAAGAGCGTGCGATAGCAGTTCCAAATCGAGAGGGAAAGGCGAAGAGGCGGTGGACGGCTACCACGGTACAGGAAGAGGCTAGTGGGGAGCGGACGGTCGCCACGGTATAGAAAGAGGCGCCCCAGCATACATAAACGTCCATTAAGAAATTATACAAAAGTACTCGCAATCGTCTCACTGACATGTTGGAACGGGACCACATGTCAACGAAACATGGTGTGTCATTTCCCGTGCAAAATGCGATCTGGCCGCGTTGGCCCGAGGTGCCGCATTATTTCTCGACTTTATTTTTTATGGCACGTCGTTCAGTTTTGAAGCACAACTAACTGGTACTGTATGCAGAGAAAATATAAACTACTGTACCACTACTCCACCTCTAGTACTAGTATCAAGAAAGATATATAGGCTGGAGCTTCAACGCTTACTTGCTAAGGGCTGCCCACTTGCTTCTCACACTATCACCCTCTTTCCAGATCTAAAAAAGATGGCGGTGGCCCCTCTCTCCCTCCTCACTGGTTGTCACTGATCAGCCAGGATCCCGTCCGCTGGGGAAGAAAAGGACGTGCAGCGTTGAAGCACTCGTTGTCGGCGAGCAAGGTCACACACTGACGACAAGCCGTCCTATCAGACCTAGCGCCCACCCGGGATGGCCTCCGTCCCCAAGATCGCTGCCATAGTGTGTGCGGATGACGATGACCACGACCGAAGCCACTTCCCGCTAACCCTCAGGTATGCTACCTCTTTTCGAACCATACCCGTGTTCTATTGGCCCATCTGCCATGTCACTGCATGTGGATATTTTTCTACTGCACCATATCCTCAATTTACTATCCTCTGCTCTGCTGGTCACGCAGACGAAAACCTTAATTTGCACTATTAAAGAAACCCTACTTCATCCAGACTAATCCATGTTTGGTTTGTATAAGGAATGAAAGGGAGAAATATTGTTGAAGAGGCTAGGTATCGAACCCGCATCTAGGTTGAAAAGGGGAAAATCACTAGCTAAGGAACGAGTCTCATGTCTCTTGGTTCAAAAAGGGTAGAAAGGCATGACAACGCAATAGAGAATGACCACGTCGATCGGTTTGTTGTCCTCACATAGGAAAAAGGTGGCCGAAGAGAAAAAAATGGACGTAATCCATATATGTTGCCTGGATATTTGTTGCTCTAGGCAACCATCCCTCCTCGCCACTCTATGCGTCGGTGAAGGTACATCGTACTGGTGCGCCCACTGTCCGAATGGGCCTCCCCATGCTCTTATTGCCACTTTTTTGCTGTTAGTATAACGCCACCGGTAAAGTCAAGCAATGCTACTACTAAAGTGATGCCACACACTGGTACCATAAGGTGCTATACAAACGGTTTTTAACCCCTTTCTGCGATGACATTTGGAACCGTCGCCAAGTGAGTGTGGGCGATAGGGGGGTCCTTCCCACATGACCCGTAAACCGTCAGGAATGGGCGGGCGGCTACTGACGATCGCCACAAAATAAACGCATGAGAAGCCGCCCCAGTCCCACACGTTACATCTCGACGTTACGTTTCTGATTGAAGAGACATCCCAAATGATTAAGCCGCTATAGTCGTGTGAAAAAGGTGGATGTCAACATTTAATATGCCAATATGTTTGTGATAGGTATGTTATCGCACACGGTTCAAGAATATAAAATGTGTGTGGTGCCTCCACTAACGCCAACGTGTCCATCTTCATAATTGTGTGCGATTGGTATTCCTATCACACACGCACACTGGATTGAAACATTTGCCGTATTACCATGAATCGCACACGCATATGAGATGAAACCGTGTCTGCGTCCGTCGGGCATCGCAAACGTTTCACGTCAAAGAACTGATTGTTTTCTTTTTTTTCATCGCACACGCTGTTTTCTTTCTAACCGTGTGCACATTATTTTATTCACTCATGTATATTTTTATTTTTTCCTGTAATTTATTATTCAAACTGCAAATATTGAAATATGAAATGTGTAATTCAAATTCTCAGCACAATGGTTCAACAAAGAATCCATAAATAAAATTGTCATTACAATATGTTCAGTAATTACATGATTAGAACTCAATTAACTCTGATGAACCACAATATTTACAGGCGGTAAAGGTGAAGAGACAAGTGTAAATCATTTTGACTGCCGATGGTGTTGAAGAAGCGGAATGCCCACAATGTGCCTTCCTGCATGCCATAGGCACGAACAAATTTTGTCCAACCCCTTGTCACGATCGCCCGCCCATTCTTCACCGCCTTCAGGAAAACTTCTAGAGCATTATCATGGTAGCATGAATTATATAATTTAACCTTAGTTGCCTCCACTCTGGTCATGTAGTTTGCAAGGTAATCATCAGTAAATAGCTTTGGAAACCACTAGAAAGAGAAAAATATCAGATACTGAGGTCTAATAGAGTAACTTGTTTTGGGCAGGGGGAAAGGCAACACATTACTTACCATCCTAAAGTTCACTGTTGTCTTGGAAAAAGTGTAAATAAAGTGCTTAATTCTCATCACCCGTTTCTTTCGCCTAACAATCTTTCTTAGTTTCCTCACTTGACGCTTATTCATGAATATCTCATTGGCCATACACAAAAGGGATCGAAGCGTGGATCAGTACCGCTCAGATATGTACCTACAAGCAACCAGTAAATGTTAGAAGCTAAACTGAGATTGAACAAATGATGTAAAATACAATTACCTACGTTCCTAAGTACACGTATTTTTTAGAGATTTCAATATGAACTACATACATATGTATATAGAATTATAGATATAGTTTAGACTAGAATCTAGATTCACTCATTTTGCTCCTTATGTAGTCTATATTGGAATCACTAAAAATACTTATATTTAGTAATAGATGGTGTATAAGACATGGGATGCGGCTAACGTCGATGGCAAACAACAGCATCGCCCATTGTATCCCTGTGTAAGTACATGGAAAGCCAATGTTAACTACAACAGGGTTAACATCCACCAAAAATAGCAAATGGTAATAAAACGGCAACATCTGTAGTGATATCTACATTGCGAAAGAGTAGCACGGCAGCAAAGGGACGGATTAAAAAATGAATACAATTGTTAATTGCAACAGGCTTAACATCATCCTAATTCATGTTTTGTAAGTTTGTAGCCATTGTAATACAACTGTTTAAAAATGGATACAACTGTTAAGTGCAATAGGCTTAATGGCCATTGAAACCGGTACTGATAAAAATGCAATTGGCAGAGTAAAACATCACAAGGCAGGTGCTGCCAGAGCAGATAATGGCCCAGTTGTCTATAAAAAGGTAAGGAAAATAATTAAAACATGTCAGGCATGTTTACTACAACATGCTTAATATATCGACCATACAAAACATAGCCCTTAATTGCAACTAGTATTGGTAAGATTGAACTTGTGAGTACATACTTGGTAAGTCCTAAGAGGTAGTTGCTGTGGCACTTCATCTTGGCCAGAGCCCGCCCAAAGTCAACGGCGGCAGAGGCGAGCTGTTCCTCCGGGTCGAAGCGTGGATCAGTGCCACTGACATGTGTACCTACGGGCAACCAGTAAATGGTAGAACTTAAACTGCAATTGCACAAATGATGTGAAATATTGTAAGACATGGGATGCAGCTAACCTCAACAGCAAACAACAGCATCGGCCGTTATGACCCTGCGTAAGTACATGGACAGGCATGGTAAGTAAAACAGGGTTAGCATCCACCAAAAATAGCAAATGGGCATCATCTCTAGTATATCTTCATTGCGGAGAGTAGCATGGTAGCAAAGGGACAAATTAAAAAATGGATACAACTGTTAATTACAACAGGCTTAACAACATCCTAAGTCATGTTTTGTAAGTTTGTAGACATTGAAATACAACTGTTTAAAAATTGATTCAACTATTAATTGCAACATGCTTAATAGCCGTTGAAACCGGTACTGATAAAAATGCAATTGCCGAGTTAAACATCACAAGGCAGGTGTTGCCAGAGGAGAGAATGGCCCAGTTGTCTATAAAAAGGTAGGGAAAGTAGCTAAAACGTGTTAGGCGTGTTTACTAGAACATGCTTAATACATCGACCGTACAGAACATGGCCATTAATTGCAACTGGTATTGGTAAGTTTGAACTGGTGAGTACATACTTGGTAAGTCCTGAGAGGTAGCTGCTGGGGCACTTCATCTTGACCAGAGCCCGCCCAAAGTCAGCGGCGGCGGAGGCGAGCTGTTCCTTCGGGTCGAAGCGTGGATCAGTGCCACTAACATGTGTACCTATAGGCAACCAGTAAATGGTAGAGGTTAAACTGCAATTGCACAAATGATGTGAAATAATGTAAGATATGGGATGCAACTAACCTCGACGGAAAACAACAACATCGGTCGTTAGGACCCTGCGTAAGTACATGGACAGGAATGTTAAGTACAACAGGGTTAGCATCCACCAAAAATAGCAAATGGTCAGCATCTCTAGTGATATCCCGAGTGATGTATTGTAAGTTTGTTGCTGGTATTGGTGAAATTGAGCTGGACAGTTAATACTTGAACATCACACAGTGTGCAGTATTGAAATAAACAAGGCACGAACATGCTTAATACATCAACCGTACAAAAGATAGCCATTGCAAGTGGTATTGGTAAGATTTAGCTGGTCAGATCATAGATGTTATGTCCTGGGGGTAGGCGCTGGGAACTTCATCTGGGCCAGAGGCTGCACCATGTCGGCGGCGGCGGAGGCGAGGTGTTCCTCCGGGTCAACATCCACAGCGGCCATCGCGCCATGGACCGCCATCAGCTCCTGGTGGTGGGGATTTGGAGGCATGAGGATGTTTCGCAAGCGCCATTTAAGCAATCAGGCCGGGGCCGTGATAGAGATCGGTGGGTTACCTGACTGGATCCGAGCAGAACGTAGATGTGGTTGAAGCTGTGGTTGCGGCGGCGGCAGTTTGAACTGCCGGTAGGGGGAGGCGCGGGGGGGGGGGGGGAGGGGGAGATACTGAGGAAATTTGATGGGTGAGGATGTGGCTGGAGGAATAAATTCTGAATTCGCGCGCCTAGTGAAAATTTCGCCGCGAAACTTGAAACTTGGGCGGCGGAAACACACAACACAAACGAAGCGCGTAACATACTCGTGTGCGAGAAAACAAAAAATTGGCAGATCCTGTCTCCAAAAAAACGCACACGGGTACGACATAGAAACCGTGTGTTTTGTGATCTTCTAATGGTTAATGCAAAAAAAGGCACATGGGCACACATGCTAATCAATGCTCTTACCGACATTGTACGTTAATACTACAAACTTAAAGTACTATTGGTAATTTGCTCTAATACTACAAACTTAAACTACTTCTCACATGCTCCCATCGGGGCATGCTGGCCAGACGCCGGCATTCTCCTTCCTGGCCTTGTAGGCGGCAACCCACCATGCTTCGATCTCTGCTAAGCTCTCCTCACCACAGCGTGCAGCCTCTTCTTTGTTATGGCGGTGGGACTCTCTTTTCTTGACTGCTTTCTGCCTTTTTTGCTCCTTCTATGCGGCTTTGGCCGCCTCTAGATCCACCGCCCATTTGGCCATGGCAACCTCAAAGTCCGTCCATGTAACTATGTGGCCGGCAGCGGTGATGAACTCAGCGCAGTGAGATGCCACCGCTTCCTTACCATGTGTGTGGTCGCAGGCGGCAAGGAACGCGGCATGGCGGGATGCCATCGCTTCCTTACTAGTTACTGTGCGCCGTGGTGCCATGACGCTTGGAGAGAGTTGTGGGATGGAGGGGCCGGGCAGCCGTACAATGTTGTGGTATTTAAGAGCTCAATGACAAACGACAAAGGAAATTTGGCTTCCCTTACAATTTTGCTCGTTCATTATCGCACACGGTTCATCTCTGTCGCTTCCGGATACAGTGTGCACCGAGCCTATTGTGTGTTGCGTTATGATTGGCCAGAACCCCAGCCACGCGAATCGCGTGTGTGCACCATAGGATGCGCCGCGATCGAACGACAATCCACGTCCCTCACATCACACCCTTGCAACTGTAGCTGGATTGGATTTATATGCGCTAAATGCCTAGAAAATGCACATAATCCCCTAAATATGGTAAATGAGCCCAGAAAAATGCCAAATTTAAACACGGTGATTTGCGAGGTGTATGTTCATCGTAGAAAAAAAACTCCAGGGCAAAGAACGAAGAAAATTTGGATTTCCCTTCAATCTTGGTGATTTCCCTCTCGAAAGCATGTAACTTCATCGGTGATGGTTCGATTTATGAAGGGTGTGCATGATGACATAAGCCAAACCTTCTCAAATTTTTACCAGGGCATGGTGAGGTCATACCATGGCACCATGCCAGGCGTCATGTTTTTCAAGCATTTATTTCATTTTTGCTATAGTTGAAAACCCAACAAACAAACGTTTGTGGTTGACTATTGCCACACATTTCACTGAAATATCTGTCCATTCCTTGTAAAAGGCATGAGAATTTACAAATATGGCACGAGCATGGTTTTCCGGGCCGTTCTTGTGCACCCTTTCATGCACCGATTGTTTTAACTTGAATTATGTGCATTAATGCCTAGAAACTGCCAACCCGCTGCTAATGATGCCACGTCACTTCGATTACTGTTGCCAATCTCGCGTTAGTTCGAAACCGATTCAAATTCAAATTCAAAATCAAGAAAATAATAAAAGTTTTCGAATATTAAAACTAAAATGTTCGTAGTGAACCAAGTATTGCTTAGGTAATTATGGTGGAGACCACACATTTATAAAATATTTAAATATTATAAGATGAATAAAACAGTAGCGAAAACTATTATTTAAATACTTTTAAATATATTAAATAATTACGAAACTATTTTAGATTGGGTAGCAAGTTAGTGTGGCAATGGCATATTTGGTAACATCAAATTAGGTGCCATTTTGGTATTTTACAAAAACAAAAATAAAAGGAAACTAAAAGAAAAGAAAACAAAAGAAAAACCCCGGCTCCTCATGGGCCTCGGCCCATCCCACCCCACTGGCCGGCCCTACCGAAACGGCCCACCCCGACGCCCTGCTTAACCCCCTCCCCCATCCCTAACCCTAGCGCCACTCCCATGTTCCCCCACTCCCCCACTTCCTCGTTTGGATCTGGATCGGGAGGAGCCCGATCCTATCGCCCCTCCCTCCCGTCGCCTGCCGCCGCGGCCACCTCGCCGTCGCCGGAGCAACCTCGCCGGCCTACCTCCGCCTCCTCGCCGGCCTGCCTCCTCCACAACATCGTCGTCCCCATCGACCACCCCGACCCCCGCTGCCCTTTTCCCTACCAGCCCCGTGAGCTTCCCCTCCCTCCTCTCTCTGCCGTGCCGCGCGCGCACGCCTTCGCATCACCGCGCCCTTCTGCCCGCTGTGGCTCGGCCGCAACCGCCCGCCTCCCTGCCACCCACGGTCACGCCCGCAGCCCAGCCCCGTTGCTGCTGCAGGCACCTGCGGCGCTGGGTCGTGCCCTGCGCCCCCATCCCCGCCGTTCCCAGCTCGTCGCCGCCTGGCTCCACCACCCGCGCGTTGTGCCTGCTGCTTCCCTTGTGATAACAACCTTTATTATGCAGTCCATCGCTTTTATTGCTTTGCCATCATAAGTTCATACAATGCTTAATTTTCTCTTACACTATATGATCTAACACTTTTAGAAGAAATTTTTATTGCCTTATTGCACCGATGAAAACTTACCTGAAGGATCTTGCTCAATCCTTAGGTAGGTACGGTGGACTCTTCAATATAAGATTTGGGTTTAAGGGTTTTTGGATGCAGAAGTAGTATCTCTACTTGGTGCGGAATTTTTGGCTAGAAAAGATGGGGGGCAAGCACCACATGTTGAAGGATCTATGAAAATATAACGTCTATGTGAATATGAACAAACATAAATCATTACGTTGTCTTCCTTGTCGAACGTCAACAATTTTGGCATATAATATTTTGATGCGGGCTCACAATCACAAAAGATTTCCATGATAGTGTATTTGCATGTGAAAGTTCTCTTCCTTATACTAATTATTCATGAATTGCTTGTATGACCAATATTGTGATTGTCAAGCCTCAAAAGATTTCACTTTCTAAACCCAATGTGAAGCTACCACTAGGCATGATATAATTTCAACATCATGACATTCAATTTATTCAACAATTTACTCATAGGATATAAGTGAAGCACTAGAGCAATTCCAAAGAAAAGAGCTTCGTTGACATGATGTGAATATCGCTTACTTAGCCTCCTTGGCAACTATTTCAGGACTCTATTTTACTTAAAAACTTTCAGATCTAAGTATTTTATTTAAACAGCAAGTAAAACAAAAATAAAATGACATTCTAAGAATAGCACAACTCATGTGAAGAAGCAAAAAGCTTAGGCTCAACCGATACTAAACGATAGTTGTTGAAGAAGAAAGGTGGGATGCCTACCGGGGCATCCCCAAGCTTAGATGCTTGAGACTTATTGAAATATTATCTTGGGGTGACTTGGGCATCCCCAAGCTTGAGCTCTTGTGTCTCCTTAATTCCTCTCATGTCAAGGTTTTCCTAAATCTCAAAAGCTTCAACCACACAAAACTCAACAAGAACTCGTGAGATAAGTTAGTATAAACCAATGCAAAAACCTTATCATTCTATAATGTAGCAAATCACTAAAATTATTATTCAACATTGCATACTAAATGCCTCTTCATATTTAATATTCCTATTCTCAAATAGAATCATTAAACAAGCAAGCTTATGCAAACAATGCAAACATAACAGCAATCTGCCAAAACAGTACAGTCTATAAAGAATGCAAGAGTATCAATACTTATTCAACTCCAAACATTATGAAATTCTACCACACTTTAGAAAATTTATCAAAGCTTATTATGCAAAAAGTTTCAACATTCTATCACATTATGACTTCCCTCGGGAATTTTTGCAACACCGATAAACTTTCTGTTTTCAAACAGCAACATGTATACTTGCAAGATAAGCATGGCAAAGGCTATCAATGCCAGTTTTATTGAAATAAAAGATGCAAAACATTATTTCAAATAACATCAAGCAAATCCTAACAAAATAAATTGACGCTCCCAGCAAAACTCATATCATGTGACGAATGAAAACATAGCTCCGAATGAGGTTCCGATAATGTTGGAGACGAAGGAGGGGATGCCATCCGGGGCATCCCCAAGCTTAGTTGCTTGGATCTTCCTTGGATATTAACTTGGGGTGCCTTGGGAATCCCCAAGCTTAGGGTCTTGTCACTCCTCATTCTCCTCATATCGATATCTCACTCAAAACTTGAAAACTTCAACCACACAAAACTTAACGAAACTTCGTGAGATAGGTTAGTACGATAAAGAGCAAACCATTTCACTTTGGTACTGTCAAAGACAAGATTCATAATTGTTTCCACACAATGCCTACTGTAGCATATCATTTCCACAATTTATATTGAGCAATATAAGCCATAGAAACTAGGAAACAAGCAAACTACGCATTGAAAACAGAATTTGTCAAAAACATAACAGTCTGTAGTAATCTGCACTCAAACCATACTTCTGATACTCCAAAAATTATGAAAGAAATATAAACACGTGAGAAATTTGTATATTAATCTTCTGCAAAATGAATCAACTCAAAAGCACTCTTTTGGTAAAAATAAGAATTACTTTCGTGAGTGCAAAAGTTTCTGTTTTTCATCAAGATCAAATCAACTATCACCCAACATGATCCCAAAGGCTTTACTTGGCACTTTATTGATCAAAAGCAATAAAACATGATCAATACAAGTAGCATAATCATGTGAACACACAAAAACAGTAGGTAAAAGTTTTGGGTTGTCTCCCAACAAGCGCTTTTCTCTAATTCCTTTTAGCTAGGCATGACGATTTCAATGATGCTCGCATAAAAGATAGGAATTGAAACATTATAAGAGTATCATGAATCACATGAAAAGCACATTTAAGCCAAACATGCTTCCTATGCATAGGGATTTTGTGAGAAAATAAATTATGGGAACAAGAATCATCTAGCATACGAAGGCAAACCAAGCATAACTTCAAGATTTTTAACACATAGAGAGGAAACTTGATTTTTTTGCAATTCCTACAAGCATAAGTTCCTCCCTCATAATAATTTTCAGTAGCATCATGAATGTATTCAACAATATAGATATCACATAAATCATTCTTTTCATGATGCATAAGCATAGACCTTTTGTTACTCTCCACATAAGCAAATTTATTCTCATCAATAGTAGTGGGAGGAAACTCAACAAAATAACTATCATGTGATTGAAAATTAAAATCATGATGACAAGTTTCATGGTTATAATTATTCTTTATAGCATACATGTCATCACCATAATCATCATATATAGGAACTTTGTTGTCATAATCAATTGCAACCTCTTCCAAAATAGTGGATTCATCATTAAATAAAGTCACGACCTCTCCAAATCCACTTTCATCAATATAATCATCATAAATAGGAGGCTTGCAATCATCATAATAAATTTTCTCATAAAAAGTTGGGGGACTAAAAATATGATATTCATCAAATATAGCATCCCCAAGCTTATGGCTTTTCATATCATTAGCATCATGGATATTCAAAGAATTCATACTAACAACATTGCAATCATGCTCATCATTCAAATATTTTGTGCCAAACATTTTATTGACTTCTTCTTCTAACAATTGAGCACAATTTTCCGAACCATCATTTTCAAGAAAGATATTATAAAGATGATCAATAATATGATGCAACCTCAATTCCATTTTTATGTAGTTTTATTTTATAAACCAAACTAGTGATAAAACAAGAAACAAAAAGATCCGATTGCAAGATCTAAAGATATAACTTCATGCACTCACCTCCTCGGCAACGGCGCCAGAAAAGATCTTGATGTGTACTACGCAACTTTATTCTTGTAGACACGTGTTGGGCCTCCAAGCGCAGAGTTTTGTAGGACAGTAGCAATTTTCCCTCAAGTGGATGACTTAAGGTTTATCAATCCGTGAGAGGTGTAGGATGAAGATGGTCTCTCTCAAACGACCCTGCAACCAAATACAAGAAATCTCTTGTGTCCCCAACACACCCAATACAATGGCAAATTGTATAGGTGCACTAGTTCGGCGAAGAGATGGTGATAAAAGTGTAATATTGATGGTACAAATATATTTTTATAATCTAAATAAATAAAAACAGCAAGGTAGCAAATAGTAAACAGGCACAAAAATGGTATTGCAATGCTTGAAAACAAGGCCTAGAGTCGTTACTTTCGCTAGTGCAATCTGTCAAAAGTGCTAACATAGTTGGATCATATGATTATCCCTCAAAGTGCAATAAAGAGTCACTCCCGAGTTCCTATTAGCGGAGAACAAAAGATAGAAATTGTTTGTAGGGTACGAAACCACCACAAAGCTATTCTTTCCGATCGATCTATCCTAGAGTTCATACTAAAATAACGCAAGCTATTCTTTCTGATGAATCTAATCAAGAGTTCGTACTAAAATAACACCGAAGCAAATTCATATTCATAATACTCAATCCACACAAAGAACTACAAACAGACCCCAGTCTTTCTATCGGAGAAAAGATAATAAAAATGTGCATCAACCCCTATGCATAAATTACCCCAATATAACCTCAGGAATCCGCAAGTTGAGTGCCATAACATACATCAATTGAATCAATACAATACCCCATTGTCACCTCAAGTATTCACACCGCAAGACATACAACATGTGTTCTCATATCTGAATATTCAATCCGACAAGACAAAACATCAAAGGGTAAAGATTCTATTCATCACAACAAGAGTAGAGAGGGGAGAAACATCATACGATCCATCTATGTTAACAAAGCCCATGATATAGATCACGAGAGAGAGAGAGATATTAAACACATAGCTACTGGTAATAACCCTCAGCCCCAAGGGTGGACTACTCCCTCCTCATCGTGGTGGCTGCCGGGGTGATGAAGATGGCCACCGGTGATGATATCCCCCTCCGACAGGCTGCTGAAAAGGGTCTAGATTGGTTTTCAGTGGCTACAGATCCTTGCGGCGGCAGAACTTCTGATCTAGGTTAACCCCGATGGGTTTCTGAATATTTGGGAATTTATAGTGCAAAGAGGGGGTGCGGGAGGCCACCGAGGTGGGCACAACCCACCTGGGCGCGCTAGGTGGCCCTGGCGCGCCCTGGTGGGTTGTGCCCCCTCGGGGCACCACCAGGTGCTGCTCTGGCCAAATGGATGTCTTCTGGTCCATAAAAAATCTCCATGGAGTTTCGTTACATTTGGACTCAGTTTGGTATTGATTTCCTGCGATGTAAAAAAACAAGCAAAAACCAGCAACTGGCACTGGGTCAATAGGTTAGTCCCAATAAATGATATAAAGTTGCTATAAAATGATTGTTAAACATCCAAGAATGATAAAATAACAGCATGAATACTTCATAAATTATAGTTACGTTGGAGACGTATCACATACTCATCATCATCATAGTCATCTAACCAACCCAGTTAATTGTACATAGCACATGATCATGAGTATTAGCTAGGACCTGCTACCCTCTCTCAGGTAAAATGTCATAAAACAACATAGCCCTAACTCTCCATTATGGAGAATGGAGATTATCTTGTCTCCAATTCATGGGCTTCGCACCATGTTGCCTCCAAGTAGCTCCCTGCGATTATTCATAACTTTTTTCCATCCTTTGATTGTGAGGTCTTCATTTATTTTGGAAATCATGTATGCACAGCGAAGAACCATAAGCAAACTTGGTCGTAAGTTCATAATATCAATGTGACCTTTCGTATGCATCAGATGAGGCACACAATCCTTCAGGATTTTTTGGTAAAGAGCATAATAATTATGTAGTAAGCATAGTTTAGCTTCAATTAGAAGAATGTATGCGAAAGATGCATTAGTGTCATAATAGTAAAACACCTTAGCATACCATCTCCATGGATGTTGATGTACTTCAACACGTGGACTAGTGGCACGTATTGACCATAATGTGGAGGAATTTCATAATTCTTATTGAAAGTCTCAACATCAATAATAAATGAGAAAATATGATATTTCTCCTCGTAAGTTAGTTCAGAGCCATTAGTGTAGGAGGTTTTGTCTACTACTTTCCATACATTTTTTGAAGAATGGAAATAAGTTATCAACTATTTTTAAATAAACAGTCACTAATACGCGTCGGTGCTATACGAATGTATTTTAACCCCTTTCCACGACGGCATTTGGAACAGTCGCCAAGTGAGTGTGGGCGATAGGGGGTCCTTCCCACATGACCCAGAAACCATCGGGGATAGGGAGCCAAGATGCATATACGGTACTCCTACTCGTTTGTGCTCGCATTGCCATCGTAGTCGGTATTCTGTGGTGCTATGTTTACGATGCGCGGCCCATGACAAACAGTTTCACTATTATAGAACGTGTATGATAAGCATACAATCACACACATTTGCTTTTCCCAAACCGTATGTGATAACTAATTAAGAAGATCAGCTAATCTTTCTACGAGTGTCGGACAGTATTACGAAACGTCGGACCGTCGTAACATCGTCGTACATGACAACTATCGCACACGCTATTCTGTGGTGCAAAATTTACGATGCATACATCGTCAGAAATAGTTCATGGTTGTGAATCTTGTACGATAAGGCAACTATCACAAACTTTTAGTTTGCCCGCACCGTTTGTGATATTGTCTGACATCACACACGCTTTGCAAACGGCAACTGTGTGCATGCTTGCACACGTTTCCTCTTTGTGAATTGTGTCAGATTATGCTGTATATCACAAACGTTTATGTTTTACCAACCGTGTGTGCCATAACTACCTGGAGAGCGAATTTTACTGTAATTTAATTGCTGCTATTTCAAATTGTACCGAATTTGAATTTGAATGTATGCTATAGATTTATTCATATCCATTAGGTTCAAACAACCAATGCTTTATTCGATTCATAGGTACATATGTTCAAGAATTACATAAGAACCAAATAAAGATGATGAACCATAGTTGTATACTTGTACTATTAAAGACGTTAAAGAAAGAGGCGAAATACATTCTGGTTGCTGAACAAGTTGAAGCAGAATACCCATATTGTGCCCTCCTCCATGCAGAAGACACACACGACTCTAGTCCAACCCCTTGCGATGGACGGCCACCCATCCTTCACGGTCTTCATGAAAACGTCTAGATAATCATCGTGTTATGTTAGAAATACTTTAACCTTTTCATGCCCACCAATCATGTAGTTTGAGAGGTAATCTTGAGTAAACTTCTTTGGCAACCACTTCAAAGGAAAAAGATTCAGACATTGTCATCTAACACAACTCATTATGGGCAGTAAAAAGAAGGCTGCAGAGTTCTTATTACCATCCTGCAGTTCACTGTTATCTTGGATAAAGTGTAAAAAATAGTTTAATTGCCATCTTTTGACCCATTTTACTAACAATCTTTATCATCTTCCTCACTTGATGCTGGTTCATCGATATCTCATTGCCCCATACGCAGAAAGGGTCAAAGCGCGGATCTTTACCAATGACATATGTACCTAAAAGCACCAAGTTAATATTAGAAGCTAAACAACAATTGCACAATGATGTAGTACAACAGTCTTTTATAATATCTTATAACATCCAATATACTCACATATTAGATGAATTAACATCTTATATTATGGGCCGGAAGGAGTTTATTGCATTCTTACAAATTATCGGTTGATTAACTGCTGTTGTATCCATTGGTTAGAGTTAGTTTGAGCAAGTTCAGGCTCAAATAGCCCTAAAGTATATCCAAACATGAGGGCTAGTTTGAGCTAGTTGCATCTAAACCACCCAAAAAAAACTATCCAACCCAAGAGGTGCTAATTGGAGCTAGTTCTCCTAGTGCATTTATTGTCAATCTAACCCTGTCATCCAAACACCTCTTTGGATGGAGTATTGTAGTTAGTTCAGGGTTAGTCATGAGCTCGAAACTAACTCTAGCCGCTAGCTAAGTTGAGTATGCAAACAGGGCTGTGTTGTTGTTGCTGCTGCTGCTCTTCTACGTATATCTAGACATCATCAAAACATTAAGGTAACACTCTTCCTTGTTGCTATGTAGCCTAGGATTGCATATTTAGACATTAAGTACAGTGCATGTTGCTTTGTAGCCTTAGATATATTACACATGGCCCAAGTTAACCTAATGATAAATGGGTTACAGATATATTCCGTTAAAAGTCTGATTCACCGATAAGTCCCTTATCAGCCCCCGACCAATATGGTACCAGCTACCAATATCCTGAACAGTGAGTATATATAAGCCATGGGATGAAACTAACCATGATGGAAAACAGCAGTTGTTCCCAAAATTGTCCTGTGTAGGTACATCGAGGGGCATGCTAAGCACAACAGGTTAAACATCAACCAAAATTATCCATGGCAGACAAAATAATATCCAAAATATAGCTTCAGTGTGTAGGTTTAAGCACGCTAGTAAAGTAAAACAAGTGGAAAGGTGTGTTAACTGCAATAGGCCTAACATTTAACAACAAGCAAACATAGTCATTCAAACTGGTATTGTGACGGTCTAAGTACACTGGTTATTGTTAAATAAAAATGGAAAGGCGTGTTAACTACAAGATGCAGCAACCAAATGTAGTCATTCATAGTGGTATTGTTGAAATTGGTACTGATGAAATTGAACTGCATAGTTCATACTTGCACATATAGAACATCCCTGTCGGATTACGGGTTCCGGCAAACCCTTGAGGTTCCAACACTGGGGTGCGCACGAAGATCTCTCTCCCCCTAGCTGACACTCTCGCAACGATCCCAAGGCCAAGCCCTCCGAACCCATAGAACAAGGGACACAAGAGTTTATACTGGTTCGGGCCACCGACGTGGTGTAATACCCTACTCCAGTGTGGTGTGGTGGATTGCCTTGAAGGCTGGGGATGAACAAGTACAAGAGAAGAAAAGCCTCCTGAGGAGAGGTGTTCTTGAGCTCGGTGAGATTGTGTGATTTGGTTGGGAATGATCTAAATCCCCCCCTATGGTGGTGACTAGTCCTATTTATAGAGGCCCTGGTCCTCTTCCCAAATGTTTAGGCGGGAAGGGATCCCACAACGGCCAATTTGAAGGGGGACACACTACTGGAATCAGCTAATTTGCCATCTGCCAGCTCTTTGCCGTCTGCTAGCTGACGGCAAAGAAGCTCTTTGCCATCAGCTACCCAAAAGCAGACGGCAAAGAAAGGGCAGACGGCAAAGAAGCTCTTTGCCGTCGGCCAGCGGACGGCAAAGAATCTTTGCCGTCCGCTGGCGGACGGCAAAGAGTGAGGTGGCCCCCACCCCCCGCCCGTTTTTGAAAAACTTAACGGGCCACCTCTTTGCCGTCCGCTAGCAGACGGCAAAGAGGCAAAAAAGCGGACGACAAAGGGGGGCGGACGACAAAGAGCCTACTACCTAACGGCCCGTACCCCCCGCCCGTTACTCACTTCTTCCCTCTCCCTCGCCGTTTCTCTCCTCCCACGCCGCCGCCTGCTGCGCGCCGCCGCCGCCCCGTCGCCCCCGCCGCCCCGGGGCCCCGTCGCCCTCACCGCCCCGGCCCCCCGCCGCCCCGCGCCCCACCGCCCGGGCCCGGCCCCCCGCCGCCCCAGGCCCGCCCCCTGCCGCCCCAGGCCCGGCCCCCCGCCGCCCCAGGCGGCCTCCTCCACCGCCCCGCCCCCTCCTCCACCGGCCTCCTCCACCCCCTAGGTGAGCCCCCCATTTTTCAGTTTTTTTCTTTTTTTCCTTTTTAGTTTTAGTTTTAGTTTAGATTTAGTTTTAGTTGTAGTTTTAGGTTTAAGAGTAGGAGGAGGAGAAAAAAGAAGAAGAGGAAGAAGAAGAAGAAAAAAGAGGAGAGGAGGAGAAGAAGAAGAGGAAAAAGGAAAGGAAGAAGAAGAAGAGGAGGAGGAGAAGAAAAAAGAAGAAGAGGAAGAAAAGGAAGAATATGAAGAAGAAGAAAAGGAAAAAAGAGGAAAAAAAACCCGACCCGACACGGCACCCCGACCCCGACCCGGCACCCCGACACGACACCCCGACCCCTAGACCCCGACCCCGACACCCCGACCCGAGCCTGACCCGACACCCCGACCCCGACACCGACACGGCACCCCGACCCCGACACCCCGACCCCGACCCCGACACCCCGACCCTGAGCCTGACCCGACACCCCGACGCTGACACCGACACGGCACCCCGACCCCGACCCGGCACCCCGACCGACACCCCGACCCCGAGACACCGACCCCGACACCGACACGACACCCCGACACCGACACGGTACCCCGACCCCGACCCGGCACCCCGACCCGACACCCCGACCCCGAGACGGCACCCCGACCCGACACCCCGACCCGGCACCCCGACCCGACACCCCGACCCCGAGACCCTGACCCCGAGCCTGACCCGACACCCCGACCCCGACACCGACACGGCACCCCGACCCCGACCCGGCACCCCGACAAGACACCCCGACCCCGAGCCTGACCCGACACCCCGACCCCGACACCGACACGGCACCCCGACCCCGACCCGGCACCCCGACCCCGAGACCCCGACCACAATACCCCGACCCGGACCCCGACCCCGACACCCCGACCCCGAGCCTGACCCGACACCCCGATCCCGACACCGACACGGCACACCGACCCCGACCCGGCACCCCGACCCGACACCCCGACCCGACACCCCGACCCCGAGACCCCGACCCCGACCCCGACACGGCACCCCGAGACCGACACGACACCCCGACCCCCGACACCTCCCGAAAAGGTGTTCTTTAGCCTTCGAGAAGCCGACGGGGTCATATATTTGTGAATTATTAGTTAGGTCATATATCTTTCGATTTTGTTATGAAAAACATCATATATAATTGTGTTGATCGGGTAGTTTTAAATGTGCAGTTGTTTCATCGCTGCGAGGTTTGGTGTTCGATGACCTCGCCGTGCGTTTGACGAGCTCTGCCCCTTCGTTCGTGGGTGAGCACAAATGACATGTCCTCCTCCCCCATTAATTATTTGATCTATTCCGATGAAACTTGATAGCTAGATATATATGTGTCTTGAATCATCAGTGTGCGTAACCAATATGTGTCTCCCGTTCGAAAGCGTCATAGTTATAAATATGCATGCATTTGCATATTTATAACCTTGATTCTTTCGAATTGTCCAACGCTATCCATGGACAGCCCGAGTATGTTTAGATTGGGTTCGTTTTCCCATATGCTTTGCTCCGGATCCGACGCATAAATTTCGTCAGTGCCTCCCCTGTTGTTCTCCGGGTACACATCCTCCCTGTTTATTGCAGAGACGTGTATCAGGAGAACAGCGGGGAGGTGCTGCCGAAATTTTGCGTAGGATCCGGGGCATAGCATGGGAAAATGAACCCAATCTAAACATACTCGGGTGGGATTAGGACCTATCATTACCTATTAGAGTGTAGGTTGCACGGACGTAATAAAATTGACAAAGTAGATCAACTGATGAATACATACATGCTGAATTATATATATATATATATATTTGTTGTGTGTCTAGTAGCTCTGAAAGTCAAGATGAGTGATCGTGCGTGGATGTACACCGGTCACACTGGTCAGAAGAAATGGAGCACTGAATGGTTCACAAAAACCAAGGGGTTTGTGCGAGCCGCATTTGCAAATGGCCAGAGGAAAACCTGGTGCCCTGTTTACGGTGCGGCAATTGGGAAAAGAGGACAGAGGCTGAAATGGGCAAACACCTGCAGAAGAGTGGTTTTACGCCCGATTATACGGTGTGGACATTTCATGGTGAGTCTGCCCAACGTGACCGAGCTGAGGTGGATCGTCGTCGCACCGACGAGCATGGTATCGGGATGGAAAACATGGTGCAAGACTTTGATGATGCTCGGGATTCGGACGAGGAGATGGAGGAATCTGCAAAGGCCTTCAATGAAATGTTGGAGTCTTCAAAACGTCCGCTCCATGAGCACACTGAGCTTTGTCAGTTGGATGCCATCTCACAAGTAATGGCTCTGAAGGCTCAGTTCAACTTGGGCAGAGAATGCTACGATGCAATGATGACAGTATTTGGACGCTTTCTACCCAAAGGCCATGTAATGCCTGCAAACCTATACCAGTCGGACAAAATCCTCCGTGCACTGAAGATGCCCTATGATAAGATACATGCCCGTGAGAAAGGATGTGTCTTGTTTAGGCTTGACTATGCGGACTTGAACTATTGTCCCATTTGCAAGTCTTCTAGGTATGTTGTGATAGACAACGGTATGGGTGAGAAGACACAGACCAAAATCCCCGTTAGTGTTCTTCGGTACATGCCAATCGTACCAAGACTTCAACGTCTTTTCATGGTCGAAGAGATGGCTAGACAGATGACATGGCACAAAACGGGCAAAAGAACCGAACTAGATGCAGATGGGAATCTGATGATTGTACACACATCGGATGGTGTTGCGTGGAAAAAGTTTGATGAATTACATGGTGACAAAGCGGCAGATCCGAGGCATCCTCGAGTCGGCATCAGCATGGATGGGTTCAGTGTGTTTGGTATGACGGCAGCCCAATATAGTTGTTGGCCCGTATTTGTCTTTCCACTCAATCTCCCCCCCGGACAGATTATGCAAAGAAAGAACATTTTCCTGACGTTGATAATTCCAGGGCCCAACTATCCGGGGAAAAATATGAATGTGTACATGCAACCGCTTAAGGACGAATTGCAAGAAGCCTGGGATAATGGGTTCAAGACATACGATGCCTATAGCAAACGGAACTTCATAATGCGTGTCTGTACATGTACTCGACGCATGACTTGCCGGCGTATGCGCTATTCGTTGGCTGGTGTGTGCATGGAAGGTTCCCGTGTTCCTGAATCCTCGCCATATGTTCAGGAAAGACAAGAAGAACTTCATCAGAGGTAGAGTTGTCAAAAACTCTGCACCACATGCATTGACAGGCCAACAGACCCTGGATCAGTTAAACGCTCTCGAGCCAGATCCCGAGCGTCCAGGGTACTTCAAGGGGAATAATTCTAAGCACGCCTGGACTCACAAAACATGCTTATGGGATCTGCCTTACTTCAAAGACCTCCTTTGCCCACACAACATCGACGTGATGCACACTGAGAAGAATATCGCCGAGGCACTTTTTGGTACATTGTTCGGCATAGATGGGAAGTCAAAGGATAATACTAAGGCTAGAGTCGATCTGGAGGCGCTATGTGATAGGCCGTTACAAAACATGAAAGAACCGAAAGGAAAGCAGAACTGGACGAAGCCAAAGGCATGGTTCAATCTTGGAAGGCCGGCTATGAGGGAAATTATCTTGTGGGTGAAAATGCAGTTGATGTTCCCCGATGGGTATGCAGCGAATCTACAGAGGGGAGCCAGTCTTGATAAATTGAAGATATTTGGTCTCAAGAGTCATGATTGGCACATATGGATTGAGCGGGTAATGCCGGTGATGTTGTGTGGCTTCATCCCTGAGGATGAATGGCTAGTACTGGCAGAACTCAGCTATTTCTTCCGTGTTCTTTGTGCGAAAGAACTATCGCCTGGCGTGCTAGAAGAAATGGAAGAGTTGGCGCTGGAGTTGATCTGCAAGTTAGAGAAGATCTTTCCACTGGGCTTCTTTAATCCAATGCAATATTTGATTTTGCATCTCCCGACCGAGGCAAGATTGGGGGGGCCCGTGCAAAATCGTTGGTGCTACCCAACTGAGAGGATGCAGAAGACGCTTCGACAAAAATGTAAAAATAAACGTAGAATTGAAGCATCGATGGCTGAGGCATTCATCACTGAGGAGGCGGCAAACTTCGTGACAGCACACTCCGAAGCCAAAAATCGTCATTTGCATAATCCGAAGCCTCGGTACAATGCTGACGACCCTAAAAAGGGTGGATCCAACCTCAGCCTATTCAAAGGGAATCTCGCACCAGCCAGTGTTTCAAATCCAGTATCTTTGGATAACGAACAATGGCGGACCATTTCGTTGTATATCTTCAACAACCTGATAGAAGTGCGGCCGTACATCGAGTAAGTTCTCGGTACATAGTTTCGCAACTTCTATTTCCTTTGAACTGCTCTTATTCCTGGATATTTCATATAGTCGATACATCGCCTTATTCTCGTATGGAGCGGTGATCCAAAAGGATTCTGTCGAAGAGTATGAGCTTCTCGCAAAGCAAGGAGGCGGCTATCCCGGTTTCATCTCTTGGTTCAAACAAACGGTAATTTCTATTATACTTGTAGGCTAATTTGTAGGCGGCTATCCCGGTTTCATTCGTTAATTTGTGCGTAATGCAACAATCCTTTCATATTAAACTTGTAGGCTAATTCAGAGTCTATGGACGCCGAATTGAGACAAGTCGCTAATGGTTTTGACTGTAAGGTCCATTCATTTGACAAATACGACATCAACGGGTATCGCTTTCGTACCTATGGCAAAGAGCTATCTATGGCCGACTGAGTCTACAAATTGTTGTGTATCTGCTATCAGCGAAGGAGGTACCGAGTATTATGGGAGAGTTGAAGCAATTTATGAACTTCTATTCTATGGTGAAAACCCACCGAATGTCGTAGTCTTCAAATGTTATTGGTTTCAGCCGAAGGAGACTAGAAGGACTCATGAACATATAGGGCTAGTTGAAATCAACCAAAGCACCCATTTAGATGTTCCTGATGTCTATATTACGGCTCAACAGGCGACCCAAGTATTCTATCTACCGTGGGCCTGCCAAACTAATCCAAATCTGAAAGGTTGGGATGTCGTTTATGAAGTGCCGCCACGTGCTAGACTATCTCCCCCAAAGGAAGAGGATTATGAACCTCACATTAACCCAAACACATATGAAGGAGAATTCTTCCAAGAGACACGTCTTTCCAAAAAGCGTTTCAAGAACCGCTATACTTCACCCCAAAACATTGAAGTAGACAGCGACAGTGAATCTGACATCACCCCAGAGGAGGAACAAGAAGAGCCGGAACAAGAAGAGCTGGAACAAGAAGAGGTTACTGCTGCGGATGACCTGTCATTGCTTCACCGATTACGTCAAGGTGGCCTTGCACATGTTGATGCCACTGAACCCTATGAGCCCGTCATTGATTATAGTGATGATGATGATTATGCATTTATTGATGATACTGATCGAGATTATTAGTAGTGTCAGGTATTAAAATTTTTAATGTTGTACTTGATGATGATACACTTAAGTGATACACATATTATTATTCATGTCGGTCTTTTTTTTATGTTGTACTAATTTCGTTTACTGTTTGTCATGGCAGGTGTTGAAAGATGGTGGGCGCTGGTCGGGAGCGCGCCAAGGCCCCTTCTTCGTCGGCGCGTGGTCTGAGGTCTTCGATTCCAGACGTACCTCTCCGCCGAGCGTTGCTGGACAGTATGTCCACACCGCCGGGCCCTTCTTCGTCGACCGCGGTGCCCAGCAGGGGACGAGGTAGGAAGAGAGGAGGTGGGGCACGTGGTCGCGGGAGAGGAGGTAGGGTGACTGCTAGGGCACCTTCCTCGACGCCACCCCCAGCTGTTTCACCCGAGCACGTGACTGCTAGGGTGGACTCGTCCGAGGAGGAGGCTACACGGACCCCGGTCCACGAGCCTCCGGTCCACGGGTCTTGGGCCCACGAGCCTCGGGTCGACTGGCCTTCGGCCCACGAGAGTTCGGCCCACGAGACCCCGGAGGAGCACATGTCCGGATGGGGTACCTGGCCGGATCAGCCCGAGGAGCCGAGTGGCCATGCTGGTGATAGCGGGGAGCCGACTGATCTTGAGGAGGAGGGTGGCACCATGTACCAACGTGGTGCTACACGGCTCCCGTCCGTGCCGGCGACCCGCGAGCAGAGGTGGTTGATCTTCCCTGATGGGGAGAGGTACGTAAGTGCATTTAATATATTTGTACCTTCTGCATTCACGTTTCTTCAAATAACTAATGTGTTGGCCTTGTCATGCTGCAGGTGTTGGGACCACCATCATAGTGTCCGCCGGCCCAACTCCGTCCTTGGAGTTCTTTGCCGGCAAAACTTCCCGGGGTTTGTCACGTTGCCTGGTGAGGGTCGGCTTCCAGAGCTTGGGTTGAGCTGGGAGCACTACGTGGCTGCCCCGGCCCCGCCGGATGTCATTATCGACGGTGTCGTGTGCGACACGAGGGCAGACATGGTGATCAGGACGTTCTGGGTAATTTCTCCTTTACACATATCAAAATCTTCAACTAGCTAGTTATTAATTGTACTAATCAATATTGTCTCATTTGATTGCAGACATTCTACAGGTGTGAGGAGGGATACGAGGAGGAGTGCGCAAATGTTATCCAGAACGTCTGCAAGCGCCTACTCCAGAACTTACGGCACGAGGCTCGGGTGCAGGCTGTTCGAGACTACTACGCCTTGCGTGGTATCAAGAAGACCAAGCCGGCGTGCCGCGATAAGTTCCTGAGTAAGGAGCAGTACATGAAGGTAATTCTTAAGGCCTTCTACTTAAGTTCCTTCATTTAGTAATTCTTAGCCGTAGCGCTCAAGTTTCTATTTGCTAACTTAGGCGCCTCCGAGATGGTGTGCGGATCGGATGGATTGTTGGGAGGTGTTGGTCGATGAGTGGTGCTCACAAGAATGGCTAGCCCTCCACAACCAGGCCAAGGACAAACGTGCCCAAATGGAAGGTGTGCCACACCATCAAGGCAGCTCCAACTTATATCAGTTCGGGCGCAACTGGGTATGTGGTTTGCTTCATGATTCATGCAATTCATTCATCATGCTAGCTTGAGCCCTTTAATTACTAATTTTCATTGTTTCTCTCTTTCAGGCACGCCACAATAAGGCGGATAAGGTGCCAGAGGTGTACGACCTGTATGCCATGGCCCACACTGGCTCTTACAAGAAAGTCAAGGCTTTCTCTCAGTCTGACCTCGATGATGCAAACAACTTCACCAACATCTCCTCCCACAACAAGCTCGTGAGATATAGAGATGAGGGGAAGGCGAGGAAAGGGGAGGACTTTAACTCGAGCCAGGGTCCCATTGATCCAGAGCTGGTGATGATATCTGGTGGCGGGAGGTCCCATGGCTCCATAGCCATTGGAGATGGACTTATCCGTTGTCCTAGCACTCTCCCGGAGATCAAGGCGCGCCAGTCGAGCTCCGCTCCTGAGATAAGGCCTCGTGAACGGCCAGTGCAACTCGCCATCAAGGTTAGTGATACGTACTCAGTTATCTTTCTCCATTACATTGTGTGCGCTTCCATCAATGATTATAAATGGTCATGTGAGTGGTGTTGCAGGCTGCTATACAGACTGAGAGAGATAGAACGGAGAAACTTCTGGCGGAGGCGGCGGAGAGGCAGCGGGAGATGGAGGAGAGGACGAGAAAGATGATGGAGGAGGAGAGGGCACGGAATAACATGCAGGCAAGGGCCATGTACCAGCTCCTTGTGGTAAGTTTCTTCTGCAGATTACTTGCTAGTCTTAACATTTGAGTCTCATTACTAACTAGTATGACTCTGTTCTGAAAACCAAATGTGCAGTCTGTGTGCGAGAAGTCCGGTCAGCCCGCTCCGCCGATGCCAGTGATTGCTCCTGGGAGCACGGTGAGTTTAGTTTGAATGGACATTACTTGGTAGTCTTAACATTTGAGTGTCGTAATGCTAACGAGACATTGGAAATGATCTTGGGTGCAGCTTAACTCCAGAAACGCATCGCACGATCCTTCTCCAGGTAGCGGCACTAGCCACCCCGCTCCTACACCTCCCTGATCACGGTAAGTTTCACTAGTGTTTTGCTTAACAAATGCATAAAGACCTAGACTTAGCTTTATTTCCTCCAATATGCTTACCATAATGACCTAGAGTTAGCTTATTTTCCTCCAAAATGACCCATTTTACCTAGGTTAGCTTATAAATGATGCAGTTCATCCAAGTTAGCTCAAAAATGACCCATTTTACCTACATTAGCTCCTAAATGATCCATTTTACCTATGTTAGCTTTAAAATGGCCCATTTCACCTAGGTTAACTCCAAAATGACCCATCTTACCTAGGTTATCTCATAAACGATCCATTTCAACTAATTTAGCTCATAAACGATCCATTTGACCTAAGTGAGCTAAAAAACGATCCATTTCACATAAATTAGCTCTTAAATGATCCATTTCACCTAAGTTAGCTCAAAAAGATCCATTTCAACTAAATTAGCTCTAAAATGACCCATTTTACGTAGATGAGCTCCTAAATGATCCATTTTACCTACGTTAGCTTTAAAATGACCCATTTCACCTAGGTTAGCTCCAAAATGACCCATTTCACCTTACTTAGCTCAAAAACGATGCCCTTCACCTTAGTTAGCTCATAAACGACCCATTTCAACTAAGTTAGCTCATAAATGATCCATTTCAACTAAGTTAGCTCATAAACAACCCATTTCAACTTAGTTAGCTCATATATGATCCATTTCACCTAAGTTAGCTCATAAATGACATATACTTCTTGTTCTAGTCTTCTTCTTGTTCTAGTCTTCTTCTTGTTCTAGTCACCTATTTCTAACTTTCTTATTTACCATTTTCCAGATTTCATTCACTTGATGGAAGCTAGCTTGCTATGATGGAGTGCTTGCTTTTCCTTTGATGAAACTTTGCATTGTATCTAGCTTGCTATCTCCATGACACTTTGCATTGTAATATATATATGGATGGAACAATGTGTATGGATGGAACTTCCTTATGTATGAACAATGTGTATGGATGAAACTGATGTGATATGTGATATGAAACTTATGTGCTAGATATGTGTTGGATATGTGCTGGATATGAAACTTATATATGTGATATGTGCTGCAAATTGTGGGATTTAATAAAAAACAGAAAAAACAGACAATATGCAGGCTCTTTGCCGTCTGCCACCGACGGCAAAGAGTTCTTTGTCGTCTGCCGCGGACGGCAAAGAAGCCACGTGGCAGCCAACTGTGCTTCCTGGGAGCTGACCCATTTGGTCAGTTTGCCTACAGTGGCAGACGGCAAAGACTTTGCCGTCCGTGGCAGACGGCAAAGAACCTGCACTTTGCCATCAGTGGCAGACGGCAAAGAACATGCCATCTAGTGACGTGTAGATGACATCATAAGGCGGACGGCAAAGACCAAAGGCTCTTTGCCGTCTGCGGCGGACGACAAAGGTCTGCCGTTAGCCACTTAACGGACTGACAGCGCAATTATTGCCGTCCGCCCTCTTTGCCGTCCGCCGCAGACAGCAAAGAGCCTTTGCCGTCCGCCGCCAGGAAGCTGACAGCAAAGCAGCTGTTTACCGTAGCCTTCTTTGCCGGAGCCTTTTGCCGTCCGCGGCTGACGGCAAAGGTCTTTGCCGTCCGCCTTTCGAGCCTTTGCCGTCCGCCATGGCAGACGGCAAAGTAGCTGTTTCCTGTAGTGACAGCTAGTACAAGCTATCCTGACAAAAGTAGTCTTTGCCTGCCAAAGGCTCTGGTGGTGACGATGTCGTGGGCTCCGCGATGACCTCCATCCTTTCGTCCTGCAGGTCTTGGTCTTGTTGCACCGATATGGAAACCTTTGCCTGATGCCTCGGGACTCCTCGCCTACACCTGCCCCTTTAGCACCAAAGAAGCAACCGGTACTCTGCGCCCGCTGGCGCCTGCCTGGCGCCCGCCTGGCCTTGGTCGTCATGGCTCAAGTCACGGAAACCTCGCGAGGCGCCCTCTCCTTCATCTCTCCGCTCCTCGCGAGCCAGCCTAGTGAGGCTGCCCCTGACGAGGTCTTGTGTCGTCCACCTCACGAGGCTTGGCCCCTCGCGAGGGACTTGAGTGTTTGCTGATGAAGATGGGCTGTACCAGGCCGTTGGTGGAGCCACGCCGTGGGCCGCAGGCAGGCAAGTCTGGGGACCCCCGTTCCCAGGACGCTGACAGTAGCCCCCGGGTCCAAGGCGTGCTCGGACTTGGCTTTGAGGTGGAAGCAGCAGCTGTCAATGGGAGGAATAATTTTTTTCGCATAACAAGGAGGCACTTCCTTCCGTGCGAAGATACAACTAGTGTTTCCCAGCTGTCAGGTGGAGGAAACTTTTTTTAGCTTAATAAGGAGGAACTTTCCATGCGTGCGACCATGGACCTTGTGGGTCCCAGCCGTCAGGCTCTCCACGTACAGTCCTCTTCCGAGGACACTCGTTTGTTGACCACGCCGCACCGAGCGCAGCGAGGCGGTGGACGACGGCGAGGCCCCGGACGGGAACGACTCGGAGATGGGAAAACGCGGTAGTGGAGTCGCAGATTGAGAGGAGGAGAAGGCTTATAACTAGTTCTGGTGCGGCGTGGGGCTGCAGTCGGTGGAGAATAACTGGAGGTGTGGAGGGGTGGAGGGATAGCATGGCCGGCGGTGGGGTAGCGCTTTGCAGCGAAGCGTGCTAAGTAGAGCCGCTAGCCACCGGAGGCCGGACCAGGCGGTCCCGACGACGCTGGAGGAAGAAGACGAGAGATTGAAGGTTCATGCCGGCCGTTGGATATAAATCCAATGGCTGTGGATGTCATAATCATTTGTTGACCAAGTTGACAACGCCTTGTGTAGGCTTCGACCTATTGGCCCACCTGTCAACCTGCAAAAATGTGGCATATATTTAACCCATGTTTTCTAGAATGTACAGTCCATTTGCTGGGCTGGGTGAACGAATAATTTCGCGTCAATGCGGCCCATTTATATTTTCTAAGGAATCGCAGTCCATTTGCACTTCCTTCAAATACACGAATTAGCTGGCTCATTATATATATAATGTTATGTTAGAAGGAGCAATTAATATCAAAAAATAAACCGGAGAGGCACATTTTTTATATACATAATTAACAAATTAGCGAGTTATTGCTCAAAATAAAAATAAGCGCGTTATTATTACATTGGTCCTTAAAATCTTCGCAAGCTTTTGTACGCAATCACCAGGATTTTCCTTGCGTGTGAGTCAAAAACAACCAGGATTTTCCTTGCCAACTTCTGTTAAACATGGGATGTTTTTATAATGTATATATAAGTCTCTATAAAATATACGATAATAGTAATAATATAAATATATATAATGTGGTTAAAAAAATACATTGGGCTGCCGATCTTTAAGAAAATGCCCATAGGCCGGTATGGACCTCAAAAATAAGTTGAAACCACTGTCACCGTATGTCGTGGGCTACACATGTTAAAATACCAAACCTAGGCCTAGCTGATACTTGTTCGCCCTCTGGAAAAAAAGATACCAGATCCCCGAGCGAACTTGATTAAAGAGGGGGCCGGCGGCACGACTGAAGAAGCACATCAGGAGTGATTTTTTTCTTCAGTGGATGGCTCTCGATGGCGTTTTTTTACTTGCCTCGGCACCATAGAACTTGTATTTTTAGCCTCCCAGTCCGTGGTGGACCAGCAGCCCATTTGCTGGGCGGGCCAACCTACAGAAACCAGCACTCCATTTTTCATCAAGCCCCAAAAACAAGGCAGTACTATGTTTGTTTTGAGTCCGAAAACATTACGGCAGGGGTTAAGCGGGGGAGGGGGCAAGACAGAGCAAAAAGATTAAAAAGAGCTAATGCGCCGTTGCTACCCTAACAAAGCAGGTGCAATTCTTCTCGGGAAGAAGGTGTGTCGTTGACACCCACACGTCACATACTCCACAGTAGGCATACTAACAAGTTCACACACAAGTACAACAGAAAAGGTAAACATTCGTATCAAACTCAGGTTCACAGGACACGTTCATATTCATAGCCAACATTCACTATCAACAACTCAAAAGATTAATATATACACAAGTTTAGCATGTCTATGGATCCAAATGATTGATAGATCACACAACAATATTCATAGATAATTCACAAAAAGATTCAGATATACACATGTTCAGTATGTTTATGCATCCAAATGATTGAGATCACAGCCAATATGATCCATGGATGAATTTTAATTACCTAGGGTACAGACTATTAAATGGTGTTCAGTCGGAGGTACTTCTTGCTAAAATTAATGCTTGTACGAGTAAACTTTCAAGTACATAAGAGGCAGCATAGACAATCTAAACTTTGCTTGTAGGTTTATCCTCAAATAGCGGCCTCGTGCCGAGGGAGGTTTGAGCAACTTGTCCACTACTTTCATCCAACTAGTTTACTGGCTCATCTTGGTCCTGTAGCTCGCCAAAATTCTACATTGCAGACTGGAAATGGTGTTCAGTCGGAGGTACTTCTTGCTAAAATTAATGCTTGTACGAGTAAACTTTCGAGTACATAAGAGGCAGCACAGACAATCTGAACTTTGCTTGTAGGTTTATCCTCAAATAGTGACCTCGTGCCGAGGGAGGTTTGAGCAACTTGGCCACTACTTTCATCCAACTAGTTTACTGGCTCATCTTGGTCCTGTAGCTCGCCAAAATTCTACATTGCAGACGAGAAAGGAGGTGGTTGAGAAAATGAACCACCCAAATTTTTTGTGCACTTCAACTGAAATGGAGCATCCCTGGCGTGCAGACTGATTAAGTGCCAGATGAATATACGCGTCAACTAACTTGTCTGGAATCTTTAGACTCCATGCCATACAGTTCGTTACCATATCTGCCGATAACCAAAAGGCACAAGTTGGGCCAAAGACTGGACTGCGTTTTTCTGGGCTATGCGCCAAGCAATATTTTTGGCGTTCACTCTCCTAATACTTGGAGTTTGACAACTGGTTGACGCTGGTTGATACTCAAATGAATATAGGCACTTCTTCTTGTCAACATCGATGCTTGTCTGAGTGAACTTTGGAGTACATAGCAGCAACATAAGTACCTGTCCATCTGATCTTTTTGTGCAGTTCTACTGAAATCACCCAATGTAATGATTTTCCTGCGAGTTCAGGCTCCAAGTTACTCCTTTATGAAATTGGAAAACAGTAGCACAATGCCAAATTAACAATACATATGACAAGCACAATAATCAGGATAAAGACCAGTACCAACCTGTGTGAGGTAGCATATAAATTACTATTTCCTTTCACTGGAAGCCGAGATAAGCCAAGCGACTGACAGCAAAGGAAGAATGCAAGCCGAGATTAGTGACTGACAGGAAAGGAAGGAAGCTGTCGAGGCAATGAAACACCCAAAGTTTTTGTGAAGTTCCACCAAAATCGAGCATCCCTGTAGGCACATATATTGAGAGAGTGAGATTACTGTAATAGTGGGACTAGTTGATGAAACATACACTAACAAATAGAAGCACCCTCATTATCTTAATGGGTAAAGTTAGCAACATAGTAGTCTTGCTTAAAAAGAGGTATTTTTTTATTTAATCAGTGCCAATTAGCTCAACACTCAAAGCATTGCCATGTATCATAGGTTGCAAAACTTTAACGTCCAAAGATAACGGAATTTCTCATGACAGTAGCACGATACAAATAGAGATGACAACAAACTAATATGGATGAAGGCCTTAGGCCGGTACAAACCTAAGGAAAAAAGCTTATTCATCTAGTCGCATAAGAGATGATAAAGCACTCACTGGAATCACTCAATAGTGTATATTTTTGTGCACTTCAAATGTATGGTTGAAATCACTCTTGTTTACCAGTGCTGAGATTATATCGAAAGATTACCAAGAAATTCTAGCAGAGTTAAAGCACTAGCTGGGATACAGTTCATTGTATTGTCTTGTGTAGTTCCACTAAAATGTATGATTGGGACAACATGATCCCTGTTTGCACAAGTAAGAACAAGGTGAAACCTTCATTAGCTTGGTGAGAAAGGATAGAAAGACATTAGCATATTACTCTAACAGTAGCATCAAGTACATGATGGACAATACGCAAAACATTGCCTCATTATGCCAATGGCAATAAATTGACATGCAAAACAATAGCACTATTATGTCATGACACTAATAATATTCCCTCCCTGCTCCACCACATGATTCACCTCCATAGACAAACATACACACGTAGATGATTCAGCATAAGGTGCTACTAAAGATTTGTTTAACTCCGACATGAAAATTAGGCAGCAATAAATTAGTGGTACTTAAGTACTCCTAATTAATTAAGTGACCTTGCAGGAGAGACAGCAGAAGTGGAAGGGCTCCCTGGAGGATCGTCTCACATGTAAGGTAGACGTTGCCGGAGCCCTTGAATGGCCTCGACTGAGGCCTCTGGCTTCACCAAGATCACCTTGGCACTGTTTATTCTTCTTCTTCTTCCTCTTCATCCTCTGTTTCTCTTTCTCCTCACCAGTTGGTGAAACCAAGTACATGATTGGCCTTGTATTTCCGAATTGGTTTTGTCAGTGAGGGAGTACAAGTGTACTAGTAAACACTAGCATTATTTTCGCATGGGAGTCGCAAAATAGAGATGAACACATGCATTAAATATCATTCTTACCTAAAGGAATGTTATGGCGCCAATATGGATGATGAGGATTGGAACACATATCTCCATTTGTGCAGTTCCACCGAAATGAATCAACTATTCCATTCTGACATTCCAGTTAAACAGCACAAAAGTCACTTCTTTTAAGAAGTGTTTTGTGCAGTGCACCAAAAGGTCACAACAGCAACCTGGTGAAATGGATATCCCTGTTTGCACAAAAAGCTACAATGGAAACAGTCAAAGTCTCAAACAATTACAAGCAAAAACATTTGGTTAAACTTGTCATGTCTTATAACAGTGGCATGTTTCATTTTACCAGGGGAGTTAGATTAAGAACAACTAAATATTTGGTATAAGGGCATGGGACAGTGGTGCACCAGCAGTCCAGCACCATGTACCTAAACAGGGGCATAAAGTGGTGATTCAGAGTTTGTTGCCCCAAGAAACAAACATCCAAGAAACATATCTGGGTTGGTCCCATTTTTGTTCACTCTAGCCACCTACTCCTATGTGTGGATAGCAAATCTAGTCCTGGTCATACCACTGTGTACAGCGTTACCCCGATATTTCCCTTTTTGACCAAGAGACCAGTTGGATGACCAGTCTGTACTACTTTCACCCCCTTTCCTTCCTATTTATACCAAGTCCGATGTACATACTAAATTCCCCACCCCCACTTTATTTCTTGTTTGAACCAAGTATAAGATTCGACTCCATGAAGTAGCTTTACCTCTAACAATAGAAGAAAAAAATAGGTGACGTTGGACCATCCGATCGAGAGGGGTTGAGAGGTAGAAAATGATGCACATGCAGCGACGTAGCGAGCTGGGGAAGTAGAGCTAAGGCAGTTTCGAAGGAACATATACCTGAAGGTCGTCGGGATGTGGATAGGTGGGCGGCGGGAGGCCGGATCCGCCCACACTATGGCAACGACGAAGGGATCGGAGGACCTCCCGCGCCGGCGCTCGGCCAGAGATAACGGTGCAGCCGGCAGTGGGTCTCCTCCCTCGCTGTCGACGATGGCCTAAACGCTGCCCCTCCTCCCCTTCACCGGCGGAGGGGGATACGTCCGGATCTGTAACCAGCGGTGAGGATAGAAAGACAGTGTTTTTTATGGGAGAAAGACAGTGTTACCACCCCTATCTTGTTTAGATCTGGAGAGGATGAGAGTGTGTGAATAGAGCAACCCTAGCAAGCAAGTGCGGAGGCTCCGGCCTATATATACGTAGTGGGGTAGTTTTCCTTTTTCACTCCATCAAAACAATCATTTAAAATTGTGTACTACGTGCATGGTCACCGTTTTTTTAGTTGTGATTGTTTTTTGAGATAGCTACCCGCTTGTTCCAAGTGGTGTTACGGTGTGCCAGGTCGCACTTTGTATCGTTCAAGTCTGGTACAAGTCCCTCCATTAAATGAACAACCACCCCTCTTAAAAATTGTGAACAAGCCCACGGCTAAAATTATCGAATACGTGGGTTGCCCCAACATGCATTATTATTTATATTTTCTACTCCCTCCGTTCCTAAATATAAGTCTTTTTTATTAGCCACACCTAAGACAAGAATTTTTTTATTAGCAGTGAACCCCACATGTCATAGACACAAAAAGTGTGGCTAGATTCCCTTAGGCAAGCCAAAGTGTGTCTAATAATTTGAGCAACTCAAGTTAGGCAAGTGTGGGAAAAATAATGTGGCAACATAAGACAAACATAGTCACAATCCAAACAGCCCCGTAATTTTTTGGGACATGCATGAAAATTTGGTTAGTTAAATTTATAGTCAAATTTTGGCAAGGTGCATCAAATCAACACATGCAAGTATCAAAAGGGAAGTCAGGGCATGCATGCATGCATGCGTTGTACTCCCTCCGTTTCCAAATATAAGTCTTTTTAGAGATTGCAACAAGTGACTACATACGAAGCAAAATATGTCTACATACATCTGTATGTTGTAGTCCATTTGAAATGTGTAAAAAGACTTATATCGAGTGCAGTGCTTTGATGTGTCGCGTCAACTCGTACAAGACCGAGAACTATGATTACTACAACACCCTCTCCCTCGCGGACTGAGCTCCGGTGCCTTAACTGCACCTGCCTTTGGCTGCATGACAGGTGGGCCAACCACCTGTTGGGCCCACCTGTCATAGATGCAAAGGAAGGAGCAGTAAGTCAATGAAGCTGCGTCCATCCCTCGCGCATGAGCGTGGTGGCTGGCATGACTAGTAGGAGCTTTCGCTACATGCTATCCCTCCCGCACGAGGTGGACGGACATGCAGCAGTGGATTCGATAATGTAGAAGTAGGAGTAACATCATTGTTCATCTTCTCGAAGAGGCGAAGAGCCAAGCGCAACCCGAACGTGGCAGTTGTGAACGCTCGCGTGGTGCGGTGCCTTGGAGCACGCATATAGCCAGGCTCTTGCATGAGACAAAATTGCTATTTGAGCCCACTATTGTAGTACTAGTACTTGCTAGTATAGCCCTGTAAACCAGAAAGGAGTATTTGCCTTTCTAGAGATTTCAACAAGTGACTAGACTACACCGCGTGCAGTACTCCCTTCCTTCCGGTTTATAGGGCTCAAATCTCAAATCTCATCAACCAAGGTATTTTGCGATTGGAGGAATGTATCTTGTACTTTACAAAACTATCCTAATTAAACACATGCATTAATTACGTAGTTCTCTCGTTTTACTCTCCGCCTTGGTCGCGGTGCACAATATTGAGCACGCCTATATGACTAGCCGCTCTATCTACATGCGGGACATCAAAGCATCCAGGCCCAGGTGCCATCCACCAAATCACAGCGAGGTGCTACAGTCAAAACTCACCAGTCACCCCGGTGTGGCCGTCATGACCCGTCATATCACAAAACCCACATCTTTACCAGCAGTGGTAAAGTGGCCTCGAAGTTGGACTGGACGAAGCAACCATCATTTCACTGGAATGCTCGTTGAAGCCCTTTCTCCCCTTTCTTGAAGAAAACCTCACACCAGGCTACTCACTTCTGCCATTTTTCTTCTGTACCGACGAAGAAAAGGTGGGCGAATCAGTGATGCTGCTATATTTTCATTCCAAGAATCTTCTTTTTGTGAACTACCGACCGATTCTCATAGCCTATTCTTTTCCCGTTTTCATTGCGATTGTGGTTTCCTTTCGATTGCTTTTTGTTTGTCAGTTCATTGATGGATCCTGGAGCACTAGGCAAAGAGTTGTCGGCGGACAACCCACTGGAGACAGAAATCTACAGGAAGCGAGCACCGACCAACGAGTTGACCATGTTGGCGGGCCAACCCATGGAGACGAAGAACTCCAAGAAACAAGCACTGGCCAAAGAGTTGACGACGTTGGCGGACGAACTCCTCAAAGAAAGTTGGAAGAACAGCAAGGGCCCCACCGTGCCTACCCCAGAAACTCTGATGACCACCTATGCGAGGCTCAAGGCCGAGTATGAGGAGATAGTCGCCGTTGAGAAGAAGTATTCCCCTGGCAAGGTGATGGCCCCCATCGAGGACGAGGAGATGGCCCCCGGAGGGATGGGATCCCCCGGTGAGCTGCACAAGGTAAAAAATAATGGCTTATTACCATAGTTGTGTTTTTTGATTATTTGCAATGTGCTTGCTAATATGTTAGGGTTGTGCAGGTGCCGGTGGACGTCCTTGATGATTCCGATGTTGCGGCCCGTCCTGTGGACAACGCCCCAGAGATCGTTTTCGATGTCGCGGTCCGTCCTATTGGCATCGCCCCGGAGATCGATTCCGATGCCACTATCCATCCTGTGGACATCGCCCCAGAGATCAATTCCGATGTCGCGGTCAGTCCTGTGGACATCGCCCCAGAGATCGATTGCCATGCCACTGTCCATGTTGTGGTCATTGCCCGAGAGATCGATGACAAGAAATAGTTGGTCGCGCTAATCCTTCAGGGTAGTTTGCATTGCCCTGTGTTTAATTACCAGAACGATGCATGTTATCAAACCATATTAGGGCTAGTGCACTGTCTTGTGTGGGCGGTACTTGCTACTTTTGTTTGATAGTGAATCATGTGAACCCTCTCCGAGTTATGGAAACAGATGTATCCTCACCAGCTTTTGATGTAATATATGGCATCCTTAGATGTAAGTTTGAACTGTTTATCATATTAGCAGGGCTTGTTTGATGATTCTTGGTGTTAGTAGGCTAGCTACTGGGCGAGCTATAGTACTTGCAAAACACTCACCGAAGAGAAATGTTGGGGCTGATGAGCTCGTGGTACGCTTATACTTAATCGTCGTCGATCGACCAATAGCCCAAACTCCTAAAACTGTAGGCTTTGTCGACACGGATACATTCAGGCCTCATTTGGTTCATAGGGTAGGAAAATCATAGCAAAAGTGCAGAGACGTACGACAGAAAATCATAGCAGTACAGAGACGTACTCCCTCGTTCCAAAATAGATGACCTATAGGCGGGCTAGTTCGGGCCTAGTGGGTTTCAGTGATATGACGTGGTATACTGCCATCCAGTCTTCGCGTGTGGTAGCAGTATTGCGGGTACAATAAGTTTTCTTGAAGAAGCGGAATTGAACAAAGTCATGATGGTTCCTTCGTCCGACCAACTTACAGTTGGAAAGGTTGGGCCTGCGATATGACCGGGGTAGACCAGGATAATTTTTTCAAAAAAATAGTATCATTGCTGATTTATATTTATTTTTTATTTCTGATGAATGCTAGGATTTTAACTCTTATGACGAAGAGTGCCAAACACGGCACGTGCTGGATGTCCCACACGTCAGCGAAAGGAGTGGGACATGGACAGCGTGGTAGAGCCCAGCGCAAAAAAAACAGCATGGTAGAGCGTCTCCACTTCTTCCACTTCTGGGTCGGAGACCACACATAGTAGTACTAGTGGTATGAACGATACAAAGTGTGACCTGGAGAGAAAGACACGTCTAGTTGGAAGGTCTCGGGGCATACACATAAACAAATATAAAAGCTAATATGTGCCTCCAACTAATATAGTAGTAGTAGAGTACTTAGGCACGTACTCCATAACATCACCATGCATTGCACGTACAACATTTAGTGGTGCTCCCTCCATTCCAAATTACTCGTCGTGGTTTTGGTTCAAATTTGAACTAAAACCACGACGAGTAATTTGGAACGGAGGGAGTACGTAGTAAGAGACAAATGCCGCCCAAGAGTTCCCTTCTCGACCCACTTTTGGGTGTTTGGTAGAGTGTATGGAGGGTGCATGAGTCCACACTAGTTTAGCACAAATACACTAGAAGCATGCATGAAGAGAGCATGCATGAAGAGGGGTGTTGAGTTGAGCATGCATGAAAAGGGAACAACTATGCTGAAACGAGAACGCAACCAAACACACCCTATATGCCATGCATGTTCATACCATTTGTGCCTTTCTACTTCACTTACTCTTGACTCCCCCATGGCCCACCTCACATTATCACCATATATATTTCTTGGAGTCCGTGCGCGGCGGGCGGGCGATCTCTTCTCCCTCCCCCATCTCTCTCTTCTCAGCCGACGCCCGCCGAGCGATTAGATTTTGGCTATCGACTGTTTATCCAATTGCAGTCCCACATGTTAGTGAAAATGCGAGACAACGTGTGTCCCCTCTGGTGAGCGGCGTGCGAGTCATAAGTGTGCCACCTTTTCCTTTTGAAATTGCAAAGCGTAACATTTTCATGCGATCGATCATAGAAATCCAGAACAAAAAGACGAGGGCGGTGCTTTCCAGCGTGTTAGCCGGGCTAGTTTGAGTTATATGACGTGCTACGTGCCGTTCACTTACTCTAAATTCATGCAAACAAAGCAAATTTCAAACTAAGCGGATGAAATTCATGCAAACAAAGCAAATTTCAAATTAATCGGATGACATTCATTACATTTCAAAAAGTTTTCCTATAAACTGGACGAAATTCATTACATTTTTCGCACAAACCATAGTAAAACCTACTGTAAACCTAATCTAAACGATCACCGGTGCCCGACCACCATGTACGGCCATGAACCTGAGAAAGCCGGCTATTGCCTTTGCCTCGTCCTCATCCGCCTCGATAACCTCCTCCTCTGGAGCACAAGGTTCTGAAGATTTCCGCCTCCACGTCGCCGTCAAGCGGCTAACCGGCCACCGATGTTTATCCTACCAAGCTTGGCGTCAACTGAGTGGAGGAGCGGTGGCCTTCTTGGGAACAGAGCGGCGGTGACCTACCGTGTACTACTCTTCCTCGTTTCCGGCTGCGCCCACACACGCGCGCCGGCTTCGTGGTCGTGGCGGCGGAGGGCGGCCGGGGGGGAGTCGGCGATCTCCTTTGTCTACTCCTGCGACAGTATGTCCAAGAGAGCTTTGTAGCGCGCCCGGAGCGGGGCCGCCGATGTCCTTCGTCTGCTCCTATGGCAGTATGTCCAAGAGAGCTTTGGAGCACCAGGAGGCCATGGTTGGAGTGGTGCCAACAGAAGGAAGGGACCGGAGGAGAATGAGTGTGGGTCTTTGGCTATGGCTGGGAGCTGGGGCTCAAGTTAATATAGCGGGCAACTGGCAATGAGCCACGGCAGACGGATCGACGGCTGGCGCCGGAGTAGGTTCAACGGCAGCCACGTGTCATTAATGTGGGGGGCGGATGGAAGGATAGCCGTGGTGTCGTTAACGCGGAACAGTCGCTTGCACCGGGATGCCGCGCGGGTGGCGCTCTCTCGGCCGTCGCGCTGCTGCAATGCCGGCGCCAGTGAGAAGGGCGTGAATGCGGACGCTGCTTCATTGACTTAACCGCAGGTTGCGTTGTATCACTGACATGTGGGCCCAATGGGCATCTGGCCCGCATGTCAGTGACACGCCGACTGCACCTGCAGTTAAGGCCGGTGAATGCGGCATTGATGCTCTGGAGAGACGGTGATCGTTTCAGGCGGGAAGCGCACCCTAGCGATGGAAGGGGTTTCGGTAGGCCAGGGCGGTCAGACGCTGGCGTGGTGGTAAAATGTGAACTCATGGATGACGAGCCTTTGAAGCGTTCATGCCACCGCGCCGCACACTAGCCGGTAAGGAAGCGATGGCATCCCGCTGCGCCGAGTTCCTCGCCGCCCACGACCGCACACAGAATGGTAGGGAAGCGGTGGCATCCCGTTGTGCCGAGTTCATCGCCGCTCGCGACCTCACACCTATGTGGGCGGAATTTGAAGCTGCCAAGGCCGAATGGGCGGTAGAGCAAGAGGCGGCCAAACCCGCACAGAGGGAGCGGAAAAGTCAGAAAGCACTCAGGAAAAGAGAGGCCCGCAGCCGCAAGAAAGAGGAGGACGCACGCGCTGCTGCGGAGAGGTCGGCGGAGATCCAAGCACGGTGGGGTGTCGCCGACAAAGCCAGGAAGGAGAACGACGGCGTCTGGCCAGCATGTGAGAAGTAGTAGTACTAGTAGTTAGTGTGTGTCTGTGTCGCCCGTACGTTTGTTTAATTAATTACGAGCATGTACCAGTACTACTAGTTACTACTGTAGTTTTTCGAGCAAATTACCAGTACATTAGCCTAGACTCAATGGAAAAATTCCTATCCTATGCATCAAATGGCATCTCTTTCTCTATAGGAATTGAGATGCATGTCATCTCACTTCCTATGATTTTCATATTCCTATAAAATTCCTATCCTATGAACCAAAGGAGGCCTCTACTGGAGTAACTACTATAGCTAGCAGTACTGCTGGTACAGTAGTTTTCTTCAAGAAGCGGAATTCAACGAAGTCATGATGGTTCCTTCGTCCGAGCAACTTCACAGTGGGTAAGTTTGGGCCTGTGATTTGAGGGCTCATTAGTAACTACCGCGGCGCGACGACCGGGGTGACTCTCCCTTGGAGTTCTGCGGCCATGGCATGTGGACCAGGATGGTCGACGTCCCACATGTCGGCGAGCGGAAGTATTCTTTCCGATATCGAGGAGCAAGGAAACCGCATGGTATAGTATCACTGGCGATTTATATTTATTTTTTATTTCTGATGAATGCTACCGTTTCAACTCTAACGACGAAGGAGTGCCAAACACACGGCACGTGCTGGATGTCCACACGTCAGCGAAAGGAGTGGGACATGAATAGCGTGGTAAAGCGTCTCCACTTCTGGGTCGGAGACCACACGTAGTAGTACTACTGTACTAGTGGTATGAACGATACAAAGTGCGACCCGGAGAGAAAGACACGTCTAGTTGGAAGGTCTCGGGGCATACGCGTAAACAAATATAAAACCTAATATGTGCCTCCAATTAATATAGTAGAAGTAGAGTACTTAGTCACATACTCCATAACATCACCGGGCATTGCATGTACAACATTTAGTGGTAGTAAGAGACAAATGCCTATATGCCACGCATGTTCATACTATTTGTTCCTTTCTACTTCACTTACTGCGCTACATTACACAGGTTCGCACGTCCACTCCTGGGTACATGTCCGTCTCGTAGTTCCAGTCCCACGTGTTCTTCATATAGATGGAACGATCCTTGCATGACACATGCACCTTGATGCTAGATGTCTCGCGTGTTGGCAAAAGGATGAACAAAGCTCGCGTAAAAAAAATAGAGTGGAAGAACATAGATTCCCGACGACCGAGACGGAGCAAGGAACCTCGTGGTGGAGCGTCTGCACTCATAATATTTTATATTATTCAGCGATATAAAATCAACCAATCATCTCCATAGTGGACTGGAAGAGTACGAAACATGACAGCCCAGTGTAGTTACATCATACTAGTACATGGCTAACCCACGCTATCACCATATTTCTTGGCTTCCGTGAGACACCTATCTCTAGTAATCCAGCAGCACGTTTCGCTTCTCCCTCCTCGTCTCTCTCAAAGTGCGGCGGGCTGGCGTTTTTGCATCTACTGAGGTCGGTTAACTCATCACATGTTAGCGACATGCCAAGAGCATTCTAAAAAAAATTCCTTTCACGTTCCGTTTTCAAAAAGAAAAAAATCCTTTCACGTACGAATTTGACTGTATGCTTTGAGCAACTTGCATGTCCTATACTGCTCCTGTTAGGATACTCTAACTTAGCTAGAGGTTAGACTAACTCATGACTAACCCTGAACTAACTGTAGCCAAAGAGGTGTTTGGGTGACAGGGTTAGATTGACAATAAATGCACTTGATGGAGAGAGAAAAGTGATTTTTCAATGGTCCCAATGAGAACTATCTCCAGTTAGCACATCTTGGGTGGGATAGTTTTTTTTTGGTGGGTTCGGTGCAACTTGCTCCAATTTAAACCCTCATGCTTGGATAGTTTAGGGCTATTTGAGCCCCAACTAACTCAAATTAACTCTAACCCATGGATCCAAACATGGCCTATGGCCAGCCTCGACGCGGAGCAGTCGCGTGCACTAGGAAGCGGCGTTCTCTCGGTCGTCGCGCCGCTTCAAAGCCGACGCCAATGAGAGGTTGCCTCCGCTCTAGCCGGGCATTAATGCGACACTAACGCTCCAGGGCGATGCTGACCATTTCACACGGGAAGCACGCGCTGGCAAGGCAGTATAGGTTTTGAACCGTTTCAGGTGTAGTACTGGTAGTTTGCAAAACTACTCAATTATTGCACTCAGTTTCCTATGAAATTGGGGTAAAAAATGTTACTCCACAGCCCGCTTCCCTTCTCCTTCCTCTTCCACCGCCCGCGCACGTCCGCGGGAAGCGACCGGTCAACCCTTATATAGGAGTGCTAGCACAAAAAGATGCATGCATGACCACTAAAATTTCCAGATTAAAGCGCCGCTCCGGCGGGAGTATGGCGTATGTTGTTACCTTCGGCAGGGCCATGGCTACTGGGCGACGGCGACCAGAGAAGAGGCGGCGGGAGGGGAATGAATGCAGCTACTGTTTGGGTTCGCCGTCCGGCTTAAATAAATGCGCAGCATCACGTGTACCCGCGGGTGCACAAATTGTAACATACGTGTCTGCTTAAGTGGACGTCACGTAACTGGTGTGTGTGTGAGTGAGAGATTCCAAGAGGCAGAGTGCGTGTGTGTGACTCTACTCTTCGGACATGTACTCAACCTTTTGCATCGGGATATAAGTATAATGGTATTTACTTTAGCTAGTGATTTCCGTGGCCATGTTAACGTGGTTGTGTAAAAAAAATGTCACTTCCTTCTCGTGATTTGCGTTATATAATTACAAGCAAGATGCTCGTGCATTGCACGGAACATCAATATGCATTTTTTTACAAAACACCGGTTGTGATTTACTCATGCAGGAGTAATCCCATGTGTAAAAACTAATGATATTTCGAGAATTTTATCGGAAAACTGGTATCTCGAGAATGTCATCAAAAAAATGAATGATGAGAGATAAGGTGAGGAGGAATGCAGCATGGTGATGACTGGTGGTCGGGATGGGCGGAGGCATGGGGATGGACGGCGCCGGCAGGCGGCAGCAGCCACCATGCTAGATTGTTCCAGAGACTTTCTTTTTTAATTGCTCAGCAATGAGGTTGTGGGAGATAAGGATGTGGAGAGAGGTGCGGGTATCTTTTGTAAAATTATCATAGTTTGCTTTCTATCAGTCAGATATAGATCAGACGGTCTATATTATAAGATGGCAGGCACACAATCATCGCCAACTCGATTTTTTATAAGGGTACAGATGATAAGTTTGCTAACTACTAAAGTAAAGTAGAATTTCTCCATGTTATACAAGTAAATTAAGGTGATTGTCTATCATACGGGTAAGGTTGGATGAAGGGTGGTAGGAACAAATGCTCCGCCTAGAGCATGTGTGTGTGAGATGGAGTCTTAGTGTGTGTGTGTTTGTGTGTGTGAGAGAGAGAGGATGGAGTCTTAGTGTGTGTGTGTGTGTGTGTGTGTGTGTGTGATGGGGTCTTAGTGTGTGTGTGTGTGTGTGTGGGTGGGTGGGTGCGTGCGTGTGTGTGTGTGTTTGTGTGTGTGTGTGTGTGTGTCGCGGGGTCCTCGGTGGCGGATGTAATTTAAGTGTGCATGGCTTCATCATAGAGAGGTGATGTGTATGACAGAGGGCACCAACGATGGGGTGCGAGAGAGAAAATGCCCGTAGAGAGGGAAGAGAAGGTGTGTGCGCATGAGAGGAGTCGACATCGAGAGAACGTGTTTGTTCGAGAGACACCAAGGAAGACTACTATATATCGATGGTGCATGTAGGTGGGAATTAAATGAAGGGGTGGTCTTATTGGTTTCGGGGATATAGGGGAATAGTGAGAGGGGGGTAGCTAGAAGGAGATTGTTAAGTGTGAGTGTGTGTTTTATCCATCCAGGTGGAAGTTATGTGCACACAAAAAGAGAACGATTCGATGTGGCATTAGGGTTGAGGGTAATTAACTACGTATGGAGACATAGAGACCTTGAACGTGCATGTGTGAGAGGTATACATGTATACATGGGATGTGTGTGTGTGCGCGCGCATGATTGAGATAAAAGAAAGAAGACATAAGTCATAAGATCAACAACATGGGAGAGACAGATCGGTATGACAATATGCATGCATGTGAGAATGCAGGGAAGAAGGTTCAAAAATTGAGCATGTGTTTTTGTCTTTAAGAGATAGTGGTGTGGGCTGGAGCATGCATCTATGGCGAGCAGAGGGAGTGAGGTACAATGATTGTGCAAAAGAGATCAACCTATAAATAAAAGAAGGTTGATGGAGAAACAGATAAATAGAAAGATAAAGATGCTAGCTAGTGTGCGTTAGAGATAGGAGTCGAGTGGATCAGAAGGCTGAGTTATGTGTGTGGGTGTGAGAGAGATGAAGAAAGGGTGCATGTGACTCACATACGAACAAATATCGGAGAGAAATGAGATCCCGAGAGACGGAGTTTTGTGTCTGCGAGAGAGAAAGATATTTCACAACGAGAGTGATAGCTAGAGAGACATATGAGGGAACGCAAGATATCTCTAGGGAGAGAGAGTGTGTGTGAGCGACATACAAGAGAACAGTGGAGAAATATGAGACCCTGGGAGACAAAGTTTGTGTTTGTGTGTGAGAAAGAGATATTTCAGAGGAAGAGTCATAGGTTTTCATACCTAAGGAGCGAAAGACATCTCTGTATGAGGGGTGTGCGAGTGGCACACAGGGGAATAGTAGAGAGAAATGAGACCCCGGGAGATAAAGTTTTGTGTTTGTGCGAGAGAAAGAGATTCCACATGGAGAATCATAGTTAGAGACACATAGAAGGGAGCGAGATATACTTAGAGAGAGATACAGTGATGAAGGTCGAGGGAGAGAGTACCGTCAGTGTGTTACGAAGATAAAAGATCATTGTCGACATACAGGTAGCACGCGAGATACCCGAGAGACGATGAACGCGTATAGGTCTAGAGAGATAGTCCTATATAAGCATGAGTGATAGTTATATGAGACGAATATCTGGATTAAATGGGATTCAAATATTTAAACCTCGATAATATCATAACGGAAATTGGTGTATCAAACATGCATATTCATTTGAATTTGGGGACACGTGTAATGTTATATAGTTTATCAATATTGGTGATCCATAGATTCTTTAATTAGAAACAATGCATGGTTTATATGCAATTAATGTCTAAACGGGATTACACTATTTGTTGCGTGTGTGAAACACATTATACATGGTTGAGAATGTAAAAAACCCCGCATGAAACACACATTAATTGGAGACAGTTAGCGAGGAATGCATACATTGGATTTCAACATAAAGTGGTTTCAAATATTTGAAAATCCAAATTGATGGATACAACCTTATGAATCTGAGATCATGTCATTTGTAAACCATATTTATGTATAAAGGGTGTTGTGCTTTTGAAAGTATATATTAAAAATGATGTATATAGAATTTTATTCCAATCGAAAAAGGATCCTGCCCGAAAAAAACAGAATACAAACGGGATTCGAATTGAGTTGGCATGGTAAACGTGCACTCTGCAAAATTTGAATGAAGCGGGGAAAGTCGCAGTAACCGCCGGAAACCAAAATCTGCGAGATGGAAATTACTACTGCCTATCCCTGCCACGCAAAGCCTATCTGCTCGATTTCTATAGGTTTCTTTACGGGTAGGTTTGTAATTTCACTCAAACGTGACATAACCGCCTCTCACCCGGATTCATACACGGTGGGCGCCAAAACGCAGTGTCTCCTCCGCCGAAATCGACTCCCTCCCCGATTCATACACGGTGGGCGCCAAAAACAAACTCTCGTCGGCAAATATTCGGTGTATGCGAGATTACCGTCCTATCCCCAACCGACTAATATTGCTGTGATGTAGGAAATTTGAAAAAGGGGCTAAGTTTGTAAATTTCCTCGCATTTGAGACAAGCGCGCCTTGAAGACATGGTTCCCCCTTCCTCTCTACCTCCATTTACCCATTCGTACTCCGTGGGCGCCAAAACACCCTCTCCACCCCAGCCTCCTCCATCCGCTACCCCATCCACTGCCGTCCTCCTCCACCATGCCGGAGCTGATACCCCGACGCCGCCGTCCATTACAAGAGATCGGCCTCTCTCATCCACAGCTTCGGACCGGGATCCTTGCATCCCGTCCTCTCTCTTCATCCCCGCCGTCGTCCACCTTGCCGGCGCCGCTCCTACGACCATCTCGTCCACCGCGCCCTGCCGCCACCGTCTACCCTCCTAGATCTGCTTCCACGCCACCGACAGCCATCGCTACTGCAACACCATCAAATTCTCAGCAGATGCATACATGGCGACGCACCAGAGGTGGTACTCTTTCGTATCTGCTCAACTTATTTATCACAGCAAGAAAATAGATCGCCATTGCTTTACTCTGATTCTTGTCCATCACTTACTTGCTAGTTGAAAGCAAACATTGGTTGCGAAGTTTCCTTTCTCCGATTTGCACCTTCAGATCTGCCATGGCACGCTCAACACTATACTCCCAATGCTTATGGTTTTCCCCTTTTATATTCCAGACTAGTTAAATGACAGTAGACTAAATTTCAAAATTTGGTCAGTCGATTTTTCAGAGCTCGCCGGAGTTTGCCGGTGTGAACGAAGGGGCTCGGTTGGGGACGGTGGTTGTGGGGGGCGGTGGTGGGGCCTCGCCCAATGAAGAAAACTCGACGCGGGTGGGGGCGGGGGTGGGGGTGGCGGTGGCGGACGAACACAGGCGGTGGGGGCCGGTGGTCCGGCCGGCGGCCCGTGCGGTGTTCTGTATGGGAAGAATCAGATACGAGGAAGAAGAAGGGTTAGGAGACATAGGATCTTCATCCAATCGCCTAAAATGGTCGACTGACCCAAATGACAAAAGTCACGTGACTTGCATGCAGATATGCCTTTATATTCAGTACCATCATCGTACCTGCTTAGCACTGCTCCTGAATCCATCAAGCTAAACAACGTGCCACTCATAATTCGAAACTTGTTGCTCAAGTACGAATCTGATATGATGTTGATATGACTAAAACAGATAACATTTAATTGGCACTCTCTCCATTCCTAAATACAAGTCTTTCTATAGATTCCACCATGGACTATATATGGAGCAAAATGAGTGAATCTACACTCTAAAATGTATCTGGATACATCTGTATGTGATCCATAGTGGAAATCTCTACCAAGACTTATATTTTGGAACGGAGGGAGTATGATAGTAGTACAGTATGTTCCTTGTAGTGAAGATGAGCAGGGACATTTGTAGTGTAGAGGTCTATACAGTCGGTTGTGATGGACACTTTGAACTCTTCGGGCCTCATTGATTCGTAGGATTTTGTAAAAATGGGAATAGGATTTGTAGTGGCCTGCCCACTTGAATCCTATAAGAATAGCAAGGAAATGCGGGGAGCTGTGTTGCCTTTGAGAGTTACACTGATATTAACAGTACCGCACCTTCAGTTGAAGAGAGCTGGTATCTGAAGCCTTTCTAGCCATACCAGCAATACTAGCACATATATTCCAGCAAGTTCCACTTTGCTGATTTTACTCTGATGCTTACGGTTTTCCCGTTATATCTACACTATGATCTGGTAGCTGCTTTGTGTCGCACTAGCAGCAGTCCACTCTTGAAGATAAACACTGCAATGACTTACAAAATTCACACCAAGGCATTGAGTGCCATTCTGGATGCAATGAAACTCATACGCTCCACACCTGTTGATTCTTGTCCAGAATATGATCCTAATGACTATTCTAACCTCGAGGAGTCAAAGGCAGATGGCCTGTCCTGTTCACCCATCAAGGTGCCTGTTCTAATTTGGCAAGGTTTTATTGATTGTGCGTATCTTGCATATGTTGTCTTGCATTTCTTCTACTTTGTTGCACCGCCATCTGCTTAGTTTACTCATCATATATGTCGAGATGCCATGCCCATCCACTATCAATACATATTCCATCTGTCATCATACCCTGTTTTTCACTCAAATGATGTTCTTGTGCATCGGACATCAAAAAGGAAGAGGGTGATTGCCGAACCTGAAGGAGCACCAGCAAAGTCCTTGAAAAACGTGGTTGTGCCGGAGAAATCAGACAGCACCCCACTTATATTGGCTGTACAACCAGTGACACAAAACGTAGGACCGACTCCAGTAGACTTTACCCATATTTCACTGGCCACACCACTAGCCCCACCACACAGGACCTGCACTCCAGCAAAAGGTATGCCGATTTCAGTTGCCTAGCACTAGCCGTACCACAGAAAAATCCCACTCCAGCAAAAAGTACAGCAAGTCCACCGGCCGAAGACCTGTCCCAACTGCAGAGACGGCCAATTCCTGCAGATTGGAACCCCATTCCAGTTATTCCCAGTTTAAAAGACAATGCTTTCAATGTTGTTAGGGACTACGTGCATATATTCCCATCATGGGAAGAATATAGTGAAGACAAACACCAGTTTCACATCTTCCTGTCCCACTTACATGTAAGTGCTATTATTCATGGTGATTATTTTCCTGTTTTCTGCTGATTGAACACATCAATGATTTACATTACGTTGTTGTAAGTAGGCGAGGGTCAATCTGGATAGTCATGATGAGCAAAGCTTGCTTGCGCTTTTCAAGGAAGCATTGCAGCAGTATCGGTGTTACCTGAGGAAATCACAATTTGATGGCAAGTATATAAACGAATTTCTGGTGAAGTCTCCTGTGCTAAATTTAGAAGACATTGAATGGAAAAACCTTGTTCTGCACTAGTCTCGTTCTGAGGATGAGGTACTGTCTATGATATCGCATGACAATTTGAACTTCTACTTTTCCGCATGTGCCTTACGGATCCTTTTGCAGGAAATCTGCTCGAAAAGGAATTCCGGTTTGAAAAGAACGACAGGATATCGCAACTATGCTGCCCGCTGCTTTGCTCTTGTTAGTACCTGTTGTCCTGTATCACTATACTTGCATACATACCTGGTTCATTATGTGACAGCAGTATGCATGATGGCTTGCTTATCAATTGTTCGCTCCAAATTATCTGATCTGAATGAATGGTTACATTAGTGTAGAATATATCCAATGCCAATGAAATTTAGCTCTACATTGTTCTTGTAAGTACCTGCTGTCCTTTATCAGTGTACTTATATTGACAGGTAGCTGTTCATGTACCATCACTCTGCAGCTTATTTTCCTTTGCCCTCCATTTGCTACACATAAGATCTATATTTACTCTTACCGTAAGGTTGGATAACACCAATGGTACTGAAGAAGTTCAGCTCTGCATTGCTCTTGGCTGTACCTTTTGCCTGTATCGCTATACTTACATTTATAGCTACCTGGTTATGTAGCATCACTCTTCATCTTATCTTAAATATTCTCCATTTTTTCTTATATTGTCACATCTATATTTACTCTTAACAAAATGTAGAATAAAGGCAATGCTTATGAAGAAGATTCTGTGGTAAACTTCTTGAATTGCCCCCCCCCCATCAGCATGGACAAGGGCTTTATAGAGCCTGCCTTCACCAATAATGTAAGTTTGTCCTTCTCAAGGCTTCAAACTTTGTTGTGTATATTTGGTTAGGCATGACTGCAATAGTTGTTTATTATTGGTGTTTCCATCAAATTGCATGTTTAAAGTTTATTATGTAATTCATAAACAAAACTTTGTCCTTCTCAATTTAAGTTTTCAGTTGTACAACCAAGTTCCTTCGCAGTAAACCGGCCAAACCGTAAAATTACGGTACATAATCGGGCCGTCATCCAAATCACTATGATCCGCATCATGGGCCCCTTCATCTTGGTCTGTTAACAGGCCTAAATGTAAACTGGCCCACTAGTAGATTCGGGCCCTTAATAGGCCGAGTAAACCGCCGGCCCTATTTTCCCAAGAAAACTCAAAGGGCTTTTAGGACGCTGAAAAGTAGGTTGGGCCTGGAAAGTGCCGAACAGCTCACGGGCCGGCAGCAGGCCGAAATAGACCCCGGCCCATGATTGTGCCAATCAAATCATTGGCTTATAACAGGAAAAAATTGTCTCGGTCCTTGTTTGGCCCAATCAGATTATCGTCTGTGAGCAGGCCGGATGCAAACAGGGTCGTAGTTAGGCCCAACTATATGACGGGCTTTTAACAGGCCAAAATATATATAGGGCCGAAATGTTAAATGGGCCTTTAACAGGCCGAAACTAATATCAGGCCTAATTACTAAATGGGCCTTTATCAAGTGGGCCCAAAAGCATAGCGTCCAGTTGACGGGCCGAATCTGATATGGGCCATAATTTAGCCCAAAGCCTCTCAAACGGTCGGACCTGATCTGGGCCGTAATTTGGCCTAGAACGTGGTAGGCTTTTAACGGGCCAGATCTCATATGGGCCTTTATTAGGCCCGGAACGTGGCAGACTGTTAATGGACCGGATCAAAGATGGGCCGGCATTTGGCCCAAAACATGGCAGCCTGTTAATTGGCCGGCCTACTAGTGTCATCAAAATCTTTTGGGCCTTCAGCTAGGCCGGCCCATTATGGTCGGCGAAATCTCATGGGCCTTTAGCTGGGCCGACCCATTATGGTATGGAAAATCTTGTGGGCCTTTAGCTGGGCCGGCCCATTATGGTCCGCAAAATCTCGCGGGCCTTTAGCTGGGCCGACCCATTATGGCCCGCAAAATCTTGTGGGCCTTTAGCTGGGCCGGCCCATTATGGTCCTCAAAATCTCGTGGGCCTTTTGCTGGGCCGGACCATTATGGACCGCAAAATCTTGTGGGCCTTTAGTTGGGCCGGCCCATTTAAACTTTATGGGCCACTTTTGGGCCAGTCCACATGTCAACATTTCATAAGCGCATCTCGCCCATTGGATGAGTGACACCTGTGCCAACGGGGAGCTGAAACGTGTTTCCTCCAGCCAATGATGATTTTACACGTGGAAAATCGCCATTGGTCCGGGCTGTTAACGGGTTATCGGATCCAAAACCGGACCCGATAGCTTAACGGCGTTCCGTTACGATGGATGCCACGCGTCGGTCACCCTTGACGAAAGCACTTCTGTGACGCGCGATTTTTCATCATGGAAGTGGACACTTCCGTGATGATAATTTTGGTAATGTCATGGAACACTTCTACGACAGCACAGGTATGACTATCATGATTCTGTCATAAATTTGTCATGGATGTACATGCATGACAGAAAACGTGACCTACTGTGACAAACACGTATCATCACGGAAGTGTATTTTTTTGTAGTGTATGGAGAGGTGTGTTCAAACTGTGTGTGTGTTCAAACTGTATCATGTCATAAAACTGTGCATACCATTCGAAGACAACCACTACATGCATATGTATGGAGGTGATGCATGCATGCATGTTTGAATACCATTTCACAACATTACTGTGGCGTGTGCGTCGAAAATCGTATAGTGCCCACACAAAGGGAGATTGGTTCATGACATACGTGTCATTGTACTAGCCACTTCGACTCGATGGGAAGGATTCATGCATACAATGAAAGCGGAGAGCGAGGTTCATGAAGCGTACTACATATGATGGTCCCCTTCCCTCTCTGCGACACATACTATATGCTCCTACCATAATACAACCCAAAAAGAATCCTCCTTGATGGTGAAATTAATTAACCTCTCCCTATGTAGGTCAAAGTGATGCATGCATCAACGATGGCCTCGTGGGCCCACAGATGGAAGCGTCACACGTGAGTGTCCTAGCTAGAATAACCACCGCCAGCATGCATATGGCCCAAAGTGGTGTTGTGTGATGTTTGAATAGTCAATTTCACAACAATGTTGTGGCACGTGCCTCGGAAACCGAAGTCCCGACACTGAGTGAGGTGTACTTGTTCACAGAGGCGTATGTATAGCATATATGCTAGACCCCTCCCACCTCTTCGAAGCGTACTAGATAACCCACAAGTATAGGGGATCGCAACAGTTTTTGAGGGTAGAGTATTCAACCCAAATTTATTGATTCGACACAAGGGGAGCCAAAGGATATTCTCAGGTATTAGCAGTTGAGTTGTCAATTCAACCACACCTGGAAAACTTAATATCTGCAGCAAAGTATTTAGTAGCAAAGTAGTATGGAAGTAACGTTAACGGTGGTAAAAGTAACAGTAGCAGTTTTGTAGTAATTGTAACAGTGGCAACGGAAAAGCAACTAAGCAAAGATCAATATGTGAAAAGCTCGTAGGCATTAGATCAGTGATGGATAATTATGTCGGATGTGATTCCTCATGCAAGAGTTATAACATAGGGTGACACAGAACTAGCTCCAGTTCATCAATGTAATGTAGGCATGTATTTCAAATATAGTCATACGCGCTTATGGAAAAGAACTTGCATAACATCTTTTGTCCTACCCTTCCGTGGCTGCGGGGTCCTATTGGAAACTAAGGGATATTAAGGCCTCCTTTTAATAGAGTACTGGACCAAAGCATTAACACTTAGTGAATACATGAACTCCTCAAACTACGTTCATCACCGGGAGTGGTTACGATTATTGTCACTTCGGGGTTACCGGATCATAACTCATAGTAGGTGACTATTGACTTGCAAGATAGGATCAAGAACTCACATATATTCATGAAAACATAATAGGTTCAGATTTGAAATCATGGCACTCGGGCCCTAGTGACAAGCATTAAGCATAGCAAAGTCATAGCAACATCAATCTTAGAACATAATGGATACTAGGGATCAAACCCTAACAAAACTAACTCGATTACATGATGAATCTCATCCAACCCATCACTGTCCAGCAAGCCTACGATGGAATTACTCACGCACGGCAGTGAGCGTCTTGAAATTGGTGATGGAGGAAGGTTGATGATGACGACGGCGACGGATTCCCCTCTCCGGAGCCCTGAACGGACTCCAGATCAGCCCTCCTGAAAGAGATTAGGGCTTGGCGGCGGCTCCGTATTGTAAAATGCGATGAATCCTTCTCTCTGATTTTTTTTCTCCCCGAACGTGAATATATAGAGTTGGAGTTGAGGTCTGTGGAGCACCAGGGGGCCCATGAGGTAGGGGGGCGCGCCCCGGGGGGCAGGCGTGCCCCCCACCCTTGTGGACAGGGTGTGGGCCCCCTAGTCTTGATTCTTTCGCCAGTATTTTTTATAAATTCCAAAAATATTCTCCGTGAAGTTTCAGGTCATTCTGAGAACTTTTATTTCTGCACAAAAATAACACCATGGCAATTCTGCTGAAAACAGCATCAGTCTAGGTTAGTTCCATTCAAATCATGCAAGTTAGAGTCCAAAACAAGGGCAAAAGTGTTTGGAAAAGTAGATACGATGGAGACATATCAACTCCCCCAAGCTTAAACCTTTGGTTGTCCTCAAGCAATTCAGTTGACAAACTGAAAGTGATAAAGAAAAACTTTTACAAACTCTGTTTGGTCTTGTTGTTGGAAATATGTAAAGCCAACATTCAAGTCTTCAGCAAAGATTATGAACTAACCATATTCACAATAACACTTAGGTCTCATGTTTACTCATATCAATGGCATAATCAACTAGCGAGAAATAATAATAAATCTCGGATGACAACACTTTCTCAAAACAATCATAATATGATATAACAAGATGGTATCTCGCTAGCTCTTTCTGAGACCGCAAAACATAAATGCAGAGCGCCTCCGAATATCAAGGACTGACTAGACATTGTAATTCATGGTAAAAGGGATCCAGTCATAGTCATACTCAATATAAACTAATAGTAATGCATGCAAATGACAGCAGTGCTCTCCAACTGGTGCTTTTTAATAAGAGGATGACGACTCAACATAAAACTAAATAAATAGGCCTTTCGCAGAGGGAAGCAGGATTTGTAGAGGTGGCAGGGCTAGGTTTTGAAATAGAGATAAATAATATTTTGAGCGGCATACTTTCATTGTCAACATAATAAGTGAGAGATCTCGATATCTTCCATGCTACACACATTATAGGCGGTTCCCAAACAGAATGGTAAATTTTATACTCCCCCATCACCAACAAGCATCAATCCATGGCTTACCCAAAACAACGGGTGCATCCAACTAACAACAATCCTGGGGGAGTTTTGTTTGCAATTATTTTGATCTGGTTTAAGCATGGGACTGGGCATCCCGGTGACCAGCCATTTTCTCGTGAGTCGGGAGCGGAGTCCACTCCTCTTGAGAATAACCCGCCTAGCATGGAAGATACAGAGCCCTAGTTGACACATGAGCTACTCGAGCATACAAAACAGAATTTCATTTGAAGGTTTAGAGTTTGGCACATACAAATTTACTTGGAACGGCATGTAGATACCGCATATAGTAAGGTATGGTGGACTCATATGGAATAACTTTGGGGTCTATGGAAGTGGATGCACAAGCAGTATTCTCGCTTAGTACAAGTGAAGGCTAGAAAGAGACTGGGAAGCGACCAACTAGAGAGCGACAACAGTCATGAACATGCATTAAAAATAATAAAGATTGAGTGCAAGCATGAGTAGGATATAATCCACCATGAACATAAATATCGTGGAGGCTATGTTGATTTTGTTTCAACTACATGTGTGAACATGTGCCAAGTCAAGCCACTTGAATCATTCAAAGGAGGATACCACCCTATCATACCACATCACAACCATTTTAATAGCATGTTGGCACGCAAGGTAAACCATTATAAACTCCTAGCTAATTAAGCATGGCATAAGCAACTATAATCTCTAATTGTCATTTCAAACATGTTTCATTCATAATAGGCTGAATCAGGAACGATGAACTGATCATATTTACAAAAACAAGAGAGGTCGAGTTCATACTAGCTTCTCTCATCTCAATCCGTCCATCATATATCGTCATTATTGCCTTTCACTAGCACGACCGAACGGTGTGGATAATAATAATAGTGCACGTGCATTGGACTAAGCTGGAATCTCCAAGCATTTTAATACAAAGGAGAAGACAAGGTAACATGGGCTCTTTGTTAGGTCAACAATAATGCATATAAGAGCCACTTCAACATTTTCATTATGGTCTTCTCCTCTCGACCCCCAAAGAAAAGAAAAGAAATAAAACTATTTACACAGGAAAGCTCCCAACAATCAAAAGAAGAATGAGAAATCTTTTAGGGTTTTCTTTAAGGTTTTTCAAACGCACAAGAAGAAAGCAAGAAAAGGAAATAAACTAGCATGGATAGTACAATGAAAAAGTATGAGCACCGACAACTAGAATGAGTGTGTGAACATGAATGTAATGTCGGTGAGAAATACGTACTCCCCCAAGCTTAGGCTTTTGGCCTAAGTTGGTCTATGGCCATGGCTGGCCTGGCGGATATCCAAAGTTTTAACTGGGGTCATACTGAGATGCAGCACCTACTGCCTCTAGAGCTGCAGCTTGGAGGCGAGATGCCTCCGTCCTCCTCTCGTACTTGTTCGCCTCCTCCCTAGTTATAACATATCTCCTTTTTTCCTGAAAGTCAAAGAAAGTAGTAGGGAGAGTAATATAGACAGCGCGACGTTTGTCAAAGATTAGTCGGTACTGGAGAGATTGTTCATTCCTCTCAACAAACTGATGACGAACCGTAGCATTAAAATCTAGATAAGCAGGAGGCAACTCCATATCATTTTCACGAATGTGTACCTCAAGAAAATTAGCTAAACGGATTGCATAAATTCCACCAAACAAATCTCCGCAAATACTGTTATGATGCAACCTTCGTGCAACAATAGCTCCCAAGTTATATTGTTTATCTCCTAATACAGCACTCTTGAGAACACTAAGATCAGCAACGCACATGTGACATGCCTCGTCCTTACCGTTAATGCATCTACCTATAAAGAGAGCAAAATAATGTATGGCAGGAAGATGAATGCTCCCTATGGTAGCTTGCGTGATTTACCTAGATTCCCCCACAGTTATACTAGCAAGAAAGTCTATATTCAGATTTGCGAGGTTCACTAGCATTACCCCACTGCGGGAGTTTACAAGCAGTATTAAAATCCTCTAAATCCATGGTATAAGATTTATCATAAAGATCAAACAGGACCATGTGCGAATGGCGTGATGATGTAAATTTAAACCTTCTCACAAAGGAGTCAGTTAGGTAGTAATGTTGGGGGCACTTATCTGACACGAAGCCCTCCAGTTCAGCATTACACACATACGCGCCAAATTCCTCCTTAATACCTGCTCCGACCATATACTCCTCTGACGGCCATTCACAAGGCCGCACTTGAGCTTCCCTTGGTAGTTCATTGTCCGGCTCATGTATCGTGGGCCTTGGACCTTGGTTCCTTGAGGAACCACCTTGGTACATTTTCCTAAACATATTTCTTCCTCTGAAAAGTTTCTGAAATTTTTAGGGACTCAAAATAAAAGTGAACCAAACTCAACAAAATTGATAGCAACTACTCCCACAAGTGCCTAGAGACTATATCATGCATTAGAACTACTTGGGACCATATAAATTTTACATGCAAGCTCAAGAACAGGGTCACCTAAGCAGCAAAAATTTGCGATAAATAAAGCACTAGAACAAAAACTAATTGTACCATTGGAGGATTCACATACCGAAGAACAATCCCCCAAAGCAGCTTTGTGAATGGAGCTTTGAGCAAGGAGATCGAAAATCTCAGCAAAATGAGCTACAACACGAGTTTGAGCTGTGTGTGGATTTTTTCTGGAGGAAGACGAAGTGTGTGGGTGCTGGAATAAGTGGAGGGGGGCCATGTGGGGCCCAGGAGGCAAGGGGCACGCCCTGCACCCTCGTGGCGAGGTGGTTGCCCCCTCTGGTGTGTTCTCAATGCCAAATATTCTTAAATATTCCAGAAAAAAATCATATTTCATTTTCAGGGCATTTGGAGAACTTTTATTTTCGGGGTATTTTTTTGCAAGGATAATTCAGAAAATAGACAGAAAAAATACTATTTTCCTTTATTTAATCTAAATAACAGAAAGTAAAAGGAGGACACAAAGAGTTGCGCTTTCTAACTTCATCCGTCTCATGCTCATCAAAAGGAATCCACTAACAAGGTTGATCAAGTCTTGTTAACAAACTCATTCCGAATCGCATGAAACCGGAGAATTTTCGAATAGCACTAGGTTACCTCAACGGGGATATGCACGTCCCCAATAATAAGAATATCATATTTCTTCTTGACAGTAGGAAGAGGAAATTCAAAACCTCCAATAGTAATCGTTGGAAATTTTCCAATAGAATTGATACTGTGGTCTTGAGGTTGTTTCCTCGGAAAGTGTACCGTATGCTCATTACCATAAACATGAAAAGTGATATTGCCTTTGTTGCAATCAATAACAGCCCCTGCAGTATTCAAAAATGGTCTACAAAGGATAATCGACATACTATCGTCCTCGGGAATATCAAGAATAACATAGTCCGTTAATATAGTAACGTTTGCAACCACAACAGGCACATCCTCACAAATACCGACAGGTATAGCAGTTGATTTATCGGCCATTTGCAAAGATATTTCAGTAGGTGTCAACTTATTCAAATCAAGTCTACGATATAAAGAGGCAGGCATAACACTAACACCGGCTCCAAGATCACATAATGCAGTTTTAACATAGTTTCTTTTAATGGAGCATGGTATAGTTGGTACTCCTGGATCTCCAAGTTTCTTTGGTATTCCACCCTTAAAAGTATAATTACCAAGCATGGTGGAAATTTCATCTTCCAGTATCTTTCTTTTATTTGTAAGAATGTCCTTCATGTACTTAGCATAAGGATTCAGTTTAAGCATATCACTCAAACGCATACGCAAAAAGATAGGTCTAATCATTTCAGCAAAGCGCTCAAAATCATCATCATCCTTTTTCTAGGATGGTTTAGGAGGAAAAGGCATGGGTTTCTGGACCCATGGTTCTCTTTCTTTACCGTGCTTCCTAGCAATGAAGTCTCTCTTATCATAACGTTGATTCTTTGATTGTGGGTTATCAAGATCAACAGCAGGTTCAATTTCTACATCATTGTTATTGCTAGGTTGAGCATCAACATGAACATCATCATTAACATTATCACTAGGTTCATGTTCATTACCAGATTGTGTTTCAGCATCTGAAATAGAAATATCATTGGGATTCTTAGGTGTGTCAACAACAGGTTCACTAGAATCATGCAAAGTCCTATAATTTTTCTTTTTCTTCTTTTTAGAAGGACTAGGTGCATCAACATTAGTTCTCTGAGAATTCTGCTCAATTCTCTTAGGCTGGCCCTCAGGATACAAAGGATCCTGAGTCATTTTACCCCCTCTAGTCATAACTCTAACAACATTATCATTTTTCTTATTATTTAATTCATTGAGCAAATCATTCTGAGCTTTAAGCACTTGTTCTACTTGAGTGGTAACCATAGAAGCATGTTTACTAATGAGTTTCAGTTCACCTTTTACTCTAGACATATAATCACTCAAGTGTTCAATCATATAAGCATTACGTTTCAATTGTCTACCAACACAAGCATTGAAGTTTTCTTGTTTAACAATAAAATTATCAAACTCATCTAAGCATTGGCTAGCAGTCTTATAACGAGGAATATCACCTTCATCAAATCTATAGAGAGAATTTACCTTTACTACCTGTGTCGGGTTATCAAGACCATGTATTTCTTCAATAGGTGGTAAATTCTTAACATCTTCAGCTTTAATACCCTTTTCTTTCATAGATTTCTTTGCCTCTTGCATATCTTCAGGACTGAGAAATAGAATACCCCTTTTCTTCGGAGTTGGCTTAGGAGTTGGTTCAGGAAGGGTCCTATTATTTTCATTAGTCAACATATTATTCAATAGCAATTCAGCTTGATTAACTGTTCTTTCCCTGAAAACACAACCAGCACAACTATCCAGGTGGTCTTTGGAAGCATCTGTTAGTCCATTATAAAAGATATCAAGTATTTCATTTTTCTTGAGAGGATGATCAGGCAAAGCATTAAGTAATTGGAGAAGCCTCCCCCAAGCTTGTCGGAGACTCTCTTCTTCAATTTGCACAAAATTATATATTTCCCTTAAGGCAGCTTGTTTCTTATGAGCGGGGAAATATTTAGCAGAGAAGTAATAAATCATATCCTGGGGACTACGCACACAACCAGGATCAAGAGAATTAAACCATGTTTTAGCATCACCCTTTAATGAGAACGGAAATAATTTAAGGATATAGTAGTAGCGAGTTTTCTCATCATTAGTGAATAGGGTGGCTATATCATTTAATTTAGTAAGATGTGCCACAACAGTTTCAGATTCATAGCCATAAAAAGGATTAGATTCAACCAACGTAATTATCTCAGGGTCGACAGAGAAATGATAATCCTTATCGGAAATACAGATAGGTGAGGTAGCAAAAGCAGGGTCATATTTCATTCTAGCATTCAAAGATTTTTCTTTCAGCTTAGCTAATAATTTCTTAAGATCATATCTATCATTGCAAGCAAGAAAATCTCTAGCAGTTTCTTCATCCATAACATAACCCTCAGGCACAACAGGCAATTCATATCTAGGGGGAGAATCTTCATCATCACTTTCATCAATATTATAAGTTTCAATAATTTCATTCTCTCTGGCCCTAGCAAGTTGTTCATCCAGAAATTCACCTAGTGGCATAGTATTATCAAGCATAGAAGTAGTTTCATCATAAGCATCATGCATAGCAGAAGTGGCATCATCAATAACATGCGACATATCAGAATTAATAGCAGAAGCAGGTTTAGGTGTTGCAAGTTTACTCAAAATAGAAGGCGAATCAAGTGTAGAGCTAGATGGCAATTCCTTACCTCCCCTCGTAGTTGAGGGATAAATTTTGCTTTTATCGTCTTTCAATTTCCTCATAGTGATCAGCTGATATAAATCCCAAGTGACTCAAAGAATAGAGCTACGCTCCCCGGCAATGGCGCCAGAAAATAGTCTTGATAACCCACAAGTATAGGGGATCGCAACAGTTTTCGAGGGTAGAGTATTCAACCCAAATTTATTGATTCGACACAAGGCGAGCCAAAGAATATTCTCATGTATTAGCAATTGAGTTGTCAATTCAACCACACCTGGAAAACATAATATCTGCAGCAAAGTATTTAGTAGGAAAGTAGTATGGAAGTAACGTTAACGGTGGCAAAAGTAACAGTAGCGGTTTTGTAGTAATTGTAACAGTGGCAATGGAAAAGTAGCTAAGCAAAGATCAACATGTGAAAAGCTCGTAGGCATTGGATCAATGATGGATAATTATGTCGGATGTGATTCCTCATGCAACAATTATAACATAGGGTGACACAGAACTAGCTCCAGTTCATCAATGTAATGTAGGCATGTATTCCGAATATAGTCATACGCGCTTATGGAAAAGAACTTGCATGGCATCTTTTGTCCTACCCTTCCGTGGCCACGGGGTCCTATTGGAAACTAAGGGATATTAAGGCCTCCTTCTAATAGGGTACTGGACCAAAGCATTAACACTTAGTGAATACATGAACTCCTCAAACTACGGTCACCACCGGGAGTGGTTCTAATTATTGTCACATCATGGTTACCGGATCATAACACATAGTAGGTGACTATTAACTTGCAAGATAGGATCAAGAACTCACATATATTCATGAAAACATAATAGGTTCAGATCTGAAATCATGGCACTCGGGCCCTAGTGACAAGCATTAAGTATAGCAAAGTCATAGCAACATCAATCTCAGATCATAATGGATACTAGGGATCAAACCCTAACAAAACTAACTCGATTACATGATAAATCTCATCGAACCCATCACCGTCTAGGAAGCCTAGGATGGAATTACTCATGCACAGCAGTGAGCATCATGAAATTTGTGATGGAGGAAGGATGAGGATGACGACGACGACGGATTCCCCTCTCCGGAGCCCCGAACGGACACCAGATCAGCCCTCCCGAGAGAGATTAGGGCTTGGCGGCGGCTCCGTATCCTAAAAAGCGATGAATCCTTCTCTCTGATTTTTTTCTCCCCGAACGTGAATATATAGAGTTGGAGTTGAGGTTGGTGGAGCACTAGGGGGCCCACGAGGCTGGGGGCGCGCCCAGGGGGGCAGGCGCGCCCCCACCCTCATGGACAGGGTGTGGGCCCCCTGTCTTGATTCTTTCGCCAGTATTTTTTATAAATTCCAAAAATGTTCTCCGTGAAGTTTCAGGTCATTCCGAGAACTTTAGTTTCTGCACAAAAATAACACCATGGCAATTCCGCTGAAAACAGGGTCAGTCCGGGTTAGTTCCATTCAAATCATGCAAGTTAGAGTCCAAAACAAGGGAAAAAGTGTTTGGAAAAGTAGATGCGATGGAGACGTATCAGTACTATATACCACCATAACACAAAGAAAAAAGATTCTACCTTACTGGTCGAATTAACCTCAGTGTCGGCTGTTCGTCAAAGTGATGGACGATGACCTCACGGGCCCACAAAAAGCGTGACACGCGAGTATCGAGTCTCATGCAGGACAACCATCGACTGCATGTGGCCAAAACATGTATGTATGAAAGGGTTGTGTAATGTTCTAAATAACGAATTCATGACTCTAATGTGGCACCTGCCTAACAAAACGGCCAACCCAAACGGTGGCTCACAACTCGTAGTGTATTGCGAGCCACCCGGCACCCCCAGACGCACACACACACACACACACACACACACCGCGAATCCACCGCAACTACGATGCATGTTAAATTATCCCACGGTGAAAATATGTTACCAAAGGAGTGACATTTTAATTTTGAAAAAAATAGAGATCATTAAGATATTTTTGTACATTAATAGATTGATTTTCTACGCAAATAATGTGCAAAAATCAATTTTGAGCTACATGCGCACGTGACAGTGCACCTAAATGACTTGCAAAAACACATGTGTCTCAATGGGTGCATGTTTACTCCCCGTGCAAGAAATTTCAAACATTGAGAATCTTGATTTTTAAATTCTAGTACATCCAAAACTTATTTGAAGTTCATGAAACTTACCGTGTTGTCATATGGATTCCAATACAAAGTGGCCTTGTAATTTTTTTGTCAAATTTGAGACCAGTTTTGATGTAATCTTTATCTAATTACAAATGGGAGATTATTACTAATTGGGAACCAATATCCCAAACGGATTATTTATTCAAACCGTGAGCGCTAAACCAACAATGGATACGTGCCATGCTTCGTTTAAGCAACAAAGCGAAAACATTAATCATCCAAATAGAAAAACAATATACGTGACGCCACACGATCCGTGAGCCGTGCGAGCAGGCGTGAGTTGACGGGACGCATGCGAGCAGTCCGCCGCGCAGGCAGACCGGCTTGCGTGCAGGTGTGTGAAATGATGGAGGCGTGCTCACTGCATAGTATCATCGGGAGGCATGCGAGTACCTGTGTGAAATGATGGTACGCATGCCCGTAGTCCGGTGCGCAGGCTCACCGGGAGGCGAGCCAGCGGTTTGACCGCCGCCAGCCTCTCTCCCACTACTCCATATTAATAGTGCGCCCGAGCGGCCGCACCCCCCATCCTCGCCACACACACAATCCTCTCTCTCCGCTTGCATCCTCGACGCCTCTCTCTGTCCACAAAGCCGTCAGTGTATGAGGATGCCGCCGAAGCACCCCATCAGAGGGAGTGGCGACGCCGGGGCTGCTGAAGCACCAGAGCACGGCGTGGAGATGGAGACAGAGATTGCCGTCACTGCCGGCGAGTTATCGCTGCACCCTGACATCGTCGACGGCGTCAAGCTTCCACAGCGGGAGGCGGAGTTCCACACCGACTCTGGTGACGACTCGGGCGACGACCCCGGCGACGACTCCGATGACCACTCTGCCGACGACTCCGATGATGAAGGACAACTGGTTAGTCATCTATACCCATTTATGTGTCAAATAGATCCTAGGGTTTCTCTGATTACTCCCGCCTACCCCTTTTTTGAATAGAAATCCTATGGTTATGTTCTCCCGATCCATTAAATCTGAGTAAGTTTCGTTAGATCCGTGTAGTGTATTGATTGTTTGAATGGTACAAGTGATAAGTGATTAGTTGTTTCATCTATCCAAATGATTTCTGCTAGTAATCCGACTAGGGTTAGTGTTCGTGCTAATAATTCCTAGCCAGGACTTGACAATTGATTTTGAATGAACTGCATATGTTTGTGCCATTATTTTCTTCAAGATGGTCTATACATAGACGACTGTTCTTAAAAATCAAACCCTAATCTCTGGATATGTATAAATAAATAGCCATAAATTTCTAATCCTACTTGACGGCATGTAAACATTGATTTGATTCCAAATATGTTTTACTATTTGTATAGCTGTTGTCTGGCGATGTGGATAGTGAGGATGAAATGGCCAGAGGAGGTACAAGAGGCAAATCCTGAGGGAACTTTATGCAGGAATGTTCTAGCGTATTAGGACCTGGAACGGCGACTATCGATGCCCATTTTGCAACCACAAGCTTCATGAGGCGTATCTAAGAGTTCAGGCGCATGCAAGAGGACGGGCCGTTGGCTCCTTCAAGCAGAAGTATTCTCGCAGGGTGGCGCACGGCGCGTACGCCAAGTACCTGGAGAATCTTCAGGATTGTGGAAATGTTATGTGTGTAGTCACTCACTTGTGTAATTGTATGCTTAACTTGGTTTTGCAATGTTGTCTTTTTAAGTATATATGTTGATGCTCTGTAGACAGAGCATAGATGTTGTGCGGACAAAGAAAATCACATCGCACATGGACTAAACAATGGAACCCGTCGGTGATGTTTTCATCAATCACTCACACTTGTATACCAGCAATCGTTTGCCGCACATCACACACATCTTGTTAAGCTGAACCATTTCTGTTATCTTATCTCAACGCAAACAGTTCATCTGAGTGAATTGCATGCCGTATATCGCACACACCTTGATCTGGCTGACCATTTCTTTTGTGTTGCCTAATCACAAACAGTTCATCCGAGTGAACCGTATGATGTACATCGCACACACCTTCATCTGACTTCCTGTTTCTTTTGTTCCTCCTCATTGCAAACAGTTAATTGAACTGAACCGTATGCCCTGCATTGCACACGCAACTAAAATCCGAACCGTGTTTGATGCATCCGTCATCGCAAACGTTTTGCCCCTTTTTTGACGGTTTTTTACACCACCATTTGCGGTTATTACATCACACACAGTTTCGTCGAAGGGTCTCTGATCGTAGTGTCGCGTTAGCAGCACCCTGCAGTAGTGAATATAAATTACTTAATAAATATGTTTGAGAAACTCACATAGAGTTAGAAGTGGTAGCGTATCAACATCGACCCAAATGTCGATATTATCTTCGTTGATATTATCTTCGTCCATATTATCTTCATCGATATTATCTTCGTCGATTTCATCTTCGTGATCACCAAGATCAAAGATCACATGCATACCCTCCTGAAAACCATACACCTTGCATAGTGCTGCCCAATTCAAGCAACCAAAATGGGAGTAGGTCACCGCATTGTATAGCTTTACATCGAAACATAACCATTAAGGGTCCTGAGGTGAACTCTCTTTATCTGCATATTCTCATGATCTTCAAAATCTAGCTTTTCCAAGACATAACGTCTTGCATGGCAGGGGATGCACTAGTCAAATTGTAGAAAGCAAAAATGACCCATTGAATAAGCAGAAGTCATGCTTAACTATGAAAAAAAGACTTGTTGTTGTTGCGCACCGTATAAACATCGAAGGTCTCGTCGAGCTTAATACTAAAGCGTCGACCGTCTTCCAGGTGAGGCATGTCACACAGACCCCGGTCATCGCTGCAGTACTCGCATTCGGGGATCCTATCATCGTCAGACATTCCTATGTTCATAATTCAAAGATTAAACTTATGAAATTCAATATATGTACTACAAAAAATGAATTAGATCATTATTATTAATCATGGGTTGATTATCGGTCTGTCGAGTCTTTTCTTGAAAACTCTCAGCTCATATGGTGTATATGGCAGGCCCTCCCTCTCTGAAATATTCGACCGTCAGTGATGGTCGATCCGCCCTTCGTCCCCGAGTGCATTACACCAAAATGTCTAACACATGGGAACGAAGGAGAATTGACCCCCATGACAACAGTCGAGATTCTTCCTCTCTGACATTTTGCTACCATCGATGATGGAAGCTCCTACATTCATTTGAAAGTGCATTACACCAAAATGTCTAGCACCTTTGAATGAAGAAGAAGCTCCCCTCATGACAACTGTCAGGATTCTTCCTCTCTTATATTTCGACATTATATGGTGGACACTCCCTCACAGTTATTTCCACCGTCGGTGATGGTCGCTTCCCTTCCTTCTCTCGTGCATTACCAAGGTATATCAGGAAGAGGAAGCGACCCCCATGAAAACAGTTAGGATTCTTCCTCTCTGATATTTTGACAGTATATGGTGGACACTCAAGTAGCATCGAGAGACTGAAAGTCAACCCGTGAGATTAATAAACACTCTGGCAAAACATAGGCGACTTGGAGTTCCGCTGCAAACAATAAAAGCCAAGATAGCACTTGCGCAAGCACATACACATGCTAGTACTACACAACACTACTCCACATATCACAGTAACAGATAGACCATCTTAATTTACTCACTGGATGACTATCGAGGATGCCGACGATCTTCTGGGTGTCGTCGTGCGGGACGTTGGTGAAGTCTGTGGACGTCATACCCCGTGAAGCCCCTATCACAGCTGAGGTCGACTACTCCAAAACAAAGGACGACCTCGTCGAAACACAACGGCTGAGGCCACCACCAAGGAACACCTTCTTGCCATGTGAGTAGTAAGTACCCAAGCGTAATTATCTGCACTCTTCGATATTTCATTTATCTTTGCTTCGCCGACCGTAGCGCTCCTATATAAGTGACGTGAAGTCGTCGAGTGATACGTCTCCAACGTATTTATAATTTATGAAGTATTCATGCTATTATATTATCCATCTTGGATGTTTAATGGGCTTTACTATGCACTTTTTTATTATTTTTGGGACTAACCTATTGACCCAGAGCCCAGTGCCAGTTTCTGTTTTTTCCCTTGTCTCAGTGTTTCGCAGAAAAGGAATATCAAACGGAGTCCAAACGGAATGAAACCTTCGGGAGCGTGATTTTTGAAATGAACGTGATCCAGGAGACTTGGAGCTGAAGTCAGGGAAGCTTCGAGGAGGCCACGAGCCAGGGAGGCATGCCTGCCCCCCTTGGCGCGCCCTCCACCCTCGTGGGCCCCTCGTGGCTCCCCTTACCGACTTCTTTCGCCTATATATACCCATATACCCTAAAAACATCTGGGAGCACAATAGTGTTGGAAATACATAGACCACAACATGTCCCTAGTGAGCCTCTAGTTGACTAGCTCGTTGATCAATAGATGGTTACGGTTTCCTGGCCATGGACATTGGATGTCGTTGATAACGGGATCACATAATTAGGAGAATGATGTGATGGACAAGACCCAATCCTGAGCATAGCACAAGATCATGTAGTTCGTCTGCTAAAGCTTTTCTAATGTCAAGTATCATTTCCTTAGACCATGAGATTGTGCAACTCCCGGATACCGTAGGAATGCTTTGGGTGTGCCAAACGTCACAACGTAACTGGGTGGCTATAAAGGTACACTACAGGTATATCTGAGTTGGGTTGGAACGAATCGAGACTGGGATTTGTCGCTCCTTATGACGCAGAGGTATCTCTGGGCCCACTCGGTAATGCATCATCATAATGAGCTCGATGTGACTAAGTAGTTAGTCGCATGATCATGCATTATGAAACGAGTAAAGTGACTTGCCGGTAACGAGATTGAACGAGGTATTGGGATACCGACGATCGAATCTCGGACAAGTAACGTATCGATTGACAAAGGGAATTGTATACAGGATTGATTGAATCCCCGACATCGTGGTTCATCCGATGAGATCCTCGTGGAACATGTGGGAGCCAACATGGGTATCCAGATCCCGCTGTTGGTTATTGGCCAGAGAGCTGTCTCGGTCATGTCTGCATGATTCCCGAACCCGTAGGGTCTACACACTTAAGGTTCGGTGACGCTAGATTTGTTATGGGAATTAGTGTGCAGTTACCGACTATTGCTCGGAGTCCCAGATGAGATCCGGACGTCATGAGAAGTTCCGGAATGGTCCAGAGGTAAAGATTTATATATGGGAAGTCCTATTTTGGCCACCGGAAAATGTTCGGGATTTTTTGGTATTGTACCGGGAATGTTCTAGAAGGTTCCGGAGTGGGGCCCACCTGCATGCGGACCCACATGAACGTGGGTAGTGGGGGCAAGGCCCCACACCCCTGGTCAGGTGCACCAAGATCCCCCCTTAGAAGGAATAAGATCATATCACGAAGGGATAAGATCAAGATCACAAAAAAAGGGGGATAACAATCGGTGGGGAAGGGAAATGATGGGATTTCTTTCCCCCAACCTTTGCCAACGCCCCAATGGACTTGGAGGACAAGTAACCAGCCCCCTCCACACCAATAGATAGTGGGGAGGCGCATGGGAGCCGCACCCCTTCCCCTGGCGCATCCCTCTCCCTCCCCAACACCTCCTCCTCCGTAGTGCTTGCCGAAGCCCTGCCGGAGAACTGCAAGCCCCACCACCATGCCGTCGTGCTGCCGGAGCTCTCCCTCAACTTCTCCTCTCCCCTTGCTGGATCAAGAAGGAGGAGACGTCCCCGGTCTGTACGTGTGTTGAACGCGGAGGCACCGTTGTTCGACGCTTAGATCGGAATCAACCACGATCTGAATCGCTGCGAGTACGACTCCATCATCCGCGTTCTTGTAACGCTTCCGCATCACGATCTTCAAGGGTATGAAGATGCACTCCCCTCTCTCTCGTTGCTAGTCTCTCCATAGATTGATCTTGGTGACACGTAGGAAAATTTTGAATTATTTCTACGTTCCCCAAGAGTGGTATCAGAGCTCGGTCTATGCGTAGTTTCTATGCACGAGTAGAACACAAGTTGTTGTGGGCGTTGATTTTGTCAATTTACTTGCCGTTACTAGTCTTATCTAGATTCGGCGGCGTCGTGGGATGAAGCGGCCCGGACCGACCTTACACATACGCTTACATGAGACAGGTTCCACCGACTGACATGCACTAGTTGCATAGGTGGCTAGCGGGTGTCTGTCTCTCCCACTTTAGTCAGATCGGATTCGATGAAAAGGGTCCTTATGAAGGGTAAATAGAAATTGGCATATCACGTTGTGGTTTTGGCGTAGGTAAGAAACGTTTTTGCTAGAAACCTATAGCAGCCACGTAAAAACTTGCAACAACAATTAGAGGACATCTAACTTGTTCTTGCAGCATATGTCATGTGATGTGATATGGCCAAAAGGATGTGATGAATGATATATGTGATGTATGAGATTGATCATGTTCTTGTAATAGGAATCACGACTTGCATGTCGATGAGTATGACAACCGGCAGGAGCCATAGGAGTTGTCTTAATTTATTGTATGACCTGCCTGTCAATGAGAACGCCATGTAATTACTTTACTTTATTGCTAACCGTTAGCCATAGTAGTAGAAGTAACAGTTGGTGAGACAACTTCATGAAGACACTATGATGGAGATCATGATGATGGATATCATGGTGTCATGCCGGTGACGATGATGATCATGGCGCCCTGAAGATGGAGATCAAAAGGAGCAAAATGATAATGGCCATATCATGTCACTATTTTATTGCATGTGATGTTTATCATGTTTTTACATCTTATTTGCTTAGAATGACGGTAGCATAAATAAGATGATCCCTCGTAAAATTTCAAGAAAGTGTTCCCCCTAACGGTGCACCGTTGCGAAAGTTCGTTGTTTCGAAGCACCACGTGATGATCGGGTGTGATAGATTCTAACGTTCGTATACAACGGGTGTAAGCCACATTTACACATGCAAAACACTTAGGTTGACTTGACGAGCCTAGCATGTACAGACATGGTCTCGGAACACAAGAGACCGAAAGGTCGAACATGAGTCGTATAGTAGATGCGATCAACATGGAGATGTTCACCGTTGATGACTAGTCCATCTCACGTGATGTTCGGACACGGTCTAGTCGATTCGGATCATGTATCACTTAGATGACTAGAGGGATGTCTATCTAAGTGGGAGTTCATTAAATATAATCAGATGAACTTAATTATCATGAACATAGTTAAAAGGTCTTTGCAAATTATGTCGTAGCTTACGCTTTGGTTCTACTATTTAAGAGATGTTCCTAGAGAAAATTTAGTTGAAAGTTGATAGTAGAAATTATACAGACTGGGTCCGTGAACTGAGGATTATCCTCATTGCTGCGCAGAAGGCTTATGTCCTTAATGCACCGCTCAGTGTGTTGAACCTCGAGCGTCGTCTGTGGATGTTGCGAACATCTGACATACATGTTTTGATGACTACGTGATAGTTCATTGCGTAATGCTAACAATTTAGAATTGAGGTGCCAAAGACGTTTTTTAAACGTCGCAGAACATATGAGATGTTCCAAAGACTGAAATTGGGATTTCAGACTAGTGCCCACGTCAAGAGGTATGAGACCTCTGACAAGTTTCTTAAGCCTGCAAACTAAGGGAGAAAAGCTCAATCGTTGAGCATGTGCTCAGATTGTCTGAGTACAACAATCGCTTGAATCGAGTGGGAGTTAATCTTCCAGATGAGATAGTGATGGTTCTCCATAGTCACTGCCACCAAGCTATTAGAGCTTCATGATGAATTGTAACATATCAGGGATAGACATGATGATCCTTGAGCAATTCGCGATGTTTGACACCGCGAAAGTAGAAATCAAGTAGGAGCATCAATTGTTGATGGTTAGTAAAACCAGTAGTTTCAAGAAGGGCAAGGGAAAGAAGGGATACTTCATGAAACGACAAATCAGTTGCTGCTCTAGTGAAGAAACCCAAGGTTGAACCCAAACCTGAGACTAAGTGCTTCTTTAATGAGGGGAACAGTCACTGAAGCAGAACTACCCTAGATACTTGGTAGATGAGAAGGCTGGCAAGGTCGACAGAAGTATTTTGGATATACGTTATATTAATGTGTACTTTACTAGTACTCCTAGTAGCGCTAGGGTAATAAGTACCGGTTCGGTTGCTAAGTGTTAGTAACTCAAAATAAAAGGCTATGGAAACTAGCTAAAGGTGAGATGGCGATATGTGTTGGAAGTGTTTCCAAAGTTGATGTGATCAAACATCGCACGCTCCCTCTACCATCGGGATTGGTGTCAAACCTAAATAATTGTTATTTGGTGTTTGCGTTGAGCATAGACATGATTGGATTATGTTTATCACAATAAGGTTATTCATTTAAGGAGAATAATGGTTACTCTGTTTATTTGAATAATACCTTCAATGGTCTTGCACCTAAAATGAATTGTTTATTGAATCTCGATCATAGTGATACACATGCTCATGCCAAAAGATATAAGATAGTAATGATAGTACCACATACTTGTCGCACTGCCATTTGAGTCATATTGGTATATAACGCATGAAGAAGCTCCATGTTGATGGATCTTTGGACTCACTCATTTTTGAAAAGATTGAGACATGCGAACCATGTCTATTGGTATATATGCATGAAGAAACTCCATACAGATGGATCGTTTGGACTCACTTGACTTTGAATCACTTGAGACATGCAAATCATACCCCATGGGCAAGATGACTGAATTGCCTCGTTTTCAGTAAGATGGAAAAAGAAAGCAACCTGTTGGAAGTAATACATTTTGATGTGTGCAGTCCAATGAGTGCTGAGGCACGCAGTTGATATCGTTATGTTCTTACTTCACAGATGATTTGAGTAGATGCTGAGTATATTTACTTGATGAAACACAAGTCTGAATTATTGAAAGGTTGAAGTAATTTCTGAGTGAAGTTGAAGATCGTCGTGACAAGAGGATAAAATGTCCATGATATGATCATAGAGATGAATATCTGAGTTACGAGTTTGGCACACAATTAAGACATTGTGGAAATTGTTTCACAACTAATACCGCCTGGAACACCATAGTGTGATAGTGTGTCCGAACATCATAACTGCACCCTATTGGATATGGTGCATACCATGATGTCTCTTATCGAATTACCACTATCTTTTATGGGCTAGGCATTAGAGACAACCGCATTCACTTTAAATAGGGCACCACGCAATTCCATTGAGACGACACCGTATGAACTATGGTTTAGAGAAACCTAAGCTGTCATTTCTTAAAAGTCTGGGGTTGCGACGCTTATGTGAAAAAGTTTCAGGCTAATAAGCTCGAACCCAAAGCAGATAAATGCATCTTCATAGGACACCCAAAAGCAGTTGGGTATACCTCCTGTCTCAGATCCGGAAGCAAAAGGGATTGTTTCTAGAATCGGGTCCTTTCTCGAGGAAAAGTTTCTCTCGAAAGAATTGAGTGGGAGGATGGTGGAGACATGATGAGGGTGTTGAACCATCACTTCAACTAGTGTGTAGCAGGGCACAGGAAGTTGTTCCTGTGGCGCCTACACCAATTGAAGTGAAAGTTGATGATAGTGATCATGGAACTTCGGATCAAGTCACTACCAAACCTCGTAGGTCCACAAGGATGCGTACTACTTCAGAGTGGTACGGTAATCCTGTCTTGGAAGTCATGTTGCTAGACAACAATGAACCTACGAGCTATGAAGAAGGGATGGTGGGCCCGGATTCCGACAAATGGCTCGAGGCCATAAAATCCGAGAGGATCCATGTGTGAAAACAAAGTATAGACTTTGGAAGAACTACTTGATGGTCCTAAGGCTATTGGGTACAGATGGGTTTTAAAAGGAAGACGGACAATGATGGTAAGTATCACCATTACGAAAGCTCGACATGTCATTAAGATGTTTTCCGACAAGTTCAAGGAGTTGACTACGGTGAGACTTTCTCACTCGTAGCGATGCTAAGAGTCTGTTGGAATTGTAATAGCAGTTACTGCATAATTTATGAAATCTTGCAGATAGGATGTCAAAACATTGTTTCCTCGACAATTTTCTTGAGGAAAGGTTGTATGTGATACAACCAGAAGGTTTTTGTCAATCCTAAAAGATGCTAACAAGTATGCAAAGCTCCAGCAATCCTTCTAAGGACTGGAGTAAGCATCTCGGAGTTGGAATATATGCTTTGATGAGATGATCAAAGATTTTGGGTTTATACAAAGTTTATGAGAAACTTGTATTTCCAAAGAAGTGAGTGGGAGCACTATAGAATTTCTGATGAGTATATGTTGTTGACATATTGTTGATCAGAAATGATGTAGAATTTCTGGAAAGCATATAGGGTTATTTGAAAAGTGTTTTTCAATGGAAAACCTGGATTAAGCTACTTGAACATTGAGCATCAAGATCTATAAGGATAGATAAAAAACGCTTAATAGTACTTTCAAATGAATACATGCCGTGACAAGATTTTGAAGGAGTTCACATAGATCAGCAAAGAAGGAGTTCTTGGCTGTGTTATAAGGTGTGAGCATTGAGTGAGACACAAGATCTGACCACGACAGAAGAGAGAGAATGGACGAAGGTCGTCCCCTATACTTTAGACGTAGGCTCTACAGTAGGCTATGCTATGTACCGCACCTGAAGTGTGCCTTGCCATGAGTCAATCAAGGGGTACAAGAGTGATCCAGGAATGGATCACATGACAGCCGTGAAACTTATCCTTAGTAACTAGTGGACTAAGGAATTTTCTCGGTTATGGAGGTGGTGAAAGAGTTCGTCGTAAAGGGTTACGTCGATCCAAACTTTGACACTAATCCGGATGACTCTGAGTAGTAAATTGGATTCGTATAGTAGAGCAGTTATTTGGAATAGCTCCAAGTAGTGCATGGTAGCTACATCTACAAGATGACATAGAGATTTGTAAAGCACACACAGATCTAAAAGGTTCAGACCCGTTGACTAATAACCTCTCTCACAAGCGAGATATGATCAAACCCCATGGGTGTTGGATTCATTACAATCACATAGTGATGTGAACTACATTATTGACTCTAGTGCAAGTGGGCGACTGTTGGAAATATGCCCTAGAGGCAATAATAAAATGGTTATTATTGTATTTCCTTGTTCATGATAATTGTCTATTGTTCATGCTATAACTGTATTATCCGGAAATCGTAATACATGTGTGAATACATAGACCACACCATGTCCCTAGTGAGCCTCTAGTTGACTAGCTCGTTGATCAATAGATGGTTACGGTTTCCTTACCATGGACATTGGCTGTCGTTGATAACGGGATCACATCATTAGGAGAATGATGTGATGGACAAGACCCAATCCTGAGCATAGCACAAGATCGTGTAGTTCGTCTGCTCCCGGATACCATGGACCATGAGATTGTGCAACTCCCGGATACCGTACGAATGCTTTGGGTGTGCCAAACATCACAACGTAACTGGGTGGCTATAAAGGTACACTACAGGTATATCTGAAAGTGTCTGTTGGGTTGGCACGGATCGAGACTGGGATTTGTCGCTCCGTATGACGGAGAGGTATCTCTGGGCCCACTCGGTAATGCATCATCATAATGAGCTCAATGTGACTAAGTAGTTAGTCGTAGGATCATGCATTACGAAACGAGTAAAGTGACTTGCCGGTAACGAGATTGAACGAGGTATTGGGATACCGATGATCGAATCTCGGGCAAGTAACGTACCGATTGACAAAGGGAATTGTATACAGGATTGATTGAATCCCCGACATTGTGGTTCATCCGATGAGATCATCGTGGAACATGTGGGAGCCAACATGGGTATCCAGATCCCGCTGTTGGTTATTGGCCAGAGAGCTGTCTCGGTCATGTCTGCATGATTCCCAAACCCGTAGGGTCTACACACTTAAGGTTCGGTGACGCTAGAGTTGTTATGGGAACTAGTGTGCAGTTACCGAATGGTGTTCGGAGTCCCAGATGAGATCCCGGACGTCACGAGAAGTTCCCTAATGGTCCAGAGGTAAAGATTTATATATGGGAAGTCCTATTTTGGCCACCGGAAAATGTTCGGTATTTTTCGGTATTGTACCGGGAAGGTTCTAGAAGGTTCCGGAGTGGGGCCCACCTGCATGAGGACCCACCTGAACGTGGGTAGTGGGGGCAAGGCCCCACACCCCTGGTCAGGCGCACCAAGATCCCCCCTTAGAACGAATAAGATCATATCACGAAGGGATAAGATCAAGATCACAAAAAAAGGGGGATAACAATCGGTGGGGAAGGGAAATGATGGGATTTCTTTACCTTTTCCAACGCCCCAATGGACTTGGAGGGCAAGTAACCAGCCCCCTCCGCCCCTATATATAGTGGGGAGGTGCATGGGAGCCGCACCCCTTCCCCTGGCGCAGCCCTCTCCCTCCCCAACACCTCCTCTTCCGTAGTAGTGCTTGGCGAAGCCCTGCCGGAGAACTGCAAGGTCCACCACCACGCCATCGTGCTGCCGGAGCTCTCCCTCAACTTCTCCTCTCCCCTTGCTGGATCAAGAAGGAGGAGACATCCCCGGGCTGTACGTGTGTTGAACGCGGAGGCGCCGTTGTTCGACGCTTAGATCGGAATCAACCGCGATCTGAATCGCTGCGAGTAAGACTCCTTCATCCACGTTCTTGTAACGCTTCCCATCGCGATCTTCAAGGGTATGAAGATACACTCCCCTCTCTCTCGTTGCTAGTCTCTCCATAGATTGATCTTGGTGACACGTAGGAAAATTTTGAATTATTTCTACGTTCCCCAACAAATAGATCGGGAGTTCCGCCACCGCAAGCCTCTGTAGCCACCAAAAACCAATCGGGACCCTATTCCGGCACCCTGCCGGAGGGGGGATCCCTCATCGGTGGCCATCTTCATCATCCCAGCGATCTCCATGATGAGGAGGGAGTAGTTTCTACTCACCCTCGGGGCTGAGGGTATGTACCGGTAGCTATGTGTTTGATCTCTCTCTCTCTCGTGTTCTTGATTTGGCACGATCTTGATGTATCGCGAGCTTTGCTATTATAGTTGGATCTTATGATGTTTCTCCCCCTCTACTGTCTTGTAATGGATTGATTTTTCCCTTTGAAGTTATCTTATCGGATTGAGTTTTTAAGGATTTGAGAACACTTGATGTATGTCTTGCATGTGCTTATCCGTGGTGACAATGGGATATCACATGATCTACTTGATGTATGTTTTGGTGATCAACTTGCGGGTTCCGTGACTTTAGGAATCTATGCATAGGGGTTGGCACACGTTTTCGTCTTGACTCTCCGATAGGCGATTTTTGGAACAAACTGATCCAGGAGACTTGGAGTTGAAGTCAGGGAAGCTTCGAGGAGCCCACGAGGCAGGGAGGCGTGCCTGCCCCCCTGGGCGCGCCCTCCACCCTCATGGCTCCCCTTACCGACTTCTTTCTCCTATATATATCCATATACCCTAAAAACATCTGGGAGCACAATAGATCGGGATTTCCGCCGCCGCAAGCCTCTGTAGCCACCAAAAACCAATCGGGGCCCTGTTCCGGCACCCTGCCGGAGGGGGATCCATCTTCATCATCCCGTCGATCTCCATGACGAGGAGGGAGTAGTTCACCCTCGAGGCTGAGGGTATGTACCAGTAGCTATGTGTTTGATCTCTCTCTCTCTCGTGTTCTTGATTTGGCACGATCTTGATGTATCGCGAGATTTCCTATTATAGTTGGATCTTATGATGTTTCTCCCCCTGTAGCGACCAGACCTCAAATGGCCTGTGCTGCTGTGCACCAGTGTCATCCCTGGATCAGTAATGCTGACACGCACAGTACAAATGGAGGATTTATAACAGAGTAGCAATCACACACTTATTACATCGAATATCTCCGAAGAGATTAAGTTTGATAAACATGGCTTAAGGCCATCTAATAACGATAACAGCGGAAGACTTGGAAGATAAGTGAGTCCATCACTCCAGCGGCATCACTGAGTATAAGACCACGACCTAAGGCACCTTACTCGTCGTCTGAAAAATCTGCAACATGAAACGTTGCAGCCCGAAAACGGGTCAGCACATAGAATATGCTGGCAACGCAACACATAGAGAGCAATGAACAATAATAATGCTATACTATATGCATATATGGCTGGTGGAAAGCTCTATGGTTACAGTTTTGCGAAAAGCCAATTTTATCCTACTTCAAAGGAATAAATTTTATTTCACTATCATGGTGGTTGTGAAACATTGAGAAGGTACCTCCAACTCAATCCCAATTAAGTGTCATCATTAACCCAACAAAATTAATTATAAGTAACAAGGTGATGAGATTCAAATGATAATCCAGGTACTAGATACTCAAGTTGTCCATAACCGGGGACACGGCTAACCATGATTAGTTTGTACACTCTGCAGAGGTTTGCACACTTTTCCCCACAAGACTCGATCGCCTCCGCTTCATTCTCGCACTGCATGATGTTTGAGAAACGGATGACCAAGACACAGTCTTTCCGAAACAATCACTCTCTACTCTGGGTGGACCGGTACACCTACTTTCCCCTACATCTGCTAGTCCACCTCTTCAAGAGATCTTGTAACCTACTCAACTATGCTAGAGCCCATAATAGATTGTGGCTGCACACGGAAGTTTCTAGCATGAATAATCTTATGATCCCTTTGAGCCTGGGTGGCAGACCTTATACATACAGACAACACTGGGTTCTCCAGGTGCCTCAATCCACCCAGATGTGAGTTTTAGTTGCCACCTTAAGTTGAACCATTATTAACAATCTCACATCTGTCGTGAATATCACTCAAACCCAATCCACGTCTACGAGCATAGCATGGCAATAATAAAAGCAACGTAGAAGTAACTCCCAAGGGTTTGATAAGAAAAACAGGTAATAGGTACTACCTCAACTACTTCCCAATACCCAAAATTTAATTAGATCCTAATCATGCAAGTGTTTGACAGATCTAATGCAGTAAAACTGGGTATGAACGGGATATGATCAAAGTGTTACTTGCCTTGCTGATGATCCGCAAAACCTAACGAGTCAAAGTAACAAGCGGCACACTCCGGGTACTCTATCGCAAACAAACAAGCATACAATCAGTACTCATCTAATGCACAAGTAAAACTCGAATGAAAGATCCAAACAGAAAGTTCAGCTTAAGAACTCCGGTTTGCAAAAAGAATCAACTCGAAAGAAGCAACGAAAGTCAAACGACGAAAGAAAGAAACTTCGTTTGCTAATCTGGATCTAGGTCAAATTTTACTGTTGCAAAAACTTGTTTGAGTAGGTTAAACGGAAAGAGAATTTCGAGACGAAACTCTAGGCGCTTGAATCGCCTGATTCCGATAAACGAGCGAGAAGTTAAACAGAATCGAAGATTCGATCAGAACTCGAATCTGAGAAAATAACGAGAAAAATCCGACGAAAAAGAAAAACGGACGAACGGTTAAATAACGGATGTTCGTTAACAGAGAAAAATCGACGAACGCGTTCGTTAAAACGAACGGTTCGGTGAACGCTCGCAAAATAATAAAACCGAAAAAAAACCGATCTAGGGTTTTTTTTTAAAACGAACTGTTTTTTTTTTAAGAAAACCGGCAACGGCGAGGTGCGGCTACCTCGGGGACGGGCTCCGGCGACGGGGCTCGGGGCTCGGGCGGCTCGGGGGCGAGGGGCGGGGCTCCGGCGGCGGCTCCGGCGAGCGGCGGCGGCGGCGCGGATCCCGTGCGGGCGGCGGCGGGCGAGGCGAGTGCGGCGGTGGCGGCTTGCGGTGAGGGAGAGGGGGGGGGCGCGGCGGTATAAATAGGGGGGTGGTGGAGGTGACTTGGGGGAGGGGGTGGCCGGCGGGAGCCGTGCGGGAGCCGGACTCGGCCATGGCGGCGGCGGCGTCTCGTGCGCGAGGAGGAGAGGGGCGCGGGGTGGGCCGGCGGCCTGGCTGGGCTGCGGCCCGGTCGGGCGCGCGCAGTTTTTTTTTTAAATAAGTTCCATGGTAAATAATTCGTAGAAAAATAAATAAAAATCAGAAAAATAAGAAATAAATTTTCCCCGTCTAGTTAGAAAATTTAGAATAGGGTGAACATTTTTTTAACACAAAATGAATATTTTCAAAACATGCAATATTTTAATGCAATAAAAATTGCAAATAAAATCCAAATAAATTCCAAATAATGATTTTAACATTTTTCCTCCAGTATTTCAATTGTTTTGGAGAAGTCATATTTTCTCCTCTCGTTTATTTTAAAATGAAATATTTTTCCGGAGAGAAAATAATTAAAACCAAAATCCTCGTCTTATTATTTGATAAAAATCAAATATGAAAATTTCAGAAAAATCCCCAACTCTCTCCGAGGGTCCTTGAGTTGCTTAGGATTTATCGAGGATTTGTCAAAATGCAATAAAACATGATATGCAATGATGATCTATGTATAACATACCAAATTGAAAATTTGGGATGTTACACCCCCTCTACTCTCTTGTAATGGATTGAGTTTTCCCTTTGAAGTTATCTTATCAGATCGAGTTTTTAAGGATTTGAGAACACTTGATTTATGTCTTGCATGTGCTTATCTGTGGTGACAATGGGATATCACGTGATATACTTGATGTATGTTTTGGTGATCAACTTGCCGGTTCCGTGACCTTGGGAATCTATGCATAGGGGTTGGCACACGTTTTCGTCTTGACTCTCCGGTAAAAACTTTGGGGCACACTTTGATGTACTTTGTGTTGGTTTGAACAGATGAATCTGAGATTGTGTGATGCATATCGTATAATCATACCCACGGATACTTGAGGTGACATTGGAGTATCTAGGTGACATTCGGGTTTTGGTTGATTTGTGTGTTAAGGTGTTATTCTAGTACGAACTCTACGATAGATCGAACGGAAAGAATAGCTTCGTGTTATTTTACTACGGACTCTTGAATAGATCAATCGAAAAGGATAACTTTGAGGTGGTTTCGTACCCTACCATAATCTCTTCGTTTGTTCTCCGCTATTAGTGACTTTGGAGTGACTCTTTGTTGCATGTTGAGGGATAGTTATATGATCTAATTATGTTATTATTGTTGAGAGAACTTGCAATAGGGAAAGTATGAACCCTAGGCCTTGTTTCCTATCATTGCAATACCATTTACGCTCACATTTATCATTAGTTACCTTGCTGTTTTTATAATTTTAGCTTACAAAAACCTTTATCTACCATCCATATTGCACTTGTATCACCATCCCTTCGCCGAACTAGTACACCTATACAATTTACCATTGTATTGGGTGTGTTGGGGACACAAGAGACTCTTTGTTATTTGGTTGCAGGGTTGTTTGAGAGAGACCATCTTCAACCTACGCCTCCCATGGATTGATAAACCTTAGGTCATCCACTTGAGGTAAATTTGCTACTGTCCTACAAACCTCTGCACTTGAAGGCCCATCAACGTCTACAATAAGAAGGTTGTGTAGTAGACATCATCGAGCGGGCTCCCTCCTTTAAGCGCTGATACGTCTCCAACGTATCTACTTTTTCTCACGCTTTTCCTCTTGTTTTGGACTCTAATTTGCATGATTTGAATGAAACTAACCCCGGTCTGACGCTATTTTCAGCAGAACTACCATGGAGTTATTTTTGTGCAGAAATAAAAGTTCTCAGAATGGAACGAAACTTTGTGAGGATTTTTTATATCAATAATAAGAATTTCTAGAGCCAAGACCCAGTAGAGAGGGGCCCCTGGTTGGGAACAACCCACCAGGGCGCGCCCAGGTGGGTTGTACCCACCTGGTGGCCCCGCTGACGACCCCCCTGATACTATAAAATCACATATTTCCAGAAAAAATCTGGGAGAAAAAATTATCGCGTTTCACGAGACGGAGCCGCCGCCAAGTCTTGTTCTTCCTCGGGAGGGCAGATATGGAGTCCGTTTGCGGCTCCAGAAAGGGGGATCTTCGTTCTTCGTCATCACCAACCAATCTCCATCGCCAATTCCATGATGCTCCCCACCAGAAGTGAGTAATTCCTTCGTAGGCTCGCTGGTCGGTGAGGAGTTGGAGGAGATTCATCATCTATTCGAGTTAGTTTTGTTAGGGCTTGATCCCCAGTGTCCACTACGTTCTTAGATTGATGTTGCTATGACTTTGCTATGCTTAATGTTTGTCACTTTGGGCCCTGGTGCCATGAACTCAGATCTGAACCGTTTATGAATTCATCATTGTATCCATGTTTTACATCCGATCTTGCAAGTTATAATCACCTACTACGTGTTATGATCCGGCAACCCCGGAGTGACAACAACCGGGCCCACTCCCGGTGATGACCGTAGTTTGAGGAGTTCATGTATTCACTATGTGTTAATGCTTTGTTCCGGTTCACTATTAAAAGGAGGCCTTAATATCCCTTAGTTTCCAATATGGACCCCGCTGCCATGGGAGGGTAGGACAAAAGAGGCCATGCAAGTTCTTTTAATAAAGCACATATGACTATTTACGAAATACATACCTACATTATATCGATGAACTGGAGCTAGTGCCGTATCGCCCTAGGTTATGACTGTCACATGAAGAATATCATCCAACAAGTACCGATCCAATGCCTACGAATTTATCCTATATTGTTCTTGCTGAGTTACTACTACTGTTGTTACTGTTGCACTTGCTACAAAACTACTGCTATCACTGTTACCGTTACCGTTGCTGCTGTCACTACTATCAAAACTATCAAACTCCTTTGCTACTGATCACTTTGCTGCGGATAATTAATCTCCAGGTGTGATTGAATTGACAACTCAGCTGCTAATACCTTCAAATATTCTTTGGCTCCCCTTGTGTCCAATCTATAAATTTGGGTTGAATACTCTACCCTCGAAAACTGTTGCGATCCCCTATACTTGTGGGTTATCAAGACCTTTTTGTGGCGCCATTGCCGAGGAGCATAGTTATATATGTTGAGTCACTTGGGATTATTATCATATTATCACTATGAAGAATTTGAAGGATCCTAAGCCTAAGATAGTTCCCTCAAGTACAAGGGGAGGTAAGAAACTGCCATCCAGTTCTGCTTTAGATTCACCTTCTATTATGAATAAACTTGCAACACCACCACATGCTATGAATTCTAATGTGTCGCAAGTTATTGATGATGCTACTTCTACTATGAATGATTCTTATGATGATGCTAGTACCTTGCTTGATAATGATGATGTGCCACTTGGTGATTTTCTTAATGAACAAATTGCTAGAGTAATACAACATGATGTTGCTGAATCTGATGATGAGCTTGAAACTGAAACTCCTGAAACACCTGCTAGAACTAGCCTTCCTAGATATGAATTACCTAAGGTGCCGGAAGGCTATGTTATGAATGAGGAGACAACTAGAGATATTCTTGCTTGTAAGGATAGAGATGATCTAGAAAATTTACTATGCAAGTAAAAACAAAAATCTCGGAATGCTAGAATGAAATGTGATCCTAAGTTTGCTAATTCACCTATCTTTATTGATGATAAGGATTATGAATTCTCTGTCGACCCAGAGTTAATTACTTTGGTTGAATTTGATCCTTTCCATGGTTATGAAATGAAACTATTGTGGCGCATCTTACTAAATTGAATGACATAGCCACCCTTTTTACTGATGATGAGAAAACTCGCTATTACTTTATTCTAAAATTATTTCCTTTCTCATTAAAGGGTGATGCTAAAGCATGGTACAATACTCTTACTCCTGGTTGTGTGCGTAGTCCCGAGGATACGATTTATTACTTCTCTGAAAAATATTTTCTTGCTCATAAGAAACAAGCTGCCTTACAGGAAATATTTAACTTTGTGCAAATTAAAAAGAGAGTCTCCCACAAGCTTCGGGGAGGCTTTGCCAGTTACTTAATGATTTTCCCGATCATCCTCTTAAGAAAAATGAAATACTTGATATCTTCTATAATGGACTAACCGATGCTTCTAGTACTTCCTAGATAGTTGTGCTGGTTGTGTTTTCAGGGAACGAACTGTTGGACAAGCTGAAGAATTATTGAATAACATATTGAAAAATTATGATGATTGGAGTATTCCTGAACCACCGGCTAAACCAACTCCGAAGAAGAGGGGTATATTATATCTCAGTCCTAAAGATATGCAAGAGGCAAAGAAATCTATGATGGAAAAAGGTATTAAAGCTGAGGATGTAAAAAATTTACCTCCTATTGAAGAAATACATGGGCTTAATACACCACCAATGCCTAAGGCGGTGGAGGAAAATTCTCTTATGAAGTTCAATGATAATGATAATGCTCACAATATGCATCCTAGCCAATGCCTTTATGAGTTTGAAAACTACATTAGAAAACAATATCACTTCAATGCAAATGTTATGAAACAATTGAAATATAATTCTGATATGATTGCTCGCTTGAGTGACTTGTTATTTAGAATCTCAAATGATGTTAGAGGTGTTGGAAAACATGCTTCTATGGTTCAAACCCGGAGAACAAGTTGCTCAATCACAAAGAGAATTACTTGATGAAATGAATCATAATATGCATGACTTTGTTGTTAGAGTTGCAACTAGAGGAGGTAAAATGACTCAGGAACCACTTTATCCTGAGGGACACCCAAGATGAATTGAACAAGATTTACAAAGAAACAACACCACTACACCTAGTCCATCTAAAAAGAAAAAGAAGAATAAAAATGATAGGACTTTGAATGCTTGTAGTGAACCTGAAGTTGAGAAACCTCCTGATAATGAAAATGAAATTTCTATCTCAGATGCTGAAACTCAATCTGGTAATGAACATCCACCTAGTGATAATGAAAAAGATAATGATGATGTTCATGAAGATGCTCAACCAAATGAAAAAGAACCAGATAATGATGTTGAAATAGAACCACCTGTTGATCTTGATAACCCACAACCCAAGAATAAAAGCTATGATAAAAGAGACTTCATTGCTAGAAAACACGGTAAAGAAAGAGAACCGTGGGTTCAAAAACCTATGCCTTTTCCACCCAAGTCAACCAAAAATAATGATGATGAAGAATTTGAACGCTTTGCTGAAATGCTGAGGCCAGTCTTTTGCGTAGTCGCTTGACTGATATCTTGAAAATGCCTCATTATGCAAAGTATATGAAAGACATCATCACTAATAAGAGAAAAATACCGGAAGCTGAATTCTCCACTATGCTTGCTAATTATACTTTCAAAGATGGAGTACCTAAAAAATTATGTGAAAACTGCTTTGTGTGATTTAGTAGATGGTGTTTGTGTTATACCTTTCTCTTTATATAAAAGACTTGACTTAAATAAACTCACACCTACTAAAATATCTTTGCAAATGGCTGACAAGTCAACTGCCATACCTATCGGTATCTATGGGGATGTGCCCATTGCTGTGGCTAATGTTATTATTTTGACTGACTTTGTTATACTTGAGATGCCCGAGGACAATAACATGTCGATTATCCTTGGTAGACCCTTCTTGAATACTGCAGGGGTTGTTATTGATTGCAATAAAAGCAAGGTCACTTTTCATATTAATGGTAATGAGCATACAGTGCACTTTCCGAAGAAACAATCCCAAGTGAATGGTATTAATGTTATTGAAAAATCTCCGACAATCAGTATTGGAAGTTTTCAAATACCTCTACCTACTGTAAAAAAGAAATATGAAATGCTTATTGTTGGGGACATTCATATCCCCATTGAGGTAACTTAGTGATTTACGAAAGTTCTTCGGTTTCATGCTAATCGAAAGTGGTTGTTAATAAGACTTGATCAACCTTATTAATGAATCATTTTTGAACGGTATGAAGTTGATGAATTTAGTAAGCTCTACTTTCTGTCCCTACTTTTTGTTTTCTGTTTTTATTAGTTGAATAAAATAAAATGCCATGTTTTGTCTGTTTTCTGAATTTCCCATGCAATAAAAAAGACCCAAAAATAAAAGTTCTCAGAATGCCCTGAAAATTTTATATGATTTTTTTAATATTTAAGAATTTTTGGTGCAAATAATACCAAAGGGAGGTGCACCAGGTGGGCACAACCCACCTGGGCGCGCCAGCACCCCCAGGCACGCCCTGGTGGGTTGTGGTCCCCACATGGCCCCCTCACTTACCTCTTCATCCCACATCATCACTCACCTCCAGAAAAAATCCCCATTGCTCTCTCTCCCATGTTCTTGAGCTCAAACCTGCGGATTTCGATCTCTTTGCTCGAAGCACCGTTTCCGAAACTGTTTCGGGGATTTGTTGCTTGGTATGTGACTCCACCATTTGTCCAATTAGTTTTTGTTTTAGTGGTTTATACTTTGAATAAATAGCTACTCCTGGTGCTGCTGTAGATGTGCTTGCATGTTGAATTCTTAGTTTTCTAGTAGTTTGAATGCTTGCTATGGCCTCTATGTATCCCTATGAGTAGTTGCTATCAATTTTGTGAAGTTTTGTTGGAAAAAATTTGTGAACCAAAAATTCAGATTTTTGTTCATAGGAAAAATTGTACGCGGACATGAATATCTTCAAGAAATTTGGCTCTAAGAAGAACTCCAAGGGTGTTATTGGGGAGTCTTGTGACAGTGATCTCCACCCTCGGAGGTTGGCGGAGGTACGGCCGTGCGAATGGCTGCACACCCCGTTCCTGCAAGAGGATGGAATTCATGAGGAGTTCATGCAATTTATTGATAATGTCGGCCACACGGACTTCATCGCAGATGAGTGTGACCAACACCAAATCTTCACAAACAACTTTGTTCAAAGTTTTACTTTCCTGCCTAGAAATAATCCTCCTGAAGTGAGCTTTGACTTATATGCTGAAAACCATCAGATACCACTTACTGAGTTTTGTAACATATGCATGATCCCGTCTGATGGGAGCTTGGCTGAGCCTAGGCCGGCTGAGTTTGGGGCCTTCTGTCGCACTTTGACAGTGGGTGTTGAGAGAAGAGTGTCAGCCATCACTTTCGGTGGCTTACATTTTCCTGCTGTTCGTTACTTTGCACTTTTCATTACCAAATGCTTGCTTGTTGGAGAGAAGGTGGGTGCGCTCAGCTCACCAGACCTTGCTGTTTTACGTCGTGCACTTGAGGGCGAGAACACGTATAGCTTGGGAGCTATCGTGGCTCGTCGCGTCCATCTTAATAAATCCTAGGGTAAAATACATGGTGGGATTTTTGCTACTCGGTTGGTGGCTCACTTCAAGGATGAGATACGCCCTCATGATTACCCCCTGACCAAGGTTTACCTAGACTGAGCAGCCATGGATCACCATCACTTTCTTGCACATGATCGTCCTGATATTTCCATTCCTTATAACCTGGTCTATAGCGTTGACACTCGTGATGTTATCCCCTTGCCTGCACCTTCTTTGTTTGATTCTGTTGCTAGGGGCGGATACCGGATTATGCCTGCAGACATCATCGCCTTCTAGAACGCTCACGCTGCTGCAGAGGCTGCACAGGCACCTCAGCAGTGGGATGAGTGGATGTCTGCTCCTCAGGATCCCTACTACCATCTGGGCTACTGATCGACTACCAAGTTAGGCCAAAAGCTAAGCTTGGGGTAGTACGTGTTTCTCACCGACATTATATTCATATTCACATATCATTCTATTTCTCGGTCTTCACACTCTTTCATTGTATCATCCATGCTTAGATTTATTTTCTTGCTTTCTTCTTGTGTGTTTGAAAAACTTTAGAAAAACCAAAAAAATTAGTTGTAGTAATTTAGTTTCTATGCATGCTTAGTAGTAGCACTAAAAAGAAAATTCAAAAAGATTTCCTTGTTCTTCTTTTGCTAGCTGGGAGCTTTCCTGTGTAAATATTTTTTTTTTGAGTTTTTGCTTTTATTTGCTTGTTCAAGAAAATCAAAAACTCCAAAAATATTTTAGTGTGTTTCTCTGACTTTCTTTTCTTTTTATTCGAGTCTTACCGAGGAGAAGACCACGATGAAAATGTTGAGTGGCTCTCATATGAATAATTGTTGAACTAATAAAGAGCCCATTTTATTTTGTCTTCTCCTATTGAATAAAATGTTTTGCAGATTCCAACTTAGTCCATGGCACTCTTGCACTATTATTATTTTCATATCATTCAGTCATGCAAGTGAAAGGCAATAATGACGATATTCAATGAGCTGGCCGTGGCAGAGAGAAATTGGTATGAACTCGACTTGTTCTATTTGTGTAAATATGTTTAACCTGGTATCCATGATTCAGCCCATTATGATTAAACATGTTTGCAATGACAATTAGAGATTGTAGTTTCTCATGCCATGCATAAATAGCTGGGAGTGGATAATGATTTATCTTGGATATCAACATTGCGTTAAAATGATTGTGATGTAGTATGATGATATGGTATCCTCCTCTGAATGTTCGAGTGGCTTGACTTGGTACATGTTCATGCATGTAGTTGAATCAAAACCAACATAGCCTCTATAATATTTACGTTCATGGTGTTCATATCCTACTCATGCTAGTGTCCGATGTTACTTATGCATAATGCATGGTTATGATCGTTGTTGCTCTCTAGCTGGCCGCTTCCCAATATTAATTGCTAGCCTTCGCCTGTACTAAGTGGGAACTCTGCTTGTACATCAAAAACCTTGAACCCAAAGTTATTCCAGATGAGTCCACCATACCTACCTATATAGGGTATTACCCTGCCGTCCTAAGTAAATTTGCATGGGCCACCTCTAAAAAAACTTCTAAAAATTATCCTTTTTGTGTGCCTGGATCGTTCATGGAACGACAGGAGGTGGTCGATATCTTTCGTGCTAAGAAGGTTATCCTCAGGTCGAGTGTTTATTCACTCGCCATCGCACGAGGAAATGGGCGGTATTAGGGATGCCCAGTCCCAAACTGCAAACATGAAAAAGAGTTCATCTCTTGAATAATCAAACAAAAACTCCCAATGGAGTCAAAACCTTTACTTTTACCGCTTGGGAACCGCCACTAGCGTGCTTAGCGTGGAAGATGTTGATAACGGATAGTCGTGAAGTGAATGAGAAGGGTGCATGTCTCAAAATATCATTTATCTCTGTTTTAAAAATTGAGCTTTGGCACCTCTGCAAATCACTGCTTCCCTATGCGAAGGGACTTTCTATTTACGTTTATGTTGTGTCATCACCTTCTAAAATCAAGCGCCAGAAACTGAGTAGAGCACAGTTGTCATGATTTATGCATTGTGTGTAGCTAATGTTGGGTGCATCATGACTGGATCTTTTCTACCATGAATTACAATGTTTAGTCGCTGCTTGAACTTTGGAGGTGCTCTGAATTTATGTTTTCCGGTCTTAGAAAGGGCTAGCGAGATACAACTATCGTCATATTATATCATGGTTGTTTTGACAACGTGTTGCTGTTTGAGATATCTTATGATTGCTCGCTAGCTAATTATGTCATTGATATGAGTTATTATAATCTTTAAATGTTATTGTTGACATGGTTAGTTATAATGTTGGCTGAAAACCTGGATGTTGTTTAAGCTTGTTTATGCAAACAAGAGCAAAAGAGTTCGTAAAACTTTTTCTTTCTCACTTTCAGTTTATCAACTGAGTTGCTTGAGGACAATAAAAGGTTTAAGCTTAGGGTAGTTCATACGTCTCCAATGTATCTACTTTTTCTCACGCTTTTGCTCTTGTTTTGGACTCTAATTTGCATGATTTGAATGAAACTAACCCTGGACTGACGCTGTTTCAGCAGAACTACCATGGTCTTGTTTTTGTGCAGAAATAAAAGTTCTCTGAATGGAACGAAACTTTGCGAGGATTTTTTATATCAATAATAATAATTTTTGGAGCCATGACCCACCAGAGAGGGGCCCCTGGTTGGGCACAACCCACCAGGGCGCGCCCCCCTCTCTTGGCGCCCAGGTGGGTTGTACCCACCTGGTGGCCCCGCTGACGGCCCCCTGATACTATAAAATCACATATTTCAAGAAAAAAATCAGGGTGAAAGAATTACCGCGTTTCACGAGACGGCGCCGCCGCCAAGCCCTGTTCTTCCTCTGGAGGGCAGATCTGGAGTCCGTTTGGGGCACCGGAGAGGGGGATCTTCGTTCTTCGTCATCACCAACCCATCTCCATCGCCAATTCCATGATGCTCCCCACCGGGAGTGAGTAATTCCTTCGTAGGCTCGCTGGTCGGTGTGGAGTTGGATGAGATTCATCATGTAATCGAGTTAGTTTTGTTAGGGCTTGATCCCTAGTATCCACTATGTTCTTAGATTGATGTTGCTATGACTTTGCTATGCTTAATGCTTGTCACTTTGGGCTCGGGTGCCATGAACTCAGATCTGACCGTTTATGAATTCATCATTATATCCATGTTTAAGACCCGATCTTGCAAGTTATAGTCACCTACTACGTGTTATGATCCGGCAACCCCGGAGTGACAACAATGGGGCCCACTCCCGGTGATGGCCGTAGTTTGAGGAGTTCATGTATTCACTATGTGTTAATGCTTTGTTCCGGTTCACTATTAAAACGAGGCCTTAATATCCCTTAGTTTCCAATATGGACCCCGCTACCATGGGAGGGTATGACAAAAGATGTCATGCAAGTTCTTTTAATAAAGCACGTATGAGTATTTACAGAATACATGCCTACATTATATCGATGAACTGGAGCTAGTGCCGTATCGCCCTAGGTTATGACTGTCACATTATGAATATCATCCAACAAGTCATCGATCCAATGCCCACAAATTTATCCTATATTGTTCTTGCTAAGTTACTGCTGCTGCTGTTACTGTTGCAATTGCTACAAAACTACTGCTATCACTATTACCGTTACCGTTGCTGCTGTCACTACTATCAAAACTAGCAAACTACTTTGCTACTAATCACTTTGCTACAGATAATTAATCTCTAGGTGTGGTTGAATTCACAACTCAGCTGCTAATACCTTCAAATATTCTTTGGCTCCCCTTGTGTCGAATCTATAAATTTGGGTTGAATACTCTACCCTTGAAAACTATTGCGATCCGCTATACTTGTGGGTTATCAAGTACCTTGGAGGAGCACCATCCCTCCCCCACTATCCAAGAAGGCAGAGGCCCCGCCCGAGACCACTACAGGGGCGGGGCCGACGCCCTTATGGCCGAGGCGGAGGCCTCGGCCTCTAAGGACCCCGTGGAGAAGATTCCCTCCTCTACAGAGGGGGAAAAACTGGGGCGGCGAACCACCTCAGCGCCCGTTGACCCAGAGCCACCTTGGAGCCTTCTATAGAAGCCATCCCTCCCATGAAGGGGAGGGCCGAGGTGGTCCGCCCATCCCCTCCTGCCATAGGGTAGGCGTTGGCGGGGTGGACCGAAGAGATGGAGGCGTCCATGACGGACTCCTACATCGTTGCCGAGCACCGCGTCCTACTGGACGTGGCGCTGTAGAGTTACCGGTCCACCAAGGCCGGTATCAAGGAGGCCTTCAAGGGCCTCTTTCATGGTTTGGAGGTAACTTTTCCCAGCCCCTTTCTTTTAGATGTTATATCATTGGATAAGAAAAACTGTCGCGGCTAGACGCATTTGATGGCCCTTTGAGCTGATAGGAGAAAAGTAAAATTGTCCAAAGACTTGAGTTGCCATGAGCGCATAGAATAACTGCGTAACTACAGTAGCCCCCGAGCCCCTGAGTGAGATTCCAAGCTCTTACTCGGGGGTCCTAGTAAAAAACTGAATGTTTGGTAGAAGCGAATATACTATAGTCCTGAGACCCTGGTCAGAAGAAAGAAGCTGAGCAGGGGTTTGATATCCTCCGAGGAAGCTACCTGCCATCGTCGCAGGTTTTGGCCTCGGTTTTGGCATCCAACACTAGGGAGTTGGAGGAGCTGTACCATAAGCTCGATCGGTCCAAGAAGGACGTAGATCTACTCAAGAAGTAGATGGAGGTTGCTGAAGGTAAATATCGATATTTTTGTAGCTCTTGCAATTTTGCAATGCTTGTTGTAAGTTCTAATTCATATGCTGATGTGTTTGCAACTACCTCTACGGAGCTAGAAAAGCTCCGGTCCGAGCTAAAAACAACCCGACAAGAAGCCGAACAACAGAGAGCTGTGGCGGAGAAGGCTAATGTAGAGCTGGTTAAAGAAAAAGAGATCAGTGAGAAGCACGTGGCCTGGGTTGCCGAGGTCAAACAAGACCTGAAGGGTATTGCATGTAGCACAATGCCCTTTAGAAGGAGAAGGACGGTCTCACGTCTGAGCTGGCCACAGCCAGCTCGGCGTGCAAGGAGGCCAAGACCCAGGCTTGAGCTGATCATGACATGCTTTAACAAGTGAAGCAAATCGTCACTAGTAAACCCTATCTGCTTCGCTGCATTTTTGGAGACAACTGATTTGCTCATCTTACGCAAGTCTAGCGTTCTTCAGGGGTCTTTAGGGACCTGCCGGGGAGTGCTGCGGACGCTGGTGCACACTTTGCGACCAGCCTGACGGTTCTGACGAGAAGACCTTCTGAACCCAATTCCAGGCGCCCGAGCATTTGCCGCTACTGAACAATCAGATGAAGTAGCTGGCGGAGCTGTTCCGTGAAGCCCGGCTGGTGATGCAGGATATCTGCATTAACCTCTGGCCGGGCCAGGCGATGCTGACAAGCTTCTTTGTCCTGGTGAATAGGCTTTGGGAAACCAGCCCCCAGGTGGGGAAGTGGAAGCGGCCAGTCTGTCTTGTGGGGGTAGAAAGGGCGTATGCGTCTACAGTGGAGCATTTCCCGAATATCAAGCTAATGGAAATCACCTTAGGACCTCCAACAGGAAATGATCAGACTCCGGAGTAGTTTTTGGCGCAGAGGCATGGAGGTGCTTGGGTGACAGAGGTCAAATTTACCAAGGCAGAACTTAAGTTCTGATTTTTCCCTTGGTATGCCAAGGAGTAGTGTGTATAAAACAAGCTATCTTTTTAGATGATCGTTTTGATTCGATATGCTATTAACCGTTCCTTTGTGACTATTCCTAAATCTAAAAGGGGCTGGTCATCGGCTTCAGCTTTGGCACCACGGCTCAGAGGAACCGGAACACCCCGTATTCCAGCCCAGAGATCAAGTCATCTGGAATACGACACTGCTTGGCATAAAACAAATCAACTCTTATTACAAAGAATACAAGTACAATTGTCTGATGGTACAAAGGATCACATCGGCACAGCGACACAATGCCTGCTAGGGTAGCTCTACGCTAGCAGCGGAAGAACTCATAATACCGGAATAACTACTAGCAGCGGAACAATGATGACGGTGATGAACTCCACTCCGCAGGGACTCTGGCTGGGACACAGTCTAGCTCGCATGCTCGGTATCGTCATCAAGCAATCAATCACAGCATCACCTGCAAACTGGCATGACACGCTAGCTGAGTACTTTGAATGTACTCGCAAGCTCACAACAACCAAAAGCATCAATGCAAGACAACAACATAGCATGAACAGATTATGTTATGAACAACTATTGTGATGTGGAAGAAAATGTTAATCATGATATGGTAATGCTAGAATTAATGTTGAACCAACCTCTTGGGTCAGATGACCCATCTCACTCTTGGTTATCCAGCCAAGCAACATATATCATCTCGATCACCTCGTGATCAATACATCATCGTGATCACCGCGTGATCCCCTCACAGGCTGAAAGATCATCCTGAAGATCGTCCCAACATCATCATCGGCATCCTGCCAAACTGTTACTGCTCACATATAAATATAAGTCATCTTATAAGTCATTCTATCATAGTGAGTGTTGATCGAATGGTGTGACCTAGTATGAACCGTGTCCATGACCAAGGACGTGGCTATCGATAGATTATACTCTCTGTAGAGGTTAGTACACCATACCCACACCATGGAACTCATGGCCTCGTGCTCCCATTAAGGTGGACCAACGACATTCCGACGAAACCAATCTATTGCATGACACTCCCCTGACCACTCCGTCAAACTCCACTTTGGGCTATGTCATGGGTGGACCTGATGCCAACTCTTGATATCCGCCACCTTCGTGCCGGCCACCGTCATGGCAAAACAAAAACAAAAACGTCCCTAGCGGAGATACCCGGGTACAACACACTTGGGCACACAAGGCTTATGGCCGCCTACCTGATCAGGGTAGCGCGCACACATAACCTTCCCGAGTTGGAGGCACCAGCGAGAGGCATGGCAATAGATCGAATTAGGGGCACCCAATCTAGGCAAGTGTGGCAGCACTGGTGAGCTCGTCTTGGTGGCACCTGACCAACGAAATGACGGAATTTGTCCTCAAGAAATATCTAAGATAACTGTTACATCAATATCATAGATCAGCCTGTGAGTCAAGTCATAGTGATATCCATCCAATAATTCAAACAATAATAGAGTCTTATCATGAGCAACTCCAAGGGTAGCATATTAACTAAAATCATGATGAATCCAAAGACTATGATGCTGCTAATACGATGACAACATCAAGAGGTATAAACTAATGATCAGATTCAATCAATAAGATATCAATCAAATCAAATAATACCCCAATAGGCATAATGTGCAATATGATCATAATGAAAGCGTAACTATTGTTCCTAGTAATCCAATGGCAACATGTCATCCTCAGTATGCAAAGCATTAGTCCTAGAAATCCAAGCATCATCATGGCAGCAGCAAGATCAAATAGTACTCCAAGAAATGTCATGAATAAATCATATAGCTAATGTAAATTTTAAGCAAGTTTATTAAATAAAACCATGGCATTGCATTGCAATCATGCAATGGAGGGTGTGGCTTGCCTAGAGTTGGTGGATTCACCGGAAAGAAGTCTGAGGAGCTCGCGGTAAGATTTGCCGGAAAATGTTCTCTCTCGGAGGAGCTGAACGAAGGGCAGGGGCAAGATTACCATTTTAAGAATGTTACAACATGGTGAAAATGATACCATTGGAACGGGCTCAACGAATAGAGAACGTGGGCTTTGGAATCACCTGATTTAGAGTTACAGGTGAAAAGTTGTGGCCGTTCGTTCGTTAGGTAGAAAAGCTAATAAAATTTGTGTTTTCTGCTCTTAACTAATGAACGTACGTAATATAAGGTTTTTGGCCCTCGCGGCTGAAAAACAGAAAGCGTATTTCTTGGAATGCGCCTTCTTGCAGCAAAAACGTATTGTTCTCTAGAACACAGGTAGAATACGCTTTGCCTCTTAGAAGACGTATACCGTGGAATGCTTTTCCACTTAGCCACGTCAGCGGGACAGGTTAGCGCCTTAAGTGGCTGACGGGTGGGACCATGGGGTTCAAACGTCAGGAAGGGGTTGTGACGCCCCCGATTCAATTGTACACTAATCATACACGCAAACGTGTACGATCAAAATCAGGGACTCATGGGAAGATATCACAACACAACTCTAAAAATAAAATAAGTCATACAAGCATCATATTACAAGCCAGGGGCCTCGAGGGCTCGAATACAAGTGCTCGATCATAGACGAGTCAGCGGAAGCAACAATATCTGAGTACAGACATAAGTAACAAGTTTGCCTTAAGAAGGCTAGCACAAACTAGGATACAGATTGAAAGAGGCACAGGCCTCCTGCCTGGGATCCTCCTAAACTACTCCTGGTCGTCGTCAGCGGCATGCATGTAGTAGTAGGCACCTCCGGTGTAGTAGGGGTCATCGTCGATGGTGGCATCAAGCTCCTGGGCTCCAGCATCTGGTTGCGACAACCAGGTAGAATGGAAAGGTGGAAAAGTGGGAGAAAAGCAACCGTGAGTACTCATCCAAAGTACTCGCAAGAAAGGATCTACACTACATATGCATGGGTATATGTGTAAAGGGGTCATATCGGTGGACTGAACAGCAGAATGCCAGAATAAGAGGGGGATAGCTAATCTTATCGATGACTACGTTTCTGGCAGCCTCCATCTTGCAGCATGTAGAAGAGAATAGATGGTAAGTTCACCAAGTAGCATAGCATAGCATAAATCCTACCCGGCGATCCTCCCCTCGTCGCCCTGTGTGAGAGCGATCACCGGGTTATATCTGGCACTTGGAAGGGTGTATTTTATTAAGTATCCGGTTCTAGTTGCCATAAGGTCAAGGTACAACTCCGGGTCGCCCGTTATCGTGGACACGGCTATTCAAATAGATCAACTTCCCTGCAGGGGTGCACCACATTACCCGACACACTCAATCCCTCTGGCCGGGCACACTTTCCTGGGTCATGTCCGGCCTCGGGAGATCAACACGTCGCAGCCCTACCTAGGCTCAATAGAGAGGTCAGCACACCGGTCTAAATCCTATGCGCGCAGGGGTCTGGCCCATCGCCCATTGCACACCCGCACGTTGCGTACGCGGCCGGAAGCAGACCTAGCCCCCTTAATACAAGTGCGGGCTTACGGTCCAATGCGGCGCGCGCCGCTCAGTCGCTGATGTCAAAAAGAGCTTCGGCTGATACCACGACGTCGGTTGCCCATATCTTGTCCCACGTGGCGGTTAGTGCGTATAAGGTCAACGACCCAACTCAGATCAAATACCAAGATCTCGATAAGCGTGTTATTATGAAATAACCACGGACGCCGACCAGGGCCAGGCCCACCTCTCTCCTAGGTGGTCTCAACCTACCGTGTCTCTCCGCCACAAAGTAATAGTCAGGGGCCGTCGGGAACCTAGGCCCACCTCTACCGGGATGGATCTACCTGCCCTTCAGCCCCCATCTCCGAACAGTATCATAAGTAATGTAACAGTAAAGTATATAGCATATGCCCATAATCACCTCCCGAAGTGATCACGGCCCAGTAGTATAGTAGGGCAGACGGACAAGAGTGTAGGGCCAACGATGGAATACTAGCGTCCTATACTAAGCTGTTAGGATTGCAGGTAAGGGTAACAACTGTGGCAACAATGACAGGCTATGCAGCAGAATAGGATTAACCGAAAGCAGTAGAGAGAAGAAATAGGCGATATCTGGTGATCAACCGGGGGGGCTTGCCTGGAAGCTCAGCCGAGAAGGAGGGGTCGTCAACACCGTAGTCGACCGGGACAACAGCAGCGTCGGTCTCGTAGTCTACCGGAGAGAAGAGGGGGAATAAACAATAAATATAATGCAAACATAAGCATGACAACGCATGACAAGACTACGAGCGGTGCTAGGTGTGCCCTAACGCGGTAGTAGGTGATACCGGCGAAGGGGGGAATCATCCGGGGAAGTATCCCTGGTGTTTAGCGTTTTCAGACAGATGAACCGGAGGGGGAAAGTTGCGTGTTCACTATGCTAGGGATGTGTGGCGGACGAACGGGCTATGTATCCCGATTCGCCTCGTCGATCTGAGAAACTTTCATGTATAAAGTTTTTCCATCCGAACTACGGTTTATTTTATATTAATTTTAAAAGATTTAATCATTTTAGAATTTACTTAATTATTTTAAATCAACATTATCCAGAATAGTGTAAGTTGACGTCCTCATGACGTCAGCATGACGTCAGCAGTCAACAGGGCGATGAATGGTCAATCTGACGTGTGGGTCCCGCATGTCATACTCTGTTTATTCTAATTAGGGTTTAACTAATCTAATTACTGTTTAATTAATTAACAATAATTAAATAGGTTAACTAAACAGGATTAATTAAGTTAATTAATTAATATTTTTATTTATTATTCTTTTTTAATCTCTTTTTTTTAACGTTCCCGGGGCGGGTCCCATGTGTCATAGGCACAGGGGCCATAGTGGATTCGGGCAGCGGTTAACGGGGCGGGCGCTGGTTGCGGGCGCTCGTGCCCGAGGGAGCACGGCGGTGCAAGGCCACTGGGTCGCGGCGGCAGATCAAGGCCGCGGTGCAGCAGCGGTTGAGGCGGGACGGCGCGGCAGTAGCGGCCAGAGGGAGCGGCGGCAACCCGCGGCAAGCTGCGCGGGGCGGCGCGGGGCCGACAAGCTAGGCGAGCAGCGGGGGCGCGCAGGTGCGGGACCGCGAGGTCCGGCTGGCGAGCAGGGCAGCGGGTGCAGGGTCGTGCGCGCGCGGGCAATGAACGGCGCCGGCGACACAAATCAAGGGGGAGAGGCCGATGGCCTCACCAGCGTTGAAGAGAAGCGGGGCGGCGAGGCTCGGGGGCGACTCGTGGGGAGGAGATGAGGAGGCCACGGCGAGGTCGATCCGGCGCAGGGCGGCGGCGGTGGGGCAGCGCCAGCGAGGCGGCGCCTAGCGCCAGGGATGACGACGGGGTCGGGGGCGACGTGTCCAGGTCGGGGAGAGGGTGGTGAGGGTTGGTGGAGCGGGCGAGGAGTCACGGACAGAGCGACGACGGCATGGGCGATGGGGGGTGGCCGCTCCGGCGAGGAGGGTCTCCGGGGGGCTTCGATGAGGTGGCTGCGACGACGCGGCGTCAAGGCATTTCCCCCGATCTGGATCGGGGGAAACAGAGGGAGGAGAGGGAATCGTGCTGGAGGGGCGAGTGGGGAAGTGGTGGGGGGGCGGTCGGTCTAGGGTTACGGGTGGAGGGGTAAGTAGGCCACGGGGGTAGACGGGCCGGCCGGCTGGGCCAAGGCCCAGTTGGGCTAGGGGGGGGGGGTTTGCCCCATATGTTTTATTTACCTTTTGTTTGTTTTGTTTTCTATTATTTTAGTTTTAGTAAAATATATACTTAGTATCTAAATTAGTATTTCAACTTAGTCCATAATTACCTACGCATTATTTGGCACAACCCGAACATTTTAGTTTTAATATTTGAAAACTTTTATTGTTTGCTTGATTTTTAATTTGAATTCGGATTGGTTTCGAACTAACGCGAGATTAGCCACAGTAATCGAGGTGATGTGGCATCATTAGCAGAGGTTCACTATAGCTTAATTATCCGGGCGTCACAATTCTCCTCCACTACAAGAAATCTCGTCCTGAGATTTAGGAGCGGGAGTAAGGGGGAAGTGATTTGGTTACGAAATTCTAACGAATCTTCTCGTTCTTGGTTGCTCTTCTCGAAGAGGTCGATCCATTACATTGATGTCTTCATTTCTCTGCTTCGGGTCATCATGATGAAGTCATCATCCTTTCTTCGGACATTTCATCGTACTTACGAAAGAATAAGGGAGTATACCGGAAGTATGGAACTCTGCACGGTTGCTTATTCGGTAGATAACCATTAGGGAAGGTGGCGAAAAGTAACTCTCGAATTGAAACTTATGAAATTATCGAGAGCAAAGTAAGAAGATGCAAAGTAGAAGTTTCAAGCGCATAGGCAATCATTTGTTGCCTGAAACAGAGTGTGAAAGGGGTTCAGAGCAATGGGCATAAGTATTGTTTTGGATACCAGAATTGGTGATCTCTCGAAAGGTGGCTCGTGAATTACATACAAAGTCACGCGTGAGGAATAACTTCGGAAACAGGGGGTGTGCAGGAGAATCAGGTTTCGATCCTGTGGATCTGTGGGTTATGGGCCCATCATGTCGTTAAAAGTAGGAAGGGCGTTGACATCTTGCACGGTCATGATAGCAAGACATGTCAGAGTGTAGCCTATCAGTTATGTCGGCAACAATGTCGGTACCAAGGGCGAGGGACGAAGAGAACCATCTTCCTGCTCATTGAACGAGGCGGACCAATAGGCAAAGTTCTTGTCCATCGGTGGTTACCGGAATGTCATCAACAATAGTAACAGGTTCTTACTGACAGAGTTGTACACTGAGGTGCTTACAAAAGTAGTGACTTATTACTGCTTAGATCATATAAACCTCAAGAAGGTTAAACAAAACAATGGAAAGGAAAATGTGCTTATCAGATTAAACAGAACAACGGAAAGGAAAAATGTGTTTAAACACATAATTCAGGGGTATATCCTTCCCAAGGACAAGCAGAGCATGATATCCATGACAGGATATAACGTAGAAAACCCATTAGAAAAGGGAAGAGAATTTTCATGACATTACCCATACAACGGTGTTTGGATAATTGAGCAAGAAACATTGAGCATTGGGCTTCAAATGTTCTTGTTTAATATCGGAGTACCACAGACATGCTTCGAGATAGCATTGACATGGTCTTCAAGCAAAGATCGAACTTGGATACACAAAGGATTCATCAGGAACAACATATAGAATAATTCTTACGATTTCCTCATGGAAGAATGGTTAATCTTGCTAAATAGGAAAGTATAACAATAGGTTCTCCGGCCAGGTGTGCTAGGCATGACATCACCTTACCGAGTCATATAACAATAGGTTCTCTGGCCAGGTGTTATAACTCTTGGAAATATGTTCCAACCATCGTATCTGACCGAGATCCAGATCTGATTGGTGTTGGCATACCTGAAATTCAGGATGCCCGGGAAGAAAAGGTGCAACAACAGTTGACGCATGGACATTTTAAGATTCTCGGGAAATGAACAATGGAAGCAAGTTCCGAAACAAGAGTTCAGCATTAAACCAAGGAGAGGATGAGGAGGTGGCTGATGGACTCAGCGACATATCATCGAGATTTCCAAAAAGATGGATTTCCACAATTATGTGAACAAGGAGATAACATTTCTCATATCAAATGATATAATGATGTATGCTCGAGGAAAAACATACACACTTAAACATTGGTTGAAAGTTGCACCCGTAATATGGGCATAGGGTGCATGATCAAGTTAGAATGGTGATCCAATAACCAATAGTCTAAGAACGAACAGTTGACCATTAACTTGAAAGCAATAGGGTCGCTAGAAGTTTTGAATTCACACATCATAGTTCAATTGTTGGTTTTCCGATTAGAAATAACACGGGGACCAAGAATGAACGGAGATGGAAGGAAGTATCACTTGTACCAAGAATTCTTAAGAGGTGGTGAAATTCTCACGACATTCTTGACATAAAAGATGGTAATACTCCAATGTAAAGAAGAACAAATGCTGGATAGCAAGGAACTAAAGGTATAACACAACACACGGACAAGTTTGTGTTGAACGGAAGGCAATAAAGTGGTCGATGATAATACAAATAATCGAGGGAAAGGATGGTATTTCTCATCATGAATTCAATTGATACCCTGGAAGAGCTCAGAATGCTAATGATGATCACAACACAATTGTCGAGAGATTTCATGAAGATGTAATTGATCAGCGATGACATCAAGTCAAAGGAATGATGAAGCGAAAGGTTATTGGAACCACGGGTACGACACAAACTCGAGACCAAGCTTGCGGTTCAAGGCGGAATGATATGGCGAGGAAGATCGGCGTAGGGTTAGCTCGTCGCCGAAATTTGTGCTCCGGGAAGGACGAGGTAGCACAGTTAAAATTAGTACGATAATGATGTAGCCAATCAGGCTAGGAATGACATGATGGAGTATTAAACTTGTAAGCAATGAAGATTTCTAATACTCGTTGAATCGCAGTGCGGACCCAATTCCGGTATCGGTGTCCTTGAGTGTCTAGCAACTCAGAACCCGGGGAAAAATTGGAATCGGCGGGAAATAATAGTAGATGAAGAACTCATAACGAGTTATGTAGTTCTGTGATATCTCGAGATACCAGGGGGTAATACTAGACGACAGATCAAAGTAGAGGTTGGACTGGGGTATTGCTCTGCAGAAGACAAGTGCTTAAACTTGCACGAGAAATGGTATTTAAAGGAGAACATGGTCGGAACCACGATTGCAAAAGACCAGATCCCAGATATAAGATGAACCTATACCAAAGGAATACTTAATTTAAGAGAAGCTTTAATGATAAGATCTACATCGTGTCCATGGGCATGAACACAAAGTTCAAGGTCGACTCCCACTTCTCCAATGCATAACCTTTCATTCACTTCTCACTTTCGAAGAAGTTGTAGTGTTGAAATTTTATCTGGCAAAATACCAGAAGAGTATGACTCATGAAAACTTTCGAGTTCACACATATTAAGGAAGGCATAGGTTCAACCCATCAGGGTATCTTAGGAACATATACCACAAACTTCGGAGCAAATAATACAAGCTCGAAAGTAGAGTATGCTTAAGAAAGCAGAGGATACAATTTACCAAGACATTATGTGTCATGGGAATAACTCACAAGAATTTTCAATGTGGAGGATACTAATGGATAATAACCCTGCAATGGGTCTGGTGGTCCACAACGGAGCTGATGTGAGTATTGGTACTCAATAAGAGGAAGAAAGAATGCAAATGCATCGGATTATAGAACATCGGAATAATTCGATGCTTAGATAACAAATGAATTATTACTTCCAAAATGAAGGATCAGAAGCAGACGCTTTGATCAAAGATGGATAACCGAATAGACATAGGGGGTTACAATCGACGGCAACTTGATTGGTCGAGATCCAGGTCATGTTTAAAATGGCGTCTGAGCTGGAAGGATGAATTCTAGGATCTGATTGAGGATTGCAAGCATTCGCAACATATTGAATCAAGGGACTCAAAATGATAGTGACAAAGGCTGCCAATAAGATTACTATACTTGTGGGATTAACCATAATGCAAGAAATCAAGAATTTCAAGAGCAATAGGCTGCTCAGGATTTTCGAAAGATCGAATGGTATTTCGAAGTCTTTTGCGAAACACATGAACAACTGGGAATGAGCGAATAATCGATAAGGGCGAGGAATTATCCGTCGGGGTGTCATGTGGCAAAGAACTGCAAGGCAGTATCTCAAAGGATTCTTGGAACAACAGAGAGAATTTTGAGGTATCTTGTAATAACAAGATCAACTGGGAAACATTGTATGAATGGCGAGTATACGTGGTTATCCATAGGGGTTTATCAATGGAAGGGAATTGCAAAAGCGACACCATAGTGTCTCGAGAGAATATCGGAGAGTATCTTCGGATTTTTCTGGTGCAGTAGACGATCATCTGTAATAAGGGGCTCTCCGGGAGAAAGTTGTTACGAGAACCTAATGTTAAAGTTTAGCAAATTCATTTAACCCGAATAGAAGAGAGATCAGAGTCCCAGAGTATAGACGAGAAATAAAAGATCCTAATACCACCCAATGGCGACGTGGGCCCGTAAGCCACACGGCCATGTTAGTAAAAGATTTCGTAATGTCTAGACTTGACTTCGGCCAAGGAGTGTAGAAGGGGGATTCCTACAGGCAGTCGGCTCTGATACCAACTTGTGACGCCCCTGATTCAATCATACACTAATCATACACGCAAACATGTACGATCAAAATCAGGGACTCACAGGAAGATATCACAACACAACTCTAAAAATAAAATAAGTCATACAAGCACCATATTACAAGCCAGGGGCCTCGAGGGCTCAAATACAAGTGCTCGATCATAGAAGAGTCAGCGGAAGCAACAATATCTGAGTACATACATAAGTAACAAGATAGCCTTAAGAAGGCTAGCACAAACTGGGATACAGATCCAAAGAGCCACAGGCCTCATGCCTGGGATCCTCGTAAACTACTCGTCGTCGTCAGCAGCCTGCATGTAGTTGTAGGCACCTCCGGTGTAGTAGGAGTCATCGTCGACGGTGGCGTCAAGCTCCTGGGCTCCAGCATCTGGTTGCGACAACCAGGTAGAATGGAAAGGGGGAAAAGAGGGAGAAAAGCAACCGTGAGTACTCATCCAAAGTACTCGCAAGCAAGGATCTACACTACATATGCATGGGTATATGTATAAAGGGGTCATATCGATGGACTGAACAACAGAATGCCAGAATAAGAGGGGGATAGCTAATCTTATCGAAGACTACGCTTCTGGCAGCCTCCATCTTGCAGCATGTAGAAGAGAATAGATGGTAAGTTCACCAAGTAGCATCGCATAGGATAAATCCTACCCGGCGATCCTCCCCTCGTCGCCCTGTGTTTGAGCGATCACTGGGTTATATCTAGCACTTAGAAGGGTGTATTTTATTAAGTATCTGGTTCTAGTTGACATAAGGTCAAGGTACAACTCTGGGTCACATGTTACCATGGACACGGCTATTCGAATAGATCAACTTCCCTGTAGGGGTGCACCACATTACCCGACACGCTCGATCCCTCTGGCCGGGCACTCTTTCTTGGGTCATGTCCAGCCTCGGGAGATCAACACGTCGCAACCCTACCTAGGCTCAACGGAGAGGTCAGCACGCCGGTCTAAATCCTATGCGCGCAGGGGTCTGGGCCCATCGCCCATTGCACACCTGCATGTTGCGTGCGCGGCCGGAAGCAGACCTAGCCCCCTTAATACAAGCGCGGGCTTACGGTCCAATGCGGCGCGCGCCGCTCAGTCGCTGACGTCAAAAAGAGCTTCGGCTAATACCACGACGCCGGTTGCCCATATCTTGTCCCACGTGGCGGTTAGTGCGTATAAGGTCAATGACCCAACTCAGATCAAATACTAAGATCTCGATAAGCGTGTTATTATGAAATAACCACGGACGCCGACCACGGCCAGGCCGACCTCTCTCCTTGGTGGTCTCAACCTGCCCTGTCGCTCCACCACAAAGTAATAGTCGGGGGCCGTCGGGAACCCAGGCCCACCTCTACCGGGATGGAGCCACCTGCCCCTTCAGCCCCCATCTCCGAACAGTATCATAAGTAATGTAACAGTATAAAGTATATAGTATAGCATGGCAGACGGATGATAACCCACAAGTATAGGGGATCGCAACAGTTTTCGAAGGTAGAGTATTCAACCCAAATTTATTGATTCGACACAATGGGAGCCAAAGAATATTCTCAAGTATTAGCAGTTGAGTTGTCAATTCAACCACACCTGGATAACTTAGTATCTGCAGCAAGGTATTTAGTAGCAAAGTAATATGGAAGTAATGGTAATGATAGCAAAAGTAATATTTTTGGGTTTTGTAGTGATTGTAACAGTAGCAACGGAAAAATAAATAAGCGAAGAACAATATGCGAAAAGCTCGTAGGCATTGGATCGGTGCTGGAGAATTATGCCGGATGCGGTTCATCATGTAACAGTCATAACATAGGGTGACACGGAACTAGCTCCAATTCATCAATGTAATGTAGGCATGTATTCCGAATATAGTCATACATGCTTATGGAAAATACCTTGCATGACATCTTTTGTCCTACCCTCCCGTGGCAGCGGGGTCCTAGCGGAAACTAAGGGATATTAAGGCCTCCTTTTAATAGAGTACCGGAACAATGCATTAACACATCGTGAATACATGAACTCCTCAAACTATGGTCATCACCGGGAGTGGTCCCGATTATTGTCACTTTGGGGTTGCCGGATCATAACACATAGTAGGTGACTATAGACTTGCAAGATAGGATCAAGAACTCACATATATTCATGAAAACATAATAGGTTCAGATATGAAATCATGGCACTCGGGCCCTAGTGACAAGCATTAAGCATAGCAAAGTCATAGCAACATCAATTTCAGAACATAGTGGATACTAGGGATCAAACTCTAACAAAACTAACTTGATTACATGATAAATCTCATCCAACCCATCACCGTCCAGCAAGCCTACGATGGAATTACTCACGCACGGCGGTGAGCATCATGAAATTGGTGATGGAGGATGGTTGATGATGACGACGGCTATGAATCCCCCTCTCCGGAGCCCCGAACTTACTCCAGATCAGCCCTCCCGAGAGGTTTTAGGGCTTGGCGGCGGCTCCGTATCGTAAAATGCGATGAATCCTTCTCTCTGATTTTTTTCTCCCCGAACACGAATATATGGAGTTGGAGTTGAGGTCGGTGGAGCGTCAGGGGGCCCACGAGGAAGGGGGGCGCGCCCGGGGGGCAGGCGTGCCCCCCACCCTCGTGGACAGGGTGTGGGCCCCCTGACGTGGATTCTTCTTCCAGTATTTTTTATATTTTCCAAAAATATGTTCCGTGGAATTTCAGGTCATTCCGAGAAGTTTTGTTTCTGCACATAAATAACACCATGGAAAGTCTGCTGAAAACAGCGTCAGTCCGGGTTAGTTCCATTCAAATCATGCAAGTTAGAGTCCAAAACAAGGGCAAAAGTGTGTGGAAAGTAGATACGACGGAGATGTATCAACTCCCCCAAGCTTAAACCTTTGCTTGTCCTCAAGCAATTCAGTTGACAAACTGAAAGTGATAAAGAAAAACTTTTACAAACACTGTTTGCTCTGGTTGTTGTAAATATGTAAAGCCAGCATTCAAGTTTTCAGCAAAGATTATGACTAACCACACTCACAATAACTCTTAGGTCTCATGTTTACTCATATCAATGGCATAATCAACTAGCGAGCAATAATAATAAATCTCGGATGACAACACTTCTCAAAATAATCATGATATGATATAACAAAATAGTATCTCGCTAGCCCTTTCTGAGACCGCCAAACATAAATGCAGAGCACCTTTAAAGATCAAGGACTGACTAGACATTGTAATTCATGGTAAAAGAGATCCAATCATTGTCATGCCCAATATAGATTAATAGTAATGGATGCAGATGACAACAGCGCTCTCCAGCTAGTGCTTTTTAATAAGAGGGTGATGACTCAACATAAAAGTAAATGGATAGGCCCTTCCCAGAGGGAAGCAGTGACTTGTAGAGGTGCCAGAGCCCGATTTTGAAATAGAGATAAACAATACTTTGAGCGGCATACTTTCATTGTCAACATAACAACCAAGAGATGGCGATATCTTCTGTGCTACACACATTATAGGCGGTTCCCAAACAGAATGGTAAAGTTTATACTCCCCCTCCACCAACAAGCATCAATCCGTGGCTTGCTCGAAACAACGAGTGCCTCCAACTAGCAACAGCCCCGGGGGAGTTTTGTTTGCAATTATTTTGATTTAGTTTGCATAAAGCATGGGACTGGGCATCCCGGTGACCAGCCATTTTCTCGTGAGTGAGGAGCGGAGTCCACTCCTCTTGAGAATAACACGCCTAGCATGGAAGATACGGACAACCCTAGTTGATACATGAGCTATTCGAGCATACAAAACATAATATCATTTGAAGGTTTAGAGTTTGGCACATACAAATTTACTTGGAACAGCAGGTAGATACCGCATATAGGAAGGTATAGTGGACTCATATGGAATAACTTTGGGGTTTAAGGGATTGGATGCACAAGCAGTATTCCCGCTTAGTACAAGTGAAGGCTAGCAAAAGACTGGGAAGCGACCAACTAGAGAGCGACAGCAGTCATGAACATGCATTAAAATTAGTAGACATTGAGTACGAGCATGAGTAGGATATAATCCACCATGAACATAAATATCGTGAAGGCTGTGTCGATTTGTTTCAACTACATGTGTGAACATGTGCCAAGTCGAGTCACTTAAATCATTCAAAGGAGGATACCACCCCACTATACCACATCACAACCATTTTAATAGCATGTTGGCACGCAAGGTAAACCATTATAACTCATAGCTAATCAAGCATGGCATAAGCAACTAGAATGCATTAGAACTACTTGGAACCATGTAAATTTGACATGCAAACTCAAGAACATGGTCACCTAGGCAGCACAAATTTGCAATGAATAAAGCACTAGAACAAAAACTAATTGGACCAATGGAGGAGTCACATACCAAGGAACAATCCCGCCAAGCAGTTTTGTGAGAGGTGCTTTGAGCAAGGAGATCGAAAATCGCTGCAAAATGAGCTAGAACTCGTGCTTGAGCTAGATGGTGATTTTTTTGGGAGGAAGAAGAAGTGTGTGGGTGCAGGAATAAGTGGAGGGGAGCCACCGTGGGCCCACGAGGCAGGGGGCACGCCCTGTAGGGGTGGGCGCGCCCTGGACCCTCGTGGCCAGGTGCTTGCTCCCCCTGCTGTGTTCTCAATTCCAGATATTCTCAAATATTCCAGAAAAAATCATATTAAATTGGCAGGGCATTTGGAGAACTTTTATTTTCGGGGTATTTTTATATTGCACGGATAATTCAAACAACAGACAGGAAAATACTTTTTTACTTTATTTCAACTAAATAACAGAAAGTAGAGAGAGGGTACAGAAGGTTGTGCTTTGTAGTTTCATCCATCTCATGCTCATCAAAAGGAATCCACTAACAAGGTTGATCAAGTCTTGTTAACAAACTCATTCCGAATAACATGGAACTGGAGAAATTTTGAATAACACTATGTTACCTCGACGGGGATATGCACATCCCCAATAATAAGAATATCATATTTCTTCTTGACAGTAGGAAGAGGAAATTCAAAACCTCCAAAAATAATCGATGGAATTTTTCCAATAGAATTGATACTGTGGACTTGAGGTTGTTTCCTCGGAAAGTGTACCGTATGCTCATTACCATTAACATGAAAAGTGACATTGCCTTTGTTGCAGTCAATAACAGCCCCTGCAGTATTCAAAAAAGGTCTTCCAAGAATAATAGACATACTATCGTCCTCGGGAATATCAAGAATAACAAAGTCCGTTAAAATAGTAACGTTTGCAACCACAACAGGCACATCCTCACAAATACCGATGGGTATAGCAGTTGATTTATCAGCCATTTGCAAAGATATTTCAGTAGGTGTCAACTTATTCAAATCAAGTCTACGATATAAAGAGAGAGGCATAACACTAACACTGGCTCCAAGATCACACAAAGCGGTTTTAACATAGTTTCTTTTAATGGAGCATGGTATAGTGGGTACTCCCGGATCTCCTAGTTTCTTAGGTATTCCACCCTTAAAAGTGTAATTAGCAAGCATGGTGGAAATTTCAGCTTCCGGTATCTTTCTTTTATTAGTAACAATATCTTTCATATACTTAGCATAAGGATTCATTTTGAGCATATCAGTTAATCACATACGCAAAAAGATAGGTCTAATCATTTCAGCAAACCGCTCAAAATCCTCATCATCCTTTTTCTTAGATGGTTTGGGAGGAAAGGGCATGGGTTTTTGAACCCATGCCTCTCTTTCTTTACCGTTCTTCCTAGCAACAAAGTCATCTTATCATAACATTGATTCTTTGATTGTGGGTTATCAAGATCAACAGCAGGTTCAATTTCTACATCATTATCATTATTAGGTTGAGCATCATCATGAACATCATCATTAACATTTTCATTAGGTTCATGTTCATTACCAGATTGTGTTTCAGCATCAGAAATAGAAATATCATTTGGATTCTCAGGTGTTTCAGCAGTAGGTTCACTAGAAGCATGCAAAGTCCTATCATTTTTCTTTTTCTTCTTTTTAGAAGGACTAGGTGCATCAATATTATTTCTCTGAGAATCTTGTTCAATTCTCCTAGGGTGGCCTTCAGGATACAAAGGTTCCTGAGTCATCTTACCAGTTCTAGTAGCCACTATAACAACATAACCATTATTCTTACTATTCAATTCGTTGAGCAAATCATTCTGAGCTTTTAGTACTTGTTCTACTTGAGTGGTAACCATAGAAGCATGTTTACTAATGAGTTTAAGTTCACCTTTAACATTAGCCATGTAATTACTCAAGTGTTCAAGCATATCGGAATTGTATTTCAATTGTCTACCAAAATAAGCATTGAAGTTTTCTTGTTTGAAAATAAAATTATCAAACTCATCTAAGCACTGTCTAGCAGACTTATAGTGAGGAATATAACCTTCATCAAATCTATAGAGGTAATTTACCTTTACTACCTGTGTCGGGTTATCAAGAACATGAGTTTCTTCAATAGGTGACGGATTAAGATCATATGTTTCTTCAATAGGCGGTAAATTAAGACCATGTATTTCTTCAATAGGAGGTAAATTCTTAACATCTTCAGCTTTAATACCTTTTTCTTTCATAGATTTCTTTGCCTCTTGCCTATCTTCAGGTCTGAGAAATAGAACACCTCTCTTCATTGGAGTTGGTTTAGGAATAGGCTCAGGAGTGGACTGAGGAAGTGTCCAATTATTTTCATTTGTCAACATATTATTCAATAGAATTTCAGCTTCATCCGGTGTTTTTCCCTGAAAACAGAACCAGCACAACTATCCAGGTAATCTCTAGAAGCATCGGTTAGTCCATTATAAAAGATATCAAGTATTTCATTTTTCTTAAGCGGATGATCAGGCAAAGCATTAAGTAATTGGAGAAGCCTCCCCCAAGCTTGTGGGAGATTCTCTTCTTCAATTTGCACAAAATTGTATATATCCCTTAAAGCAGCTTGTTTCTTATGAGCAGGGAAATATTTAGCAGAGAAGTAATAGATCATATCCTGGGGACTACGCACACAACCAGGATCAAGAGAATTAAAGCATATCTTAGCATCACCCTTTAATGAGAACGTAAATATTTTAAGGATATAAAGGTAGCGGGTTCTCTCATCATTAGTGAACAGGGTGGCTATATAATTTAATTTAGTAAGATGTGCCACAACAGTTTTAGATTCATAGCCATAAAAAGGATCAGATTCAACCAAAGTAATTATATCAGGATCAACAGAGAATTCATAATCCTTATCACTAACACAGATAGGTGAAGTAGCAAAAGCAGGGTCAGGTTTCATTCTGGCATTAAGAGATTGTTGCTTCCATTTAGCTAATAACTTCTTAAGATCACTTCTATCATTGCAAGCTAAAATGGCCCTAGCAGATTCTTCATCCAGAACATAACCCTCAGGCACAACAGGTAATTCATATTTATTAGGGGGAGAGTCTTCATCATCACTATCTTCAATATTACCAGTTTCAATAATTTCATTCTCTCTAACCCTAGCAAGTTGTTCATCAAGAAATTCACCAAGTGGCACAGTAGTATCAAGCATAGAAGTAGTTTCACATAAGTATCATGCATAGCAGAAGTGGCATCATCAATAACATGCGACATATCAAAATGAATAGCAGAAGCAGGTTTAGGTCTCGCAAGCTTACTCAAAACAGAAGGTGAATCAAGTGCAGAGCTAGATGGCAGTTCCTTACCTCCCCTCGTAGTTGAGGGATAAATTTTTGTTTTCTCGTCTTTCAAGTTCTTCATAGTGACCAACAGATATAAATCCCAAGTGACTCAAAGAATAGAGCTATGCTCCCCGGCAACGGCGCCAGAAAATAGTCTTGATAACACACAAGTATAAGGGATCGCAACAGTTTTCGAGGGTAGAGTATTCAACCCAAATTTATTGATTCGACACAAGGGGAGGCAAAGAATATTCTTAAGTATTAGCAGTTGAGTTGTCAATTTAACCACACCTGGATAACTTAGTATCTGCAGCAAGGTATTTAGTAGCAAAGTAATATGGAAGTAATGGTAACGATAACAAAAGTAATATTTTTGGATTTTGTAGTGATTGTAACAGTAGCAACGGAAAAATAAATAAGCGAAGAACAATATGTGAAAAGCTCGTAGGCATTGGATCGGTGATGGAGAATTATGCCGGATGCGGTTCATCATGTAACACTCATAACATAGGGTGACACAGAACTGGCTCCAATTCATCAATGTAATGTAGGCATGTATTCCGAATATAGTCATACGTGCTTATGGAAAAGAACTTGCATGACATCTTTTGTCCTACCCTCCTGTGGCAGCAGGGTCCTAGCGGAAAATAAGGGATATTAAGGCCTCCTTTAATAGAGTACGGGAACAAAGCATTAACACATAGTGAATACATGAACTCCTCAAACTATGGTCATCACCGGGAGTGGTCCCGATTATTCTCACTTCGGGGTTGCCGGATCATAACACATAGTAGGTGACTATGGACTTGCAAGATAGGATCAAGAACTCACATATATTCATGAAAACATAATAGGTTCAGATCTGAAATCATGGCACTCGGGCCCTAGTGACAAGCATTAAGCATAGCAAAGTCATAGCAACATCAATCTCAGAACATAGTGGATACTAGGGATCAAACCCTAACAAAACTAACTCGATTACATGATAAATCTCATCCAACCCATCACCGTCCAGCAAGCCTATGATGGAATTACTCAGGCAGAGGGGTGAGCATCATGAAATTGGTGATGGAGGATGGTTGATGATGACGACGGCGACGAATCCCCCTCTCGGAGCCCCTAACGGACTCCAGATCAGCCCTCCCGAGAGGTTTTAGGGCTTGGCGGCGGCTCCGTATCGTAAAACGTGATGAATCCTTCTCTCTGATTTTTTTCTCCCGAACACGAATATATGGAGTTGGAGTTGAGGTCGGTGGAGCGTCAGGGGGCCCACGAGGTAGGGGGGCGCGCCCGGGGGGCAGGCGCGCCCCCACCCTCATGGACAGGGTGTGGGCCCCCCAACATGGATTCTTCTTCCAGTATTTTTAATATTTTCCAAAAATATGTTCCGTGGAGTTTCAGGTCATTCCGAGAACTTTTGTTTCTGCACATAAATAACACCATGGAAAGTCTGCTGAAAACAGCGTCAGTCCGGGTTAGTTCCATTCAAATCATGCAAGTTAGAGTCCAAAACAAGGGCAAAAGTTTTTGGAAAAGTAGATACGACGGAGACATATCAACGGACAAGAGTGTAGGGCCAATGATGGAATACTAGCATCCTATACTAAGCAGTTAGGATTGCAGGTAAGGGTAACAACTGTAGCAAGAATGACAGGATATGCAGCAGAATAGGATTAACCGAAAGCAGTAACATGATACACTACTCTAATGCAAGCAGTAGAGAGAAGAAATAGGCGATATCTGGTGGTCAAGGAGGGGGCTTGCCTGGAAGCTCAGCCGAGAAGGAGGGGTCGTCAACACCGTAATCGACCGGGATAGGAGCGCGGTCGGTCTCATAGTCTACCGGAGAGAATAGGGGGAAGAAACAATAAATATAATGCAAACATAAGCATGACGATGCATGACAAGACTACGAGCGGTGCTAGGTGTGCCCTAACGCGGTAGTAGGTGATACCGGTGAAGGGGGGAATCATTTTCGGACAGATGATTCGGAGGGGGAAAGTTGCGTGTTCGCTATGCTAGGGATGTGTGGCGGACGAACGGGCTACGTATCCGGATTCGTCTCGTCGATCTGTGCAACTTTCATGTACAAAGTTTTTCCATCCGAGCTACGGTTTATTTTATATTAATTTTAAAAGATTTAATCATTTTAGAATTTACTTAATATTTTAAATCAACATTATCGAGAATAGTGTAAGTTGACGTCATCATGACGTCAGCAGTCAACAGGGTGTTGACTGGTCAATCTGACGTGTGGGTCCCGCATGTCATACTCTATTTATTCTAATTAGGGTTTAACTAATCTAATTACTGTTTAATTAATTAACAATAGTTAAATAGGTTAACTAAATAGGATTAATTAAGTTAATTAATTAATATTTTTATTTATTATTCTTTTTTTAATCTCTTTTTTTTAACGTTCCAGGGGCGGGTCCCATGTGTCATAGGCATAGGGGCCATAGTGGATTCGAGCAGCGGTTGGCGCTGGTTGCGGGCGCTCGTGCCCGAGGGAGCGCGGTGGTGCAAGGCCACCGGGGCGCGGCGGCAGATCGAGGCCGCGGCGCAGCAGCGGTTGAGGCGGGACGGCGCGGCAGTAGCGACCAGAGGGAGCGACCAGAGGGAGCGGCGGGCACCCGCGGCAAGCTGCGCGGGGCGGCGCGGGGCCGACGAGCTAGGCGAGCAGCGAGGGCACGCAGGTGCGGGACGACGAGGTCCGGCTGGCGAGCAGGGCAGCGGGCGTGGGGTCGTGTGCGCGCGGGTAGTGAACGGTGCCAGCGACACAGATCGAGGGGGAGAGGCCGATGGCCTCACCAGCGTTGAAGAGAAGCGGGGCGGCGAGGCTCGGGGCCGACCCATGGGGAGGAGATGAGGAGGCCACGGCGAGGTCGATCCGGCGCAGGGCGGCGGCGGTGGGGCAGCGCCAGCGAGGCGGCGCCTAGCGTCGGCGATGACGACAGGGTCGGGGGCGACGCGTCCAGGTCGGGGAGAGGGCGGTGAGGGTTGGTGGAGCCGGCGAGGAGTCACGGACGGAGCGACGACGACATGGGGGGCGCTCCGGCAAGGAGGGTCTCCGGGGGGCGTCGATGAGGTGGCTGGGATGACGCGGCGTCAGGGCATTTCCCCCGATCTGGATCGGGGGAAACTGAGGGAGGAGAGGGCATCGTGCCGGAGGGGCAAGTGGGGAAGTGGGGGGGGGGTCGGTCTAGGGTTACGGGTGGGGGGGTAAGTAGGCCACGGGGGTAGACGGGCCGGCCGGCTGGGCCAAGGCCCAGTTGGGCTAGGGGGGGTTTGCCCCATGTTTTATTTACCTTTTGTTTGTTTTGTTTTCTATGATTTTAGTTTTAGTAAAATATATACTTAGTATCTAAATTAGTATTTCAACTTAGTCCATAGTCAAAAAGTCTAGTGCTCAAATAAATTAGTTTGACATTTTATTAATCACAAAAGGTATTTAAATAATTGTTTTTGCTGCTGTTTTATTCATCTCATAGTATTTAAACATTTTATAAAGGTGTGGTTTCTTCACCATAATTACCTACGCATTATTTGACACAACCCGAACATTTTAGTTTTAATATTTGAAAACTTTTATTGTTTGCTTGATTTTTAATTTGAATTTGAATTGGTTTCGAACTAACGCGAGATTAGCCATAGTAATCGAGGTGACGTGGCATCATTAGCAGAGGTTCACTGTAGCATAATTATTCGGGCGTCACAGCGGCGCCGTCATCTTCAAGCTTCTGCCCGCGCTCAACCGAAGCAAGGGGCACTTGACCGACGTTTGCCGGCAACTCCGGCCTCCGTTCGGGCCGTGCGGCCTACCGGTGTGACCGGGGCAACGAGGCGCACCAGCTCGTGCAAAGGACGGCCGCTAGGGAACCCGGGAGCACGCGGGGGCGGGGTTGTGGTGGATGACGGTGTCAGCCAGCGATGGGTAGAAGACTGCGGGACTCCAGCGGACGAGGGGAGGGTGCTGGAGGGTTAGAGGGCTTCCAGGCGCTCGGTGGTGGTGTTGGCTTAAGAGGAGGTGGACAGGAGTGGTGGGGCAAGGTAGAGGGCCGAGCGGCAGATGTCTTTCCGGAGGGGACGAAGGAGGGCTTGCAGGCTCCATTGGTTGGCGTAGGAGGTCGATTAGGAGGAGGGGAGGTCGAGTGGTGAAGAGAGACGCGGCCAGGGAGGGCTTAAATAGATCGAGAAGATGCCAAACCAGATGCCGCCATGGGCGTTGGCAAGCTCCGGCGAGCGTGCGGTGCGCGGCGGGACACCTTGAAGCGATGGGAGGGAACAGAGGAGATGCTCGCGTGGTACTAGGGACGAGCGGGCGCATACAAGGCGAGCGTAGAGGCGCTAGGCCACGCGGAGCTTAGTGCGCCCACGGGCGTGACGGCTGGCGCTGGCGAGGAAATTCTGAAGGAAGGGAGGGGTCCAGAGGGCTACGTGGGAGGTGGAGGGAGCTAGAAGACATGAGGGACGTGAGAGAACGAGGAGAGGAGAGGGGCCCGAAGCAAAATGACATTCTGGACGCGGCCAGAACAAGAAGAGCACACACACAGGCATGCCCCAGCGGCGCGGTCACCGCATGCACCGACGCGTGCACGGTGACTAAGCTCAGCCGACCGTGTCCAACGTGTAGTCCATGCATCCTGGAAACCTCCTGAGGTGATGGCTCAACAAAAGGAGCTCTGGATGGATGGGATGCATCAGGTGAAGTTTGTTGTAGCAAACTTGGGCTAGATGTTTTGGTAAAATGAGATGGGTGACAAGGTAAACAAGATGTCAATGAGATTTAGGGTAGGAAGGACTATATTCCTGTGGAATTTGGAATGATTTGGACCACAATTTGACAACGTTGCTTCACAACTGCCAACTTGGTCCAAAAAAGAGAATTGGATGATGCACTCACATGGAGTGTCGAATTCAGCTGAAACTGTAGATGATCATTATATGGACATAAGAAGATGCTGTAAAAATTTCATACCTTTCAGATATGCCGAAATGGTACTTCCTTCACAGTGATCTTCTTTGTCTAGAAACTTGAGAAAATTATGGAGGAATATTTGGCTTGATTAAATGAGCCCAAATTTGGTGGAGAGAATTTATATAAGCAAGAGCATATTGTGGTAAATTTTCAGCAATAATTAAGCAATACAAAATATAGTTGCTTCGCAAACTGAAAATATTGCCACAAACAAAGATTTGAAGGTGTGCTCACATAGATTGTTGGATGGAGCTGAACTTTGGTGTAGTGTGATGATTTTAGCATATGAAGGAGATTGAAATGTTTCGACTCACTTGGATATGCCTAGCTATTACTTCGTTTACAAAGTTTCTCTCCGAACAAAAACTTTGAAAATTTGTCCAGGAAGATCTACTAGGCAAATGGAGCTGAATTTCATCATGTGGATAGGAAAGATTTCACAAAAAGTTTGGGAGCAATCAAGAAAAGATAGGTGGCACTTCCCTCACAAAGTGACACTGTGGACAGAATTAAAGAATGAATATTGCTGAAGTATTTTTGAACTAGGCAATGAAGGGTTTGGATATATTTGAGGAATATACGATACAAATAACTTATGAGAATTTTTTGGAAGGTAGAAATATAGGTTGCTTCACAAGCTAAATCAGACAGGGTTATTCCTTTAATAGAAAAAGAATATGCCCCAGAAAAAGAATTTGGAGTTGGCCTAGAATGGAAATGGCATGATCTTGGGAAAGATTTTAGAATGATGAACCACTTGAGAGGAGAAATAATGATGATCTCCTATGTTTCAAGTCCATGGAACCACTCCAAAAAGGAAAACAGGGCAAACACCATAGAAAAACAAAATAAAAAGAAAGGGCAAAAAATTGGGGTGTTACAACTCTACCTCCCTTACGAAAAATCTCGTCCATGAGATTTTTTTGCTCAGGGAACAAGTATGACGTAAGGAAACCCTTTCCAACTCGGGTATCCATTTCATTTGTATTTCCCTCCTGAGTTACATATGGTCTGATTGCCTTGCTCTGGGGTCATTTGCCTCGCCTTTCACAAAATTCTGACGAGTCTTTCCTCGTATGTCAAACCTGACGCTGACTTTGTTTTGTTTATATCTGCCAGTAGTATCCAAGGAATCTGATAATAAATTTTTTGTGGTCACGAAACCTTCTTAATTTCTTCCATCGGGTTGCTCAAGTAAAGGCATGTCTTCCAGGTTTAAACAATGCTATGAATCATAGCCATTCTCCTGAAGGGATCTGACTGTCTGTAGGTGGTACTGAATCAGCTGTGTTTGTTTCTTTGTCTTGAGCTTGAAATCTGTACCGAAGATTTGACTGTCTCCTGTCGTGAGCAGTGTAAAGGGGTACGGTCATATAGCTGTAAGATACCTCAAACAGTAGCATCTTGAGATTGGACTGACAATTGTTCTGGCGGGAAGATTTCTCATGGTAAGCTGTACTTGCATTCAATTCCACAAACGAGAACACATGATCTGAGCTGGTTGTTCGATGTTAGGATTACCGGTGCTGTTGGTATATCCATATGTAATCATGGTCTCAAGTTCACTTGGGTATCCGGACCATGACAGTCAGGCAAAAATCTTCATACCTTTTGTTCCCAGTTTTACTCCCTCATTGTCGTCTGAATCCCTTGCTGAAATAGCTTGGCCACATATGTCCTTAATCCTTCTTGCAACCATATATGTTGGTGGTGTAATATATTGGCATCATTCCTTGTGCTTATTCATGACTTGGGTCCTCATATACATGACATGTACACGGGGCATGTAATTATACGGAGCTCATTGTTGTGGCTAATTATGCGAGATAGTGACAGGCAATGTTCAAGAATTCACCCGATTAATCAGTTAACGGGCCAGTTAATCGCTATTCATAGCATGGACGAATCGAATAACACCTATGTTTCGCGTTAGCTTGTCCGGCCAATTAATTGGCTAGTTAGACCGATTAATCTGTTGTCGAGCTGATTAATCCCTGGTGGCCCATTAACGGGTGGGCAAACAAAGCCCAAATTTTTAGGCCGTAACCCCTTCCAGCCCCATCCCGCTCCTTAATAGTTAGGATTAATAATTTGACCTCCTCTCTATGCTTTTTATATGTGTACGACAACATGTTTTGTTCTATTACATAGCTGGGAGCATGAGAGTATGGTATAATACATAAAAAAATAGATATATATTGGCAGGTTCCTATTCAATCAACCGATTAATGGTCGACCGATTAGTCCAGTTAATAGGCCGACTCACCAATTAATCGCTACTCCTAAACTGACCGAGCAGCTACCAGTTAACGATTTCTTGAACATTGGTGACAGGAGTGAATAGTATCACCTTGTCGGGTGGAGGAAAACTTATTTTGGTAACCACTATCAAGACTGTTGATCCAGGGTTGTCTGCTTCACAACTTGTCGATTCTTGCATTGGTAACGGTGTGGAGTACCGTACTGAAGAAGACTGCGCATCTTAGGTTGGAAGCTATCCAAGTAGCTTGTTGAAGAAAGCTGGATATTTTATGTTCGAAGCTTTTGCCGTGGTAGCGCGCTTGAGAAGGCTGGGTATCATACATGAGAAGCTTCTCCTTGGGTTACTTATTGAGAAAGTTTCATTGCCTTGTGTCGGAAGTCTTTATCAAGGTATCTTGCGATGGAAGACTGGGTATCTTAGACCCGAAGTTGTCCATATATCATACTAAGGAAGATTGAGGAGCCTTGCATCATAAGCTTGTTCCGGTAGCATGTGGAGGAAGACTGAGTTCCTTATACCAGAAGCTTCATACTGAAATATGCGGACCGAATGCCATACACATACCGATGACCTACAAGTATAGGGGATCAATCATAGTCCTTTCGATAAGTAAGAGTGTCGAACCCAACGAGGAGCGGAAGGAAATGACAAGCAATTTTCAGCAAGGTAATTTCTGCAGGCACTGAAATTGTCGGTAATAGGTAGTTTGATAACAAGATAATTTGTAACGAGCAAGTAATAGAAACGATAACAAAAGTGCAACAAGGTAGCCCAATACTTTTTGTAGCAAAGGACAGGCCGGAACGGTCTCTTATAATAAGCAAAGCATTCTTGAGGACACACGGGAATTTCATCTAGTCACTTTCATCATGTTTGTTTGATTTGCGTTCGCTACTTTGATATGTGGGTGGACCGGTGCTTGGGTGCTATTCTTACCTCAACAAGCCTCCCACTTATGATTAACCCCTCTCACAAGAATCCGCAACTATGAAAGAAGAATTAAGATAAAATCTAACCATAGCATTAAACATATGGATCCAAATCAGCTCCTTACGGAATAGGGCATAAACTAGGGTTTAAGCTTGTGTCGCTCTAGCAACCCATCATCTAATAACTACTCCACAATGCATTCCCTTAGGCCCAAAGATGGTGAAGTGTCATGTAGTCAACGTTCACATAACACCACTAAGGGAATCACAACATACATATCATCAAAATATCGAACGAATACCAAATTCACATGATTACTTATGACAAGACCCCATGTCCTCAAGAACAAAAGTAACTACTCACAGAAAATACTCATGCTAAATATCAGAGGGGTATTGAATAGCATAATAGATCTGAACATATAATATTCCACCAAATAAACGAACTAGCATCAACTACAAGATGTAATGAACACTACTAGTCACCCACAGGACCAATCTGAGGGTTTGATACAAAGATTGAACACAAGAGATGAACAAGGATTTTCAGATGAGATGGTGCTATTGAAGATGTTGATGAAGATTGGCCCTCCCACGACGAGAGGGTTGTTGGCGATGATGATGGCTTCAATTTCTCCCTCACAGAGGGAAGTATCCCCGGCAGAACCGCTCTGCCGGAGAGCAAAAGTGCTCCTGCCCAAGTTCCACCTCGAGACAGCGGCGCTCCGTCTCGAAAGTCCGCTCTTTATTTTTTCTAGGGCAAATGTGTTGGAAATATGCCCTAGAGGCAATAATAAAATGGTTATTATCATATTTCCCATTCATGATAAATGTTTATTATTCATGCTAGAATTGTATTGATGGGAAACTTGAATACATGTGTCAATACATAAACAACACCATGTCCCTAGTAAGCCTAGACTAGACTAGCTCGTTGATCAAAGATGGTTATGGTTTCCAAACCATAGACATGAGTTTTCATTTGATAACAGGATCACATCATTAGGAGAATGATGTGATGGACAAGACCCAACCGTAAGCTTAGCAATAGATCGTATCGCTTAGTTTATTGGCTATATCTTTCTTCATGTCAAGTATCAGTTCCTTAGACCCTAAGATCATGCCACTCGCGGATACCCGAGGAATGCCTTGTGTGATATCAAACGTGTCTTTGTAACTGGATGATCGTAAAGGTGCTCTACATGTATATTCAAAGGTGTCTGTTGGGTTGCATGGATCGAGACTGGGATTTGTCACTCCAGGTGACGGAGAGATATCTCTGGGCCCTCTCTGTAATACAACATCATAAGAAGCTTCATGTGACTAATCAGTTTAGTCATAGGATCTTGTATTACGAAACTAGTAAAGAGACTTGCTGGTAACGAGATTGACCTAGGTATGGAGATACCGACGATCGAATCCCGGGCAAGTAACATATTGCCGCATAAAAGGGAATTTCATACAACATTGACTGAATCCTTGACATCGTGGTTCAACAAATAAAGATCTTTGTGGAATATGTAGGAACCAATATGGGCATCCAGGTCCCGTTATTGGTTATTGACCGGAGAGGTGTCTTAGTCATGTCTACATGATTCTCGAACCCGTAGGGTCCGCATGCTTAATGTTCGATGACGCTAGAGTAGTATTGGGATATGTGCATTTGTAACTGAATGTTGTTCGGAGTCCTGGATGAGATCCCGGACATCACGAGGAGCTCCGGAATGGTCCGGAGGTAAAGATTCATATATAGGAAGTCATGTTTTTGTCGCCGGAAAAGTTTCGGGCATTATCGGTATTGTATCGGGAGTTTCGAAAGGGGTCCAAGGGTCCACCTACCCCTAGGCTCACATGGGCTGTAGGGAGGACTTCCTAGCCGACATGGGCCAAGGGAACCAGCCCCAAGAGGCCCATGTGCCAAGGAGAGGTGGAGGAGAAAGAGTCCTAAGGGGGAAGGCACCCCCGTAGGTGCCTTGGTGAGGGAGGAGACCTCCCTATGCCCACGCCCCCTTCTTGGAGGAACGGTTAGGGATGCGACTCAGACCTCCCCCTTGCCTCCTGTATATAGTGGGGGAGAGGCAGGGGCTGAACACATGAATTCCCACACCCTAGTGGCAGCCATACCTCTCCCGCTACTCCGTTTTCTCCTCAGATTTGTTCCGGCAGCGTTTGGTGAAGCCCTGCAGGCACAACACCACCACCATCTCCACCGCGCCGTCGTGCTGGTTGAGATCCCATCTACTTCTACACCCTTTGGTTGCTGGATCAAGAAGGAGGAGACGTCATCTAGCCATAGTGTCCTGCATGCGGAGGTGCCGTCCGTTCGGCGCTAGATCAGATTGGATAGTGATTGGATCGCAAAGAGTACGACTACATCAACCGCATTATATACGCTTTTGCTTTTGGTCTACAAGGGTATGTAGACACACTCCCCTCCCAGAGCTATGCATCTCCTAGATTAGATCTTGGGTGTTTCATAGGACATTTTTTGATTTTCATGCTTCGTTCCCCATCAGTGGCATCATGAGCTAGGTCTATGCGTAGATGTATATGCATGAGTAGAACACAAAGTTGTTGTGGGCGTCGATGTTCTGATTGCTTACTTCCCTTGTATTTGGATTCGGTGGTATTGTGGGATGAAGTGGCTCGGACCAACCTTACATGTCCACGCACATGGGACCGGTCCCACTGTTTGACATGCAACTTGTATTGCATAAAAGTGGCTTTGCGTGTGTCTGTCTCTCCTACTTTAGTTGAATATGATCTGACGAGGGCGGTCCTTGTAGAAGGTTAAAAGGCAACTTGTATATCACCATTTTGGTTTTGCATAGATAAGAACGGTTCTTATAGTTTTCCCTAGCAGGCACGTAAAAATTACAACCACAAAGTAGAGGACGTCTAACTTGTTTTTGCACGGCATGTTGTGATGTGGTATGGCCAAAATGTGATGTGATATATGTTGATGTAGGAGATGATCATGTTTTGTAATAGGTTCATGACTTGCATGTCGATCAGTACGGCAACCGGCAGGAGCCATAGGGTTGTCTTTACTTTATTGTATGACATGCAATTCAACAAATAACGCCATGTAATTGCTTTACTTTATCGCTATTCATTAGCAATAGTTGTAGAAGCTATAGTTGGTGAGACAACTATGCATCGACATGCTGATGGAGATCATGGTGTCATGCCGGTGACGATGGAGATCATGTTGGCGATTTGGAGATGGAGATCAAAAGCACAAGATGATAATGGACATATCATGTCACATGTTTTGATTGCATGTGATGTTTATCTTTTATGCATCTTATTTTGCTTAGAACGATGGTGGCATTATAAGATGATCCCTTCACTTAATTTCAAGATAAATGTGTTCTCCCCAAGTATGCACCGTTGCAAAAGTTCCTCATTTCGAAGCACCTCATGATGATAGGGTGTGATAGACTCTACGTTCGCATACAACAGGTGTAAGCCTGTTTTACACATGTGGAATACTTGGGTTAAACTTGACGAGCCTAGCATGTACAGACATGGCCTTAGAACACGGAGGACTGAAAGGTCAAACACGAGTCATATAGTAGATATGATCAACATAGAGATGTTCACCGTTGATGACCACCCCATATCACGTGATGATCGGACATGGGTTGGTTGATATGGATCGTGTGAACACTTAGACAACTTGAGGAATGTTGATTTAAGAGGGAGTTCTTTAGTAATTTGATTAACAGAACCAATTATCATGAACATAGTCTAATTGTCTTTGCAAATTAATGTTGTAGTTAAATGGCTCGCATTGTAGCTCCCCTAAATTTTAATGCGTTCCTAGAGAAAGCTAAGATGAAAGATGACGGAAGCAACTATGCAGACGGGGTCCAAAATTTGAGGATTATCCTCACGGATGCACAAAAGGCTTATGTCCTCGATGCACCGCTCGGCGCGCCACCCCCTCCAGTGTCATCTGTGGATGTTGTGAACGTGTGACAGGCACGTTCTGATGACTACTCGATAGTTCAGTGTGCATTGCTTTACGGCTTAGAATCGGAGCATATGAGATGTTCCAGGAGCTAAAATTAGTATTTCAGGCTCACGCCCGAGTTGAGAGGTATGACGCCTCCGACTAGTTCTTTAGCTGCAAGATGGAAGAGAACAGCTCCGTTAGCGAGCACATACTGAAAATGTCCGGGTACTCCAACCGCTTGAATCAATTGGGAGTTAATCTTCAGGATGAATTCGCGATTGATAGGGTTCTTCAGTCACTGCCACCAAGCTACAAGAGCTTCGTGGTGAACTATAATATGCAAGGGATGGAGAAAACAATCTTCGAGCTCTTCGCGATGCTTAAGGACATGGAGGAAGAAATCAAGAAAGAACATCAAGTGTTGATGGTCGACAAGAGCAACAGTTTCAAGAAGAAAGGCAAGGGAAAGAAGGGGAAATTCAAGAATAATGGCAAGCCAGTTGCCGCTATTGTGAAGAAACCAAAGCCTGGACCCAAATCTGAGATTGAGTGCTTCTATTGCAAGGGGATTGGTCACTAGAAGCGGAACTGCCCCAAGTACTGGGTAGATAAGAAGGCTGGCAACATCAACAAAGGTATATGTCATATACATGTTATTGATGTTTACCTTACTAGTGCTCGTAGTAGCGCCTAGGTATTGATACTGGTTCCGTTGCTAATATTTGATACTGGTTCGGTTGCTAATAATTGTTATTTGGTGCCTGCGTTAAGCACGAACATTATATCTGGATCTTGTTTATTGCGAGACGGTTATTCATTTAGAGAATAATGGTTTTTCTGTTTATATGGATAACATCTTTTATGCTCATGCACCCCTTGTGAATGGTTTATTCTTGTTGAATCTCGATCGTAGTGATACACATATTCATAATATTGATGCCAAAAGATGCGAAGTTAATGACGATAGTTCCACATACTTGTGGCACTGCTGCTTAGGACATATTGGTGTAAAGTGCATGAAGAAACTCCAGGCTGTTGGACTTTTGGAATCACGTGATTATGAATCATTTGATACATGTGTGCCATGCCTTATCAGCAAGATGACTAAGACCCCGTTCTTTGGTACAATGGAGCGGGCAAGTGACTTATTGGAAATAATACATACCAATGTATGCGGTACGATGAGTGTTGAAGGGCGCAGTGGATATCTTTATTTTCTTACCTTCACAGATGATTTAAGTAGATATGGGTATACTTACTTAATGAAACACAAGTATGAAACATTTGAATAGTTCAAGGAATCTCAGAATGAAGTGGAGAACCATCATAACAAGAAAATAAAGTTTCTATGATCTGATCATGGAGGTGAATATTTGAGTTACGATTTTGGCAATCATTTAAGACAATGTGGAATTGTTTCACAACTCATGCCACCCGGAAGAACACAGCATAATGGTGTGTCCGAACGTCGTAATCGTACTTTATTGGATATGGTGCGTTCTATGATGTCTCTTGCCGATTTAGCACTATCATTTTGGGGTTACACATTAGAGACGGCTGCATTCACTTTAAATAGGGCACCATCTAAGTCCGTCGAGACGACACCGTATGAATTATGGTTTGGCAAGAAACCAAAGTTGTTGTTTCTTAAAGTTTGGGAATGCGACACTTATGTCAAGAGGCTTCAGCCTGATAAGCTCGAACCCAAAGCGGAGAAGTGCGTCTTCATAAGATACCCTAAAGAGACCATTGGGTATACTTTCTATCACAGATCCGAGGGCAAGATTTTTCTTTGCTAAGAATTGATACTTTCTAGAGAAGGAGTTTCTCTCGAAATAAGTAAGTGGGAGGAAAGTAGAACTTGATGAGGTAATCATACCTTCTCTAAATTGGCAGGTAGCACATCACAGAAAGCAGTTCCGGTGATGTCTACACCAACTAGATAGGAAGCTAATGATGATGATCATGGAACTTCGGATCAAGTTACTACTGAATTTCGTAGGTCGACCAGGGTACGTTCCGCACCAGAGTGGTAGGGTGATCCCATCCTGGAAGTCATGTTGTTAGACTATGGTGAACCTACGAACTATGAAGAAGCAATGATGAGCCCGGATTCCAACAGATGGCTTGAGACCATGAAATCCCAGTTAGGATCCATGTATGAGAACAAAGTATGGACTTTGGTGGACCTGCCCGTTGACCGGCAGACCATTGAGAACAAATGGATCTTTAAGAAAAAGACAGACGCCGATGGTAATGTCACCATCTATAAAGCTCGACTTGTCGCAAAGCATTTTCGACAAATTCAAGGAATTGACTATGATGAGACTTTATCACCCATAGCTATGCTTAAGTCTATTAGAATTATGTTAGCAATTGCCACATATTACGACTATGAGATCTAGCAGATGGACATCAAAACAGCATTTCTTAACGGATTCCTTAAGGAAGAGTTGTACATGATGCAACCGGAATGTTTTCTCGATCGTAAGGATGCTAACAAAGTATGCAAGCTCCAGCGATCCATCTATGGACTGGTGCAAGCATCTCGGAGTTGGAATATACGCTTTGATGAGGTGATCAAAGCTTTGGTTTTATACAAACTTATAGAGAAGCTTGTATTTACAAGAAAGTGAGTGGGAGCTCTATAGCATTTCTAATATTATATGTGGATGACATATTGTTGATTGGAAATGATATAGAATTTCTAGAAGGCATAAACGGTTATTTGAACAAGAGTTTTTCAATGAAAGACCTAGGTGAAGCTGCTTCCATATTGGGCGTTAAGATCTATAGAGATAGACCAATAGGCCTAATAGGACTTTCACAAAGCACATACCTTGACAAGATTTTGAAGAAGTTCAAAATGGACCAGTCGAAGAAGGTGTTCTTACCTGGGTTGCAAGGTGTGAAGTTGAGTCAGACTCAAAGCCCAACCACGACAGAAGAAAGAGAAAGGATGAAAGTCATCCCCTATGCCTCAGCCATAGGCTCTATAATGTATGCCCTGCTATGTAGCAGACCCGATGTGTGCCTTGCCATAAGTCTGGCAGGGAGGTACCAAAGTAATCAAGAAGTGGATCACTAGACAGCGGTCAAAAATATCCTTAAGTACCTCAAGAGGACTAAGGACATGTTTCTCATTTATGGAGGTGACGAAGAGCATGCCGTAAAGGGTTATGTTGATGCTAGCTTTGACACTGATCTGGATGAATCAAAGCCTCAGACCGGATACGTATATATTCTGAATGGTGGAGCAGTCAGTTGATGGGAAATGCTGGATGGGAAAAAATATTCTACGCACACGCAAGATCAATATAGGAGATGCATAACAACGAGAGGGGGAGAGCGTGTCTATGTACCCTCGTAGATAGTAAGAGGAAGCATTTCACAATGCGGTTGATGTAGTCGAACTTTCTTCGCGCTCCAACCGATCTAGTACCAAACACACGGCACCTTTTGCACACGTTCAGCTCGGTGACGTCCTCCGCCTTCTTGATCTAGCAAGACAGCGAGGTAGTAGATGAGTTTCGGTAGCACGATGGCATGGTGACGGTGATGGTGATGTGATCTCCGCAGGGCTTCACCTAAGCACTACGAAAATATGACCGAGGGAGTAAACGGTAGACGGGGGCACCGCACATGGCTAAGACAATGTTGTGTCCTTGTGTGGCGTCCCCTCCCCGCATATATATAGGTGGGAGGGGAGGGGAGGCAGCCTAGGGCAGCCAGGGTGCGCCTCAAGGGGCTGGCCGCCGGCCCTAGGGCTCCTGCCCTTCTGCGCCCCCCTTTCCTTGTATGAAGAAGTGGGAGGAAAGAGGGGGGGAGAGGGAAGGAAGGGGGAGTCTGCTATCTCTTGAGCACTGCGTTGGTTTTCCCTTGAAGAGGAAAGGGTGATGTAGTAAAGTAGCGTAAGTACTTCCCTCAGTTTTTGAGAACCAAGGTATCAATCCAGTAGGAGACCACGTTCGAGTCCCACCCACCTACACAAACAAATAAGAACCTCGCAACCAACGCGATAAAGGGGTTGTCAATCCCTTCACGGTCACTTACGAGAGTGAGATCTGATAGATATGATAAGATATTTTTTTTTGGTATTTTTATGATAAAGACTAAAAGTAAAGAAAGCAAAATAAACGGCGCTAGAAATAGCTTATTGACGGGAAATTAATATGATGGAAAATAGACCCGGGGACCATAAGTATTACGGTGGGTGAACGAATTACTGTCGAGCAATTGATAGAATTGAGCATAGTTGTGAGAATATCTAGGTATGATCATGTATATAGGCATCACGTCCTTGACAAGTAGACCGAAACGATTCTGCATCTACTACTATTACTCCACACATCGACCGCTATCCAACATGCATCTAGAGTATTAAGTTCATAAGAACAGAGTAATGCTTTAAGGAAGATGACATGATGTAGAGGGATAAAGTCATGCAATATGATATAAACCCCATCTTTTTATCCTCGATGGCAACAATACAATACGTGCCTTGCTGCCCCTGCTGTCACTGGGAAAGGACACCGCAAGATTGAACCCAAAGCTAAGCACTTCTCCCATTGCAAGAAAGATCAATCTAGTAGGCCAAACCAAACTGATAATTCGAATAGACTTGCAAAGATAGCCAATCATACATAAAATAATTCAGAGGAGATTCAAATATTGTTCATAGATAAACTTGATCATAAACCCACAATTTCATCGGATCTCGACAAACACACTGCAAAACAAGATTACATCGAATAGATCTCCAAGAAGATCAAGGAGAACTTTGTATTGAGATCCAAAGAGAGAGAAGAAGCCATCTAGCTAATAACTATGGACCCGAAGGTCTAAGGTAAACTACTCACACATCATAGGAGGAAGAAGTACGTCGGTGGAGCAATGAGGGGACCACGAGGGTGTAGGGCGCGCCTAGGGTAGGTGGGCGCGCCCCACTGCCTCGTGCTCTCCTCGTTGATTGCTTTACATAGACTCCAAGTCCTCTGGATCACGTTTGTTCCGAAAATCACGTTTCCGAAGGTTTCATTCCGTTTGGACTCCGTTTGATATCCTTTTCCTTCGAAACACTGAAATAGGTAAAAAACAGCAATTTGGGTCGGGCCTCCTGTTAATAGGTTAGTCCCAAAAATAATGTAAAAGTGTATAATAAAGCCCAATAAACATCCAAAGCAGAATATAATATAGCATGGAACAATAAAAAATTATAGATACGTTGGAGACGTATCAGAGTCCTACTCCACACTTTCCTTTCCCTCCCCTCTTTCCTTCTCCTCCTCATAGGGCCAGCCTCTATAGGGGCGCACAAGCCCCTTGTGGGCTGGTGTGTTCCCTCTCTTGGCCCATAAGGCCCATAGCTTTGCCGGGGGTGCCCGAAACTCTTTTCCGGTGACACGATAAGTACCCGGTACCCTCCGAAAGACTTCCGGTGTCCGAATACTATCGTCTTATGTATCAATCTTCATCTCTTGACCATTTCAAGACTCCTCGTCATGTCCGTGATCTCATCCGGGACTCCGAACAACATTCGGTCATCAAATCACATAACTCATATAACACTATATCGTCAACAAACGTGAAGCGTGCGGACCCTGCCGGTTCGAGAACTATGTAGACATGACCGAGACATCTCTCCGGTCAATAACCAATAGCGGAAACTATATTCCCATATTGGCTCCTAAATATTCTACGAAGATCTTTATCGGTCGAACCGTTATGACAACATACGTAGTTTCCTTTGTCCATCAGTATGTTACTTGCCCGAGATTCGATCGTCGGTATCATCATACCTAGTTCAATCTCTTTACCGGCAAGTCTCTTTACTCATTCCGTAATACATCACCACAAGACTAAACTCCTTAGTCATTTGCTTGCAAGCTTATGATGTGTATTACCGAGAAGGCCCAGAGATACCTCTCCGATACTCGGAGTGACAAATCCTAATCTCGGTCTATGCCAACTCAATAAACACCTTCGGAGATACCTGTAGAGCATATTTATGATCACTCAGTTACGTTGTGACCTTTGATAGCACACAAGGTATTCCTCCGGTATCCGGGAGTTGCATAATCTCATAGTCGAAGGAATATGTACTTGACATGAAGAAAGCAATAACAATAAACTCAATCATCAATATGCTAAGCAAACGGATGGTTCTTGTCCATCACATCATTCTCCTAATGATGTGTTCCCATTATCAAATGACAACACATGTCTATAGTTAGGAAACCTTAGCCATCTTTGATCAACGAGCTAGTCTAGTAGAGGCTTACTAGGGACACGGTATTTGTTTATGTATTCACACATGTATTTAAGTTTCCGATCAATACAATTCTTGCATGAATAATAAACCTTTATCATGATTTAGGAAATATGATAATAACCATTTTATTATTGCCTCTAGGGCATATTTCCATCAGTCTCCCACTTGCACTAGACTCAGTAATCTAGTTCACATCACCATGTGATTTAACACCCATAGTTCACATCGCCATGTGACCAACACCCAAAGAGTTTACTAGAGTCAATAATCTAGTTCACATCGCCATGTGATTAACACCCAAAGAGTACTAAGGTGTAATCATGTTTTGCTTGTGAGAGAGGTTTAGTCAACGGGTCTGTCACATTCAGATCCGTATGTATTTTGCAAATTTCTATGTCTACAATGCTCTGCATGGAGCTACTCTAACTAATTGCTCCCACTTTCAGTATATATCCAAATCAAGACTTAGAGTCATCCAGATTGGTGTCAAAGCTTGCATCAACGTAACTCTTTACGACGAACTCTTTATCACCTCCAGAACCGAGAAACATTTCCTTAGTCCTCTTTAGGTACCTAAGGATAATTTTGACCGCTGTCCAGTGACCTACTCCAGGATCACTATTGTACCCCCTTGCCAAACTCATGGCAAGGCACACAACAGGTCAGGTACACAGCATGGCATACTCTATATAACCTATGACTGAGGCATAGGGAATGACTTTCATTCTTTCTCTATATTCTACCGTGGCCAGGTTTTGAGTCTTACTCAACTTCACACCTTGTAACACAGGCAAGAACCCTTTCTTTGACTAATCCATTTTGAACTTCTTCAAAAATTTATCAAGGTATGTGCTTTGTGAAAGTCCTATCAAGCGTTTTGATCTATATCTATAGATCTTGATGCCCAATATATAAGCAGCTTCACCGAGGTCTTTCATTGAAAAAATCTTATTCAAGTGTCCTTTTATGCTATCCAGAAATTCTATATCATTTCCGATCAACAATATGTCATCCACATATATTATTAGAAATGCTACAGAGCTCCCACTCACTTTCTTGTAAAAACATGCTTCACCATAAGTCTGTATAAAACCATATGCTTTGATCACCTCATCAAAGCATATATTCCAACACCGAGATGCTTGCACCAGTCCATAGATGGATCGCTGGAGTTTGCACACTTTGTTAGCACCTTTAGGATCGACAAAACCTTCTGGTTGCATCATATACAACCCTTCTTTAAGAAATCCATTAAGGAATGCAGTTTTGACTTCCATTTGCCAGATTTCATAATTATAAAATGCGGCAATTGCTAACATGATTCAGACTGACTTAAGCATCGCTACGGGTGAGAAGGTCACATCATAGTCAACTCCTTGAACTTGTCGACAACCTTTCGCAACAAGTCAAGCTTTGTAGATGGTGACATTACCATCAGCGTCTGTCTTCTTCTTGAAGATCCATTTATTCTCAATGGCTTGCCGATCATCTGACAAGTCCACCAAGGTCCACACTTTGTTCTCATACATGGATCCTGTCTCAGATTTCAGGGCATCAAGCCATTTATCGGAATCTGGGCTCATCATAGCTTCTTCATAGTTCGTAGGTTCGCGTTGGTCTAGTAACATGACCTCCAGAACAGGGTTACTGTACCACTCTGGTGTGGATCGTGCTCTGGTTGACCTACGAGGTTCAGTAGCAACTTGATATGAAGTTTCATGATTATTATCATTTGCTTCCTCTCTAGTTGGTGTAGGCATCACTGGAATGGTTTTCTATGATGTGCTACTTTCCAATTCGAGAGAAGGTACAATTACCTCATCAAGTTCTAGTTTCCTCCTACTCACTTCTTTCGAGAGAAACTCCTTCTCTAGAAACGTTCCATTCTTGGGAACAAAGCTCCTTCCTTCGGATCTTTGGTAGAAGTTGTACCCAATTATTTCCTTAGGGTATCCTATGAAGACGCACTTCTCCAATTTGGGTTCGAGCTTATCAGGGTGAAGCCTTTTGACATAACTATAGCAACCCCAAACTTTAAGAAACGACTGCTTTAGGATTCTTGCCAAACCACAGTTAATACGGTGTCGTTTCAACGGATTAGACGGTGCCATATTTAATGTGAATGCAACTGTCTCTAATGCATAACCCAAAAATGATAGTGGTAAGTCAATAAGAGACATCATAAATCGCACCATATCTAATAAAGTGGGGTTACGACATGCAGACACACCATTACGCTGCGGCGTTCCAGATGGCGTGAGTTGAGAAACAATTCCACATTGTTTTAAATGAAGGCCAAACTCGTAACTCAAATATTTGCCTCCGCGATCAGATGATAGAAACTTTATTTTCTTGTTATGATGATTCTCCACTTCACTCTGAAATTCTATGAACTTTTTAAGTGTTTCAGACTTGTGTTTCATCAAATAGATATACCCATACCTACTCAAATCATCTGTGAAAGTTAGCAAATTATGATACCCGCCGCGTGCTTCAACACTCATTGGACCGCATACATCGGTATGTATTATTTCCAATAAGTCATTAGCTCGCTCCATTGTTCCGGAGAACATAATTTTAGTCATCTTGCCCATGAGGCATGGTTCGCAAGTATCAAATGATTCATAATCAAGTGATTCCAAAAGTCCATCCGGAGGGAGTTTCTTCATGCACTTTACACCAATATGACCTAAACGGCAGTGCCACAAGTATGTTGCACTATCATTATCAACTTTGCATCTTTTGGCATCAATATTATGAATATGTGTATCACTACGATCGAGATTCAATAAACCATTCACCTTGGGTGTATGACCACAGAAGGTTTTATTCATGTAAACAGAACAACAATTATTCTCTAACTTAAATTAATAATCGTATTGCAATAAACATGATCTAATCATAGTCATGCTCAACGCAAACACCAAATAACATTTGTTTTAGGTTTATCACTAATATCAAAGGTAGAGGGAGTGTGCGATGGTGATCATATCAACCTTGGAATCATTTCCAACAAACATCATGACCTCTCTTTTAACTAGTCTCTGCAACTCCTGTTTCGAGTTACTATGTTAGCAACTGAACCGGTATCAAATACCCAAGGGTTACTTCAAAGACTAGTAAAATACTCATCTATTACATGTATATCAAATATACTTCTGTTCACTTTGCCATCCTTCTTATCCGCCAAGTATTTGGGGTAGTTCCACTTCCAGTGACCATTTCCTTTGTAGTAGAAGCACTCAGTTTTAGGCTTGGGTCTAGCTTTGGGCTTCTTCATGGGAGTAGCAACTTGCTTGCCATTCTTTTTGAAGTTCCCTTTATTTCCCTTGCCCTTTCTCCTGAAACAAGTGGTCTTGTTTAACCATCAACACCTGAGCTCTTACTTGATTTCTACCTTCGCCAATTTCAGCATCATGAAGAGCTCGGGAATCATGACTAGAGAACTGTGTCAATCATCCCTTGCATATTATAGTTCATCACGAAGTTCCAGTAGCTTGGTTATAGTGACTAGAGAACTTTGTCAATCACTATCTTATCTGGAAGATTAACTCCCACTTGATTCAAGCGATTGTAGTACCCAGACGTTCTAAGTACATGCTCACTAGCTGAGCTATTCTTCTCCATCTTGTAGGAAAAGTCCTTGTCAGAGGTCTCATACCTCTCAACACGGGCATAAGTCTGAAATACCAATTTCAGCTCTTGGAACATCTCATATGTTCCATGGCGTTCAAAACGTCTTTGAAGCCCCCATTCTAAGCCGTAAAGCATGGCGCACTAAACTATCAAGTAGTCATCATATCGAGCTTGTCAAACGTTCATACCATCTACATCCGCTCCTACAATAGGTCTGTCACCTTGCGGTGCATCAAGGACATAATTCTTCTGTGCGGCAATGAGGATAATCCTCAAATCACAGAACTAGTCTGCATCATTGCTACTATCATCTTTCAACTTAGTTTTCTCCAGGAGCATATCAAGAATAAGGGAGCTAAAACACGAGCTATTGATCTACAACATACATATGCAAAAACTATTAAGACTAAGTTCATGATAAATTTAAGTTTAGTTTAATCAAATTACTTAAGAATTCCCACTTCAATAAGCATCCCTCAAGTTATCTAAGTGATACATGATCCAAATCAACTAACCCATGTCCGATCATCACGTCAGATGGGGTAGTCATCAATGGTGAACATCTCTATGTTGATCATATGTACTGTATGACTCACGTTCGTCCTTTCAGTCTCTAGTGTTCCAACACTATGTCTGTACATGCTAGGCTCATCATGTTTAACCCAAGTATTCTACATGTGCAAAACTATCTTACACCCATTGTATGTGAACATAGAGTCTATCACACCCGATCATCATGTGGTCCTTCGAAACGATGAACTTTGGCAACAGTGCATACTCGGGGAAAACACTTTTATCTTGAAATTTAGTGAAGGGATCATCTTATAATTTACCACCGTTCTAAGCAAAATAAGATGCATAAAAGATAAACATCACATGCAATCAAAATATGTGACATGATATGTCCATCATCATCTTGTGCCTTTGATCTCCATCTTCAAAGCATCGTCATGATCTCCATCGTCACCAGCTTGACACCTTGATCTCCATCGTAGCATCGTAGCGTCGTTACGTCGAGGTCGTCACGCCAACTATGTCTAATTTCGGGTTCCGGCAAAACCCTCGAGGTTCGAACACTGGGGTGCGCACGAAAATCTCTCCTCCCCCTAGCACTCTCTCTCACCGTGATCTCAAGGCTCAGCGCGACGAACTCGCAGAACAAAGGGACACAAGATTTATACTGGTTCAGGCCACTAATGTGGTGTAATACCCTACTCCAGTGTGGTGTGGTGGATTGCCTCTTGGGCTGAGGATGAATAGTTACAAGGGAAGAAGCCTTCTGAGGAGAGGTGCTCTTGTGCTTGGTGAGTTTGTGTGGATGAGGATGATCTGAATGGTCCTCGGATCCGTTGCCTCTCTCCCCCTCCTACTGTGGAGGCTAGCCCTATCTATAGAGGACCTAGTCCTCTTCCCAAATACTTGCGGGAAGGGATGCCACAACGGCCAAATTCGAAGGGAGACAACTAGTACAAGTTATCCTGACTAAAGGTGGTCTTCGCCTGCCAAAGGATCTAGTGGTGACGCCATCTTGGGCTCCACGGTGACCTCCGTCCCGTCGTCCTGCTGGTCTTGGTCTCATTGCACCGATATGGAAACCTTTGTCTGATGCCTCGGGACTCCTCGCCTGCGCTTGCCTCTTTAGGAACAAAGAGGAAACAAGGACACTGCGTGCGCTGGCACCCACCTGGTGCCCGCCTGGCCCCGGTTGTCATGGCTTGCGTCACAGGAACCTCGCGAGGTGCCCCCTGCCTTCATCTCTCCGCCCCTCGCGAGCCAGCCTGGTGAGGCCGCCCCCGAGGATGTCTTGCGCCGTCCGCCTCGCGAGGCTTGGCCCCTCGCGAGGGTCTTGAGTGTTTGTTGGTGAAGATGGGCCACACAGGGCTGCTGGTGGAGCCACGCCATGGGTCGCAGGCAGGCAAGTCTGGGACCCGCGTTCCCAAGACGCTGCCAGTAGGCCCTGGGCCCAAGGCATGCTCGGACTTGGCTTCGAGGCGAAGCCAAGGGGCAAGTGCGAAGCGCCGCGGGCCCCAACGGCCTGTGGCCTCGGTTGACGCATGGCGATTGATTGGACGTGGGCGTCTCCGCTTCCCCACGCAGCCTTGATATCCGCCTAGCTAGGCGGCCACCGTGACTTACACAGTTATCCCCCATTGCTGGTGACGCGCCCCTCCACCTCTCCTGCCTTTCTGAAACAATAACCTCCTCTTCCAATCTGTCCCGAGCTCGGCCCTCCTTATTGCCATGGCGCCCCGGCGAACGGAGAAGGGAAAGAAGAAGTCTCAGTCTTCAGCCAGGCCACCCTCGGTCGTTGAACCCACCGTGGGCCGGTCGTTGCTGCTCAACCAGGAAGCCATGGACAAGGTGCGCCCTGCGCTCGCCGCTGACTTCAACGAAAGGGGGAGGATGGCGGCCTGGCCCGCATCCCGCGCCTCCGTCGACATGACAGCCACCGAGGTCCAATTCTTCATCGACGCCCTATGGGCTGGCCTGGTTCCTCCCTTCCCCGCCTTCTTCAACGTCATGCTCTCCTACTATCAGATCCATATGTTGCACCTGGATCCCCAATCAGTCTTCGTTCTTGCCGTTTTTGCTTTCGCCTACGAGGCCATGGTGGGCATTCCCCCCTTCCGTGGCCCTATTGCGCCATTTCTTCTCGTTGCACCTGACTAGCCCTCGGCAGTGCTCGGGCTGCTTGAGCTTCTAGGCCGTGGTTGCGACAGCTCGCTCGGGGATTGATTTTGAGCGTCCACCATCCACAAGCGAGTTTCGGGCATGGTGGGTGTTTGTGGACGTCGGTGTGCTCAGCCCCTTGCTCTCGCCCCCCTTGGCGCCCGCTATTCCCAGCTCCGGCTGGGGCCACGAGAAGCTCGTGGACCCCCGCCTTGCCTTCGTCTGGCTCCGGTTGAAGAGGCTAAAAGATCTCGGCGTGACTACGCCCATGGTGATGAAGGAGTTCCTCCGACGTCGTGTCGCCCCACTCCAGCGCCATTCCCGGCCGATGTGTGCCCTGTCCGGCGGTCAGGATCGCATGAGGCTTAAGGAATTGGGGCTTCCGCCCGAGGCACGAAGAACGGTGCTCGAGGTGCTGACGGGCGACCCCTCGCCAACCGTTATGCCGCAGGAGGGCTGTCTTTTGTACTGCTCCTCAAACAGGGTGGAGTTCGCGGGGCAGATGCCCCCCTTCAATGAATGAGGGCTGTGTCCAGTCGGCCTTGAAGGGCCCCACGAGAACTCTGTCTCCGTGGTCCCCCTCCTTGCCGCCAGCGCCGAACTTACCCCAAGAGTGGATGCAGGGGGTGAGCACTGCTGGAGGCCGGAGGCGCGGGTGTTGAGGTGTCGACACCGCTTGAGGCTCCCGAGGTGCCATCCCTGGGAGCCCGTGTCTCTTGCCTTGGGGTGACAGCTGAGGGGGCGACGCAATCTGCTGCTCCTGAGGCCGAAGCCTCCGAGGTCTCAGCGGGTCATCATGAGGCGGAGCCCGAGGGCTCTCATTAGTCCAGCACTCCCGAGGTCGTCTCCTCGGGCGCCTCACCAACCGCGCCCCGCGTAGGTTGCTGCATCCAATGCTTCGGCCGGCACCAACTGTACTTCGATGTGCTACGCAAGAGGAAAGGGTCTCCAAGCTGCAGTAGTGATGCCTTCCGGCCGTTGAAGCAAAGGAAGTATATCGCCATAGACGAGTGAGTACCTTATCTTTGTAATTTCTCGAGTGCTGCTTCCCCTCCTGACAGTGGCTCCTATGGGTCCCTTCTGTTAAGGCCGCGAAGTCTCCGGGGAAGCAACCTCCTCCTGCCTCGAATCCCCCGCTGGCCTTGAGCGCCCCAAGTAGCACGCCGCCCCCGGCACGAGGTCGGCCGGAGAGGCAAACTCGCTAGCCTGGCGCCTTTGCCGTCTCTCCTTCGTCGCCTCGCCTGGGGTGCGGCAAGCGTGCCAAGAGCTCCTCCTCTAGTTATGGATGGCGGTTGGATGGCTTCGATCCTGGCTTCTTCTTCGAGAAATGGTCCTCAACCCATCCGGGCCCCTGTCGAAGCCCGGTCGGCGTCTCAGTAGGCGCCAGCCCCCAGCCCCCTGCTGAAAGGGGGTGAGCCGCTTCGGATGCTGTCGGCAACCCTCGCTGTGGAGGACAGACCCGGTCGCATGCTTAAGTTCGCGCACGAGCGGAATGTCGTCTGCCACGAGCTCTTTCAGGAGGCAATGGGCGCGATGAGCCGGCTCGGCGGAGAACTCATGGATGTTGACGCGCGCCTTGAAGCCAAGGGTCTCTGGTTGGTGGAGGAGTTGCATCAACTGAAGGTGGCTATCAACCTTGGGCGCCTTCAGCGTGAGCACGCTAATGTGAAGGCCGAGGCATCCCTGGCAACCTCGCGTGAAGCCAGTGTCCAAGCCTTGGAGGAGGCCAGGGAGGCAGACTGTCGCCGCGCGATCGCTGAGGAGCGCAGGTGGGAGCTCCTGGCCTTGAACGCCTCCTTGGAGCAGCAGGTGGAGGCGCGCAAAGCCGCCTTAGCATCGATGAAGGGCTCACCGTCCCACGAGGAGGACATCTTGAGGCGCGAAGAAGCACTGCTGCTGGAGGCCACGGAGCACAGCCTCGAACTTGAGCGGTTGGAGACGAGGGACCGCCAGGTCGACCAAGTAGAGGATGTCGTTGGTGCGCGTGAGGCCAAGGCTCAGGAGGAGGTCGACCGCCGGGTGGCCGAGGCTCGCGCGGACCTCGCGGGCAGGTACGACCTGAAGCTGGCGCTCGTGGAAGCCGAAGCTGTGGGTAGGACCACTGCCCTCAAGTCAGCGCTGGCTGAAGCGGAACAGTGCGAGAGGGCTGCCTCGGCCGCCCTGACCTCTGTGTAGGCCGAGCTGGCCTCCGTCCATGTTGAGCTGCTCTCTCATAAGCAGCGGGTTGCCAGCGCCGAGTCCTTCGCGCAGCAGCGCAGGGAGGAGGCACTTCGCCGATAGACGCTACTGCACGAGCACGCTCCCATGCTTCGGGACCTCAGGCGAAGGCCAACCAGGCGCTTGGTACCATCTGCGATGAGCATGCCCCTCATCCCCACGCCGAGGATTACGCCAGCCATCTCCGCTTCTTCACTGATGTTGTGGCGCGCCTGGAGAGCCATGCTGAGAGGGCTCGCGAGCTTGTGGACGAAAAGAGCCGAGGCCTTCTCGGGCACGCATTCTCCCGCGTCTTCAGCCATCTCCTGAACACGAATCCTGACTTTGACTTTGACGCCGCTATTTCCCTAGTGCCTGAGGCCATGCGGGGCAACCTAGCACGCTGGGTGGATGACAAGGTGGATGCTCTGGTTAGGGCCTTTGCTTCTGACGACGATGCAGTGGTGGTCACGGTAGACGAGGGCGTCGTGGTTGATGATGGCGAAGATAATGTCGGCGACGGCGCCAGCAGTCTATCCGGGAGTGGTTCGGGAGATGAGGTGGGCGCCATGTCCGACTGAGCCCGCGCTCCTTCGTTTTGAACCTGCACGCGAAAGCTTGGGTCCAGCCCTTCACATTGTAAGAGCATTTTGGAAAGGGGGAGCCCCTTATGTAAAATAGACTACCATTTTACTCCTTAGGCCAGGTTAAAAAACACGCTTTTGTGTGCTTGCGAGCCCCCTTGCGGGTTTGCCGCCGTAAATTACTGTCGTGACTTACTTTGGTCCGGTCGGGCTTCAGGCTGACTCGGCAGCTGCGAACTTCTCCTGGGGGAGTCCCCTTGCAAGCTCACGAAGTCTTAGTTTTCAGAGGGGTCCGCCAGCCAACCCGAGAGGGCCTCGCGAGGAACAAGCGCTAGTGAGGGCAGGACGCGCGCATGGTGCGCGTACGTTGCTGTCAGTCCCCGCTCACGAGGCGCTCGGAGGGGGGAAAAACAACGGACGCAAAATCTCAAAACAAACCGCGAATCCAGAAACTCACTGAGTTGACACGAGCGAAAAAGGATGCTCCCCCCAAAATCGAAACGCAACTTTAAATCCAAGATCGAAAGGCTGCAAATTCAAGCTTCAAAAAAGAAAGAGAATCCAGAAGCAAATAGCCGCGTCTGGCACCTAGCTAGTCTTCTTTGTCTTTGAGTCTTCTCACCAGCGCGGAGCATGGTGCTTCCACTAGTACGTGGGCGGGAGCCCCCGAGGCCCGAGGGCGGCACTCCGGAGACTCCGGGGCGTGTACAGCCCCACTCATTATTAGGTGAGAGTGTCACGAGCGGAGACCTTCACAGGCGTGAGCCTTGCTTCATATCGCCAGACGAAGGCCCCGCATTGCGCCACCCTCGACCACCGTTGGGGCGTCCGGAAACCAGGACGATGCCAAGGGGCAAAGGGGACGCTAGCGGCACCCTGGGCGACCACGGGCCCTCTCCTGGGGGGAAGGCTCGCCAGTGCCTCCCCGGCAGAGGGCCTACCTCCGGGCGACGCCTTGCTCCATGTGATGCGGGGAGGGGCCGTGCTCCCGGCTCCTCCCACGCAGCCCCCATTGCGCTTCCCTGGTGAAAGGGAGGCTGCCGTGTTGGGGCCGTCGTCCACCGTTGTGACCTGATTCACTTGCGACCCATGGTTAGCGTAAGCCTCCTCCTAAGAGATTAGTGGTACCCTGTAGCCGTTGTCGCCGGCATGGTCGGCGAGGTTCCCGGGTGGCTCCTGGAAGGCCTCAACTTCCAACGTCTCCTATTCCCAACCCGGCTCGAGGAACATGCCGGGGTCATCTTCCGGCGTGTACTCCTGGTCCATCATGCGGGGCACATAGGCCTCCGGAGCCGTCGCCCCGGAAACCTCACTGAAGTGCCCCGCGCTCCACGTCGCCCGGCCCGGCGCGCCGCTCCGAGGATGGTAGGGCGGCATCCTACCGGGACCGTGTGTGGCAATGCTCACGCCTGCGCCCATCGAGGGAGGCACAGGTGCGGTTGGGTGTCTGGCGCCGCTGGTCGCGTCGATGCCGACGAAACCTCCTGGTGCGCCCGAGAGCACGCGGGCGCGACGAGGGCCACTGTGCGATCCGGCCACAGCCTGAGGCATATGGAAGGAGCAGAAAGGTGGGGTACCCCTGGCTGCGGCGTCCAACAGCTCGGCAATGCGCTCCAGCAATGCATCTCAGCCGCTCTCCATTAGTCAGCATTGCAGAAGCTTCCGTGGCACTGTGAGCGCGGCCCTCATGTTCGCTTGTTCCCTTCGGGTGTGCGGCGCCGTCGCCGCAGCGTAGCTTGAGGCCCTTGTGGCGGCCCGCGCGCGCCGCGGAGTAAGGGTGGATGGCATCGGACCGCGCCGCCCGCGCCCTGCAGCGTTTGGCGATGCACGTGCCGCCTGGAGCGCGGGGTTAAGGTCTTCTTGGGCGGACGAGGCTGCCCGGGCTGTCCACGCTGCTCAGTGGTCGGCGTCGGCCCTCAGGTCACCGGACATCGGCGCTGCAGAGTGCTAGCGGGTCTGCTGATGGAAGAGAGGCTTCGGCGCACCCCTACCTGGCGCGCCAAATGTCGGATTTCGGGTTCCGGCAAAACCATCGAGGTTTGAACACTGGGGTGCGCACGAAGATCTCTCCTCCCCCGAGCACTCTCTCTCACCGCGATCTCAAGGCTCAGCGCGACAAAGTCGCAGAACAAAGGGACACAAGATTTATACTGGTTCGGGCCACCGATGTGGTGTAATACCCTACTCCAGTGTGGTGTGGTGGATTGCCTCTTGGGCTGAGGATGAACAGTTACAAGGGAAGAACAGCCTCCTGAGGAGAGGTGCTCTTGTGCTTGGTGAGTTTGTGTGGATCAGGATGATCTGAATGGTCCTCGGATCTGTTGCCTCTCTCCCCCTCCTACCGTGGTGGCTAGCCCTATTTATTGAGGCCCTGGTCCTCTTCCCAAAGGCTGGCGGGAAGGGATGCCACAACGGCCAAATTCGAAGGGAGACAACTAGTACAAGTTATCCTGACTAAAGGTGGTGTTCGCTGCCAAAGGCTCTGGTGGTGACGTCGTCTTGGGCTCCACGGTGACCTCCATCCTGTCATCCTGCTGGCCTTGGTCTCGTTGCACAAATATGGAAACCTTTGCCTGATGCCTTGGGACTCCTCGCCGCGCTTGCCTCTTTAGCTCCAAAGAGGAAACAAGGACACTGCACTCTGGCGCCCGCCTAGCGCCCGCCTGTTCCCGATCGTCATGGCTTGCTTCATAGGAACCTCGTGAGGTGCCCCTTTCCTTGATATCTCCGCCTCTCGCGAGCCAGCTTGGTGAGGCCGCCCCCGAGGAGGTCTTGCGTTGTCCGCCTCGCGAGGCTTGGACCCTCGTGAGGGTCTTGAGTGTTTGCTGGTGAAGATGGGCTGTACAGGGCTGCTGGTGGAGCCACGCCGTGGGCCGCAGGCAGGCAAGTCTGGGGACCCCCGTTCCCATGACGCCGACAAACTATTGCTTCTACAACTATCGCTAACGCATAGTGATAAAGTAAAGCAATTACATGGCGTTTGCACTTCATACAATAAAGAGACAACCCTAAGGCTCCTGCCGGTTGTCGATATTACAAAACATGATCATCTCATACATCAATATATATCACATCATATCTTGACCATATCACATCACAATATGCCCTGCAAAAACAAGTTAGACATCCTCTAGTTTGTTCTTGCAAGTTTTACATGGCTGTTATGGGCTTCTAGCAAGAACCGTTCTTACCTACGCAAATACCACAACAATGTTTCATCAAGTTTGCTGTTTTAACCTTCTTCATGGACCGGCCGTAGTCAAATTCGATTCAACTAAAGTAGGAGAAACAGACACCCGCCAGCCACCTTTATGCAAAACTAGTTGCATGTCTGTCGGTGGAACCGGTCTCATGTGCGTGGACATGTAAGGTTGGTCCGGGCCGCTTCATCCCACAATACCGCCGAATCAAAATATGATGTTGGTGGTAAGTAGTATGACTATCGCCGCGTACAACTCTTTGTGTTCTACTCATGCATATCATCTACGCATAGACCTGGCTCGGATGCCACTGTTGGGAAACGTTGCATGGAAAACAAATTTTTTCTATGCACACGCAAGATCTATCAAGGAGATGAATAGCAACGAGAGGGGGAGAGTGTGTCTATGTACCCTCGTAGACCGTAAGCGGAAGCGTTTCACAACGCGATTGATGTAGTTGAACTTTCTTCATGCTCCAACCGATCTAGTATCAAACGCTTGGCACCTCCACGTTCTGCACACGTTCAGCTCGGTGACATCCTCCACCTTCTTGATCCAGCAAGTCGACGTGGTAGTAGATGAGTTCCGGCAGCATGACGGCGTGGTGACGGTGATGGTGATGTGATCTCCGCAGGGCTTCGCCTAAGCACTACGAAAATATGACCGAGGGAGTATGCGGTGGACGGGGGCGTCGCGCACGGCTAGGACAATGTGGTGTCCTTCTGTGGCGCCCCCTCCCCACATATATATAGGTGGGAGGGGAGGGGAGGCAGCCAGGGCGCGCCCAAAGGGCTGGCCGCCGGCACTAGGGCTCCTGCCCTCCTGCGCCCACCTTTCCTTGTATGAAGAAGGGGGAAGGAAAGAGGGGAGGGGGAGAGGGAAGGAAGGGGGAGTCCTACTCCACACTTTCCTTTCCCTCTCCTCTTTCCTTTTCCTCATAGGGCCGGCCTCTATAGGGGCGCACCAGCCCCTTGTGGGCTGGTGTGTTGTCTCTCTTGGCCCATAAGGCCCATAGCTATGCTGGGCACTACATAAAAAATACACTTCCGTGATGATACATGTTTGTCATAGTAGGTGACATTTTCTGTCATGCATGTACATCCATGATGATTTTATGACAGAATCAAGATAGTCATACCTATGCTGTCGTAGAAGTGTTCCATACAATACAAAAATTATCATCACGGAAGTGTCCACTTCCATGACGATAAATGGCACGTCATGGAAGTGCTTTCGTCAAGGGTAACCGACACGTGGCATCTACCGTAACTGGTCGCCGTTAAGCTATGAGGTTCTGGTTTGAATCCGATAACCCGTTAACAGCCTGGAGCAATGGGGATTTTCCATGTATAAAATTCTCAATGGCGAGAGGAACCACATGTCGGCTCACCATTGGGACAGATGTCATCCACTCATTGGTCCAAAAGCGCCTATGGTACGTCGACATGTGGCACGGGCCAACAGAGGTCCATTCCGGTGAAAAGCCCGGCCCGTTTGACTTGGTCAAAAGGTAGCGGGCCGGCCCACGGAAAGCCTGTTAATGTCCTGTTCGCATATAGCCCATTTACAGCCTGCGAACTCACGGCCCATTATGATCTATCCGAATTAGGACCAGTAGCGTCATCTGGGCCGTCGAATATGATTCCAGCCCATTGTAACTTCCGGCCCATGTATGGCCCATGTCGTCTTTCCGCCCATACGAGGCCCTTTGTAACTCTAGGCCCATTAAAGGCCCGAGGTGAAACTGGCCCATAATGAATAGTGTGGCGCTTTATACCCATTAACGACCCATTATTCCGTCGGTCGTTTCCAGCCCATGTTAACTTTCGGCCTTCTAAGGGCACATTTATTCTTGGGCTCATTTCCAGAATTCGGTTACTTACGGTCCATTACTGGCCTGTTCTGCTTGTGGGCAAAATTCAGCCCGTGGTTACAGTCGGCCCGTTTGTGGCCTGTTAACCCATTGGGCTGTTTTCCTAGCGTCATTAAATACGGCCTATTAATGACCCCTTATGGTCGGGCCATAAAATAGACGATTTCCAAATTAGCCCGTTTACGACCCATTTTGCGGACCGTTATTGGTCCACGAATAGTACGGCCCATGTTTGGCGAAATGATTATACGTCCCGTAGAAGGCGCATAGATTAGACGACCCGTAGAAGGCCCATTGATCCTACGGGCCGTAGAAGGCCCATGGATCCTACGGCCCGTAGGAGGCCCATGGTCACGACTGCCGGTAGCATGACCATGTTTACAACAGTCCGTGTGTTGGCATGGTTATTGTGGCCTAATTATAAAAATAGGTTATTGTGGCAACTAGAAAAACGCAGAAAAAGAACTGTAGTGACTACAAGCAAACAACTAAACAAGACAATAAGGAAATATATAAGCAAGAAACTAACGCTAGGCTATTATGGCTATTACAGATATTACATCCACAGGGCATCAAAGTTAGCCACCAGTGCAAATATAGGGAACAAAGCAGCATATTACATACACTGGCCGTCTAAATTGGCCACTCGTGCAAATAAACGTGGCAGCAAAACAAGTACATAACTGAAACAACTTCAGAAGAGCTTTCGATCGGATCCTTCAATTTAAAAATATGTTTGTATGATTAAATACAGTGATACAATAGCAAAGCAGTATGCACGATAGCAATGGAATCTAAAATGAGAGCAGTTCTTCTTCAGGTTTATGCACTTGTTCTACATCAACAGAGTACAGTAATACGCAATCATATAGTACTTAAAAATATAAAATTAGCTCATAGACCTTACCACATTCTTGGTCCGGGACCAGTACAAAACAAGGCGTTCCCAGTCATCATCCAGTAAATGTGTCGCAGGAGAACGTAAGGGAATTGTATGAGTTTCCATGCTAGTGAAGTACGTTTTCTTCAGGTAATTCTGATACTTCCACCGAGCGTTCTTGAAGATAGCAGAGGTATTAGCACAGGTTACCTCATCCTGAGTTTCCAAATCGGTCCTTCTCTATAGAGAAAAATGGGAAAATTTGTTGTATTATAACCATCATGGAGGTAGAATGTATGGGACAAAGCAAAGTAATTGCCATGAATAACATTACTTACACATAACTCCTGGACAAACACCTGCAACTGGTATTTTCCTTCATCTTTAGTATAATATTTCCATGATGGGAAGATACGCACATAGGATTTAACAACAACAAATGCGATAGATGCTAAACTATGAATGGGTGGTTGTGCTTCCTCCACGGGAATAGGTGTACTAACTGGTGGAGTTGGGGTTCGCCGTGGTAGTACTGGCGCTTTGGGCATTGGAGCTGCCTTACTAACTACTATTGTTTGGGAGCTCTTTGGTGGAGATGGTTTTGTGTCAACAGGAACTGGGTTACTATCTGCTGAGGTTGGGGTTAGATTGGGTGAAGCTGGTTCTCTGTCCATCGCAATAGGGGTACAATCTGTGAATGTCTAGGTTATGTGTGGTAGGGCTGGTTCTCATGCATGTACAACCGGGGTGCTATCTCCACCAAGAGGTAGCACTGTTTTATTTGAAGACCATGTTTTTACTCCGCTAGATATTGTCATCACCCGCTCCAATTCAAATGGCTGATAAACAGGAAGCATAGTTGAACGTACAGACATTGTATGAGAGACAGATGCAATAGATACTATGGAAAAAAGAGGGCATGAAATAGCTGACATGTATATTGTTTAACTAAAAAGGATACCATGACATAATTTCACATATATTATGTCTATCTAACTAGATAGCATAGCATGACATAATTCAAAGATATGATGACTAACTAAACAGGATGGCATGAGATAATTATATGATGCCTTTAGTAAACAGGTTTGCATGATATAATTCACATACATGTTATCTAAGTAATCAGGATCGCATGATTTAATTCACATACATAACTTATATGCTAAGCAGAGGGCATTCACATATATGATGTCTGAACTAAGAACATGGTGTTGAATATTGTGTATATGATGTCTAAACTATGCAAGGCAAGACACCATATGCATGATATAAGCAGTATAACCATGCCAAGTTAGAGCATACACCTCGGTGGAGCAATAGGACTGGTCATCTGTCTCTGAATCCAGCTCTGAGGAGCTATCAGGACCCAGCAAGAGATCTGCTTCGACGGGTAGCACTGTCTGCTCTGAAGACCTTGTTTTCTCACTCCATATTATTCCATCACCCACTCAAATAGCTGATTCACAGGAAGGGTAGTTTAATGTACACACATTGTCGACAAATGGAAATGTAATGAAGAAAAGGATGGGCAAGGTATCATTCAAATATATGATGCCTGGTTAAACAGGATGGCATTGCATATTTCACATATGTTATGGCTGGCTAAAAGAGATGAGACTGCATAATTCCCATATATGATATAGAAACTAAACAGGTGGCATTAAATAACATGTCTAAACTAAGCAGATGACATATATGATGTCGTAAGTAGGCACCGCAAGGCAACATATGCATGATATGACCAACATCATCATGCCAAGTTAGAGCAAACACCTTGGGGGGTATATAGGAGTGGTCAGCTGCATCTGAATCCGCCTCAGAACAGATATCTTCCTCTCGATTACAATCTGGAAGGGGGGTTTCAATTGAACCCACCATGGAGCAATGTCTGCATGACATTGTATTGTCGTGCAAAACTCTTCTCTTTTTCTGTACATGTTCAACATGACTGTGTACAATATCTGACATGCATACGAAAAAATATAGTGAGATTATGTAAGGAGAGCATGCAGAAATCTAGAGTGACGGTAACAACCAGTGGACTGATCCAAAAATAATGATAGCAGGATGATGATAGCATTAATTTAATAAAAAGACAGATGATGATTGCTTTACTATTTGTTTCCCACCCAAGATGAACAACATAGGCATACCCTAGGTGAACCAGATAATAGACAGAGATACTATTCATTGTGGCCTCGATATGTGCCCCACAAGTAATTTTAAAACTCAAGTTTGAACATTAATTTGGACCCGACTTGGAGTCTAAGAGGTGAACAGGACGATAAAGTAGCAGGTAATATTAAGCAATGCATAACATAAGCAGAAACAAAAGAGTGCGACCTTGATACGTCTCCAACGTATCTATATTATTTTATTGATCCATACTATTATATTATCTTTTTTGGATGTTTTATATCCATTAATATGCTATTTTATATTATTTTTGGGACTAACCTATTAACCTAGAGTCCAGTGCCAGTTCCTGTTTTTTCCCTGTTTTTGAGTTTCGCAGAAAAGGAATACTAGACGGAGTCCAAACGGAATAAAATCTCCGCGATGATTTTTCTTGGACCAGAAGACAACCAGGAGACTTGGAGATGAAGTCGGAGGAGCCACGAGGCGGCCACAAGGACGGAGGGCGCGCCCCCCACCCTTGTGGGCCCATCGTGCACCTCCTGACCAAATTCTTTCGCCTATATATTCCCATATATCCCCAAACCACCAGAGGCATCCACGAGAACACTTTTACACCGCCACAACCTTCTGTACCTGTGAGATCCCATCTAGGGACCTTTTTCAGCACCCTGTCGGAGGGAGATTCAATCACGGAGGGCAACTACATCAACTCTATTGCCCTTTGGATGAAGTGTGAGTTGTTTACCATTTCTACAATTTATATTGAGAAATGTAAGCCATAGAAACTAGAAAACAAGCAAACTATGCAATCAAAACAGAATCTGTCAGAAACAGAACAGTCTGTAATGATCTGAACAGCAACCATACTTATGCTACTCCAAAAATTATGACATAAATTGTTGGACGTGAGGAATCTGTCTATTAATCTTTTGCCAAAGGAATCAACTCAAAAGCACTCTTCTGTAAAAAATGACGGCTAATCTCGTGAGTACAAAGTTTCTGTTTTTTACAGCAAGATTACATTAACTTTCACCCAAGTCTTCCCAAAGGTCTTACTTGGCACTTTATTGAAACAAAAGCTATAAAACATGATTACTACAGTAGGTTAATCATGTAAACACACAAAAACAGTAAGGGTAAATATTGGGTTGTCTCCCAACAAGCGCTTTTCTTTAATGCCTTTTAGCTAGGCATGATGATTTCAATGATGCTCACATAAAAGATAAGAGTTGAAACATAAACAGAGCATTATGAAGAATATGGCTACACATTTAATCTAACTCACTTCCTATGCCTAGGGATTTTGTGAGCACACAATTTGTAGGAACAAGGATCAACTAGCATAGGAAGGCAAAACAAGTATAACTTCAAAACTTTAAGCACATAGAGAGGAAACATGATATTATTGCAACTCCTACAAGCATATATTCCTTCCTCATAATAATTTTCACTAGCATCATGAATGAATTCAACAATATAACCATCACATAAAGAATTCTTTTCATGATCTACAAGCATAGAAATTTTTCTACTCTCCACATAAGCAAAATTCTTCTCATTCGGAATAGTGGGATCACTAATTCATAAAGTTGACACTCTTCCAACCCCACTTTAGATTATACTATTATTCATACTCCAAAAGATATAAGTGAAGTTCATGGAGCATTCTAAAATTAATATAGACTAACCAATATCCAAGCTCAAAATATATAAGTGAAGCACACGAAGCATTCCATAAAACCATACTCAAAAGATTTAAGTGAAGCGCAAAGAGCAATTCTATAAGATCATACTTAAAAGATATAAGTGAAGAACATGAAGCATTCTATAAATCAATGAATGGCTATCTCATACTAGCATGGTTCTTAAAGGAAAAACAAAAACACAAAGGACACAAATTATGTGACCAAAACAAAAACCGAGGTATACCGATAATTGTTGAAGAAGAAAGATGGGATGCCAACTGGGGCATCCCCAGGCTTAGATGCTTGAGTATCCTTGGAATATTTACTTGGGGTGCCTTGGGCGTATCCAAGCTTGAACTCTTGCCTCTCTTTATTCTTCTCACATCGGTACTCCTCGTTCTTCGAACACTTCATCCACAAAAACTTAACAAAAACTTTGTGAGCTCCGTTAGTATACTAAAGCAAATCACTACCTTTAGGTACTGTTGAAAACTCATTCCAATTTCATATTAGCACTTTATCTAATGTATTTCAACTTCACCATGGTTCATACCCCCCGATACTACCCATAGATTCATCAAAATAAGCGATCAACACATAGAAAACAGAATCTGTCAAAAACAGGACAGTCTGTAGTAATCTGGAAGTTTAGTAAACTTATGTAGCTCCAAAAAATTCTAAAAAAAATATGAAAATTTAAACAATTTGTACAGAAGTAATTTTCAAAACGTTTGAGACCCATTTGACTTTCCAGTAAAAAATGTAAATTCACGCACTACAGCGAAAGTTTCTGTTTTTGTACTGCACATAGTAAACAAGCAATCTAATCATCCTAAAACCAAAGCTTGGCACATTATTTTTATAATAAAATGGATATATACAAGGGGATAATTATTTTAAGATAAGCTTCCGTGAATTTTTTTACATTGTTTCCATGAGCATGAACACAAGTGCTCAAGGTCGACCCTCACTTCTTCAATGCATAACCTTCCAATCACTTCTCTTATTGAAAAACTTTTTAGGCATGAGAGGCAAGTAAATTTTTTTGTATTTTCATTATTTTAAAAAAAAATTGTATGTTTCACCCACAACTAAAGAGAAACAAAAAGGAAAAACAAAATCTACTTAGTGAAGAAAGCAAACAAGCACACACGAGAATATCAACCCCACGCTATTGCTCCCCGGCAACTGCGCCAGAAAAGAGCTTGATAATCCCCAAGTGCAGGGAATCATCATAGCAATTCCCAAAGGTGGAAGTGATAAGTATGGAGTGTCGAACCCAGAAGGAGCTAAATGAAAGATCAATATTCTCTCAAGTCCTATCTGCCACTGATACGACTCTACGTACACCGAACGTTTGCTTCCAACTAGAAATGAGAAATAAAACTACGTTGTGGGTATGAAGAGGATAACTTTGCATGGTATCGGATAGCTAAAACATAAAAGTAGGTCCTGTTATCATAAAGTTAGAATATAATACTAAATATTATAAATAGCAAGTGTGGAATAATGATGGATCGGTGTGTGGAATTATCCTAGGCAATTGTTAACAAGATTGGTAATCACTATTGCAATTTCATATGAGGGAGAGGCATAAGCTAACATACTTTCTCGTCTTGGATCAGATATGCACTTATGATTGGAACTCTAGCAAGCATCCGCGACTACTAAAGATCATTAAGGTAAAACCCAACCATAGCCTTAAAGCGTCAAGTCCCCTTTATCCCATACGCCGTGACCCACTTAACCGTGTTTATGCTTCTGTCACTGAAGCAACGTAGACAATAAGTAAACCATGGACATATTGCAACACCCTACAGAGGGAATCTCTCACGCTTGCGCGACATGGAGGGCACCATAGGACAGCACTAAAATAAAACATACAACTCATACCAATCTATATCATCAATCAACCCAAAGACAAAGGATATCTACTCAAAACATCATAGGATGGCAACACATCATTGGATCATAATATGTGGCATAAAGCACCATGTTCAAGTAGGGATTACAGCGGGGTGTGGGAGAGTGGACCGCGTAAAAGAGATGAGGATGCTGATGATGGTGGTGATGTTGATGAAGACGATCACCGCGGCGATGATTCCCCTCCCGATGGCACTCCGGCACCACTCAGAGAGAGGAGGAGAGGTTCTCCCCCTTTTGCTTCCTCCTCCATGGCCTCTAGTGATGATGGCCCCCTCCGGAAGGGTGCCAGAGAGGGCCTAGATTGATTTCTCGTGGCTCCAGAGGCTTGCGGCGGCGAAACTTCCGATCTAGGTTAATTCCCGAAGGTTTCTGTATTTATAGGAGAAGTTGGCATTGATTTCACGTCAGGGAGGCCCTCGGGGAGTCCAGGAGGCACAGGGGCGTGCCCAGGGGGTCGGCGCGCCCCCCACCCTCGTGGGTCCCCCGGGACTCCCCTCCGGTAGATTTTTGTTCCAGTATTTTTTATATTTTCCAAAAAATTCTCCGTTGATTTTCAGCGCATTCCGAGAACTTTTATTTCTGCACGAAAACAAGACCACGGTAGTTCTTCTGAAAACAGCGTCAGTCCAGGTTAGTTCTAATCAAATCATACCAAAATCATATAAAACAATAGTAAACATGGCATGAATACTTCATAAATTATCGATACATTGGAGACGTATCATCGACCCGTGTACTCCTTAGGTTCATCTGCTGAGTCGATGATGGTAATGCAGTTGCGGTTGGTGCCGGCGGATGGGAAGGAGATCTAAGGCGGCGAAAGATGGTTAGGAGTCGTGATGTCTAGTTTGGTGCATGCTTTTGTCGATGGAGCACCTCAGGTGAGGTGGACGACATCGCGACAGGAGTAGGACAAACCACACAAAGTTTTCTTCGACACCTACCTGTAACTACAGTAATTTTGTACCACATGATTACCGGCGATCCCATGGCGCCTCCACCCACCCACCCACCCCTAAACCATAGTGCACCGGCGATCTCCACCCCCTTCCACTAAATTGGTGTTTGGCTCCGATCATCCTCTCTGGCATCCTCTGATCTATTCCCCATACCCTTTTCCATGGGTTCCCCCTCTGGATCTACCCTTGGCTTGGATTTCTCCAAGGGTAGAGTTTTTGCAGATGAGATCTATAATGCTTCTGGTCTTCTGGTACATCCCATGGAGAATATGGGTTCTTTCACCCTGGTGGTATCATTCAGTAGGCATGATTTCCGTCTCACTCAGGATTCGGTGGCGATTGCTCTTGAATCAGCTCTTGGTGGTTCGGCCATTGAGTTCCTTGTCTCCACTATAAGTGACAAGGTTTTTTCTTTTAATGTTTCGTGCAAGGAGGTTGGTTTTCATATTTTTGATCTCAGATCTTTCTCTTGCCCGCAATTCAAATGCTACTTTCACCTTTGGGGCAATGGAGGTCCAAATTGCGGTCGGGAGTTCAAGATTTGGAAGAAGGAATGTGATGCTGAGTGGATTTTGGTTAGTCCGTCCAAACGCCGTGCCTCCCTGGGATTATTGGCGACGTATCGCCCGCCGGTGAAGTCTTCTTTCAAGTCTTCCCTTGTTGTTCGTAAGAAATTATCGTTTGCTACATTTCAAAATTATGATGTGTGCAAAGGTTATAGGTATCCTGCTATGGAGGAGTGTATTGCTGCTACTGAAGCTGCTGGTTCTTCTATTCTGGCAAATGAGCATGTGATTATTCATCCTCCTGCCACGACTGATCTGTAGTGGACGGTGGCTTCACCGTCGATCATCTTTGGCATGGTGAATTCTCCCGTGGTTCATGACCGCCTTAATTCTCGCCAGGGTACGCAATCTTTGCCTCCTTTGTTGCATGCATGTGAGTCCCCTGGTTCAAATATCAATGCTGGGCCTAGTAGCCATGTTGGGCCAATGGAAGTGAGTAGCCCACGCTCTGCCCCTTGCCATGTTGGGCCTGTGGATGAGGGTAGCCCACGCGCTCCTCCCCTGGAAATCCCGTCCTCGCAAGATGCTAATTGCGCTTTTGCTGCTCTAATTGATAATATGGTTGACGAAATTCTCACTTGTCCAAAATGTCATTTATCTGGCCACTTTGAAAGGAATTGTCTATCGAATCTTGTTTCTCTGGCATGGTCACGCCAGGGCCAAAAAAGAAGGGACTGTAACAAGTTTTCTATTGAGAAGGGATTATTTTGGAAACGGAAATATCCCCTGGCTTCTCCGCTTCCCAATACTGGTATCGGTACAGCCGCCACCCCTGCCTCCTTCCACATTATTGACTCGTCATGTTCCTCTGATGAGCTTCCCACGCCAAGTCCCGTCAGATTTGCCCCAAAAACCCCCTTTGGTAGCCCTCCGGCGAGGCCTCCGCTGCCATCTTCTCCGCCGCCTGCAACCCCAGATAGCATGGCCGTCTTTGCCATTGATCCTCTCCGGTATGTGCCGGCTGGTCACCACATTATTGATGGTGGTGCCAACCGCCTGCCTCAGACCTTCGTCACCCCGCCGGCGCCAATCATCCGGCGACATGAAGTTTTTATGGTTGCTGAAGTGCTGCCGCTGTCATCGCTGGACTAGATTGGCCCGGCCAGAGAAGCTGTTGGGGATTTCTTGGAAGCTCGCGGTGTTCACGTTCGTTCGGCGCAGCCCTGGGTCTGTGGTGTTGGTCTGTTCTGGGTCAGGGATGCTGCAGTTCGCTTCTCGCTCCTCCAACTTCCACCGCAGCCTCTGGGTAATGATACTTTTGTGCATTTCCTCAAGCATGATGAAGGGGTTGGTTTTAGGGGCACCCAGGGGTTTAGAGATGGTTGTATTATGTTTCTTGGTATTCCATTTGATTTGCGTACTATGGATAACATCCGGGCTGCTGTTAACACATTTGGCAAGTTCCAGCTTTGGGTAGAGGATGATCCGTACTTGGTCAGATCAATTGTTTTTGCCTCCTTCCCTGAGGACATCTTGGTCCCTTGTGATGTTGTATTCACTGACTATGCTACCTATGGGGGGCAAAGGTTTCTTGGACTGCTCCTTGCTATATTCTTGGAGCAAATTTTGCTGATCAGATGCCTGGCGATGAAGATCCTATGCCCCCTAGATGGTAACCCGCACCCTCTGCCAGGAGTTCCATGGCCAGATTTTCATAACTTTGTTCTGCCGCCGTATCCGGCAATTGGTTGGAAAGACCTGCCCCCAGTTCCACCTCCCATGGATGATCACGTTGACAATGATAACTGGGGCAATGCTATTTGGGGTGATGAAGATGAGGTTCAGCGGAATGAGGTGCCCGTGGCCTAGGATCAAGAATCTGTTGTTATCGATGTTTCTCTTTAGTTAGACTATGCAGATCCCAAATGTTCAGGAGGCAGTAATTGGGCCTCAGCAGCCTCCACTGTTGCTGTTCAATCCCAATGATTGGGTGATTGTTCCTTATCATCCGCCTCTGATTTAGTATGATCGCATTGTGGTGGGTGCCATCAAAGTTGTTTATGGCCCGGTGCTTCCTCCGGAGATGGCCTAGCGTCGATCTTTTGAAGCTGTGTTCAAGCTCTACCCTTCAACTAAAGTTCCTCTGCAGATGCCTCTGCCTCAAGTTCAGCCTATCATTTTGTCCAAGCGCTCCTAGAATATTGCTTTTGATGATGTGCAAGTCCTATCTGCATTGCAATGGAAGGAGACTTAGATTCTCTCCCCGGCCAGACCACGGCCAGTTGCTCGTGCTCTGTTTTCTGAACTCACTTCTTGTGATCTGCCTGTGGAGACCTCTTGAAACACTGACATTGTGCCCTCTCAACCTGGGACTGATGCTTCCTTTACTTTTGAAGCGCAGTGTGACAAGGAGAAAACCAGGCGCCGCAAGACCATGGCCCCAACTCCTGTTGTGGAGACCTCTGTTCGTCGCTGCACTCGGGGTTCAGTGAAGCGTGATGGTTTTAAGCCCGTCTTCCAAGAACTGCAGCACCACCACAAGAAGAAGAAGCCTCGCAGCAAACCAATGGAGGAAGATCAGCCTACTGGTGAAGCTCATGGGGTTGGAGATATTCCACCCCCACGCTCGTCAGAGATCTCCAAGAAGTGGGCCTACACATGGGAATTCCAGCTGAGAAGCTGACTGTGGAAAGGCTTATGGCCAATCCTGATGATGCCAATGACCAGATGTCTGATGATTGATCTCTCCATGATATGTTGGCTTTGGCAAGCCTATAATTTGGCTGTTTATTTTGGTTTTTATTTCTATGAACTGTTATGCTTTGAACTTGTTGGGATCTGTAATAATTCTAAGATCATGCTCGGCTACCTGTTATGTTTGGGATTCTTAAGACACTATTATGTAGTGTGCTTCTACTCTTTATTGTCTCAGTTTATTAATGAGTAGCAAAAACTTTAAGAGTTGGTCCATCTTATGTTGGAATGTTAGGGGCTGAATTCTCCTGATAGGAAACGTGCTATTAGGCAGAAAATTATTGAAAGCCAGTGTGTGGTGGCTTGTTTTCAAGAGACCAAGTGCATGAACTTTGATGTTAGAGAGATAAAATCCTTTTGCCCCAAATAGTTTGACACTTTTCGCTTTTGCCCCTTCTAGTGGTGCATTTTGTGGGATTTTAGTTGTTTGGAATTCTGCAATTCTTTATGGTCTGCTGGTGGAACTTTTGCTATCACCATTAATTTCACTTCTAGGTGCAATAATGAGAAATGGAATCTTGTGTCTGTTTATGGTCCTTGCCAAGGTGAACCTAGAGACAATTTTGTGAACTGGCTTTATAACATTGATATTCCTGTGGATGAGAACTGACTGATCATTGGTGACTTCAATTTTATAAGATCTTTGGATAATAGAAACCTTCCTGGGGGAGACATTAATGACGTTTTCATATTTAATGAAATAATTGGGAACTTGGGTCTTTTGGAACTTCCCCTCAAAGGGAGATCTTTCACTTGGTCTAACATGCAAGATTCCCCTCTGCTAGAGCAATTGGACTGGTTCTTCACTTCTTCAAATTGGATCTCAAGCTACCCCATGACTAAAGTTTTGCCTTTAGCTAGGACAACTTTTGATCATGTCCCATGTATGGTTGTGATTAAGACCAACATGCCAAAGTGTAAAATCTCCAGGTTTAAAAACTTTTGGGTTATGATGGAGGGTTTTTTTGAATGTGTGGAAAAATCCTGGGCTAAACCCTCCCATAAATATCACAGCACTGCTGTCATTGCTGATAAGTTGAAAACTTTAAGGCAGGATTTGAGTAAGTGGAAGCTAGGTATTTCTAAGTTGAAGCTGCTTATTGCAAAATGTAACAATATAATTATTTTTCTTAACAAACTGGAGGAATTAAGGCCCTTGTTCAGGCAAGAGTTTAACTTCAAGAAGATTGTTAAGTGGCATGTGGAACACCTGTTACATCTGCAGTTCTTATATTGGAAGAAGCGATGCACCATCAGGCACATTAATGTAGGTGAGGAGAACACTAAGTTCTTTCATGCAATGGCCACTGAAAGATTTAGAAGAAATTATATTGCCAGCCTGAAGTTACCTGATGGTACTGTCACTTCTGATCCCTCTCAAATTATGGGTGTTATTTTGGGTGCTTTTAAAGGAAGAATGGGCACCTCTATGGGTATTAATATGGGTTTTGACCTGAAATCCTTCCTACAGCATGTGCCAGGTCTGGAGGCACTAACTAAACCTTTCACTATGGAGGAGATGGACAATGTGGTCAAGCATATGCCAGTGGATAAAGCTCCTGGACCTGATGGCTTCTTAATGATCTATTTTTCAATAAGTGTTGGCATATTATCTGTACGGTGTTCTATGCTCTGGCTCAGTATTTTTATGATGGTAAGGCCCAGCTTGAAAATATCAATGGTTCCTACACCACTCTGGTCCCTAAAAAATTATCTCCTGAGGCTATTGGGGATTTTAGGCCAATCTCCCTCACAGGTATGGGAGTCAAATTCTTGTCCAAAATGGCTGCTAACAGATTCCAGGAGTTAATCATGCTCTGCATCCACAAGAATCAGTATGGCTTCATCAAAACCAGGACACTTCAGGACTGCATAGGTTGGACACTGGAATATCTTCATCAGTGTCACCAGTCTAAGAGGCCAATCTTAATTCTAAAGCTTGATTTTGAAAAAGCTTTTGACTCAATTGAGCATGAAACAATTGTTGAGATTATGAAGCAGAAAGGTTTCAATGCCAAATGGATTGACTGGGTAATGCAGCTCCTTTCAACTGGTACTTCTTCTATCCTTTTAAATGGGGTGCCTGGCAAGCAGTTCAAGTGCAAAAATGGTGTCAGAAAAGGGGATCCTGTGCCCCCTTATCTTTGTCCTTGCTGCAGATCTTCTTCAGTCTATGGTAAATGCTATGCTTCATAGGGGTGAGCTTCAGCTGCCTATTCCATGCCATGACAAGGACTATCCTATTGTTCAATATGCATATGATGCACTGCTCATTGTTCCTGCTGATGAGGCTCAGTTGTTGGCCTTAAAGAAAATGCTACTGGTCTTCTCCCAATCTACTGGGCTGGATGTGAATTATCACAAATCCTCTATGATCCCCATTAATGTTAGCCAGGAGGAAACTGCTAGGATGGCTGCTGTGTTTGGTTGTTAGGTGGGTACCCTGCCCTTCACCTATTTGGGCCTCCCTGTTGGAACAACTAAACCTAAGATGTCTGATCTTATGCCGCTTGTTGATTGTATGGAAAGAAGAATGTCTGCCAGCTCCTCCTTCCTTGCTCAAGGTGGGAGATTACAATATTTGAACTCTGCTCTGTCCTCGTTGCCTATATTCTTCCTCTGCATTTTGCTAATCAACCCAGGCATTCTGAAGCAATTGCAAAGAATTCAGAGGCAATGTCTTTGGAGGAAAAACAGGCAAGAACCTGCTCCCTCCCTTGCTGCTTGGGAGCTCATTTGTAGGCCAAAGAACAAAGGAGGTCTGGGCATTTTAAATCTGGGTATACAAAATGCTTCCCTTCTGATGAAGCATCTACACAAGTTCCTTAATAGAGCTAATATTCCTTGGGTTGATCTTATTTGGAACTCCTACTATCATGAATTAGTACCCCAAGGAACAGCCCCTTGTGGCTCCTTTTGGTGGAAGGACATACTCAAGTTTCTTGATCAATTCAGAGAGCTTTTCTGGGTCCAGGTTCACCAAGGAGATACTCCTCTGTTCTGGTTTGATAAGTGGAAAATTGGTGATTCAGTGTTGCCTTTACAGAAAACATTCCCAAGGCTATTTTCTTATGTCAAGGACCCTATGGTTTCTATTAAAGATGGCCTTCTTTGTTCTAATCTCATTGCCTGGTTTAACCTCCCTCTATCTGAGCAAGCTTTTCAGGAATTTAACTCTTTGCAGTCACTCATTGTATCTCATGAGAGGAATCCTGACTCTAAGGATGTCTGGTTTTGGCATGGTATTTTCAAGCCATATACCCAAAGCTTTTTTACACTGCCATGCACTCTCACCTCTCCTTCAACCCATTGCTTTTGTGGGTGTGGAAGAGTTGTTGCACGATGAAGATTAAAGTGTTTGCTTGGATGCTTATAGTGGACAGATTGAACACTAAGGAAATGGTGGAGAGAAGACACTGGCATATTGATGATGGAATACAATGTGTGCTCTGTCCAACTCAGTCTGTAACATCCCAAAATTCTAAATTTTGGAATGTTAAAATAAACAGATAGATTGGATTGATTGTTTGATTGATTGACTAAAATTGAGTGAATTCAAAACTTTTTGAAAGTTAAATGAGAGGGAATAAAAGGACTTTCCCAAACTTTCATCTTTGCTTTCTGATCTCCATGAATTCAAATTCTTTTCATCACAAAACCCTGGAGAGGAGATGACATGACTTCTTCCATTTATTTAAATGACAAGGGGTGTTGAAAATATTTGAATTTCATTTGAAAATATTTCCAATTCTGAAACTTTATGCAACTCAATGATTTTCACGAGAGAAGATAAAATGACTTCTTCATAATATATGAAATATGAGTTGGGAGTTTCAAAGGATCAAATTCAAAGTCCTTTTGGAAATTATTTTCAATTTGGAGTATTTGGGTTTTATTCAAATTATTTTTCTCCAAAATAAAAATATATGGAAAATTGGAGAAAAAATAATTTTAAATCATTTTGGTATTTTAAAATGAGTTTTATGAGGTTTTAGTGCAGCAGTAGCACTCTTTTCTTTATCTGAATTTTTGTATATTTTATTTGATGCTAGAAAAATGTTCATGTTGTAGAAAATCATTTTCTGAAAATTTTGATATATTATATGCCCAGCCAGCCCCGCCTCCCGCCCAGCGCCCAACCGCCCGCGCCCCGCACCGCCAACCGCTCGCTCGCCCGCTCGCAGCCCCGCTCGCACGCCGCCTCGCCAGCCACCGACAGGTGGGACCCACCTGTCTGGTCCGTCCCCGACCTCGCGACTGGAGTCCGTCTCCAGCACGACTCGCCGGCCACTGCCGTGTCCGAAAGGGACACCGTCCCCTCGCCTTGCCCTTTGCCGAAGCCTCGCCTCCTATAAAGCCCCGGGACGTCTACAACTTTTTACTCGTTTATCCAAATCCAACGAAACCAACGCCCACTTCTTCGTTATGATCTCCTCTATCCAGTAATCCAACTTAAACATGTTTTTGAAAGTTTTAAATTTCGAATTAGATCAGATTTGAATTCAAACTTCGTTTGATCGTAACTTGAGTTTCGTAGCTCCGTTTGAGTTGATTCTTTTTGCTAATCGAAGCTCTTGACCTAAACTTTCTGATAAGGCCAAATTCATATAATTTTGGTACTGTTAGAAAATGTTTTCTGTTGCAAGAGTTATTTGCCTGTGTTTTGAAGTTTTCAGAATTGTTTTCTTCGTTCTTCCCGATCTTTTGAGTGATTGCTTATGTGTGGTTACTATTGCTTGCTCACGATAGATTGAACGGAGTGTGACGAGTAGAACTATCAAGAGTTATGAGTGCAAATCATCTTCATCAACATTGCAGGCAAGTTCACACTTTGATCATATCCCTTCCATACCCAGTTTTTATGCATTAGTTTCACCCTCAAACATTGCATGAGTAGGATTGATAACATGTGGGTATTGGGAAGTAGTTGAGGTAGTACCTATTGCCCTGTTTATTATCAAACCTTTGGGAGTTACTTCTACGTTTTCTCATATTGCCATGCTATGCTAGTAGACGTGGATTGGGTTTGATTGTTACCATGACAGATGTGAGATTGTTAATTAATGGTTAACCTTAAGGTGGCATCTAAAACTCACATCTGGGTGGATTGAGGTACCTGGGTATTCCAGGATTGCCTGTTTTTCTTTTGGACCGCCACCCAGGTTCAAAGGGATCATGAGATTATTCATGCTAGAAACTTCCGTGTGCACCCACAAGCTATTATGGGCTCTAGCATAGTTGAGTAGGTTACATGATCTCTTGAAGAGGTGGGCTAGCAGATGTAGGGGAAAGTAGGTGTAACTGTCCACCCGGAGTAAAGTGTTATTATTTCTGAAAGACTGTGTCTCGGTCATCCGTTTCGCAAACATCATGTAGTGCGAGAATCAAGCGGAGGCGATCGAGTCTTGTGGGGAGAACTGCGCAAACCTCTGCAGAGTGTACAAACTAATCATGATTAGCCGTGTCCCCGGTTATGGACATCTTGAGTATCTAGTTCTTGGATTATCATGTGAATCTCATCATCATGTTACTTTAATTAATTTTATTGGGTTAATGATGATACTTAATTGGGATTGAGATGTTCTCAACCATCTCAATGTTTCACAACCACCATGATAGTTATATAAAATTTATTCCTTTGCAGTAGGGAAAAATTGGCTTTTTCGCAAAAACATTATAACCATAGAGCTTTTCCACCAGCCATATGCATGTAGTGATAGCCTTTGGTCATCATTTCTCTATGGTGTGAATTTGCCAGCATATTCCATGTGTTGACCCGTTTTCGGCATGCAACGTTTCACGTTGCAGGATTCTTACGACGAGTAAGTGATACGTTAGGGTTACGATTTCTACACTCAACTTTGCCATTGGTGTTGATGGGAATCCACAACCTTGTTACTTCCGCTATTTGGATTGAGGTAATAGTATTTACATTATTTTATACATGTGATTTACCTCTGTTACAAATCCTCGAATACTGTGTGTGTCAGCATACCGATCCAGGGATGACACTTAAGCACAGAGACTTGATCCATTCGGGTCGGGTCGCTACAAGATGGTATCAGGGCACATGTTGACTGTAGGACGTGACCCTAGAAACTGACAAGCCCATAGGAAAGATTTTTCTCTACAACTTTCTTTTTCAAAAAGATCTTTTACCTCTCTTCTCTTCTAAGCTTATTCAAATATTCCCTTTAGTGAGACCATACCCCTTTTCCTCTTTTGACCACTCGAAGATTCGACTGATGAGACCACTCCAAGAAGTACAAGATATCGGACAACTAAGACCATTTTGGAATGAAGAGGATTTTACCATGCATTATAGTAATGGAAACTACAACGGTTGAAGACTCTGATGACTAGGAGAATTTGAAGATTGGTATGACCTAGGAAAGGTTACTCTTATGGAAGTTGGCAGACTATGGAAGCCGTCAATGCCCGAGATCAAGGTGTATCGGAGAAAGACTAGAACGTGGAGCATTAGAAAACAAAGTTTTGTCAAGGAAAACCCTAAGGCAGGAGATATCCACTATGGAGAGATAGCTCATGGAAATGACAAGGACAGAAACACGGCTATCCATGAAGTTATCGCCCGCTTATGCTATTTTCACCGTGCTGAGTTAAGCATGCATATGCATGGAAGGATTGGATGGTAGAAACTGATGGAACACCTATCAGCAAGATGAAGTTTTAACCTTAGCCGGTGTATCACCAGGATCTGGAGTATTACATCAAGAAGTTAAGATGGACCTGCAGGAAGCAGTATTTGATAAGGAAGCGTTTCGTGAAGAACTCAGGACCCAGAAGCTGAAAGTAGCCAAGCTAGAGGAGCAAAACCTTGACACATCAAAGATTCGTCAGGAACAGAAGGACAGTAGGATCATGGTTCATGTCAAGGATGTTGAAACCCGGAAGTTTGGAACGCAACTCCAGAAATATAAAGGATGTAACGAGAGACTTCGCATCAACAGAGATGATCTGGCAAAACAACTTGAGAAAGACAAGCATGATCGGAAGAAGCCATCGGAGACATGAACAATACTTGAAGAGTTTGACGATTTTGAAGATTTATTGACCTTTAGAAGACCAAACCCCTGTTATACCTACGTTAGATGCGACGATTCTGAGTTGTCATTTGTTTGATGTTTTTCCGACAGCCACAAATAAAATCTGTCTTTTCAAAACCATTGTTTGTATTGTGTGCATCCCTCTCGATCTCTCTTATCCCACCCCAAAACCCATGGACCCAATAGAGGACGAATAGGGATGAGCTTATATTTTGTGGACCGATGAGTCAATTGGAGATGGACCAATGGATTCAGAACATGGAGGATCACATGAAGAATAACCCTATAGCCGGAAAAGATATGACCCAGCGTACTCTTGAGTGCTTTGAAAGTGGTGCCACTACCTGGTAGAGGATGTACCGAACCATCAATGGATGGCAAGGAGTAACCACTTGGAAGGAATTTAAGTGGACTTTGTTAAAGTCTTGGCTTGTGTCCCAGAAATTGAGGCCTTACGGAAAGGATATGAAGAAACCTTGTGCATACAAGCTTTGTGGAGAAATAGGACACCACCATAAAGAAAATAAGGATGAATACCCTCATAATCGAAGGATTACCAAAGGAGTTAGTCGAGGATCTCAGGGAACTTCGGTTGGAGATTGTCCCCAAAGGTTTTGTTGCAGCAAGGGAAGTTCAGTCTACATTGTTAGGAAAGATCCGTGAAGCTCAGAAGGATGACAAAGAAATTGCTGAGTTAAAAGAGAGGATGAGGAAAGGAAAGGCCAAAGGTTTTCGTCAGGATGAGCACGACACCTTATGGTTCGAGGACTGTGTATATGTTCTCAATAATACAAAGATCAGGAAGTAAATACTTCAGGAGGCTCATGACTCACCATACTCGATTCGCCCTGGAAACACCAAGATGTATTTGGATTTGAAGGAGCGTTTCTGGTGGACTGGTATGAAGAAGGATATTGTGGAGTATGTAGTCGTAGGTGATGTATGCTAGAGAGTAAAGGCAGAGCATTAGAAGCCAGCAGGATTACTACAGCCTATGCCGATACCCGAATGGAAGTAGGATAAGCTTGGCATGGCTTTCATTACCGGATTTCCCAGAACCCGATCGGGATATGATTATATCTGGGTAGTAGTTGATTTGCTTGACCAAAGTGGCTCCCTTTATCTAGTGAAAACCACCTATATAAGTGCGAAGTTGGCCAAGATATATATGACCAGGACCGTATGTCTGCATGGAGTTCCGAGGACCATCGTATCTGATAGAGGAACACAGTTTACCTCAAAGTTTTGGAATTAGCTGCACCAGACTTTGGGTACTAGGCTAGAGTTCAGTACAGCCTTTCATCCGCAGACACATGGATAGACCGAGAGAGTCAATCAGATTCTGGAGGACATGTTGAGAGCGTGTGCGCTAGATTATGGATCTAGTAGGGATGATAATCTACCTTACGCGGAGTTCTCATACAACAACAGTTACCAAGCCAGTTTGAAGATGGCCCCTTTTGAAGCTTTGTATGGGAGAAGGAGCTAGACACCGTTGATGCGGGATGAAGTTGGAGACCATCAGTTGTTTGGACCAAATGTGATCAAGGAGTCAGAAGAGAATGTTAAGTTGATTCAAGACAGACTGAAGGTACCTCAGTCCAGGTAGAAGATTTATGCAGACTCAAAAACGCAAGGAGGTAGTCTATGAAATTGGAGACAGAGCATGTCTTCGTGTGTTCCCTCTGCGAGGAGTTAAACGATTTGGAGTTAAGGGAAAGGTAGCCCCGAGATTTGTAGGACCATACCGTGTTTTGGAGCGTATGGGAGAAGTGGCCAACAAGCTGGAGTCACCCGAAGGACTGTCAGGAGTTCATGATGTGTTTCACGTTTCCCAGTTGAAGAAGTGCCATGCAGAGATGGCCAATATTCCCCTGTAAGGACGCTTGACCCTGGAAAGGATAATGATGTTCCACTAAGTGGAGTATGGACTTCATAAGTATAAGTATTTTTATCTCGGTATGTGGGATATCCCCCGAGGATGAAGAGATGAAGTACTATTGGATATAAAGGAGGTATGATGTTGGAAATATGTATCAATGGAAATTCCATGATGAGTCTGAGTAATCATGTCCTAGTTTGGTGCCAATAGAAGGAAGGAAGACAGTACAATTGGATGGATTTAAGAATACTAGGAAGTTGGAAGTTGGAATAATGATCAGTTGCCCGATGATAAGTTCAAGGACTACAAGTGATGAGATGGGCCATAACCCACAGGCCCCAGGACCTGCCAGGAAGCAAGCACCCTCTTGCTGAAGGAGAAACCCTGGAAGAAGATACGACTTTATCAGCAGACGATCTCATAGGAGTAACGCAAAACCAGAGAGTTGTGAAGAAACGATAGATGTTTGTTTGGCTTGAAGAATCAATGGATTTATCCGAACCTAGTTCGTCGACAAGAGAAATTCTGCAATGCTTGCGAGGATGACCGAGTGTTAGAATGCGAGATTCACTAAACCATATACAGGGTAATGATTTGGGTGCGGGATGGATTGATCACCATACCGACTTACTCTTATTATTCGCCTTGCTATGTGGGATGGTAAATCTAAGTGACTTACCCATAGTAGAGAGACGACGATGAAAACCTTGTTTGAACCTTAGAATGGTGTAAGTATTTTTCCCCTTGTACAAGGCAGCTCTTGCCAATCGTAGGTTATACGGTGAGGATCAACCCAGACCCATTTCCTGCAGGAGAAACCATAAATTGATGACCACCATGAGATATCGATAGCTGTTTAGTATTGGCGCCAGACCCGTCAGCTAAGAAGAACCAGTCACAGAGGAACCTTACCAACATGAAAGGACAAAAGTATTGAGGAAAAGGTTATGCCACTACCGGAAGAGCCCAGAGAAGGAATTTTCCCGAGAATTTGAGAAGACCGTCCCCGTCAAGAATAAGGATGGAGTATATGAGTTTTGATGGAACCGTAACAATGCTTCTAAGGGTGGTAGCACCCGAGACCCCGGAGACGATCGATGGATTTTGAGAAGACCCCAAACCCTAACCTATTTCTTTCTAGCCTCTCCGAATCTCGAGGACGAGATTCATTTTAAGGGTGGTAGGTTTGTAACATCCCAAAATTCTATATTTTGGAATGTTATAATAAACAGATAGATTGGATTGAATATTTGATTGATTGACTAAAAGTGAGTGAATTCAAAACTTTTTGAAAGTTAAATGAGAGGGAATAAAAGGACTTTCCCAAACTTTCATCTTTGCTTTCTGATCTCCATGAATTCAAATTCTTTTCATCACAAAACCCTGGAGAGAAGATGACATGACTTCTTCCATTTATTTAAATGACAAGGGGTGTTGAAAATATTTGAATTCCATTTGAAAATATTTCCAATTCTGAAACTTTATGCAACTCAATGATTTTCACGAGAGAAGATAAATGACTTCTTCATAATATATGAAATATGAGTTGGGAGTTTCAAAGGATCAAATTCAAAGTCCTTTTGGAAATTATTTTCAATTTGGAGTATTTGGGTTTTATTCAAATTATTTTTCTCCAAAATAAAAATATATGGAAAATAGGGTAACATGATTCCCTACAATAGAAAATTGGAGAAAAATTAATTTGAAATCATTTTGGTATTTTTAAAATGATTTTTATGAGGTTTTAGTGCAGCAGTAGCACTCTTTGCTTTATCTGAATTTTTGTTTATTTTATTTGACGCTAGAAAAATGTTCATGTTGTAGAAAATCTTTTTCTAAAAATTTTGATATATTATATCCCTATAGTATATTTTCATTTTGGTTTATATTTGTTTTCTGTCAAAATGGTTTTGTTAAAAAGATAATAAAAAAAAGTGTTCAGCCCCGCCGACCTCGCCAGGCCAGCTGGCCCAGCAAGCGGCCCAGCCAGCCCAGCCTCCAGCCCAGCGCCCGAGCGCCCGCGCCCCGCACCGCCTACCGCTGGCTCGCCCGCTCGCAGCCCCGCTCGCACGCCGCCTCGCCAGCCACCGACAGGTGAGGCCCACCTGTCGGGTCCGTCCCTGACCTCGCGACCAGAGTCCGTCTCCAGCACGACTCGCCGGCCGCCGCCGTGTCCGAAAGGGACACCGTCCCCTCGCCTTGCCCCTTGCCGAAGCCTCGCCTCCTATAAAGCCCCGGGACCCCGACCCCCTTTTCTCTCCTCCTCCCTAGCCGCCGCACTCCGTCGCCGGAGTTAGCCACCGCCGCCGGAGATCCACGCCATCGCACCGCTCCACTCCGTCGCCCCCGACCGCTGCCGCCGCCACCGCCGTCACCGTCGCATCGCGCCGCGCCTCCCCGTGCCTTCGCCCGTCACCACCGACCCCGGAGCAGCCGGCCCCGTCCGAGGCCGAAGCCGCCGCCGCCGTCTTCCTCCCCGCCGGCGCCGTCAACCGCCGGGGTAAGCCTCGACCGTCCGTTCTAGTTTCGACGCTGTAGATTAGATCTGCTAGTTTTTTTTATCAAACCGTTTTTCTTTAAGTAGTGAACGTTCGTTGCTTTAGTATTTGCAGCGAACGGTTTTCGTCAGCTAGCGTTCGGCAGTGAACGTTCTTTCTGTAGAGCTTTTCTTTTTCTTTTATTTTTTCAGCTAGGGACCCGTCTATGAATAATTTATTTACAGATTAGCCCCTGATCTTCAAACGTCTACAACTTTTTACTCGTTTATCAAATCCAACAAAACCAACGCCCACTTCTCTGTTATGATCTCCTCTATCCAGTAATCCAACTTAAACATGTTTTTTGAACGTTTTAAATTTTGAATTAGATCAGATTTGAATTCAAACTTTGTTTGATCGTAACTTGAGTTTCGTAGCTCCGTTTGAGTTGATTCTTTTTGCTAATCGAAGCTCTTGACCTAAAATTTCTGATAAGGCGAAATTCATATAATTTTGGTACTACTAGAAAATGTTTTCTGTTGCAAGAGTTATTTGCCTGTGTTTTGAAGATTTCCGAATTGTTTTCTTCGTTCTTCCCGATCTTTTGAGTGATTGCTTATGTGTGTTACTATTGCTTGCTCACGATAGATTGAACGGAGTGTGATGAGGCAAGTTCACAATTTGATCATATCCCTTCCATACCCAGTTTTTATGCATTAGTTTCACCCTCAAACATTGCATGAGTAGGATTGATAACATGTGGGTATTGGGAAGTAGTTGAGGTAGTACCTATTGCCCTGTTTATTATCAAACCTTTGGGAGTTACTTCTACGTTTGCACATATTGCTATGCTATGCTAGTAGACGTGGATTGGGTTTGATTGTTACCATGACAGATGTGAGATTGTTAATTAATGGTTAACCTTAAGGTGGCAACTAAAACTCACATCTGGGTGGATTGAGGTACCTGGGTATTCCAGGATTGCCTGTTTTTCTTTTGGACTGCCACCCAGGTTCAAAGGGATCATGAGATTATTCATGCTAGAAACTTCCGTGTGCAGCCACAAGCTATTATGGGCTCCAGCATAGTTGAGTAGTTACATGATCTCTTGAAGAGGTGGGCTAGCAGATGTAGGGGAAAGTAGGTGTAACTGTCCACCCGGAGTAAAGAGTTATTGTTTCTGATAGACTTTGTCTTTGTCATCCGTTTCTCAAACATCATGTAGTGCGAGAATCAAGCGGAGGCGATCGAGTCTTGTGGGGAAAAGTGCGCAAACCTCTACAGAGTGTACAAACTAATCATGATTAGCCGTGTCCCCGGTTATGGACATCTTGAGTATCTAGTTCTTGGATTATCATGTGAATCTCGTCATCATGTTACTTTAATTAATTTTGTTGGGTTAATGATGATACTTAATTGGGATTGAGATGCTGTTAACCATCTCAATGTTTCACAACCACCATGATAGTTATATAAAATTTATTCCTTTGCAGTAGGGAAAAATTGGCTTTTCGCAAAAACATTATAATGATAGAGCTTTTCCACCAGCCATATATGCATGTAGTGATAGCCTCTGTTCATCATTTCTCTATGGTGTGAATTTGCCAGCATATTCCATGTGCTGACCCATTTTCGGGCTGCAATGTTTCATGTTGCAGGATTCTTACGACGAGTAAGTGATACATTAGGGTTACGATTTCTACAGTCAACTTTGCCGTTGGTGTTGATGGGAATCCACAACCTTGTTACTTCCGCTATTTGGATTGAGGTAATAGTATTTACGTTATTTTATACATGTGATTTACCTCTGTTACAAATCCTCGAGTACTGTGTGTGTCAGCATACCGATCCAGGGATGACACTTAAGCACAGAGACTTGATCCATTCGGGTCGGGTCGCTACACAGTCTCGGGAGGATAGAGACCATCTTTTCTTCACATGTAATTTTAGTCAGCGTGTATGGAACTACTTGCAGATTGATTGGGGTTTGGGCACTACTATGTGTGAAATTGCTGTACACGCTAGGAGGGATTTTGCCAAGCCATTCTTTGCTGAGGTGGTCTTTACTGCATGCTGGAATATCTGGTTGATCAGAAATGGAAAGGTGCTCCAGAAGGAAAGGCCAAGTTTCAACTGTTGGAGGGGTGCTTTTATTCATGATATGTCTCTGCTTGCTCATAGAATCGAGCCTAGGTTCAGGGATGACCTAGTTAGGTGGGTGACTCACCTGCCCCCTTGATGTATACTTTCTTTTCATTCTTTTGTAATTACGTGAGTAGTCCTCCCCCTCCCCCTTTCTCATTTGTTGGTTACTTTCGGTAACCACTTGTAAATACTGTATTTTTGTGGAATAGAATTGCAAAGGTTGTGGGGAGTTTCCCTACAGTTTCCAGTCAAAAAAAACTAAAGTAATTCTGTAAGGGCTCCTTTGGCTTGCAGGATTCTAAAAACGCAGGGATAGGAAAAACACTGGAATAGGATAGGGATGCATGTGGGAAACAGAGCATTTGTAAACACAGGATTTCGGTCAACTTGGGTGTTTGGTTCACAGGAATTGGAAGAGCAGAGGAATGCAAAGAAACATGGCCAAATTAAAGTGAAACCATATGAAAGCGTGTACAGTTAGAATGTTATTTTGCCACTAATGCACTTGGTCTTGTTTTCATGCATAGGATTTTGAAAAGTAGGTCTAGGTGGATGTTTTTCTCCATTCCTTTCAACAAAATGCATGAATAATTGAATAGTAGAGTGCCATAGGAAAATTTCCTGTTACTATGTTTTTCCTTCTCTTTTTCCTTTGAACCAAAATAGCCCTAATAGATCGACATGAATGTAGATTAATTAGTGATGCGACAAGTGTACAACCTCTTTGCCGTAGCCGTGTCTACCTAAGCATCATTGGGTTGGTTGTTGAAGAAGTTAAGGCAAAGGTGGCTGTCGGAGGTGTGGAGGAAGATCTGAGGAATCTATAGATGGCGTCCATGGCACTGCTCTATTGTGATGGATGGTTTCGTCGTTGGAGCTGCTCCCGCGAGCTGTAAGATGTCGAGGCTGAAGCAGTACAAGACAGACATCGTTAACCTCAAGTGGGATTCTAATAGCATCTCCAATAGATGATGTAAAATACATTACCAAAAAGTTATAGATGTAAATTTACATCACCAAAAAACATTTGACTACAACAGATGAGGTAAAAACTGTTGATTCTGAACTTAACTGCCGAAACTGAAATTTACTGTGGAATCTGAATGTTCCTGTCGAAACTGAATGCACTAGTAGCAGAGAGGCACTTCACATGTAGTTTAGGCCGCTCGAGCACTAGTAGTAGAGAAATAGTGATCTAAATCAGTAGGCGATCGATGGGGAACACAGTAGCAGATAGCAGCCAGAGCAGCAGGGCTCGCAGGAGCAGCGCGAACTAGAGCCAGAGCAGCAACTCGTGTAGCTGCGGCAGCCCGTGTCCCAGTATCAGCAACGCGAGTGAGAGCAAGCGCAGAATGGCAGCACGAGCGAGGGGGAGAGCAGAGCAGCAGCGCGACCGAGCAAGAGACGGAGCTGCAGCAGTGCGAGCGAGCGAGAGCCGGAGTAGTAGTAGCAGATCTGGCTGGTATAGCCGCCGCTGCCAAAGGGGCATCACACTAGGGGAGAGCCACCATGGAGATGTCGCCCGCAGCACCGACATCGAGGTAGCCGCACCATGGGGGCGCGGGATGGAGCACCATCGGCGCCAGGAGTGATGCGATGAGTGTACAACCTCTTTGGTGGCACCGGGTAGGCCTCGGCTTCGTCCGAGGAGTCGGTGAGGTTGCTACGGTTTTGGTGGAGTAGGTTAAGGCGGCACTGTGGAGATGGATCAGCCGCGATAGACGAGGCGATCATCGGAGTAGCTCCTTGGAGGTGGAGGACGGGGTGGCTGAACCTGTGGGACAACGAGATCGACGACGGATCCTCATCCAGGGGAGGTGGATGAGGGACGTCGGGGTGTTGCGGTGGACGACGTCGTTGGGGAAGAGGCTCCGGCTGGGCAGTTGTGGGGTGGCGGACGGAGGAGGGTGGGGTTTCGCGGCTGGAGTGGTGAGGTTATGGCGGCCTAGGATTTCGAATGGGGATTTCGAATGGCGTAAAGTGTTGGAGAACGTAGTAATTTCAAAATTTTCCTACGCACACACAGGATCATGGTGATGCATAGCAACGAGAGGGGAGAGTGTGTCCACGTACCCTCGTAGACCGAAAGCGGAAGCGTTAGCACAACACGGTTGATGTAGTCATACGTCTTCACGATCCGACCGATTAAGTACCGAACGCACGGCACCTCCGAGTTCTGCACACGTTCAACTCGATGACGTCCCTCGAACTCTGATCCAGCCGAGCTTTGAGGGAGATTTCTGTCAGCACGACGGCGTGGTGACGATGATGATGTTCTACCGACGCAGGGCTTCGCCTAAGCACCGCTACGATATTATCGAGGTGGATTATGGTGGAGGGGGGCACCGCACACGGCTAACAGATCCAAGAGATCAATTGTTGTGTCTATGGGGTGCCCCCTGCCCCCGTATATAAAGGAGCAAGGGAGAGGCCGGCCCTAGAGGGGCGCGCCAAGTGTGGGGAGTCCTACTAGGACTCCCAAGTCCTAGTAGGATTCCCCTTTCCTTTCCGAAGTAGGAGAGAAGGAAAGAGGGGGAGAGGGAGAAGGAAAAGGGGCTGCACCCCTTGTCCAATTCGGACCAGAGGGGGGGTGCGCGCCTCCTTCCTTTTGGCCTCTCTCCTCTATTCCCGTAAGGCCCAATAAGGCCCAATACTTCTCGCGGTGAATTCCCGAAACTCGCCGGTACTCCGAAAATACCTAAATCACTCGGAACCTTTCCGATGTCCGAATATAGTCATCCAATATATCGATCCTTACGTCTCGACCATTTCGAGACTCCTCGTCATGTCCCCGATCTCATCCGGGACTCCGAACTACCTTCGGTACATCAAATCACATAACTCATAATACAAATCGTCATCGAACTTTAAGCGTGCGGACCCTATGGGTTTGAGAACTATGTAGACATGACCAAGACACGTCTCCGGTCATTAACCAATAGCGGAACCTGGATGCTCATATTGGCTCGTACATACTCTACGAAGATCTTTATCGGTCAAACCGCATAACAACATACGTTGTTCCCTTTGTCATCGGTATGTTACTTGCCCGAGATTCAATCCTCGGTATCTCAATACCTAGTTCAATCTCGTTACCGGCAAGTCTCTTTACTCGTTCCGTAATACATCATCCCGCAACTAACTCATTAGTTACAATACTTGCCAGGCTTCTAGTGATGTGAATTACCGGGTGGGCCCAGAGATACCTCTCCGACAATCAGAGTGACAAATCCTAATCTCGAAATACGCCAACCCAACAAGTACCTTCGGGGACACCTGTAGAGCACCTTTATAATCACCTAGTTACGTTGTGATGTTTGGTAGCACACAAATTTTTCCTCCTGTAAACGGGAGTTGCATAATCTCATAGTCATAGGAACATGTATAAGTCATGAAGAAAGCAATAGCAGAATACTAAACGATCAAGTGCTAAGCTAACGGAATGGGTCAAGTCAATCACATCATTCTCCTAATTATGTGATCCCGTTAATCAAATGACAACTCATGTCCATGGCTAGGAAACTTAACCATCTTTGATTCAACGAGCTAGTCAAGTAGAGGAATACTAGTGACACTATGTTTGTCTATGTATTCACACATGTATCAAGTTTCCGGTTAATACAATTCTAGCATGAATAATAAACATTTATCATGAAATAAGGAAATAAATAATAACTTTATTATTGCCTCTAGGGCATATTTCCTTCAGTCTCCCACTTGCACTAGAGTCAATAATCTAGTTCACATCGCCATGTGATTTAACACCAATAGTTCACATCACCATGTGATTAACACCCATAGTTCACATCGTCATGTGACCAACACCCAAAGGGTTTACTAGAGTCAATAATCTAGTTCACATCGCTATGTGATTAACTCCAAAAGAGTACTAAGGTGTGATCATGTTTTGCTTGTGAGAGAAGTTTAGTCTATGGGTCTGCCACATTCAGATCCGTATGTATTTTGCAAATTTCTATGTCAACAATGCTCTGCACAGAGCTACTCTAGCTAATTGCTCCCACTTTCAATATGTATGCAGATTGAGACTTAGAGTCATGTGGATCAGTGTCAAAACTTGCATTGACATAACCCTTTACGACAAACCTTTTGTCACCTCCATAATCGAGAAAACATATCGTTATTCCACTAAGGATAATTTTGACCGTTGTCCAGTGATCTACTCCTGGATCACTATTGTACTCCCTTGCCAAACTCTTGGTGAGGTACACAATAGGTGTGGTACACAGCATAGCATACTTTATAGAACCTATGACTGAGGCATAGGGAATGACTTTTCATTCTCTTTCTATTTTCTACTGTGGTCGGGTTTTGAGTCTTCACTCAACTTCACACCTTGAAACATAGGCAAGAACTCCTTCTTTGACTGTTCCATGTTGAACTAATTCAAAAACTTGTCAAGGTATATTCTCATTGAAAATCTTATCAAGCGTCTTGATCTATCTCTATAGATTTTGATGCTCAATATGTAAGTAGCTTCACCGAGGTCTTCTTTGAAGAACTTCTTTCAAATACTCCTTTATGCTTTCCAGAAAATTCTACATCATTTCTGATCAACAATATGTCATTCACATATACTTACCAGAAAGGTTGTAGTGCTCCCACTCACTTTCTTGTAAATACAAGCTTCACAGTAAGTCTGTATAAAACTATATGGTTTGATTAACTTATCAAAGCATATATTCCAACTCCGAGATGCTTGCACCAGTCCATAGATGGATCGCTGGAGCTTGCATATTTTGTTAGCACCTTTAGGGTTGACAAAACCTTCTAGTTGCATAATATACAACTCTTCTTTAATAAATCCATTAAGGAATGTAGTTTTTTTATCCATTTGCCAGATTTCATAAAATGCGACAATTGCTAACATGATTCGGACAGACTTAAGCATTGATACAAGTGAGAAAATCTCATTGTATTCAACATCTTGAACTTGTCGAAAACATTTTTGCGATAATTCGAGCTTTGTAGATAGTAACACTACTATCAGCGTCCGTCTTCCTCCTGAAGATCCATTTATTTTCTATGGCTTGCCGATCATCGGGCAAGTTAACCAAAGTCCACACTTTGTTCTCATACATGGATCCGATCTCAGATTTCGTGGCCTCAAGCCATTTCGCGGAATCTAGGCTCATCATCGCTTCCTCATAGTTCGTAGGTTCGTCATGGTCAAGTAACATGACCTCCAGAACAGGATTACCGTACCACTCTGGTGCGGATCTCACTCTGGTTGACCTACGAGGTTTGATAGTAACTTGATCTGAAGTTACATGATCATCATCATTAGCTTCCTCACTAATTGGTGTAGGAGTCACAGGAACAGATTTCTGTGATGAACTACTTTCCAATAAGGGAGCAGGTACAGTTACCTCATCAAGTTATACTTTCCTCCCACTCACTTCTTTCGAGAGAAACTCCTTCTCTAGAAAGGATCCATTCTTAGCAATGAATATCTTGCCTTCGGATCTGTGATAGAAAGTGTACCCAACAGTAACTTTTGGGTATCCTATGAAGACGCACTTTTCTGATTTGGGTTTGAGCTTATCAGGATGAAATTTTTTCACATAAGCATCGCAACCCCAAACTTTAAGAAATGACAACTTAGGTTTCTTGCCAAACCATAGTTCATACGGTGTCGTCTCAACGGATTAGACGGTGCCCTATTTAATGTGAATGCATCTGTCTCTAATGGATAACCCCAGAACGATTGTGGTCAATCGGTAAGAGACATCATAGATTGCACTATATCCAATAAAGTACGGTTATGACGTTCGGACACACCATTATGCTGTGGTGTTCCAGGTGGCATGAGTTTGTGAAACTATTCCACATTGTTTTAATTGAAGGCCAAACTTGTAACTCAAATATTCGTCTCCACGATCAAATCGCAGAAAAACTTTTATTTTCTTGTTACAATGATTCTCCACTTCACTCTGAAATTCTATGAACTTTTCAACTGTTTCAGTTTCATTAACTAGATATACCCATATCTGCTCAAATCATCTGTGAAGGTCAGGAAATAACGATACCCGCCACGAGCCTCAACACTCATCGGATTGCATACATCAGTATGTATTATTTCCAATAAGTCAGTAGCTCGCTCCATTGTTCCGGAGAACGGAGTCTTAGTCATCTTGCCCATGAGGCATGGTTCGCAAGCATCAACTGATTCATAATCAAGTGATTCCAAAAGCCCATCAGCATGGATTTTCTTCATGCGCTTTACGCCAATATGACCTAAACGGTAATGCCACAAATAAGTTGCACTATCATTATTAACTTTGCATCTTTTGGCTTCAATATTATGAATATGTGTATCACTACGATCGAGATCCAACAAACCATTTTCATTGGGTGTATGACCATAGAAGGTTTTATTCATGTTAATAGAACAACAATTATTCTCTAACTTAAATGAATAACCATATTGCAATAAACATGATCAAACCATATTCATGCTCAACGCAAACACCAAATAACACCTATTTAGGTTCAACACTAATCCCGAAAGTCTAGGGAGTGTGCTATGATGATCATATCAATCTTGGAACTACTTCCAACACACATTGTCACTTCACCCTTATTTAGTATCTGTTCATTCTGCAACTCCCGTTTCTAGTTACTAATCTTAGCAACTGAACTAGTTTCAAATACTAAGGGGTTGCTATAAACACTAGTAAAGTACACATCTATAACATTTATATCAAATATACCTTTGTTCACTATGCCATCCTTCTTATCCGCCAAGTATCTAGGGTAGTTCCACTTCTAGTGACTAGTCCCTTTGCAGTAGAAGCACTTACTCTCAGGCTTAGGTCCAGACTTGGGCTTCTTCACTTGAGCAGCAACTTGCTTGCCGTTCTTCTTGAAGTTCCCTTTCTTCCCTTTGCCCTTTTTCTTGAAACTAGTGGTCTTGTCAACCATCAACACTTGATGTTTTTCTTGATTTCTACCTTCGTCGATTTCAGTATCACGAAGAGCTTGGGAATCATTTCCGTTATCCCTCGCATATTATAGTTTATCACGAAGTTCTAGTAACTTGGTGATAGTGACTAGAGAACTCTGTCAATCACTATCTTATTGGGAAGCTTAACTCCCACTTGATTCAAGTGATTGTAGTACTCAGACATTCTGAGCACATGCTCACTAGCTGAGCAATTCTCCTCCATCTTGTACGCAAAGTACTGTCAGAGGTCTCATACCTCTCGACACGGGCATGAGTATGAAATACCAATTTCAACTCTTAGAACATCTTATATGCTCCGTGCCGTTCAAAACGTTTTTGAAGTCCCGGTTCTAAGCCGTAAAGCATGGTGCACTAAACTATCAAGTAGTCATCATACCGAGCTTTTGTCAAAACGTTCATAACTTCTGTATCTGCTCCTGCAATAGTTCTGTCACCTAGCGGTGCATCAAGGACATAATACTTCTGTGCAGCAATGAGGTTAATCCTCAGATCACGGACCAAGTCCGCATCATTGCTACTAACATCTTTCAGCTTAGTTTTCTCTAGGAACATATCAAAATAAAACAGGGGAGCTCAACGCAAGCTATTGATCTACAACATAGATATGCTAATACTACCAGGACTAAGTTCATGATAAATTTAAGTTCAATTATCATATTACTTAAGAACTCCCACTTAGATAGACATCCCTCTAATCATCTAAGTGATCACGTGATCCAAATCAACTAAACCATGTCCGATCATCACGTGAGATGGAGTAGTTTCAATGGCGAACATCACTATGTTTATCATATCTACTATATGATTCACGCTCGACCTTTCGGTCCCAGTGTTTCGAGGCCATATCTGCATATGCTAGGCTCGTCAAGTTTAACCTGAGTATTCCGCGTGTGCAACTGTTTTGCACCCGTTGTATTTGATCGTAGAGCCTATCACACCCGATCATCACGTGGTGTCTCAGCACAAACAACTTTCACAACGGTGCATACTCAAGGAGAACACTTTTATCTTGAAATTTAGTGAGAGATCATCTTATAATGCTACCGTCAATCAAAGCAAGATAAGATGCATAAAAGATAAACATCACATGCAATCAATATAGGTGATATGATAAGGCCGTCATCATCTTGTGCTTGTGATCTCCATCGTATCATCGTTGTCATCTCGCCAACTTATGCTTCTATGACTATAGCTACCGCTTAGTGATAAAGTAAAGCATTACAAGGCGGTTGCATTGCATACAATAAAGCGACAACCATATGGCTCCTACCAGTTGCCGATAACTCGGTTACAAAACATGATCATCTCATACAATAAAATGCCTTATTGTTGTTAGCATCATGCCTTGACCATATCACATCACAACATGCCCTGTTAAAAACAAGTGAGACGTCCTCTACTTTGTTGCTGCAAGTTTTACGAGGCTGCTACGGGCTGAGCAAGAACCGTTCTTACCTACGCATCAAAACCACAACAATAGTTCGTCAAGTTAGTGTTGTTTTAACCTTCTCAAGGACCGGGCGTAGCCACACTCGGTTCAACTAAAGTTGGAGAAACTGACACCCGCCAGCCAGCTGTGTGCAAAGCACATCGGTAGAACCAGTCTCGCGTAAGCGTACGCGTAATGTCGGTCCGGGCTGCTTCATCCAACAATACCGCCGAACCAAAGTATGACATGCTGGTAAGGAGTATGACTTGTATCGCCCACAACTCACTTGTGTTCTACTCGTGCATATAACATCTACGCATAAAACCTGGCTCGGATGCCACTGATGGAGAACGTAATAATTTCAAAATTTTCCTACGCACACACAGGATCATGGTGATGCATAGCAACGAGAGGGGAGAGTGTGTCCACGTACCCTCGTAGACCGAAAACGGAAGCGTTAGCACAACACGGTTGATGTAGTCGTACGTCTTCACGATCCGACTGATCAAGTACCGAACGCACGGCACCTCCGAGTTATGCACACGTTCAACTCGATGGCGTCCCTCGAACTCCGATCCAGCCAAGCTTTGAGGGAGAGTTCCGTCAGCACGATGGCGTGGTCACGATGATGATGTTCTTCCGATACAGGGCTTCGCCTAAGCACCGCTACGATATTATCAAGGTGGATTATGGTGGAGGGGGGCACCGCACACGGCTAAGAGATCCAAGAGATCAATTGTTGTGTCCATGGGGTGCACCCTGCCCCCGTATATAAAGGAGCAAGGGAGAGTCCGGCCCTAGAGGGGGCGCGCCAAGTGTGGGGAGTCCTACTAGGACTCCCAAGTCCTAGTAGGATTCCCCTTTCCTTTCCGGAGTAGGAGAGAAGGAAAGAGGGGGAGAGGGAGAAGGAAAAGGGGGCTGCACCCCTTGTCCAATTCGGACCAGAGGGGGGCGCGCGCCTCCTTCCTCTTGGCCTCTCTCCTCTATTCCCGTATGGCCCAATAAGGCCAAATACTTGTCCCGGAGAATTCCCGTAACTCCCCGGTACTCCAAAAATACCCGAATCACTCGGAACCTTTCCGATGTCCGAATATAGTCGTCCAGTATATCGATCGTTACATCTCGGCTATTTTGAGACTCCTCGTCATGTCCCCGATCTCATCCGGGACTCCGAACTACCTTCGGTACAACAAATCACATAACTCATAATACAAATCGTCATCAAACTTTAAGCATGCGGACCCTACGGGTTCGATAACTATGTAGACATGACCAAGACACGTCTCCGGTCAATAACCAATAGCGGAACCTGGATGCTCATATTGGCTCCTACATACTCTACGAAGATCTTTATCGGTCAAACCGCATAACAACATACGTTGTTCCCTTTGTCATCGGTATGTTACTTGCCCAAGATTCGATCGTCGGTATCTCAATACCTAGTTCAATCTCGTTACCGGCCTTACCGGCAAGTCTCCTTACTCGTTCTGTAATACATCATCCCGCAACTAACTCATTAGTTACAATGCTTGCAAGGCTTATAGTGATGTGCATTACCGAGTGGGCCCAGAGATACCTCTCCGACAATCGGAGTGACAAATCCTAATCTCGAAATATGCCAACCCAACAAGTACCTTCGGAGACACCTGTAGAGAACCTTTATAATCACCCAGTTACGTTGTGACGTTTGGTAGCACACAATGTGTTCCTCCGGTAAACGGGAGTTGCATAATCTCATAGTCATAGGAACATGTATAAGTCATGAAGAAAGCAATAGCAGAATACTAAACGATCAAGTGCTAAGCTAACGGAATGGGTCAAGTCAATCACATCATTCTCCTAATGATGTGATCCCGTTAATCAAATGACAACTCATGTCCATAGCTAGGAAACTTAACCATCTTTGATTCAACGAGCTAGTCAAGTAGAGGCATACTAGTGACACTATGTTTGTCTATGTATTAACACATGTATCAAGTTTCCGGTTAATACAATTCTAGCATGAATAAGAAACATTTATCATGAAATAAGGAATAAATAATAAATTTATTATTGCCTCTAGGTCATATTTCCTTCAAAAAGGAGGTGATGGGGGGGGGGGACAATGACTTAGGGACGCGCTTGTCCAAAATGTAGGGTGTGTTACAAAAGTACCCCCACCGATTTGAACTAGCGGCCCTTTCGGCCCAGGGTTAGAAGGGGGATTTCGTGTGCCGGGATTTGGCAGCTGCAGGGATTTTCTGCGCGCGTTGTAATTTTGGGATAGCAAGGCACAGGTTGTGAAGGCGCGAGTTTTGGGAGCACGATATCTGAATTTTCGAGATATAACAAGGCACGGGTTGAATTTTAGGGACAAGCCTAACATGTAATATTGTATGTACCAAATCAATTCGCACTTCCCTCAACGAAAAAAACAAGAAAATAAAACTATTCGCACCACACAAAGAGAGATTCTTGTCTTGTTTTACTGTACAAATGCTATTCAAAGCTATGAATCCATGTTATGTTCAATTAAATTTTTTCGCTAGCTGTATACTCCATGTAACCTACTCATACCAACATTTTAGTGCATTCCAAATGTCTATACTACCGTAGCAATCCGAACTAAATTTGAATTTGTTTCTCTATTTGAATAAGAGTGTACAATCATGATTGTATTATGTTAACAACAACCCACATGATTACTATAGAGATAGATATGAACTATGTGTACTATATGAAGTCGAATTAAGATTTTGAATGCACTTGATGTTGATTCCAAATAATAGTACATTTGATGTACGAACTAGATCTTCATAATCTAAACCATGTTCCATACATACACCGTGTTTATCACACAAAGTATAGTACCCCGCCCCTACATTATGACAAGTATTTAGCCCTGAGCTGCAAAAGCCACACATTATCACAAATTATAATCAATGTTCTATATATTATATGTAGTATAACATGTTCATAACCACACCATGCGTATCACCATTATATATATTCATTCATGCATGCGTTGGTTTAAAACACTCTTATATCTTCTTCAAATATCCGAATCCACTTTTTATAATGAATTTTGATCTCTGTTCGTCTTTTACACCCACACAATCCTCCTCTCTTTTTAGCTAGCGCTAACTTTCTATCGTGCATGCACACGCCCCCCCCTATCACCCTCCCTCAGCGTCCCCTCCATCACGCACATTCGTTATTTTTCTTTAGGAAGTTCACCCACGGTGTGTGTAGGCCCCCCCGGATCCTTCTTTCCGGCACACACACCGGTCGATATACCTCTCTAGCCAAGTGTGCCTACCACAAACACACACTTCCCCTCTTCTCTTCTCACCGTCCATGCCCCCCTATGTCAAATACTGTTCTACGCGGGTGCACACTCCCGCCCCTCTTTTCATCGATCTCATACTCCCACACTCCTCCTCCCTCGACATAGTAGGCCTCTTGCACCACCTCCTAGCAGCACCCCTCTCCCCCTGTCCGTCTCTCCGGACCTTATTTGCTTCTAACACATGCATGCATGTATACCTACAGATCTCTCTACATATAGCTAGGTCGACCATAATTCTTTTTCCCCATGCACCAATCGACATACCTCATTTGTTATGTGTCTCCCTTTCTCTGACACACGACGATTGATCTTCCTATGTAGTTACGTCTGCTTACCACAACCATATCGTCCCCCCTCATCATCCTTGCATACCTCCTCACCCGTCTGTCACACGCACGTGCATAGATAGGCAGACATCCCCTCTCTTATTGATATTGCATTCGTACCCTACATTTCTCTAGCAGGCCTCTCCCACCATTTGTGAGAAGCAACTCCACCACCAACCCTCCGACAATCTACCTTTGTCTCTCTCCCAACCCTATTCCTCTACTAAACATATGCATGGATGCTGATCAATCTCCCTCAATACATAGCTAGGTCTCTCTCCTTCTCCACACATATACCAGTCGATCTACCTCTCTATAGTAAGGTCTCTGCCCCCTCCCGCCCCCCACACACCGACAGTCGAGTGTTGTAGGTAGGTATCCATGCCACAGAGACAAACTGCACCTCTGCTCTCTCACATTCTAGTAGGCCAGGCGCCCTGTATCTTTGACGTGGGCAAACACAAATTCGATGGCACTCTTTATCGATCGCGCACCCACACACTTCATCCCTATTTTTGATTATATCGATATCTCACACCGATGATCCCTCAATACTCTTCTTGTGGATCGCTCCCTCTATATATTTTATATCCATGACTCTGTTTCACACACTTTGCATATGTTACATTTTTTTGTTTGAGATATCATCGACACATTACCTCTGTTTCGCACAAACCATCTCTCTCACACCCACCCATGTACGTACATACATCCACGTAAAGAAGAGGTGCACGCACGACGCACGTGCTCACGTCTCGTTCCCGGCCACACCCGCGCGGGTACACGGTGGAGTTCATTTCTGTACGAAAAGGCAGCCCACGTGATAATTTGACGCGTGTAGCAGTTGTTTACTCGAAGGAGGGTCGTGTACCATGCGTAGATGGAATAACATTCGACTTGATGCGTTAGTATTAAATAAAGTTATATTCCTCAATTGCATGTACATAATATTAAACGATTGTCGTTGGGAAAATAGAAATCCGCTCCACTATATACAATGGAGCCTGCCTGCCGGGGTTTGTCTCTCGTCACACTATCCGACACAAGGTGGCGGTGGCCTCTCTCTCTCACCATTGGTCACTGATCCGGCCGCATCCCGTCTGCCGGCGGAAAGGGAGGATGTGCATCATTTCTCCGTTCGACGGTGTTGAGGCAGCACATCCCGATCTGTAGTACCCGCTGTTCTCTTCGACCAAGCTCCGGCGCGGTAGGGCCTTTGCCACTTGCTCGCTGCCGCAGTATGGGTATATCCTGGCCGCCGGTGCCCTCCTAGTTACATCCTGACGACCCTCAGGTACAGCTTCCTCCGGCCTTGCTCCACTGCCTATCTTCCCACGTTGCTGCATGTGGAAAATCCTGCATGTGGTCCTTCTTTAGTTCTTTCTTGAAAACGTACCTCGGCCAACGTACTTTCCATCTTGCAATCTCGTCCTCAAACCGTTTTTGATAAACCACCATGCTTCTATCTTTCCCTTATGACATGGAATATGCTTCTTTTTTGTTGGCGTATGTGTCTTCAACTCCTATTATTGGGCAGTAAATGTTTCCTTTCTACCTCTTTTTGCAAACCGGGCTATCCATTTCACCTCATTGCTATTGCGACCTTTTGGTGAACTGCAAAAATCACTTTTTTCTTAAGAGTATTTTGTGCACTTCCACCAAAATGTCACACGGGCAATGTTTTTACATTTCTATGTGACTGTGGAAAGGGAGTTTGGTCTTGCTATCCTCCTCATCCAACTCCGTACCTAATCTTCACCAACAAGTAGTTAGTCCAAAGGAGAGATCGCAGAGGTGATTGGGTTCTATTTGTGTGTGTTATGTTTCATCATCTAGTTCCACTATTATTGTAATCACACTGTCTGAATATCTTTGCAAACTGTGATGATCAGCTCGATTTTAGTGGAACTGCAAAAAATGATCAGATTGTGATGTCCTCCATACACCTCTTTCTTGGCTATAGAGCTGCGTGAGACTAGCTGCCAACCAATGAACACTGTGCCCAGGAAATGGACGATGCCTACGAACAACATCGATCAATTATATATTTTTCTTTATTTGTAGACCTCCTCACAACTTTTTCTTCAGTTGTGATGTGAATATTGGCGCTGATCTGCGAACCATTGAGATGCATTATCAGCAATGGTAGTTTCATTTGTATTTGATGGAATGTTATAACGAGACAATCTTGAGGCAAGAGGACACATGAATCCTAAGTTGAAACCATTTTCTACAGGAACCAAAGTTGAAACCTTCATAGCATCACAATGTATCATTATGCTGGAAGATTATGCATAGTGTAAACAAATCCTGAAAGATTGACAGCAATGCCAGAAATAATTCAACTTCGTTTCACCGACATGTGGGACATCCTTCATCCGGCTCCACCTGCCATGCAACAATATTGAGTGCACAACTGCAGGGAAGATTCACCCCGGTCATTGTGCCGCAGTAATAATGACTACTGAGCAGTCAAACCATCGAGCCCCACCTTAACCAAAGTAAGTTGCTCGGATGAAGCAACCATCATTTCTCTCTTCGTTGAATCCACTGGTACTCCAATATTCCAAGAGTAATAAGTTGCTCGGGCGAAGCAACCATCACTTCACATTTCCCACAGTAAGTACTACTCCCTCCGTCTAGGTGAATAAGTCATCTTAGGTTGTGCACCGTGACCAAGAAGGAGGGGAAAACGAGAGAACTTAATTTCTATTTGCTAAATAATAACACTGCATGCAATGAACTAACCACTGCATGTGGTGTTTGGTAGTCTCAAGTCATTGAAAACATGCACTCCCTGTCGGTGTCAAAACCGGCGGATCTCGGGTAGGGGGTCCCGAACTGTGCGTCTAAGGTTGATGGTTGCAGGAGACGGGGGACACGATGTTTACCCAGGTTCGGGCCCTCTCTATAGAGGTAATACCCTACTTCCTGCTTGATTGATCTTGATGAATATGAGTATTACAAGAGTTGATCTACCACGAGATCGTAATGGCTAAACCCTAGAAGCCTAGCATGTATGACTACGGTAATGGGTATCTCCCCCTCCGGACTAAGCCCTTGGTTTATATAGACACCGGGGGGATCTAGGGTTACATAGAGTCGGTTACAGAGAAAGGAATCTTCATAGTTGATCGCCAAGCTTGCCTTCCACGCCAAGGAGAATCCTATCCGGACACGGGTACAGTCTTCGGCCTTCGTGTCTTCACAGCCCATCAGTCTGGCCCATGGATAACAGGCCGGACGCCCGAGGACCCCTTAGTCCAGGACTCCCTCAGTAACCCCCGAACCAGTCTTCAATAACATGGTGTTCGGCACACAAATTGTCTTCGGCATTGCAAGGCGGGTTCCTCCTCTGATGACTTCCAAGTAATGTATTCGGCCGTCGATCCAATGTCGCTCCCCTCAGCTTTTGCATGCTAAATAACTTCATCTTCCACGTGTCGAGCGAATGTGGAAGGTCAGGGTATTTTTGCAAATAGCACCCCGTCCAGAGAAAAATCTCCGGAGACTGCTAGGAGAAACCATTCCAACATGGTTAGCGTTCCCAGCTCCTCCCGTTCCGGCCCAGAGAAAGGCGAGTGGGAGAGGTGTTCTGTGTCCCACAGTCAATTAGCGAAGCTGCAAACGCAGGGATTTCTTCCCCCTGTAGATCTGGTCCCTGTTCGAGCGGGGCTCGCCTCCTTTAATACTGAGACTCAGGCAGAGGACTTCCCTGGGGGGAGCGAGTGTGTTTCGTCCCCTATCTGCTAAGAGGCATCGGATTTCCAATCCATCCGTCCCTCCGAGGGCTGCTGGAATACTATGGCCTCCAGCTGCACAACTTCACCCCTACCTCCATTCTGCACATTGCGGGTTATGTCACTTTCTGCGAATTATTCCTAGGCATTGAGGCCCATTTTGAGTTGTGGAGGAAGTTGTTCTGTCTTGTCCCGCGTAACCATGAGGGGTCAATATTTGAAGTGGGCGAAGCCGAAGTATGGCGCATCGCCGATACCGGATATCCGTCCGGCACACCAAGGAAGGCATCTGAAGAATGGCCTTCCGAATAGTTCTACATTGAGGACGTCGCGCTTCCTGACCCAGTTCGAAACGGCCTTCCTGAATTTGCGAGCGTTTCGCTGAAGAAACGCCATAGTTGGCGTCCCCGGAGTCTTGAAGAGGATGATAGCGTGGAAGTTCGTCAGCTCATGAGCAAGATAAAGACGCTCGCTCAGTCCGGACTCACAATAGTCGAGGTTATGGCGATCTCCATAGTGCGAGGGGTTCAGCTGCTTCAATACAGAGGGCTTCCAATGTGGCACTATAATGGAGAGGATGATGCCTCCCGCTGTGGCCGGAAAGGTCCGGATACCCCGGCCGCTCTGGCCAAGATATTGGCCGAGCTGTTTAAAGGGTAGGAAGAGGAATTTCTTTGCATTAAGCGCAGAGATGGGTATTATATGTATGACCCCCCCCCCCAAGTTGGGTAAGCCCCAACCCCTCACTCTTACTCATTCCAATTCCGGATTGCCTTTGATAAATTTCTAATCCGTTTGGTATGACAGCACTGGCGAAAGGTCACCGAAGGACTTCATAGTCCCGCCCCACAGCCGGAGAACCACAACCGGGAGCTTGATCCCGGGTTTGAAGAGGATCCGGATATATTCGTGGTGCTCGCGGAGGGGGTGTTCTACCAGACGAGCTATGATGGCACAGAAGTGGCCATCACCGCCCACTACCCTGGCCTTCTTCCCGCTTCACATGTAAGTAATCAAGAGACACCTCCTCTAAAAGAGTGCTCTTATTCTGCCTCACCCACCGCACTATCTCGTGCTCCATAGGGGAGGCGCTCGGCGATTCCAAAGAGATCGGTTCCCACGCCGGGCAAGACTTCGAAGAGTAAGGCCGATGAAGACAAAGCCAGGCCCTCATCGAAGAGGTACAGACTTATAAATATGCTTTTCAGCGGCCGCGTCCAACTGTGACTTGTGAGTTTGTCTTGTTACAGGAAAAACGTTTGCCGAACTGTGTCCGGGGGCCCGGCCGGTTGTGCTCCTGACAACCGGGATTTAGATCATGTCAGAGAGACGGGGGCCGGTATGGGAACAACGCCGGACTGTCCTTCGGCCGAGGGTTCGGAAGATATGTCTGTCACCAACTCGGAAGTAGAGAGCGCCATGAATCATCGGTGCCGCGGGGCTGTCTTACGAGACCCCAAGTTCTCGGAAGAGGCATTCAATGCCTTCAGCTCGGGTGACGCATACATCCGAGCTGCTCGAGATGGGCTTAGAAAAGCCACGAAGGAATATTTGACAGATGTGCAGGAAAGTTTTCTTTGTCCAAAAAAGGATAACCATATGCCCGTAGCCCCCGAGACTGAAAGCAGTTGGTACAACTGATTTGAGTATCGTTGTATAACCAGGTTCTTACGGAGAAGAACATCCTGCTAACCCAAGAGCTAGAGCGGTGTCGGACACAGCTAAATGCTGCTACTGCTGAACTGCAAAAGTCCAAGGAGGCATCCTCTGGTAATATCCCCCTCCATCGAGGAACTATAACTGTAAACCAGCTGTGCTAATTACTATTGTTGACCTCATAATAGGATCGTCAGATCAACTCGAAGAGAAGTTGAAAATTGCTCAAGCGGGAGAGAAAGAGGCAAAAAAGCTACACGCCGCAGGTGAGCGTGTTCTGAATCGAGTCATAGGGGAGAAAAACAAGCTCCAGGATGCAAGCACTTCATTGGGCGGGGAACTGAAAGATGTGCGGGCCCAGCTTGCCGACGCCGTGAAGGAGAACAAGAAGCTGCGAGGCGGCATATTCAGTATTTGTCCGAACTGACCTTATAGTAGTTCGGAGATAAATGGAACTGATATATTTATGATTGCAGGTATATTTACGGGCCGTCCCGAAGAGGAGGTGTCCGGATCACCAAGTGATCCGCTGCAAAGGTCGTCGCAAGTGCACGAGTAGGCTCGGCTGGCAATGCGGAGTGTTGCCAAGGCCCTATGGCCATCCGCCTCCCCTCCAGTAAGTATGGAGGAGCTTCTAGAGCTGTTCAAGGGAGCGCGGCGGCGTATCCGACAATGGAAGATATCGGCCTACCGAGATGGTGCGCGAGAGGCCTCGGCCATGGTGAAAACGTGATATACCAAGTTGGATCCTAATCACATGGCCCCGGTCGGACCGCTAGGGTCAAATGGGGAAGAAATTCCCGTTAGTTTAGTATATGACCAAGTACAGGTGGCCGCCAAATATGCCCAACTGGATTGTAAGTTAGACCGCCTGTTGGACGGTATAGAGGAGGAAGTCACTACTAGGGAAAACCTTATGCACAGAATCTTAGCAGGAGCATGGCCCAAAAAGAAGCACTACTGCTAATTAGCAGTAGCGTGCTTGAGAAAACCATGCTACTAATAATCCGGTAGCAGTAGCGCTCTAGGTGAAACAAGCGCTACTACTATAATTGCCACAGCATTGCCTCCAGGCTAGATATAGTAGTAGCGCCCTTCCCTAGATGCGCTACTGCTAAAGTACTTAGTAGGAGCATTTTTCTTCAAAACTCGCTGCTGCTAAGTATTGCACCTAATTAAGTTTAGTCCCATACTGCTAAGCGAACAAGGTGTTGACCACCTTAAATATGTTACTTCTCAAACTATCTCGAGCACTTGGTCTTCATTGAACTATATGTGTAGGATTTGTGGCTGCAATATGAATCTTCACCAGTACCTATACAGGTACTGTGAGGATTCATGTTGACTATTTAGATTCTACACAAAAAGATCAATGATGACCAATGTATATTTTTTATGCGTGCTTAGACTTAGCAGTAGCGTTTTTCTCTAAAATGCGCTATAGCTAAAATAACTATAGCGCGTTTCCTAAAGTGCGCTACTGCTAGTTCGACTTAACCACCCGCAGGCTCAATATTTAACTAAGTCCTGCTTCCCCCCTCTCCTCCTGTTCCCCTAACTCCTCTGTCGCCGCCGCCCGAGCCTGCCCTCACCGCCGCCGCCCGAGGCCGCCCTCAACCTCACCGCCGCCGCCCGCCGCCGCTCTCGACCTCACCGTCGCCGCCCTTGACCTCACCGCCGCCGCCCTTGACCTCACCGCCGCCGCCCGAGCCCGCCCAGGACCGCCGCCTCCCGATCCCGAGCCCGCCCTCGCCGCCCCTACCTCTCCGACGCCGAGCACCTCCCCGCCACCGTCTCTCCCCTCTCTGTAAGCCCCCCACCCCTCCCCCACCCCCTCTCTCTCTCTGCTTAGTTAGTAGATGTTTTTTAGTAGTAGATGTTAATTTAGGGTTCATAGATAATGATTTTTAGTAGTAGTAGATGCTAATTAGTAGTAGTGATGGTACTAGTTAACTAGGGCAGTATGGTTAATAGTAGATGTTTTTTACTATTGTATAATGTAGTTTTGTTTACTGTTTTTAGTAAGTGTTTAAAATAATTACTAAGTAAATTAATAGACTAGTTGAACTAGTTTAGTTTTAGTTGAACTAGTTTAGTAAGTAAATTAATAAACTAGTTGAATTAATAGAACTAATGTATTTTTAGTAAGAAAATTAATATAACTAGTTGAACTACTTTATTTTTAGAAAGAACTAGTTTTTTTCTAATTATAGTATGTTTATATTTAGTAAGAACTAGTTGAATTAATAGAACTAGTTGAACATGTCATATTTGTTGTTATTTTTTTAGTTTAAGCAATTATTCGGGATGTATTAGTCTTATAGGGTTTTTGCTTTTGCAGAAATCAACGAGCCCCTCCATCATCCCCGCTGTCATCCCCGTCACCGACCCCCTCCGACCTCGAGGTGAGACCAGCCAAATCTCCATGTCAATATGAGTCCTATAAGATATATATGATGTAGAGAAAAACATGTATATCCTGTGTTGCTCAAATAGGATATGTGGTTGCCCAAGTGGCCGGTCATGTTCAGGTTACACCTCCGAGTGGCCTATGTTTTGCCGGAGTGTTGATTAATTTCCGTTCTGGCAAATTTCAGGCGCTCGATACGTCCTTTTTTAGCAAAGGTCATGCTGGATTTTTCGGTGAATTCTGGCATGACTTGTGCTAGAATATGTAGGAAATATCGAGTGGCCTGGATTTTCTCGAAAAATAAGGATCTAATTTAGGTTTTTAGTACATATATTTAATTGTACAAGTTTATTCTTTGAATTATGAACGTAGGAAATGTCATACTCGGACGACGAAAGTCTCCCAGGGGAGTGCAGCTGGTGCCACGACGATCGAGGTCTGTGCGACAGGTACCCTCACCTGGACGAAGATCGGCGCTTCAGCATTAAGCTCGAGGAGACCTTCGACGTTGAAACGGTACGCAACGACGACAAGTGTTTTTTTCGTAATTAAGCACGACTTCAACTTTTTCAATGTCTAATTTTCCTCTTTTACAATTCGACTAGCTTATCCCATGCCATGCAAGATGCTATGTCTTGGAGAGGATGGGTTTTGAAGACCATGAAAATTTTGAAACAAAGAAAATACACCTAAGGACCCATCATGATATGGATTTTGAAGTAAATCTGTACAATTCTCAGAGCGTAACCCATTTTGGTTGCCAAAATTGGGAAGCACTTTGGAAAATGTATGGTTTTTATGAGGGTATGATTGTCACCATGGATCTTGGTGATCCTGACATCGAGCAAAACAATATGGACATTTGGGTCCTTATTGATACGCTTCCGATTCTACCGCTATGTGAGTTTCTCAAACATAGTTATTAACTAATTTATATTGTTTATTTCAAAATAGTTGACAACTTATTTCCATTGATAGCTTATTTTCATTCTTCAAAGAATGTGCGGAAGATGGTAGACAAAACCCACTACACCGATGGCTCCGAATTAACTTATAAGGAGAAAAATCATCTGATCGCATTTTGTACTTACTTTGAGAATTACAATACCTATTATGGAACTCCTCCAAATTATGGTGAATACGTCCACTAGTGCACGTGTTGAACCACGATAACTTCTATGGAGATACCCTGGTAAGATTTTTTTACTATTACGACATCCGTGCATCTTTTGCATACTTCTAAAACTAGTACATCATTCCTAACTACGAAGTTATTACTATGTTTTTCAACAGAAAATCCTGATGGATTGTGTGCCTCATCTGATGTATCAGAATGGTCACCTTGAAGTTCTGAACATACAGCCAGGTCATCCTACGGATCTCACCTGTGCATATCGGATTTCTAAAACCGGTTAACACATGCTAATCAAAGAATGGAAAAAATGTTTGGACATTCGTAAGGAGGTTCTTGGAAGCAACATTAAGCGAAAGGCAAGAATTGGAGACAGGATAATCTCCATTCTCCATAATGGAGAGCCAGGGGCTATCTTCTTTTTTTCTTTTACCTTACAGAATATAGTAGGTCCTAAGAGAATGTAGTAGGTCCTATGAGGTACAATATGTTTATTATATGGTACAATGTGTTAGAGTTGATGATGAAGAGTAGTTGTGATTATGACTAGTGACCAACTTTCTATGTGATGTCTCATCGATGAAAACGATGATCATGAGGAGGTGTTATATGACAATGATGTATTATGATGATAAGTTGTTAATGATATGATGATGATGATGATATTTATTATATCATTGGGTGAAAGAACCGCGGATTAGTTTCAAGTGGATGTCCATCCACTTGAAACTAGTCCACGGTTCTTTCACCTAGTGATGTAATAACTCATTATGATGTAAAAAACAATCTCTAAATTGCTGTTGTATGAAAACTTGTATAGAGGTGTATGAATACAACATGAAATAAAAAAGAAATAAAATACGGAATAATAGTAGTAGCGCGGGTTGGGAGAAGCGCTACTAGTAATTACCAGTAGTGCTATGTGGAGAGCGCTACTACTAAGTCGGTGTAGCAGTAGCGTGGGTTAACCACCGCTACTGCTAACCTTTAGCTGTAGTGCCGTACCAGTAGCGCTCCTACCCGCGTTATTGATAGGCCTAAAACCCGCGCTGCTGCTAGGCTTTTCCCTAGTAGTGAGTGTTTGAGTCCATGTGACTATGTACTTTCCTTGACATGTGGAATTCTAGCTAAATTGTATAGCATTTGTCATGGCAGACCTTTTCGCTTCAACCTCCGGACCTGAGGGTGCGGAGTGTTTCCGAATACCCTCGCGGCCGAATAGACCGGGGTATGCATGGAAAACTAGGCGTAGGGGTCATAGTTCCTTGAACAGAGAAGTTGTATCCGTCTAGTTATGTTATATTACATGGAGATCGTAAGAAACATCTTCTAGAGAGAATAGTTCTGTTAAGGGTTCCTTTCCCTGGGTGTGCATGCATTAACGTACATGTCCGAGTTGTGATGGGAAAATCACAGTGTATGTAACTTATGGGGGTTCGCAATGGAGTGCATGCAAAACTGTCTTTAATTCACCGACCGAATATTCCCTTAAGAACGCTAGCTTTCGGCTTCACCCAGTCTGAGGTACACATCCGGATGACCTGGCACTAACAATCGCAGAGGTGTTCCCTTTATGCCCTAGCCGAACTAACGGGAACGTAGGGCATAAGCACAGGAGCCAGGCAACCCAGCTTGGCCAAAACTTAAGTCATATCGATGCATATAATGGCGAAGAAAAGGTACATATGAAAAAAAACGCATATGTGAAGAGCTTGATGCTCAAAGAATAATGAAAAGCTTCTGTCCACGAAGCCCCCAGGTATAATGGACGTACATATTTGAAGATGTATACATCAGCGGTGTACGGTCTAGCCGTATGAGAGCTTTAAAGCGGAAAAATAAAAGCGGAAAAGAGAGAAAAAATAATGGAAACTATAAGGGAGAAGGAGACGAACAAAGAATTCGGCGCTAGGCATAGAACCTTCGGAGTCTGGCCCTGTTCCAGGGGTTCGGCTCTAGGCGATTGTCCGATGAATCACGAAGACGGTATGCTCCTCTGGTAAGAGCTTCATCGATTATGAAGGGAACCTCCCATTTGGGCTTGAGTTTGTCCTTTTTCTTCTCCGGCAGGCGTAGAACGAGTTCGCAAACGTTGTAAGTCTTGGCCCGTACTTCTCTGCTTTGATATCTTCGAGCCTGCTATTGGTAAAATGCTGAACGGGCTATGGTGACGTCGCGCTCCTCCTCCAGGGCATCTAGGTTGTCCTGCTGATCTAGCTCGGCTTCTCTCTCTTCGTACATACGCACTCGAGGTGAGTCATGAATGATATCACAGGGCAACATAGCCTCTGCGCCATATACCATGTAGAAAGGTGTATATCCAGTAGTACGGTTGGGCGTGGTCCGCAGCCCCCAGAGTACGGAGTCGAGCTCCTCAACCCAGTGCTTATCAGATTCTTTCAAAGACCGCACTAGTCTGGGTTAGATGCCGCTCATAATAAGACCATTGGCTCGTTTGACTTGACCGTTTGTTTGCGGGTGGTAGACAGAGGCGTAATCGAGCTTAATGCCCAGATTAGCACACCAGATCTTTACCTCATCGGCTGAGAAATTGGAGCCGTTATCGGTGATGATGCTGTGTGGGACCCCGTAACGGTGCACAACATCGGATATGAATGTTATCACCGGCCCGGACTCGGCCGTTTTGACTGGTTTAGCTTCTATCCACTTGGTGAATTTGTCCACCATGACCAGCAGATATTTTTTCTTATGGCTTCCCCCTTTAAGGGGTCCAACCATGTCCAGTCCCCAGACCGCGAAAGGCCAAGTAATGGGGATTGTTTGTAAGGCAGTTGGGGGCATATGACTTTGGTTGGCGAGAGTTGGCATCCGACGCAGCGTTGGACAAGGTCCTGCGCGTCTGCTCGGGCCGTCAGCTAATAAAACCCTGTGCAGAAGGCCTTGCTAACAAGGGCCCGGGCTGCGGCGTGGTGTCCGCCTAGACCTGCATGAATATCCGCCAAAAGCTGCCGCCCCTCCTCCTCGGAGATACATCTTTGAAGTACTCCGGTAGTACTTTACCTGTAATGCTCTCCGTCGTGAACCTTGTAGGCCTTCGAGCGCCGGACAATGCGGCAGGCCTCATTCTGGTCTTCGGGAAGCTCCTTCCTATTAATGTAGGCCAAGAAGGGTTCGGTCCATGGGGCAATGACTGCCATAATGAGATGAGTCGACGGTGTAATTTCGGTGGCTGAGCACCCGATGATATCGGTGTGTTCAGAATCTGGGGTTGTGTTCGGATCTGGACTGTTGTTGCCGCCCTCCCCTTGCCACACCACGGATGGCTTGAAAAGCCTTTCCAGGAAGATGTTAGGTGGGACGGGGTCGCGCTTAGAGCCAATGCGAGCAAGGACGTCCGCCGCCTAGTTACATTCTCGGGCGACGTGATGAAATTCAAGCCCCTCGAACCGAGCCGACATTTTTAAGACGGCATTACGATAAGCTGCCATCTTTGGAGCTTTGGCATCAAAGTCTCTGTTTATTTGAGTTATTGCGAGGTTTGAGTCCCAGCGCACCTCCAGGCGTTGTATGCCCATGGATACGGCCTCGTATTCGGTTGCGTTGTTGGAGTCTGTGTATAATATTTGGAGTACATACTGGACGACATCTCCAGTGGGGGATGTTAACATGACGCCCGCTCCCAGCCCCGCCAACCTTTTGGAGCCGTCAAAATACATAACCCAATTGGAATATGCGCCGTACTCTTTAGGGAGTTCGGCCTCTGTCCATTTGGCGATGAAGTCAGCCAGCACTTGGGATTTGATGGCTCAACGTGGCTTGTATGTTATGTCAGATGGAAGTAGCTCTATGGCCCATTTGGCGATCCGTCCCGTGGCATCGCGGTTGTTTATTATGTCATTGAGTGGGACTTTGGAAGCCACCATGATTGAACACTCCTGGAAGTAGTGTTGTAGCTTCCAGGATGCCATGAAGACCGCATATGCTATCTTTTGGTAATGGGGGTACCGGGATTTGTTTATTATGTCATTGAGTGAGGACAGTAGATACATAGTATACTGGTTTTTGAAGTGGGAATTTTGTGTCCGTCCTGTTCTCGTTCGACAACGAGCACGGCGCTCACCACCTGATGTGTTGCCGATATGTACAGCAACATGGGTTCGCCAGCGTTTGGTGCGGCCAGGATTGGGTTGCTTGCTAGGAGGGCCTTTATTTCCTCCAGTCTGGCAGTCGCCGCGTCTGTCCATTCGAAGTTATCGGTGCGTTGTAAGAGGTGATAGAGTGGTAGTGCCTTTTCTCCTAATCTAGAGATAAAGCGACTTAACGCTGATACGCAACCATCTAGTTTTTGGACTTGTTTGAGGTCTGTTGGCGTAGCCAACTGTGACAGAGCTCGGATTTTAGCTGGATTTGCTTCTATTCCTCTATTGGAAACGATGAAGCCCAGCAGTTTTCCAGCGGGGACGCCGAAGACACATTTTTCTGGGTTGAGCTTAATGTCATACGCACGGAGGTTGTCGAATGTAAGATGTAAGTCATCTATTAGTGTTTCAACGTGCCTAGTTTTGATGACGACGTCATCGACATAGGCTTCTACTGTCTTGCCGATCTGTTTCTCCAGGCATGTTTGAATCATGCGTTGGTATGTGGCGCCGGCGTTCTTGAGCCCGAAGGGCATGGTGTTGGAGCAGAATGGCCCGTATGGGGTAATAAATGTTGTTGCAGCTTGATCGAACTCCTTCATTTTGATTTGATGGTATCCAGAATATGCATCGAGGAAACACATTGAGTCGTGTCCTGCGGTGGCATCAATGATTTGATCAATGCGGGGGAGGGGGAAGGGATCCTTAGGGCAAGCCTTGTTGAGGTCTTTGAAATCGACACACAGGCGCCAGGATTTGTCCTTGTTTGGTACCATCACCAGGTTTGCCAGCCAGTCCGGATGTTTGATTTCTCTAATGAATCCGGCGTCGATAAGTTTGGCAGCTCCTCCCCCATGGCTTGTCGCTTGGGTTCGGAAAAGCGCCACAGTGTTTGCTTGAAAGGTTTAAATCCCGTTAATATATTGAGACTATGTTCGGCCAGCTTGCGTGGGATCCCTGGCATATCTGAAGGGTGCCAGGCAAATATGTCCCAGTTTTCGCGCAGGAATTCTTGTAGTGCGGCGTCAACTGTTGGGTTCAGTTGCGCTCCGATAGATGCTGTCTTCTTGGGGTCCGTTGGGTGGACCTGGAATTTGACTATTTCTTCTGCTGGTTTGAAGGAGGTGGATTTGGGGCGTTTGTCGAGGATCACATCGTCCCTGTCCACCGTGGAGCGCAGTGCAGTTAATTCTTCAGCGGCGAGGGCTTCGGATAGCGCCTCAAGGGCCAGGGATGTGTTTTCAGCGCGGAGTGCTATGTCCGGATCACTGGCGAGAGTGATTATACCGTTTGGTCCAGGCATTTTGAGCTTCATATACCCGTAATGAGGTATAGCTTGGAAGCGTGTAAAAGCATCCCGCCCCAACAGGGCGTGGTATCCGCTGCTGAAAGGGGCCACATGGAAAGTGATTTCTTCGGACCGATAGTTCTTCGGCGTGCCAAATACCACGTCAAGTGTGATTTTGCCCGCGCACCACACCTCCCGACTGGGAATGATTCCTCGGAAGGTTGTGCTACTTTGCTTGATGCGGCTCATGTCTATTTCCATTTTGTGGAGTGTGTCCTCATAAATGAGGTTTAGTCCGCTGCCGCCGTCCATGAGGACCTTAGTAAGTCGAAACCCGTCCATGATGGCACCGAGGACTAATGTGGCTGGCACTCGGACTGTCATGTACCTCGGTTCATCACCGGCATTAAATGTTATAGCCGTGTCCTTCCAAGGGTTTATTGCAGCGATTTGGCAGACTTCGGCAAGGTCGCGAAGTGCCCTTTTGCGCTTGTTGTTTGAAGCGAATGTCTCGAAGACCGTCAGTACTCTTATGTCGTCGTTTTCTGGAGGTAGCTTCTCTAGTGTGTCCTTGATAAGGATGTCCTCTCCGCTCTTGGCTACCTGCCGGAGTATCCAACATGCTCTAAGGCTGTGGGTTCCCACGGTATCAAGTGTCATGTGTATTTTGCATGGGCCATCGAGCCATCCCTCCAGAACGGTGCCGTGCCGCGTAATGGGTTTATGTTTCTTGACTGTTGGACTGGGCGTGCCATGGGGGTGCGCCCTCTTCGCCTGTAGGAGGAGTTGAGTTGGGACCGACGGTTCCCAGCAAGCTGCCAGAGTTTTCCAGGTGCTTTCCATCGCGATGTACTTCTGTACAATAGTTGCTAAGTCAGCGAACTTCAGTATGTGGCGGCGATTGATGGTGTTGAGAATTCCTTCGTCCGTGCAATTGTTGCAGAACGCTGATATCGCGTCCTCGTCGCGGCAATCTTTTACCTTGTCTTTGACAAGGAGGAATCTGGCCCAGAAGTGATGGACCATTTCCTGAGACTGCTGTTTTATGCTCATGAGAGCGTCTATGTCCGGGTGGGTGGGTGGAATTAAATCCGAACCCTCACCTGACCAATTGTCCGGAGTCTGAAGCCTTCCAGACTCAACAGTCCGGGTTCCAGAGTATCTTTTGATTGTTTAGGATTGTCGTTCGATTCTATGTTCGGAGGGCTGGTTGCATCCCTTCGCTGGTGGGCATCCGGTTCTTCCTGATCGGCGATCCAAACATAGTCCATCTTCAATATAGAAGAAGACTCGTCGTCCTGCTCCTCGACTACCGCTATCTGGTGGGTGACCAGCGGAGTTTTGATTTCTCCTTGGTCGGTTTTAAGCCCGATCTGATCGTAATCTGTGGCGATTCAAAAAGCAGCGATGCGATCCAGGAGCTCGTTCAAGGATGAAAACTCTGCCGGATCCATCTGCTTGGAGTCTTTGGAGTTGATGCGAAGGGGGTTTTCGATGGCCCGAGAGGTCATTGTCGGCTCAACGGCCGAACGGGCGATCATGGTAAAGCCGCCCAGCCGGGGGTGATGTTGTCTTTAAGTACAAGGCGATCCATCGAACCTTTCGTCGACGTCACAGTGGAACTCTCAATGAAAGCAGCAATGTCGGTGTCAAAACCGGCGGATCTCGGGTAGGGGGTCCCGAACTATGCGTCTAAGGTTGATGGTTGCAGGAGACGGGGGACACGATGTTTACCCAGGTTTGGGCCCTCTCTATGGAGGTAATACCCTACTTCCTGGTTGATTGATCTTGATGAATATGAGTATTACAAGAGTTGATCTACCACGAGATCGTAATGGCTAAACCCTAGAAGCCTAGCCTGTATGACTAGGGTAATGAATATCTCCCCCACCGGACTAAGCCCTCCGGTTTATATAGACACCGGGGGGATCTAGGGTTACATAGAGTCGGTTACATAGAAAGGAATCTTCATAGTTGATCGCCAAGCTTGCCTTCCATGCCAAGGAGAATCCTATCCGGACACGGGTACAGTCTTCGGCCTTCGTGTCTTCACAGCCCATCAGTCCGGCCCATGGATAACAGGACGGACGCCCGAGGACCCCTTAGTCCAGGACTCCCTCACTCCCTACATCTCTTATTGGTTGATATGTCAAGAAACAAGAAATGAGGTGGGAGTTAATGCACCACGCCTAAGTGTTTCGGGATTATTTGGTTTTCGTAAGGTGACTTATACACCCTCCTTTTTTTTATTCTAGAAACAACCACATGCGAATATTGGACGGTAGCAGCACAACAACTGAATCAAAAATAGAAACCAACCAATGAACTACTATTAATGCTGGTCATTTGCTAGTATCATATACTCCGTCTGTCCATGTATATAGGGCTTAATGGAATTTCCAAGACTAACTTATAGGACATGCAAGATGCTTAAAGCATATCATCAAATTCGTACGTGAAAGGATATTCGAATGATATAATTTTCAAATTATATAAATCTTATCAATAGTCAAAGGCAACCTCGAATAATACATTAGGCCCTATATATACGTATGGATGAAGGGAGTAGTACTAATCGCAACACATGCATGCGTGTTGAGTACTACATTACTAAACAAGAATGTTTTACATGCATTGGTTAATTATATCTTAGTTATGGCACTTAACAATTTAATGCACAAAACAAGAACGGTTGACGGGATTAGCAGAAAGCAAAGCGCCTTTTTAGTGGGGATTTTCATCATTCTATGAAGGTGCAAAACCAAGTGTTACTACTACACCAAACAAGTTCAAAACGAGAAACTAGACCCACTCATGGCATGTCACACCCATCTCGTTTGGTCCGTCGGTCAAAGCGCTTCCTCTTCTTGGCATAACAATAGAGTACAGTAAATTTTTTTAGAATGCTCTTGGCATGTTGCTAACATGTGGGAGCGAGTGATGAGTTAACCGACCTCAATAGACGGCAAAATCGCCAGCCCGCCGCACTTTGAGAGAGACGAGGAGCGAGAAGCGATACGGCCGGGCTGGTGGATTACTAGAGCTAGGTGACGCACGGAGGCTAAGAAATATGGTGATAGCGTGGTTTGGCCATTTATGATGTAACTACACTCTTCCAGTCTACTGTGGAGAAGACTGGGTAGATTTAATATCGCTGAATAAAAATACTAAAGAGTCCAAACGCTCCACCGCAAGGTTTCTTGCTCCTTCTCGGTCGTCGAAAAGCGTTCTTCTATGTTTTGCCAACACATGGGACATCCAGCATCCAGGTCCACGTGTCATGCAAGAAAATGGAGTTAAGTATAGTAGCAGAGATTCACCAACGGTCATGAATGTAGGTGGAGTACGTGCACGAATCACCCTAAAAAAAGGAATACGAGCACGAAGGGAAGAGGTTAAGGCACCGATGCAGATACTTTTTGCCTCTTTCCCTAATACTCACGTGCGGGTACACGGTGAGCTCATTTCTGTACGAAGAGGCAACTCACCTGATAATTTGGCGAGTGTAGTAGTTGTTCATGGGAACCGCGCGTGGACGAATAAAAGTTCGATCAGGATGCGGTGGTTCATTTTTTGTAAATTAAGTTATTCTATTCGATGGCACGTACGCAACATTATTTTCTCAATGGAACGTGAATCGTGCACTCACTGAATGACGGAGCACGGGATGGTAGCCATGGACATGGAAGCCCTATTTGGAGACTAATACACTACTTTTGATGTGTCCCGTCAACTCGCAAACGAGGAGAAGCTTTGCTTACTACTAGTATGACCTCTCCCTCGCTTACGAGCACGCGCGCGGTGGCTCGCAGGACGAGGAGAAGCTTTTGCTTTGCGATAATGCGCTTAATACAGGTGGTGGACGTGTATCAGTTCATTTGGTGTTAGATTGCCGAAAGTATCTATAGTGTAGTACCATCATCATTGTTCGACTTCCGGAAGAGGCGAAGAACCAAGCGCACGGTCACCTACTCATAGTATAACCGGCCGTGTTTGCACGAATTTTTTAACGTAGTACAATCTGAGTGGATTGCTCCAGTGGTCATCACACGTGAGCCAATCGATTCGCACCCTTCTGCGCTCCATTTTTTTGCGTTCCCTCCTCCGTCCAGCACGCTGAAAAGTGGGCCCCATGCTCATGTATGCCAACGTGGTAGTCAATTGTTTTGCCAGAGTCAGCTATCACACCCTTTCGATGCCACATCAATGTACCCACTAGAAACAAGTTAGACTTGTTCAGTTCAATTGCTTCCCTAGGTGTTTGGAGAGGAATTGGCCGGCGCGAGTTGGTTCTATAGGTGGGCAGGCGGCAAAAATCAGGGGCAAAACGTGCGAGCCAGCTAGACGAGGGAGGGAAGCTTGTACATTCGCGAAGGACATGGCATTGGCCATTGGGCGGCAACACGCGGTCATCCGAGTACGCAATATAGGATGCAAAGAGGCTTCCTATAACGGCAAGGACCAGCTTCCCTACCGATTTCTCATCCCCGAGTTTTTTATGCCGAGGCTGGAGTAGTCATCAGATGGGTGACCGAATGGGAAGTGGACTCGATGTTAAAACTAATGGGATGGGTTAGTATAAACGTTTAATTGGCTTAAATGTATATAGTGCTTCGTCCTATTAGTTGAACCACGAGGTCTTTGTATTTTAATTTTTTGTTTTTTGAACACATGTTAATCGAAGGTCTATCGCGTTACTTTTTGATAATTTTTTATTTTTTGAACACATGTTAATTGGCTTGAAAGAATGCCTATCGTGTTACTTCACGACATCTTTCCAAAAAAAGTGATATGAGTTTTGTCAACCTATAAGGAATGTCTGTTAAATTAACCTCGATGTCCTTTTTCTCATATTAACCTCTGGGTCTTGCAGGAGTACTTGTTTTTTGAACACATGTTAATCGAAGGTCTATCGCGTTACTTTCTGATAATTATAGTTTTTTGAACACATGTTGATTGGCTTGAAAGAAGGTCTATCGTGTTAATTCACGACATCCTTCTAAAAAAAGTGATATGACTTCTGTCAACCTATACGGCATGTCTGTCAAATTAACCTCGAGTTCCTTGTTCTCAAATTAACCTCTGGGCCTTGTAGGAACGCTGCAATGTGTTAGCGTCAATTCCAAGATGAGCCAGCAAGCTAGCAGTGAAGTTGCCAACATGCTCAAAGTGCACGCAACATTGAGTAGATAGAAGAATGCCCCAGAAATTAATGCGTGCTTAGGGAGGCCTTTTTGCAAAGAGCAAGTGTATATAAGGTACAGTCGGCAGGCTATAAGGACAAGGAGTGCGAAGCGATACAGGCTGCTCGATATACTATAACTAGGTGTCCCACAGAGGTAACATTCAAAGTTATTCTCACACTATAGAATGGCATAGGAATGTGGAGAGATCTCGTTGATTTTATATCGATGAACAATATAAAATATTATGAGTGCAGACGCTCCACCACGATGTTCCTTGCGCCTTCTCGGTTGTCGGGAATCTATGTTGTGCCACTCTTTTTTTTACATGAGCTTTGTTCATCCTTTTGCCAACACGCGGAACATCTAGCATCAAGGTGCGTGTTTCATAAAAGAAAATGGAGATAAGCAGTGCGTAAGTGAGTCGTGCACTTCGATGGCACCTACTATGCAATATTTTTTCTCCCCGATGGCACGTGAATAGTGCACGTACTCAATGACGGATTATGGGATGGTAGCCATGGAAATGGTCGGCCCTGTTTGGAGAGAGTACTAAATAACTTTGATGTGTCCCGTCAACTCGTAGAACGACGAGAAGCTAGCTTGCTACGCCTTCTCCCTCGCCAACGCGTGCGCGGTGGCTCGCAGCACCAGGACATGCTTTTGCTTACAAGCGGTGGACGTGTCGCGGTTCATTTGGTGTCAGATTGCCAGAAGTACTACTGTAGTACACTACAGGAATCAGCTACTTTGCCATCTGCCAGCTCTTTGCCGTCAGCTAGCAGACGGCAAAGAACTGGCTGATGGCAAAGACTTTCTTTGCCATCAGCCAGTTCTTTGCCGTCGGCTAGCTGACGGCAAAGAGGGAGGGGGCCCCACTGACGAGCTGCTTAAAAAAACTTAACGGCCCCCCTCTTTGTCGTCTGCTAGCAGGCGGCAAAGAGCAAAAAAGCGGACGGCAAAGAGGGCGGACGACAAAGATTTAACATATCTAACGGCCGCACCCCACCCCGCCCTGTTTCTCTCCCTGCTCTTCACACGCGAGCCGCCGCCCCCACCACTCGCCGCCGCCAGGTCGCCCCACCACCCCGCCGCCCCACCGGCCCCCGCCCCGTCGCCACTGCCGCCCGTCGCCGTCGCCCCACCACCCGGCACCCCACCGGCCCCCCGCTCCGTCGCCCCCGCCGCCCTACCGTCTCGGCGCCGCCACGCCCCGGCCCCCTTGCGCCCACCGCCCCGGGCCCGGCGCCGCCGCCCCAGGCCGCCCCGCCCCCTCCTCCACCGGCCACCTCCTCCACCGGCCCTGCCCCAGGTGAGCTCTACCTCCTCTTTTTTTCCTTTTTTTTTTCTGTTTTTTAGTTTTAGGTTTATGTTTAGTTTAGATTTAGTTTTAGTTTTAGTTTTAGGTTTAGATTTAGTTTTTTCCTTTTTTTCCTTTTTTTAGTTTTAGGTTTATGTTTAGTTTAGATTTAGTTTTAGTTTTAGATTTAGGTTTAGTTTTTGGTTTAGTTTAGTTTGAGGAAAGAAGAAGAAGAAGAAAAAAAGAGGAGAGGAGGAGAAGAAGAAGAGGAAAAAGGAAAGGAAGAAGAAGAAGAGGAGGAGGAGAAGAAAAAAGAAGAAGAGGAAGAAGAAGAAGAAGAAGAAGAAGAAGAAGAAGAAGAAGAAGAAGAAAAAAGAGGAGAGGAGGAGAAGAAGAAGAGGAAAAAGGAAAGGAGGAAGAAGAAGAAGAAGAAGAAGAAGAAGGAAAAAAAGGAAGAAAAGGAAGAAAAGGAAGAAGAAGAAGAAGAGGAAGAAGAAGAAAAGGAAAAAAACCCGACCCGAGACGGCACCCCGACCCCGACCCGGCACCCCGACACGACACCCCGACCCCTAGACCCCGACCCCGACACCCCGACCCCGACCCCGACACCCCGACCCCGAGCCTGACCCGACACCCCGACCCCGACACCGACACAGCACCCCGACCCCGACCCGGCACCCCGACCCGATACCCCGACCCCGAGACCCCGACCCCGACCCCGACACGGCGCCCTGACACCGACACGACACCCCGACCCCCGACACCTCCCGAAAAGGTGTTCTTTGGCCTTCTAGAGGCCGACGGGGTCATATATTTGTGAATTATTAGTTAGGTCATATATTTTTCAATTTTTTTATGAAAAACATCATATATAATTGTGTCGATCGGGTAGTTTTAAATGTGCAGTTGTTTCATCGCTGCGAGGTTTGGTGTTCGACGACCTCGCCGTGCGTTTGACGAGCTCTGCCCCTTCGTTCGTGGGTGAGCACAAATGACATGTCCTCTTCCCCCATTAATTATTTGATCTATTCCGATGAAACTTGATAGCTAGCTATATATGTGTCTTGAATCATCAGTATGCGTAACCAATATGTGTCTCCTGTTCGAAAGTGTCATAGTTATAAATATGCATGCATTTGCATATTTATAACCTTTATTCTTTCGAATTGTCCAACGCTATCCACGGACAGCCCGAGTATGTTTAGATTGGGTTCGTTTTCCCATATGCTTTGCTCCGGATCCGACCCATAAATTTCGTGAGTGCCTCCCCTGTTGTTCTCCTGGTACACATCCTCTCTGTTTATTGTAGAGACGTGTATCAGGAGAATAGCGGGGAGGTGCTGCCGAAATTTTGCGTAGGATCCGGAGCATAGCATGGGAAAATGAACCCAATCTAAACATACTCGGGTGGGATTAGGACCTATCATTACCTATTAGAGTGTAGGTTGCATGGACGTAATAAAATTGACAAAGTAGATCAACTGATGAATATATACATGGTGAATTATATATATATATATATATTTGTTGTGTGTCTAGTAGCTCTGAAAGTCAATATGAGTGATCGTGCGTGGATGTACACCGGTCACACTGGTCAGAACAAATGGAGCACTGAATGGTTCACAAAAACCAAGGGGTTTGTGCGAGCCGCATTTGCAAATGGCCAGAGGAAAACCTGGTGCCCCTGTTTACGGTGCGGCAATTGGGAAAAGAGGACAAAGGCTGAAATGGGCAAACACCTACAGAAGAGTGGTTTTACGCCCGATTATACGGTGTGGACATTTCATGGTGAGTCTGCCCAACGTGACCAAGCTAAGGTGGATCGTCGTCGCACCGACGAGCATGGTACCGGGATGGAAAACATGGTGCAAGACTTCGATGACGCTCGGGATTCGGACGAGGAGATGGAGGAATCTACAAAGGCCTTCAATGAAATGTTGGAGTCTTCAAAACGTCCGCCCCATGAGCACACTGAGCTTTGTCAGTTGGATGCCATCTCACAAGTAATGGCTCTGAAGGCTCAGTTCAACTTGGGCAGAGAATGCTACGATGCAATGATGACAATATTTGGACGCTTTCTACCCAAAGGCCATGTAATGGCTGCAAACCTGTACCAGTCGGACAAAATCCTCCGTGCACTGAAGATGCCCTATGATAAGATACATGCCTGTGAGAAAGATGTGTCTTGTTTAGGCTTGACTATGCGGATTTGAACTATTGTCCCATTTGCATGTCTTCCAGGTATGTTGTGGTAGACAAGGGTATGGGTGAGAAGACACAGACCAAAAGCCCCGTTAGTGTTCTTCGGTATATGCCAATCGTACCAAGACTTCAACGTCTTTTCATGGTCGAAGAGACGGCCAGACAGATGACATGGCACAAAACGGGCAAAAGAACCGAACTAGATGCAGATGGGAATCTGATGATTGTACACACATCGGATGGTGTTGCGTGGAAAAAGTTCGATGAATTACATGGTGACAAAGCGGCAGATCCGAGGCATCCTCGAGTCGGCATCCGCACGGATGGGTTCAGTGTGTTTGGTATGACGGCAGCCCAATACAGTTGTTGGCCCGTATTTGTCTTTCCACTCAATCTCCCCCCCGGACAGATTATGCAAAGAAAGAACATTTTCCTGACGTTGATAATTCCAGGGCCCAACTATCCGGGGAAAAATATGAATGTGTACATGCAGCCGCTTAAGGACGAATTGCAAGAAGCCTGGGATAATGGGTTCAAGACATATGTCGCCTATAGCAAACGGAACTTCATAATGCGTGTCTGGTACATGTACTCGACACATGACTTGCCGGCGTATGCGCTATTCGTTGGCTGGTGTGTGCATGGAAGGTTCCCGTGCCCCACATGCAAGGGAGCTCTTGAGTTTCGTTGGCTTCAGGACGGTCGCAAGTTTTCTTGCTTCGACATGCATAGACAGTTCCTGAATCCTCGCCATAAGTTCAGGAAACACAAGAAGAACTTCATCAGAGGTAGAGTTGTCAAAAACTCTGCACCACCTGCATTGACAGGCCAACAGACCCTGGATTAGTTAAACGCTCTTGAGCCAGATCCAGAGTGTCCAGGGTACTTCAAGGCGTATAATTCTAAGCACGCCTGGACTCACAAAACATGCTTATGGGATCTACCTTACTTCAAAGACCTCCTTTCCCCACACAACATCGACGTGATGCACACTGAGAAGAATATCGCCGAGGCACTTTTTGGTACATTGTTCGGCATAGATGGGAAGTCAAAGGATAATACTAAGGCTAGAGTCGATCTGGAGGCGCTATGTGATAGGCCGTTACAAAACATGAAAGAACCGAAAGGAAAGCAGAACTGGACGAAGCCAAAGGCATGGTTCAATCTTGGAAGGCCAGCTATGAGGGAAATTATCTTGTGGGTGAAAATGCAGTTGATGTTCCCCGATGGGTATGCAGCGAATCTAAAGAGGGGAGCCAGTCTTGATAAATTTAAGATATTTGGTCTCAAGAGTCATGATTGGCACATACGGATTGAGCGGGTAATGCCGGTGATGTTGCGTGGCTTCATCCCTGAGGATGAATGGCTAGTACTAGCAGAACTCAGCTATTTCTTCCATGTTCTTTGTACGAAAGAACTATTGCCTGGCGTGCTAGAAGAAATGGAAGAGTTGGCGCCGGAGTTGATCTGCAAGTTAGAGAAGATCTTTCCACCGGGCTTCTTCAATCCAATGCAACATTTGATTTTGCATCTCCCGACCGAGGCAAGATTGGGGGGGCCCGTGCAAAATCGTTGGTGCTACCCAACTGAGAGGATGCAGAAGATGCTTCGACAAAAATGTAAAAATAAACGTAGAATTGAAGCATCGATGGCTGAGGCATTCATCACTGAGGAGGCGGCAAACTTCGTGACAGTACGAAGCCAAAAATCGTCATTTGCATAATCCGAAGCCTCGGTACAATGCTGACGACCCTAAAAAGGGTGGATCCAACCTCAGCCTATTCAAAGGGAATCTCGCACCAGCCAGTGTTTCAAATCCAGTATCTTTGGATAACGAACAATGGCGGACCATTTCGTTGTATATCTTCAACAACCTGATAGAAGTGCGGCCGTACATCGAGTAAGTTCTCAGTACATTGTTTCGCCACTTCTATTTCCTTTGAACTGCTCTTATTCCTGGATATTTCATACAGTCGATACGTCGCCTTATTCTCGTATGGAGCGGTGATCCAAAAGGATTCTGTCGAAGAGTATGAGCTTCTCGCAAAGCAAGGAGGCGGCTATCCCGGTTTCATCTCTTGGTTCAAACAAACGGTAATTTCTATTAGACTATTTCATTTCATTCGCTAATTTGTGCGTAATGCAAAAATCCTTTCATATTAAACTTGTAGGCTAATTCAGAGTCTATGGACGCCGAATTGAGACAAGTCGCTAATGGTTTTGACTATAAGGTCCGTTCATTTGACAAATACGACATCAACGGGTATCGCTTTCGTACCTATGGCAAAGAGCTATCTATGGCCGACCGAAAGTCTACAAATTTTTGTGTATCTGCTATCGGCGAAGGAGGTACCGAGTATTATGGGAGAGTTGAAGCAATTTATGAACTTCTATTCTATGGTGAAAACCACCGAATGTCGTAGTCTTCAAATGTTATTGGTTTCAGCCGAAGGAGACTAGAAGGACTCATGAACATATAGGGCTAGTTGAAATCAACATAAGCACCCATTTAGATGTTCCTGATGTCTATATTACGGCTCAACAGGCGACCCAAGTATTCTATCTACCGTGGGCCTGCCAAACTAATCCAAATCTGAAAGGTTGGGATGTCGTTTATGAAGTGCCGCCACGTGCTAGACTATCTCCCCCCAAAGGAAGAGGATTATGAACCTCACATTAACCCAGACACATATGAAGGAGAATTCTTCCAAGAGACACGTCTTTCCAAAAAGCGTTTCAAGAACCGCTATACTTCACCCCAAAACATTGAAGTAGACAGCGACAGTGAATCTGACATCACCCCAGAGGAGGAACAAGAATAGCCGGAACAAGAAGAGGTTACTATTGCGGATGACCTGTCATTGCTTGACCGATTACGTCAAGGTGGCCTTCCACATGTTGATGCCACTGAACCCTATGAGCCCATCATTGATTATAGTGATGATGATGATTATGCATTTATTGATGATACTGATCGAGATTATTAGTAGTGTCAGGTATTAAATTTTTTTATGTTGTACTTGATGATGATAGACTTAAGTGATACACATATTATTATTCATGTCGGTCTTTTTTTTATGTTGTACTAATTTCGTTTACTGTTTGTCATGGCAGGTGTTGAAAGATGGTGGGCGCTGGTCTGGAGCGCGCCAAGGCCCCTTCTTCGTCGGCGCGTGGTCTGAGGTCTTCCATTCCAGACGCACCTCTCCGCCGAGCGTTGCTAGACAGTATGGCGACACCGCCGGGCCCTTCTTCGTCGACCGCGGTGCCCAGCAGGGGACGAGGTAGGAAGAGAGGAGGTGGGGCACGTGGTCGCGGGAGAGAGGTAGGGTGACTGCTACGGCGCCTTCCTCGCCGCCACCCCCAGCTGTTTCACCCGAGCACGTGACTGCTAGGGTGGACTCGTCCGAGGAGGAGGCTACACGGACTCCGTTCCACGAGCCTCCGGTCCACGGGTCTTGGGCCCACAAGCCTCGGGTCGACTGGCCTTCGGCCCATGAGAGTTCGGCCCACGAGACCCCGGAGGAGCACATGTCCGGATGGGGTACCTGGCCGGATCAGCCCGAGGAGCCGAGTGGCAATGCTGATGATGGCAGGTAGCCGACTGATATTGAGGAGGAGGGGGGCACCGTCTACCAGCAGGTGCTACACGGCTCCCATCCGTGCCGGCGACCCGCGAGCAGAGGTGGTTGATTTTCCCTGATGGGGAGAGGTACGTAAGTGCATTTAATATTTTTGTACCTTCTGCATTCACGTTTCTTCAAATAACTAATGTGTTGGCCTTGTCATGCTCCAGGGGTTGGGACCACCATCATAGTGTCTGTCGGGACCCCGATTCCAAGTCACACCGATCTAGCCTGTAACACCTCATATCACTTTGCGGCCTCACGCACGGTACTCCCACGGGTGTCGCCTTACCATGGCCCGGGACCGTTTGCGCCTTTTGGCTCACGTATATGACAATGTCGCTAGCATCCATATGACAGAGAACCCGGGCCGACATGGCTAGTCGTGAACCCAAAGCGGCACTAACGTATGGGGACAGGTATACATGAATCAACATCGAACGTGTCGGTCAGCAGCGTGCGAATCCGGGCTGTAGCACTGGGCTAACAGGACTCCGGGAACCCGGGCTGTAGCAGGCTAGGCAGGACTCCGGATGTCACCGCGTGACATTTCCCCGAAGGGACAGACACAGGAACAATATGAAACACATGCCGGCCAGTCAAGTGTCCAGAGCAGTAGTGCTGGGCTAGCAGGACTCCGGTGAACCGGGCTGTAGCGGACTACTATGGCTCAAGGAGGCACTAGACTACATTTCCCCATAAGAGAGGCTGCTAAGGATAGACAACTAGATTGTCGGATCCCACACATACCAAGCATTTCAATCATACACACAATATGCTCGATATGTGCAAATACAACATGGCATCACAACAAGACTCTACGACTCAGAGTATTTATTCATTAGGCTCCGAAGAGCCAGATATTACAAACATGGGTCTCATGACCCAACATTCAGAGCATACAAGTCAAAGCATATGCGGAAGCTTAACATGTCTGAGTACAGACATCTACAAATGAAAAAGGCTGAGAAGCCTGACTATTTACTAGATCCTGCCGAGGGCACAAGATCGTAGCTGAGGTATCAAGCTAAACGTCGAAGTCCACACGGGACTACTAGCGAGACTGACGTCTCTCTGCAAACATAAAATAAGCAAACGTGAGTACAAATGTACCCAGCAAGACTTACATCAGAACTATCTACATATGCATCGGTATCAACAAAAGGGGTGGTGGAGTTTAACTGCAGCAAGCCAGCTTTGACTCAGTGGCTAACCTGAACTACGACTGCAAGTAACTCTTTTGAGGTGGCGCACACGAGTCCACATATTCACCATATCAATACACCACTATGGATCCGCTCCCGTCTCCCTACGAGAACGCCATCCATAGCACTCACGCTTATCTTGCGCATTTTAGAGTATCCACTTTCACTTGTCTATGAACTGTTATAGGCAACCCAGAAGTCCTTTACCGTGGACATGGCTATTCGAATAGATCATATTAACCCTGCAGGGGTGTACTTCGTCACACACGCTCTCGCCACTTACCACCATGTACACGTCGTGTACCTCCGCAACCTTCAAGCGGAAGCCTGGCGAGGGAGTCGGCCACGACCTGACTAACCACACAAATCTCTCGTCCAGGTTTATCGCCTATTCGGGTTCCATCAGCAAGGAGATCCGGCCGGGGTGTCGCTCACGGCCCCAAACGACGTGTGCAGGGTTCCCGAGCCCACCATCCGGGTGCCACTCGGTACACCAGGCCACGTGTGCCTAGTCTGTCCCAAGCCCACCTGTACCGGGTGCCACTTGGTAGACTACTAACACTACCTACAAACACCAGAAACTAGTTGCAACTCCTGGACAGAGATCAGGTTGATTAATAAGTCGAGAGAGCTTGGAGCGCCCGGAGCCCAATGTGTGGTAGTAACTGTTCATGGATCACAAACACAGAACTCAGTTCCTGAGGACGGTTTCAATGAGACAACCCACCATGTACTCCTACATGGCCTCTCACCGCTACCTTTACCAAATCGTGTTCACACACTTAGCTCTCACACAGTAGGACATGTTCACAACTTTCCAATTCATTCCCGATGAATCAGAACTGACACAACTCTAAGCAATAGCAGGCATGACAAACAGGCATGAATGACTAGGCACATCAGGGCTCAAACAACTCCTACTCATGCTAGTGGGTTTCATCTATTTACTGTGGCAATGACAGGTCATGCAGAGGATAAAGGGGTTCAGCTACCGCAGCAAGTAACAGATGAATCGTTGTTGTCCTAATGCAGTAAAAGAGAGGAGGAGCGAGAGAGTGGGATTGTATCGGAATGAGCAAGGGGGTTTTGCTTGCCTGGCACTTCTGAAGATAACATTGAGTCTTCATTAGTGTCAACGATCACAACGTCGGAGCAGCGTCTACCGAGAGGGGACAATTACCGGCAAACAAGGAAAACCAATCAATGCAATGCAACAATATGATGCATGAATGTGACATGGCAATATGTTGTGAATTGAGCTAATGCAGCTAGCAACAAGTGCAAGGGAGTCCATTTGAACCAAGGGTTCAAATGCAAACTCTAGTTTGAGCATTTAAAATGCCATTTGAATGTTTTCACTTATACAGCAGGTATAAGTTTGTTTTCATGCAATGAAAGTAGCATAAATGGATAGATTGGATTTTTTTGATAATTTTTCATATATAAATTATTTGATTTGGAGCTACGGTTGAATTTCTATGAATTTTAGAAGTTTGCACTATTTTCTGAAATTTCCTGTATAAGAATAATTCCAGTAATTAAATTACTGCGTCAGCACTATGTCAGGATGACGTCAGCAAGTCAACAGCGGCTGGTCCAAGTCAAACCTGACCAGTGGGTCCCGCGTGCCAGTCTCTCAGTGCCTAATTAAGTTTACGTTTAAACTAAACTAACTTTTAACAGGGGCTGGCCCCACATGGCAGTGGCTAGGATTAGATTAGCAAGGTCATTAGTCTAATCAACTTGTGGTTAGGCCGGAGTTTAGCCGGCGGCGACAGCACGCACGGCGGAGGCTCACCGGAATTCCTCCTCCGGCGGCCTAAAGCGCGGCGGAGGGCATCTACGCGTTGCTCGTGCTCGTCCGCATTGAGCAGTGCAAGCAGCAGTGGCTAGGGCGGCCCGTAGCGATGGCAATGGCGACAAGTGCGGTGGCCGGAGCTCGGTGGTGCACGAGCGCAGGGCACGGCTCGCCCTCGAGGGAATCAAGTAGCTAGGCCGCATCTAGGGGGCCCTAGGAGCACGGTGGGCAGCACAGATGGGCGTGGTAAGCTCAGAGGTGAGCAGGAGGTCGGCCATGGCGGACGACGGCCTCGGGAGCTCGTGGGGCGGCGACTAGAGGAAGCTAGCGAGAGGGGAAGGTGAGGGGAAAAGCTCAGGGGCTCACGTTGATGTCGGTAGTGTGGTCGGTGGGCTCGGGGACGCGGAGACGGCGGCAAATCGACGGCGACGATCCTCGGTGGCCGAGGAGGGGAACGGCGGAGCTGGCGGCATCCAGGGCTTCCGGCGCCTTCCTTCTTGGCGAGGGAGGAAGAGGGGAATGAGGCAGGGCTTCCTGGTGCGTCGGCGAGGCGAGGGGAGCACGGTGGTCATGGCTACGGCGAGCGGCGCTCTCAGGTGCGTTCGGTGACGAGAGGAAGGGAGAGCAGAGGAGGAGGAGGGGTCCAGAGAGAGTGAGAGGGTCAGGGGTGTGCGTGGCGTCGCGGGAGGCGCCCAAGGCAACGAGGGGGCAGCCAGGCAGGGTGGAGGTGGCGCCCGCGTGCGGCGAGCATACGCCCTCCTGCCTACTGGCAGGAGGTTGAAGACGGTGCGGCGGCTGGGCTGGGCCAGCTACAGTGCTGGGCCAGGTGGGCTGTCAAGGAGGTAAGCCCAGGTGGGGTTTCTCTCTCTCTCCTTTTCTAATTCTGTTTTCTGTTTTCTATTTTCTGCAATTGTTTTGGCTTTATTAAAATGCCAGAGCATTTCCAAAAATCCTGATAATATTTGTGGGCACTGTTGAAATTATTCCCAACAGCCCTCAACTAGTTTCAGATTTATTAGAGCATTTAAAATATTTATAGGATTTAAATGCCCCAATTCAAATACAATATGAGTTAATTCAAAAATCCAGAAATGACCTAGAAATATGCTTATCATTTTGGCAGAGGTTTTTACCTTTATCAGAAATGATGAACATTTCCAAAGGCATTTTGGGATCATTGAAAATATTTCATTGTGATCCTACTTGGATTTCATTTGGTGCTAGGGTTTGAACATCCCCATTTCAAGTATAGGCAAAATTTAAACATGATGCACACATGAATCTAGCCTAGTGCATTGCCAGGAGTTAGGGATGTGACAGTGTCCGCCGGCCCAACTCCGTCCTTGGAGTTCTTTGCCGGCAAAACTTCCCGGGGTTTGTCATGTTGCCTAGTGAGGGTCGGCTTCCAAAGCTTGGATTGAGCTGGGAGCACTACTTGGCTGCCCCGGCCCCGCCGGATGAGATTATCGACGGTGTCTTGTGCGACACGAGGGCAGACATGGTGATCAGAAAGTTCTGGTAATTTCTCCTTTACACATTTAAAAATCTTCAACTAGCTAGTTATTAATTGTACTAATCAATATTGTCTCATTTGATTGCAGACATTCTACAGGTGTGAGGAGGGATACGAGGAGGACGCGGCACATGTTATCGAGAACGTCTGCAAGCGCCTACTACATAACTTACGGCACGAGGCTCGGGTGCAGGCTGTTCGAGACTACTACGCCTTGCGTGGTATCAAGAAGACCAAGCCGGCGTGCCGCGATAAGTTCCTGAGTAAGGAGCAGTACATGAAGGTAATTCTTAAGGCCTTCTACTTAAGTTCCTTCATTTAGTAATTCTTAGCCGTAGCGCTCAAGTTTCTATTTGCTAACTTAGGCGCCTCCGAGATGGTGTGCGGATCGGATGGATTGTTGGGAGGTGTTGGTCAATGAGTGGTGCTCAAAAGAATGGCTAGCCCTCCACAACGAGGCCAAGGACAAACGTGCCCAAATGGAAGGTGTGCCACACCATCAAGGCAGCTCCAACTTATATCAGTTTGGGCGGAACTGGGTATGTGGTTTGCTTCATGATTCATGCAATTCATTCATCATGCTAGCTTGAGCCCTTTAATTACTAATTTACATTGTTTCTCTCTTTCAGGCACGCCACAATAAGGTGGATAAGGTGCCAGAGGTGTACGACCTGTATGCCATGGCCCACACTGCCTCTTTCAAGAAAGTCAAGGCTTTCTCTCAGTCTGACCTCGATGATGCAAACAACTTCACCAACATCTCCTCCCACAACAAGCTCGTGAGATATAGAGATGAGGGGAAGGCGAGGAAAGGGGAGGACTTTAACCCGAGCCAGGGTCCCATTGATCCAGAGCTGGTGATGATATCTGGTGGCGGGAGGTCCCATGGCTCCATAGCCATTGGAGATGGACTTATCCGTTGTCCTAGAACTCTCCCGTAGATCAAGGCGCACCAGTCGAGCTCCGCTCCTGAGATAAGGCCTCGTGAACGGCCAATGCAACTCGCCATCAAGGTTAGTGATACGTACTCAGCTATCTTTCTCCATTACATTGTGTGCGGTTCCATCAATGATTACAAATGGTCATGTGAGTGGTGTTGCAGGCTGCTATACAGAGTGAGAGAGATAGAACGGAGAAACTTCTGGGGGAGGCGGCGGAGAGGCAGCGGGAGTTGGAGGAGAGGACGACAAAGATGATGGAGGAGGAGAGGGCACGGAATGACATGCAGGCAAGGGCCATGTACGAGCTCCTTGTGGTAAGTTTCTTCTGCAGATTAGCCAAAACATTCATGTAGTGTTTGTCTCATTACTAACTAGTATGACTGAGTCGTCAGAACCAAATGTGCAGTCTGTGTGCGAGAAGACCGGTCAGACCGCCCCGCCGATGCCAGTGACTGCTCCTGGGACCACTGTGAGTTTAATTTGAATGGACATTACTTGCTAGTCTTAACATTTGAGTGTCATCATGCTAACAAGACATTGGAAATGATCTTTGGTGCAGCGTAACTCCAGACAAGCATCACACGATCCTTCTCCAGCTACCGACACGAGCCAGCCCGCTCCTACACCTCCTGTATCATGGTAAGTTTATCTAGTGTGTTGCTTAACACATGCATAAAGACCTAGACTTAGCTTTATTTCCTCCAATGCTTACCATAATGACCTAGACATAGCTTCTTCTCCTCCAAAATGACTTAAGAAGCTTACTGACCTCCAAAACCATCCATTTTACCTAAGTTAGCTCTAAAACGATCTGTACTTAGCTTACTTATGTCAAAAATTGCATAATTAGCTTAGTTAGCTCATAAACGATCCATTTTACCTAAGTTAGCTCTAAAATGACCCATTTTACCTTCGTTAGCTTATAAATGATCCAGTTCATCCAAGTTATCTAAAAAATGACCCATTTTACCTAGATTAGCTCCTAAATGATCCATTTTACCTACGTTAGCTTTAAAATGACCCATTTCACCTAGGTTAACTCCAAAATGACCCATCTTACCTAGGTTATCTCATAAACGATCCATTTCAATTAATTTAGCTCATAAACGATCCATTTCACCAAGTTAGCTCAAAAACGATCCATTTCACCTAAATTAGCTCTTAAATGATCCATTTCACCTAAGTTAGCTCAAAAAGATCCATTTCAACTAAATTAGCTCATAAATGATCCATTTCACCTAAGTTAGCTCAAAAAGATCCATTTCAACTAAGTTAGCTCATAAATGATCCATTTCACCTAAGTTAGCTAAAAAACGATCCATTTCACCTTAGTTACCTAAAAAATGATCCATTTGACCTTAGTTAGCTCATAAACGACCCATTTCAACTAAGTTAGCTCATAAATGATCCATTTCACCTTAGCTAGCTCATAAACGACCCATTTCAACTTAGTTAGCTCATATATGATCCATTTCACGTAAGTTAGCTCATAAATGACATACTCTTCTTGTTCTAGTCTTCTTCTTGTTCTACTCTTCTTGTTCTAGTCTTCTTCTTGTTCTACTCTTCTTGTTCTAGTCTTCTTGTTCTAGTCTTCTTATTCTAGTCACCTATTTCTAACTTTCTTATTTTGCCATTTTGCAGATTTCATTCACTTCATGGAAGCTAGCTTGCTATGGAGTGCTTGTTTATGTATGGATGGAACTTGTTTATGTATGAATTGATTGATGGAACTTGCTTATGTAATATGTATGGATGGAACTTGCTTATGTATGAATGGATTGAACTTGCTTATGTATGAATGTATGGAACTTATGTGCTGGATATATGTGATATGAATGCCTGTGAAATATATCTATATATGTCATATATATTTGTTGTGAAAATTGTTGGATTTAATAAAAAACAGAAAAAAGAGCCAATATGCAGGCTCTTTGCCGTCTGCCACCGACGGCAACGGGCTCTTTGCCGTCTGCCGCGGACGGCAAAGAAGCCACGTGGCATCCAGCTGTGCTTCCTGGGAGCTGACCCATTTGGTCAGTTTGCCTACAGTGGCAGACGGCAAAGAGTAAACAATTTTGCCGTCAGCGGCGGACGGCAAAGGCCTGCCATGTAGTGACGTGTAGATGAAATCATACGGCGGACGGCAAAGACACTAGAAAGTTTGCCGTCTGCCGCGGACGGCAAAGGCCTGCCGTTAGCCGCCCGGAAGCAGACGGCAAAGTAGCTCTTTACCGTAGCCTACTTTGCCAGAGCCTTTTGCCGTCCGCGGCTGACGGCAAAGGTCTTTGCCGTCCGCCGTTCATGCCTTTGCCGTCCGCCGTGGCAGACGGCAATATAGCCGATTCTTGTAGTGTTACCATCATTATTGTTCGACTTCCGGAAGAGGCGAAGAGCCAAGCGCAAGGTCACCTGCTAACCTAGTACAATATACTATAGCCAAAGCTGGTCCACCTTTTTAGAGTAGGTTAATTAATATAGGCAGCTCTTGCAGGGGCACGTCATTTAGAGCAAGTACACTCCTCGTAGGAACTTAAAACGCAGGAATAGGAAAAATAAAGGATTGGAGTGGCATGTCCACTTGAATCCCATAGCATTAACACAGTGTTCCCCTAAAAAAACAGAGTGTTTGACATAGGAAAAACAAAGGAAGTGAAACAAAAGTTGAAGTGGATGCTAGATGGCCTATTAAGACATGATTTCATAGGAAAAAAATCCTATAGCATCCTATCCTATGAATCAAACGACCAATGTAGGAAAATTACGAGGGGGGTCTCTCCAACAGTGTTCCTTGGCTTGCAGCTAGCATCACGGTGGTCGAACTTGGAATCATTCATCTAGTACACGTGGCATCTCAGATCAGGACACAAGGTGATGTACACCATCAAGGTCAGCAGGTCCTAATGGAAGTATGATAAGTGGTATTATGCATGTCAACTAGACTTTTTCGATGATGTGGCACACAATTAAATGAGGAAAGAGAGGGTGTAGTATAATATCATGATATCGTATCATATAAAATTTTGTACTACTTTGTGTCATGCATGGAAATTAATAAGGCAACCTAAGATACTAACTTATGATAGTATGCATTACTGACGTAGTATCATACACTAGTATAATATGCATGATAGTAGTATATGATACTCACCATTACGACCAAGGATAATGTTGTCCTCAAAGCCGGACGTACACGGTCAAGGTCCACGGTCAAGGGGGTCAGGGCGGACGCGACCTCTCACTGCATCCGCCATTTGTAGCGGTGCGCCGGCCGAGGGCGCCGCCCACTACACTCCGAGCTGTACTCACCGTTGTGGGAAACCATCGCCACCTATGGCGCCATGAGCCCCTTGTGGTTCGGCAGGGGGGATGAGGACATTGCACAAAGAGAGGAGGGACGTAGCGCAGCACGACAGAGACCACGCGAGCAGTTTTACCCAGGTTCGGGGTGCCACGAGGCGTTAAACCCTACTCCTGCTTTGGTGGATTTATGGTGGATTGCGGTGGAAACACAGCGCTCTAGCCCAGCAGGGTTGCCTCGAGGCGGGGGCAGCTACGAGTGTATGAGTGTACAAGAGTCCGAATCCTTTCCATGGTTGCCACGGGCCTCCTTTTATAGAACAAGGGGTCACCATAATGGCAAATTAGTCATTGTGCACTAATTATATAGCAAACAGTGCTAGCATACCTATCTGCACGGGTGTCATTTGGGGGTGATTTCCATAGGAAGTGGCTGCATGTGGCAAGAAACATCCACTTAGTCACTCGGGAGCTTGAGACCGCATCAATCGATGAGTTGCATCACTATGAGGTGGAGCGGTGAAGCCTTGGCGGGGTATTTTGCCTTCGTTGGGCCCGGCAGGCCTGCAAGGACGATCTGGAGGCTTGTCTCCGGGTAACCATGACCTCGCCAGGTGTAACTCCCATGATGCGGCAATATCTCCCACGTGTCGAGGCACGACTTAGAGGCATAACCGCATGGTGGTTTTGTCGCAAGAAGGGTCATCTTCACACAATCCCATGTAATGAACAAGAATGGGATAAAGAGAGTTGGCTTACAATCGCCACTTCACACAATACTTAAGTAAATCATACATCTTCCAAATACACACATAGACTAACTACGGTCAAAAACAAAATGAAAAGAAGATAACCCCAAATGCTAGATCACCGATCGTCCCAACTGGGCTCCACTACTGATCATCAGGAAACGAAAACATAGTAACGAACAAGGTCCTAATCGAACTCCCACTTGAGCTCGGATGCGTCACCTGCACTGGTATCATCGGCACCTACAACTGTTTGGTAGTATATGTGAGTCACGAGGACTCAGCAATGTCAAAACCCGCGAGATCAAGACTATTTAAGCTTATGGGTAGGATAGGGCAAAGAGGTGGAGCTGCAGCAAGCACTAAGCAAATATGGTGTCTAACATACGCAAATAAGAGCAAGAAGAGAAGCTACGCAATTGTCGAGAAGCTAGAAGGGATCAAGAAGTGATCCTGAAACTACATACGTTCATACATAACCCAAACCGTGTTCACTTCCCGAACTCCGCCGAAAAGAGACCATCACGGCTACACACGCGGTTGATGCATTTTAATTAAGTCAAGTGTCAAGTTCTCTACAACCGGACATTAACAAATTCCCATCTGCCACATAACCGTGGGCACGGCTCGCGAAAGTTTATACCCTGCAGGGGTGTCCCAACTTAGCCCGTCACAAGCTCTCACGGTCAACGAAGGATATTCCTTCTCCCGGGAAGACCCGATCAGACTCGGAATCCCGGTTACAAGACATTTCGACACTGGTAAAACAAGTCCAGCAAAACCACCCAAATGTGCCGACAAATCCCGATAGGAGCTGCACATATCTCATTCTGAGGGCACACCGGATGAGCAATCCGTACAACTAAAACCAGACCTCAAGTTTCCCCGAGGTGGCGCTGCAAAGGGCTCTAGTTTGGACCAACACTCAGAGGAGCACTGGCCCGGGGGGGTTAAAATAAAGATGGCCCTTGAGTCTGCAGAACCCAAGGGAAAAAAGCTTAGGTGGCAAATGTTAAAACCAAGGTTGGGCCTTACTGGAGGAGTTTTATTCAAAGCGAACCGTCAAGGGGGTCCCATAACCCCAACCGCGTAAGGAACACAAAATCAAGGAACATAACACCGGTATGATGGAAACTAGGGCAGCAAGAGTGGAACAAAACACTAGGCAGAAGGCCGAGCCTTCCACCCTTTACCAAGTATATAGATGCATTAATTAAAATAAGAGATATTGTGATATCCCAACATAATCATGTTCCAACATGGAACAAACTTCATCTTCACCTGCAACTAGCAACGCTATAAGAGGGGCTGAGCAAAGCGGTAACATAGCCAAACAACGGTTTGCTAGGAAGGTGGGTTAGAGGCTTGGCATGGCAATATGGGAGGCGTGATAAACAAGTGGTAGGTAGCGCGACATAGCGATAGAACGAACGACTAGCAAGCAAAGATAGAAGTGATATCGAGGGTAATGGTCATCTTGCCTGAGATCCCGCAAGGAAGAAGAATGAGTCCATGAAGACACACGGATGTAGTCGAACGGATCTTCACAAACGCAACGTAACCAGAACTATCGAGAAGAAGTACACCCAGAAAAGAAGCAAACAACATGGTAAACCAACGAGCATAAGCATGGCATGATGCACAAACAAAGGACGATGCATGTCCAGTTTAAAGAGGCATGGCATGGCAAAGTGCACAAACAATACTACAAGTTAAGTGGAGCTCAATATGCAACGAGTTCCCTATTGACGAAACACCACATTCAAGTTATTTAGTTCGCTCTCGTTTATGAACCCAACAATGTTAAATGTTGATTACCATGGCAAGAGGTGAAGCATAAGTAAACTAACTATTTAGGCAAGTTTAAATATGACCGGAACAACAAGTAACAATTCCAGAAAATCCTCATATGCATATTTCGAATTTGCTACTGTTCTGCCCTAAACACAATTTTAATGTTGTTAAGCAGCAAAATGAAGTGCACCATGTTAAACTAGGCATTTTTCTACCGCATTTATTTATAAAGTTTATTTAAAATGACGCTACGGTTATTTAGTTATGAAATAAAACATTTTAACATGGCATTTATGCAAATTAAAGAAAACAACAATTTAACCATTTTAAACATGGATGAAAGCAGCGTATTATGAAACTAGATGAAATTCTAAGAATTTTACATATATAAATTATTTACATATGATGCATGGTTAATTAGTTATTACATGCCTGAACATCAGGGTTTTTCTGTAAAACTGCACTCTTTGGATAAATAGCTAAAAAACGCTGCGACAGGAAAAAAACATAACGGGCCGAAACTGCTGGACTGGGCCGGACTGGTGAGCACTGGAACTGGGCTGCTCGCCTAGCGGCCAGATATGGCTGGGCCGAACGAGGAAGAGAAGGGCCGGCCCAGGGGATGGAGTTGACCGGTCCACTGGCACTGGGACGGGGTCAACACGGGCGAGCGAGGCAGCGGTTGCGGGCGCGGCCGTCTGTTTGACAGGAAGCAGAGCTGCGGCGTCGGGGATCTCCGGCGCGGCGGCGAAGGACGGAGGGCGACTCCAGCGGCGGATGAAGCAGAGGAGGCCAAGGCATCATGGCAGGGGCGCGTGCAGGGACTTGTCAAGGTCCCCCGGGAAGCAGAGCAGCGGCGCGACATAGAGGAGCAGCAGAGGAACTTGGCGCAGTAGCGGAGAAGCTTCAGGGCAGCGGCTTGGTTCGAAGATGGACTTGGCGCGGGCGATTTGGTGGTCAGGGACGGCGCGGAGGCAGAGGATCCGGGCAGGGGACGACGTTCTCTGGCGAGGTGCCAGTGAGCGTCATGCTCGTTCCCGAGCGGAGGACGAAGTTGAGGGACTTGGCGCGGGGCGGCTGTCTGTTGGAAATATGCCCTAGAGGCAATAATAAAATGGTTATTATTGTATTTCCTTGTTCATGATAATTGTCTGTTGTTCATGCTATAATTGTATTAACTGGAAATCGTAATACATGTGTGAATACATAGACCACAACATGTCCCTAGTAAGCCTCTAGTTGACTAGCTCGTTGATCAATAGATGGTTATGGTTTCCTAACCATGGACATTGGATGTCATTGATAACGGGATCACATCATTAGGAGAATGATGTGATGGACAAGACCCAATCCTAAGCATAGCACAAGATCGTGTAGTTCGTTTGCTAGAGCTTTTCTAATGTCAAGTATCATTTCCTTAGACCATGAGATTGTGCAACTCCCGGATACCGTAGGAATGCTTTGGGTGTACCAAACGTCACAACGTAACTGGGTGGCTATAAAGGTGCACTACAAGTATCTCCGAAAGTGTCTGTTGGGTTGGCACGAATCGAGACTGGGATTTGTCACTCCGTATGACGGACAGGTATCTATGGGCCCACTCGGTAATGCATCATCATAATGAGCTCAATGTGACTAAGGAGTTAGCTACGGGATCATGCATTACGGTACGAGTAAAGTGACTTGCCGATAACGAGATTGAACAAGGTATTGGGATACCGACGATCGAATCTCGGGCAAGTAACGTACCGATTGACAAAGGGAATTGTATACGGGATTGATTGAATCCTCGACATCGTGGTTCATCCGATGAGATCATCGTGGAACATGTGGGAGCCAACATGGGTATCCAGATCCCGCTGTTGTTTATTGACCGGAGAGTCGTCTCGGTCATGTCTGCATGTCTCCCGAACCCGTAGGGTCTACACACTTAAGGTTCGGTGACGCTAGAGTTGTAGAGATATTAGTATGCGGTTAACCGAAAGTTGTTCGGAGTCCCGGATGAGATCCCGGACGTCACGAGGAGTTCCGGAATGGTACGGAGGTAAAGATTTATATATGGGAAGTCCTATTTTGGCCACCGGAAAATGTTCGGGATTTTTCGGTATTGTACCGGGAAGGTTCTAGAAGGTTCCGAAGTGGGGCCCACCTGCATGGGGGGCCCACATGAACGTGGGTAGTGGGGGCAAGGACCCACACCCCTGGTCAAGGCGCACCAAGATCCCACCTTAGAAGGAATAAGATCATATCCTGAAGGGATAAGATCAAGATCCCTAAAAAGGGGGGATAACAATCGGTGGGGAAGGGAAATGATGGGATTTCTTCCCCCCACTTTCCCCAACGCCCCAATGGACTTGGAGGGCAATAAACCAGCCCCCTCCACCCCTATATATAGTGGGGAGGCGCATGGGAGCAGCACCCCAAGCCCTGGCGCCTCCCCCCTCCCGTGACACCTCTTCCTCCTAGCTTGCGCTTGGCGAAGCCCTGCCGGGATCCCGCTACTTCCACCAACACGCCGTCGTGCTACTGGATCTCCATCAACTTCTCCTCCCCCCTTGATGGATCAAGAAGGAGGAGACGTCCCCGCTCCATATGTGTGTTGAACGCGGAGGTGCCGTCCGTTCGGCGCTAGGATCATCGGTGATTTGGATCACGACGAGTACGACTCCATCAACCCCGTTCTCTTGAACGCTTCCGCGCGCGATCTACAAGGGTATGTAGATGCACTCCCCTCCCTCTCGTTGCTAGATGACTCCATAGATTGATCTTGGTGATACATAGAAAATTTTAAATTTCTGCTACGTTCCCCAACACTGTCCCCGTGGCATCGGAGGCCGGCAGACGACGGGAAAATGGGCAGAGACAGCGGCTCCGAGGCGGAGGAGAGGAAGCGCGGGCGTGAGCTGGAACTCTGAGTGTCGATGAAGCCTGAGGCAGGCGACTCGACGCTGGCTGGAGGCCGACACAGTCTCGGTCAACGCGGCAACAGGATGCGGGCGAGGCCAGGGACGACAGCGGCTGCGGCAACTCCTGTTGAGGAAAAGACAGAGGTCCGAGAGGTTAGAGACCGGAGGGAAAGGGAGATTCTGGGAGGGAGGAGAAGAAGGTAGGGCAAGCGGCGGCACTGGCCTAGTGCGGCGGAGAGGAGGCCGTCGGGGAGGCGCTGGAGGTGCTGGCTGGTGGGTGGCTGAAGACGAGTTGGATCTGGATCGGGAGGATCCCAAGGTAGATGGTGAGTTGGTGGTGGCAGTGGACACGGGATGGATGGGACAGATCCCCTAGGTTTTAGGGTTTGGTCTCAAATTAGAATACGGGTGGACTATATATATGAAAAAGGAGAAGAGTCTAGATCATCCGATCAAAATCTGACGGGCGAGAATAAATATGTAGGGAAGTTCAAATAATAGACCGAAGATGTTTTAGGGATATTTGGGGATTATCCGGACCAATCGGTCACGACTGCCCGGGTCAGGTCCGGAGGAGTTTCGGATGCAGGCGAGGGGTCGATGCACTGAGCAAAGAGACTCCGGTTTAGGCATAAGGGAAAACGAAGAACAAGGATGGTCTCGGAACAGTCAACGAAAGCAAGGGGGGACACGACAACTACGAACGGATGCAAGTTTTATGAAAACATGCGGATGCAATGCACGTGATGCTATGATGAAATGCAACAAACAAATAAACACACAACTGACACACAAAACATGGAAGGCAACCGGAGCGTCGCTCTTGGGGCGTCACAACACTCCTCCACTTACAAGAGATCTCATCCCGAGATCTAAGGATGGCACCGGAGAGAAGGGGAAGAGGAAGCGGTAAAGCAAAGTTGCTTGTCTGACAAACGAATGTCACCAAAGAACCTTGAGAGGTTGAACAAATTGAAAGAAAGAATACAATGGAGATGAGCGAGATTGCAAGCACTCCGTTAGCAAAGAGGAACAAAGAACATGATGAGAACCAAGAGCTTAGGGGACAAGATAGATTTTGAAGCCACTCCGGTTAAAACGAGATGAGAAAGGAAGAATTTGGGCAGCACTCCGACTGTAAATAGAAGGAATTGAACATGATCTTGACAAGATGAGAGGATACTTGATGAAATCAACAGCACACCAGCTCCGAAACTATTGAGAGAATGGCACAAGGGGTAAGAAAGATTTCAGACAGCACTCTGGTTGAGGAAGGAGGCAAAACTTGATAAGATGAGAGAGCTCGAATGAAAACACGACACTCCGGCTAAATGGAAAAAGCAAGGAATGAAGGACGAAAGAATGCAGGCAACACTCTGGTAGAAAAGAGATGCAAGTCTTCATAAGATGAAAATAACTTGAAGAGATGGCACAACACTCCGGTTAAATGGATTTGCAAGGAAAAGTACATGATCTTCACAATTCGAGATGATGAGTGAAGGGAGCAACATCACCATGCATCCGGAAGAAAGAATAGAAGATTGATCATTGGCAAAAAAGAATGGAGAAGAAAATGCCAACTTCTACCACAAATGAGCTTGGAAAGCACCCTTCCAAGAAGGTTATAATGGAGTAGTTGGAAAATCAACAACGAAAAGAACAAGCTTGTTGTGGGCTTATGGAACACATCTCATAATTATGAGGTGACAACCCGCCACTGAAGGAAACAGTTGATTGGATTGAGATCAACAAGGAGATGAAAACTTCTTCACCCAGATGAGAAGGAGAAAACTGGATCATTGATAAGCACCACAATAGCAACATTCCTTAGAGAAGGCTTTAGGTGATATATAACCCAAGATAACTCCAAGGAAGAAAATGATGGGTTTAAATATCTCATTCTTGATAACTTGTGAATCATGAAACACGAAGGGAAATTATCAAGAATGACATAACACCATTTCAAAAGATAAGGTAGAAAGAATTGCACTTGAATGCAAGATGAAGAATGCTTGAACTCCTCAAAATAAAACATGTCTTGAACACCATGTTTATTTAAGAGTATAGCTTGGCGGATCATAACTCCAAGAGAAATCTTGACGAACAATTGAAGAATGAAAGGAATCCTTGATGAACCACCATGTAGAGCCTCCATGAAGAACTCTGGTAATAAAAGGATGATAAAAAGAAAGAGAAATTGAGAACACAAGGTGAACCTTGCAATGATTTAGATGGAGCTTCGCGACGAGATAATGCGGAAAACTTGGAACTCCGGAAAAGAAATTATGCAACACTAGAACCGAGAATTACTTCATCCTGAACAAACTCAGAAGGAAGGGATAAAACACTTGGATGAAACAATAATAAGAATTAGGTTATGCGTATCCTTCACCAATTTAAATTGATGACAAGTAACGGATTTGGCGTACTACTTATTCTCGTAGAAAGGATTGAGAGAAATATAGCGTAAGCTTGAAGAAGGTCTTCAACGATCCACCGGTAGGATTGGAAAGAACGAATGAAATGATACGATAATAAAGGAATAGGAATGTTGAACAAACCACCGGTAGGATTATGAGAGAACAAACGAATAGATCTGGTAACAAGGAAGAGGAATCTCGAACGCACCATCGTAAGAATTGAAAAAGAACGAAGAAAAGATGAACTTGTAGCTTCCTTAGCATCTTCCTGAGAATCAGCAGATAAGAACGTTGAAGGAAAAGAATGGAGAGACTTCCCATCAACAAAAGGATACTTGATTAAGAAATCTGAGTCCTTGAAAAAAAGGGTGGGAGGGCGGGAAAACAAAGGCAACTTGGGACGGATGAAACAAACAACGTTGGGAAAACTGAGAGGTGATCTGGCGAATGTTGAAATGATCGGATCCACTTGAAGAGAAGCACGCCGGTTCGAAAGAATTGGGATGACAATCTCGATGATCAAGAAGGATTACCACTCTCATAGAAATATGAGAACACTGCTTAGGAAAGGTATGGAATCAACACTTGACATCGAAGCCACTCGAATACCACAAACCAAAACAAAACAAAGGATTTGGCTTGCAGAATAAGCCGGAATAAATACATATGGTAGAGATTTACCCAATCCCATATCATGCATCTGTTGGAAAGATATTCTAGGAGCTACTTGAATTCCCACCTATAAACTCCAGAAACTTTCTGGTTATGCAATCTGGTGTTGGGGATCCAGGGGAAGCAATATATCTCACGCAATTCTAACAATCCCTACATCCAGCTGTATCCATCCGTCAACACATAACCAAGAAAACTCCGGAAATCGTGTACCTCAACCTTCGAAAAGCATCCGTTATACGAGTTATGGCAATACTACCGAACTCCCGCCCCAATACTGGGTGGCGTCGAGGTTATCTCACCAACAACTGCATAAAAGAGATTTTCGATGTCGGCGAAAAACTCAGGTATTCCAGAACTGCAATGATAAAATTGTGACGACAACACCTCGGAGCTCAACTACCCGGGACACTCCCACAACCCCTAAATGTCAGGAGGCACCAAGAACAACGTTCTCGTCACAAGAATATCGGGACGATCCCAAGAAACCCGCGTGATCCTAAAAAAAATTAGTGAAATTTGAGGAGAGGAAAGTCAAAACATCTACGTCAGGAGACCTCACCAGAGCGACGAAGGGACTGAGGAGTAAAAAGAACCCTACTCTCCGATATATATAATCCTAAGACTCAAAACATTTTGTTCTAGACTCAACAACGTCAGCGATTCGATTAAGCAGGGGGCTCCTAAGACGGGGATGGCTCTGATTACGAACTTGTAACACCCACGATGCGGCTATATCTCCCACGTGTCGAGGCACGACTTAGAGGCATAACCACATGGTGGTTTTGTCGCAAGAAGGGTCATCTTCACACAATCCCATGTAATGAACAAGAATGGGATAAAGAGAGTTGGCTTACAATCGCCACTTCACACAATACTTAACTAAATCATACATCATCCAAATACACACATAGACCAACTATGGTCAAAAACCAAATGAAAAGAAGATAACCCCAAATGCTAGATCCCCGATCGTCCCAACTGGGCTCCACTACTGATCATCAGGAAACGAGAACATAGTAACGAACAAGGTCCTCGTCGAACTCCCACTTGAGCTCGGATGCGTCACCTGCACTGGTATCATCGGCACCTGCAACTGTTTGGTAGTATCTGTGAGTCACGAGGACTCAGCAATCTCAAAACCCTCGAGACCAAGACTATTTAAGCTTATGGGTAGGATAGGGTAAAGAGGTGGAGCTGCAGCAAGCACTAAGCAAATATGGTGGCTAACATACGCAAATAAGAGCGAGAAGAGAAGCTACGCAACGGTCGAGAAGCTAGAAGTGATGAAGAAGTGATCCTGAAACTACTTACGTTCATACATAACGCAAACCGTGTTCACTTCGTGAACTCCGCCGAAAAGAGACCATCACGGCTACACACGCGGTTGATTCATTTTAATTAAGTCAAGTGTCAAGTTCTCTACAGCCGGACATTAACAAATTCCCATCTGCCACATAACCGCAGGCACGGCTCGCGAAAGTTTATACCCTGCAGGGGTGCCCCAACTTAGCCCGTCATAAGGTCTCACGGTCAACGAAGGATATTCCTTCTCCCGGGAAGACCCGATTAGAGTCGGAATCCCGGTTACAAGACATTTCGACAATGGTAAAACATGTCCAGCAAGACCCACCGAATGTGCCGACAAATCCCAATAGGAGCTGCACATATCTCATTCTGAGGGCACACCGGATGAGCAATCCATACAACTAAAACCAGACCTCAAGTTTCCCCGAGGTGGCACTGCAAAGGGCTCTAGTTTGGACCAACACTCAGAGGAGCACTGGCCCAGGGGGTTAAAATCAAGATGACCCTTGATTCTGCAGAACCCAAGGGAAAAAGGCTTAGGTGGCAAATGTTAAAACCAAGGTTGGGCCTTGTTGGAGGAGTTTTATTCAAAGCGAACTGTCAAGGGGGTCCCATAACCCCAACCGCGTAAGGAACGCAAAATCAAGGAACATAACACCGGTATGGCGGAAACTAGGGCGGAAAGAGTGGAACAAAACACCAGGCATAAGGCCGAGCCTTCCACCCTTTACCAACTATATAGATGCATTAATTAAAATAAGAGATATTGTGATATCCCAACATAATCATGTTCCAACAAGGAACAAACTTCATCTTCACCTGCAACTAGCAACGCTATAAGATTGGCTGAGCAAAGCGGTAACATAGCCAAACAACGGTTTGCTACGAAGGTGGGTTAGAGGCTTGGCATGGCAATATGGGAGGCATGTTAAACAAGTGGTAGGTAGCGCGACATAGCGATAGAACGAACGACTAGCAACCAAAGATAGAAGTGATATCAAGGTTAATGGTCATCTTGCCTGAGATCCTGGAAGGAAGAAGAACGAGTCCATGAAGAAGACACACGGATGTAGTCGAACGGATCTTCACAAACACAACGTAACTGGAACTATCGAGAAGAAGTACACCCGGAAAAGAAGCAAACAACATGGTAAACCAACACGCATAAGCATGGCATGATGCACAAACAATGAATGATGCATGTCCGGTTTAAAGAGGCATGGCATGGCAAAGTGCAGAAACAATACTAAAAGTTAAGTGGAGCTCAATATGCAACGGGTCGCATATTGACGAAACACCACATTCAAGTTATTTAATTCGCTCTCGTTTATGTACCCAACAATGTTAAATGTTGATTAACATGGCAAGAGGTGAAGCATAAGTAAACTAACTATTTAGGCAAGTTTAAATGAGGCCGGAACAAAAAGTTACAATTCCGGAAAATCCTCATATGCATATTTCGAATTTGCTACTCTTCTGCCCTAAACACAATTTTAATGTTGTTAAGCAGCAAAATGAAGTGCACCATGTTAAACTAGGCATTTTTCTACCCCATTTACATATAAAGTTTATTTAGTTATGAAATAAAACATTTTAACATGGCATTTATGCAAATTAAAGCAAACAGCAATTTAACCATTTTAAACATGGACGAAAGCAGCATATTACGAAACTAGATGAAATTCTAAGCATTTTACATATATAAATTATTTACATATGATGCATGGTTAATTAGTTATTACATGCATGAACATGAGGGTTTTTCTGTAAAACTGCACTCGCTGGATAAATAGCTAAAAAATGCTGGAACAGGAAAAAAAACATAACGGGCCGAAACTGCTGGACTGGGCCGAACTGGTGAGCGCCGGAACTGGGCTGCTCACCTAGCGGCCAGATCTGGCTGGGCCAAACGAGGAAGAGAAGGGCCGGCCTAGGGGATGGAGTTGACCGGTCCACTAGCGCTGGGACGGGGTCAACACGGGCGAGCTAGGCAGCGGTTGCGGGCACGGCCCTCTGTTCGACAGGAAGCGGAGACGTGGCGTCGGGGATCTCCGGCGCGGCGGCGAAGGACGGAGGGCGATTCCGGCAGCGCAGGAAGCAGAGGAGGCCAAGGCGTCATGGCAAGGGCGCGTGCAGGGACTTGTCGAGGTCCCCCGGGAAGCAGAGCAGCGACGCGACATAGAGGAGCAGCAGAGGGACTTGGCGCAGTAGCGGAGAAGCTTCAGGGTGGCGGCTTGGTTCGAAGATGAACTTGGCGCAGGCGATTTGGTGGTCATGGACAGCACGGTGGCAGAGGATCCAGGCAGGGGACGACGTTCTCCGGCGAGGTGGTGGTGAGCGTCATGCTCGTTCCCGAGCGGAGGACGAAGCTGAGGGACTTGGCGCAAGGCGGCTGTCCCCGTGGCATCGGAGGCCGGCAGACGACGGGAAAACGGGCAGAGACAGTGGCTCCGAGGCGGAGGAGACGAAGCGCGGGCGCGAGCTTGAACTCCGAGCGTTGATGAATCTTGAGGCAGGCGACTCGACGCTAGCTGGAGGCCGACACAGTCTCAGTCAACGCGGCAACAGGGTGTGGGGGAGGCCAGGAACGACAGCGGCTGTGGCAACTCTTGTTGAGGAAAAGAGAGAGGTCCGAGAGGTTAGAGACCGGAGGGAAAGGGAGATTCTGGGAGGGAGGAGAAGAAGGTAGGGCGAGCGGCGGCACTGGCCTGGTGCGATGGAGAGGAGGCCGTCGGGGAGGCGCTGGAGGTGCTGGTTGGTGGGTGGCTGAAGACGAGGTGGATCTAGATCGGGAGGATCCCGAGGTAGATGGTGAGTTGGTGGCGGCAGCGGACACGGGATGGATGGAACAGATCCCCTTGGTTTTAGGGTTTGGTCTCAAATTAGAATAGGGGTGGACTATATATATGGAAAAGGAGAAGAGTCTAGATCACCCGATCAAAATTTGACGGGCGAGAATAAATATGTAGGGAAGTTCAAATAATAGACCGAAGATGTTTTAGGGATATTTGGGGATGATCCGGACCAATTGGTCACGACTGCCCGGGTCGGGTCCGGAGGAGTTTCGGACGCGGGCGAGGGGTCGATGCACTGAGCAAAGAGACTCCGGTTTAGGCAAGAGGGAAAACGAAGAACATTGTTGGTCTCGGAACGGTCAACGAAAGCAAGGGGGACACGACAACTATGAACGGATGCAAGTTCTTTGAAAACATGCGGATGCAGTGCACATGATGCTGTGATGAAATGCAACAAACAAATAAACACACAACTGACACGCAAAACATGGAAGGCAACCGGAGCGTTGGTCTTGGGGCGTCACACCAGGCTCGCCTGCCCAGCAAGGGAGGTTTTCCCTTAGTGGTGTCTTGCTCCCTTGGCTTGACTTAGTCTTCTTGATCCGCTCTCTGACTCCTCAAAGAGCTATCTTTTCGGCTTGGTCTGATCTTGGATGTTGCAATCTTGCTCTTAGGCCTGTGCACGGTCTGGGTAGCAGACCGAGGGTTTGTTCTACCGACAGGAGCCCCTGGGCCCGGCCCGAATGCGCTGTCGGGCGTTGTCGGGGTAGGCCCTATCTTCTGCACAGGCGAGAGGGTAGCAATTTCTTGTCCTTTGGGATCTTCTTTGCTTCTTCATTAACCTGAGCTCGAGTTAGTTTCCAGTTCTCCCGTGCGTCGCGTAACGCCAATTGCAGTGGGGGTGATAATGGGCCACGATCCGCAGGGTACCCATGTCCCATGTTCACGGGCGGGGAGGGGGGGGGGGGTAACCGCCACCCCATTACCTTTCCCGCTCCAAGTGCTTCTCCCACGCGTATCGCATGCACTGTGTAAGGCTGGTGGCTGATACGTCTCCAACGTATCTATAATTTTTGATTGTTCCATGCTGTTATATTATCATTATTGAATGTTTTACAATCATTTTATATCATTTTTTGCTACTATCCTATTGACATAGTGCCAAGTGCCAGTTGATGTATTTTGCATGATTTTACATCGCACGAAATCAATACCAAATGGAGTCCCAACACAGGGAAACTTTTTGTGGATTTTTTTGGACCAGAAGACATCCAGTGGGCCGGAGAAGCGCCTGGGGGGGTGCTCCGAGGGGAGCACAACCCACCAGGGCACGCCTGGAGGCCTAGGCACGCCGTGGTGGGTTGTGCCCACCTCGGGTGCCCCCCAGACCGCCTCTTTACTCTATAAATACCCCAATATTCCAGAAACCCGAGGGGAGTCGACGAAAATCAATTCCAGCCGCCGCAAGTTCCAGAAACACCAGATCCAATCTAGACACCATCACGGAGGGGTGCATCATGTCCATTGGTGCCTCTCCGATGATGCGTGAGTAGTTCTTTGTAGATCTACAGGTCCTTAGTAGCTAGATGGCTTCCTCTCTCTCGCTTGATTCTCAATACAATGGTCTCTTAGAGATCCATATGATGTAACTCTTTATGCGGTGTGTTTGTTGGGATTAGATGAACTTTGTGTTTATGATCAGATCTATCTTTTTATCCATGAAAGTTATTTGATTCTTCTTTGATCTCTTATATGCATGATTGCTTATAGCCTCGTATTTCTTCTCCGATATTTGGTTTTTTTGGCAACCTTGATCTATTTATCCTGCAATGGGAACATGTGCTTTGTGATGGGTTCGATCTTACGGTGCTTGATCCCAGTGACAGAAGGGGAACCGACATGGATGAATCGTTGCCATTAAGGATAACAACATGGGGTCTATTTCTACATAAATAGATCTTGTCTAGATCATGTCATCGTTCTTATTTCATTACTCCGTTTCTCCATGAACTTAATACACTAGATGCATGCTGGATAGCGGTCGATGTGTGGAGTAATAGTAGTAGATGCAGGCAGGAGTCGGTCTACTAATCTTGGACGTGATGCCTATATAATGATCATTTCCTGGATATCATCATGATTATTTCATGTTCTATCAATTGCCCAGCAGTAATTTGTTTACCACGTTTGCTATTTTTCTCGAGAGAAGCCACTAGTGAAAACTACGACCCCTGGGTCTCTTCTTTAATATATTTGCCTTCACGATCTATTTTCCTTTGCATTTATTTTCAGATCTATTAAGCTAAAAATACAAAAATATCTTGCTTCACTTTATTTTATTTGGCGTTCGATCTATAAATATTTACAACTCTCTCACGTCCATGTGCCAATTTCTGGCGCCGTTACCCGAAAGGGATTGGCAACCCCTTCAACACGTCGGGTTGCGAGTATTTGTTATTTGTGTGCAGGTCATGTTTACGTAGTGTTGCTTGGTTCTCCTACTGGTTTGATAACCTTGGTCTCATCACTGAGGGAAATACCTACCGTCGCTGTGCTGCATCATCCCTTCCACTTTGGGGAAATACCGACGTAGTTCTAGCAGACATCAGTGGTGGATGGGGAGGGCGCAGGAATGAGCGCCATGGCAGAAAGCCAGGCATCATGGATTCGTGCAGGGGGTCGGCCTCGATGCTTCGAGCCGTTAATGGCAAGGCGGGAGCCGGACACGTTGAACGGGGCGGCTACCTTCATAGAAAAATCTAGCCCTCTGCCATGCTCACCTATAAAAGGGACGCGGGGCGAGGCGTTCCTCCACACCTTCTTCTCCCTCCATTCCTACAGTAGTCCTTGCCTATCATGGTGTGAGGTTGAGGGTCTGGCGCTGCTCCAGTGGTGACGAGAACTTCTGCTTGACAACGTCTCCTTCCTCCTGCCGAGGATGCAGGGGTGGAGCCCGCTACGAGAGGAGGTGGGTGGGGGCGAGGTCGTGGTTGTCGTGGCGCACGGGGCCGAGGGGGACGGGGCGGCGCTCTGATTGCACCCCCACCGGCCGCCCCTCCCCTGATAGAAGGTCATGTCGGAGACCAGCCACTGGAGTTCGTCATCAGGCTGTACAAGCCTCCGTGCGGCCACCACCGTCTCCCTTCTCCATTCGCAAGGGCGATGGTGTTCGAACAGCCGCGCGCGTTGATACTGCACATGAGGGGCTGCGGGAACGACAACATGCGGGTGGATGTGGACTTCCCCGCTCCTCATGTTATGTTCTTCAGCCGTGGCTAGAAGACCTTTCCTCGTGCCCATAGCTTGTCGGAAGGGCATGTCCTCCATTTTAAGTTAATGGAGGCTGTTTTTCTCTCCGTCAAGGTCTTTGGGTGCTCTGGTGCTTGCTTAGGGTGTTGCGCGGAGAGCTCAACCGACGACAAAAGCTCCTCCTCGAGCGATAGCGACGAGGAGGACAGTGATGGTGATAATGACAACGTCGACCAGGAGGACGATGAATTTGACTCTGGCTGAGCACCAGTCGCACCATCACCGTAAGGCGCAGCACCACCATCTGCACCTGCATCTCCTCTCTGGCAAGGTGATTTGTCGGGGAGTTGGATGCGGAGGCAAAGATGGTGCTTCCGGCTCCTCCAGCAACCTTCCAGTAGGGCCCCGGCAGGCTTCCTCGCGGGCTGTGTCTTCGTTCTCCCTGCCGCGTCCTGTTGGCCTTGGTGGTGGCGGCTGACGGGCCATCTCCGCTGATCTCTTCACCATCACCTTCGCCCGCGCCTTCCTGGTCTTGTTGGGCTACCTTTCCTGGAGCCCGACATGGTCCGGCTAGGCTTCTGTCTAGGCGCCCCTTTTGCCCGCTTCGCCTCCTGTCATAGTGCTTTGGAGGACAGGGACAAGAAAGGGCTTCACGGGGCACTTATCTTTTTTCAATCTAAAATGTACACGCACCTGCCAAAATTTAGTTTAAATTATGTAATCTTCTCTACCCATGTTTGTGTTCTGTAAGATCTGTACTTGTTGATCAGCATATTAATGAAAAAGACAAACCTTGTCGGGTACTTATGCATGTAACGTGTCCATGCAGAGGTGAAATGCCTCTATACATTTAAGTAAACAAGTTTCCCCTGGCAGGCTATCCTATTGGTACCCTCAGTTTGTTGTTGCGGTGCTAGGCTTGCCAGGCATAAACCATAAAGAGGGACCAGCCCCCTGCCAAACCTTCTCGCCATAGGCCACTGCAACCATCCTGACCGAAGCAACGTTCGTGTCAAGGGATGGGAGCACCTAAGTTTTTGAAGGTGGCGATGTTTTCATATGCACAAGTCTCTACTTACAGAACACGTATGGATGAGAAAAGAACTTATCTGTTTGGCTTGCCAGGGATCACAATGTAGGCTCTTCTTCTCTTCTCTTCTTCGGGACCAAGTCCATGGTAAGAGCCTGCAATTGAATGTAGATGAAAATGATGCCACATGCAATCTTATCTACATGAACATGCTATGCTCATGATATGCTTATGCATGCATGCAATTTGTCGGGGGGGGGGGGCATCGCTTCATTTATTTCTCTATTGCTCAGGGTCTGCGCCTGGCTTTGTACAAGGGGTTACATGCAACATCGGTAAGGCCTATAGAAAATGGTGGCTGCCGGGCAGGGCCCGACAGGCGCGCCTTATGGGTAGAACATACGGAGATGCTCAATGTTCCATGAGTTTTGCAACTGAATGCCATCTCCGGTCTCCAGACGGACAATGCCAGGTATGGTGACTCGTACTACCCGGTAAGGGCCTTCCCACTTTGGCGTGAACTTGTTTGTACCCTTGGCGGACTGAACGCGCCTAAGTACAAGGTCGCCTTCCTCAAAACTCCAGACATGAGCCCTATGGCTGTGATAGCACGCAGGGCTTGCTGGTAGCGTGCAGCATGCGTAGCAGCCCAGAGACGGTTCTCCTCAAGTAGCATAGAATCGTCATGCTGGTGATGTTCCTCCGTTACTTCATCATAGGCAAGCACTCGAGGTGACCCATAAATGAGTTCCGTGGGGATAACTGCTTCTACCCCATAGACTAGGGAGAAGGGAGTCTGCCCGGTAGCTCGATTTGGTGTCGTTCTGAGGGACCAAAGAACGACCGACAGCTCGTCGATCCATCGCCTACCACGCTTCCGCAACTTATCAAATGTTCTCATCTTGAGTCCTCACAACACTTCAGCATTTGCCCTCTCAGCTTGCCCATTGCTCCTTGGATAAGCAATAGAGGCGAATGAGATCTTGCCTCCGAGGGCATGAACGTATTGCATGAAGGCGTGGCTCATGAATCGGGTGCCATTGTTGGTGATGTTTCGAGCAGGGACCCCGAAATGACACACCAATCCTTTCAAGAACTTGATAGCTGACTGAGCAGTCACCTTTCTCACAGGCTCTACTTCCAGCCACTTTGTAAACTTGTCAAGTGCTACGAACAAGAATTCAAAGCCCCTGGTAGCACGGGGGAAGGGGCCCAAGATGTCGAGCCCCCAGACCGAAAACGACCATGACAAAGGGACTGTCTGAAGAGCATGGGCTGGCAGATGGATATTCTTGGAATGGAACTGGTAGGGTGACCAACTCAACTGCATCTTGGAGGGCTGTGGGCCAGTAAAATCCTTGCCGGAAGGCTTTTCCAACCAGAGCCCTCGATCAAGTGTGTGAGCCGCACATACCCTTGTGTATCTCTGCCAATAGTTCGTTTCCTTCTTCCTGGCAAATGAACTGATACATATGGGCCTTCCGGACTACTCTTTCAGCTTCTTGCTCTTCCGGAAGTTCTCCAATTTGGAGGAAATGGACTATATGCCGCGCCCAAGTTGGATCCTGAGGCTCGACAATGAGGACTAGCGGCACCTCCTCATTCACGGGAGCGCATTCCTCGACCACGGGGACCGATGGTCTGGCGGGAGGGTGTAGCTCAGCGACCGAAGGGGAGTTGTTCCTGCCAAGATCTCTGCCGGGAGCCTCAGAAGGTTCTATTAGGAGAGGCTTGCCGGAGTCCAGTTTCCTCCTCTTTCTGGCCATTGTTAATAGGGATACAGAGGGCTGAGTCAGATGGAGAACGAAAGTCCCTGGTTCCACCCGGAGTTTCGCGTAGTGCACTTTGACAGATGATCAGCAATGTTGTTTTCCGCACGGGGTACGTGCTCTATTTGCAATCCGTCAAAGCGCTCCTCCAACTTTCTCACTTCCTCAACGTATGCCTCCATCATTGGACTTTGGTAATCCTTGTTGACTTGTCTCACCACAAGTTGCGATTCTCCGCGGATGATCAACTTCTTGATCCCCAGTTCTGTTGCAATCCTGAGCCCGGCAAGGAGCCCTTCGTACTCTGTTGTATTGTTGGTAGCCTTCTCCTGGGGAAAATGCATCTGGATGACGTACATAAGGTGTTCCCTAGTGGGAGCAACAAGAATCATGTTAGCCCCGGCACCTTGTAGGGAGAAGGCACCATCAAAATACATAATCCATTCTTGGGGCGCTTCCTTGCCGGGAATAACTGCCTCCAACACTTCTTCATCAGGAGTTGGCGTCCAGTCTGCAATAAACTCTGCCAATGCTCTACTATGAATAATTGATGTGCTTTCAAATCTCAAACCAAAGCCGAATAACTCCAAGGCCCACTCCACTATCCTGCCGGTGGCCTCAGGGTTTCGGAGTATCCGTTTGCAAAGGAAAACAAGTGACCACCGTGATCTCGTGGGCTTGGAAGTAGTGGCGCAGTTTTCTTGAGGCCATGATGAGGCCAAAAATCAACTTTTGCATGCTAGAGTACCTAGGTGTAGCCCCCTGCAACAGGGAGCTGACGAAGTACACTGGGCGCTGCACCTGCTTCTTCCTTGCCGCAACCTTGAGACTGCCTCTGGTGCCTTGCTCTTCTCTGTTTTGAACTGCATCTGACCATGCCGGGGTGTGTTCACTTTACTCCCGAGAGGGGACAATGGTTGTGGCTGCTGCTTCATCCACTTCCTGCTGTGCCACTAGTGCTGCACTGACCACTTGATTAGTTGCCGCTAAGTATAGCAGCAACGGGTCTTGTGGTTTGGGAGCGACTAACACTACAAAAAAAAGACACTTTCGTGATGATACGTGTTTGTCACAGTAGGTCACGTTTTTTGTCATGCATGTACATCCATGACAATTTTATGACAAAATCAAGATAGTCATACCTGTGCTGTCGTAGAACTGTTCCATGACATTACCAAAATTATCATCACAGAAGTGTCCAATTCCATGACGATAAATCGTGTGTCATGGAAGTGCTTTCGTCAAGGGTGACCGACACCTGGCATCCACCGTAACGGAACACCGTTAAGCTATCGGGTCCAGTTTTGGATCCGATTACCCGCTAACAGCCCGGACCAATGAGGATTTTCCACGTGTAAAATTCTCATTGGCTGGAGGAAACACGTGTTGGCTAACAGTTGGGACAGATGTCATCCATTCATTGGACATGAGGCGCCTATGATAGGTCGACACGTGGCACGGCCCAACAGTGGCCCATTCCAGTGAAAAAGGCCGGCTTGGTAAAAATTAGCAGGCCGGCCCATATAAGGCCTACTTGTGTCAGGTCCATTTAAGCCCACGGCCCATACGAAATGTGCCAATTCGGCCCGTCAACGGCCTGTTAAAGATTTGACACCATTGCAGCCAATCAGCAGTTCGAGCCCGTTAACAGCCCGCTATATATTTGGGCTCGATATCGGCCCGATGTGATTTTGGCCTGTTAATGGCCCATTCAAGGGATGGGCCAATTTTCAGGATATACATCTTTCGGCCTTTTAGCGACCCATTTAAGTGCTGGGCCAATTTCCGGCCCGGTGTGTCTTTCAGCCTGTTGACGGCCCATAAATGAGTTGGGCCATTTGTAGTCGGACCTTAGTTTTGGCCTTTTAGCGACCCATTTAAGTGTTGGGCCAATTTCCCGGCCCGGTGTGTCTTTCAGCCTATTGACGGCCCATAAATGATTTGGGCCATTTGTAGTCGGACCTGAGTTTTGGCCTTTTAATGACCCATGCTCTTCATGGTCCAATACCAGCCCGGTTTCTCTTTCGGCCTGCTAAAGGCCCACAACACAATTGGGCCATTTACAGTACGACCTGACTTTCGGCCTCTTAGCAGCCCATGCTCTTCATGGTCTAGTACGGACCCGCTGTCTCTTTCGGCCTGCTAAAGGCCCATAGTATAGTTGGGCCATATGTAGCCCGATCTTAGTAACGGCCTGATAACGGCCCGTGAAATCAAATGGGCCCACCTGTTGCCCGCTTCGATGTCGGCCTGTTAATGAACCGGGAGGTAAGAGGGCCGACCATTAACTTTCGGCCTGGTAACGGCCCATTAACTTAATGGGCCCACTAAAGTTCATACATGTCTTTAGGCCCAATTAGATAATTTGAGCCCATTACGACGAGCAATTATGCACAGGACCAAAACCGATCAAGCAAAGGTACGGCATACATGGAAAAACGTTGCACATCCAGCATATATTACAGGAAATTACATCCACTGGGCAATCAAAGATTGATGCCAGTGCAAATAAATGAACAGAACCTAACGATCTACAACGTCACAATCTGCAACCTCAGCACGGATGACGCCCATAAGCATGTGGGAATGTTCTTGCTGCTTTGCTACACTGTCTCTGAAAACATTGATTAGTTGTTGTTGCGCACGAATGTGCACCTGTGATTCCTCCACCATTTCCATCATTGCTTCAGCCATTAATTGGTTCACAAACATACATTTTTTTCCATTGCATTCGAGACAGAGGAAACTGAATAGATTCATATGGCGGTTTTGGCAGGCTTGTATTATTGATAGTGGAGAGTGTCTTGACCACTGCATCATACATAAATTAGGAGGGGAACCGAACAGATTAATCAAGAGTTATTGCCATATTACCTGGCCTAGATTTATTGGAAAGAAACAATGGGGCTGCCTTGCTATTTTCAGAGTTTGTATTCTTATCTTCAGCAGCCTGCGCCAAATTAACACACTAGCATTGCTATCGTTGGCCAGATCAGCTAATAGGAAAGCAACATTGACACAACGAACGTTTGCGCAACCAGACCACACCGGCCTACACCAAATTAACACAATATGGCACAACTATCATCAGCCAGGTAAGCTAATACGAAAGCAACATTGACACATTGAATGAATGAATGGGCAACCAAAGCAGCACTACTATTCAGTAATTTGCATGATATGAGATAGTAAACTCATGCAGCTCGGTATGGAAAACTACCAGGCAGTTTTCCTTACAAAAATCAACATTGTCGCCCTTAATTATACATTTTGCTACAACTAAATTTAGATCAGATAAAGGTTAGATTCATGCCGATTAACAAAATACATGCTGATGTAAAAATATAGTGATATTCAACAGGTACTTACATCAGCATTGGAGCACAGAGAATTCCCGCAAGATAGTTTCCTCGAGTACGATCCCAGTGCAGAAATTCTTCTATCATTTTGGCTTATTTTCTAAAAGAGAGATGGGTAAGAAACATGTAGAAAATATGATCAGAATGTTATAAAATTTCATGATGTGAGGATACGCACACGCTTCTTAGAATGGAGTTGACATATTTTTGCTGGACTGGAGCGGACTAGTTCTTTGGCCACTGGAATCTGCTTATTATCAGTAGGAGTTGGGTTTCTTTGTCCTGGAGCAGAAACTGGAGTTGGTTTATTATCTCATGGCGTTTGGATCTTTTGCATAGACCTGGTTTGTAACCCTTCAGATTCTACATAGACGTCTTCCCCTTGCATGCCTTATATAGAAGAATGGTGCTTCAATTATAAAACATGCTACAACAAAGATGGAATAGGTACTGAAGAATAGAAAGGCATGACATATTGACATGTATTCCCTCCATCCGGAAATAAATGGATGGGTCTAGGAGTATTTCAGTTCTAGATACATCCAGTTTTATCCATTTGTGCGACATGTAATCCTGACGGAGGATGTATGATGTAAGAGCTAGGGATACGACAGGACAACAGTGTAAAAAAACACTACTTGAAAGTAAAACTATATGCTAGCGGAATATATACAGAAAAACACTAAGGCAACATATGCATGTATGATTGGGAAACTAAGATGGCATTGCAAGAGACCACTAGAACAGCACTTCAATGTAAAAAAATGGTATGGTAGACAGATGAAGTACATACTGATGAATAACAATGCATAAGATATGGAGAAGTAAGATGTCCAAACTAAGCATATGGCATTGCGATAGAGTAGAAGGACAGTACTTGAATTTTAAAACATGTTATCATGAATGGAATAGGTACTGAAAAATAGGAAGGCATGCCATATTTACATGCATGATCAGCAGGCTAAGCACAAGGCATTGCAACAGAGTAGATGCACTCTAGGACATTATATGCATGATGTACCCATATCAAGGGCCAAGTTAGAGCAATGACCTTATGGGGTGAATAGGATTCATCATGTTTCTGCAAGTCTTGTGAAGAACTGCCTTTACATGTTCCAACATATTTGGTATCATTGACGTCAAGTTTGGTGGCCGTTACATTGCTCCGTGAGGTTCTTGTGGATAAATCAGTGTGTGCAATTATATCTGACATGCATGGAAGATAACTAGTAGTTAGATTTATGTAATGAGTGCCCGTAGGAGAAGACATAAATAGTAGGACTGGGGTTAACTAGCAGCAACAAGTCTCAAAAACTAAAGGGAGAACACAGTTGAAAGATAGAGAATATGTATCGTTTGTACTCAAGATTAACTAGATTGCACACAAAAGTATTAAGGAACAACATAGGTTATACTAGAAGTGGTATAATACTATAATCACCAGCCTGTGGGTCTGTGGGATAGCATTGGCTGATGGATGATAACTATGGAACAACGTTACCTAAAGAAAAAGTCTCTTAGTTGAACTATGGAACAACGTTAACTCCTGAACAAGACCCGTAAGAGATCAGCATGAATATACAGTGAAATGTGATAATCTATTTTCAATGCTTAGTTGAATAGCAAAGCCATAAATGTTGCACACAAGTAAGATGAGGGTACAACCTATCTGGCCACCATCCATAGGAGTGAGCATCATGTGCTGACTTGTCGATGGCCCTGCAGTTGTTGTGGCTGTCCATGTCAGGCACGTGCATTTGATGCAGGGAACTGTTGAGTGGGGAATATAGCTCCATTCTGGTGCATGCTTCCCTTCTTGGAGCAGCTGCGATGAGTCAGAAGACGGTGTGGTTGAAGATGCAGAAAACACATAATGTGAAGAACGACACATCTCATTGATCTGAAGAAATACTGTCAGCGTCCCAACTGCAGAAGCAGCGCAGACCGACTGGCACATAGCCAAGGCAACGAAGGAATCAGCGGAGGCGGCAGCAAGAGGGAACACGCCGGCAGCAGAACCAACCACGGCAACCAATCAGGGGCAAAGTCGCGTCAGCGCCAGGCCACATCAGATCAAGCACCCCAACCGTCTGTACGTGGGGCCGGAGTGGAAGAACCATACATAGGGCGCATCGTTCGGCAGGAGCACCATCCGGGCTTGGATCAGAAATCGGCACGGCGGCTTTTCTCTTATGTTCCCTTCCTATAGCGAGTTGTATCTGAGTGATGAGACTTATTCAACCCTCCTGCCTGTAATTGAAACCTAGATCGAACTATTACCTAACATCCTGGTATCAGCTAGCCGCCGCCGCCGCCAGAAGCAAGCCCGCGACCATCTCATCGCCGCCATGGATCCCGCACTGAAGGCCTACCTCGACAAGATGAGCGACGAGGCTACCACCCGCGCCGACAAGATGCGCGAAGAGGCCACCGCTCGCGCCAAGAAGCAAGACGGCGACACCACCACGATTCTCCAAGCTTTGGCGACACAAACAACACGCATCAACTCCCACGTCACCTGGAAGCCGGAGCTGGAGGCGCGATTCGCGCAGCTTGAACTCTCGGTCGCGGCTCTTCAGGCTGCGTCGTCCTCCACGCCGCCAGCGACCCCTCCTGCGGTCGCACGCGAGATCCAAGGGCAACCATGCCGCGGTGCGTCACTGCACACCGGGGATCTTTCGTCGGTGACCGTCGAGTCACAGGCGACGCCCCCGGTCACGGGTATGACCATATCCCGTCCCAACAGTCACTTCCCCTATCTTCGCAAATGCTAGCAGCCATGGGTCAAGCTCCACCACCGATGACATTTCCTGTCTTTGCGGGCGAAAATCCCCAACTCTGGAAAACTTTGGCAGAGCAGTATTTTCAGATGTTCACGGTCAACGAATCGTACTGGGTTCCGATGGCAATTTTGAATTTCTCTGGTCCTGCCGCAATTTGGTTGCAGTCAGTTCAGCGCAAGATCGCGGGTCTTGCCTGGGAATCGTTCACAGCCCTGTTGTGCACACGATTTGGGCGTGATAAGCACCAATTACTCATTAGGCAATTCTATGGTATCCGTCAGTCTGATTCAGTCGCCGATTTCATTGAGCGTTTTGAGACTTCGATGAATCATATGATCTCTTACTCTGAACTGACGGACCCGTATTTTTTCTTGACAGGCGGTGGTGCTCATTCAAAGACCGCCGGACCTCGACACGGCGTGTTCATTGGCTTTGCTCCAGGAAGAAGTTGCGGATGGCGAGCTCTCCATGCGCTCCGCACCCAGCCGTCCATCCTCGTCGCGCTGGGTCACAACCAGCACACCAAGTCTTCCAGTGAGCAACCTGAGGCCATCGGCACCTACTGCTAGTGCTGAAGATTGCCGAGGTACTGATGCAGCAATAGCAAGTTCAGCATCAGATAGCAGCAAAATTTCAGCACTGCGCACATTCAGATGCGCTCGAGGCCTTTGCTTTCAGTGTGGCGAAAGGTGGGGCAAGGAGCACACATGTCCACCTACAGTACAGATGAATGTGGTGGAGGAATTGCTGGCGCTGTTTGCAGGAGAAGAAGCAAGTGGCGAGCATCAGCAAGAGCCACACGAGCCTGACGAGGACAATCTGTGTACCATTTCAAAGCAAGCAATTGAGGGAGGTTCAGGTCCGGGCGTGATGCAGGTTCATGCTTGGATCCAAGGCAGAGAGATGTCTTACTAGTGGACTCTGGCAGTTCATCTTCGTTTGTCGATCATCGAATGGCTTCTAAACTGACGGGGGTTTGCAAATTGCCTACAGTTTGCAAGGTCAAGGTAGCCTACGGCGCAGTATTGCGTTGTGACAGTTTCATTCCACAATGTCCGTGGACATCGCATGGTCATGAGTTTGTTACAGATTTCAAGCTCATATCATTGGGGGTGTACGACGCCATCCTCGGCATGGACTGGCTCAAGAAACATAGTCTTATGCACATCGATTGGGAGGCGCAATGGATGACAATTACCACAGACCAAGGTTTAGTGGACTTGAAGGCAGTCACCAGCGATCAGATCCACTGTTCTGCAATATCTTCTCAGGAACTTGTGGCTGCCTGTAAATAGGGGTCAGTAGCTTATGTCATCCATTTGAATGCTGCGAACGACACGGGGGTCAAAGAAGAATCAATTCCCGTGGAAATTCTTCGGGTTTTGGAGCAGTACACAGATGTGGTTGAGGAACCCAAAGGCCTTCCACCGCGACGTGCTTGCGATCACAGGATTCCTCTCAAGGAAGGGGCTCAGCCTGTCAACCTGCGACCATATCGGCACAAACCAGAACTCAAGAATGAAATTGAACGTCAGATTAAAGAGCTGCTAGACGCAGGAATCATTCGAAGGAGTACCAGTCCATTCTGCTCCCCAGCTCTACTGGTAAAGAAGAAGGACGGTACCTGGAGGTTATGCGTGGATTATAGATGTCTGAATGCAATGACAATTGTCAGCAAGTACCCCGTTCCGATAATTGATGAACTGCTAGACGAATTGGTCAGGGCCAAGTGGTTCTCTAAACTGGATCTGTGTGCGGGATACCATCAGATCAGAATGGCAGAGGGCGAGGAGTACAAGACGGAATTCACTACGCACTCCGGTCATTGGGAATTCTTGGTTATGTCTTTTGGACTGGCGGCGGCTCCACCAACCTTCATTGGTGCAGTCACTTGCACTCTGCAACTGCTACTAAGAGACTGCATCATTCTGTTCTTTGACGATATATTGGTTTTCAGTAAAACTCTAGAGCAACATGTAGAGCACCTCCGGCGAATATTACAATTGCTTCGACGAGACCACTGGCAAGTCAAGCAATCAAAATGTGCATTCGGTCAGAAATAGATTGCTTATTTGGGTCACGTTATCGATGAGCATGGCGTCTCTACAAACCCAAGCAAGATCGAGACCATCAAGAACTGGCCTCTACCTCGTAACGGCCGTGAAGTACGCAGTTTCCTTAGGTTGGCTGGCTACTACAGGAAATTTGTCAAGCATTTTGGCATTATTGCCAGGCCTCTTTTCAATCGGCTGAAGAAGAACCACCCGTTTGTCTGGACTGAAGACACTACTACAACATTTGAACTACTCAAGCAGAGTTTGATATTAGCACCAGTCCTGCACCTTCCAGATTTCAGCAAGCAATTCGTTATTGATACAGATGCCTGTGATTACGTAGTGGGCGCAGTGTTACAACAGGGAGGGCACCCAATCGCATATATGAGCAAACCTCTGGCTCCCAAACACAGGGGGCTTTCCACCTATGAGAAGGAATGCCTTTCCATACTTATGGCTGCGGAACAATGGCGACCATATTTACATCATGATGAGTTCTTGATTAGGACGGATCAACACAGCTTAGTGCACTTGGATGATCAGCGGCTGTCGACAGTTTGGCAATAGAAATCATTTACTTAACTCTTGGGGCTGCGGTACAAAATCTGTTATAGACAGGGCACCACCAATAACGCTGCCGACGCACTGTCCCGCTGCAACCAAGCACAGAGTCAAGCAATGGCGATCTCCGTCTGTCAACCCCCTTGGATCGAGGATATCAGGGCCAGCTACACGGACAACACACACGCCAGCAAATTATTGGAGCAGTTCAAGCATACATCAGATCCGAAGGGGCGCTTCTCAGTCGCTGACGGGCTGTTATACTATAGAAATAGATTGTGGCTAGGCGGCTCCCTTGCAATCCAGAAGAGCGTCCTTCGTGCATTTCACGATAGCACTGTGGGTGGCCGTTCGGAATTCCCAACAACTAACAGACGCCTTAGGCGGCTCTTTGCCTGGCCAAAAATGAAGCAAGCCATTAAACAATATGTGCAGGAATGTCTGATCTGCCAACAAGCAAAACTAGAAAGGGTTAAATACCCAGGATTACTCGAGCCAATTCCGTTACCTGAAGGAGCGTGGTAAGTTGTTACAATGGACTTCATTGATGGACTTCCACAATCTGGCAAAGCAAATTGCATCTTGGTCGTTGTGGAGAAATTCACACGATATGCCCATTTCCTACCATTGCAACACCCATTCACAGGAGCAAAGGTGGTGAGGGCATATCTAGATAATGTCTACAAACTCCATGGGTTACCAAAAGCTATCATATCAGATCGCGATCCCATTTTTACAAGCAAGTTCTGGAGGGAACTATTCGACATCATCGGTTCTGAACTCAAGATGAGCACTCCGTATCAACCACAAACTGATGGTCAATCTGAACGCGTCAATCAATGCTTGGAAATCTATTTGAGATGCTTCATCCATGCGTGCCCAAATCATTGGAGCTAGTTCCTCCCGTTGGCAGAATTCTGGTACAATTCTAGTTATCACTCAGCCTTGGATATGTCTGCATTCGATGCCTTGTACGGTCATGAACCAAGGCATTGGGGGATTGAAGCCGCGTCTGCGTGTAAGGTACCAGCACTGAAAGACTGGTTGGAAGAAAGGAAAACAATGCAACTAGTGTTAAAACAACATCTGCATCGAGCTCGCCACATAATGAAGATACAAGCAGAAAGAAGAGGTCCGACAGAGAATTCAGTGTAGGAGCTGCTGTCTTCGTTAAGCTCCAACCGTATGTGCAGTCTTCGGTGCATCGCAGAGCCAACCACAAGCTCGCCTTTAGATACTTCGGACCATACAAGATACTGCGCAAGATTAATCCGGTGGCATATGAATTGGAACTTCCCCAGGAATCGCAAATTCATCCGGTGTTCCATGTCTCCCAGCTACGGCAAGCATTAGCACCAGGTACACCTGCCTCTCCTACATTGCCAACTCCTCGACCTGCAGAATTAGTCCCAGTGGAGTTACTCAACAAACGCTGGAGACAGACTCCCATGGGACGGCGAGAGCAGTACTTGGTACGCTGGTCGGATTCAGAGATGCTGGACGCTACGTGGGAAGACGCTCTCATGCTCAAAGGGCGATACCCGAATGTAGCAGCTTGGGGTCAAGCATGCTCTCAAGGAGCGGGGGATGTCAGCGTCCCAACCGCAGAAGCAGCGAAGACCGACCGGAACATAGCCAAGGCAACGAAGGAATCAGTGGAGGCGGCAGCAAGAGGGAACACGCTGGCAGCAGAACCAACCACGGAAACCAATCAGGGGCAAAGTCGCGTCATCGCCAGGCCACATCGGATCAAGCACCCCAACCGTCTGTACGTGGGGCCGGAGTGGAAGAACCATACATAGGGCGCATCGTTCGGCAGGAGCACCATCCGGGCTTGGATCAGAAATCGGCACGACGGCTTTTCTCTTCTGTTCCCTTCCTGTAGCGAGTTGTATCTGAGTGATGAGACTGATTCAACCCTCCTGCCTGTAATTGAAACCTAGATCGAACTATTACCTAACAAATACCCTAAGAGATCAACAGCAAGGTACGAGAGTGGTCACACGTCTGTTGACTGACGACTAAATTGGGGTCACACGATTTTATTTTATTTTGGCACTGTCCGATCTACACCGGATGGCTTGATGGTTGTCTTGTGCCTCCCGGCTGACACTATTCGGAATCTTTCCCAAATATCCAGTGACCACCGGCAGAGCAGCCTGCCTCCGCCGTCCGTGGCCTCGAACAAAACCCCGCTCCCCGCCCCACCGCACTACCGTGGTTGCGCCGCCCCCAGGCCAATCCACAAAGACCCGCCGTCATCCAGATCCGGCGGCGGCAGTACCTTCAACCCACGCAACTCTAAGATAGCCATCTAAGCGCTTCTTCCGCGGCGAACTTGCGCCCCCGCACCCTTACGTTAGACACCAGCCAACCGGCGGCCTAGGAGCTCCGCCGGCTCGAGGGGTGCTGCTTCCCATTGGGCATCGATTGGCCCAGATAAAAATTCAGACAACTAACGCCTAAATAAAGTGATTTGAGATGAGGGTGCAACCTATCAGGCGGCCCGATGAAGTAGGCAGCTCTAGCTGCCTAGTCGGTGATGCTGACGCGGTTGCGGTGGCTACCAGCGGCAAGGGAAGTAGAGATGTCACGATGGTCGACGGCTCCGGGGAAGCAGCGTCGGGGCTCTGGACGGGTGCAAAGTTGTCACGACCGGATTTTTGGGATATAAATTCCCAGAAAAATGGCCTGTGCGCTCATCAGCCCCAGGATTACTATTAGCTGATGAGGTACCAACTTGATACAAGAGTTCCAAGCAAGTACAAAAAATATGTAGTACAAGACCATTTAGGCCTAGGAGTACAACATTTGGTTTGCTAGTGGTTGATGGCGGAAGCGGTCTGTGGTTCATCTGCGTCTATGGGACTCCATTTCCCACAAGAACAGCTGACCAGGATAACTCCTATCTTCGCGAGGCTGCAAATGTCAACGCGTAGGTTCCGAGGTTGTCACCGCGATGCTTATCTCCAAGCAAGGCATCTGGCCAAGACAATAGCCAGGGACAAGCCAGTGAGTACGTTTGAATGTACTCGCAAACATTAAGAACACGGGTATAATATATCAAACATGCTCCGGATTATTATGTGATCACATGTCTGTCACGAAAAATATGAAAGACCAAGATGCACACATGTGGGTAAAATCCACAAATATAAAGTACTGGGTGCCAAGCGAGTATCTGAATGACTCCTCGAGCGGAAAAATGCGGAATAATAATGCCACAGTCGGGCGTCGAGGCGACACCACATAAAGGGCTTATAAAAGATATATGAACAACAAGCATGCCGCAGTCGGGCGTCTGAGCGACGCCACAGAAAGGGCTTATAAGAGAATAATCATAGTGAATATCCAGGAGGTAGAACCGTCCCAGGGATACTCAATAATATACGTAATATAAATGGTTAGTCCAGAATAATAAAGATCACAATCCATACGTGCCATACTCATAAACAATATTTAGTACAGTCGTTTCTCCATCCGAAAACCGATAATTTAGTCGAGCCGTATCTCCATCCGAATACCGTTACTATGATCCAGTTAGCCGTGTCTCCATCCGAAAACCGATAATATGGTCTAGTCAAACCGTATCTCCATCCGAATACCGTCACTAGACTCAACTCAGACTGTGGTCTCTACTCAAGAACATGACTATCCAACAGGATGGATCCTCTGCAGAGGGAGTACCATTTTCCACGAGTAACGGGATTACTCAGTCCCTTGGGACTAATTCCGTCTACGGTCTTTTAATTGAAAACACACCTGACCTGCACACACCAACTTAACTCACCAGTGTCTGGAATCACCCACGACACCTGCCAAGCAAAACTCTAAGTGGGGAGGCTACAACCTCGATGTAGCATGGGATCACAAAATTTATACCGCGCGCAAACTGGGGAAGCTATCCCCTTCGGCTACAACCGAAACACCCATGCCCCCGGACCGGATGACTGGCTTTAATCCATGGCCATGGGACCCTCATCACGGCCTCTCTGTACGGTGTGTGCTTTGGAAAGGGGTTGACAACCTACTGAACCATACCCTGTCCCCTGCAGGGACAAGTGGTGGTACCAACAAAAAGGAAGCTATTGCTCAAGACTCGGTCTACAACCGAGTCAGGTGGTCCAAGTATCCACCAACAACATTACCACTAGTGAAAAAAATCACCACTCCTCGAGCCTCACCAAGCCGTACCGGGCATACTCGTCTCGACGAGGGACTAGGGACAAGCTCGTGTCTACCCAAGACCACGACTTTCCCGGCTTCCTACCGGTGTGCAAGAGAAGCTCACGAGGATGACCCAAATCATTAGTGTATCCATTGCTGACCACAAAACAACTCCAAAGTGCACTCATGCACGAGACCATATCGACACATAAAGCTATCACATACTCCAAGTCCAAAGGTGTTCTGATCGTATCCAAACACCACAACAAAATATTATGCCAGAGTTCAGAAATGCTTGCCTTCAAGAGTATGCAAAGGATGCACTTATTGGAAGCTTTCCTTTTCCTCCAAAAATCCTATTTTGCAAAATACACAAATAACAAATATTTCAAACACAGTACCAAAACCTGTCTCAAATATTATTGAAATAAATATTAAAATAAACTAGATGAAATTTGAGAGAGGTAGGAAAAAGAATCAACTCATTTGGAGTTTTATTTTAAAAGTTATAGCCAGTCAAAGTTTGGTCAAACTCTGTTCTTAAATAAAACCAGAAAAAGAAAACGATTCAGAAGAAAATACGCTTTCGCAGTAGAGGAGACGCAATCGGGAGTTTGCGCCTTCACTTAAACAGAGGGAGCGGTCGCGCGGGTCACTGACAGTGGGTCCAGAGGGCCCACTGGTCAGGTTTGACCGTTTCTTCCCTCCTTCTCCTCTCTTCTGCCCGACGGGACCGGGGCTCCGGCGATCGCCGTCGATGAACGGCAGCGCCTCACGGGCATCCAAGGGCGGGGATGGAACGGCTAGACCGAGGCGGTCCTTTGGGTGGTTGATGGGTCGTCGGAGGTGGAAGGAATCGCCGGCGGCGAGCTCCGCGGCGGAGAAAAGCTACGGTGGTGAAGTGACTTTGGTGCTCCGGCGGTCTCCGATCGAAGTTGAGTAGCTGGGCAGCTCCGCACGACTACGGGGAAGTTCTTGGTGGCGCTGGTTGGGCGAAAGGGCGGCTGGTTGCGACGAATCGCACCGGGGCTTGGCGGCGGCCGAGCTGGCCGGAGTTGAGGAAGATGGCCACTACGGGTCGATCTACTGCGTGGGAAGCTCTACGGGGAGTGCCTGGTGTCGCCTGAAGCCTTGAACGAGCTCGGGGTTCCCTTTTATAGCGTGACGGGCCTGGCTCCGCGACAGGAAGAAGATAAGATCGCCGGCGACCACTTTCCTGTAGTTGCAGGGCATCGTGGAGGCGACGAAAGCGTGCCGACGAGCGGGAGGATAAGAACGGCCTGTGCTCTGGGGCAGCTGGCGTGCGCTGGCGGTTTGGGCGGCGCTGTCCGCGGCGGAATCTACTACCGACGCCGGCGTGCTGCCAAGGCAGCGCTGCAGGGTGCCAGGGGGAGCTTGGAGTGTACTGGAGAGAGGGCGAGTGCGTGGCGGGGTTCGGCAGGCGAGCAGGGGTCAGAGATGGGACGCGACGAGGGCGGCAGTGCGGCGTGTCGGCGTAGTGCGCGCGCGTGCAAATCGTGCGCTCTGGGTGCGCCCAGAGCACACACGGCACCTGCTCGACGAAATGCCAGCGCGCTCTAGAGCTCGAGGGTGGAGCTGGCACTGCACAGGATGGAGGTAGGGGTAACCACTCAGTGGACAAGGTGGATCGGTCAGGGGTTCAAGCCCATAATGCAAACCAGAGAGCTTGCCAAAAAGGACTGTGCACACCAGGTGTTCGACAGAATGCCAGATGCACTTAGGCAACTCTTGGAGTGGCCAAAATCTCCAGATCATTGTCTCTTTAGATGCAGGAGATGGTGGTAAGGTCACTTGGGCAAAACCCGAAACTTGTTAGTGTAAGTTTTGCAAAACTCCAGTTTTGGATAGAAAGAAAAAGGGTTTAGAACATGCATTTCAAAACCTCCAATGAGCCCAAACTCCTGGACTTAAGAGTTTGGTAGGGAGGGCTACTAGTAGGAAAAAGCTCAGGGTTACTAGAGCAAAGAAAAATAAGGTTGCAGTACAAATCACCAAATTGGGTCAGAATGCAAAACTGGTTGATCCACTCAAATTTTTCAAAGAACATCACTGGGTTTTTGCTTGAAGATGAATTGTATACATCCATTGACATCTCCAAACACTTGGAAGAATTTTTAGAAGAATATTTAAATGGGTTGCAGTGCAAAAGTGCCTACTGGACCAGATTGGAAAAGTTGGTGAAGAGCTCAAAATCTCCAATGGCCAGAAGGTATTTTTGCATAAAAGTGATGTGGAACCATCACATGACATCCCCAAATTTTTATGGAAAATTTGAATGCATTTGCCAAATGTTTGTAGTGCAAATAGGCTCCAAATGCAAAAGAAATCATTTTATAAGAACAAAGTTTTGAGAAAGTAAATCTTGCAACATTTGAATCCACTGATAAATAATTGTTTTATTATAGAGAGAAATCAAGTCCAACAATATCTTTGAAGGTTTTTCCCGCAAGAGGTATAAATCCAAAATCACAAAAGGTAAAACTTGACAATTGGAAAAGTTTTATTTCCTGGCAACATTTTAATAAATAAAAACAAGGCCAAAATTTTGGGGGTGTCACAACACTACCCCCCTTAAGAAAAATCTCGTCCTCGAGATTTGTTAAAAGTTGTTTTGAACAAGAATTTGTTTTGAAATAAAATTGTTTTTATCAAAGAAATCCTTCAATTGCACAAAAACAAAACGGCTACAGTGAGAGGGCAATAAGTGGTGAAAAACCACAGTGTGGTACACTGGCGTAGCATGGAAAAAAAATCCACGGTTAGGGAAAATGAGATATTTCTACGCAGATACAGTAATTTAGGATAAATTCTAAATTACTAAAATACGCTGGCTGCACCCGAGAGCATAGTGCTCTCTCTGGCTGACAGGTGGGCCCAGGGACCACTGTCGGCCTCTTCTCCTACCTCTGGCTCTCTCTTCTCTCTCTCGCGCTCTCCTGCGCTTCCTCCACCGGCGATGCCTAGCTCGTAGGGCATCGAGGCCGTACCGTGGTAGTGCGCGGCGTGCTAGCTGCCGGTGCAGCGTGCACTCACCTCGCGGGCCAGGGCGCTGTCGGCACTGCTCGCGGACTCGCCTCCGAACACCGGCGGCCGAGCGACGAGTGACGCTGGTGGACCTCGCCCACCGTACACCGATCTCGGGCTATAAAACGATCGCGGTGCTCCTCTCTTCTTCCACACACCCGGCCTCGCTTCCACTTCTCCATCCTTCTCCTCCATAGCTGCTGGCAGGAGCTCGAGCCGAGGCTCTAATGGCGGAGGCAATGCCGGACTGGTATGTGGTCCTGGTGTGTGGAGGCTTGGCGGTGCTGCTGGGGTTCTCCGTGCTCCTGTGCGCGATGATCCTGGATGATCGTCGTGATGCTGCCGCACGAGTGTTAGCTCTTCGCGGTGGCGGTGATCACGTGGATTAGGCGCAGCATCGGGGCTGACTGCTGTCGGTGCGCTGGGGCAGCTCGCGCTCGAATGAACACTCACAAATCTCTCTTACTGAGACTGTGGTGTCCTCGAGTGTGGTTAGATAGGCGCAAAAATGTGCTCAGGGATTTGTAATGGTGCTCGAGGTCAAGTGGTGGCTGCTGAGAGTTTGCTGCTACGATGCTGCGCGAATAAAAAAATCTATGTCGTGAAAATACATATATACGCAGCAATAACTCGGGGGAAAGAAATCTCCTCGAAAACATGTTGCGAGAGAAAAATAATTAGAACCGAACTAACAGCAGTAAAACTGCTCACAAAACAGGAACTAAGGAAAAATCGGATCCGTCGCACAAAACTTTTACGAACATGCTGTAACACACGAATACAAGTACTGGGACAATAAATACATCGGAGGCGTTTACATGGAAAACGGTAAAAAGACAGGATCCTGAGAAAATGCCTCTGGCACTGGGGCACACTCCTCTTCTATCGGGGGAAGCGGGTTGACCAGCCGATGAATGCACCCTTCTTGGTCAGGCCTCAGTGGTCTGCCAATAGCGATCCGAGGATTTAAATCACCGAGGCTCTGGAGATAACCCATTACTCGCTGAGTTAAACGCTCCTGAGCGATGACGTACTGGGCAAGGTTGGCCAGTACTGGATCTCTCTCAATGCGCCCACCGGGAAAAGATGCAACTTCTCCGGGTGCTGCACGACTCGGAAAATAATAGTACCCTCGCTCACTGGCATAGGGCACCGCGAATCGAAGACGGGTGAGCGCCTCGTATGCGGCAGCTTCTATGCCCATATGCGGAGTCGGCATGGATTTCCCCACGAAGGAGACTTCCCTTGGATCTTGGTTTGGGTAGGCGGGAGGGATGTGCACCACTGCCCAATATTTTGAGGTGGAAGGAGTGATCCTCGATTTGAGTAACTCGTACTGGGGTGGATGGGTGGCACTCATAGTACTGCAGGTAAAGTCCCACAATAACTTGACAAAACTGCCCGGGGTCGCGTCTGGGGTTCTCAGATAAATACTGGGGGTCGACATGGCAAGGAATGGCTGTGGGTGCTGCGCACAAAGGTGAGGGGTGCTCGGCAAGGTCACGAAGTGGCCTTTATATAGCACCGGGGCTGGGATATCTACCGGGGAGAAGGGTAACTGACTGCCGATCCTGTACTCGGGTCAAAGCCACAGATATACACATCACATAAAGGTGACGCATTACTATGGGCGCTGACGGGGTTGGTCTTGGCAGATGTGCCCGAAATATAAAAATGCAACTGTACGCCACGTACACATGCATAGCTACTACTCCAAAAATAAGAGCGCTCAAACAGACAGCATGCAACAAAAGCGATACAAGGCCACACATTACAAAGCGTAGGAAAACTAAAGCTCGATACAACTTTCAGCGACTTAGTCTACTTCGTTAATGTCTAAGTGGGCTGGCCTTGCGGACGCCGATGCTTCTCCGCGGTTCTCACCGTCGGGATTTGCTGGCTGAGGCTGAGGTGCTGCAGAGTCGGGGGAATGGTGATGACCATCGCGGGGGTTATTGGCCACAATCCCGTTGGAATGGGTTCCCAAAAGGCGACGAAGCGCTTCTGGGGTCACCAAAGTGCTCTGGTTGAGGGATGGCGCAGACCTCAAGGGATCGATCGGGTGTCCGAACAGCACGACTGGGTTGTCGGTGTCGGGCTCCGCTTCTCTTCTCGCCGGGGCTCGGCGAACCAGCTCTCCACGAGCTGCAATCAGATCGAGAGTGACCTGATCGAACAGTTGCTCCAGTGTGCTTACATAGCGCACCAGATGTAATAGCGCAGGATCCGTCTCGTGGTCTCCGTTGGCAACTTGGGGCGGCCTACCATACCCGTCACGATTGGGGTAGTAGTAGAACGAGCGACAGTTAACTCTGGGCGACAAGTTCCGGAGTTGAACTATAGCTTCTCGGGCTGCCAGTTGGATGGCTTGTGGCTCAAAGGAAGTTGTCCTTTCAGTGAACCTGTAGGGGCATTCTGGCGACAGACCCCTACCATAGATGTGCACAGTGGCCCAGTACTGACGGCCTTCACCGTACATGGGTCCCTGGTACACAACATACTCAGGAGGCTCTTCTAACGCATAGGCACGGCGGGTGAGGTTTGCGAGCACGGTCACAAAACCTCCAAGGTTGGTCGCAGTGGTCTCATTGTGGACAATGGGACCAGGCATCGTGGCTGGGTTTGGGGAAAAAGAGGCTGTGCTGTGATTGAGGCTAGCGTGCCCTTTTTATAGGGAAAGGGGACGGAGTCTTCCTCCGCACGCTTGTGATAGAGACGGGTTGGGCGTCGGTCACTGGCGCGTGATCGACGGGCTAGGCGGATAGGTTGGGCACCGTCCGCCGAAAAGGGCGTCGGATCACTGTGGGGCTACCTTACTCGGGAAGCCTGACCGGGGTTAAGCTAAGGTCTGATGGTTTGGGTTAACCTAGGTTTATTGACATGGCTAGGATAGGATTAGCCAATGGTCAGCTTGGCTCTGATACCAAGTCTGTCACGACCAGATTTTTGGGATATAAATTCCCAGAAAAACGGCCTGTGCGCTCATCAGCCCCAGGATTACTGTTAGCTTATGAGGTACCAACTTGATACAAGAGTTCCAAGCAAGTACAAAAAATATGTAGTACAAGACCATTTAGGCCTAGGAGTACAACATTTGGTTTGCTAGTGGTTGATGGCGGAAGCGGTCTGTGGTTCATCTGCGTCTATGGGACTCCATTTCCCACAAGAACAGCTGACCAGGATAACTCCTATCTTCGCGAGGCTGCAAATGTCAACGCGTAGGTTCCGAGGTTGTCACCGCGATGCTTATCTCCAAGAAAGGAATCTGGCCAAGACAATAGCTAGGGACAAGCCAGTGAGTACGTTTGAATGTACTCGCAAACATTAAGAACACGGGTATAATATATCAAACATGCTCCGGATTATTATGTGATCACACGTCTGTCACGAAAAAGATGAAAGACCAAGATGCACACATGTGGGTAAAATCCACAAATATAAACTACTGGGTGCCAAGCGAGTGTCTGAATGACTCCTCGAGCGGAAAAATGCGGAATAATAATGCCACAGTCGGGCGTCGAGGCGACACCACATAAAGGGCTTATAAAAGATATATGAACAACAAGCATGCCGCAGTCGGGCGTCTGAGCGACGCCACAGAAAGGGCTTATAAGAGAATAATAATAGTGAATATCCAGGAGGTAGAACCGTCCCAGGGATACTCAATAATATACGTAATATAAATGGTTAGTCCAGAATAATAAAGATCACAATCCATACGTGCCATACTCATAAACAATATTTAGTACAGTCGTTTCTCCATCCGAAAACCGATAATTTAGTCGAGCCGTATCTCCATCCGAATACCGTTACTACGATCCAGTTAGCCGTGTCTCCATCCGAAAACCGATAATATGGTCTAGTCAAACCGTATCTCCATCCGAATACCGTCACTAGACTCAACTCAGACTGTGGTCTCTACTCAAGAACATGACTATCCAACAGGATGTATCCTCTGCAGAGGGAGTACCATTTTCCACGAGTAACGGGATTACTCAGTCCCTTGGGACTAATTCCGTCTACGGTCTTTTAATTGAAAACACACCTGACCTGCACACACCAACTTAACTCACCAGTGTCTGGAATCACCCACGACACCTGCCAAGCAAAACTCTAAGTGGGGAGGCTACAACCTCGACGTAGCATGGGATCACAAAATTTATACCGCGCGCAAACTGGGGAAGCTATCCCCTTCGGCTACAACCGAAACACCCATGCCCCCGGACCGGATGACTGGCTTTAATCCATGGCCAGGGGACCCTCATCACGGCCTCTCTGTACGGTGTGTGCTTTGGAAAGGGGTTGACAACCTACTGAATCATACCCTGTCCCCTGCAGGGACATGTGGTGGTACCAACAAAAAGGAAGCTATTGCTCAAGACTCGGTCTACAACCGACTCAGGTGGTCCAAGTATCCACCAACAACATTACCACTAGTGAAATAAATCACCACTCCTCGAGCCTCACCAAGCCATACCGGGCATACTCGTCTGGACGAGGGACTAGGGACAAGCTCGTGTCTACCCAAGACCACGACTTTCCCGGCTTCCTACCGGTGTGCAAGAGAAGCTCACGAGGATGACCCAAATCATTAGTGTATCCATTGCTGACCACAAAACAACTCCAAAGTGCACTCATGCACGAGACCATATCGACACATAAAGCTATCACATACTCCAAGTCCAAAGGTGTTGTGATCGTATCCAAACACCACAACAAAATATTATGCCAGAGTTCAGAAATGCTTGCCTTCAAGAGTATGCAAAGGATGCACTTATTGGAAGCTTTCCTTTTCCTCCAAAAATCCTATTTTGCAAAATACACAAATAACAAATATTTCAAACACAGTACCAAAACCTGTCTCAAATATTTTTGAAATAAATCTTAAAATAAACTAGATGAAATTTGAGAGAGGTAGGAAAAAGAATCAACTCATTTGGAGTTTTATTTTAAAAGTTATAGCCAGTCAAAGTTTGGTCAAACTCTGTTTTTAAATAAAACCAGAAAAAGAAAACGATTCAGAAGAAAATACGCTTTCGCAGTAGAGGAGAGGCACTCGGGAGTTTGCGCCTTCACTTAAACAGAGGGAGCGGTCGCGCGGGTCACTGACAGTGGGTCCAGAGGGCCCACTGGTCAGGTTTGACCGTTTCTTCCCTCCTTCTCCTCTCTTCTGCCCGACGGGAGCGGGGCTCCGGCGATCGCCGTCGACGAACGACAGCGCCTCACGGGCATCCAAGGGCGGGGATGGAACGGCTAGACCGAGGCGGTCCTTTGGGTGGTTGATGGGTCGTCGGAGGTGGAAGGAATCGCCGGCGGCGAGCTCCGCGGCGGAGAAAAGCTACGGTGGTGAAGTGACTTTGGTGCTCCGGTGGTCTCCGATCGAAGTTGAGTAGCTGGGCAGCTCCGCACGACTACGGGGAAGTTCTTGGTGGCGCTGGTTGGGAAAAAGGATGGCTGGTTGCAACGAATCGCACCGGGGCTTGGCGGCCGCCGAGCTGGCCGGAGTTGAGGAAGATGGCCACTATGGGTCGATCTACTGCGTGGGAAGCTCTACGGGGAGTGCCTGGTGTCGCCTGAAGCCTTGAACGAGCTCGGGGTTTCCTTTTATAGCGTGACGGGGCTGGCTCCGCGGTGGCAGAAGATAAGATCGCCGGCGACCACTTTCCTGTAGTTGCAGGGCATCGTGGAGGCGACGAAAGCGTGCCGACGAGCGGGAGGATAAGAACGGCCTGTGCTCTGGGGCAGCTGGCGTGCGCTGGCGGTTTGGGCGGGGCTGTCTGCGGCGGAATCTGCTGCCGACGCCGGCGTGCTGCCAAGGCGGCGCTGCAGGGTGCCAGGGGGAGCTTGGAATGTACTGGAGAGAGGGCGAGTGCATGGCGGGGTTCGGCAGGCGAGCAGGGGTCAGAGATGGGACGCGACGAGGGCGGCAGTGCGGCGTGTCGGCGTAGTGCGCGCGCGTGCAAAACGTGCGCTCTGGGCACGCCCAGAGCACGCACGACACCTGCTCGACGAAATGCCAGCGTGCTCTAGCGCTCGAGGGTGGAGCTGTCACTGCACAGGATGGAGGTAGGGGTAACAAGGCACTCAGTGGACAAGGTGGATCGGTCAGGGGTTCAAGCCCATAATGCAAACCAGAGAGCTTGCCAAAAAGGACTGTGCACACCAGGTGTTCGACAGAATGCCAGATGCACTTAGGCAACTCTTGGAGTGGCCAAAATCTCCAGATCATTGTCTCTTTAGATGCAGGATATGGTGGTAAGGTCACTTGGGCAAAACCCGAAACTTGTTAGTGTAAGTTTTGCAAAACTCCAGTTTTGGACAGAAAGAAAAAGGGTTTAGAACATGCATTTCAAAACCTCCAATGAGCCCAAACTCCTGGACTTAAGAGTTTGGTAGGGAGGGCTACTAGTAGGAAAAAGCTCAGGGTTACTAGAGCAAAGAAAAATAAGGTTGCAGTACAAATCACCAAATTGGGTCAGAATGCAAAAGAGGTTGATCCACTCAATTTTTTCAAAGAACATCACTGGGTTTTTGCTTGAAGATGAATTGTATACATCCATTGACATCTCCAAACACTTGGAAGAATTTTTAGAAGAATATTTAAATGGGTTGCAGTGCAAAAGTGCCTACTGGACCAGATTGGAAAAGTTGGTGAAGAGCTCAAAATCTCCAATGGCCAGAAGGTATTTTTGCATAAAAGTGATGTGGAACCATCACATGACATCCCCAAATTTTGGTGGAAAATTTGAATGCATTTGCCAAATGTTTGTAGTGCAAATAGGCTCCAAATGCAAAAGAAATCATTTTATAAGAACAAAGTTTTGAGAAAGTAAATCTTGCAACATTTGAATCCACTGATAAATAATTGTTTTATTATAGAGAGAAATCAAGTCCAACAATACCTTTGAAGGTTTTTCCCACAAGAGGTATAAATCCAAAATCACAAAAGGTAAAACTTGACAATTGGAAAAGTTTTATTTCCTGGCAACATTTTAATAAATAAAAACAAGGCCAAAATTTTGGGGGTGTCACAAAAGTTGTAGCCACTCTGGCGCCGTGAACAACGGCGGGGGTGAGTCCGCTCCGGTACGGTTCACGCGGCCGTCGTCGAGGCAGCTCCGCAGCACGGAGTAAGAGGCACACGGCCCAGTGCACGATGGCAAATGGACAGCGTCTCCGGGATTAGAGAGGAGGGCGGCTGTGAATTTGGTGCGGTTGGGGGCGCCATGGAGGAGGGGCTAAGGTTTCGCGGCTCAGGAGAAGGGAGCTTCCGGGGAGAAGGTGATTTGGCGCCCACGAGGTATGAATGGGGAATTGGGAGGGGGAACCATGTCTTACGGACGCATTTATCTGAAATGTGGGGGGAGTTACAATTCTACCCCTGCCTTTAGGCTTCTCGGCTTGGGTCTGTGTACTGAGGGTCAGGGATAGTAGAGTAACTTTCCTTCTCCCAAATAGTGGGCGCGAGCGATTTTGGGCGAGGAGGGTGTGCTTTGAAATATACTGGGCGCGAGCGATTTTGGGCGAGGAGGGCGTGTTTTGAAATATAGTGGGCGTGAGCGATTTCGGGTGAGGAGGGCGTTTTTTGAAATATAGTGGGCGCGAGTGATTTCTGGCGAGGAGAGCGTGTTTTGAAATAATGAGCGCGAGCTATTTCGGGCGAGGAGAGGGTGTTTTGCCGACCATGGTTTATGAATTATTCTGCACATGTCATTTCGGCCGAGGAGAAGGAGCGCTTGGATGAAGTTACGAACCTACCCTCGATGTACAACGGGCCAATTGATGCGTGTCCCACATAGGCCGGTAATTACGCGTCTCCCATTTATTTGCTCGAGCGAATTCCACCGAGCAGAGGGTGTTTAACGGTTCGTTCAAATTTTGGGAGAACGAGCATCCACGTCTACCTTACCAAGTCGATTCGAATCAAATTTTGAAGTATTAGCTTGCCACTTCTTTTTTAGATGGAGAGATGATGATCGGGAGTAATGTGTTTTTACATGCTCGTTGCTAGCCATTTACTATATGACAAATAGTTGACCCACTCAAAAACGGGAATCAAACCCAAAATGGAATATCTCGATTCAATGAAAGAGCTCGTTCACCATTTGAAAATAGTGAACTAAATCCAAAATTAAACACCTCAATCGAGTAGCATGTTGTATAGTATTATAGTACTCCATGAACATGTTGAGAGTCATATTAATGAACTTGTTTGATATACGCATATCTCCGTTCATGTGTGGATTGCAGACAACATGTTCTCGAATTTAAATATTTGGATGCAAGTTTATATCAAAACATGGTTTATATCAGTCTTTGATGCATAAAACGCGACCTCCCCCTCTCCCAGACTCCTGCTCTCTCTCTCTCTATCTATCTATCTATCTCTCTATCTCTCTCTCTCTCTCTCTCTCTCGCCGACAATCTTCAATTCTGTCGCACGCATCCAACGCACAAACCTTGTTGGTCCCTCTCCCTCCCTCCGTCTCTCTCTCTCTTTGTCTGCGTGTGGGGGGGGGGGGTCTTTCTAGTTCGCATGCACATATACTCCATCTATAGGTCTCTCTCGCACACTATGTATGATTCTCTAGTCCAAGCTAAATATCTTGGGTGCACTCATTGTACGCACATAAATTCCTTGGATCGTTGCCCGTAACTCCATCACGCACCACTCTGTCGTCTCGGAGCTCTTCCCTCTCTCTCTCAAACACCCCATCTACCTGGCTCACACATAAACATGCATATCTCACTCGCACTCGATAGACCCATCTAAAACTTTATCTCTCTCCCTCGTTCTCTCTCCATCTCACACGCACACACACACAATCTCATGCCTAGCCAAGTATGACGGTCTCTCACTCAAATGTAGGCACACGCAGCCCCCCCTATATGTATATGACTAGCTAATCTTAGTCTCCATCACAAACATGTGCATGGTCTATATCGATTTCTCTCGGGGCATCTTTCTATATCGCACGCACCTCCCTCGATCTCCCACCCATATGTCCCGTCACGATCTCAAGGGGATCTCTCTATCACAAACACACCCTCTCTCCCTCCCCATGCGTCCATGTTCTCCATGTGTCCCTCTCGACCTTTGTTCCTTGTTGGCCAGACCTCTATTGGACATGTGCTATAGGGGTGTCTCTCTCTGTTGCAAACAATCACGCACTAGCTATCTTCATGTATCTCCTCACCTCGCTTTTCTATCTCAGAGATGCATGCGTGATATGTTTGCACAAGAAAAAAAAAAGAAACACTCTCTTTCTAATTTATCGTTTGTTGTCCCTTTCTCTTTAACACACATACTCTTTTTGCACACTCACTCATTCTCCATCACACGCACTTGATCTCTCTCGACTTAGGCACTCTCTTCGGTCCAGAGCATATAGATTTATACAAAAGTCAAACATCACAAAGTTTGACCATGTACCTGGAGAAAAACATTTACATCAAGAACGGCAAACATATACCATTAGATTCATCATGAGATGTAGTTTCATATGATGTATCTTTGGTATTGTAGATATAAATAACATTTGCGTAAACCTGATCAATGTTTCCAAAGTTTGACTTCTAAAAAAAATTACATGCACTGCATTATCGAGCGGATGGAATATCTCTTTCCCCCTCTCAGCTATCTGACACATCAGTCAGCCTTATTGGGGCTCCTCTATCTCTCTCAAACTTTATATCTCCCTGGTTCACACATACACATGTCTCGCTCGCGCTACATATAGACCCATCCAACACTCTCCGCCCTTGTTCTCTCTCTATAGGACACGCACCCCCCTAAGAACCATAATCCCTCACTCCATCATAGGCGTACACACTCCCCCCTAAGTATAATTATCTCTCACTATCCATCAGCAACACACGTATTGTCTCCTTCCATCCATACGTCTATCTCGATATCTCTCGAGGTATCTTCTATCGCGCACACACCTTGTCACTCGATCTCCCACCCATGTAGTCCCATCACTATCTCCAGGGGATCTCTCTATCACAAACATACACTCTCTCCTCCCCATGTCTACATTTTCTCCGTACGTCTCTCTTGACCTCTCTCCCTTGCTTGTCAGACCCCTGTTGGCCACGTGCTAGGGGTCTTCTCTCGCGGTTGCAAACAACCACACACTATCTCCTCACCTTGCTTCCGTTGTCGAAGATGCATGTGTGATATTTTTGCATAAGACACACACGCCTTTTCTCTACTTTTATCGTGTGTTGTCCATGTCTCTTTCACACACGCACACACACACTTTTCTCACTCACTCTTTCTATTTCACACACACTCTCTCTCACTCTCTCTCTAGATAGGGACTCTCTCATGTCCATAAGCATATGGATGGGTTGAAAAGTCAAATCTCAGAAATGTTTGACCAGGTATATGTGGAGAAAAACATTTACATCTGGAACGATCATTAGATTCATCACAACATGTGCTTACTTCATACTATCATTTATCTTTGGTATTGTAGACATAAGTAATTTCTTTATAAACTTGGTCAAAGTTTCAAAAGTTTGACTTAAAAAAAATGTTGGCACTACATTATCGAATGGAGGGAGTATCTCTCACGGGCCTCCCCTCTCACTCGAACTCTCTATACCGACGGATTATACGCTCACTGTGTCAGCGTATAGCTCCGTATATTGTTTAGTTGACCGGTCAACCAGTCCACATGCTGTCTTGTTAGCTCGTGTTCTCTATCTTCGTGTGCTGGCCCATGTGGCAATGGGTGAAAATAAGTAAACTAGAGGCCCATCTGACACATGGTAAAGTAAACAAAGTTGAAACCACTCGGGGTAGCACCCCGCACGCTAGTAAATTGAGGGCGCATTGAGGACACACTTCTTCTATGTGAAGGACGCAGTCGCACACAATTCACCACTGCGCGGTGGCATGCACAGAAGGACACACTCGCGCACACCCAGCAGACCAGCACACGTGTACACCAACGTCGCCGCCGGTTGAGATGGACGGCGAGGCAGCCACCAAGCGGAGGCGGCTCGAGCCAAAACCCCATCCGGCAAGCCTGGACTTCATCAGCAGCCTCCCCGACGACATGCTGCTCATCATCATCGGCCTCCTCCCCACCAAATCTGCCGTGTGGACCGCCCTGCCCTCCCGACGGTGGCGCCCCCTCTGGCGCCGCGTCCCCCTCAACCTCACCGTCGACAGCTCCCTCTGCGACGGGGATTGCAAACGCATGGCTGCATTCTCCAAGATCCTTTCATCGCACCCTAGGCCACCCAGATGCCTTGACATCCGCATGTTCAGTACCAACTGCAAGGTCCAAGCCAAGTTCGACGAGTGGTTCTTATCCCCCGCCCTAGATCACCTCAAGGAGCTCAGCTTTGAAGATGGACGATGTCGCTCCCTGCCACTGTCCGCGCTCCGCCTCACGCCAACGTTGCGCCGCGCCAGCTTCAGCTCCTGCCATCTTCCCCAGATTAATACCGCGCCCGCCCTTCTTCTCCCTCAACTCAAGTAGCTCGACCTCGTCGACATTGGCATCTCGAAGCAGGCTATGGAGCACCTGCTCCGCAGCTGTACTGCGCTCAAGTACCTTCATCTTGAGTAGATCCACGGGTTCATTCGCCTCCACATCACCTCGACGAATCTCCGATGGATTTTTGTGTCTTGCTGGCCCCGCAACAAGACATCAATTGGGAAGAGATCACTCCAGCTGTTCCATGTTATGGTCATTGAGAATGCGCCTTTCCTTGAGAGATTGCTTGTATCTGATCTAGAAGGTCCAACAAAAATCTAGGTCATTGACGCACCGAAATTGACAGCGTTGGTGTACTCGTCTGCCAAATTCTCCAAACTCTTTATTGGATTGGTAATCGTTCAGGTACAGCACTCATCTTCTTCTCTGTCTTCTTGAAATTCACATTTTAAAATTTCTTCTTGATGTATTTACGACCGTCTTCTAGAAAAGGATTCCCACAAGCTTGACCCAGTCTATGCGCAGAGTGAAGATCTTGGCAATAAAATCTATCGGCCCCAATCTGGATCAAGTTGTTGGACTCCTTACATGCTTTCCGTGCACGGAGAAGCTACTCATCGAGGTGAAACTTCTTTCCTATTAGTAAACAGTAATCACAACGTAGCTCAATTTTTTCGTAATTTTCCCAAATTACGATGACAACTGTAGTGTTCAAAATTGCATCTACGCACTGCACCGAAAGAAATGTTTTTAGTATTTTTTCTCACGTGATCACATGCATCGTTATTTTGTTGTACTACTATAGTAGCCTAGGCTAGTCATAGTGGAAAGTAACTTAGACTAGTAACTCTATGGTTACCCTAAGAGCAAGTACTACCTCCGTCCTGGTTTACTCTTCCTATTTTGTAGTATCAAAATTTGACCATAGATTTAACTGACAAAATGTTAATGCATGTCACTAAAAATTATATCGTTGGATTCGTATTTGAACATAATTTCAAATGGTATAATTTTTGATGACATGCATTGGCATTTTCTTAGGTAAATCTATGGTCAAAATTTTACACTAAATACGAGGTAGTACAAAAGTGGGCTATAACGGCCCTCCACTATGTAGGCCAAAACACGTGCCAAATTCACTTGTGATGCATTTGTCATCGATGCCCCTCCATTGCTCACCTGGTGCCCCAATGTGGATCACCTACTTTGCTCCGGTGCCAAATTAACTCATGCAATGAAAAACACTTGCGTGGGAGAGAGAGAGGACTGAGGCAATAACAAAACACTTGTTTGGGAGAGTGAGAGGCTGGTGTTGTTAGTTTGATTGATTTGTTTATACATGTGGGTCTATGTGCACAGCGGTGCCAACTCTCTTACATCGTGAAAGCGTTGCCAAAATCTTTTGATTTGACATCGATGCGTATTATGTGGCATACTTTTGTGAAATATGGCATCGACCACATAGTGCAAGGCAAAAAATGTGCAAGCTCTTCACGTGCTCCTAGGTAAATGAGAGGAAAGAGAAAGAGAGAGAGAGAGAGTGAAAAAATATCACTAGCCAGCCAACCCTATCGTATGAGCCAATGATATTGGTACCTCTTCACGGCAATCTTATACAGCCAGCTGCTCTAATATGTTCTCTTCTTTTGCAGATAAAAAAATACCCGAAAGTGAAAAATGTGCTACACTATAACAATCTGATCGAATGCCTTTATCTCCATCTTACAGAAATTGATTTGATCGGCTACCGAGGCAGCACATCTGAGATTAAATTGACCAGGTTCTTTGTTCTGGAGGCAAGTGTGCTCAAGGTAATGAGGTTTGGCGTTCTCTAGGGCAACAATGAATGGCGTGCTGATCACCGCAAGCGTCTAAGCCTAAATGACAAAGTCTCCGCAGAAGCTGAATTTGTTTTTGAAACATCAAGTGGCTAGAGAATCAAAAATTTATTTGCCCATTAGTGACTTGTCAGGGCGGTGGATATTAGTTTTTAGGATAATGCTGCATCCACCTAAAGTAAAGAAAGTTCTTACGTAAACTTCCTAGTAATTCTCTCTTCGTAGGTGCAGCATTACTCCTAACATTTGTAATATCAGTTTGAAACTTGTAATATTGCCATGTCCTATTCCCGCGTTTTCAAAATCTTGCGAATCAAAGAGGTCCTGAGTTGGTGATGATGTTGTGCCTGCCATCTTTCACCAAGCCTTCGGATCTAGATCTGACGCATACAAACCAAACTTCTCCAGTTTTGCAAAAACATGCCTGCACTTGTTCCCTATTTACAAACAACTCCTTGTCTCTCACAATCAGCCTTATCTCCTCCCAACCACATCTAGAAGGCCATGGAAAAATCTGGCGCGATGGCCGCTGCCGGCGCCGTCCACCCCCAATCTTGGTGTTCCGTGCAATGCACGGGCATCTACGCATGGGAAATTATGTCGAACATGGCTAGTTGTAAGCAGGCTAGCTCTACAGCCATGATGATAGTGACTGTAGATGGTGAGGCTGACTGTGGTATGCCAAACATGGCGCCTATACTCAGGTGTCATCTCCGGCGCAGGGTCTTGTCACTTCACTGTGAGGAGCAACACGTAATAATTTGACCAACGGGTAGTACAGTGCTACTAGTACATTGGTAGTACTACTACTAGTACTCGCACCACCGTCTAGATTTAGTAGTACTACCACGTCCATCTGGATTTAGCATTTGACTAGCAATATCTAGTAATGCATGTCAGAAAAAATGTACTACTCCCTCTGTAAATAAATACATGGTGTATTGTTTTATTCCTATCAGCGATAGAACTTAATGTCTTTTTGCTAATTAATAGGATTACATGCAATGAACTAACAACTGCATGTCATGTTCGGTAGTCTCAGGCTGGTCATAGTGGGGAGTAACTTAGACTAGTAACATGCATATGTTAGTAGTCTATGTTACTACCTCTAAGTGCATAGTATCATAGATTAGTATCATAGGTGGTCTCATTTATTGCCATGCATGACACATAGTAGCATCACATTTATTATGTTACGGTATCTACCTATGTTATTATAATAATCTCTCTCTTCTTTAATTTCCTGCCACATCAGCATGTTTGCGAGTCCCAAGTGCATGACACTACTTATGTTACCCCCACTATGGCCAGCCTCAAGTCATTGAAAGCATGCACGACCCACATCTTTAATTGGTTGATATGTCACGAAATAAGAAATGAGGAGGGAGTTAATATACCGTGCCTAAGTGTTTTGGGATTACACAACATTTTTTGTTACATGCATTAACATTTTATTAGTTAAATCAAAGGTCAAAACTTGGCGCAAAATGCAAAGGGGACCAATAAACCAGTAAACATCAAAGTTCTCTCGTTTGGCCCCAACTTGAGGTCCGGTGAGATGACTGTACTGCACCGGCACGGAGGGGGACGCAGCTTCATTGACTTACTGTTCCTGCCTTTGGTTGTATGACACGTGGGCCCAACAGGTGGCTGGCCCGCCTGTCATACAGCCAAAGGCAGGTGCGGTAGAGGGCCGAGGAGTAGATGGCCAACACTCACGTGAATTCAACGCAGTCTGGACTTCTCATATAAAGACTCCCCGCCAGTCCAATCTACGAAATCCTACACATCTACGCAGCCTAACCAAGGGCAAGAGTGATCACTCCAATCGCAAGATCAGTTGACTAGAAGCTAGACCCATGGAGGCAATGAGCGCGAGCATCAGCCGGCTGTGCCAGATGGTCCACGAAGCCAGCCTGCGGCCCGGCACCGAGGAATATCTCCAGGTGGTGCTTGAGGCCGCCAGGTGAGAGGCCGCTTGGACAACAACTTCGTCTCCTTGTTCGACAAGGTCCTCGTCGGCTTCCTCGACAAGTTCACCATCGTCAAGAAGCTCGCGGACGATCTTGACATACGCCTCCAGCCCACGCGCCCAGGCTCTGCAATGCCCGCCACCCTCAACGGCCTCTATGGTGACAACCTCTTCGATGCACTGGTGGCCCTGTGACTGCCCGCCGTCACGCCGGAGAATGTCCACCTCGAGGTCGCGCTCGCCGCGCAGCGCCTGGCTCAACAAGACACCATCGACATAACCACCCACGTCTATGCGCAAATCGTCCACAACACTACTACGTGCCAGAGGAGGACGATAGGCCGCTGGCCTTCTTGACCCACAGGGCATCCTTGGACGGCATTGTTTAGAAGCACGTTTAGCTCGCCGCCAACGCCGTTGATCCTCACACGTCGGTTGGTGACCCGGCGCAGTAGGGCGTGAGGATGTCGTTGATGGATCCATATGTATCTTTATCTTTCTGTCAAATCCATGTAGTAGTATATGGTACTACTAGTAATTATCTTACCTTTCGCATCAACTTCATAATTTTTGTATGTACTCCATGCATGAACCGCGCCAGAACCTAACTTCTCATTACTCTAGGGAAAATCGTTATTTCTATCTATCGGTCGCGCCATGGAGTAGAACCAAAATTTACAAGTTACAACTTCAAAAGGAAAAGCTAGCTTGCCGTGTTTGCGTCGCACCCCGCTTCCCACAGGGTTGGTCCGGCACGCCGCTCAAGGGGGAATGCGTGTTGTGTTGCATTTTCTCTTGCAAGTGGGACCGCAGTTGAGCAAACCGACTATCGGCAAACCCCCACCCCGCCAAGCGCGCGATGACTGAGAAAACAGGAGGGAGAAGAGATGGTTGTAGCATGGACTCCAAGAAAATTGGTGTCGGATGGGACTCGTGTTGTTGGCGTGTGTTGTACTGCTAGACATGAATTCTAGTTATGGCCCATGCCACGGTACACGTAGAGGAGCCCCGGCCTACATAGACATCCGTTCGGAAATTGTACAAAAGGACTAGCCGCCGTCTCACTGACATGTGGGAACGGTACCACATGTCAACGAAGAGGCTAGTGGGGAGCGGACGTTTGCCACAAAGGGCACACCCTGACGACAAGGCCGTACTGTCAGACCTAGCGGCCGCGCGGGATGGCTTTTGTCCCCCACACGAGCGAAGCCGCTTGGCACCCCCACACGGTTGGTCCGCCACGCCGCTACGCCAACTCCAGCGTGTGTAGCTCGGACGCGCGCTCACTCGGCCCCCTTTCCCTCGACACTCCGGAGCTACCCAACCACGGCTACGTGTTTTGCGCACCCAGCGGCCGGATTTGGAGCGGATCCGGTCGGGCTTGAGCTCGCCCGGTTGTGGGAGGCCGCGCTGCGCCATGGACTGGCCGGGCACCGGGCCGGAAGGCCCCGGCAAGGCTGCAAGGCCGCATGCAAGTACTGACTCATCCTCTAGCCGCTCGGATCTACACCGTCGGCGGTCCGCCGGAAGATATATGAATGGCGGTTGGCCGAGCTCGATGCTGGCCCAAAAGCTCGTCGGCACACTGTTGCCACTCATTACGTGTGACGACTGCCCAAAGAAGGTCTTGCGCCACGTGTCTACAATGCCAGAACATCCCGGATGGGTTTTCATCAAGTGCTCAACCAATGGGGTATGTGCTACTTTAGCTTCGGTTGTGCTCTCGGATTAGACTTGTTGTGCTAACTTAAAATTTTATTGTGTAGAATGGATGCAAGTTTTGGTATTGGGAAGAAGGGTACATCGATATATTGATAGAGCGCAATTTAGTAGATGTTGTAGCACTTTTAGCTAGCATAGAGGCTAGAGATGAGACTAGTGCACTTGTTGATAGAATAGACGCTAGACATGAGACTAGATGCGAGGAAGCAATGTCTACTTCTTTACACTCGAAGAAAAAGAAGCACGCAAGATCGAGCCTCTGCAGATCAACTATGAATGCATAGAGAAGTAACTAATCCAACTTACAGGAGCAGTTATGGAAGTTGGATATCTTCTAAAATGTATTCTTGTGGTTCTTGTTTTATTTGGTCTTGCTTTTCTAGTCAAATTTTGGTGATGTATTTCCATGTACCAAAAATCAATGATGAAAAAAAGATATGTGTTTGCAAACAAAAATGTACGTCGCCGGGATGCGTCCGCGCGTTGGGCGCACGGCCACCGCATCCGAGAAATGGCCCGGACACAACCCCATTGCCCTACCCAAACGGATGGAATCCGGGCAAAACGGAGGTCCGTTTGGGGTCGTGCGTTGGAGTTGGCCTTACAAGTGGGACCGCAGTTGAGGAAACCGACTATCGGCAAAACCCCCACCTCGCCCGCTGCACGATGTCTGAGTTAGACGACGAGGTTGAAGAGATAGCTGTAGCACGGACTCCAAGAAATATGGTGTCAGATGGAAGTCGTGCTGGTGGCGTGTGTCGTACTCCTGGACGTGAATGCTTGTTCTGGCCCATGCCACCCTACTAGTACTCCAAGTAGTAGTATATAATAGTAGTAGTATCGAGGATTTGAGGTGCTGGTTACATACAGCAAACACATTAACATATGGCCCACCTCACACTGTGGCCAAATGTCCTAGAGTCTGTGCTAGGTTAGAAAGTGTTCTTTGTGAGGGTGGGTGGCTGGTCTCAAGTTTAAAACTTGTTGTATTACGTACGTAGACGTAGAGATAGTGCAGCATGTGAAGCTAGTACAAATAGTGTACTATTGTTGATTGGCCTCGTCCGATAACCTGTTCCAATGCACGTACAATTATGTATTCAGAAAATATTTTTTTGCCTCGTCGCAGCACCCACTCAGAGAAGCGACTCGAAAGCCATTAATAAATTTAGTAAGTTTATCACAGGCATATCATTTTATTACATACAGCAGGTCATCAACCCACAACGACAATGAGGATACATTATAAATACTAAAGTTTTCATCACACAACAAATAACAAGCAATGAAATGAACTTCAACTCAACCAATCCTCGGTGTTGGAAACACTTGCTTTGAACCACAAGTGATTCTCTAGGAAGGGCCAGCTATTGTCAATATCAAGAGCAACGCAGGACTGATCATCCAGGCTCAAGCGACATATATCAGGACCAGGGTAGGGAACCACCGCACTGTCCGAGGTATAGATACAGTTGCTTCTCATAAATGGTAGTAACGTTGTGTCAACAGCAGTTGGATCGCCTTTCAACATCATTGGATAGTTTTGTCAAAGGAAGATCGAGTTTTCTCCAAGACTATCAGTACTGTACCAGGGAGAAGGTGTTGGCGCTAGCACACTAGTATCCATCCCGAATACCATGCAACGGGTGTTGGAATAGGTCCGGAGAGTGCGACCATGGGAGACAACACCTGCTTCCTTAGTAGTAACATCAGCAGTGGGTTGTGTACAGACAAGAAGGGGTGATCCATCGGAATAAGTTGCCAGGCGCCACTGAGTATATGGCCCCTCCTCGTCCTCATGCTCCTGATCATCACCATCGTCATCTCCCCCATGGTTATAATTTTTTTCAAGTATAGGTGGTGGAATGTTCACATGACCTTGGAAACACAAGAAGAAGCTTAATTAGTGAAGGGAAACTTGCTAACCCGCATGCATGTGGATGAAAAATATATAATTACGGTGGAAGACAAATGTATCGAAACTACGAGGATCCCATGCAAAAACAGTGCCACGAGTGATGGCAGCAAACACAAGACCCTCGTATGGAATTGCATCACAGTACACATCCGTGTATAGAAACTGATTTTTGAGCAATATCCATCCAGTCGAACCACAATGGACGGCAACAAGCTTGTCGAAGATAGCAACAACTTCATAGTTCCTGTAATGCCAAGAGCGTTTGGGAACTCGACAAATTGCTATCGTCCGTAGAAGACAGTCACCATGATCGTATTTGAACGTGTGTAGAATACCGGTGTGCTCAACCTCTGGGCAATCTGAGATTTTTGGAAGTGGAACCTGGTGACGAGTGTACACATTCACAAGTTCCCACTCGCAGTTGTACCCGATATAAACAACCCAATCTCCATTTGCATCTTCCCAAGCCTTGCCCTCAAGCGATGGCATCTTAACATCATACGTATCATTATCAAGCGGCATCAACTTGCACAAGGAGAGGCTTCCCTCGTCCCCGCGCCAGTCACCAGGGTCATGGCGAAGAAGATAGGGGAGATGAAACCGCTCCTGGACGCTTGGGTTCCTTATAATGATGTTATTAGTTGAGTCAAGAATAGTCTTGAAGGAACCTGCCATGCTAGACGAGGTGATGACGTTGCACCGATCAATGAGTTCCTCCACCACGTCATCTTTCAGATCGGGGCAAGAATAACATGGTCGTTTCCGGCCTGTTCCCTCCATGGAGAAGACTATTGAACAATGGCAGAAGGAAGGGTGAAGGCAAATGGAGGAGGGAGGAAGAGCGTGCGACAACAGTTCCAAATCGAGAGGGAAAGGCAAAGAGTCAGTGGGCGGTTACCAGTTTCCCACGGTACACGAAGAGGCGCCCCAGCCTACACGTCCGTTCGAAAATTGTACAAAAGGACTCGCCATCGTCTCACTGCCATGTTTGAACGGGACCACATGTCAATGAAACATGGTGTGTAATTTCTCGTGCAAAATGCGATCTGGCCGCGTTGGCCCGAGGTGCCGCATTAGTTATCGACCCTTATTTTTTTAACATACAATCTGAGTGGATAGCTCCTGTGGTCATCAGACGTGAGCGGATATATAGGTGGGCTAGGTGGGCAGGCCGCAACAATCTAAGTGCTAAAAGAGTTGATCCAATGCTTGATTTTGTTTGGATTTTCCAACTATGACCATTGGATAGAGTGAATCAATGGCTTACGTTCAAAGTTATTCTCATACAATAGAATGGTATAGGAACGTGGAGAGATTTGGTTGATCTTATATCGCTGAATAATATAAAATATTATGAGTGCAGACGCTCCACCGCGAGGTTTGTTGCTCCTTCTCGGTCGTCGGGAATCTATGTTCTTCCACTCTTTCGTTTAAGACATGAGCTTTGTTCATCCTTTTTCCGACACGCGGGACATCTATATGCCTCCATTTTAAAAATCATACTATATGCCTCCATGGCACGCGGGAAATCTAGCATCAAGGTGGCGTGTCATGCAAGAAAATGGAGATATGCAGTGCGTAAGAGAGTCGTGCACTTCGATGGCACCTAGTACTACACAATATTTTTTCTCCTCGATGGCACATGAATAGTGCACGTACTCAATGACAGAGCACGGGATGGTAGACATGGACATGGTCGGCCCTTTTTGAAGAGAGTACTAATAAATACGTAACTTTGATGTGTCCCGTCAACTCGCAGAACGACGAGAAGCTTGCTTACTACGTGTTCTCCCTCGCCAACGCGTGCGCGGTGGCTCACAACACGAGGAGAAACTTCTTCTTAGAAGCGGTGGACGTGCAGCAGTTCACTTGGTGTCAGATTGCCAGAAGAACTACTGTAGTACCATCATTATTGTTCGACTTCCGGAAGAGGAGAAGATCCAAGCGCAAGTCAACTACTAACCTAGTTGTTGGTGTACAAAAGTAGGGGCACACCTTTGTACCCCTTTACTTGTGCACGGGCAGTCGGAGCCACGCGCCACGGCCACACTAAGCAGGGCAGAGGAGGGGAGCCGGAGAGAAGCCGAAGCACAAGATGGCCAAGGCAACGCCAAGACCAAAGATACCAAAGATCGAGAGGGCGAGGTGGACTCCCCTGGCAAGGCCCTTGCCGGGGCAACTTGCCCGATGCTAACAGAGCGAGCCACCCTTGAGCACACGGGTTCCAACTCAACCAACCACATTGGAACTAGGGCTCGGGAGGCACCTCCGTGGTAGCATGCAAATCTTTGTCCAGACCATAGAGATATGTGATCAGATGAGAACCAGAAGACGGCGACCCTCTGCGGGATCCTTGCCGAGGAGATCCACAAGAACCCCGGCAAACATCTTGCCGGGGACGGCTGCAACGCCACGGCAAGGCCCTTGCCGAGGGCGTCAGTGGGCCCACAGCCAAGCCCGTGTCGACCAAGACTCCACCGCCTTCCCCAAGCAGCTGCTAGCTCAACCAGCTGGGCAGGCACCTGAGTGGTGACGGGTGGCCTCTACGCCAACTCAGCAAGCACCTGCGTGGTGGCATGCAGATCTTCGTGAAGACCCTACCACCGCGCCACCTCAGCTGCCTGCCTGCCTACATGGCGCCGCATGCATCGCTGGCCTGGGTGCGTGTCGAAGCAAGGCGAGGTGGCAACGGACGGGACGGGCCTCGTTCCAATCCCCAATAATGCTAAGGGACACCTAAGCTACACATTAAATGCATCTTGTCCTATAACACGAGCGGTAAGCTCGCAACACTGTAGGCCTTTCCACCTCCCGTGTGCCACTGTGGCAGCCCCTTTCGACTATAAAAGGAGGCCCTTAGCATACTGGAGAGGGATTGGGCTCTTTTGAACTATGCAGCCACCATAGCTAGTTCGAGAGCTCAAGAACTCTCTCAAATACACACCAAAGCAGGACTAGGGTATTACACATCCTCGCGGCCCGAACCTGGGTAAACAAACCTTGTGTTGACTGCTAATCCTGCTCTTCTCACAACCCCGCGCCCCGGCAACCGTAGTAGGGATTCTTGTGATCCCATAGGTGTCGTTTCCCACCGACATCTTTGGCACGCCAGGTAGGGGGCGCAATTGTGAGAATCTGGTCTAGTAGTTAGCCTAACAGTTCTTCATCGCCGTGGCTCCCAAGAAGAAGACGGTCACGGCGATCGGCTTGTCGGGAGCCGAACAGCCTCTGCCAGTGCGGGCGAGCAGCAGGCCGGTCGCGGACAGGACCCGGGCCGCAGTTTGCGAGCACCAGCATTGCTCTGGCAGTCAGAGCCTAGCGAGCGGCGTCGTTCGTGCGCCAGGCGACGGGCCGCATGCTGCCAAATCCAAAGACGGAGCTGGGCCCCCCGCAGGCGGCGCGGGGCCCTCCAGGAGTGTCGTTGTGCCACCCACGGGCGGTACAGCAACCTCCAAGGCGCCCACGCAGGCGCCCACAGCGTGCTCTTCCCAACGTGCACGCGACGAGCAGCACCACCACGCTGGAGACCCCGGACACCGCTGTGGGAAGAGCCATGTGCATCGTCCGCGGGACGAAGGAGTCCAGCATGCTCGCCGAAGTGCTGGCGAAAATGGCACGCAGCCGCTGGGCCATGGTAGAGCTCCTTCTAACTTAGTTAGAAGTCGAAGCGCGCCACGGTCCACGTAGCTGTCACCACGACCCACGCCAGCAGAAGCTTTGGCGCGCGCGCAGCTGCTCCTCGAATTCCCTCCTGCTGCGGAGAAGCTCGACGAGTGGAGAGCCACCATCCGGAGCCTCGTCGCCGTCGCCAAGAAAGATGATCCGCGACCGGCGGGGCCTTCGGGCTGGCGCTCCGTCGAACCACCGCATCCCAGCGGTGGAGGGGCCGGGGGTGCTGCGGCCACGGTGCACTCTCCTCCTCCACGCCAGCCACCGCGGGTGTCGGTCCGTCGCGATGACGCTTGTGATAATATTTCCATAGCGTCGTCCGACCCACGGACAGACCGCGACCAACGCCATGTTCTTCGAGAACGAGCCCACGAAGATGCTCGAACCAACTATCGAGCGCCGGCGCGATACGCGCCACCAGTCGGACAAGCGGGCGGGACCCGCTATGGACCACCCAGCGCCGGGGAGCTCCGGCGGCCTACCTTACGAGGTGGGTTGCCCAGCTTTTACCCGTGAGCTGCGGCAGTTCCAGTGGCCATCCCACCGCATGTTCAGGCCCAACATTGGCGAGAAGTACAACGGCAAGACCCATCCGTCAGAGTTCCTCAGCATCTACACCATCGCGATGCAAGCTGTTGGAGCTCGCGACGACAAGTTGCTTGCCAATTACTTCTCGTTGGCACTGAAGCCCAACGTCATGTCTTGGTTGATGCACTTGCCGGCGGATTCCATCTCTTCTTGGTCGGATCTGTGCCATGAGTTCGTTGGTGCCTTCACCGGGGGCCACCAAGCTCATGGCCAGGCCAGTGATCTGCATATCATTCCCCAGAAGGAAGGGGAAACCCTACGCAAGTATGTCCAGAGGTTCAGCCGGGTGCAGTACAACATCCCCGATGTTCATCCCGCCGTCGTGATCAGCGCGTTCCATCAGAACGTGCGCAACCGCAAGATGCGCGAAGAGCTGGTGATGAACAAGGTTAAGGATGTGGCCGAACTTTATGTTCTGGCCGATAGGTGCGCCCGGGCTAAAGAGGGAAGGAAGTACCCCGGCGAGGACGCCAACGCGGAAACCGACTCTACTGATGAAGACACCGCCGCCCCGATGAAGAATGGCCGGCATCGCAACAGGAAACGCAAGGGCAAGACCGTGCTTGCCGTTGAGGGATCCGACAGCACCGCGCTGCCAAGAAGGCCAAGGCAGACGACCCCGGCAAGGAGATTGCCGGGTGCGCCGCCTGCCGGGCCTTGGCAGCTGCCGACAAGCCAGGAAGCTCCGGCAAGTAGTACTGCAAGATCCACCGCACCAAGGGCCACGACCTCCAGAACTACCAACAAGTCGAGGTGCTTGCTGAGAAGCAAAGAGCGGAGTACGAGAGGCGGGACAAGGAAAAAGGCCAGGATGGTGCCGAGGGATCCGGCAAGAAGCGTGGCGGCCAAGGAGGCCACCGCGGCAAGGATAACCAACAAGAGAGGCCCGCTCGGGGCCGCAACAAGAAGCAAGAAGATGATGAACATGACGAGGACGACGAGTCCGGCGAGCGAGAGTTCCAGAAGGCTACAGAGGCCATGTGCGTCGACGGTGGCGCCTCGCTGCATACTTCTCACCGCCAGCTCAAACAGTGGGTGCGTGAGATTACAGCGGCGGAGCCCTCGTTCGATGCTCAGAAGCCGCTGAAGTGGTCTAGCACGCCCCTCATCTTTGACGCCGAGGATCACCCTGACCACACAACTGCGGTCGGGTGTTTGTTGTTGTTGGTTTCACCAACGATACGCAACCTCAAGGTGAACAAGATGCTGGTTGACGGCGGGGCCGGTCTGAACTTGATCTCACCCGTTGTGACCAAAATGCTGCAAATTCCTGATGGAGACCTCGAGGAAATGGGCACGTTTCAAGGGGTCAACCCGGGGAGGAGCCAGCCAAAGGGGAAGGTCACGTTGCCCGTGACGTTTGGAGGCGAGCTAAACTACAGGACGGAGAGGATTGTCTTCGACATAGCCGATATCCCGTTGCCCTACAATGGGATCCTCGGCAGCCCGGCACTAGCCAAGTTCATGGCGGCGTCGCACTACACCTACAACATGCCGAAGATTCCTGGGCCGATGAACATCATCACCGTCCCCTCCGACAAGAAGGACGCGCTGATCTGCGCCGACCTACTCTACCGGGAAGCAGTTGCAGCAGCTGCCGCCAAGGCACTTGCTCCTGCCGCTGAAGCCCCGGGAGGGAAGAAGAAGACCGGCAAGACCTCTTTCACCCACTCTGGCAAGTGCACCTCTTCGGAGTGTTGTGCTACCGTCGAGGACGTGCTAGAGAGCTCCACCGGCAAGAGCAAGAAATCCAGAGCTACGCCACCAGAGACCAAGAAGGTGTCCGTCAGGGAGGATGGCACGGGAGGGGCTTTCACCATAAGCTCCACCCTTGACAGCAAATAGGAAAGTGCGCTCGTCACTTTCCTGCGGGAGAATGTTGATGTGTTTGCATGGCAAGCATCTGACATCCCCGGCGTTCCCAGGGAAGTGATTGAGCACCATCTTGCTGTCTGTCCCCATGCGCGACCTGTCAAGCAGAAGGTCAGGAAGCAAGCTTTGGAACGGCAGGAGTTCATCACAGAGGAGATCAGGAAGTTGGAAGCAGTGGGCTTGGTGAGGGGAGTGCTCCATCCGACGTGGTTGGCCAATCCGGTAGTGGTGCGCAAGGCAAATGGGAAGTGGAGACTGTGTATTGATTACACAGATATCAATAAGGCTTGTCCTAAGGACCCCTTCCCGTTGCCGCGCATCGACCAGATTGTTGACTCCACGGCCGGGTGTGATCTGTAATCATTCCTCTACACCTACTCGGGCTACCACCAGATCTTCATGACAAGAGAAGACAAAGAGAAGACATCATTCATCACCCCATGTGGTACGTACTGCTTTTTACAGATGCCTTTCGGGTTGAAGAGTGCTGGCTCAATGTTTGCAAGGGTAGTCCAAATTGGTTTTGAACCCCAGCTACACAGAAATATGGAAGCCTATATGGATGACATAGTGGTCAAAACCAAGGACAGGGCAACTCTTGTACAAGACTTAGAAGAGACATTTGCAAACCTGTGCAAGATCAACCTCAAGCTGAACCATGAGAAGTGTGTCTTCGGTGTTCCGTCTGGCAAACTTCCCGGGTTCTTCGTGTCGCAGTGTGGGATCGAGGCAAACCCAGAAAATATCAAGGCTATCGAGCAGATTGAGGCGCCCAAGCGGATCAAGGATGTGCGTCGGCTCACTGGCTGCGTTGCCGCCATGAGCCGATTCATCTCCATGTCTGCCGAGCGCACCCTTCCTTTTTTCAAGATCCTGAAGAAGGCAGGCCCAATGGAGTGGAGCCCAGAGGCCGAAGTGGCGTTGCAAGACCTGAAGAGATACCTTTCCTCTATGCCGATACTAGTTGCGCCGAAACCACAAGAACCGTTGTTGCTATATCTGGCGGCGACGAACCAAGTGGTCAGTGCCGCGCTAGTGGCGCAGAGGGAGATTGACGAAGAGGCATTGGCAACGGTAGGACCTGCGGACGGCAAGTCAGAGACTCCCCCAGCAGGGCCTGGTGCCGACAAAGCAAGGCCCCCGGCAGAGACTGACGCCGTCAGGGTGGGGCCCGCGCGGCCAAATGAGGTGGTGCAGAAGAAGAAGATGATGCAGCACCCGGTTTACTTTGTCAGCTCCCTCTTGCAGGGGGCTAGGTCAAGGTACTCCGGTGTGCAGAACTTGCTCTTCGGCCTCCTTATGGCCTCGAGGAAGCTGCGCCATTACATCCAAGCCCACGAGATCACTGTCGTGACCCTCCTCCCGTTGCAACGGATACTGCACAACCCAGACGCAACCAGAAGGATTGTGGAGCGGGCCTTGGGATTGTCAAGCTTTGGGTTGAAGTTTGAAAGTACTTCAACCATCCAGAGCATAGCCCTGGCGGTGTTCCTTGTAGAATGGACCTCAACGCCTGACGAAGAGATCCAGGAGACCACTCTCCCCGGCAAGGAAACAGCTCGCGACTGGATTATGTACTTTGACGGAGCTTTCTCGCTGCAAGGCGCCGGTGCGGGTGTGCTGCTCGTCACACCCACTGGAGAGCACCTCAAGTATGTAATCTAGATGCACTTTCCCAGGGAGATGTCCACCAACAACACCGCTGAATACGAGGGATTGCTTGCCGGTCTCAGTATCGCGGCAGACCTCGGAGTAAAAAAAGCTCATCGCCCGGGGTGATTCAGAGCTTGTCGTCAGACAAGTCAACAAGGATTATCAGAGCCCGTTGATGGAGGCCTACGTAGATGAGGTGAGGAAGCTGGAAGAGTGCTTTGACGGTATACAAGCAGAGCACGTTCCCCGAGCAGAGAACGACATCGCTGACTACCTGTCAAAGCGCGCTGCATTCAAGCTACCTGTGGAACCAGGTACCTTTTTGCTTCAGTTGACTCAACCATCCGCCGAACCATCAACGGAGCAGAACAAGTGGAGGAAATCAGGCCCCGGCAAGTACTTTCCCACCGAGCCCCCAGGGGCCGCCAGCAAGGGTGTTGCCGTTGGCCCTGAGCCTACCAAGGAGCGACCGACTCCGCCAGGCCGTGAAGCCCTGGCCGTAGAGAAGGCCGCTCCCATGGCAGAAGAAATGCCTTTGGTCCTTGCCGTCGAGCCGCAGGCTCTGGCATGGGCGCAACATACCGTCCGACTCCTCCAAACAGGGGAGCTTCCTGAGGAGCAGGAAGAAGCGGAGAAAGTAGCCCGTCGGTCTGCTATGTATCAGTTCGTCGATGACGTCCTGTACAGAAAGAGACCGAACGGTGTGAAATTGAAGTGTATTCCCCGGGAGGAAGGACTGGAGCTGTTGGCGGAGATAGACGGAGGCATATGTGGCACCCACATAGGGTCGAGGGCCCTTGCCAGCAAGGCATTCCGGCAGGGTTTCTTCTGGCCCACTGCCCTCCAGGATGCAACAACACTAGTAACCTAGTGTGAAGCGTGTCAGTTCCATTCAAAGAAGCTTCATCAACCAGCTCAAGCCCTTCAAACAATCCCTCTCTCCTGGCCATTTTCGGTCTGGGGGCTCGACATACTAGGCCCCTTCCCCCGTGCTGTCGTGGGGCTTTGAATACTTGTACATTGCACTCGACAAGTTCACAAAGTGGCCGGAGGTGGAAGCAGTGAGGAAGGTGACAGCACAGTCAGCCGTCAAGTTCTTCAAGGGACTAGTCTGCTAATTTTGTGTGCCAAACAGAGTCATCATCGACAACGGCACGCAGTTCACAAGCCACACCTTCATGCAATACATCCAAGACCTCGGCAGCAAGGTCTGTTTTGGCTCCGTGGCACACCCACGGAGCAATGGCCAAGCAGACAGGGCAAATGCTGAAGTGTTGCGAGGCCTGAGGATAAATACTTTTGAAAAGCTGCAGAAGAGCGGAAGGCGCTGGATCGATGAGTTGCCGGCGGTACTTTGGTCGATCAGGACGACCCCAAATCGAGCCACCGGCCAGACACCCTTTGCCCTGGTATACGGGGTAGAAGCAGTTCTCCCCACAGAACTCACATACGGGTCACCTCGAGTGCTCGCTTACGACGAGCTTGAGCAAGAGCAATTGCGGCAAGATGACGCAACGCTCCTTGAGGAAGATCGTCTTCGAACGGCTGTGAGAGAAGCACGCTACCAGCAAGCCTTGCGCCGCTACCATAGCCGCAGGGTTCATGCCCGAAGCTTAAGCCTAATTAGTCCCATGAGCCAAAGCAGCAAGACCAAGGCATTTCAATAATTAACTGCATGCAGAAGTTTAAGCCTAATTAATTCCAGCGATTTAAGTGGCTGCATGCGTGCCCTCGGCTGCGACTTGTTGCATGCTGCTCCGCGTACTCGCTGCGAGCGATTCTGAGTGGCTGCATGCAGCCGGTCGTAATTAAGGCAGCTAACTGATGCGAAAAAAGATGCTCTTTAATTGTTGCGGGCCTTTTAAATCTGTGGAATCATTTTTGACAAGGAGGGAGTACCTCATCTAGATGATTCGAGTGCACTCGTTTGACCATCATGCCGGTGTGCGACCCAGCACGGACGGGATGCACCACTGACGGGACGGGACGACACAGTCATAATTTCAGTTTTTCTAGTTTTCCACGGGAAGCTGGCGCGCTAAGCCATGACTGCTTATGCATTGAATTTCGATGACCGTGATGACCATCGCGTTTCCTGTGGCTTGCTAGTTCGGCTACCTTCCGCCTATAATTACTGTTTCCCGGGCTTCTCCGGTGGCACCATCACCCAACTTGCCCAATCCTCATGAGCCCCCACTGGCCCGATGTCGCTCGCCACTTATCCTTGCTCTCGCCACGTCCGCCATGCCCCCGCCCGTCCACGATAGGCGACGCCAGAGGCGGTCACCGCCAGAATTAGTGTTCGGTTTTTCATCGGAAGGCAGACGGAGGGAGGAGGCATTCTATCGGTCTTTAGATGGCAATGCGGAGTATGAGGAGTTGTTGGAGCGCGACTCCCTGGCGGAGGAGCAGCGTATTGCCGATTTGCGCCGCTAGCGGGACATGGAGCAGCAGCGCACCGACGCTCTGACTCGCGAGCAGAGCTCCCGCAACTGGGCCGACTACGTGGAGGCCGGCGCCCGGTAAATAGCCCTGGAGGCTGTCGGGCACGCACGCGTTCACGACGCCGAATTTTACTACAAGCTCGTCAAGTGGGTTTCCCGCTTAGAAGCCGAAGCTTCGGTGGACCACACCAGCATGGAAAGGGCCAACGCGCGTGAGAAACGCGCCCTATCGCACCTCTGGCAAGTCCGAGGCGAGGCGGAGGACGCCGGTGCCAGCGTTTAGCATGTACCGCAGATGGCAGCCGGCATCGTCTAGTTAGCTAAGAGTAAGTTAGTACTTGTACACTACTAGAGTATTAATGGGAGTAGAGAGTTAACTTGGCTATGATGGTAGTCAATGTGGAAGTTTAGTACTCTATATCTGGATCAGACCTGTTACTTTGCTCTGAATGTTGAACTTTCCGTTTGAACGTATGGCATGGGCTGTTATTTTTTTAAATGGGTTGTATTTGTCCACCACGGGTTTAGAGGCTGACTTGTGGGCCTACCAGGTTGACATGTACACGATCAAGAGATGATTGTACGTGGAGAGGATGACAGCGGGGACCCACGAGGGTCATGGCAGTACGCAAGCAAGTGCGTCCTTATTTGAAGCCAATAAAAAAATGGCTCCTCCTAATGGATTTCTGACATCTGGGTCCCATGCCATTGTCAACGTAGTCAATAAACGAGAGAATTGCACAACGAGCGGCTGACACCAGGGACCCAGCAACTCGCCCAGTTATTTTTGTTTTTGGTTAATTTGATAACTGCCACTCCAAATCTGGTGATTCCGAGAAATGCTACTGCAATTTCCAAACTTTGAAAAATGCCATTTCATGTCATTTCCAGTGGCATTTTTCGAAGTCTGGAGTGGCGTTTTTCAAAGTTTGCAAATTGCAGTGGCATTTTTCAAAGTTTGCAAAAATTGTAGTGACATATTTCAAAGTTTGAAAATTGTAGTGGCATTTTTATGAATCACCATAATTGGAGTGGCATTTATCTTTTTTTTTTGAGACGGAAGCAGGGTGTCAACTGGGCTGTGCGGGGCACTCTAGCCTTTTCTTTTATGTTTATCACAGACCAGCCCAGTAGTTTTTTTGTTCTTTCTAAAAATGGTTAGCCAAGTTTTTTTTGATTTGTCAAGTAAGTCGCTTTGTCAGGCCTGTTGGGCTGCAAACTTTCAAGACAAGGAGAGCTTCATTCGGCTGGCCGAGAAAATGGCCTATCAGTAATGAGAAATGGGATGTACATTTTTAAAACACATCAAACCGGCAATTAGTTTCAAATTTTTTTTTTTGAGATTTTAAATTGCATTGATTTTTATGCATGGACAATTTGTTGGATTTTATATTGATATACATTTATTTTTAAAATCAGTTGGAATGTGACTCGAAATTGCGGGATTAAAAACGGTTTGGACCGCACTGAAATATGCAAAATTTCGTATAATTTTTTAATCGTGGCCACAATATGGGTTGTAATGCTAACAAAAAGAATATGGGCTCCAAAAAAACATTAAGAATAGCAAATAGGCTGTAAATTATTAGAAATAATGGCAGATGGGTTGTATGCTGTTTCCCATAGATTTGAGGCTTTCCTAAAAAAGGTTGACGCACAAGCAGTGACTGTTGGATGTCCATCCAACGGCCCTCGTGCTTCTTCAATCTCTTCTCTTCTTGCTCCAGCCGCTCAAACAAGCTCCGGCGGGACTGCCTGCTCCCTCCTCCCGTGGCTGGCTGTGCTGCCGCACAGGCCTCACCGCCCCACCGTACTCCCATTGCTGGCCTAGCCATCCCTCTACTCACCCACACCTGCTGTTATTCTCCGGGGATGGCAGCCGAACCAGTCAACCCTCATACTCCCCACCGCGTGGGCAGCCACTGCCATGTCTTCCCCGGCTCTATGTCGTTCCCTTTGTAGGCCTCGCAATCGTCCACCGCCCTGGTGCTCTCGGCGCGGCGTGGTCAACGTGGTCAACGAACGACATCCATCAGAAGTGGACTATACGTGGAGAGGCTGACAACTGGGTCCACGGCCGCACACAAGGAAATGCCTCCTTATTACGCGCAAAATAATGGTTCCTCCACCTGACATCTGGGACCCACCAGAAGGGCCTCTGTATTTCACAAAAAATACGTTCCCCCCACCGATAGCTCGGACCAACCAGCTATGTCTTCGCACGCAAGGAAGTGGCTCCTTATTGCGCACAAAAAAATGAATACCCCCCCGCTAGCTAGGACCCAGCATAGTGGGAGGCTCACTTGTGGGCCTACTAAGTTGACGGGGACAGAGGGCTTTGTCAACTTAGTCAATATGAACGATTCTAGCTCAAGTGACCATACGATGTCCATCCAACGGCCATAGTGCTTCTTCAACCTCTGGTCTTCTTGCTCCAGCCGCCCAGAGCAGCACCGGTCGTGCCACCTGCTCCTGCCTCCCGTGGCCGGCTGTGTTGCCGCGGAGTCCTCACAGCCCCTACTACTCCCACCGCTGGCCAGGCCCTGCGACGACGGCAGCCTCACACCACAGCCGAACCAGTGAACCCTCGTACTCCTCTTAGTGTGGCTTCCACTGCCGCGTCTTCCCCGGCTCTGCGTCGTACCCTTCCTAGGCCTCGCCTTCGTCCACTGCCCTGGTGCTCTCGGCGTGGCATGGTCAACGTGTTCAAGGAACGACTTCCATCAGAAGAGTACTGTGCATGGCGAGGCTGACAGCTGAGTCCACGACCGCAGCAAGGAAGTGCCTCCTTATTATGAGCAAAATAATGATTCCTCTACCTAACAGGAGGGACCCACCGGACGGGCCATTGTATTTTGCAAAAAAAAATTGTTTCCCCCCTGACTGCTGGGACCCACCAGCTACATCTTCGCACACAAGGAAGTGCCTGACAGTCGGGACCCACCTGGTCGAAGCGTAGGAAGCGATGTCATTCTGGTCGCGAACGTGTACGTACATACTACTCGATGTAGACGCATGTACACGTACGTACAGCGGCCAAGGTGCAAGAAAGTAAATACGGCCACGTACACATACGAGCGGGGTCTCAAACGCCTACTCGCGCATACGTACGGCCAGGGCTCGTGTACATGGCTGGGTCGGAACGGAGAAACTGCGTCGTCGTCGTGTTCATGGGGAGGCAACGGAATGCGTCGTGTTCATCGGGAGACAATGGAATGTGTGCTGTTCATTGGGAGCCAACCGGCTTGGACGGAATAGCCGATGGAAACGAGGCCTGGCGTACCGCAGAACGGAGGAAACGGCCTTGTGTTCGACCGATCACGGTGGAAACAGGATCCTATTCATCGGGAGGGGTCTGGTGTACCGCAAAATGGAGGAAACGTACCTCCTACAGTCGAAATGGGGTCCTGTTGATCGGGAGGGGTGTGGCGTACCGAAAATGGAGGAAACGGACTTGTGTTTGAAAGCTATGGTCGAAATGGGGGTCCTATTCATCGGGAGGGGTGTGGCGTACCGCAAAATGGGACTCCATGGGATACTGTTCATCTCTACCGTCGACCTCCTCCAGCCTCCACGGGCTCCTGTTCATCCACCGTCGACCTCCTCCAGCCTCCACCTGCGACTGTTCATTCACGGGCTCCTGTTCATCCAGCCTCCACCGGCTATTGTTCAACCAGCCCTCTCCACGGGGGTCCTGTTCAACCACCCCTCCACAGGCTACTGTTCATCCAGCCCTCCACCAGCTACTATTCAACCAGCCCTCGACCGACTACTGTTCAACCAGCCCTCCACGGGGTCCTGTTCATCCACCGGCTCGATCGATCAGGGTACTGTTCATCCAGCGGCAACGGCCTCTACTACCACGGGGTCCTGTTCATCCGACCCCCACCGGGAACTGTTCATCCAAACCCCCCTACAACACTCACTATTCATCCAGAGGCAGCACCGATTGGCTTCAGTTAGTAGCAGTAGCGAAGGAATCGCTCGATCGGGTTCAGTTAACACCAAGGGATCGATCGATCGGTCGGGTTCAGTAACGCGTAGCCTCTAGTGCAATCGCTCAGGTTCAGTTAGAGCCCAACGCCTCGCTCGGGTTCAGTTAGAGCCCAACGCCTCGCACCCACGTGCGTACGTGTACGAGAGAAACGCGCATCGCTCGGCCCCCGACCACCCACCGTAACCGGGAACTCCCCGATATTTTCCGCGCCCTCGCTTCTACCACGGTTTTTTCCGTCATGGACGGCCCAAAGAATGTCATGCAGCTGCGTCTCCAGCCCGCCCAGAATGAAAAGCCCATTTTATGTCATGATTTTTTTTCATAGAAGTAGGAGCCCACCACATCTATGATGATACCGGGTTTTGTCACAATTATCGTCATAGAAGTGTCATAAGTATGACAGAAATAAAATTTGTTCGGCCCAAAATGTCACGGATGTGTCCTTTTTTGTACTGTAAAGTCGGCATAGAGGAAAGGCATGCCTTCAAATCTTGCAGTGCAGCGTTTGCCCCCGAGGTCCACTCTATGGGTCCTGCCTTTTCAAGATTCTGAAGAGTGGCAAGGCGCGCGCGACAGACTTGGAAATAAATCTGCTAAGCGCGGCAACGCATCCAGTCAAACGCCTCATGTCCTTAACTGTTTTGGGTGCTTGAATCTGCTCGATAGCCTTGATCTTGTAGGGGTTGGCCTCTATCCCCCGATTGGACACAAAGAAGCCAAGCACACACTTCTCTGGGTTTAGCTTCAAGTTGATCCTGCGCAGATTTGCAAAGGTTTCTTCCAAATCCCGAATGAGGGTTGATCTGTCCTTGGTCTTGACCACAATATCATCCATGTAAGCTTCAATACAACAGTGACTCACAACCAATCTGTACTGCCCTTGCAAAAGTGGATCTGACGCTCTTCAACCCGAAGGGCATTCGTACAAAGAAGTACGTGCCACATGGGGTTATGAACGCGGTCTTCTCTTCGTCTTCCTTAAACATGAAGATCTTGTGGTATCCAGAGTGGGCATCCAGGAAAGAAAGCAAGTCACACCCGAAGGTTGAATCCATAATCTGGTCGATGCGCGGCAAGGGAAATGCGTCCTTCGGGTATGCCTTGTTCAGATCCGTCAAATCTATGCAAAGCCTCCACTTCCCATTAGCCTTGCGTACCACCACGGGATTTACTAACCACGTTGGATGCAGTATCCTCTGACCAGACCAGCTGCCTCAAGTTTCTTGATCTCCTCGGCAATGAACTGCTGCCGCACCAAGGCTTGCTTCCGGACCTTCTGCTTGACGGATCGGGCATGTGGGCAGACAGCAAGGTGGTGCTCGATTACCTCCCTGGGAACACTAGGGATATCAGATGGTTGCCAGCAAACACATCGATATTCACCCGCAGGCAGGCAATGAGTGTGCTTTCCTATTTTTCATCAAGGGTGGCACTGATAGTGAAGGTACCATCAGCGCCAGCCAGCCCTGCCGGGACCTTTTTCACAGCAGGTGCCGCAGCTTTGGATCTATTGCTATTCGAACTCTCCGGCAAGTCATCAATAGGTGTAGTGTACTCTGGAGAGGTATGCTTCCCGGATTCCTTGCTGGCATCCTTGTTAGCTTTCTTCTTCCCATTACTTTCCTTGGCGGGAACAGTGGTCTCAACGGCCTCTGCCGCGGCTACTTCCCGGTACATCTTGTCCACACAAATGATTTCATCCTTCGCGTCCGATGGAATGGAAATGATGCCTATCGGCCCTGGCATCTTCAAGGTGTTGTAGGCATAGTGGGATGCTGCCATGAATTTGGCCAGAGCTAGGTGACCAAGGATTCCATTGTACGATAGGGGGAGGTCGACCACATCAAACACAATCTTCTTAGTCCGGTAATTCAACTCTACCGCAAACGTCACCGGTACCGTGATCTTCCCCTTAGGACGACTCCTGCCGAGGTTGATCCCTTGAAACGAGCTAGTAACCTTGAGCTCTTCCTCTGCTATCTGAAGCTTGCCGATGACCTTTGGAGAAATCAGGTTCAACCCGGCCATGCCGTCAACCAACATCTTTCTGACCTTGAGGTCGCGGATTGTTGGTGAGACCAACAACGGAAAGCACCCTACCGCGGTGGTGCGGTCAGGGTGATCCTCCTCGTCAAAGATGATGGGCGTGGGGACCACTTGAGCGGCTTCCGAGAATCTACCACTGGCTACACGGCATTGACTTCACACGCCCACTATTTAAGTTGGCGGTGAGAGGAGTGCAAAGATGCACCCCCGTCAATGCACAGGGCGCCAGCTGCTTTCTGGAACTCATGCTTGCTGGTTTCCTCTTCATCTCCTCCATCACTCTCATCATTGCAATCCTCCTTCTCACGGCCTCTGGAGGGTTTTCCTTGATTCTGAGGAGCCTTGTCGGAGCGGCTTTCTCCGCCGCCTTGGCCCTTCCTGCCAGCGCCACTTTGACCTTTTTCCATATCGCAATTCTCATATTCAGCCCTCTGCTTCTTGACGAGCTGCTCAACCTGATGACACTCCTGGGGGTCGTGGCCCTTGGTCCGATGGGTCTTCTAATAAGGGCCATCACCTTTCCCAGCCTTCTCGGTAGCCGTGACTTCCCGACAATCAGTGCACGCGGCAACTTCCTGGCCAAGAACCTCAGTCTTGGCCTTCTTGCCGGTACTAGGTGCGCTCGACCCCTCAAATGTCATCACCACCTTATCCTTGCGCCTTTTGCTGCGCTTCTTGTTCTTCTTCTTCTGATTGGTGGCCTCGTCATCATCTTCTAAATCGATGTGGACGCCATCCTCTTCACCGGGGAGCCGCCTCCCCTCCTCTACCCGAGCACACTTATTCACCAGAGTGTATAGCTCCTTCACAGTCTTGGGCAACTGAACGTTCATCTTGGAACGTATCCTATAGTTGCGCATGTTGGACTGGAACGCATCTATCATAGCTACCGGGTGGATGTGTGGAATGTTCCTGTGCACTCGGCTGAACCTCTGCATGTACTTCTGCAGAGTCTCTCCTTCCTTCTGCGGGAGGAGCTGCAAGTCTCTGGGCCGCCCTGATTCTTGATGGCCGCCCATGAAGGCACCAACAAACTTATGGCACAGGTCAGCCCAGGTCGAAATGGAGTTCTCCAGCAGGTGCATTAGCCAAGACCTCACATTTGGCTTGAGTGACAAAGGGAAGTAGTTGGCGAACACCTTCTCGTCTCTTCCCTCGACAGCTTGAACAACGATGGTGTAGATGCTCAAGAACTCTGCCGGGTTTACTCTACCATCATACTTCTCTGGTATCTCGGGCTCGAACATGCGATTGGATGGCCAATGGACTTGCCGCAACTCACGGGTGAAGGCGGGGCACCCAGCCTCCAGAGGTAGCTACCCACCATCACCGAGCGTGGACTCGTCGACGTTGGGGCCATCGCGCCTATCGGACTGGTAGTGTGTGTCGCGGCGTCGCTCGACGGTGACACGCACGCCTTCCCTTTGCCTGTCCTCCAGGACTTGCCGTTGCCCTTGACGCGCTCGAGGGTCGGACGAAGCCATTGAGATGTCGTCGGGTACTTGCTCGCGCGACTCCCGCTCAGGCTCCCGTGGAGGGGACTGCATCGTGGGGGTGACCCCTTCCGCACGGCCAGGAGCGTGGGCCGTTGTCGTCGCCTGGGGAGGCCGTGGCGGGACAGCTCGCTGGGATGCTCCCACCTCGAGGAAACCAATCAGGCTTTGAATGGTGGCTCTCCACTCATCCATCTGATCGGCTGCTGGCGGAAATCTCAACAGCAGCTGGGCCCGCGCTATGGCCTCCAAAGTGGTGCTTGGCATGGATGACGACGTAGATCGTAGCGTCGCCCGGCTCCTGATGGTGCCAGTAGTGACTGCGTGAAGGAATTATGCCCTAGAGGCAATAATAAAGTATTATTTGTTTCCTTATATCATGATAAATGTTTATTATTCATGCTAGAATTGTATTAACCGGAAACATAATACATGTGTGAATACATAGACAAACAGTGTGTCACTAGTATGCCTCTACTTGACTAGCTCGTTAATCAAAGATGGTTATGTTTCCTAGCCATAGACATGAGTTGTCATTTGATTAACGGGATCACCTCATTAGGAGAATGATGTGATTGACTTGACCCATTCCGTTAGCTTAGCACCCGATCGTTTAGTATGTTGCTATTGCTTTCTTCATGACTTATACATGTTCCTATGACTATGAGATTATGCAACTCCCGTTTACTGGAGGAACACTTTGTGTGCTACCAAACGTCACAACGTAAATGGGTGATTATAAAGGTGCTCTACAGGTGTCTCCAAAGGTACTTGTTGGGTTGGCGTATTTCGAGATTAGGATTTGTCACTCCGATTGTCGGAGAGGTATCTCTGGGCCCACTCGCTAATGCACATCACTATAAGCCTTGCAAGCATTGTGACTAATGAGTTAGTTGCGGGATGATGTATTACGGAATTAGTAAAGACACTTGCCGGTAACGAGATTGAACTAGGTGTCGAGATACCGACGATCGAATCTCGGGCAAGTAACATACCGATGACATAGGGAACAACGTATGTTGTTATGCGGTCTGACCGATAAAGATCTTCGTAGAATATGTAGGAACCAATATGAGCATTCAGGTTCCGCTATTGGTTATTGACCAGAGAGGTGTCTCGGTCATGTCTACATAGTTCTCGAACCCGTAGGGTCCGCACGCTTAAAGTTACGATGATAGTTATATTATGAGTTTATATGTTTTGATGTACCAAAGGTTCTTCGGAGTCCCGGATGTGATCACGGACATGACGAGGAGTCTCGAAATGGTCGAGACATAAAGATTGATATATTGGACGACTATATTCGGACACCGGAAGTGTTCCGGAGAAGTTTCGGATAAAACCGGAGTGCCGGAGGGGTTACCGGAACCCCTCGGGGAAGTATTGGGCCTTAATGGGCCTTGAGGGGAGAGAGAGGGCAGCAGCCAGGAGGTGGCGCGCCCCCTCCCATGAGGTGTCCAAATTGGACTAGGGGAGGGGGCGCGGCCCCTCTTTCCCTCTCCCTCTCCCTCTCTTTCCTTCCCCCTCTCTCTTCCTAGTTGGACTAGGAAAGGGGAGTCCTACTCCTACTAGGAGGAGGACTCCCCCCTCTCCTTGGCGCGCCCAAGGGCAGCCGGCCTCCCCCCTTGCTCCTTTATATACGGTGGCAGGGGGCACCTCTAGACACACAATTGATATATGATATTTTAGCCGTGTGCGGTGCCCCCCTCCACCATATTACACCTCGATAATATCGTTGCGGAGCTTAGGCGAAGCCCTGCGTCGGTAGAACATCATCATCGTCACCACGCCGTCGTGCAGACGAAACTCTCCCTCAACACTCAGCTGGATCAGAGTTCGAGGGACGTCAGCGAGCTGAACGTGTGCTGAACTCGGAGGTGTCGTGCGTTTGGTACTTGATCGGTCGGATTGTGAAGACGTACGACTACATCAACCGCGTTGTGATAACGCTTCCGCCTTCGGTCTACGAGGGTACGTGGACAACACTCTCCCCTCTCATTTCTATGCATCACCATGATCTTGCATGTGCGTAGGAATTTTTTTGAAATTACTACGTTCCCCAACACTGCGCCGTGCTCTCGTCGTCGTGCGCTAGTCGCCAAGATGGGGTTGTTATGAGGTGGACGCGCTTGTGGACCAGCGGCTCCGTTTGGCGCATTGGCTGGGTCAGCTCGCTCCGGGGGTGGTGCATGCCCTGCGCTCGCGCGCACAGCGCTAGCGGCCGGAGGATTGCGATTCGCCCCAGAGTGAGTGTCGCCACTGTGGCTGTGCCCTTCGGCCGGGTGGAGAGGTGCAGATGGAATGATCTCTCCACCCGTACCTCGTAGAGCGTTGCCGCTGGGATGTTGTTGATGTTGTCCCTCTCCTGTGTCTCTTGCCACCGTTTCGGCCGCAGGGGAGGTGGCGACGGCGCCGCCTGCGCTGACCACATCCCCCACGATATCCACATCCCCGTTCGTCCCTGTAGCCCCCGCAGCGTCGCCGGCCGCGTGCGACAGGGCCTTCGAGGTGGACAGGTGGGCTGCGGCACCGGGCTTCTTCTTGGGTGCCATGGACGATGAAGCCGTCGATGAAGAAATTGATGATGAACATGATGCGCTGCGTACGTTTCTCGGGTTCGCGCAAGTGTGCTACCTCTTGAGCACTACGTTGGTTTTTCCCTTGAAGAGGAAATGGTGATGCAGCAAAGTAGCGCAAGTATTTCCCTCAGTTTTTGAGAACCAAGGTATGAATCCAGTAGGAGACTACACACAAGTCGCCTTCTACCTACACAAACAAATAAGAACCTTGCAACCAACGCGATAAAGGGGTTGTCAATCCCTTCACGGCCACTTGCAAAAGTGAGATCTGATAGAGATAATAAGATAAATATTTTTGTTATTTTTTATGATAAAGATTGAAACTAAAGATTGCAAAGTAAAATAGATTGGAAACTTATATGATGGAGAATAGAACCGGGGGCCATAGGTTTCACTAGTGGCTTCTCTCAAGATAGCATAAGTATTACGGTGGGTGAGCAAATTACTTTCGAGGAATTGATAGAAAAGTGCATAGTTATGATAATATCTAGGCATGATCATTTATATAGGCATCACGTCTGCGACAAGTAGACCGAAACGATTCTGCATCTACTACTATTACTCCACACATCGACCGCTATCCAGCATGCATCTAGAGCATTAAGTTCATAAGAACAGAGTAACGCATTAGGAAAGATGACATGATGTAGAGGGATAAACTCAAGCAACATGATATAAACCCCATCTTTTTATCCTTGATGGCAACAATACAATACGTGTCGTTTCCCTTTCTGTCACTAGGATCGAGCAACGCAGGATTGAACCCAAAGCTAAGCACTTCTCCCATTGCAAGAAAGATAAATCTAGTAGGCCAAACCAAACTGATAATTCGAAGAGACTTGCAAAGATAACAAATCATACATAAAAGAATTCAGAGGAGATTCAAATATTGTTCATAGATAATCTTGATCATAAACCCATAATTCATCGGATCTCGACAAACACACCGCAAAAAGAGTTACATCGAATAGATCTCCAAGAAGATCGAGGAGAACTTTGTATTGAGATCCAAAGAGAGAGAGGAAGCCATCTATCTAATAACTATGGACCCGAAGGTCTATGGTAAACTACTCACACATCATCGGAGAGGCCATGGTCTTGATGTAGAAGCTCTCCGTGATAGATTCCCCCTCCAGCGAAGTGCCGGAAAAGGCCCCAAGATGGGATCTCACGTGTACACAAGTTTGCGGCAGTGGAAATAGGGTTTCGTGGTGCTCCTGGATGTTTTCGGGGTATATGGATATATATAGTAGGATGAAGTGGGTCGGTGGAGCTGCGAGGGGCCCACGAGGGTGGGGGGCACGCCTCCCTGCCTCGTGGCCTCCTCACTTCTTTCTTGATGTCCACTCCAAGTCCCCTGGATCACGTTTGTTCCAAAAATAACTCTCCCGAAGGTTTCATTCCGTTTGGATTCCGTTTGATATTCCTTTTCTACAAAGCACTGAAATAGGCAAAAAAACAACAATTTGCACTGGGCCTTCGGTTCATATGTTAGTCCCAAAAATAATATAAAAGTGTATAATAAAGCCCATTAAACATCCAAAATAGATAATATAATAGCATGGAACAATCAAAAATTATAGATACGTTGGAGATGTATCAAAGCGCTTCCCTCAACCTGGCGCGCTAATCATGTCGTGGGAAACCATGGCCACCTATGGGGCCATGAGCCCTTGTGGTTCGGCGGGGGGGGGGGGGGGGGGGGGATGAGCACATTGCACAAAGAGCAGAGGGACATAGCGCAGCACGGCAGAGATTGCGCGGGCAGTTTTACCCAGGTTCAGGCCGCCGCGAGGCGTAAAAGCCTACTCCTACTTTTGGTGGATTGATGGTGCATTGTGGTGGAAACGCAGCGCTCTAGCCCAGCAAGATTGCCTCGGGGCGAGGGCAGCTACGCACGTATGAGTGTACAAGTGTCTGAATCCTTTCTATGGTTACCATAGTCCTCCTTTAATAGATCAAGGGGTCACCACAATGGCAACTCAGTCATTGTGCACTGATTAGATAGCAAACAGTTCTATCATACCTAACTCTGTAGATAGGGCAGAGCGCATTAAATGTGCCGCTTAGTGTCACATCATGGCCTGCCCAGCAAGCCTTACCGCACTGTTCGGCCACCTTCTCTCCTGCCTGCATGACACGTCTCTGGACGTGTGTCATTTGGAGGTGATTTCCATAGGAAGTGGCTGCCATGTGGCAAGAAACAGCCACTTAGTCACTTGGGGGCTTGACACCGCATCGATCGATGACTTGCGTCACTGTGAGGTGGAGCGGTGATGCCTTGGCGGGGTATTTTGCCTTCATAGGGCCCAGCAGGCCTGCCGGGACGGTCTTGAGGCATGTCTTCAGGTAACCATGACCTCACAAGGCTCGCCTGCCCGGTAAGGGAGGTTTTCCCTTAGTGGTGTCTTGCTCCCTTGGCTTGACTTGGTCATCTTGATCCGCTCTCTGACTCCTCAAAGAGCTATCTTTTTGGCTTGGTCTGATCTTGGATGTTGCAATCATGCTCTTAGGACTGTGCATGGTCTGGGAAACATACCCAGGGTTTGTTGTACCGACACCCACCTCCTCGCCGCATTCAAAAACCTACATTTAAACCCGTGTGGAATGCGAGAAACCCACTGCGGCCACACACATCTGTTCAGGAGTAGGACGTCGGCCAAGCTCCTCCGTCCACCATTTTCTCCACTCTTTTGGCGACATCCGACGAGCAGGAAGAGCAGTTCTCCGGCATAAAAGTCGTCTGGGTGGCCTGCCGAGCCCAAAAGTTATGAGCAAGGTAGCTCGCTACTCCACCTACCTCGCCTAGCCCATCGGAGGCAGTTGTCGCACTAAGCCAGTGTGTGGTTTCGTAGCTGGCCGCTCGATTATAGCTGAAGGAAGAGTGCCGACTTGCTGCACGCCAGCTTGTCGTGGAGCACGGCGGCACGGGCATCGTCGCTGCCCCCGATGCCGCCGCGTCGTACAGAGCCTCCAGTGCCAGCGACTGCGCCATCCGCCATCGACGCGCGCGTAGCCATGCCATGCAGGCAGAGAAAGAAGCCGCCGCGGATGTCGATGAGGTGTCGCGGCTACGCGGATGTCGACGAGGTGACGGCCAACACGTCCCCGCCCGCCACCATCATCGAGGCGAAGTAGAACACGGGAGGCCGCCACCGATTCTATCCCATGAAGGCCACCGCCGAGGCGACGCCGGCGAAAACAGTCATTGCCTTGCATGATTCTTCTTCAGCCGGATGCTCGAGGAGGACAAAGAGATCGGGCGACGACCATTTAAATTAGGTATATTAATTCTACCAGGGTGGTTGTAATGGGAGTATCATAAGTAGTATCATGCATGCCAAGTAGGCAAATTTGATGAGGTGGCGCATAATTAAATGAAGAAACAGAGGGTTGAGTATCATATTATGCTACCGTATGGAATTAAGTTACTCCCACTGTGGTTAGTCTTAGGCCTTGTTCGGTTCAACTTCCTCCCAAGGGGTTTCGAGAGGAATGGAGGGGAATTTGGCTTGTACATGATTTAATCCCCCACAATCCCTGTTAATCCCCGTTAAAACCCCTTGAACCGCACATGCCCTTAAGACTACCCACAGTGGGAGTAACATAGGTGGTAACATCACACATCTCTAGACAAAACAAATGATGTGGCGAGTAATTAATGAGGAAAGAGAGGCATGTGGTAACATAGATTGTTACTGTAACATCACACATACCAAGACAAGATGAGTCTACAACCTAATAAATGAAGTGTTGCATGACACCACACATATGTTACTCCCCACTGTAGAGGTAGTAACATAGACTAGTAACATATGCATGTTACTAGTCTAAGTTACTACCCATTGTGACTAGTCTAAGGTTAAAAATGACCGATATTATAGAGTACAGGGTACAAACTTCAAGGATTTAAAGGTGAGGGTTTGTTTCCGACTAGCTCTACAACCTCAAGGTTTATACTACCTCCGTCCCAAAATAAGTGTTTCAACTTTATAGTAACTCTAATACAAAGTTGTACTAAGCTCGAGACACTTATTTTGGGACTGAGGGAGTAAATCGGACTTCACTCTCCCCTCACGCACACGCCCAGGTACACTCACGATGGAGCGCATTTGCACATGAAAAGGCACGCAACGTGACAAAATGAGACATCTAATCATCCACTTAATGTGGGGTCTGGGACCAAATGTCAGCCATACCAGTGCGACCTGAACGTGGTAGCGTGGTTCTTGATCGAGTTTCTCTTTACTGTTACGTCAAATGAAAAAAATATGGCTTCGTGCGTATTCAATTTAAAATGATTGCTACGGAGGGAAAAACAATTACTACTCCACAAGTCCACTACGGGACTTGCTTGCTAGGGTTGTTCTCTTGTTCTCACTCTCTCACCCTCTCCAGATCTAAACAAGACCGTGGTGTCCACTCTCTCTCTCTCTCTCTCTCTCTCTCTCTCTCTCTCCTCTCTGGCTGACGCAGATCCGGCTGGATACCTTCTGCTGGTGGTCGCCGGTGGCGAGGGAGGAAGCCAAGCGAGTCGTCTTCTCTGACCTAGCGCCAGCATGGGAGGTCCTCCTCACCCTTGCTCCCCGCCGTCGAGTTGGCAGATCCCGCCGCCTGCCTCGCCACATCCCGCCGACCGGAGGTATACCTTTTTTTAGAACCGGCCTTGTTCTAATGGCCTAGCTCCCCATGTTGCTGCATCCCTTTTTTCATCAAGTTAGGATTGCTCCCCACATCGCTGCATCCTACATGTGGATATTCTTCTTGTATTACAAAGCTTTCCATGTAGCTAGCTCCGTCGCCTTGTCAAACACTCGAAAACCACCTAAATTTTTACTATTAGAGGAAAAAAGGTACTGCAGATACTGGCTAACGAACCGATCTCTTGGTTGGAAAGGGAAATAAAGATGTTGGCCTAACCAGTCTCTTGGTCGAAAAAGGACAGAAAGTGGGGGTGTTGGGTCGACAATGCAACCGAGAATGAGCACGTCTAGATTTCTTGTGGTCAAATAGGAAAGGTCACTGACGAGAACAAAAAAACCACCAATCCAGACATGCTTTGCATGTTCGCCGCACTAGGAAACACCTCTGCCTCACCACTTTATGCCTCGGTGGATGTAAAACGTGCTTGTGCCTCCCCTGTCCCTGTGCCCTTACTGCTGCTGTTAATCTAACATAACAGGCAAAATGAAACAATGCCACTTTAATGTGATGTTGCTGTTAAGTTATGCTGTTGCCAATCTATTGTCATTGATAAAATGAATCAATGCCATCACCGTTTTATGAAATGCTTATGTCTTGCTTTATTTCTAATAAAGACTGTTTTGGGCCGTTACATTAAACTCTGACACCCATAACATAGCTGCATCTCTGTTGAACTGCACAAAATTTAATTGCACAATGGTTGAAATGATGATGTGTTTCTCCTTTCCGTATCACCCTTTGTTAGAACGATCATTCTTGTTAACCGTGCACGTACATACTGATCAAGTGTTACTCCCATTCTGTCATCACATAGCCATAATGCAATTGTTATGCATGTTAATGTAAGCCCCCGTTAATCTAGTGCCAGTGTTGATTTGATGTGATGGCACTTCTTAGTTAATGGCATATTTTCATACTGTCACTATAAGGCCATTGATAACATATGAGATGTTGTTCTTAATCATATGCCGCTGCAAAAAAAATGACACTGATTAAATAACCCTGTTACATATTTGTGCAAACAGGATTGTCTATCTCCGTATGGTGTCTATTTGTGCAAAGGGAAGCACAAACCTCAATTTTAGTGGAACCTACTGTGAGCTGACCTCACGATGCTCCAGGTATTCCTACATTCTTAACTAAGTAGAATGACCAACACAAGATGAAATAAGCTTATTCGTACGTTGACTTGCTGTCTGCAGTGTGGAATGAGCCTGTCATGTGTGGAGGATCAAACAAGCACTGCAGCCGCTCCGTCAACGCAAGATAAAAGAGACCGAGTCATTGATGGCCTGGCCAGCGCGTAGGGGTCATCCAAACAGCGGTGCATTATTTTAGTGGAACTGAACAAAAAAGATATTGGGGTTTGTCGGACAAATTTTCTATAGCCACACGGAAGGAATTGCGCTCATCGATTGCATAGAATTTCCTCCGTGCCATCATAGGAGATCCCAAGGTGGAATTCAACTAACCACCTATAAAATTATGCATAATCTTCCTCACGCAGGTCAATATCCCCTTCGTCCAGATGATCGTGTTTTGTCATGTCGAGCTATTGATATCTGCTACTGTTTTGCGACACCGTTTAAGTACAATGCTTTCCTATCTTTTCACATTCAGCACAATGAAGATGATTTTAGTGGAACTGCACAAAATGGTCTGATGTTGAGTGATCTCTATTGGCTCCTCTGTTTGTTGCAATGTGTCTGCGTAAATTGCAAGATGAGCCATCAAGCTAGCTGTGGAGTTGCCAACATGCTCAAAGTGCACGCAACATTGAGCAGAAAGAAGCATGCCCAGGAAATTAACGCGTGCCTAGGGAGGCACATTGCTCAGAGAAGCATCTATCTTTTTTCTTTATTTCTACACCTTCTCACAGCTTTGTCTTGGTTATAGTCTTGTGAATCATTTAGATGCGTAAACATGTTGAACTTTAAGTGCTTGTGAATGTTAGCTAGTATGCATACCGTATCTTGTGAAGCTTAGTTTAGTGTGAATGTTAGCGTGTCAACCATTACAATCTATCTATATTGTGGGCATGTTATTTGACCCCTCATTTTGTCATGCTATGACCAGTGTGAGTGTCTGCATGCAGTACACCATCCTCTAATTTGGTGGATGCCAAGGCAGCCCAAAAAGGAGCTATAACTTTTTTTCAAGTTGAAAAATGTTACCGATGAGGAGCCATAATTAAGCTAGAGGTGTCTCTTTTTTTCTTTCGAATTGGCAATAAGCTGGAGAGCTGGAGATTGTCTCTAATGGGCTGCCTCTAGTGTTAAGGCCTTCCAATATGAAACATGGGCAGTCGACTGGGCCGATACAAAAGCCTATCCATCTTAAAGACCTTTTTTTTGCGAGGAAAAGCCCATATTTATTGAAGAGGGGGCGATCCCAGAAAAGCCCTCCTTCCTCCTCGCTTCCACTTATACTACAGCTCGCTAGACTCTCCCGCTTCCATTGCCCCCAATTACCCCCGCTCCCCATCTTCCTCACCCGTACAGAAAACCCTCGCTCACCTTCTTCCTCACTCGTATAGAAAACGCCTGCTCCTCTTCTTCCTCGCTCCTACAGAAAACCCCAGCATCCTTCTTACCCACTCGCACTGCCACTAGGCTCGTCTCTTGCTACTCTGCTCAAACCCGTGAGCTCAGCGCGATGCCCACAAGGAAAATGGAGTCGACTGGCCTCAGCGCCAAGAAGATGAGGCTCCCGCTAGCGGCGACACCAGTTGTAGATCCCGCACACGGCAGCGTGGGGAGAAGTGGCGAGCCCCCCCCCCCACCCAGATCTAAGGAACCCATAGAATCTCCGGTGGACCGTATCACTGATCTCCCGGACGACATCCTTGGGGAGATCATCTCCCTTCTCCCCACCAAGGATGGCTGCCGCACACAAGTCCTCGCATCTCCGTGGTGCACTCTCTGGCGCACCGCGCCTCTTAATCTCGACTGTCGTCAGATATCTGCCCTTCCTGAATTTTATCTCTTTAGAGCCATCGTCTCCTCCTACTAGGGCCCTATTCAATGCCTGTGTGACCCGACACGCTAGCTGCTGTCCATACCCCGTACAGTGGACGCTTGACTGAAATGCACTGAATTCGAAAAACTCTAGCAGCTTGAATTCTACCATTACTATGAAAAATATATGCCGCGATCCCAAGTCCATGTATTTGTGCCCACACCATCGTTGTCCATCTCGTGGTTTTCCTCCTCTCTCCACACCCTCACCAGAGCCCGTTGCCATCTACCAGACAATCTGGTACTAATGATTCGACTCCCACCGCTAAAAAGACTTCCGCTTGTGGTGGTTGATCTGTCGGAGGCCTCACTACACAGCATCATCCACTCCAGTTGCCCTGCCCTGGAGCTCTTGCTGATTGTTTTGGGAATAGAAATCCATATCAGTTGTCTTCAAATAAAGTCACCTAACCTTAAAACCATTGGAATTTATTTTGAAGGACAGGAGCTCATCATCGAAGATGCCCATTCACTTCAAAGGTTGCTCCTTGATTATTGTTATAAATCTTCACATATAACTTGAGGCCTTGGGTGTAATTCGTGATCCGTTTATACACCACAATACGGTGTTTGGCTCCACACTTATTTAGGTACTGTGTATTATCATCTACACTTTTCTAATCATAAGCTGCATTTTTCATTTGTGCGCATACGTTCTATATCATCTTGGAGTAACTTTGAATACTAATATTATGTTATATGCTCAATTAAGAGTTTGTCCATCGATAGCCTATCAATGGTGTTGGATTCTGTCAAGATCTTATATATCGGAATGTTTAGTATTGACCTGAACACAATTATTGTCTTGCTGCAATGCTTTCCATGTCTGGAGAATTTGTATATAGAGGTGATTATTTCATGCACATTGAAAGCCCACATATATTGTACTAGAATTACCTTTTGGCTGTCGCTCTATCCACATACCCTTTTTTAGACCTAACATGTTTTCAATCTTCATGTCTACGTAGGCAGCAACACATGGAGAAAAACATATAACCAATCGGTGGCATAATAAGCACCAGGATTTTCTTAGTTCTCATGGCATTCGTTTTAGGACAATAAGGATGGAAGGTTATGCATCCAATCATGCTAACAGAAACTTCGTCACATTCTTAATGTTGAATGTGAGGTTACTATTGTCCATGAGGCTTAAGTTTTCAACAAGAAATTCCTCACGAATGGATATGTTGAACAGCAAAAAAAGAAGTTTCAAGTCGACAAATGGGCTTCTGAACATACTCGGCTTCTATTTACAACAACTTGTCGTCATATGCCAGTAAACTTTTTGGCACGGGATGTTGATTTTATGGATTAGACCAACCCATTTGTTTGTGACTGCCAAAAATAGTGGTTGGGTTAGATGTTATTGCCATGCATGTTTAGTCTGGGTTTTGTCTAAACCTGATGAACAATTAACCCTCGTTGTTTTGTACAGTTTGTAATGTGGGTTTCAACTCGGCTGTGACTGTCATATTTTGTTTGAAACATGGCAAATGGCTTGCCATTTGTTTAATTAAGAGAGAAATATTGTAACAAATCCCAACCAAGGGAAATAACATCACTCTCGCCGGCTGCTTGAGCTCACTATGCATTATAGAACCCAAGTGATTAGCCCCCACCAGCACCCACAAACCTATTTTGAACTAGCACACCAAATGGGCTGTAAATTTTCATAAGAAAGGCTACATGGCTGTGACAGATTTGGATTCTGACATTTGGGACCCACGAGGAAAAAGCCTATCCAAGGTGGTGTCGACTTATTAGTCCACAAAGGATTCTGTCTACTAGCCGTTGGATTGACATCCAACATCTGTCGTGTATCTTCTATCTCTTGTCTTCTTCCTCCAGCTGCCCAAACCAAACAACCCCGTCGGTTCCGCCTGCTCCCGCCTCCCACGGTTGGCTGCGCCTCCACCACCATACCGTACCCTCAAACATTGGCCAGTCCATCCCTCTCTTCCCCCACACGTTATGTTATTCTCCGGCGACGTCAGCCCCAACACGCACCCGCACCCGAACCAGTCAACCCTCGTACTCCCATCCTCCTGCGACTAGACTGGCGCACCTTCCACGGCTCCTGTTCGTTTCGTCTGAGGCCTCGCCGTCGTCCTCCACCTTGGTTCGCTTGCCGTGCGTGGTGCGCCGCCGTCTGGCATTGTCAACGTGGTCAACAACCGAGAGGAATAAGGAGATGACTGTACGTGGTGAGGATGACCGTATGGACCCACCAGGGTCATGGCAGTACGCAAGCAAGTGCCTCGTTATTACAAGCCCCAAAAATGGTTCCTGCTAATGGTTAGACATCTGGGTCCTACGCCATTCTCAACGTAGTCAATAAATGAGAGAATTACACAACGAGCGGCTGACACAAGGGACCCAGCAAGTCACGCAGTTGTTATTTACTTTTTTTAGAACAAGCAGTTGTTATTTACTAGTTTTAGAGACGGATCAGGGTAACAATAGGGCTATGCGGGGGCTACGGCCCGTCTAGCCAGGGTATTATTTTATGTTTATCACATCATGAGCCTAGTTGTGTTTTTTTCTTGCTGAAAATGGCTAGCCCGGTTCTACTTTTTTTAAAGAAATACCCAATGGAGGCCTACTTGCTTTCAAGATGAGAGCGATGTATTCGCTTGCCCAGAAAATGAAGTAGTAAGAAATGGGATGTAAATTTATAAACACAGCAAACCAGCAATTAGTTTCAAATATCATTTTTTAAAATTTTGATATTTTGAATTTAAATTTTTTGCAGGGAAAATTATGTTGGATTTGAAATTGATATAAATTTATTATTTTTAAATTAGTTTGAACATGACTCAAAATTTCGAGAATAAAAACGGTTCGGACCGCACCGAAATATGCAAAATTTCATAGAAAGTTTTAACCGTGGCCACAATATGGGCTGTAGTGCTAACAAAAAGAATATGGGCTCCAAAAAAAATCCTTAAGAATTAGCAAATGGGTTGTAATTTATTAGAAATAATGGCAGATGGGTTGTATGCTATTTTCCGCAGATTTGAGGATGACTTGTGCGCCTACTATAGGTTGACGCGTACGCTTTCCTAAAAAAATAAGGTTCACACGCACGCAAGCCTGTGTCAACTTAGTCAACACACGAGAGCAATGACTGTTGGATGTCCATCCAACGGCCGCCGTGCTTCTTCATTCTCTGCTCTTCTTGCTCTAGCCGCTCAAACCAGCGCCGGCGGGACTGCCTGCTCCCTCCTCCCGTGGCCGGTTGTGCTGCTGCGCAGGCTGCAGCGCCCCACCCTACTCCATCGCTAGCCAGGCCATTCCTCTACTCACCCGCACCTCCTATTTTTTCTGGCAACAGCAGCCGAACTAGTAAACCCTCATACTCCCCACCGCGTGGGCAACAACTGCTAAGTCTTCCCCGACTACGGGTTGTTCCCTTCCTAGGCCTCGCCGTCGTCCACCACCCTAGTGCTCTCGGCGCGGCGTGGTCAACATGGTCAACGAATGACATCCATCGGAATAGGACTCTACGTGGAGAGGCTGACAGCTGGGTCCACGGCCGCACGCAAGGAAGTGCCTCCTTATTACACGCAAAATAATGATTCCTCCACCTGACAGCAGGGTCCCACCGGAAGGGCCTCTATAATATGCGAAAAAACGTTCCTCCCGCCGATAGCTCGGAACCACCAGGCATATCTTCGCACGAAAGGAAGTGCAATATGGGCAAGATGACTAAGACCCCGTTCTTTGGTACAATGGAGCGGTCAAGTGACTTATTGGAAATAATACATACCGATGTATGCGGTTCGATGAGTGTTGAAGGGCGCAGTGGATATCGTTATCTTCTTACCTTCACTGATGATTTAAGTAGATATCGTTATCTTCTTACCTTCACTGATGATTTAAGTAGATATGGGTATATTTACTGAATGAAACACAAGTCTGTAACATTTGAAAAGTCCAAGGAATCTCAGAATGAAGTGGAGAATCATCATAACAAGAAAATAATATCTCTACGATCTGATCGTGGTGGTGAATATTTGAGTTACGAGTTTGGCAATCATTTAAGACAATGTGGAATTGTTTCACAACTCACGCCACCCGGAACACCACAGCATAATGGTGTGTCTGAATGTCGTAATCGTACTTTATTGTATATGGTGCGTTCTATGATGTCTCTTGCCGATTTACCACTATCATTTTAGGGTTATGCATTAGAGACAGCCGCATTCACTTTAAATATGGCACCATCTAAGTACGTCGAGACGACACCGTATGAATTATGGTTTGGCAAGAAACCAAAGTTGTTGTTTCTTAAAGTTTGGGAATGCAACGCTTATGTCAAGAGGCTTCAGCCTGATAAGCGCCAACCCAAAGCGTAGAAGTGCATCTTCAAAAGATACCCTAAAGAGACTATTGGGTATACCTTCTATAACAGATCTGAGGGCAAGATTTTACGCAAAGTATTTTCAACAAATTCAAGGAATTGACTATGATGAGACTTTCTCACCCATAGCGATGCTTAAGTCTGTTAGAATTATATTAGCAATTGCCGCATATTATGACTATGAGATCTGGCAGATGGACATCAAAACAGCGTTCCTTAACGGATTCCTTAAGGAAGAGTTGTATATGATGCAACTGGAAGGTTTTGTCGATCGTAAGGATGCTAACAAATTATACAAGCTCCAGCGATCCATCTATGGACTAGTGCAAGCATCTCGAAGTTGGAATATACGCTTTGATGAGGTGATCAAAGCTTTTGGTTTTATACAAACTTACGGAGAAGCTTGTATTTACAAGAATGTGAGTTGGAGCTCTGTAGCATTTCTAATATTATATGTGGATGACATATTGTTGATTGGAAATGGTATATAATTTCTGGAAAGATTTGAGCAGGAGTTTTTCAATGAAAGGCCTAGGTGAAGCTGCTTCCATATTGGGCAGTAAGATCTACAGAGATAGATCAAGACGCCTAATAGGACTTTCACAAAGCACATACCTTGACAAGATTTCGAAGAAGTTCAAAATGGACCAGTCGAAGAAGGGGTTCTTACCAGTGTTGCAAGGTGTGAAGTTGAGTCAGACTCAAAGCCCGACTATGGCAGAAGAAAGAGAAAGGATGAAAGTCATCCCCTATGCCTCAGCCATAGGCTCTATAATGTATGCCCTGCCATGTAAAAGACCTGATGTGTGCCTTGCCATAAGTCTGGCAGGGAGGTACCAAAGAAATCAAGAAGTACATCACTAGACAGCGGTCAAAAATATCCTCAAGTACCTCAAGAGGACTAAGGACATGTTTCTCGTTTATGGAGGTGACGAACAACACGTCGTAAAGGGTTACGTTGATGCTAGCTTTGACACTGATCTCGATGACTCAAAGTCTCAGACCAGATACGTATATATTCTGAATGGTGGAGCAGTCAGTTGATGGGAAACGTTGGATCGAAAACTATTTTTTTTCAAGATCTATAAAGGAGATGCATAGCAACTAGAGTGGGAGAGTGTGACTAAGTATGCTCGATGACCGTAAGCGAAAGCATTTCACAACGCGGTTGATGTAGTCGAACTTTCTTCGCACTCCAACCGATCTAGTACCGAACGCACGGCACCTCCGCGTTCTACACACGTTCAGTTCGGTGACGTCCTCCGCCTTCTTGATCCAGCAAGACGGTGAGGTAGTAGATGAGTTTTGGCAGCACGACGCCGTGGTGATGGTGATGGTGATGTGATCTTCGCAGGGCTTCGCCTAAGCACTACAAAAATATGACTGAGGGAGTAAATGGTGGACGGGGGTGCCGCACACGGCTAAGACAATTTTGTGTCCTTGTGTGGCGCCCCCTCCCCGCATATATATAGGAGGGAAGGCAGGGGAGGCAGCCTAGGGCAGCCAAGGCACGCCGCATGGGGCTGGCCGCCGGCCCTAGGGCTCCTGCCCTCCTGCGCCCCCCTTTCCTTGTATGAAGAAGGGGGAAGGACAGAGGGGGGAGAGGGAAGGAAGGGGGAGACCTACTCCACACATTCCTTTCCCTCCCCTCTTTCCTTCTCCTCCTCATAGGGTCAGCCTCTGTAGGGGCGCACCATCCCCTGATGGGCTGGTGTGTTCACTCTCTTGGCCCATAAGGCCCATAGCTTTGTAGGGTGTGCCCGATAATCTTTTTCGGTGACCCTATAAGTACCTGGTACCATCCGAAACACTTCTGGTGTCCGAAAACTATCGTCCTATATATCAATCTTTACCTCTCGACCATTTCGAGACTCCTCGTCATGTCTGTGATCTCATCCGGGACTCCGAACAACATTCGGTCATCAAATCACATAACTCATATAACACTATATCGTCAACGAACGTGAAGCGTGCGGACCCTACCGGTTCAAGAACTATGTAGACATGACCGAGACACCTCTCGGGTCAATAAGCAATAGTGGAACCGGGATGCCCATATTGCCTCCTAAATATTCTATGAAGATCTTTATCGGTCAAACCGTTATGACAACATATGTAGTTCCCTTTGTCCATTAGTATGTTAGTTGCCCGAGATTTGATCGTCGGTATCTTCATACCTAGTTGACTAAACTCGTTCCGTAATACATCACCACATGACTAAACTCCTTAGTCATTTGCTTGCAAGCCTATGATGTGTATTACCGAGATGGCCCAGAGATACCTCTCCGATACTCGGAGTAACAAATCCTAATCTCGGTCTATGCCAACTCAACAAACACCTTCAGAGATACCTGTAGAGCATCTTTATGATCACCCAGGTACGTTGTGACCTTTGATATCACATAAGGTATTCCTCCGGTATCTGGGAGTTGCATAATCTCATAGTCGAAGGAATATGTATTTGAAATGAAGAAAGCAATAGCAATAAACTGAATGATCAACATGCTAAGCAAACGGATGGGTCTTGTCCATCACATCATTCTCCTAATGATGTGATCCCATTATCAAATGACAACACATGTCTATGGTTAGGAAACCTTAACCATCTTTGATCAACAAGCTAGTCTAGTAGAGGCTTACTAGGGACATGGTATTTGTTTATGTATTCACACATGTATTTAAGTTTTCGATCAATACAATTCTAGCATGAATAATAAACCTTTATCATTATTTAGGAAATATAATAATAACAATTTTATTATTGCCTATAGGGCATATTTCCATAAGTCTCCCACTTGCACAAGAGTCAATAATCTAGTTCACATCACAATGTGATTTAACACCCATAGTTCACATCGCCATGTGACCAACACCCAAAGAGTTTACTAGAGTCAATACTCTAGTTCATATCGCCATGTGATTAACACCCAAAGAGTACTAAGGTGTGATTATGTTTTTCTTTTGAGAGAGGTTTAGTCAACGGGTCTGTCACATTCAGATCCGTATGTATTTTGCAAATTTCTATGTCTACAATGCTCTGCATGGAGTATATGAAACTCATTTCGGTGAACCAATTCATTAGTAAGGTGGACAGGATTAAACTACCAAGTCTTCTATTGCCAAGTACTAGTTCATAATAAAAGCATCAAACAAACATATATCTATGTCCTATGGTCACTGCATTGTCTTGCCAAATCAAAATAGAGACACAGTTCAAATCATATCAGTTCGAGACAAAGCAGGAGTGAGAGAATACAAAGCGTGGGAAACTACACAGCACAACAAGATTTCAGATGTGTACCATGGGTCTACATGTACAACAACACTATTGGCTCTGTTGTGATGCTAGTAATGTGCATGATATGAGAAGTCAACTGTATACACAATTGAAATTGAAATCAATAGAGCTATTGATAAGAGCAAACCTGTTCAAGAAACATGCGTGAACATACCTGCTGTGCCATTGGAGTTTCGATTGAATCCTTCAATTTCAAAATAAGTTTGTATGAGTAAATACACTGATACAAGAGCAAAGCAGTATGCATGATAGCAATGGAATATTTAATTAGAACAGTTGTTCTTCAGGTTTACGCACTTGTTCTACATGAACAGAGTACAGTAAGATGCAAGAATATAGTACTTAAAATAGAAAATGAGCTCATAGACCTTACCACATTCTTGGTTCGGCACCAGTACAGAACAAGGCGTTCTCAGTCATCATCCAGTAAATGTGTCTCAGAAGAACGTAAGGGAATTTGATGAGTTTCTTTGCCAGTGAAGTACCTTTCCTTCAGGTAATTCTGATACTGCCACCAAGCATTCTTGAAGATATCAGAGCTATTAGCATAGGTTACCTCATCCTAAGTTTCCAAATCGGTCCTTCTCTATAGAGAAAAATGGGAAAATTTTGTTGTGTTATAACCATCATGGAGCTAGAATGTATGGGACAAAGCAAAGTAATTGCCATGAATAACATTACTTACACATAACTCCTGGAGAAACACCTGCAACTGGCATTTTCCTTCATCTTCAGTATAATATTTCCAAGATAGGAAGATACGCACATAGGATTTAACAACATCAAATGCGATAGATGCTAAACTACGACTGGCTGGTTGTGCTTCCTCCACAGGAATAGGCGTACTAACTGGTGGAGTTGGGGTTTGCCGTGGTAGTAATTGCCCTTTGGGCACTGGAGCTGCCTTACTAACTACTCTTGTTTGGGAGCTCAGTGGTGGAGATCGTGCCATGTTAACAGGAACTGGGTTACTATCTGCTGGGGTTGTTGTTAGATTGGGTGAAGTTGGTTCTCTGTCCATCGCAGTAGGGGTACAATCCGCGAGAGTTTGGGTTATGTGTGGTAGGGCTGGTTCTCGTGCATGTACAACCGGGGTGCTATCTCCACCAAGAGGTAGCATTGTTTTATTTGAAGACCGTGTTTTTACTCCGCTAGATACTGGCATCACCCGCTCCAATTCAAATGGCTGATAAGCAGGAAACATAGTTGAATGTACAAACATTGTATGAGAGACAGATGCAATGGATAGTGTGGAAAAAAGAGGGCACGAAATAGTTGACATGTATATTGTTTAACTAAAACGGATAGCATGACATAATTTCACATATATGATGTCTATCTAAACTGGATAGCATAGCATAACATAATTCAAAGATATGATGAATAACTAAGCATGATCGGATGACATAATTAACATACATGTTATATAAGTAATCAGGATCGTATGATTTAATTCACATATGTGATTTATATGCTCAACAGAGGGCATTCGATATGATGTCTGAACTATGAACATGGTGTTGAATATTGTGTATATGATGTCTAAACTATGCAATGCAAGACACCATATGCATGATATGAGCAGTATAATCGTGCCAAGTTAGAGCATACACCTCGGTGGGGGAATAGGACTGGTCATCTATCTCTGAATCCATCTCTGAGGAGCTATCGGGACCCAACAAGAGATCTGCTTCGACAGGTAGCACTGTCTGCTCTGAAGGCCTTGTTTTCACTCCAGATTTTTCCCTCTCCCACCCAAATGGCTGATTCACAGGAAGAGTAGTTTAATGTACAAACATTGTCGATAAATGGAAACGTAATGAAGAAAAGGATGGGCAAGATATCATTCAAATACATGATGCCTGGTTAAACAAGACGGCATTGCACATTTCACATATATTATGGCTGGCTAAAAGACATGAGACTGCATAATTCCCATATATGATATAGAAACTAAACAGGTGGCATTACAGAACATGTCTAAACTAAGCAGATGACATATATGATGTCAAAAGTAGGCACTGCAAGGCAACATATGCATGATATGACTAACATCATCATGCCAAGGTAGAGCAAACACCTTGGGGGTAAATAGGAGTGGTCAGCTGCGTCTGAATCCGCTTCAGAACAGATATCTTCCTCTGGATTACAATCAGGAGAGGGGGGTGAGGGTTTGCCATTGAACCCACGATGGAGCGATGTCTGCATGACATTGTATTGCCGTGCAAAACTCTTATCTTTTTCTATACATGTTCAGCATGACCGTGTACAATATCTGACATGCATACAAAAAAATATGGTGAGATTATGGAAGGAGAGCATGCAGAAATCTAGAGTGATGGTAACAACTAGTGGATGGATCCAAAAATAATGATAGCAGGCTGATGATTGCTTTAATTTAATAAAAAGACAGATGATGATTGCTTTAATATTTGTTTCCCACCCAAGATGAACAACATAGGCATACCCTAGGTGAACCAGATATTAGACAGAGATACTATTCATTGCTGCCTCGATATATGCGCCACAACTAATTTAGAACTCAAGTTTGAACATTAATTTGGACCTGACTTGGAGTCTAAGAGGTGAACAAGACAATAAAGTAGCAGGTAATTTTAAGCAATGCATAACATAAGCAGAAACAAAAGAGTGCGACCTCTCTGGTGGACCCGTGTACTCCTCAGGTTCATCTGCTGAGTCGATGATGGTGATGTCATTGCGGTGGGTGCCGGCGGCAGGGAAGGAGATCTGAGGCGGCGAAAGACGGTCAGGAGTCGTGATGTCTGGTTTGGTGGATTGTTGGGGATATTACCACTGGGCGTAAACCGGCCAGGAGAGGCCGGGTTAACTTCATAAGTAGTTCATCTGTATCTGAAGCCCATGAAGACAGACGGTGACGCTTCATGGAGGCCCAGGGCCCAAAGCCGGTTTAAGGCATGTAGACACAAACCAGCATTGAGATGTAAACTTGTGTTGTAAGATATGCGTAGCAGAGACCGAGCCGGACACGATTATGATCCGGCCTCGGAGTCTGTAAACCGACGGGCGTCAACCCATGTATATATGGGGACGACCCGACGGCGGTTCAGGGACAACAAACAACAACTCGAGACTCAGGCAAAGCGTATTCGCTCCCTGGTCATCGAAACCCCATCAATTCCATCACAACTAGACATAGGCTTTTACCTTCATCGAAGGGGCCGAACTAGTATAAAACTCTCTTGCGTCCCTTGTCCACTTTAACCCCTTTAAGTTAACCCGTAGCGATGGCTCCACGACTAAGTCCTTTCTCTAGGACATCTGCCGTGACAAAACCACGATAGTTGGCGCCCACCGTGGGGCTATCGCATGATGGTTTCAAGTTCTTGGAGGGCAGCTTCGAAGGACTCAAGGGTTACGCTATGGGCCGGATGACCAAGAGTCGTCGCGGCAAGATCTACATCGATGATGCAGGCTGGGGCCCCGAGGCCGGCTCAATCGAGTACGGGTAACAGGTCCCCTTTGGTGGCATACACTTTTTCATTGGCAAGATCGGTGAATCGGGCCCTAAGCCGGACATCTGCACCGACCTCGTCGAAACGGCTCAGCGTGCGAGATCTGCCCGGGCCAAGCCTGTCATGAAGCGTGCTTTCGTGGGAGTTATCCATGGAGGTGAATCTGAGGATAGATCGGAATCCGGTAGTGAGACCGTCGTTTATTCCGGCGACGAGTCATCGACTGGAGAGACCGAGTCGTTATATCAGTTACAAGATGGCCGGATTGGGGGCTGTTTCGATGGCGACAGTATTCCGGACCCCTTCGATCTGCCAAACCGGGTGGCGATCTTCATGGCCGGCACGCAACCAGTGCTCCACTCTTCAACCGCAGCGGCGATGATTTCCGGGTCAGCAGCGGCGGCAGCGGCTGGGGCAGGAGGCCCTGTGTGACCGCTAGCTCAGGTTCTATCTGATTTGTTTGATGTGTTGGCAACGCTGATGGCGGAGGCTAACCCGGCGGATCAGGATGCACACAATGCGGAAGTCGCGAAAGTGAAAGATCAGATCACCCTGGGAAAAGCCGACTTAGCAGCTGAGGATACCAGGATAGCCGCGGAGCTTAGCACAAGCTTACCGGATTATGCTGGATTAGAGTGCGTCGAACGAAGTCCTGAAGAGGAGGCACCGATCTCGCCTGCCGCCGGTTTACGACGCTAGAAATCTCTTTGACACCCCAGGGGCAGGAGCCAGTAATCCGCCGGTGGTAAACCGGGCAAAGGCACCCGGAGCAAGGGCGCCGGTTCAGCCACGTTTGTGTTGGGAAACGTAGTAATTTCAAAAAATTTCCTACGCACACGCAAGATCATGGTGATGCATAGCAACGAGAGGGGAGAGTGTTGTCCACGTACCCTCGTAGACTGACAGCGGAAGCGTTATCACAACGCGGTTGATGTAGTCGTACGTCTTCACGATCCGACCGATCGAGTACCGAACGTACGGCACCTCCGAGTTCTACACACGTTCAGCTCGATGACGTCCCTCGAACTCCGATCCAGCCGAGTGTTGAGGGAGAGTTTCGTCAGCACGACGGCGTGGTGACGATGATGATGTTCCACCGACGCAGGGCTTCGCCTAAGCTCCGCAACGGTGTAATTTGGTGGAGGGGGGCACCGCACACGGCTAAGAGATCTCAAGGATCAATTGTTGTGTCTATGGGGTGCCCCCCTGCCCCCGTATATAAAGGAGCAAGGAGGAGGCAGCCGGCCAAGGGAGAGGCGCGCCAAAGGGGGGAGTCCTACTCCCACCGGGAGTAGGACTCCTCCTTTCCTTGTGGGAGTAGGAGAAGGGAAGGGGGAAGGAGAAAGAAGGAAGGGGGCGCCCCCCTCCCTAGTCCAATTCGGACTAGCCCATGGGGAGGGGTGCGGCCACCCTTTGGGGTCTTTCTCTCCTTTCCCGTATGGCCCATTAAGGCCCAATACGAATTCCCGTAACTCTCCGGTACTCCGAAAAATACCCGAATCACTCGGAACCTTTCCGAAGTCCGAATATAGTCGTCCAATATATCGATCTTTACGTCTCGACCATTTCGAGACTCCTCGTCATGTCCCCGATCTCATCCGGGACTCCGAACTCCTTCGGTACATCAACATACATAAACTCATAATAAAACTGTCATCGTAACATTAAGCGTGCGGACCCTTCGGGTTCGAGAACTATGTAGACATGACCGAGACACATCTCCGGTCAATAACCAATAGCGGGACCTGGATGCCCATATTGGCTCCCACATATTCTACGAAGATCTTTATCGGTCAGACCGCATAACAACATACGTTGTTCCCTTTGTCATCGGTATGTTACTTGCCCGAGATTCGATCGTCAGTATCTCGATACCTAGTTCAATCTCGTTACCGGCAAGTCTCTTTACTCGTTCCGTAATACATCATCCCGTAACTAACTCATTAGTCACAATGCTTGCAAGGCTTATAGTGATGTGCATTACCGAGTGGGCCCAGAGATACCTCTCCGACAATCGGAGTGACAAATCCTAATCTCGAAATACGCCAACCCAACAAGTACCTTTGGAGACACCTGTAGAGCAACTTTATAATCACCCAGTTACGTTGTGACGTTTGGTAGCACACAAAGTGTTCCTCCGGTAAACGGGAGTTGCATAATCTCATAGTCATAGGAACATGTATAAGTCATGAAGAAAGCAATAGCAACATACTAAACGATCGGGTGCTAAGCTAACGTAATGGGTCATGTCAATCACGTCATTCTCCTAATGAGGTGATCCCGTTAATCAAATGACAACTCATGTCTATGGCTAGGAAACATAACCATCTTTGATTAACGAGCTAGTCAAGTAGAGGCATACTAGTGACACTCTGTTTGTCTATGTATTCACACATGTATTATTTTTCCGGTTAATACAATTCTAGCATGAATAATAAACATTTATCATGATATAAGGAAATATATAATACTTTATTATTGCCTCTAGGGCATATTTCCTTCAGTCTCCCACTGCACTAGAGTCAATAATCTAGTTCACATCGCCATGTGATTTAACATCAATAATTCACATCACCATGTGATTAACACCCATAGTTCACATCTCTATGTGACCAACACTCAAAGGGTTTACTAGAGTCAATAATCTAGTTCACATCGCTATGTGATTAACACCCAAAGAGTACTAAGGTGTGATCATGTTTTGATTGTGAGATAATTTTAGTCAACGGGTCCATCCAGATCCGTAAGTATTTTGCAAATTTCTATGTCTACAATGCTCTGCACGGAGCTACTCTAGCTAATTGCTCCCACTTTCAATATGTATCTAGACCGAGACTCAGAGTCATCTAGATTTAGTGTCAAAACTTGCATCGACGTAACCCTTTACGATGAACCTTTTGTCACTTCCATAATCGAGAAACATATCCTTATTCCACTAAGGATAATTTTGACCGCTGTCCAGTGATCTACTCCTAGATCACTATTGTACTCCCTTGCCAAAAATCAGTGTAGGGTATACAATAGATCTGGTACACAGCATGGCATACTTTATAGAACCTATGGCCAAGGCATAGGGAATGACTTTCATTCTCTTTCTATCTTCTGCCGTGGTCAGGCTTTGAGTCTTACTCAATTTCACACCTTGTAACACAGGCAAGAACTCTTTCTTTGACTGTTCTATTTTGAACTACTTCAAAATCTTGTTAAGGTATGTACTCATTGAAAAAACTTATCAAGCGTTTTGATCTATCTCTATAGATCTTGATGCTCAATATGTAAGCAGCTTCACCGAGGTCTATCTTTGAAAAACTTCTTTCAAACACTCCTTTATGCTTTGCAGAATAATTCTACATTATTTCTGATCAACAATATGTCCTTCACATATACTTATCAGAAATGCTGTAGTGCTCCCACTCACTTTCTTGTAAATACAGGCTTCACCGCAAGTCTGTATAACACTATATTCTTTGATAAACTTATCAAAGTATATATTCCAACTCCGAGATGCTTGCACCAGTCCATACATGGATCGGTGGAGCTTGCATATTTTGTTAGCACCTTTAGGATTGACAAAACCTCCTGGTTGCATCATATACAACTCTTCTTTAATAAATCCATTAAGGAATGCAGTTTTGTTTATCCCTTTGCCATATTTCATAAAATGCGGCAATTGCTAACATGATTCGGACAGACTTAAGCATAGATACGAGTGAGAAACTCTCATCGTAGTCAACATCTTGAACTTGTCGAAAACCTTTTTGCGACAATTCTAGCATTGTAGATAGTTACACTACTATCAGCGTCCGTCTTCCTCTTGAAGATCCATTTAATCTCAATGGCTCGCCGATCATTGGGCAAGTCAATCAAAGTCCATACTTTGTTCTCATATATGGATCTTATCTCAGATTTCATGGCCTCAAGCCATTTTGCGGAATCTGGGCTCACCATCGCTTCTTCATAGTTCGTAGGTTCGCCATGGTCTAGTAACATGACCTCCAGAAGAGGATTACTGTACCACTCTGGTGCGGATCTTACTATGCTTTACCTACGAGGTTTGGTAGTAACTTGATCTGAAGTTACATGATCATCATCATTAACTTCCTCACTAATTGGTGTAGGAGTCACAGGAACAGATTTCTGTGATGAACTACTTTCCAATAAGGGAGCAGGTACAGTTACCTCATCAAGTTCTACTTTCCTCCCACTCACATCTTTCGAGAGAAACTCCTTCTCTAGAAAGGATCCATACTAAGCAACGAATGTCTTGCCTTCGGATCTGTGATAGAAGGTGTACCCAACTGTCTCCTTTGGGTATCCTATGAAGATACATTTCTCCGATTTGGGTTTGAGCTTATCAGGATGAAACTTTTTCACATAAGCATCACAACCCCAAACTTTAAGAAACGACAACTTTGGTTTCTTGCCAAACCACAGTTCATAAGGCGTCGTCTCAACGGATTTTGATGGTGCCCTATTTAACGTGAATGTAGCTGTCTCTAATGCATAACCCCAAAACAATAGTGGTAAATTGGTAAGAGACATCATAGATTGCACTATATCCAATAAAGTACGGTTATGACGTTCGGACACACCATTATGCTGTGGTGTTCCAGGTGGCGTGAGTAGTGAAACTATTTCACTTTGTTTTGACTGAAGGCCAAACTCGTAACTCAAATATTTTACCTCTGCGATCATATCGTAGAAACTTTTATTTTCTTGTTACGATGATTCTCCACTTCACTCTGAAATTCTTTGAACTTTTCAAATGTTTCAGACTTGTGTTTCATCAAGTAGATATACCTATATCTGCTCAAATCATCTGTGAAGATCAGAAAATAATGATACCTGCTGCGAGCCTCAATATTCATCGGACCACATACATCTGTATGTATGATTTCCAACAAATCTGTTGCTCTCTCCATAGTTCCGGAGAACGGCGTTTTAGTCATCTTGCCCATGAGGCACGGTTCGCAAGCATCAAGTGATTCATAATCAAGTGATTCCAAAATCCCATCAGTATGGAGTTTCTTCATGCGCTTTACACCAATATGACCTAAACGGCAGTGCCACAAATAAGTTGCACTATCATTATTAACTTTGCATCTTTTGGCTTCAATATTATGAATATGTGTATCACTGAGATCCAACAAACCATTTTCGTTGGTGTGTATGACCATAAAAGGTTTTTATTCATGTAAACAGAACAACAATTGTTCTCTAACTTAAATGAATAACCGTATTGCAATAAACATGATCAAATCATATTCATGCTCAACGCAAACACCAAATAACACTTATTTAGTTTCAACACTAATCCCGAAAGTATAGGGAGTGTGCGATGATGATCATATCAATCTTGGAACTACTTCCAACACACATCGTCACCTCGCCTTTTACTAGTCTCTGTTTATTCTGCAACTCCGTTTTCGAGTTACTACTCTTTAGCAACTGAACCAGTATCAAATACTGAGGGGTTGCTATAAACACTAGTAAGTACACATCAATAACATGTATATCCAATATACCTTTGTTCACTTTGCCATCCTTCTTATCCACCAAATACTTGGGGCAGTTCCGCCTCAAGTGACCAGTTCCTTTGCAGTAGAAGCACTTAGTCTCAGGCTTAGGACCAGACTTAGGCTTCTTCACTTGAGCAGCAACTTGCTTGCCGTTCTAATTGAAGTTCCCCTTCTATCCCTTTGCCCTTTTCTTGAAACTAGTGGTCTTGTTAACCATCAACACTTGATGTTTTTCTTGATTTCTACCTTCGTCGATTTCAGCATCACGAAGAGCTTGGGAATTACTTTCGTCATCCCTTGCATACTATAGTTCATCACGAAGTTCTACTAACTTGGTGATGGTGACTAGAGAATTCTGTCAATCACTATTTTATCTGGAAGATTAACTCCCACTTGATTCAAGCGATTGTAGTACCCAGACAATCTGAGCACATGCTCACTAGTTGAGTGATTCTCCTCCATCTTTTAGCTATAGAACTTGTTGGAGACTTCATATCTCTCAACTCGGGTATTTGCTTGAAATATTAACTTCAACTCCTGGAACATCTCATATGGTCCATGACGTTCAAAATGTCTTTGAAGTCCCGATTCTAAGCCATTAAGCATGGTGCACTAAACTATCAAGTAGTCATCATATTGAGCTAGCCAAACGTTCATAACGTCTGCATCTGCTCCTGCAATAGGTCTGTCACCTAGCGGTGCATCAAGGACATAATTTTTTCTGTGCAGCAATGAGGATAATCCTCAGATCACGGATCCAATCCGCATCTTTGCTACTAACATCTTTCAACATAATTTTTCTCTAGGAACATATAAGAAATAAACAGGGAAGCAACAACGCGAGCTATTGATCTACAACATAATTTGCAAAATACTATCAGTACTAAGTTCATCATAAATTTAAGTTCAATTAATCATATTACTTAAGAACTCCCACTTAGATAGACATCTCTCTAATCATCTAAGTGATTACGTGATCCAAAGCAACTAAACCATGTCCGATTAACACGTGAGATGGAGTAGTTTCAATGGTGAACATCGCTATGTTGATCATATCTACTATATGATTCACGCTCGACCTTTCGGTCTCTGTGTTCCGAGGCCATATCTGTACATATGCTAGGCTCGTCAAGTTTAACCTGAGTACTCCGCGTGTGCAACTGTTTTGCACCCGTTGCATTTGAACATAGAGCCTATCACACCCGATTAACACGTGGTGTCTCAGCACGAAGAACTTTTGCAACGGTGCATACTCAGGGAGAACACTTTTATCTTGAAATTTTAGTGAGAGATCATCTTATAATGCTACCGTCAAACAAAGCAAGATAAGATGCATAAAGGATTAACATCACATGCAATCAATATAAGTGATATGATATGGCCATCATCATCTTGTGCTTGTGATCTCCATCTCCGAAGCACCGTGCTTGTGATCTCCATCTCCGAAGCACCGTCATGATCACCATCGTCACCGGCGCGACACCTTGATCTCCATCGTAGCATCGTTGTCGTCTCGCCAACTTATTGCTTTTACGACTATCGCTACCGCTTAGTGATAAAGTAAAACTATTACATGGCGATTGCATCTCATACAATAAAGCGACAACCATATGGCTCCTGCCAGTTGCCGATAACTCGGTTACAAAACATGATCATCTCATACAACACATTATATCACATCATGTCTTGACCATATCACATCACAGCATGCCCTGCAAAAACAAGTTAGACGTCCTCTACTTTGTTGTTGCAAGTTTTACGTGGCTGCTACGGGCTTAGCAAGAACCGTTCTTACCTACGCATCAAAACCACAACGATAGTTTGTCAAGTTGGTGCTGTTTTAACCTTCGCAAGGACCGGGCGTAGCCACACTCGGTTCAACTAAAGTGAGAGAGACAGACACCCGCCAGTCACCTTTAAGCAACGAGTGCTCCGAACGGTGAAACCAGTCTCGCGTAAGCGTACGCGTAATGTCGGTCCGGGCCGCTTCATCTCACAATACCGCTGAACCAAAGTATGACATGCTGGTAAGCAGTATGACTTATATCGCCCACAACTCACTTGTGTTCTACTCGTGCATAGCATCAACGCATAAAACCTGGCTCGGATGCCACTGTTGGGAAACGTAGTAATTTCAAAAAAATTCCTACGCACACGCAAGATCATGGTGATGCATAGCAACGAGAGAGGAGAGTGTTGTCCACGTACCCTCGTAGACTGACAGCGGAAGCGTTATCACAACGCGGTTGATGTAGTCGTACGTCTTCACGATCCGACCGATCAAGTACCGAACGTACGGCACCTCCGAGTTCTACACACGTTCAGCTCGATGACGTCCCTCGAACTCCGATCCAGCCGAGTGTTGAGGGAGAGTTTCGTCAGCACGACGGCGTGGTGACGATGATGATGTTCCACCGACGCAGGGCTTCGCCTAAGCTCCGCAACGGTATTATCAAGGTGTAATTTGGTGGAGGGGGGCACCGCACACGGCTAAGAGATCACAAGGATCAATTGTTGTGTCTATGGGGTGCCCCCCTGCCCCCGTATAGGAGCAAGGAGGAGGCAGCCGGCCAAGGGAGAGGCGCGCCAAAGGGGGGAGTCCTACTCCCACCGGGAGTAGGACTCCTCCTTTCCTTGTGGGAGTAGGAGAAGGGAAGGGGGAAGGAGAAAGAAGGAAGGGGGCGCCCCCCTCCCTAGTCCAATTCGGACTAGCCCATGGGGAGGGGTGCGGCCACCCTTTGGGGTCTTTCTCTCCTTTCCCGTATGGCCCATTAAGGCCCAATACGAATTCCCGTAACTCTCCGGTACTCCGAAAAATACCCGAATCACTCGGAACCTTTCCGAAGTCCGAATATAGTCGTCCAATATATCGATCTTTACGTCTCGACCATTTCGAGACTCCTCGTCATGTCCCCGATCTCATCCGGGACTCCGAACTCCTTCGGTACATCAACATACATAAACTCATAATAAAACTGTCATCGTAACTTTAAGCGTGCGGACCCTTCGGGTTCGAGAACTATGTAGACATGACCGAGACACCTCTCCGGTCAATAACCAATAGCGGGACCTGGATGCCCATATTGGCTCCCACATATTCTACGAAGATCTTTATCGGTCAGACCGCATAACAACATACGTTGTTCCCTTTGTCATCGGTATGTTACTTGCCCGAGATTCGATCGTCGGTATCTCGATACCTAGTTCAATCTCGTTACCGGCAAGTCTCTTTACTCGTTCCGTAATACATCATCCCATAACTAACTCATTAGTCACAATGCTTGCAAGGCTTATAGTGATGTGCATTACCGAGTGGGCCCAGAGATACCTCTCCGGCAATCGGAGTGACAAATCCTAATCTCGAAATACGCCAACCCAACAAGTACCTTTGGAGACACCTGTAGAGCACCTTTATAATCACCCAGTTACGTTGTGACATTTGGTATCACACAAAGTGTTCCTCCGGTAAACGGGAGTTGCATAATCTCATAGTCATAGGAACGTGTATAAGTCATGAAGAAAGCAATAGCAACATACTAAACGATCGGGTGCTAAGCTAACGTAATGGGTCATGTCAATCACGTCATTCTCCTAATGAGGTGATCCCGTTAATCAAATGACAACTCATGTCTATGGCTAGGAAACATAACCATCTTTGATTAACGTGCTAGTCAAGTAGAGGCATACTAGTGACACTCTGTTTGTCTATGTATTCACACATGTATTACTTTTCCGGTTAATACAATTCTAGCATGAATAATAAACATTTATCATGATATAAGGAAATATATAATACTTTATTATTGCCTCTAGGGCATATTTCCTTCAGTTTGGTGGATCCACCTCGTCAGAACAACGTTGTGGTACCTCATGTCCCGACACCACCGGGTCATTATTCTAACCCAATGGACAACATTGTCGCTGCCGCTTCCCGGCTGGCGGCCATCCCAATCGAAGGCGATTCTCCAGCAGCGGTCGAGACGCGTCGGGTTAAGGAGCTTCTTCAGACAGCCTTGATTCAACAGGAGGCTTATTCATATAGTCGCGATCGGATTCATTCCACTCCCCGTCCAAGCCGGAGTTACAGCAGGCGTATGGATGAACCGGCAGTGTCAAGCAATGCGCGGAACCGTGATCCGCCCCGTGGCCATAACCAGGCGGGTGGTGCTTGTGATGCTCAGGATGTCGTGGACCAGGCTCGGGCACGCAGAGAGGCCGAGTTAGCAGCGCAGCACGAGGCCCGTCAGCTTACTCCGGTTCGTCCAACCACATCGGTGGAACCAGGAGTTACCTCTAGTTCCTTGGGAGTGCCATGTCTTGTCCCGGCGTTGCGCAATGTGCGCCTGCCCAAAGATTTCAAGGGCCCGCGCAAGGTACCGAATTACACCGCTGATTTATCCCCTGAAACATGGTTGAAAGCTATGAGATGGCCATGGAGATGCTGGACGTGGATGATGCGGCATGTGCGAAGTACTTCACCATGATGCTAGAAGGAATGGCCCACACTTGGTTAAAGAGTTTACCGGCTAATTCTATCAGGTCATGGGCTGAGTTGAGAGCCCGGTTTGTTCAGAATTTCAAGGATACATGCAAGCAGCCTGTGTCCAGGAGGAAGGAGAGTCAACAACCCATTTGGTGCGCCGGGTTTCGGAGATTTTGCATTCATCAGACCGCATCAACGCTGACACCGCAGTTTTAACATTGGAAGGCAATTGCCGGTTTCAGCCCTTGAAGTTGAAGTTGGTACGGCTCAAACGTCATTGTAATGACATGGGAACCCTCATGGCTGCACTGGTGAAGTATGCCGATTCTGATAGTACCAAGGATCCCGAGTCTGACGATGACAAGACAGGGAAGGGAAAGAAGAGCGGAAACGCCAAGGGGCAGCACCACAACCCGGCGGGTCATGGAAACGGCGGCAAGCGTAAAGCGGACCACGGTTTAGACTTTGTGGCTAACACTAATACGCACGACAAGGGCCAGCGGCGTAAGGGTAAACCTCCCCGACAGAATGGAATGCCAAATCCTAATCCGGACCGTTTGTCATATCTGTTGAACCAGCCCTGTCCAAAGCATGGGACGAAGGAGGAACCATCTACGCACCTCTGGAAAGATTGTTATATCATGCAAGAGTTCTGGAGGCGGTTCGGGCTCTGGCTCTCATGGGCCGGGTTATGGCGGAGGAAATTCCGGTTCGGGATTCCATGGCAATCAGGTTGGACATAACAATCAAAGAAAGGTAACCAAGGTGGCTATAATCAGCAAGGCAATCTGCAGCGGCAGCAGTCGGGTTACCAGAGCAACCCGAAGCAGCTGAATAGCGGACAGTATCATGTCTTCACCGCTAGCTTGGACAAGCGCGATCAGAAGCTACATAAGAGTATGGTGAATGCCGTTGAACCGGCGGTGCCCCGTTATTTGCGCTGGTCCGAGCAACCCATTGTGTGGAGTAGAGACGATCATCCACCCCGGGTTGACAATCCGGGTCATCTGGCTCTGGTGGTGGCACCTCAGGTGGGAGGTTATAATTTCACTAAGGTACTCATGGATGGAGGGAGTAGTATCAATATCCTTTATTATGAAACTTTCCGTCGCATGGGGCTAACAGATAAAAATCTTAAACCGTCCAATACGGTGTTACATGGTGTGGTGCCTGGTAAGTCGGCATATCCTGTTGGTAAGATAGCTCTGGAGGTGGCCTTTGGAGATGAGCATGACTCGAGATCAGAAACCTTGACCTTTGAAGTGGTGAAAATCAGAAGCCCGTATCATGCCCTATTTGGACGGCCAGCTTATGCTAAGTTTATGGAACAGCCTTGTTATGTCTATCTACAACTTAAGATGCCGGGTCACAAGGGAACTATAACCGTGCATGGGAGCCGCAAGATTGCCCTGGAATGTGGGGAAGGTGATGCGGCTTATGCTGAGTCGGTTTGTGCAACAGAGGAGTTGAAGTTTTACAAAGACAATGTTGATCCGGCAGATATGACTTCTTTGAAGAAACCAACTACGGAGCATGATCCGGCCCTGAAGTTTAAATCGGCTGATGAGACTAAACTTGTTGACTTCGTGCCTGGCGATTCATCCAAGCAGTTTAGCATCAGCGCTAACTTGGATCAGAAATAGGAAAGCGCGCTCATTGAGTTCATCCGTGAGAATCGGGACATCTTTGCATGGAAGCCTTCTGACATGCCTACTGTACCGAGAGAAATCGCTGAGCACACCCTCAATGTTGATCCTAAGTATAAACCCGTCAAGCAGTTTCTCCGCTGGTTCAATAAAAAAGACACAAAGCTATTGGAGAAGAAGTAGCCAGGCTCTTGGCGGCTGGATTTATCGTTGAAGTATTCCATCCTGGGTGGTTGGCTAATCCGGTGTTGGTCCTCAAGAAGAATGGCACTTGGCGTATGTGTGTGGACTACACAAATCTCAACAAAGCTTGTCCAGCAGATCCTTTTGCCCTCCCTCGTATTGATCAGATTATTGATGCTACGGCGGGTTGTGAGCGGTTAAGTTTTTTGGATGCATATTCTGGTTATTATCAGATCAAGATGGCAGTTAAGGACCAGGAGAAGATGGCCTTCATAACTCCCTTTGCAGCCTTCTTCTATGTGTCCATGCCCTTTGGGCTCAAGAGTGCACATGCAACTTATCAACGGTGTGTGCAGAATTGTCTTCATAAACAGATCGGCCGCAATGTTCACGCCTATGTGGATGATATTGTGGTGAAATCAAGGAAAAAGGAGACATTGATTGATGACTTGAAGGAAACCTCTGATAACCTATGGGTTTATAAAATGATGCTTAATCCGGCCAAGTGCGTCTTTGGTGTACCTGTAGGCAAGCTCTTGGGTTTTTTGGTGTCTAACAGGGGCATTGAAGCTAGTCCGGAAAAGATCAAGGCCATCACCTCCTTGGCTAAACCAAAGTGTATCAATGATGTTCAACGCCTGGCATGCCGGATTGCCGCGTTGAGCTGGTTTGTCAGTTGTCTTTGTGAGAAGGCCATTCCTTTGTATCAGATGCTGAAGAAAACGGATAACTTCGTCTGGAGTGACGCCGCTAATGAAGCATTTGAGGACTTAAAGCGGCAGCTGGCTAATCCGCCGATTCTCGCTGCTCCGGTTGATAAAGAACCGTTGCTGCTATATGTGGCAGCTAACGCTCGGGCTGTTAGTGTGGCTATTGTTGCGGAGCGCAAGGAGGCAGGAAAGGAATATCCGGTTCAGCGGCCGGTTTACTATACTAGTGAGGTACTCATTGACTCCAAGCAGACGTAGCCGCATTGGCAAAAATTGGTGTATGGGGTTTTCATGGCAAGCCGGAAGCTTAAGCAGTATTTCCAAGGTCATCCCATCATGGTGGTCAGCACTGCTCCTTTGGGGGATATAATCCAGAATAGGGAGGCAACTGGTCGAATTGCTAAGTGGGCTATCGAGCTCGGGCCTCACGGGTTGAAATACATACCCCGAACGGCGATCAAATCTCAGGCACTTGTGGATTTCATCAATGATTGGACAGAATTACAAGCGCCAGAAGAGAAGCCGGATCACACTTATTGGACTATTCATTTTGATGGGTCCAGGCAATTAGAGGGCTCGGGGGCTGAAGTCGTGTTAACTGCCCCACGAGGTGATAAGTTTTGTTATGTTCTCCGTTTAATGTTCCCTTGCACTAATAATGCAGCTGAATATGAGGCCTTACTCCATGGTCTACGGATGGCTAAGGAGATGAATCTCAGCCGAGTTAAATGCTTCGGTGACTCGGATCTGGTGGCTCAACAAGTGTCTTGCACTTGGGATTCCAAGGACCCACTGATGGCAGCATATCGTCGTGAGGTGGATATTGTTGCAGGTCACTTCAAAGGTTATCAGGTGGATCATGTGGACCGGCGGAAGAATGAAGCGGCAGACGCTTTAAGCCGCCTGGGTTCCCAATGTAAACCGGTTCCACCTAATGTTTTCCTGGACGTTTTGCATAATCCGTCCGTCAAGCTCCCTGGTGAAGAGGATTTGGTTGTTCCTGATCCGGAGGCTCAGTTGGTAGCAGCTCTACATGTTATCCCGGATTGGACGGTTCCGTATCTGGCGTATATAAACCGGGGCAAGTTACCAGAGGATGAAACTTTGGCCAGACAGATAACCCGGCGGTCCAAGTCCATGACTATTATCAATGGAGAGTTACATCATTGTAGTGTGACAGGGGTGTTTCAACGCCGTGTATCTCCTGAGGAAGGCCGTGAAATTTTGCGTGAGATCCACGAAGGAGATTGTGGGCACCACGCCGGTTCAAAGTCTTTGGTGGCCAAGGCGTTTCGTCATGGTTTTTATTGGTTGATAGCTCATGCTGATGCCGAGGACTTGGTTAAAAGATGTGATGGCTGTCAGAAATTCTCACGGCGTGTTCATGTACCAGCTCAAGAATTGAGGATGATTCCAATCACCTGGCCGTTTGCAACTTGGGGGCTGGATATGGTTGGGCCTTTCAAGAGGTCCAAGGACAAGAAGACCCACCTTTTGGTGGCGGTTGATAAGTTCACAAAATGGGTGGAGGCAGAGCCAGTTAGTAAGTGTGATGCAGCCACGGCAGTTCAATTCATCAAAAAGGTGATGCAGCCGGTTTGGCTTTCCACACACCATTATAATAGACAATGGTACCAATCTGTCAAAGGGTGCCATGAAGGAGTTCTGTCAACGTGAGCACATCCAGCTTGACGTGTCATCAGTGGCTCACCCGCAGTCCAATGGTCAAGCGGAGAGGGCCAATCAAGAGATCTTGAGAGGCATCAAACCCCGGCTTATGGTTCCTTTGCAATGGATGCCGGGTTGTTGGGTTGAGGAGTTACCTTCAGTGTTATGGAGCATCAATACCACACCCAACAGATCGACAGGCTACACGCCGTTCTTCATGGTTTATGGAGCGGAAGCGATTCTTCCTAGTGACATCCGTCATGACTCGCCTTGTGTAGCGACATATGTTGAAGCGGATAATGAGAAGGCACGGCAGGAAGCTCTTGACCTGTTAGATGAGGAGTGTGACATGGCGGCAGCCCGTTCGCCGATTTATCAGCAAGATCTGTGTCATTATCATAGCCGCCGGGTTAGAACCAGAACCTTTCAAGAAGGAGATTTGGTGCTTCGACTCATCCAGGATCAGACAGATATGCACAGGCTATCCCCCCCTTGGGAAGGGCCATTTGTCGTCAGCAAGGATTTGCACAATGGGTCATACTACCTAATCGATGTTCGAGAGCGCAAAGACTCACGTAAATCGGAGGAGGAGACCAACCGGCCGTGGAATATTGCTCATCTTCGGCCCTACTATACTTGAGCTACAGGCTCTGCTTATGTACATATTATGACATTGTATATATTATGATCAATATAATAAACCGGAACCTCAGCTAAAGCGGGGTATTTGTTGTTTTCTTACATAACGTGGTTACATGGAGCTTACAAAGCGGCGTCCGGTTTACCCCTTGATTTAGCTTCTTAAAGCTTGATATCAGATCACTTGGGGGCTTGGTCGTATCCGAACCATAGCTACACCTCTTGATCGGCGCAATGCCACAACATCACTTGGGAGCATGGTCGAACCCGAACCATGACTACGCCTCTTGATCGGCGTAAGCCACATAATAACTTGCGGGCTTGGTCGTTTCCGAACCATAGCCACGCCTCTTGATCGGCGTAATGCCACAGCATCACTTGGGAGCATGGTCGAACCCGAACCATGACTACGCCTCTTGATCAGCGTAAAGCCACAGAATCACTTGGGGGCTTGGTCAAACCCGAACCATAGCAATGCCTTTTGATCGGCGTAATGCCACATCATCATTTGGGGGCTTGGTCGAACCCGAACCATAGCAACACCTCTTGATCAAATTTGGGGCCTGGCAGCCCGTGAAAAGCCTCGACTACAACGATTTTATTTGTCTTTTGCTATGTTTCTTTTTCTTTTGCGAAGATTTGTGATGTTTTCAAACCAGTATTTTTCAACCCGGTTGGGCTGTCAACTACAAGTTGTCAGTACATGACCAAGTTATAATCCGGAGACTATTAGCCCGGTCTGGTTTTGACTCATAGTCACCAGTATGGAATAAGCCGGTGTTTATCACAACCCGGAATGGTTTTGTTGTAAACCGGCATTATATAACAGGAGATGCTTTACTATGGATTAAGGTTATTACCTTCATTACAAGGTTGGTCAGCCAACACTATGCCTAAAGGTCGCAGGTATCATATATTTCCATACTTGGTTATCTTTTACAACCTTGGTTATAAAACTTGGTCATATATATAGTTGGGTATCATGACCAGCCCGGTGGTAAACCGCCAGGGCGCTTTAAGCTTTTTATCTGCAGAAACAATTGGAATAAATAGCTATGGATTATGAACATCATATCGCAAAGCATGGCGGATTAACACGCATCAGTTGCAGATAAATATGCACGAAGGCATAACAGACGAAGTGTTTTAACTAGCCTATTACAAGGCGTTTCAGTACCCAAAGGAATAATTGTTTCTGAATAAACATTGCAGTATGGAAGGTTAAACCGGCCCCCGGGTTATGATCACTGAGCAGCTTGACCTGACGGTTGCGGGTCATCTTGCACCAGTTCTTCTTCTTCGTCCCTACCCAGCGGCTGGAAGTCAACAGTGGTCCAGTCGATCCGAGTTAAAGCTTGGAACACAACTTCATCGCTTATAAGGGTGGACGGTTCAATATCAGGGGCATAAGTGTGCTTACGGATTGGAGGGATCAGGCTTTGAGTTTCAAGAGCTGGTGCAGCAACCCGCTTGTTATTGATATCATAACTCGCCTGATAATGTGAAAGATCAGCTTCTTCAGCAAGTTGACAAGCCAGTGGACGTACTTCCCGGTTTATGGCACGCAGATCTTCAGTGTAAAATTCGGATCAGTCCTCTTTCAAGCTTAGGTAGCCTTTAGCCACGTCCGTCGGATCAAGATCAGGCACCCATGCTTTTGACCGGGTTAGCGCGGTCAGAGCGCCAGCCCTTGCAGCAGACCTCTTCAGCTCTTCTATCCGGGCAGGCAGCATAGATAGCCTGTCTAAGGTATCCTTGATCAATGTCGGGGGTGGCTTATTGTGCACAGCGGTGCAGATAATCCATTGTGCGCTGGTATAAAGTTGCTCTATCAGCGTGTAGGCAGCTTTCAACTTCTTCTGCACATCTGAGCCCAGATGGCTAATGCGGGTTCCTATATCATTACAAACATCAGTAAACCGGCAACGCATGAGAGGATATGTTGAAAGCATAAAGGAAGGATGCTTACCAAACACAGCAGAGGTCAGAGCATGCACTTGTCGCTTTACACCAGTCAGCTCGTCAACCACCAGTTTAAGAGCGGCTTCTGCGTTTTCAGCCCTTTTTATCAAAGCGGATTTTTCGGTCTCCCAATCCGCCCGCTCTTTGTTGAAGCCCTCTTTCAGTTTCTCCATAGCGCCTAGAGCGCGGGTCAACTCTTCCTTCGCTTTGGAGGCTTGAGATTGCTGGGTTTTGATGTTCTCCGGCAGATCAGCGGTTTGGCGTTCCTTCTTGCTCAGCTCCGCCTGTGAAGAGACAGATACATAATGAGTTGACAGTACATATTTGAAGTACCAAGCACATAACAAGTTATGCCCTTAGTACTTGGGGGCTAATGCATATTTGCGTTTACTCAGAAATTTTTACAAGTCCCAAACACAATACAAGTATTAAGCTTGGCACTTGGGGGCTAATGTGTGTTTGCTCAAAAAGCTGTTGATATGGGAATTCTTCTACAGTCCCGGTTCATCTTTATAAAGTTAAACCGGCCCTTGGGGACTATACCGGCGAAAGAGAAGTATGGCAAATTATAAGGAACCGGTTCATCTTAACAAGGTAATCCGGTCCCTGGAGGCTAAATAGGCAAGGTTAAGTTATGACAAAAGTCCCGGTTTAGATTGGTATCATAAACCGTCACTTGGGAGCTACTACGAGCCGATGAACTGCAATTGGACAAAGGAGAAAAACAATAGTTACGTCATATCGCTCCTTCATCAAGTTTACCAAACTAGCTTCATAGTCACGACTGGTATACAGACGGTTCAGAAGCCAGAGTGAATATCTTTAACATTGAGGTTGGCGAAGCTTGATAAATCGGCATTCCATTTGTCTTTGCCGATAGTAGAGAGATCATCCTTGGCAGTATGCTTTGACAAAGCTACAGGGTTGCCTGGAGTGGAGTGGCCAGTGCCAGTAATCATAACATCATCATCTTGTTCATCCGCAGCTCTTGCCAGAGTTGGCGGTTTACCAGTGTCCTTCGTTGGACTGACCGGTTTGTCACCCGTTCGGACAGGGCTGGTTGGCCGGTTTGCATGACTTGTAGTATCAACTTGCACTTGTTCAGCAAGGAAATCATGGTCTTGAAGCGGCGGATCGTGAAGCATGGCGTCAACATCGGTTTCTTCCAGATCTGGAGTTGTTTCCGGTTCAGCAGCTACATGTTCATCAGCCGGTTTGTTCAACCGAGCTTTCTTGCCGGGTCTTGGCTTGGCGCTGCGAAAAGATAAGACATAAGGATCGGTACAGTATGAAAAGATAACATATCAAGAATAAAGACATGTGCATAACTCATGCAGGAACTGTTTTGAGAGGTGGAAGTTGTGTGGCCGAAGACATGCCAGAGGATGAGTGAGAAGTACCCTGATAATTTGAATCAGACGGGTTAAGAGGCTGGCGAAAACAACCTGCTTTTGGGCATGAAGTATCAATGGAATAAGAGACCTCTGATCAGCGTTTCCGAACCGGACTGTTCGGTAAACCGGCGGAGGTAACTACCTGGCCGCTGTGCCGGGTAGTACGGCGAGCTTCGTGCTGCTGCGTCTTCAAAAGAAAGTTTGGATCCAAATAAGCAAGAGGGTGAGAAAATTTTACTTTCCGGTTTGCTTGACGGATTTTTGATGTTGGCAGAGGATCTGAATCGAAGGAAAGAATAGTTACCTCCACGTCCTCAGTGTGACTGCCTTCAGCGTCGTCCTGATAATAATCATTGTCAATGAGATGTACGAAAAATAAACCAGGAGAGTCAAGTTCTACCTCTGATTCCGGATTACGCACATTGTCATCAGCTGGTAGATCGGAGGATGCAGTGGTCCTTCTCTTGGCAGGTTTCTTGACAACCTTGGTCTTTGGACGAATTGGCTTGACCAGTTTGTCTTGCGGTTTTGCCGGTTTATCTTGTGATGGTTTCTTGTTCCAGAACGGATCATCACCCAGTCAGAAAAATAATCACACTTTCAGAGAATATTTGGACAGAAGCAAATTCAGATACAAAGGATTATATGATTCTTAGAGCTGGTGGTTTATTGAAGGTCCAGAAAGGATGTAGCCCGGTTTGGGCACAGACGGCCTCCGGTTCGTTCAGTATTTTATTTACAACCTAGTGAGTTCGTCATCTGTAAGCTGAATGTCAATGTGCCGCTGAGCATCCTTCAAACTCCCCGTGTACTCACACATCAAACCGGGGCGCCGGCTTGAGGGTAGAATTCTCCAGCTTATCCAGCAACGAGCAAGATCGACTCCTGTCAAACCGTTCGCCATGAAGGCTCTAAGCTTCGAAAGTTGGGGAGCATAGTTGGACCGTTCTCTTGCTGTCAGCCTCTGAGGAAACGAGTGTGTGTTCCTCAGGCGTTCAGGGTGGTAACCCGACAGGGGGTTTTCGTCAGATGGAGAGGTATCCATTAAGTAAAACCAAGTTTGGTTCCACTCTTTGGGGTGACTATGGAGTTAGGGATGGGGGAAGGTGACTTCTTTTCTCTTCTGAACCGCCATTCCTCCCAGTTCCGTACTGGGTCCATCTGAGAACTCGGTGCGACAGTTTAAATGAAAGAAATCCCTAAACAGTTCGACTGTAGGTTCCTCTTGCAGATAAGCTTCACAGAATACTTGGAAGTGACAGATATTGGTAACAGAGTTGGGACCGATGTCTTCAGGGCGCAGCTGAAAATTGGCTAGCACATCTTGGAAATTTTTTGAATCGGGAGGGCTAAAACCTCGTCCGAGATGATCAGCAAACACGACTACTTCTCCATCCTTGGGTGTAGGAGGATTTTCCGGGCCAGGGACCCTCCAGTGGATGACATCTTTCTTGGCTAGGGCGCCCGTCTTAACAAGGTTGTTTAATTGCTCCTCGGTTACTCGAGAGGGAGCCCAATTGCACTCATAGATTTGTTTAGCCATGACAGGGAAAATCTGAAACATGAGTATTACCGGTTTAAGATTTACAGTGGACAACTATACAGCGGTATGAGGATACTAGCATATTGGTAAACCGGAGTCTGGCAATGGAACAGTGTAATGCATTGGCGGTTCTACAGGGGACTAATGGTATCTACCGGGTCATCATTTTTTCTGTGAGGTTAAACCGGCCAATCTGGTATTCAAAGGGTGTAAGAGAAGGAAGAAACAAGTTTCACATCTTGCTATGGTAATTTCAGATCTACCGCGCATGGGAAAAACAAAATATATTCTGACCTAAATTCCAGTGTACTGAAGGTTCACCAAGATGAGATGAGTTGGATATCAAATAGGTGCTGAAACTGCTAAAGCACGAGATCTATGTGGTTTAAACTACTACCGCACGAGACCTATGTGGTTTTTGGATCTAACCCACTGATATAAACAACGGAAAAGAAGGGCAGCGACGAACACCGATGAGCAACGAAACCCTAAGCGCAGATCTATGGTAAGAGAAAGGGGAGACTTACGGATGTTGTTGAGCAGCGGCTTCGCGTGGAGGAGCTCTGGTACGTTCCGGTTGATGCAGCGGCCAAGGGTGGTGTAGTAGTTGAAGGTTGACGCCGGCGGCCGAGGTCAAAGGTTCAGGCGTCGCGAGGATGAAGATGAAGCGAAGAGGCACGAGGGGGAAACTGGAAAGACCCCCTGGCCCTATTTATAAAGAGATACACGACAGATGCGAAAATCGAGGAGCCTGATTTCTGGATATAAGGTAATGCTGTTGCCTCGATTGTCGGAGGCTCGTTAATGACAGGTGACGTCACGGCAGTTTACCAAGATCCTAGAAGATGATGTCATGGCGGTTTACAAGATTGTGTGAAGATGTTGAAGAAGAATTTTCTCAAGTATTGAGGATTGACATGAACCAGTTCAAATCAATCTGGGGCCTAATGTTGGGGATATTACCACTGGGCCTAAACCAGCCAGGAGAGGCCGGGTTAACTTCATAAGTAGTTCATCTGTATCTGAAGCCCATGAAGACAGACGGTGATGCTTCATGGAGGTCCAGGGCCCAAAGCCGGTTTAAGGCATGTAGACACAAACCGGCATTGAGATGTAAACTTGTGTTGTAAGATATGCGTAGCAGAGACCAAGCCGTACACGATTATAAACCGGCCTCGGAGTCTGTAAAACGACGGGCGTCAACCCATGTATGTAAGGGGACGACCCGGCGGCGCTTCAGGGACAGCAAACAACAACTCGAGACTCAGGCAAAGCGTATTCGCTCCCCGGTCATTGAAACCCCATCAATTCCATCACAACTAGACGTAGGCTTTTACCTTCATCGAAGGGGCCGAACTAGTATAAAACTCTCTTGCGTCCCTTGTCCGCTTTAACCCCTTTAAGTTAACCCGTAGCGATGGCTCCACGACTAAGTCCTTTCTCTAGGACATCTGCCGTGACAAAACCACGACATGGATGCTTCTGTCGATGGAGCAGCTCAGGTGAGGTGGACGACGTCGCGGCAGGAGTAGGACAAACCACACAAAGTTTCCTTCGACACCTACCTATAACTGAAGTAATTCTGTAAGGTCTCATTTGGCTTGCATGATTCTAAAAACGCAGGGATAGGAAAAACACCAGAATAGGATAGGAATGCACATGGTAAACAGAGCATTTGTAAACACAAGATTTCTGTCAACTTGGGTGTTTGGTTCACAGGAATTGGAAGAGCAGAGGAATGCAAGGAAACATGGCCAAAATAAAGTGAAACCATATGAATGCGCTTGGTCTTGTTTTCATGCAGAGGATTTTGAAAAGTAGGTCCAGGTAGATGTTTTGCTCCATTCCTTTCAACAAAATGCATGAATAATTGAATAGTAGAGTGCCATAGGAAAATTTCCTATTGCTATGTTTTTCCATTGAACCAAAATAGCCCTAATGGATCGACATGGATGTAGAGTAATAAGTGATACAACAAGTGTATAACCTCTTTGCCGTAGCCGTGTCGACCTCATCATCATTGGGTTGGTCGCTGAAGAAGTTGAGGCAAGGTGGCTGTCGGAGGTGTGGAGGAAGATCTGAGGAATCTGTAGACGGCGTCCAGGGCACTGCTTTGTTGTGATGGATCGTTCTATCATTGGAGCAGCTCCGGTGAGCCATAAGACGTCAAGGCTGAAGCAGCATAAGACAGACATCGTTAATCTCAAGTGGGATTCTAGTAGCATCTCCAATAGATGATGTAAAATAGATGTAAAATTTACATCACCAAAAACCACCTCACTACAATAGATGAGGTAAAAATAGTTGACTCTAAACTTAACTGTCGAAACTGAAATTTACTATGGAATCTGAATGTTACTGTCGAAACTGAAATTTACTATGGAATCTGAATGTTACTGTCGAAACTCAATGCAATGGTAGCAGAGAGGCACTTGACATGTAGTTTAGGGAGGGCCTGCAGTTCATCTTGAACCTGCACCCCCCTGAGCCGCCAGCCACCACCGACCGAACCGCCGGCCCCTGCGTTGCCTCGCCGCCCAGAAACAACTCCCCACCGCTGGTCCGCCGCCGCCCCGGGCAGCCCTCTAGCCCCCCCCCCCCGTGCCGAGCTTTTTCTCCAGTGATCCCCACCCACCGCCCCACCACCGTGCCCCCCACCGTCGGCGACCACCGCCCCCACCCTGAACCCTAAGATAGATAGTGGGGTACCTATCCAGCGAGGCCCCCTCCCTGCCGCGGGTGGTTCTTCCTTAACTCCGGCGAGCCCACCCACGCCCTGAAAATCGACTGACCCAAAAGTCGATTCAGTCGACTGAAGTGTAGCTAAATCGGATGGTATGGACGCCGCCGCCGAAGGGGCCTCGCACTGGGGCAGAGCCACCGTGGAGATGTTGCCCGCGGCGCCGGCTTCGAGGTAGCCGCTCCATGGGGGTGCGGGATGGAGCACCGTCGGTGCCGGGAGGTCGAGTTAAGGAGAAGGTGCGATGCGATGAGTGTACAACCTATTTGGTGGTGCCGAGTAGGCCTCGGCTTGGTCCGAGGAGTCGGTGAGGATGTCGCGGTTCCGATGGAGCAGGTTAAGGCGGTGCTGTGGGGATGGAGCAGCCGCGATAGACGAGGCGATCGTCGGAGCAGCTCCTTGGAGGTGGAGGACGGGGCGGCTGAACCGGCAGGACGACGAGATGGACGACGGATCCTCATCCTGGGAGGTGGACGAGGGACGTCGAGCTGTTGCGGTGGACGATATCATCGGGGAAGAGGCTCCAGCTGGGCAGCGGTGAGGTGGCGGACGGAGGAGGGTGGGGTTTCGCGGCTGGAGCGGAGAGGTTATGGCGGCCTGGTATTTTGAATGGCGAAAAGGAGGCGATGGGAGGGGGGAACCATGACTTAGGGACGCGCTTGTCCAAAATGTAGGGTGTGCTACAAATGTACCCCCACCGATAGGAACTAGTGGCCCTTTCGGCACAGGGACAGAAGGGGGATTTCGCGTCTCGGGATTTGGCAGCTGGACGGAGTTTTCACGCGCGTTGTAATTTCGGGATAGCAAGGCGCGGGTTGTGAAGGCACCAGTTTTGGGAGCACGATATCTGAATTTTCGGGATATAACAAGGCGCGTGTTGAATTTTAGGGACAAGCCTAACGTGTAATATTGTACTTCTACGTACCAAATCAATTCGCACTTCCCTCAACAAAAGAAAACGAAAAAAATAAAACTATTCACACCACACAAAGAGAATGTCTTGTCCCGTTTACTATACAAATGCTATTCAAAGCTACTCCCTCCTTCCATCTATATAGGGCCTAATGCGTTTTTCGAGGCTAACTTTGACCAAATATTAGTGCAATAATATATGACATGCAACTTACACAAAAGCACACCGTTAAATTTGTGTGTGAAAGGAGCTTTCAACGATATAATTTTCACATTGTGCATGTCATGTACTATTAATCTTGTCAATAGTCAAAGGCGGTCTTAAAAAATGCATTAGGCCCTATATAGATGGAAGGAGGGAGTACGAATCCATGTTATGTCCAATTAATTTTTTTTGCTGGCTGTATAATGCATGTAACCTACTCATACCAACATTTTAGTGCATTCCAAATGTCTATACTACTGCTACAATTCGAACTGAATTTGAATTCGTTTCTCTATTTCAATAAGAATCTACAATCATGATTGTTGCCAACTTTAACCATCATTCGTGTATTACCTTAATAACACACCACAGGATTACTATAGAGATAGATATGAAGTATGTGTACTATATGAACTCGAATTCTATTTTTTGAATACACTTGACGTTGATTCCAAATAATAGTACATTTGATGTACTAACTATATATTCATAATCTAAACCATGTTTCATACGTACACCGTGTTTATCACACAAAGTATAGTGCCCCGCCCCCTACATTATGACAAGTATTTAGCCCTCAGCAGCAAAAGCCACACATTAGCCCCCTCTCACCCTCCCTCAGTGTCCCCTCGATTGCGTGCGTTCGTTATTTCTCTTTAGGTCGTTCACCCGTGGTGTGTGTAGGCCCCCGGCTCCTTCCTGGCACACACCGGTCCATATACCTCTCCAGCCAAGTGTGCCTACCACAAACACATACTTCCCCTCTTCTCTTCTCACCGTCCATGCCCCCCTATGTCCAATACGGTTCCACGCACGTGCACACTCCCGCCCCTCTTTTCATTGATCTCATACTCGCACACTCCTCCCCCTCGACATGGTAGGCCTCTCGCACCACCTCCTTGCCGCACCCCTCTCCCCCTGTCTGTCTCTCCGGACCTTATTTGCTTCTAACACATGCATGCATGTATACGTACCGATCTCCCTACATATAGCCAGGTCGACTATAATTCATTTTCCCCATGCACCGATAGACTTACCTCACTAGTTATGTCTCTCCCTTTCTCGGACACACGACGGTTGATCTTCCTGTGTAGTTATGTATGCTTACCACAACCATATCGTCTCCCCTCATCATCCTTGCATACCTTCTGACCCGTCTCTCACACGCACGTGCATAGACAGACAGACATCCCCCGCCCTCTCTTATTGATATTGCACTCGTACCCTCCATTTGTCTAGCAGGCCTCTCCCACCATTTGTGAGACGCCACTCCACCACCAACCCTCCGGCACTCTACCTTTGTCTTACTCCCAACCTCATTCCTCTGCTACACATATCCATGGATGCCGATCGATCTCCCACAATACAAAGCTAGGTCTCTCTTCTTCCCCACACATATACTAGTCGATCGGTCTCTGCCCCCCCCCCCCACACCGATAGTCGAACGTTGTAGGTAGGTATCCATGCCACAGAGAAAAACTGCACCTCTGCCCTCTCAAATTCCAGTAGGCCAGCCGCCTTGTATCTTTGACGTGGGCAAACACAAATTCGATGGCACTCTTTATCGATCGCGCAGCCACACACTTCATCTCTGTTTTTGATTCTATCGATATCTCACGTCCATGACTCCGTTTCACACACATTGCATATGTTACGTTTTTTTTGAGATATCATTGACACATTGCCTCTGTTTTGCACAAACCATCTCTCTCACACCCACCGATGTACGTACCTGCACCTAAAGAAGGGGTGCACGTAGGATGCACGTACTCACGTCTCGTTCCCGGCCACACCCGCGCAGGTACACGGTGGAGTTCGTTTCTGTACGAAAAGGCAGCCCACGTGATAATTTGACGCGTGTAGCGGTTGTTTACTTGAAGGAGGGTCGGGTACCACGCCTAGACGGAACAAAGTTCGACTTGACGTGTTAGTATTAAATAAAGTTATATATTCCTCAATGGTACGTACAGAATATAAAATGATTGCCGTGGGGAAAATGGAAAAATCCGCTCGACTATATAGAACGGAGCCTGCCTGCCGGGGTTTGTCTCTCGTCACACCATCTCACACAAGGCCGCGGTGGCCTCTCTCTCTCACCATTGGTCAGTGATCCGACCACATCCCGTCCGCCGGCGGAAAGGGAGGATGTGCATCGTTTCTTCGTTCGACGGCGTTGAGGCAGCACGTCCCGATCTGCAGTACCCGCCGTTCTCTTTGACCAAGCTCCGGCGCGATAGGGCCTTCGCTACTTGCTCGGTGCCGCAGTATGGGCAGATCCCGACCGCCGACGCCATCCTAGTAACATCCCGACGACCCTCAAGTACAGCTTCCTCCGGCCTTGCTCCACTGCCCATCTTCCCATGTTGCTGCATGTGGATCTTCTTTAGTTGTTTGCTTAAAACGTATCTCGGCCGGCGTACTTTCCATCGTGCAATCTCGTCCTCAAACAATTTTTGATAAACCACCATGCTGCTACCTTTCCCTTATTACATGGAATATGCTTCTTTTTTGTCGGCGTTTGTGTCTTCAACTCGTGTTATTGGGCAGTAATTGTTTCCTTTCTACCTCCTTTTGCAAACAGGGCTATCCATTTTCATCTCGTTGCTATTGCGACCTTTTGGTGAACTGCACAAATCACTTTTTTCTTAAGAGTGTTTTGTGCAGTTCCGCCAAAATGTCACACGGGCAACGTTTTTACATTTCTGTGGGACTGCAGAAAGGGAGATTTGTTTTGCTATCCTCCCCATCCAACTCCGTGCCTAATCTTCTCCAACAAGTAGTTAGTCCTAAAGAGAGATCGCAGAGGTGATCGACTTCTATTTGTGTGTGTTATGTTTCATCATCTAGTTCCACTATTATTGTGACCACACTGACTGGATATCTTTGCAAACAGGGATGGTCCGCTCGATTTTAGTGGAGCTGCACAAAATGATCGGATTGTGGTGTCCTCCATACAACTCTTTTTTGGCTATAGAGCTGGGTGAAACTAGCTCCCAAGCAATGAACACTGTGCCCAGGAAATGGAGCCATGCCTACGAACAACATCAATCTATTATATATTTTTCTTTATTTGTACACCTTCTCACAACTTTGTCTTCAGTTGTGATGTGAATATTGGCGCTGATCTGCGAACTATTGAGATGCATTAGCAGCCATGGTAGTTTCATTTGTATTGGATGGAATGTTGTAACGAGATAATCTTGAGGCAAGAGGACATATGAATCCTAAGTTGAAACCTTCTTTTTCCTGCAGGAACCAAAGTTGAAACCTTCGTAGCATCACATTACAATTTCATTAAAATTATGCGTACATATAAACAAATCCTGAAGGATTGATAGCAATGCCAGAAACAATTCAACTTCGTTTCGCCAACATGTGGGACATCCTTCATCCGGCTCCACCTGCCATGCAGCAATATTGAGTGCACAACTGCAAGGAAAGATCCCCCCCCGGTCGTTGCGCCGAAGTAGTAATGACTAGTGAGCAGTCAAATCACAGACACCCACCTTCGCTACAGTAAGTTGCTCGGACGAAGCAACCATCATTTCTCTGTTCCTTGAATCCACGGGCACTCCCATATTCCCAGAGTAATAAGTTGCTCGGGTGAAGCAACCATCACTTCACCTTTCCCACAGTAAGTACTAGTACCTCCTTTTTTTACTCTAGAAACAACCACACGCGAATATTGGCGGTAGCAGCACAGCAACTGAATCAAAAATCAAAACCAACCAATGAACTACTAGTAATGGTGAGCGTTTGCTAGTATCATGTACTCTGCCTGTCCATGTATATAGGGCTTAATGCGTTTTCCGAGACTAACTTTGGCCCTGTTTGGATCCATGGGTTAGAGTTAAGTTTGAGCTAGTTGGGGATCAAATAGCCCTAAAGTATCCAAGCATGAGGGTTAAATTGGAGCAAGTTGCACCGAACCCACCAAAAAAACTATCCCACCCAAGAGGTGCTAATTGGAGATAGTTCTCATTGGGCCCACTGAAAAATTACTTTTATCTCTCTATCAAGTGCATTTATTGTCAATCTAACCCTGTCACCCAAGCACCTCTTTGGCTACAGTTAGTTTAGGGTTAGTCATGAGTTAGTCTAACCTCTAGCTAAGTTAGAGTATCCAAACAGGAGCAGTATAGGACATGCAAGTTGCTCAAAGCATACAAACAAATTCGTACGTGAAAGGATTTTTTTAAACGGAACGTGAAAGGATCTTCGAATGATATAATTTTCAAATTATATAAAATCTTATCAATAGTCAAAGGCATCCTCGAAGAATACATTAGGCCCTATATAAAATCTTATCAATATTCAAAACCAAGTGTTATAAACGAGTTCAAAACGAGAAACTGGACCTACTCACGGCAGGACATGCCTGTCTCGTTTGGTCCGTCGGTCAAAGCGCTTCCTCTTCTTGGCATAACAATAGAGTACAATAATTTTTTTAGAATGCTCTTGGCATATCGCTAACATGTGATGAGTTAACCGACCTCAATAGATGGCAAAAACGCCAGCCCGCCGCACTTTGAGAGAGACGAGGAGCGAGAAGCGATACAAGCTGCTGGATTACTAGAGCTAGGTGTCACACGAAGGCCAAGAAATAGGGTGATAGCGTGGGTTAGCCATGTAGTATGATGTAACTACACTGGGCTGCCGTGTTTCGTACTCTTCCAGTCCACTGTGGAGATGATTGGTTGATTTTATATCGCTGTATAATATAAAATATTATGAGTGTAGACGCTCCACCACGAGGTTCCTTGCTCCTTCTCGGTCGTCGGGAATCTATGTTCTCCCACTCTTTTTTTGACGTGAGCTTTGTTCATCCGTTTGCCAACACGCGGCAACTCGCAGAACAACGAGAAGCTTGCTTACTACGCCTTCTCCCTCACCAATGCGTGTGCGGTGGCTCTCAACACTAGGAGAAACTTTTGCTTACAAGTGGTGGACGTGCAGCAGTTCATAGTGGGAGTAACATAGGTACTACCTCCATCCTGGTTTATTGGTCCCCATTGTATATTGTATCAAATTTTGACTATAGATTGAACTAACAAAACATTCATGCATGTTACCAAAATTTATACCATTGAAAACTATGTGGAAATACAAATCCAAAGATATAATTTTTGTTGACATGCATTAACATATTGTTAGCTAAGTATTTGGTCAAAATTTGGCACGAACTACAAAGGTGACCTACAAAGATGAACAATTAATCCTTGGGCTTTTTGTACCGTTTGTAAGCTTGAGTTGCATGTTGTTGCCCTCGTACTCCCCTCCACCTTCCACTACACTTCCGTGTCTTCCACGGTTGATGTTCGTTGCCGTCCGAGGCCTCGCCGTCGTTCTCCGCCTTGGTTCGCTCGCTGTGCCCGCCGCCTTCTGGCATTGTCAACATGGACAACAAGCAAGAGGAATCAGGAGATGACTGTACGTGGAGAGGCTGACAGTACGGACCCACCAAGATCATTGCACTACTCAAGCAGGTGCCTCGTTATTACAAGCCAAAAAAAATACTTCCTCCTAATTTTTTGACAACTAGGTCCCACGCCATTGTCAATGTAGTCAATAAACGAGAAAATTACACAACGAGCGGATAACACCAGGGACCCAGCAGCTCGCCCAGTTGTTTTTTAGTTTCAGAGACGGAGCTCAACTGCGCGCTGTGCGGGGGCTGTGGCCCGTCTAGCCCACGCTTACGCTTTTATTTAAGCACATGACGAGCCCAGTTGATATCTTTTTTCTTTCTAAAAATGGCTAGCCCAGTTCTTTTTTTTGGAGAATACCAAAACCGAGGCCTACTTGCTTTTCTCAGCCCTGCTGGGCTGCAAATCTTTCAAGACGAGGAGGGATGTAAGTAGTAAGAAATGGGCTATAAGTTGTAAGAAATGGGCTGTAAATTTTTAAACCAAAGCCAACTGGCAATTACATAAAATATCATTTTTTCTGGATTTCTCTTCTCTCTACTCTTATAAAAACCAAAGCAAACTGGCAATTACATTAAAATATCGTCTTTTCTCGCACAAGATAAACTACTCATACAAATGCATCTTCATGTTCCGTGCAACGCACGGGCATCTTGCTAGTTAAGATTTTAAATTTCATTCATTTTTTTCCGAATAATTGTTTTTTTGAATTTTATTTTGATATAATTTTAAAAAAATTATTTTTAATGTGACTCGAAATTTTGTGATTAAAAGATTTTGGACCCCACCGAGATATGCAAAATTTCGTTGAATTTTTTAGAAGTGCCCAGAATATATGGTCTGTAATGCTAATAAAAAGAATATGGGCTTCAAATATCCTTAAGAATTAGCAAATGGGTTGTATGCTGTTTTCCACAGATTTGGAGGCTGACTTCTTGGCCTACTAGATTGACGATGATGCAGTCCTAAATTTTTTTTGACGCCTACGCAAGGCTTTGTCAACTTAGTCAACATAGAGCAGTGACTGTTGCATGTCCATCCAATGGCCATCGTGCTTCTTCAATCTCTGATCTTCCTGTTCCAGCCGCCCAAACCAGCGCCGACGGGACTGCCTGCTCCCTCCTCCCGTGGCTGGCTGTGCTACCACCAGGCCATCCCTCTACCCACCCGCACATCCTGTTATTTTCCGGTGACGTTAGCCCCAACACGCACTGGCACCTAAACCAATCAACCCTCATACTCCCCTCCGCCTGTGACTGGACTGGCACATCTTCCACGGCTCGTGTTCATTCCGTCCAAGGCCTCGCCATCGTCCTCAGCCTTGGTTCGCTCGTCATGCGCGGTGCGCCCCCCTCTTGCGTTGTCAACGTCGTCAACAACCGAGAGGAACAAGGAGATGACTGTACGTGGAGAGGATGATAGTAGGGACCCACCAGCGTCATGGGAGTACGCAAGCAAGTTCCTCGTTATAACAATCCCAAAAAAATGGTTCCTCCTAATGCTTGGACATCTGGGGCTCACGGCATTGTCAACGTAGTCAATAAACGAGAGAATTACACAACGAGCAGCTGACACCAGGGACCCAGCAGGTCGCGCAGTTGTTATTTACTTTTTTTGAGGAATAAGCAGTTGTTATTTATACTAGTTTTAGCGACGGATCAGGGTAACAACGGGGCTGTGCGGGGGCTGTGGCCCGGCTAGCGAGGGTTTTATTTATGTTTACCACATCATGAGCCCAGTTGTTTTTTTTCTTGCTGAAAATGGCTAGCCCAGTTCTATTTTTAAAAGAAATAACCAAACGAGGCCTACTTGCTTTATCAGCCTTGCTGGGCTGCAAATCTTTCAAGATGAGGAGAGTTTCATTCGGTTTGCCCAGAAATGGGCTGTACATTTTTAAAACACATCAAACCGGGAATTAGTTTCAATTTTTTTTTCATTACAAGATTTTAAATTCCATTGGTTTTTATGCATGGACAATTATTTGGATTTTATGTTTATATAAATTATTTTTCAAAATAGTTTGAATGTGACTCAATATTTCAGGATTAAAAACAGTTGACCGCACTGAAATATGCAAAATTTTGTATAATTTTTAACAGTGGCCACAATATGGGGTGTAATGCTAACAAAAAGAAGATGGGCTCCAAAAAGATTCTTAAGAATTAGCAAATGTGCTGTAAATTATTAGAAATAATGGCAGATGGGTTGTATGTTGGTTTCCATAGATTTGAGGCTAACTTGTGTGCCTACTATAGGTTGACGCGTATGCTTTACTAAAAAAAGGTTGACGCACACGCAACGCCGTGTCAACTTAGTCAACACATGAGAGCAGTGACTGTTGGATGTCCATCCAACGACCGTCGTGCTTCTTCAATCTCCGCTCTTCCTGCTCCAGCCGCTCAAACAAGAACCGGCGGGACTGCCTGCTTCCACCTCCCGCGGCCGGCTATGCTGCCCCGCAGGCCTCACCGCCCCATCGTACTCCCATCGCTGGCCTAGCCATCCCTCTACCCACCCACACCTATTGTTCTTCTTCGGCGATGGCAGACGAACCAGTAAACACTCATACTCCCCTCCGCATGGGAAACAACTGCCGAGTCTTCCCTGGCTCCGTGTCGTTCCCTTCCTAGGCCTCACCGTCGTGCACCGCCCTCGTGCTCTCGGCGCGGCGTGGTCAACGCGGTCAACGAATGACGTCAACCGGAAGTGGACTGTACGTGGAGAGGCTGACAGCTAGGTCTAGGACCGCACACAAGGAAATGCCTCCTTATTACGCGCAAAGTAATGATTCCTCCACCTGACAGCTGGGACCCATCGGAAGGGCCTCTGTATTTCGTGAAAAAATATTCCCCCCGCTAACAGGTCGGACCCACCAGCTAGATCTTCACATGCAAGGAAGTGCCTCCTTATTACGCACAAAAAATGAATACACCCTCCTAGCTGGGACCCAGCATAGTGGGAGGCTGACTTGTGGGCCTACTAAGTCAACGGGGACGGAGGGCTTTGTCAACTTAGTCAGTATGAATGATTCTAGCTCAAGTGACCGTACGATGTCCATCCAACGGCCGTCGTGCTTCTTCAACCTCTAGTCTTCTTGCTCCAGCCACCCAAAGGAGCGTCGGTCGTGCCGCGTGCTCCTGCCTCCCATGGCCGACTATGATGCCGCGCAGGCCTCACCGCCCCTACTACCCCCCCTCGCTGGCCAGGCCCTGCGGTGACGGCAACCTCACACCGCAGCCAAACCAGTGAACCCTCGTACTCCTCTTCGCGTGGGCATCCACTGCCACGTCTTCCTCGGCTCCGTGTCGTCCCCTTCCTAGGCCTCGCCGTCGTCCACCGCCCTGGTGCTCTCGATGTGGCGTGGTCAACGTGGTCAAGGAAAGACTTCCATCGGAAGAGTACTGTACGTGGAGAGGCTGCAGCTAGGTCCACGGCCGCAGCAAGGAAGTGCCTCCTTATTATGCGAAAAATAATGATTCCTCCACCTGACAGCAGGGACCCACCATACGGGCTACCGTATTTCACGAAAAAAATGTTTCCCCCCTAACTGCTGGGACCCACTAGCTACATCTTCGCACGCAAGGAAGTGCGTCCATATTACGGGCAAAAAAAACCGATTCGCCCCTGAGTGTTGGGACCCACTAGCTACATCTTCGCATGCAAGGAAGTGCCTGACAGTTGAGACCCACCTAGTCGAAGCGTACGTAGCGCTGTCATTCTGGTCGCGAACATGTACATACATACGATCGCTCTGGCTGTAGGCTGCAGCGATGAACCGCGGCCGTGTAAGGAAGGGCACGCGTCGTAGTAGAGGCGCGCACGTGTCGTAGTAGAGGCGCGCACGTACCATGTACACGTACGTACATCGGCCAAGGTGTAAGAAAGTAAATACGGCCACGTACGTACATACGACCGGGGTCTCGAACGCCTACTCGCGCATACGTACGGCCAGGGCTCGTGTACATGGCTGGGTCGGAACGGAGAAACTGCGTCGTCGTCGTGTTCATGGGGAGGCAACGAATGTGTTGTGTTCACCGGGAGGCAACGGAACGCATGCTGTTCATCGGGAGCCAACCGGCTTGGACGGAATAGCCGATGGAAACGAGGCCCAGCGTACCGCAGAACGGAGAAAACGGCCTTGTGTTCGACCGGCCACGGTCGAAACGGGATCCTTTTCATTGGGAGGGGTCTGGCTTACCGCAAAACGGAGGAAACGGATTTCACCTGGACCTCCTATGCTCGAAACGGGGTCCTGTTGATCAGGAGGGTTGTGGCGTACCGCAAAATGGAGGAAACGAACTTGTGTTGGAGCACTACGGTCGAAACGGGGGTCTTGTTCATCGCTAGGGTTGTGGCGTACCGCAAAACGGGACTCGATGGATACTGTTCTTCTCCACCGCCGACCTCCTCCAGCCTCCACAGGCTACTGTTCATCCACCGTTCACCTCCTCCAGCCTCCACCTGCGACTGTTCATCCACGGGCTCCTGTTCATCCAGCCTCCACCGCGCGCTCCTCCACTGGCTACTGTTCAACCAACCCTCACCACGGGGTCCTGTTCAACCACCCCTCCACGGGGTACTGTTCATCCAGCCCTCCAACGGCTACTATTCAACCAGCCCTCCATGGGGTCGTCCTGTTCATCCAGCCCTCCACGGGGTCCTGTTCATCCACCCTGCACCGGCTCGATCGATCGGGGTCCTGTTCATCCAGCAGCAACACCACGGGTTCCTGTTCATCCAACCCCCCATCAGGAACCCCGAACACTCACTGTTCATCAAGAGGCAGCAGGTTCGATCGGCTTCAGTTAGCAGCAGTAGCGAAGGAATCGCTCGATCGGGTTCAGTTAACAGCCATCGATCAATCATTCGGGTTCAGTAACGCGCAGCTTGCAGTGCAAAAGCTCAGGTTTAGTTAGAGCCCAACGCCTCGCACACACGCGCGTACGTACGAGAGAAACGCGCATCGCTCGGCCCTCGACAACCCACCGTAACCGGGAACTCCCCCAATATTTTCCTCGCCCTCGCTTCTACCACGGTTTTTTACGTCATGGACGGCCCAAAGAATGTCATGCAGCTGCGTCTCCGGCCCGCCCAAGACGAAAAGCCCATTTTCTGTCATGATTTTTTGTCATAGAAGTAGGAGCCCACCACATCTATGATGATACCGGGTTTTCTCACAATTATCGTCATAGAAGTGTCATAAGCATGACAGAAAAAAAATTCGTTCAGCCCAAAATGTCATGGATGTGTCTTTTTTTTGTAGTGTTTTGCCGCAACTGTACGGATGAGGGGATCCTCAATGCCCTCAACCGACGCCGCATACTGTACTTTGCAGATTTGGCACACGTAGTACAGAAGTAAAGCGGAATGGAAAGCGCCTGGAAAGCCCAGACAGCTCGGTGGGAACCGCCGGCCTTTAAGCCACCCACCGGTCGGGAAAAAAGGATGCACCCTCACGGGGCACCTGGTCATCGCTCCACGGACAAGAACATTAAGCCCTTAACGGGACATAGAACTGTCCTTGATGAATGGCTCGACAAGCCTTATCAGATACACACGATGCTGAATTCTGAACCAACACATAGCCTTCGGGCATGTTGGATACTCCGGCAGGTGGCTGAGAGTGGTGAGGCCATCCTCACCAACACCACCCCAGAGAAGTACTCCTCGGAGGATAACGATCTCAATGTATTTACGATCTTCGAGACCTTTTCTTCAAAAAATCAGCACAAAAGGGCACTCCGCGACCTCGCCGAAGTTAACCGAGTAGCCGCAATAAATCCTTGGAATGACATGGCGATAAATTTCAACGCTACTGACGAACCACGGGCCCGATCAGTCCGAGCACCAGCTGCTTTAGTTCTAAACCCAATTGTGGATGACTTTCGGCTCACTAAAGTGCTCATGGACGGTGGCAGAGGATTGAACCTCATTTATGAGGACATGCTCGACAAAATGCAAATGGATAAGAGCCGCATCGAGCAGAGCAGTACAACCTTCCAAGGCATTATTCCTAGCCGTGAAGCGCGATGTTCGGGAAAACTTAAACTTGATGTGGTATTCGGCACACCGGAGAACTACAGGTCCGAAGAGTTAATCTTCCAGGTGGCACCTTTCAACAGCGGATATCACGCACTGTTGGGGCGAGATGCATTCACACGCTTTCAAGCCATACCTCATTACGGGTACATGAAGCTCAAAATGGCCGGGGCCAACGGAGTTATCACTATCACCAGTGATCCGGACATAACACTCTGCGCCGAAAACAAAACCGCATCCTTGGCCCTCGAGGCACTCTCCGAGGCCCTTGCAGCCGAGGAGCTCACCGCTCTGCGTTCCACAGTGGATAGAGACGATGTAATCCTCGATAAAAGGCCGAAATCCACTTCTTTCAAGCCAGCAGACGAGATAGTCAAATTCCAAGTCCACCCGATGGATCCTAATAAAACAACATCCATTGGAGCACAGCTGGATCCGACGGTCGATGCTGCTCTAAGAGCATTCCTGCATGAGAATTGGGGCATCTTTGCCTGGCACCCTTCGGATATGCCAGGAATTCCACGCAGACTGGCCGAACACAACCTCAACATAATAAAGGGGTTCAAGCCAGTCAAGCAAACGCCGCGGCGATTTTCCGAACACAAGCTACAAGCTATGGGGGAGGAGCTAGCCAAACTACATGAACCGGGTTTATTCGAGAGATAAAACACCCAGATTGGCTAGCAAACCTTGTCATGGCACCAAAGAAGGACAAATCCTGCGCCTTTGTGTCGATTTTAAATACCTCAATAAAGGTTGCCCTAAGGACCCCTTTCCACTTCCCCGCATTGACCAGATCATTGATGCAACTGCAGGGCACGATTCACTGTGTTTCCTCGACGCATACTCCGGATACCATCAGATTAAGATGAAGTAATCCGATCAGGCCGCAATGGCATTCATTACCCCATACGGGCCTTTCTGCTTCAACACTATGCCTTTTGGACTCAAAAACGCCGGCGCCACTTATCAACGCATGATTAAAACATGCCTGGAAAAACAAATTGGCAAGACGGTGGAAGCATACGTAGATGATGTAGTCATCAAAACTAAACATGTCTAATCACTGGTGGACGACTTACGTCTTACATTCGACAACCTTCGAACATATGACATACGGCTCAATCCAGAAAAATGCATTTTCGGCGTTCCGGCCGGAAAGCTGCTCGGGTTCATTGTTTCCAATAGAGGAATCAAAGCAAACATGGCCAAAATCCGAGCCTTGTCATAGTTGGCAATACTAATAGACCTAAAGCAGGTCCAGAAACTAGCTGGGTGCGTGGCAGCCTTGAGCCGCTTTATCTCCAGATTGGGAGAGAAGGCGCTGCCGCTACGTCGCCTGCTTCGACGTACCGACCACTTTGAGTGGACGGCCGCGGCAACAGCCGGGTTGGAAGAAATAAAAACTCTGCTAGCAAACAACCCAATCCTTGCCGCACCTAACATCGGCGAACCTATGATAATGTACATATCTACAACTCACCAGGTGGTGAGTGCAGTACTCATCGTTGAACGAGAGGAAGAGGGACATAAATTCCCACTCCAAAAATCCGTATACTACATATCGGCGGTTCTCACACCATGAAAATCCCGATACCCGCACTATCAAAAGATAGCATATGCGGTTTTTATGGCATCTCGGAAGCTGCGACACTACTTTCAAGAGCGCTCGATCACGGTGGCCTCCAAGGTACCACTCAATGACTTCATAAACAATCGAGACGCCACCAGCCTCATTGCAAAATGGGCCATCGAGCTCCTACCATTTGAAATAACGTACAAACCACGCCGAGCTATTCTCAGGTGTTGGTCGACTTTGTCGCCGAATGGACGGAAGCCGAACTCCCTAAAGAGTACGACACATACTCCAACTGGGCGATGTACTTCGACAGCTCCAAAATGTTAGCCATATTGGGGGCCGGTGTCATCCTAACATCCCCTACAGGGGACACAGTCCGTTACGTATTACAAATCATGTATACGGACTCCAATAACACAGCCGAATATGAGGCACTACTGCATGGTCTCTGGATGGCTGTTTCTATGGGCATACAACTCCTCAAGGTGCGCGGGGATTCAAACCTCGCAATATTCCAAATAAACGGAGAATTCGATGAAAAAGATCCAAAGATGGCAGCTTACCGCAATGCCGTACTCAAAATATCAGCTCGGTTCGAGGGGCTCGAGTTTCATCATGTGGCCCGAGACAGTAACCAAGCAGCAGACTAGTGCGATCCTTAAAGGAATCGGATAAACACTAGGTCGAGGAGCTCGACTCCGTACTCTGGGGGCTGCGGACCACACCCAATCTTCATGGTGTACAGCGCAGAGGCTGTCCTGCCCTTCGATATTATTCATGACTCACCTCGAGTGCGCATGTACGAGGAGAGAGAGGCCAAGCTCGATCGGAAAGACGACTTAGATGGCCTGGAGGAGGAGCGCGATGTCGCAAAAGCCCGTTCCGCATTCTACCAACAACAAGCTCGAAGATACCAAAGCAAAGAAGTGCGGGCTAAGACTTATAATGTCAGTGAACTCGTTCTACGCCTACCAGAGAAGATAAAGGGCAAGCTCAAGCCCAAATGGGAGGGTCCCTTCATTATAGATGAAGTTCTCACTGGAGGATCCTATTTCCTTCGCAATGCATCGGACAATCGCTTAGAGCCGAACCCATGGAACGCTGCCAAACTCCGAAGATTCTATGCCTAAGTCCGCACACATTGTTTGTTACCTTTTTCTCCTTTTCCCTTTTTTCCTTTTTATTTTCATTTCTTTTACAACTTCTAGCGTGTGTTCGGGTAAGCCGCACACTTGAGGGGTATACATCCTTAAATGTACACACCCCACCATAACTGGGGGCTTCCTTGAATAGAAGCTTATTATTATTTCGAGCATAAAGCTCACCATATATATATGTGTATTGTTTGCTCATATACGTCCTGTCTTCGCCATCATATGCACCTCTATACTTAAGTTTTTGCCAAGCTGGGTTGCCTGGCTCCTGTTGTAAGTGCATCTAGTGCCACCCCTAGTTGGTTTTCGAGTATTGACGACAAACTTGGTTGAGGGACTAATCTGTTTGTGAGAATTGCAGGATAACACAGGTAGTAGTCCCACATTGATTCAGTTTACCTACTAGAGATGACCATTAAAAATGTGTGAATACATTGAAGACAATAGTGGTTTGTGAAGACATTCACAACAAAGATTATGACTTGAGAAGACATTCACATGAAGACTATGGAGTGCGAAGACATAGTTGTTTAGTAGTTTCCTTTTCTTCTTTATTGAGTCATAGGAACCACCGCACTGTTAAGTGGGGTCCAAGTGAACAAATTCAGAGTGACTGAAGTGATGCTCAACCAAATTCTATGTCTTCGAGCGAAGACAATGAGAGCAAATCTTATCCAGAGATGGATGAGTCAGCTTTACTTATAGCCCAAGTCAAGCTGCCGCGTGTGTTTGAAATCTGACCGTTGGACACGTGTCAGTTCCTTAGTGACCCAGGGTCATTTCGGACAAATCAGGTCGGGTTGCCTCCTGGCTATAAATAGCCCACCCCCTACACCATAAATTGGTGGCTGCTCAGAGTTAGTGCACGGCTTTTGTCGTTTGAGAGCAACCCACCTCGGAAGCATTTGAGAGAGAGATCCTTGGGAGGACAAAGCCCAAACACCCAGAGCCAAAGAGTGTTAGGCATCACTGAAGTCTTTCTGTCTGCGTGATCTGAAGACTTGTTACACTTGAGGACTGTGAATCCTCCAGCCGGTTAGGCGTCGCATTCTGAGCATCCAAGAGTCATTGTGGATTGGCGGTGAACGAAGTCTGTGAAGGTTTGGAAGTCTACCTTGAAGACTTACCAGAGTGATTGGGCGAGGACTAAGTGTTCTTAGCTCAAGGGGAATAAGGTGAAGACGTGGTCTTCTGAGGTAGATCTCAGCCTCCCTAACCAGACGTACAGTTGTCACAGCAACTGGAACTGGTCCAACAAATCCCTGTCCTCACCAAGCAACTGGTTATATCTCTCAGCTCTCTTTACTTACAGTATGTTTTCGTGAAGTCATTGCCTGCTTGCATGATCTGATTGGCTTCACTGTGTGAAGACTGTTGTTGTTTGGCTTCATACCATCTTCCATCCCGATCCTTACTACCTATCTGCTAACAGTCTTCGTGCTTTCACTTCATTGCTTACTTGACCATGGCTTGTCTAGTGTAGTCTACCTTCCGCTGCATATTAATAGGTTCATTTCTACTGCTTGTCTTCAAAGCCCCCGTGTTTTGAAAACTTTCATAAAAATTGCCTATTCACCCCCCACTAGTCGATAACTAGCACTTTCAATTGGTATCAGAGCAAGGTGCTCCCTTGTTCTGTGTGATTTGGTTTAACCACCTGGAGTTTTAGCTATGTTCACTGCAGGGATAATCAAAGTCTCCGCTGCGTGCCCTGTCTTTGATGGCATTGATTACCCCTACTAGAAGAATAAGATGCGTATGGATCTTGAAGCCATTGATGTCGACCTCTGGTATGTCGTCAAGAACGGCGTTCCCAAGGCCGGTGAAGGTGTCACCCCTGCTGATGTCAAGAGGTTCATTCAACTAGATTCGACTGCCAAGAACATCATCTATGGTCATCTGACCAAAGGACAGTATGGTCGTGTGAGTGCTGTGGAAACTGTGAAGCTAGTCTGGGACTGGCTCTCCAAGGTCAACGAAGGCGTCTCAACACAGAGAGACTGAAGGATCAGTGTTCTTCGCAACCTCTTCAAGAGAAATGACAATGAGAATGTCCAGCTCACATTTGATCGCCTCATTGATATCACAAATGAGCTTCACGCACTCGGCGCCACAGAGATCACCAAGCACGAAATCGTCAAGACACTCTTGAGATCGCTTGACATCTCATTTAATACCCTGGCCCTGATGATTCAAGAACGCCCTGACTTCAAGACTCTCGATCTGTCTGACATACTTGAGAGGCTCGACACACATGAGTTCCAGTTATCTGAGAAAAGAGATATCTATGGTCCCAACTATGGCCGTACTCGCGCTTTGAAGGCAAAGGTTGTTTCCTCATCTGAAGAAGAATCTGACTGCTGTTCCAAGGATCCTGAAGACATTGGAAAGGAGCTTGCTATGCTTGTGAAGAAGTTCAGAAGTTCACGAAGAAGAAAGGCTTCGGAAAGTCTTCAAGATCCAGCTCTTGAAATGATGAAGCTTCCACATGTGATCACAAGAAGAGAACATGCCACAAGTGCAAGAAACCTGGTCACTACATCTCTGAGTGTCCACAGTGGGACAATGAGACCAAGAAGAAGAAGAAGAGCAAGGAATATGATTCTGATGACAAGAAGAAGAAGAAATCCTCAAAGTCTTCTTCAAAGTCTTCATCAAGGTCTTCATCACACAAGAAGAGCTCATCTGGCAAGGCTTGTGCTTTTGTTGGCAAGGAGATGGATTTAGAGGAGGAGTCTGCTTCTGAGGAGGCAGAGGTGGAGTCTGAGGAGGAGTCCGATTCAGGCGTGGCCAGCTTGGCTCTGGCTACTGCCTATGTTGCCAAGTCCATCTTCAACTATGAAGACAATGGATCCATCACCAACGCCGATGCTGATGATAAGGACGAGTCTGCTCCCACCTACTGCTTCATGGCACGCGGTGCCAATGAAAACTCACGCGATGCTTACTTTCAAACATCAAGTGAAGATGACTCTGAATGTGAATCTAAACCTAGCTACAAAACACTTGCTAAAATTGCAACTGATCAACAGAATGCCATGGAACATATTCAAAAATTGCTAGAAAAAGCGATGACCTGTTGGACGCGGAAATGACCCGATCTCAGTCCTTAATTGAAGACATCAAAAATCTTCATGTTAAGTACGAGGAACTTGAACATCGTCATGAAACGCTCCCAACAACTCATGAAAAGCTTTCCTACGATTATCTTCGAAGGAAGCAAGAACTTGAGAACTTGAGAGCGGCTCATGAAGATCTTCAAAAAGAGAATGAGTCACTTCACGCTCAACAGATCAGTTCCGCTCAGGAATGATTTGAACCACCATGTCTAAAATTTCTTGAGCGTGATAAGGCTACCTCTATTGCTGAATGTTCAACTACTGCTACTATTGCAATATCTTCAACTGCTAATGTGGTAACTAACCCCTCTACGGAGGATACCACTACTATTGCTGATGAGAATGCCAGGTTGAAGACATTGCTTGAGACAGGAATGTACAAAAGTCTCAAAGGGCATCAGACACTATGTGATGTCCTTAAAAAGCATATTCTGAACCGAAACCCTAGGAAAGAGGGTGTTGGGTTCGAAAGGAAAATGAATGTTGATGGTACTTACTGGAAGCCTGAGCAGTACCCCAAAACCACATGGGTTGCTGCAAAGGGACCTTCAGTGGATCCGTCTACCTTATCTGGATTCACTGGTGCTAACCCGATTATCATTGATGAATCCTTTGATGCAAACTATAAACTGTTTAAGAATCAGAATGGTGAAGTGTTTGCCAGGTATATTGGTACTAACTGCAGGAATGGGCCACCTATGAAGAAGATCTGGGTGCCCAAAAGTTGTCTTGAGAATCTTCCTGTGAATGTCATCAGGACACCACCTAGGAAGAAGACAAACCCCAGACCAAAGGCTTCATATAGACAGAGGACTCACTAGAGTCATCCTAACGCCAATGTTTTGCAGGGAAACCATACTCAGACTTGTGAATATGAGCGTGTTTCTTCAAACCGCTATGTTCATAAGACCAAGAACTATTCTGCTTATTCTTATGAGTATTATTCACGTCCTGCAAGGCTATTTGCTAGGGCTCCAAAGCCGAAGTTCTCAGATGCTGCACTTAGACTCATTGCTTCTAAGCCACCCCTAAAGATGTGGGTGGTTAAGAAAAATTAACTCTCTTTTGCAGGGAAAGGTCTCCAGCCAGAAATCAAAGGCGTTTGATGCTTATGCCGGGGACCTAAAACATCTTGTGGGGCGCAAGATAAAATGCCCAAATGGTCTTACTATGTATTTTGTTCCTGGATTCCTTGACAGTCATCCTATCTGCCCTAACCAGGATCTGAACTTTGATAATATGATTGTTCGTCAAATGTTTATGCTTCACATTTCCCTTGGTGAAGCCTATCCCCCTAACTGCACTATAGGGTGCGATACCAAAGGCTTCTGAGTGGATTATGGACAGTGGATGCACTAACAACATGACTGGTGATCGAATTCTTCTCATGGAATCAACCTTACGTCCATCTGACAAAAGTCACATCACATTTGCTGACACTGGTACAAGCAAGGTATTAGGTCTAGGTAGAGTTGCAATCTCAGAGGATCAGCACATGGATAAAGTGATGCTTGTTGAATCCCTTGGTTTCAACATAATGTCTGTCTCAATGCTTTGTGACTTGAACATGATTGTGATATTTGGAAAATATCATTGCCTTGTTCTTATGGAATCTGACAAGTCTCTAGTTTTTGAAGGTTATCGGAAAGATGATCTGTATATGGTACATTTCTCAGCAGGACCACAGTTGGCCGTATGTCTTCTAGCAAAAGCTTCAGAGTGCTTGCTCTAGCATCGAAGGCTAGGGCATGCTTGCATGACGAACTTGTACACAATCGCGAAGAAGAAACACGTCGTAGGCATTGAGGGCGTCAAGTTCAAGAAGGATCATCTGTGTGGTGCCTGCGAAGCTGGAAAGATGACAAGGGCCAAACATCCCATGAAGACAATCATGACGACATCTCGTCCCTTCGAGCTGCTTCACATGGACTTATTTGGCCCTACTCACTACTCTACTCTCACTGCCACTGCTTGCCTCTATGGCTTCGTCATTATTGATGATTATTCAAGATACACATGGTTGCATATAATCCTTTACAAGAATGAAGTGCAGGATGTCTTCATACGATTCGCCAATCGTGCCATGACGAACTATGGCATCAAGATCAAGCGCATAAGAAGTGACAATGGCACAGAGTTCAAGAACACTGGCCTTGACACTTATCTTGATACATTGGGCATAACTCATGAGTTCTCAGCTCCATACACACCTCAGCAGAATGGCGTCATGGAGGGCAAGAACAGAACCCTCATTGACATGGCTCGGACGATGCTTGATGAGTACAAGACTCCAAGGAAGTTCTGGCCTGAAGCCATTGATACTGCATGCCACGTCATTAACCGTGTTTATCTTCACAAGCTTCTAAAGAAGACATCCTATGAGCTTCTAACTGGTAAGAAGCCAAACGTCAGTTACTTCAGAGTATTTTGTGCTAGGTGCTGGATCAAGGATCCACATCACACTTCAAAATTTGCACCGAAAGCACATGAATGTTTTATGCTTGGCTACGGAAAGGATTCGCACTCCTACAGAGGCTTCAACCTCTTTCACTATAAAGTGGTTGAAACTGTGGATGTGCGATTCGATGAGACTAACGGCTCGCAAAGAGAGCACCTGCCAAATGTGCTAGATGAAGTCCCACCTAATGAATCGATCAAGCTTATGGGTACTGGAGAGATCATACCTTCAGAGGCACAGGCTGAAGAAGAAATCATCATTTCTGCACCTAATCAACCTGAAGACACTGTTCATCCTGAAGCCAATGCTGAAGATGAAGACAATGATCAGCAAGGGCAAAATCTTCGTCGAGTTCATCCTCGTGTTGCAAATGAAGTACAGATTGAGAAGATAATTGATAACATCAATGCACCTGGTCCACTCACTCGTTCAAGAGCAACACAGCTAGCAAATTTCTGTGGGCACTTTGCATTTGTCTCTATATCAGAACCCAAGAAAGATGCTGAAGCCTTCATGGAACATGAATGGATTCAAGCTATGCAGGAAGAGCTTCAACAGTTCGAGCTGAACAATGTATGGGAATTGGTCAACCGTCCTGATCCTCGCAAGCACAATATCATGGGAACCAAATGGATCTATCACAACAAACAAGATGAGCATGGTCAAGTTGTCAGAAACAAGGCTTGTCTCGTTGCTCAAGGTTACACTCAAGTTGAAGGGATTGGCTTCAATGAAACTATCGGATTTCGGATTCCAGCAAAACCCTTGAGGTTCGAACACTGGGGTGCGCACGAAGATCTCTCCTCCCCCAAGCTCACACCCTCACCACGATCTCCAAGCTTAGCGCGTCGAACTCACAAAATAAGTGACACAAGTTTTATACTGGTTCGGGCCACCGTTGTGGTGTAATACCCTACTCCAGTGTGGTGTGGTGGATTGCCTCTCGGGCTGAGGATGAACAGTTACAAGGGAAGAACAGCCTCCTCAAGAGAGGTGCTCTTGTGCTTGGTGAGATTGTAAGGTGGCTGGTGGTCTGAATGATCCGTTCCCTGCTAAGGTGATGGCTAGTCCTATTTATAGAGGCCCTAGTCCTCTTCCCAAATATTGAGCAGGAAGGGATCCCACAACGGCCAAATTTGAAGGGAGACAACTAGTACAACTTATCCTGACTAAAGGTGGTCTTCGCCTACCAAAGGCTCTGGTGGTAACGCCGTCTTGGGCTCCATGCTAACCTCCGTCCTGCCGTCATACTGGTCTTGGTCTCGGTGCACCGATATGGAAACCTTTGCCTGATGCCTCGGGACTCCTCGCCTGCGCTTGCCTCTTTAGCACCAAAGAGGAAACGAGGACACTGCGCGCTGGTGCCCGCCTGGCACCTGCCTGGCCTCGGTTGTCATGGCTTACGTCACGGGAATCTCGCGAGGTGCCCCTGGCCTTGATCTCTCCGCCCCTCGCGAGTCAGCCTGGTTAGGCCGCCCCGACGAGGTCTTGCGTCGTCCGCCTCGCGAGGCTTGGCCCCTCGTGAGATTCTTGAGTGTTTGCTGGTGAAGATGGGCCGTACAGGGCCGCGGGTGGAGCCACACTGTGGGCCGCAGGCAGGCAAGTCTGGGGACCCCCATTCCTAGGACGCCGACAGTAGCCCCTGGGCCCAAGGCGCGCTCGTACTTGGCTTCGAGGCGAAGCCAAGGGGCAAGTGTAGAGAGCCGCGGGCCCCAACAACCCGCAGCCTCTCTTGACACGTGGCGATTGATTGGACGTGGGCGTCTCCGCTTCCCCACGCTGCCTCGGCAACTGCCCGACTTGACGAGTCCCTGATGCATGCAGAGAAAAACATCATTACCTGTGATCGTGGGGATCGCCGGTTGGCCTTCTCCCGCTATAAATGAGGAGGGGGGCGGAGACCCCGTCACTCATCTCTTCCTGCTCTGCTCGCTTCTTCTTCCTTGCTTCATTGCTAGCAGCGACACCCATGGCGCCGATACGGAGGTTCTCGGCCGCGGAGAAGGGGAAAACCCCCCGCGACGAGCCCGGGCCACTTCCGCCGAAGAAGAGGCTGGCCCACCGCCGCGACGCAGTCGTGAGACCGGCGGTGTCAAGGCCTTGGTGCGAGCGGCCACCTCCCAGGTATCCGCTGCCTCTGTACGCCCAAGCCGAGGGCTCCGGAGGAAGAGGCGGTGAGCGACGCCGCCCACGCCGTGGCTGGGGTTGCCGCACCGCGATGATGCCTGCCCTCGTCCCAGGGGCCCATGCCGCGAACTCCTCGCGTGAACTCGTGATGTGGGCGGCGATGCCCCCACGCACTTGGATTCGCTTTCCGCAGTTCTTCCCCGCTGAGATGCCACCAAGGGGCCCCTTCGAGCTTTGGCTGCAGCACGCCGACTGCGACGCCCCGGCTACCGGAGCGGAGGTTGAGGCCGTCTCCCCAAGCAAGATCTTCATGACCCGCGGCTGGGGCGAGGTTGCTCGAGTTTGCCTTGCGGAAGGCGCCCTCGCCATCCATTTTGAGTACGATGGTGCCTCCACCATGTTCTTCAAGGTCTTCAACGAGGAAGGCCGCCGCCTGGAGTGCTGTCCAGGAGGGGGTCGTCGGGGTGGCGTAGCGTCCGTCGGCGAGCCTGCTGCTGGCTTCGCTAGCAGCTCCTCCAGCAGCAGTGGCAGCGCTTGGGAGTCCAGTGATTCTCCTGAGCCCTACGAGACCCCATAGACAAGCGACGACAGCTACGTGCCCTCGAGCTCTTGCCGCGCCCGGAGCAAGACCGGGGCACCTGGCCGCCACCGTCGCTGATCTGGATGGGGTTGTTGGCACCGGCCTCCAGTGGCCCACTGTTGGTGATGGCGTTGGCCACGTCAGCGCGTGTAGATATGGCTCCTAGAAACTCCCTTCTTTTGCTCCCTACGAGGAATCGAGACGGACCCTGCGGGGGCGTGTAAAGGGTCTGTAATGTCTTTCGTCAATGTTATCCTTATTATGAAAATTTTGCGAACACATGTCTTGCTTCGGCTCGGTCTCCCCTTTCCATCCCCACGGCAGCTAGCGCTCTACGCCGACAGGTCCTGGTCCCCAGGCAGGCTGTAGCCGTCGCTGGTATGCCACACGATGCCGTGGTCAAGGCCAGGAGGTGAGCGGCCCGAGGTCCAGTAAGAGCTCCTGAGGCGCGATGCTCAAGAGGTCCCCTTTAGCGTGCAAGCAGCCACCGAGTGGTAGAAAGGGAGGCGACGTTGCCGCAACAAGGCTGCGACAAGTGAGAATCCTATGCCGTAATGCTTGGTCGACCCGAGCGCGAGACTTATCTTTGTAGCCGGGAGCCAGTTCCTTGCGCGCCACCAGACTCGCGCGTTGGCAGCTGTTGTGTAGCCAGGTTAGGCCCTTGCGAGCCTCCCCCTCTTCTCCATGCTCTTCTATGGGCTCTACGTCCTTAGGTCTGGCCCTCGAGCGAGCTCAGCCGCCACTTGTATGCCAGGTCACGATGCCGTGGTCAAGGCGAGGGGGTGAGGGCTGGAGAGCCAGTAAGAGCTCCTGAGTCGCGATGCTCAGGAGCTCCCCTTTTAACGCACAAGCGAATTGCATGGGAGAAGAGGGAGCCCACGGTGCCGCCTACTGTTGTCCTTAGGAGGTTCCTGCAGGTTAGCACAAAGAAGGGACACAGATTGCCACTATGATTGCTGGTCTGCCGCTGGTCATTCCACAAGAAGATGAAGGCACTAAGGGCCTAGTGAGGTGACGTGCGTGGGGCGGGCCGTGAGTCAGAGCTCGACCGCTCAGATTTGTCAGCGTTGCAGGGACGGACCCGAGCACAAGCACCGTGCCTGCGTGGGTAGCTCCTATTGCGGAATGAGCATGAGGCAGATCAGTGACGCGGGCGGTTATGATGGGTGATAGTCAGGCAGGCGATAACCATAGATAGACTATGCATGGAAAGCGAACTAGCTTAGGTAAATGCAAGAACGATACATGCCACTGGGACAGACCCGAGCGGCCTGGGGATGATGCAGCCCGAGGGGCGCCCCCAGCAGAGTAGGCTAAAGATGCAACAAGGATACATGCCGAAGGGACAGGCCCATGCGACCTGGGAATAATGCAGCCCAGGGGCGCTCCCAACTAAATAAACTTGGAAAATGTCACCTGGTTCCGTTGTCGAAGGGATGTTGGGGCAGCTGAAGATGCATGGCGAAGGGGTTGCTCCTCATGAGCCACCGGGGCCCCGAGCCTCGGGAGGCTCTTGGGGTCTAGGCGGTTCCTCGAGGACCGTCTCCACCTCTGCCAGGACTGCATGCTGCCTGGTCTCCCGGGCCGCCAGGATGCTCCGCAGGTTGCACTGGTAGGCGGCCGCCATGCTCGGCAGGCCAAATGGCATGCGAACATAGCTGTGGGGTGGGCCCTTGCAACGTCCCACGCGCGAAGGACAGAAGAGCTCCTAAGATGCGGCCCTGTTGAGCCCTGGGATGTCGATGCAGACGCGCAGCCCGCCATCCTCGCCTAGATGGGGAGCTGCGCCAGGTGGGCGGCGGTCGCTGCGCATGGCTCTTATTTCTTGAAGCTCCTGAGTGGTCTTGGCGATGAACTCTTGAGCGCCGGGCACTCCTCGCCCGGTGTCCTCCTTAGGGAAATGTGCCGCAAAGCAGATCTCCCTGTGGTGCCCGAGCGCCTCCCTCGTGATGTTGGCTAGGTCTGAGGCCCTCCAGAAGAGAGCCCCCGAGCCTCACCCGAGGAGGGCACCGGGCGCGCCTTCCTATGCAAGGGAGGGAGGCGCCCAGGCGCGGGCGCTGATCCTGATGTGGCATCGCTAGATACGCCGCTCCCCTGAGGCCCCGTACAGAGTAGCTGTTTCTTTTCTTGGGGATGGCCTCAGGAGGGTATATGGTGCCTTGGTTGTCGGGGTCTTCGATTGCTGCGGTTTGCAAGGCGCGCTCGAGGGAGCACACCACATCACTTTCTTTGCAGGGGACTATGATGATCCCGCCACTTCCTGGCATCTTGAGGATGTTATAACCGTGGTGGGTTACTGCCATGAACTTGGCCAGCGCTGGGTACCCAAGGATGGCATTGTATGTCAGACGGATGTGGGCAACGTCAAAGTCGATGAGCTCGGTGCGGTAGTTGTCGCGCTGTCCGAAGGTGACAGGGAGGTCGACCTGCCCTATCGGTGGTGGAGCCGTCGGTCATTCCGGAGAAGGGCTTGGTAGGCTGAAGCTGATAGTACGACACTTGGAGGTTGTCGAATGTCTCGACGGACAGGACGTTAAGCCCCGCGCCGCCGTTGATGAGGGTCTTGGTGACTTGAACGTTGCTGATGACGGGTGAGCAGAGCTTTGGGAGGGCGCTAGCAGTGGCCGCACACTTGAGCTGGTCTGCCGAGCTGAAGGTGATGGCGCACTTGGACCACCTGAGTGGGCGTCTAGCCTCAAGCCTGGGAAGAGCTGCGTTCACCTCGTGAGCAAACTGCTTGAAGATACGCTGAGAGGCTGGGGCCTGAGCTCCGCCCAAGATGCAGGCGATAGCACGTGGTTCTTGGAAGCCCCCAGCCCCATCATCCTGATGGTGGTCGTCGTTCCTCCTTGGTGGCGGCGGCAGTGGAGGAAGACCGGCATTGCCCTGAGGGCGGTCCTCGCGAGGCTGATCCCTCCATGCGCCCTCATGAGGCTGATCTTGCCAGCGGTCCTCGTGAGGTCGGTCGTGCCACTCCTGGCGGGGGCCGCGATCGTCCCAGCGTCCTCTGCCACGCCCTCCTCCTCGGCCGTATCCCCGGTTGTTGCGCTCGGGGTGTCGACCGAAGCGTCCATCTCGAATGGCCCTGAGCTCCTAACAGTCATTGGTGTTGTGGCTGTGTATGTTGTGGAAGGTGCAGAACGGACGGCTGCTCTTGGACGACTCGGGATGGTCCCGGCCGCGCTTCGTGTCAGGCTCCACCGTGAGCACAGCCACCCCTTTGCGCTTCACGTCTTTGGCCTTGGCTTTCTTCTCCTCTGGGTCGGTAGAAGGGAGCTCGAGGAGGGAAAGGCGCCCTTCCTCAGCTCTTGTGCACTTGGTCGCCAGGTTGAATAGCTCGAGAGCTGTGCATAGCTCCTCATGGATGGCGAGCTCCTCCTTCATCTTGACGTCGCGGACGCCATCAGAAAACGCCGAAAATGATGGCCTCGTGCGTCACCTTGGGGATCTTGAGACAAACAATTTTGAAGCGCTGGATGTACTTCTGCAAGCTCTCTTGTGGCTGTTGCTTGATGCGGCGTAGGTCACCCGCGGCCGGAGGGCGGTCGCGAGTGCCCTGGAAGTTGGCGACGAAGCTGTCGCGCATCCCATCCCAGGAAGAGATGGAGCCCAGGGGCAGGTTCTGGAGCCACGAGGGAGCACCATCCTTGAGAGCTATGGGGAACCAGTTTGCAATGACTTTCTCATCGTCGTTGGCCGCCTCGATACTCAGCTCATAGAGCTCTAAGAACTCCGCGGGGTCAGGGGTGCCGTCATAGCGAGGAGGCAGATCCGGCTTGAACTTGCCCAGCCAGACGATGCCACGCAGCTCAAGAGTGAAGGCGCGGCAGCTTGCTGTGGCCTCCGGGGCCCTTTGCAGAGGTGGGGCCAGCCCCTGGTGTCCGCGCACCGCTGCCGCAGGCGGCGCACGGCCTTGTCGCGGTGGTGCCGGGAGCGCGGGAGCATTCTCTTGCAGCCGGGGAACTTCCTGGCAGCTTCCTTCTTCGTGCGCGGGCGCCCGACGCGGTGGGCCGCGCGCCTTGGCGCTAGAGGGCCGTCTTGGTGCGGAGGTGGTGGAGGTGCTCCATGAGCTATGTCACTTGCAGCTGGCGGCAGGCAAGGCAGCGAGAGGGAGGGTGCGGCGCTAACGAGCTCGGCGATGTGGTCCAGCCAGTCCTCATAGAGGTCGTCGACCGGGCGGTAGCGCAGGAGCTCGTGTGCCATGAGCAGCGCGACGAGCGTGAGACGATGAGTCGGCTGGGGTCAGCGATGGAGTGGTGGTGCAGCCATCCCGCCGCACGGAGGGGTGCAGCGAGGACGCTTGCTGCTCGTTTCCCACCGGACCGATGGCGGCGTTGGCGACAGGTGACAGAGAACGACGGGGAGGGCCGCCGACGGGGGCATTCTGAGGGACACGGGCGGCGAGGGCAGCCCGACGCTCAGCGCGGGCTCGACGCGCGTCTGACATGGATGCGACGAAGCGATGGGACGCGGATCGGAGGAAGGAAAGCTTTGGCGCACCCCTACCTGGCGCGCCAAATGTCGGATTTCTGGTTCTGGCAAAACCCTTGAGGTTCGAACACTGGGGTGTGCACGAAGATCTCTCCTCCCCCAAGCTCACACCCTCACCGCGATCTCCAAGCCTAGCGCGTCGAACTCACAGAACAAGAGACACAAGGTTTATACTGGTTCGGGCCACTGTTGTGGTGTAATACCCTACTCCAGTGTGGTGTGGTGGATTGCCTCTCGGGCTAAGGATGAACAGTTACAAGGGAAGAACAGCCTCCTCAGGAGAGGTGCTCTTGTGCTTGGTGAGCTTGTGAGGTGGCTGGTGGTCTGAATGATCCGTCCCCTGCTAAGGTGGTGGCTAGTCCTATTTATAGAGGCCCTGGTGCTCTTCCCAAATATTGAGCGGGAACGGATCCCACAACGGCCAAATTTGAAGGGAGACAACTAGTATAAGTTATCCTGACTAAAGGTGGTCTTCGCCTGCCAAAGGCTCTGGTGGTGACGCCGTCTTGGGCTCCACGCTGACCTCCGTCCTGTCGTCCTGCTGGTCTTGGTCTCGTTGCACCTATATGGAAACCTTTGCCTGATGCCTCGGGACTTCTCGCCTGCGCTTGCCTCTTTAGCACCAAAGAGGAAACAAGGACACTGCGTGTGCTGGCGCCTGCTTGGCGCCATCACGGGAACCTCGCGAGGTGCCCCTGGCCTTGATCACCCCGCCCCTTGCGAGCCAGCCTGGTTAGGCCGCCCCCGAGGAGGTCTTGCGTCGTCCGCCTCGCGAGGCTTGGCCCCTTGCGAGAGTCTTGAGTGTTTGCTGGTGAAGATGGGCCGTACAGGGCCGCGGGTGGAGCCATGCCGTGGGCCGTAGACAGGCAAGTCTGGGGACCCCCGTTCCCAGGACGCCGACAGAAACATTTGCTCTAGTGGCTAGGCTTGAAGCCATTCGCATACTGCTAGCCTATGCCAACCATCACCACATCCTCCTATACCAAATGGATGTGAAGAGTGCTTTTCTCAATGGCAAGGTTGAAGAAGAAGTGTATGTTGCACAACCACCTGACTTTGAAGATCCAAAACATCCTGACGTGGTATAAAAGCTCAATAAGGCACTGTATGGCCTCAAACAATCTCCTCGCACTTGGTATGACACACTCAAAGACTTCCTGAAGAACAAAGGCTTCAAACCTGGTTCCCTGGATCCCACTCTCTTCACGAAGACATACGATGGTGAACTGTTTGTGTGCCAGATCTATGTGGATGACATTATCTTCGGCTGCACTGACAAGAGATAAAGCGATGAGTTTGGGCACATGATGTAAGAGCAATATCAGATGTCCATGATGGGTGAGCTGAAATTCTTCCTCGGTCTTCAAATCCGTCAGCAGAGCAACGACACTTTATGTCTCAAGAGAAATACCTCAAAGATTGCCTGAAGAAGTTTGGAATGCAAGACTGCAACGGGTACACGACGCCAATGCCAACCAAAGGTCAATTGGGTCCCGACGAGAATGGTAAAGAGTTTGATCAAAAGGTATACCGCTCCATGATTGGGTCTTTACTCTATTTATGTGCATCTAGGCCAGATATAAAGCTTAGCGTTTGCATGTGTGCCCAATTCCAAGAGGCACCAAAGGAATCTCATCACTTAGCTATGAAGCGAATTCTTCGATATTTGGCTTACACCCCCACACTAGGATTGTTGAGGATATAGACCTTAGAGTCACCCGTCAGGAGGGGCCGGGTTACTCGTATGGTCGTTGCCAGAAGCCCGGAGCCAAGCTCGAAGATGATGGGCCAGAGATGGGCTAAGACCCGGATATGGCTTAAAGCCCGTAGTTAGAATCATTATTATGAAAGAACTTGTAGTGTAAGACAAGTATGATTGAGAGTCCGAGCCGGACACTCTTATGAGCCGGCCGGGACTCTGAGGGCTGCTGGGCGTCAGCCTCCCTATATAAAGGGACGACCCGGCAGCGGTTTAGGGACAACAACAATCTCATCGAGAGCCGGGCATAGCAGTTTAGCTCCCTGGTGATCGTAACCCTAATCAATACCACCCCAACTGGACGTAGGCTTTTACCTTCACCGTAAGGGGCCGAACCAGTATAAACCCTCGTGTTCCTTGTCCCACATAACCCCTTCAAGCTTCCTAGTTGCGATGGCTCCACGACTAAGTCCTAGCTCGAGGACATCTGCCGTGACAATTCCACGACAGTTGGCGCCCACCGTGGGGCCAGCGCACGGTGGATTTGAGTTCTTGAAGGGCAGCTTCGAAGGGCTCAAGGGATACGCTGTGCACCGGATGACCAAGAGTCGTCGCGGCAAGCTCTACATCGATGATGCAAACTGGGGCCCCGACGCCGGCTCAATTGAGTATGGGTACCGGGTCCCCTTCGGCGGAATCCATGTCTTCATTGGCAAGATTGGTGAACCGGGACCTGAGCCGGATCTCTGCGCCGATCTCATCGAAACGGCTCAGCGCGCACGACCCGCTCGGGCCCGGCCTGCCTTAAAGCACACTTTTGTGGGATGCATCCATGGAGGGCCCTCTGATCCAGCTGGGTCCGGTGATGAGACGGCCGCCGGCTCTGACGGCGAGTCGGCCACCGATGAGTCAAACTCGTTGTACCAACTTCAGGATGACAGGCTCATGGGTTGTTCCGATGGTGACGGTATTCCGGACCTATTTAAGCCGCCAAGTCACGTTGGAGTTTTTATGGCTGGTGCGCAGCCTGTTCAGAACCCTGCCGCTGGAGCGAGAACCCCGGTGCCTTCGCCGGCTCAGGTGCTAATGGATCTCACGGACAAGATGACGGCCCTGTTAACCACCACGGTTGACCCAGATGATCAAGCTCAGCATGATGTGGAGGTGGCACAGTTAAAATTGGATCTGATAAAAGCTAAAGAGGATCTTGCAGCAGAAGGGATCAGGCTGGCTGCGGAGCGGGCGGCTCTCGATGCCCAGACTGAGCTGATTCAGGCGCAGTCCTTCCAACTCACGATGGATCAGAACGCGGCCAATGAGGTCATGAGAAGGAGGCATCAAAAGGCCCAATCTCGACTCCCACCGGTTTACGATCCACGCAACCTCTTCAACACGCCAGGTGCAGGGTCTAGTAACCCGCCAGGGGTCATAGCGCCCGGGTCTGGACCCCTTATTCAGCCATGAGTGATGGGGCCTCTCCAGGTGCCCCCTGCCCCGCCTCAGTATGTGCCAATACCCCCGGGTCATTACAATAACCCGCTGGAGAACATGGTCGCTGCGGCAGCATGGCTGGCGGCTCTCCCAGTTGACGGCGACTCTCCGACGGCTATTGAAACCCGCTGGGTCAGGGAACTCCTTCAGACTGCACTGGCGCAGCAAGAGGCATACTCCTACAGCCGGGACAGGATCCACTAGACCCCTCGTCCAGGCCAGAGCCCGAGTTACAGCCGGCACATGGTCTCAGCAACCGGCTCAAGTAACGTCCGACGCCATGACCCGCCCCCTGGCCATGGCCCGGCTTATAATGGAGCCTTTTACGCCGCAGACCAGGACAAAGCGCGCCAAGAGGCGGAGCAAGTGCCTCAATTGACGGCTTACCAGACCCCCCCGGCTTATCCGACGACTTCCGTTGATGTGGGTATCCCTACCAGGACCGGGGGTGTCCCTTGTTTGGTGCCAGCTATCTGTAATGAACGTCTACCTAAGGACTTCAAGGGCCCTAGGAAGATGCCTAACTAAATAGCTGACTTGCAACCCGCAGCCTGGATCGAGAGTTATGAGATGGCTATGGAGCTGCTGGAGGTCAGTGAGGCGGCCATGGCCAAGTATTTCACCATGATGTTAGATGGAACTGCCTGCACTTGGTTGAAAGGGCTACCACCGAATTCCATTGGGTCTTGGGCTGAGCTGAAATCCCGGTTCATCCAAAACTTCAAAGATACCTGTAGGCAGTCTATGTCAATTGTGGATTTGACTAACTGTAAACAGCAGGAGGGTGAGTCCACGACACATTGGGTTCGCCGGGTTAAGGAAATCATACATTCATCAGACAAAATGGATGCCGGCTCAGCAGTTTTAATGCTGGAGCAGAATTGTCGTTTTGTGCCCCTGAAGATGAAACTCGGGCGGCTTAAGCGCGACTGCACTGATATGGGTACGTTAATGGCAGCTCTTGTCAAGTACGCCAATTCTGATGGTACCAAGGATCCCCCTTTAGATGATGAAAGGACAGGGAAGGGAAAGAAGAACGGCAACGGCAAGGGTCCTCAGTTTAACCCGGGGAACCAAGGAGGAGGCAAGCGCAAGGCAGATGGCAGCCTAGAGTTCGTGGCCAACGCCAGCGCGCAAGGTAATAACCAGCGACGCAAGGGGAGGCCCCCTCCCCGAGTCGGCGGGTCAGGACCCTCACTGGAGCAGCTGTTGAATGAGCCTTGTCCGAGGCACGGCTCTAGAGAGAAGCCAGCGACTCATCTATGGAAGGATTGTGCAATCATGAAGGCCTTTAAAAACTACAATGGCCCGGGCGGCGGCTCAGGTGCCGGCGGCCCAGGCGCCGGCGGCTTTCATGGCCCGGGGGGCGGCTCAAATTCTGGTCCTCAGAGTGGTCAAGGGGGCTTTAATCAACAGTCTGGCCAGGGTCATCAACAGCAGCAGGGGGGTTATCAGACCAATCCAAAGCAGCTTAGCGGTGGACAGTATCATGTGTTTACCACTAGTTTGTGCAAGCGAGATCAGAAGCTTCACAAGAGGGCTGTGAATGCGGTTGAGCCGGCGGTCCCACGCTACTTGCGGTGGTCTGAGCAGCCTATAGTGTGGAGTAGGGAGGATCACCCTCCCCGGGTGGATAACCCGGGCCACTTTGCCTTAGTGGTGGCTCCTCAAGTGGGAGGATATAAGTTCACAAAGGTGCTCATGGATGGAGGCAGCAGCATCAACATCCTCTATTATGAGACCTTTCGTCGTATGGGGTTGGTTGATAAGAACCTCAGCCAATCAAACACCATCTTCCATGGTGTAGTACCTGGTAAGTCGGCTTATCCAGTTGGCAAGATCGAATTGGAAGTGGCCTTTGGTGATGAGAACAACTACAGGGTGGAGAAATTGACCTTTGAGGTGGTCAAGATAAGAAGTCCATACCATGCTATATTTGGACGGCCGGCTTACGCCAAGTTCATGGCACGGCCGTGTTATGTGTACTTACAGCTCAAAATGCCGGGTCACAATGGGACTATTACGGTTCACGGCAGCCGGAAAGTGGCTCTGGAGTGTGAGGAAGGCGACGTGGCTTATGCAGAATCTGTGTGTGCTACAGAGGAGTTGAAGTTTTACAAAGACAATGTTGACCCAACAGATATGACCTCTCTGAAAAAGCCAACCATAGAACAAGAGCCGGCAATGAAATTTAAGTCCGCTGATGAGACTAAACTTGTTGATTTTGTTCCAGGTGACTCATCTCAGCAGTTTAGCACCAGTGCAAATCTGGATCCAAAATAGGAAAGCGCGCTCATCGAGTTCATCCGTGAGAATAGGGACATCTTCGCGTGGAAACCTTCTGACATGCCAGGTGTACCTAGAGAACTCGCTGAGCATACTGGTGAGACAGTTCCTTCGGCGGTTTAATGAGGAAAGGCGGAAAGCTATTGGTGAGGAAGTAGCCCGGCTCTTGGCGACCGGGTTTATCGTTGAAGTTTTTCACCCAGAGTGTTTGGCTAACCCGGTGCTCGTACTCAAGAAGAACGGCACCTGGCGGATGTGTGTGGACTACACGGACTTGAACAAGGCGTGTCCGGCTGATCCTTTTGCCCTCCCCTGTATTGATCAAATCATTGATGCTACGGCAGGTTGTGCACGTTTAAGTTTCTTGGATGCTTATTCTGGTTATCATCAGATCAAGATGGCAGTTAAGGACCAGGAGAAGACGGCGTTCATCACTCCCTTTGGAGCCTTCTGCTATGTGTCTATGCCCTTTGGACTCAAGTGTGCACAGGCGACTTACCAGCGTTGTGTGCAGAACTGTCTTCATAAACAGATCGGACGCAATGTTCACGCTTACGTGGACGATATTGTGGTTAAATCCATCAAAGAGGAAACCCTGATAGATGATTTAAGGGAAACCTTTGATAATCTCCGGGTCTATAAGATGATGCTTAACCCGGCCAAGTGTGTCTTTGGTGTTCCTGCAGGCAAACTCTTGGGTTTCTTGGTTTCTGACAGGGGCATTGAGGCTAACCCGGAGAAGATCAAGGCCATCACCTCCCTGGCTAAGCCGGGTGTATAAATGACGTTCAGCACTTGGCGGGTCACATTGCTGCTTTAAGCCGCTTTATAAGCCGTTTGGGTGAGAAGGCCAAGCCCTTATATCAGTTGATGAAGAAAACTGATAACTTTGTCTGGAATGATGCAGCTAATACCGCCTTTGAGGATTTGAAGAAGCAGCTGGCAGAGCCCCCAGTCCTTGCTGCTCCGGTTGATAAGGAGCCCTTGCTACTGTATGTGGCGGCAAACGCACGAGCCGTCAGTGTGGCTATTGTGGTAGAGCGCAAGGAGGCGGGTAAGGAACATCTGGTTCAGCGGCCGGTTTATTATGTCAGCGAAGTGCTCATTGAGTCCAAGCAACGGTACCCGCATTGGCAGAAGCTTGTGTATGGTGTGTTCATGGCAAGCTGGAAACTTAAGCATTATTTTCAGGGTCATCCCATCATTGTGGTCAGCTCTGCCCCCCTTGGTGATATATTTCAAAACAGAGAGGCCACAGGGAGAATTGCTAAGTGGGCTATAGAGCTTGGACCTCATGGTCTCAAATATGTGCCACGCACTGCTGTTAAATCTCAGGCCTTGGTGGATTTCATCAATGATTGGACAGAGTCACAAGTGCCCGAGCAAAAGCCGGATAACACATATTGGACTATTCACTTCGATGGGTCCAGGCAGTTGGAGGGCTCGGGGGCTGGCGTTGTATTGGCTTCCCCTAAAGGTGACAAGTTCCATTATGTGTTACAGCTGATGTTTCCTTGCACTAACAATGCGGCTGAGTACGAGGCCTTGCTCCACGGTCTTCGGATGGCTAAGGAGATGAGCTTGAGTCGGGTAAGGTGCTTCGGTGACTCAGACTTGGTGGCTCAACAAGTATCAGGCAAGTGGGACTCTAAAGACCCTCTAATGGCGGCTTATCGCCGCGAAGTCGATGCCATTGCTGGGCACTTTCAGGGCTACCAAGTAGAGCACATTGATCGCAGGAAGAACGAGGTGGCTGATGCTTTAAGCCGGCTAGGCTCTCAGCGAAAGCCGGTGCCGCCTAACACTTTCCTGGACGTCTTGTATAACCCTTCGGTTAAGTTGCCTATAGAGGATGACTTGGCTGTCCCTGACCCGGAGGCACGACTGGTGGCGGCTCTTCATGTCATACCAGACTGGACAATGCCATATCTGGCTTATATGACCCGGGGCGAGTTGCCTGAGGATGAAACTTTGGCCAGGCAAATAACCCGGCGGGCTAAGTCAATGATTGTTATCGACGGCGAACTGCATCATCGCAGTGTCACGGGAGCATTTCAGCCTTGTGTCTCCCCTGAGGAAGGTCAAGAGATCTTGCGTGAGATCCATGAAGGGGATTGTGGCCATCATGCCGGCTCAAAGTCCCTTGTGGCCAAGGCTTTCCGTCATGGATTTTATTGGCTGACGGCTCATGCTGATGCAGAGGACTTGGTCAGCAAATGTGATGGTTGCCAGAGGTTTTCACGACGGGCTCACGTGCCGGCTCAGGAACTGAGGATGATCCCAATCACTTGGCCCTTTCGGTCTGGGGGCTTGACATGGTTGGGCCTTTTAAAAGGTCCAAGGATAAGAAGACCCACCTCTTGGTGGCAGTGGACAAATTCACAAAGTGGGTGGAAGCTGCACCAGTTAGCAAGTGCGATGCAGCCACGGCGGTTCAATTTATGAAGAAGGTGATTTTCCGCTTTGGCTTTCCGCACATCATTATAACTGACAATGGCACCAATCTCTCCAAGGGCGCCATGGAAGAGTTTTGTCAACGAGAGCATATCCGACTTGATGTTTCCTCAGTGGCTCATCCTCAATCCAATGGTCAAGCGGAGAGAGCTAATCAGGAGATTCTGAAGGGTATCAAGCCCCGGCTTTTGGTCCCTTTGCAACGGACGCCGGGTTGTTGGGTGGAGGAGTTGCCCTCCGTGTTATGGAGTATCAACACTACTCCTAACAGGTCTACAGGCTTCACGCCTTTCTTCATGGTTTATGGAGCAGAAGCAGTCCTTCCTAGTGACATCCGTCACGACTCACCTCGCGTGGCGGCTTACGTTGAGACGGATAATGAACAGGCGCGTCAAGATGCTCTTGACTTGTTGGACGAACAGCGTGATGTGGCAGCAGCCCGTTCAGCGATTTACCAACAAGACCTGCGCCGTTATCATAGCCGCCGGGTCAAATCCCGGGTCTTCCAGGAAGGCGACCTTGTGCTCCGGCTCATCCAGGATCAAACAGATGCACACAAGTTATCCCCACCTTGGGAAGGGCCCTTTGTGGTCAGCAAGAACTTGCACAACGGGTCATATTACCTCATTGACATTCGGGAGCACAAAGATTCACATAAGTCGGAGGAAGAGACCCGTCGGCCGTGGAATATAGCTCAGCTTCGGCCTTACTACACATGAGCCACCAGCTCTCATGGTGTACATATTTCTCTCAGCCATGTATATATTATGATAAGCAATAAAGCAGGACCTCTGTCCTTTTTTCTCCCCAAATATGCACGTGTTGTTTACATGATGACTTAAAGGAGGATCCGGCTTATGATCGTATTCTAATCTAGCCGTAAGCGGTAAAGTCACTTGGGGGCTTCCTGTTCAAACATGGGTCGAATTCGAACCAAAGAGAACATAGCTGTCAATACCCATTTGATTGGCAAAGTGCCGAGCTCATTGGGAGGTTACCTTTGGTCATACTTGGATCATGGTTTACCCCCTCTGAGAACCGACGTGGATCGTATTCGAATCAGCGTCGTTAAACAATTTTAAATGTCACTTGGGGGCTTCCTGTTCAAACATGGGTCGTATTCGAACCAAAGAGAACATAGCTGTCGGTACCCTCTTGATTGGCATCGCCACACCCACTGGGGGCTATATGATCGTATCCGAATCTTGGCTTAACCCCTTTGGGCCGGGTCTCTAGTCGTATTCGAACCGGAAGCCCCTAAAGTTCCTCTGCTTTATCAAAGTTTACTCTGATTATGTCAAGGTGTATACGGCCGGGTCTCACTTTACCGGCTTAACTTTGGTTTACAGTGTTCGTTGAACGCCATGGGTGTCATTACGACAGGTAAATCGGAGTTAAGATACCAACCCTGTTACCCGGGTTATCTAAACCGGAAGTATGCTTACAGGCCGCTAAGTGTATTATTACGGCTGTGTTAAGGATATAATTGAGGACCAGTCTTTTTTGATTCATATTCCGGGTTATCTATCCAAAACACCTAACTCTCAGGGCGATAAGCCGCTTCGAGACTTGTGATTTGCCTTTCTATGCAGGACACTTAAAGGCACACCTTTGAAGTTGAGAAACACAAAGGGACGATTATGACCCGGAGAAACATCAAAAGAGAACTTCAAAGGACATTTCGCATTCAATACGTGCACGATGGCATGGCAGAGATGAACTGTTGCACCTACTCTATTACAAAAACTCATCAAGTCTAACAAGGTGGAACATTGTTTGGTAAACCGCCAGCCAAATTATGATGCCCGCTGAGTTGAAGTCCCCGGCTCATTCCTATCTTCTCCTCCGGTTGATCCCAAGACCTCGAAGGTTGATGACTTCCAGTCGATGCCGCTGAGAGCTTCGAATTGGGCTTCTTCGTCAATTAACCCGGCCGGGTCAATCTCCGGGGCGAAAGTGTGCTGCCGAGCCGGCGGGATCAGGTTGAGAGCTTCATAGCGAGGGGTTAGAATCCTCTGATTCTCCGCATCATAACCCGGCTGGTACTTGGTCAGATCCGTGTCGTTCCCGATAAGGGTGGCCACCGGGCGTACAACCTTCACGCACGCTGCAAAGTCTTTCTGGTCGAAAGCTGAGCCGTCTTCCTTCAGGCTTGGATAACCCAGGGTGATGTCTGCCGGGTCTAGCTCCGGCAGGAATGCCTTGGCCTAGCTCAGCGCGGCGATTGCTCCGGCTCTCGCAGATGCCCGTCGCAGCTCTTGGATCCGCTAAGGCAGAACGGCGAGCCGGCACAGGACTTCGGCCAGATGAGTCGGCACCTCGTTGGATAGGGCCACCACAGCTAAGGCACGCTGTGCACCGGTGTAGAGTTGCTCCACCAGGGTATACACGGCCTTTAGCTTGGTGACCACGCTCTGGTTGAGGTTGGCACTTCTGGGACCTGTTTAACAGAATCAGGTAAGTCGGCGGCAAGGATGAGTCATTCTAACATTGGTGAAAGCCGGTGAGGCGACTTACCGAAGATGGCGGCCACCATTTGGGATACCTAGCGCTTTAGGCCGGAGAGCTCGGCGGTTTTCTCAGAGAGTGCTTTCTCCGCCTGTTCCGCCCGGGTCACCAGTGCGGCCTTCTCTTCGGCCCAGGCTTTTATCTCAGCATCAAACTCGGTCTTCAACTTCTCTTGAGTGGCGATGCTGGATACAAACTTGGCGTTTGCCTTCCGGGTCTTCATCTCCTGCATCTTCAGCCGGCTCTTGAGATCCGCAAGGTCCGCCTCTAGCTTCTTGCCCACAGCCTGTATAAATTTCCGGGTTATTAACAGTCATTATATAAGTCCCAAGCGTTTTCCAAGCAAAGACACTTGGCACTTGGGGCTAATGCATATTGAACGTATCTATCTACATACTGCCGGCTTAATTGAGTAAGCCGGAACCTAAGTCTACAACATATTCAAATCATAAGTCGTCGACTTGGGGGCTAGCATGGCAAAGGTAACTATGCAGTAAGTAAGAAGGTGGCAGAAGGATACCTCAGATTTTTGCTGGATCTGGTTTACCATGGCGACCTCGGCGTCCCGGCTCTTGTGTACCTGGCTGATGTAGCCAGAGACGAGCTCTCCAATGCTCAGGTTGCTGTAGTTGGAGAGGTCCAAATTCGCCTGGTGGGGCTGCAGTAACTCCCCCTTAGCGGAGCACTTGGCCAATACGGTCGGTCTCCCCGGCTCAACATACTCCGTCCGGGTAATTACCACGTCTGGGTCGTCTGCTGGTGGAGCTGAGCCGGAGGCCTCCGGGTTAACCGAAGCTTCGGTCGTTGCCTTGGTAGTTGGGGCGGTGGCTTCAGGTGCCGTGTCCATTGGAGTGGCGGCTTCGGGGGCGGAGGCAGCTGGCGGTTCTTGGACTGTCACCGCCGGCTCAGGCAAATCCGGCACTCCGGCCGACTTGGTTTTCTTCACCCTCTTGGTGAGCTTTGCTTGAGCACTGTAAGAACAACAAAGGTTAGTACAAAGCATATGAGTAAAGATCAGAACAACATGAGATGATTGTTGTTACCCGGGCGCGGTCTTGAAAGCCAGCAGATTTGACTGCATGGAGTCACCCGAAGAGGGGGAGGTCTCCTGATAATTGGAGTCAGAAGAATTGAGTGGCTGACGGATAACACCCGCCAACGGATGAAAAGGGTACAAGTGAGAAAAAACCTCAGTTCGACGCTTCCTTGTTGCGTCGGGTAACCCGGCGGAGAGATCGGTGTCGTTGTTGGTCCGGGTGTGACGCCGGCTTTCATGAACCTGTCGCTTCAAAATAAATTGAGGGTCTTGGTAAGCTAAAGGATGTGAAAAGCTTACTTTCCGGGTTACTCTTCGGACTTTCAGCTGTGGCAAGGGCTCCGAGTCGGAGGAAAGTGACATTACCTCTTCAACCGCCGGGTTACTGGCGCCGGTGTCATCCTGTCAATGAGCAAGTGTTGATAAGGCGGACAGCAACAAACAACAAATACAGCAAGAATTTAAAGGCTTAAGGGTTACCTCTGACTCGGAGCTGTCGCTTAATTGCATCAGCTCTGAAGCAGTAGGTCTGCTTCCTTTTTGCGAGGGGCGGCTTTCTTGGCGGCTTTCTTCGCCTTCCTGGCCTTCTTGGCCGCCTCATGGTCATATTTGACCCGCCAGAACTTATCATCAGCCTGAAAAATACAATGATGAATCCTCAAAACGATTCAGGTGCAGGTTATATACAGAAGGAGATAAAACATTAAAGTCAGCGGCTTACCGCTGGGGCTGGGTTGGTCTTGCAGAAGGGGGCTAACCCGGTCCTTCCGCAGTCTGCCAGGCTCTCGTTTAAAAGAGCCTTGGTCATCTCCTCTGCAACGTCTTCGGGAAGATCATTGCGGCTATGCCTCTGAGGGTCATCCTTTCGTCCGGTGTACTCACACATTAAGCCGGGGCGGCGGCTCAATGGGATCACCCGCCATGAGATCCAGACCCGGACCAGGTCGATTCCGTTCAGACCATTACCCAGGAGAGCTTTGATTTTGTTGATCGTGGGGAGCAGAGGCTGGCGCTCCGCTTGAGTCAGCTTGTCCGACAGTGGGTGAGTCGGCTCCAGACGTGTTGGGCGAAAGCCGGGCAGCGGGCTTTCGTCAGCCGGGGATGTATCTTGGCAGTAGAACCAAGTCATGTTCCAATCCTTTGGGTGGCTCGGCGGCTCTGCGTAAGGGAAAAGACAGTCCCTACGCCGCTGGATGGAGATGCCACCTAACTCTAGACTTGGCCCATTGGCGCACTCATTCTGACGGTTTAAGTAAAACAACTCTCTGAAGAGCAGCAGACTCGGCTCTTCTCCAAGGTAAACCTCGCAGAAGACTTGGAAATTGCAGATGTTGGACACTGAGTTGGGTCCTATGTCTTGGGGCCGCAAGTCGAAGAAATTGAGCACGTCCCTAAAAAACTTTGAGCCGGGCGGTGCAAAGCCCCGGCTCATGTGATCTGCAAAAATCACTACCTCCCCATCTTTTGGCTGCGGCCTTTCTTCTGACGGGTCAAGGGCACGGTAGGACATGATATCTTTCTTGGGCAGGTATCCTGACTTAACAAAATCAGCTAGGGTCTCGTTGGTCACGTTGGACCTCATCCAGTTGCAAGTGATGGGAGCCTTGGGAGGCATGGTGAAAGTTGGCAGTCTATGACAAAAAGGAAAATGTCCGGGTTAATTATAAGCCAGAGATCTACAGTTCCAAACTAAGGTGGCGGCTTATGAAGGGGACTAATGATGTATACTCAGGTACAGTGGGTTACTTAAGCCACAGGGGCATTCAGAGTAAATTGATGATCTACGGCCTTATCACAGTTAAGCCGGAGGAATCTACGAAGCATGGTTTTCTTTAAACCGGAGGATTCTACAACGTGTGGTTTCTTTAAACCAGAATTATAAGCCGCCAAGATTCAATGGTTGCAGTTTTTACAAAGTGTGGTAAAATAGGTTTCACATACTGCAGTAACTTTTTTGGATCAAAATGGTCGGTCCAAAGAAAATTCTCTAGACCTAAAATACGGGCACAGGGGATGTTCTTGAGCTCGAACGAAGCATTCATGTAGTAGAAAGAGATCTACGGGCATTTGAAATGAGTCCTAAACAACTACCGCACTAGTTCTATACAAGGCTAAAGATCAAACAAGGGCAGTGACTAGGAGAACTACCGAAGCTCGTGGCAATGGCGAAGAACACGGATGAACCCTACTGTAGATCTACTCTACGGGGTGGTGAGAACTTACCAGAGCTGAAGAGGTGCGGGAGTCGCCGCCGTTTATCTGGTCCGAGTCAGGGTGATGCAGCTGCCAAGGTTGACGAAGACCGGAGGCGAGACGACGGCGGCGGAGTGCGAGCTCAGTGAGAAAGGCAGCGGCGCGAGGAGGAAGAAGAGAGCGTGAGAAGAGCCCGTCGGACCGGCCTATTTATAAGGCAAGGTCATAAGTGGGCGCGAGATTCAAGGAGACCACGGCGTGGTTATCTCCCCCCCGCGATGCCTCGATTTTCGGAATGGCAGTAAAAGCAAAGTTGCGTTGCGGATCTGGTGGAGTAAAACACGGGCTTAATGGAAGATGACGTCACGGCGGATTATCCGGAGTCTAGAGGATGACGTCATGCCGGGTTATGGCCTTCACATGAATGGTAAGCCGGAGATTTTTTCTGTTGGCAGAGTTGAAGATTGACATGAGCCGGCTCAAATCAATCTGGGGCCTAATGTTGAGGATATAGACCTTAGAGTCACCCGTCAGGAGGGGCCGGGTAACTCGTATGGTCATTGCCAGAAGCCCGGAGCCAAGCTCGAAGATGATGGGCCAGAGATGGGCTAAGACCCGGATATGGCTTAAAGCCCGTAGTTAGAATCATTATTATGAAAGAACTTGTAGTGTAAGACAAGTATGATTGAGAGTCCGAGCCGGACACTCTTATGAGCCGGCCGGGACTCTGAGGGCTGCTGGGCGTCAGCCTCCCTATATAAAGGGACGACCCGGCAACGGTTTAGGGACAACAACAATCTCATCGAGAGCCGGGCATAGCAGTTTAGCTCCCTGGTGATCGTAACCCTAATCAATACCACCCCAACTGGACGTAGGCTTTTACCTTCACCGTAAGGGGCCGAACCAGTATAAACCCTCGTGTTCCTTGTCCCACATAACCCCTTCAAGCTTCCTAGTTGCGATGGCTCCACGACTAAGTCCTAGCTCGAGGACATCTGCCGTGACAATTCCACGACAAGGATTATGGTATCCAAAGGGCTCAGAGTTTGATCTAGTTGGATTCTTAGATGCTAATTATGCTGGTGACAAGGTTGCTCGTAAGTCCACATCAGGCACATGTCACTTTCTTGGACGATCTCTTGTCTGTTGGTCTTCAAAGAAGCAGAACTATGTATCTCTCTCCACTGCTCAATCTGAATACATTGCTGCTGGATCTTGCTGCGCTCAGCTTCTATGGATGAAGCAACCTCTCACGGACTATGGCATCCATCTGAAGCAAGTGCCACTTTACTGCGACAATGAAAGCGCCATCAAGATCGCCAACAACCCAGTCCAGCACTCAAAGACAAAGCACATTCAGATCTGTCATCACTTTCTTAGAGATCATGTCATGAAGGAAGATATTAATATCATTCACGTCAACACTGAAGAGCAATTGGCAGATATCTTCACAAAGCCCTTGGATGAGAAAAGGTTTTGCAAGTTGCGGTGTGAGCTAAATATCTTAGAATCCTCAAATGTCCTGTGATTGGACACACATCCTAACGCTTATGCATGTTGATGACTTATATGTGCAACACACGAAGTAACATATATCTTCAATCAATGAAGACATAGACTCTAAGTGTGAATACATTAAAGCGGAATTTGACTTCGGTGCGCCATGACAATTGTGCGCCGTGTCTGGGTCTAATACTTCCTATATGGTGGGTAACGCCACCACCAAATTCTTGTTTGAAGTGTTTCAATTGGCGTCATAACTGCATAGTCTTCGCATTTGATTTGTCTTCAACATTGATTTGACTTCATGTCTATTTTCCCAATGTTGAGTTGGTCTCATACTGATATACACATATATTCGTGTTCTGTCCTCTACAGCATTCACTTATAGCTATGTCTTCATATTTGAATTTTTCTTGATCTAAGTGAATGTGATCAGACCCTACCCCCCTCCATGCTTCTACCTCAAATTCTATCTATCCAAATCATATGCATTCTATGGAAACCTGTCGATTGTCTTCTTTGAATCCTTGTCAGCAGAAGACAAAGTGACAAAAGTTTAATATGTTTTTAATGCCATATCCTGATTGCCTGAATACCGGAGAGGCCGGAACGACCACCCGACAATCCAGGCATGCGTGGGAACATGGAATAACTTCCAATAAGTTGCATGCATGCCATGTGTCCTTCAGATGTGAACCGCCAGGGGCACCTGCGTAATTACGCTGTGCTGTCCCTTTCCTTATAAATACACAACTCACCGCGGTCATTATCTCTTCTTCCACCTCACCACATTGCACAAACCCTAGCGCCTCCGCTAGATCGTGTCGATGCCGGAGACGAAGCGCTTAACTGCCGTGACTTCTTCGACGCCGTCCTCACGCCGGCCGCGGACCTCATCCTCTCCGCCGCCGTCGTAGGTGTCTTCCGCCGCCATGTTAGGGCGCGGGAGATTGAACTGCTCGGCCTCCCTCTCAACGTCATCTAGCAGTTTATTAGCGGTAAATAAAACTTACTTTTTACAGCCTTTTTGATCCGTCAAATCCATCCACTTCAACCAAAAGTGGTTTCTTAACTTCCAAATCTGGATCTGTCATCTTTTGCATCTCACATCATGCTGAGTATATTCACTTATGCTTCATAACTAGTTAGATTCCTCACTTGTACTTATTCATGGATTTGTAGAAATCTGGAACCAACTCTCTTCAAATAAGTGAATGTCTTCGCATCATGAGGTCAATGTCTTCAAACTGATTTATCTTCAAAATCTTCTGAGAATGCATATGACCTCTTCCCCTTCCCTCGCACCTCTAATGCTGTCACAGGTACATGTCCGTGGGAGAATCCCTTGGCTCTCATAGTCTGTATTCACTTGCAGCGTTCTTATAGCGTCAAATCAACTCTCCTGAAGCCAGTTCCTGTCTGACCAGCAAAAGGAAGCCATTCACTGTCTGGAAGCCATTCAGTTTGAATCTAATGGCAACTGAGAAATCAGCAAGAAAGGGCGGCAGGCAGCACCGTGGGGATACAACCAAGGATTTGCCTCCAGATCTATTTGAAATGTACAAGACAGATCCTGAAGAGAGCTATGGCCAGCGCAAGACTCGAATCCAATGGATTCGAAGATATTGGGCAGAGGAATGGTTCAAATACAGATTTGTGACCCCCGAATATGCAGAGAAGAACGCAATCAAGCGCCCATGGGGAGATATTCTCTACAGAAATCTGCAGCCCAAGTCCAAGTCTGAAGCCATTGCTCAACGCTTCTACCCATGCATGGTTCGCGGACCGAAGCTAGAAAATGCCGACCCATCATTTATGTTATGGTGTCGTGAAGAAAATCTTTTCAAGCGCAACTATCAGTTTGCAAAAGATTCTGCTGTGAAGAACAAGAAGGACCTGGGCCTCAACTTCAACCCTGGTCCATCTGCTCCTAGGGCTGATGGCACACGTGATGCCAATCCCAATGTCATCCACCCCTTCGTCAACTTTGATGGCCTCCTCTCTCACATCACATCTCAGAGGGCCATAGTGGATCAATCTGCTGATGACGCAGATTCTGAAGATGCGCCTGCTCCATCGAAGCCAAAGAAGAAGAAGACAAAGGCTTCGAAGCCCTCGGTCACACAAAAAGCTTCGATTGTGAAGCCATTGGCCACTGCACCTCCTAAACCCAGTGTGCAATCTAAAGACTTATCTCGTGTCTCCAAGAAGACTGAGAAGTCCAAGAAGAAGAAGAAGCCCATGAAGATTTCTGGGCATGAACTTACTCCAGCTGCCGTTCTGCGGAACGAAGATGAAACCATTGATCTGTCCAGCGATGAAGATCTTAGTGATGATGCCCTTGAGATGCTGATCAAGAGCAAACAAGAGGCGGAGATCTTCAACGATCTGCCCCTCTTTGACGTCAATATATTGAACAACTTCATTGATGAGTGGTTCGGCGACTAGAGCATTATCATCGATGATCTTCAGCTTCTTGTGGACATCAGCGTCACCTTCCATGGAGCCATTGCTGATGAGTTGGCCTTGGCTCAGAAGATTGTTGAGCTCAAGAACAAAATTGATTATGAGAAGGCTCACTTCAAGAAGAACATGGCCAAGCTCAGTGTGGCAGATGTCCAGATCTTCAAGAAGATGCACCATGACCTCAAGGAAGAGTTTCACAAGAAGCGTGAAGAAGCAAAAGGCTCACGAGAGCGGATGCAATACTTCGCAGAGAAATGTGTTCAAGCACACAATGAGGCTAAGAAGCACAAGGCTCTTGGGCGTCCTGGCATCGACCCAAGATGGCTGCCAAGCAAAAGAAGTCTGCTGTGGCCCAAACTAAAGTACCAAGGCAGGAAGCACCTCGCATTGTCTTCCCTGCCAGCATGACAGGCTCGAAGCCTAAGGTCCCCTCAGCAGCTTCAGAACCGAAGAACACAAGGGCAGCTGAAGCCGAAGCCAAGAAGCGCAAGCACAAGAATGCTACTGATGGTGCCCCATCAATGAAGAAGCTGAAGACAAAGTCTTCAAAGAAAGAGCACGCTGCTGCCACAGAGCCCCTTGTTGTTGAGCCCATTTCTGTTGCCTGTCCAGCCTCCACCAACCAAGAACATCGCCTTGTGATCCACGAGCCTGCTTTCACAAAGGCTCCTGAAGATGAAGAAGTTCCAGCTGTCGGCCCCACCACAGCTGAAGACATTGGTCGCGAAGACAATGTTGAAGATGATGAAGTCCTTCCTAAACTCGAGCACCAAGTGGTATCTTCAACTGTTCTTACGAACAGCAAACTCATCAGCATTGGTTGTCCATTGACGCCAATTGCTCAGGATGATTCGTGGGCCGATCGCCCTCAACAAGACACTCCCATTCATGATGAGACACCCAGAACTCCACCACCTCAAGTCACCACTCCGGTGCTTGACGATGACAACTATGTGGTGCAGACCACTCCATCACCACAGGCGTTGCCCACATTCCGCAGGCTTTGCAAAGGCCCTAGGCCACAGGTCACCATGTCGAGCATTCCGGAAGGGGAAGCGCAACAAAGCTCAGTAGCACGTCAAGTGTTTCCTGAAGCCACCCCTACTATGAATGTCTCTGAGTCTGAAGCAAAAGCTGCTGAAGACATTCCAGCTGCATCAGCCGATGAAACTCAAGACACGAGAGAAGAAGAAGAAAGAGTTGACACACCCCCTTTCACTAAAGAAGTCATTCTCGAGGAGAATGAGACTATGCCCGACCCGCCTGTCATTGAAGAAATGGAGGTTGACAACATTGAGGCTGCCACAACCAACACGACTGAAGCCAATGACGTTGGCATGGCTGAAGACAATGTGGAGCCTGAAGCCAATGTTGTGCCTGAAGCTCATGTGCAACCTGAAGCCACAGTCCATGCTGAAGCCACTATTCCAACCCCAAGGCCTCACACCATTGAACAGGCCTATGATCACGGCCAGCTTGTCACTGTACGATGGCCCGTTTTGGTTCCTCCCACAGCTACCGGACCACAGTATGATTACCATGTGGAGCAGAGGCCTTAGGTTCAGAAGCCACAGCCCAGGCTGCCAAGGCTTCCAGGTGTTGCTACATCGCCCAGATCTTTCAGCGTGAACAGCTTCAGGGCACACAACACATTCTTTGACAGTGCCAAGAATACATACTTGAAGCCAAAGATCTCATCTAATCGCTTCTGGAGCTATCAGCAGCGCAACTATTACTCCTGTATTCCATACAATCAAGAGCGAATCTTTCCTCACATGCGTCTTGATTGCGAAGCTATTGCTGGGCTGCCCTACCTTCAAGAAGCTCTGGACTATTTTAGAGATGCTGGCCTTCTACAATTCGTAACTGATAAAGAGAAGTTGAATTAAGAGCTTCTGCTGCAATTCTATGCCACACTTCACATTCGTTGCTACAACAGGGATCCGAAGACTTGGATCCTTGAGTGGATGACAGGTGATGTGCATCATGAAGCCAAAGCTCAAGATATCATCGAGCTTACTTCCCTGCCCACTCTAGGTGAGCTCTATGAACCTGGTTTTCAGCTACACGGGAATGAGCTGCAGAGTATCTTTCAGAAGCCAGAGCCAAATATGAGTCAGATGCTCAGCATGATGAAGCCATTGCCACAAGATGCTGAATATCCTAAGGAATTCTTCGTCAAGGACCTCGAGTACTTGCCCCGCACAATTTATCACATACCGAGGCGTACTGTATGGCCAGTAAAGGGATATTCTTCTGAAGCCAAACTTGAAGGAACCATGAAGACATTGGTATTCTATATTGTCAATGGCATCAGATTCAATACCCGGGATTTCATCATCAGACAGCTTGCTGCATCTGGGGTTGATCTCTTTGGCTTGAAGTTCCATGCTCCATGGGTGATGCGCCTGATCAAACTCCATTCATCTGTTGACTATCAGCCCTCAGCGTGCAACCATCTTGTATTTCTGCCTGAGGTTGATCTGTCAGTTGAAGCCATCTACCCTGAGCCTGCCAAAGAACACCTATATCTTCATAATGTTGATCGTCAAAGCTTCACACGGCCAATAGAAGGAATTCATGTTCCAAATGCTACTACTCCTGCTTACCCTCTGGCTGGCAATATGCGTGAGCCACATCATGCCAACACTGAAGCCACTGCCAGTACAATCGCTCAAAGGCCTCGGAAGCGTTCTCATGTTCTCAATGACCGAGAGCTTCTTGTTGCCTTACATCAGAAGCAGGACAAGCACCATGACTGGATAAAGCATTAGATGCAGAGTATCTTGGTGGACGTCAATCACATCCGAAACCTGGTCTTGGAAGCCCATGAAGCCTGTCGGTGGTCTTGGAAGAGTCTCACACTGCTATGTCCTGAAGAAGATCTTCGCGAAGATGGCTTCATAGAAGGCTTCAAATTTGACTCCAGACCTCCACGCAATGCAAGCCGGCACCGCACTCCATCAATAGAAGATTCTGAGTATTCATCTTCGGCAGCAACTGTTGTTGTGCGAGTCGTCGATGAAGAAGACGACGCCACTTCACCAACCATGGCTACACTGCATCTCGTCTCTGCACCAGGCCCTTCTGCACCACCGAACTCAAGCGTCGACCCTGCACCTTCATCTACTCCTGATGGGAACGAGTAGATGCTCTATGTCTTCAAACCTTTTTTGGTCCTTACTGACAAAAGGGGGAGAAGCATATGAGTTGATAGTCTTCAAGCGGGTCCTTATGGGTGGTTGCTAAATTTTGCCAAGTGTTTACAACTCTCGTCTTTTGATACGTTTGGTTCTTTGGGTTGTAAGACTTAAACTTGATGTTCGTCTCCTACTTTTTCTGTTAGTCTGTGATGCGACAAATTCCGCATGAAGTCATTCTGCAGACGTCCTTTTTTCATTATGCATGTCATTATCTTTGTTATATCTTTATATGCATGATGAATTATCTTCATAAGTTGAAGAGGATCTCCACAAAGTAAAACCTGCCATGTGCATTTAAATTCAAAAGCAAACATACTTATATGCACATCTTCAGGGGGAGCCTTTTGCCACTTATGAAGACAATGCTTTAATCCTTAAACTTTCACATACTTTTATCCCCGTTGAAAACTTCAACCAGTTTGTCATCAATCAACAAAAGGGGGAGATTGTAAGTGCATCTAGTGCCACCCCTAGTTGGTTTTGGAGTATGGACGACAAACTTGGTTGAGGGACTAATGTGTTTGCGAGAATTGCAGGATAACACAAGTAGTAGTCCCACATTGATTCGGTTTACCTACCAGAAATGACCCCTAAAAATGTGTGAAGAAAATGAAGACAATGGTGGTTTGTGAAGATATTCACAACAAAGATTATAACTTGAGATGACATTCACATGAAGACTATGGAGTGCGAAGACATAGTTGTTTCGTAGTTTCCTTTTCTCCTTTATTGAGTCATAGGAACCACCGCACTGTTAAGTGGGGTCCAAGTGAACAAAGTCAGAGTGACTGAAGTGATGCTCAACCAAATCCTATGTCTTCGAGCGAAGACAATGAGAGCAAATCTTATCCAGAGCTGGATGAGTCAGCTTTACTTGTAGCCCAAGTCAAGCTGTCGCGTGTGTTTGAAATCTGACCGTTGGACACGTGTCGGTTCCTTAGTGACCTAGGGTCATTTCGGACAAATCAGGTCGGGTTGCCTCCTGGGCTATAAATAGCCCACCTCCTACACCATAAATTGGTGGCTGCTCAGAGTTAGTGCACGGCTTTTGTCGTTTGAGAGCAACCCACCTCCTAAGCATTTGAGACAGAGATCCTTGCGAGGACAAATCCCAAACACCCAGAGCCAAAGAGTTTTAGGCATCACTTAAGTCTTTCTATCTGCGTGATCTGAAGACTTGTTACACTTGAGGATTGTGAATCCTCCAGCCGGTTAGGCATCGCGTTCTGAACATCCAAGAGTCATTGTGGATTGCCGGTGAATGAAGTCTGTGAAGGTTTGGATGTCTACCTTGAAGACTTACCAGAGTGATTGGGCGAGGACTAAGTGTTCTTAGCTCAAGGGGAATAAGGTGAGGACGCGGTCTTTTGAGTTAGTTCTCAGCCTCCCTAACCAGACGTACAGTTGTCAAAGCAACTGGAACTTGTCCAACAAATCCTTGTCCTCACCAAGCAACTGGTTCTATCTCTCACCTCTCTTTACTTACAGTATGTCTTCGTGAACTCATTTCCTGCTTGCATGATCTAATTGGCTTCACTGTGTGAAGACTGTTGTTGTTTGGCTTCATACTATCTTCCATCCTGATCCTTACTACCTTGCTGGTAATAGTCTTCGTGATTTCACTTCATTGCTTACTTGACTATGGCTTGTCTAGTGTAGTGTACCTTCCGCTGCATATTAATAGGTTCATTTCTACTGCTTGTCTTCCGCTGCATATTAATAGCTTGTTTTGAAGACTTTCATAAAAATTGCCTATTCACCCCCCTATTCAATAACTATAACTTTCACCTATGCTTATGCCCTACGTTCCTGCTTGTTCGGCTAGGGCATAAAGGGAGCACCTCTGCGATTGTTACAACCGCGTCAGCCAGACATGTACCTCAGACGAGTGAAGCTAAAAGCTAGCGTTCTTAAGGGAATAATTGGTTGGTGGACAAACGACGAACTGCCATCGTTGCAATATAAAATACAAAGACTCCTGTGATTCTTTTACATCATGGTTTAGCCACGCATAAATAAATGCATGCTGGCCCAAGGAGAGGAACCTTTAATGGAACTATTCTCTCTGGAAGATGTTTCTTACATTCAAAAGTAATATAACATAGCTCCCCGAATACAGTTTGTCTGTTCATGCACTATGGCCAGTTTGCATGGTTTTCGAATATACTTGGTGTTTCCCACAGGTATATTATTCGGAAACACTCCAAACCCTTGGGTTTCGGAGGTTGAAGCGGAGGTTCTGCCATGACAATCTTTTACAATTTGGCAGGAGATAAGTTTGATGATAAAGTGTATTGTTACATGAAATCACACGCCTACTCTTTATCTATGCCATCTATTAGGCTGTCTAGTTTACAGTCCTGCTGTGAGAACTTGGCGGCTATCTTTACTTGATCGTACACCAAGCTACCCAGAATTTCTTGTCCGTCTGGTGCACGAGGTCTGACCCGGGCCATATGATTCGGATCATGTCCGGTATACCGCGTTTTCACCATGGCCCAGGCCTCTCGTGCACCCTCTCGACATGCTGATGCCTTCCACAGCTCAAAACAAAGACGAGATCCTTTCAATAGCTCCGCAAGCTCCCCCATCAGTCCTGGAGGAGAATCGGATGGCCATAAAGCCTTAGCCATGTTCCTCATTGATTTCCGAGCTCGCTCGTGCACTTTGGACACCTCTCGCAGCAAGTCGCCTTGAAATCCGGACACTTCTCCTTCAGGCCGCCCAGTTAACAAACCTACAGGAACAAATCTCATAAAAATTCTCCATCAAGGGATCTTATGAAAGTTAGGTTCAGGGACGTACTAAATATGCCGCCTTTCAGCTTTCGGTTCTCCTTCAAGGCGTCCGACAGTTGGGCTCTTACGTCCTTTAGCTCCTCGGATTGCTTGATGTTGGCATCCTGTAGTTTGTTCTTCTCATTAATGGTCCATGTTCATACACGTTGACCAGCAGCTTCTTGCCCTTCGGCATGTTGCTTGTCCGCCTGAGCAGCCTTTAGCCTCTCCTCCAACTGATCTGCCGATCCTGCTGCCGTAAACAAAACAATGAATATTCAAAAATCATTGTCAGCACAGAATCGTATTTTTCCGGACACTGTTGTGCTACCATCCGGAGCCTTCTTGGATTTCTTCAAATTTTCCAGTTCAGCGGTGGCAACAGTTAGCTTGGTCCGACATTCTTCAAGCTCCTGAGAAAGTGTGTTATTTTTTGCCGTGAGTACTTGATAACATTAAACGACCCTTAAATCAGTTGGGTCAACAGCTTCAAGTCTCGAGGGCTACTGGCATATGATTATTGAATCCACACTAAGTTCTTACCCGCATATCTTTTGAAAGTTGGTGAGTGGCTCCGGCAAGTCCATGCCGAGCAGCTTGGATATATGCATCAGCTGAGTTGAGGGCATTGAACGCCTCTTGGAGATGACAATCCGAAATTTTACCCATATCAACCCTAGTCCTTATGGCAGGGTCCTGGGCCGGATTGGTCGATGCACGACCGGCGAGGTCCCCGGATATAGTCTCGCGTATGCTCTTCCTACAAAATGGCCCAACGGAAAATGTCACAATTCGGTCTGTCCACCGGGTGCGTGTTAAAAACTATACCTCTTTGGTGAAAGCGGAGGCTCGGTAGTATCATCGTTGGCCTTTCTTTTCAAAGACTCGCCCTGCGCAGGTGTCGCCTTCTTAGAAGACACCTTTGATACAGCTCGGCGAGACGAGCGCCGCCCCTTCGGAGCATGAGATAGTGCGGTCGGTGAGGCGCAATGGGAAAACTCTTTTGGAGGAGTGGTCTCCTGGGTACTTACATGAGAGGAGGGGAGAAGGCCGGGGTAGTCGGCTATAATCGCCACTTCCGTGCCATCGTAGCTTGTCTGATAAAAGATTCCCTCCTTGAGTTCTGTAAATATATCTGGATCTTCTTCATATCCAGGATCCAGATCTCGAACATGGTCCTCTGGCTGTAGAGTAGGGCTGTAGATCCCCTCGACAACCTTTCTCCATTCCTATTGAAAGTAGCCGGCTCAAGATTAGCATAAACTCTGGAAAAAGGTTGAGTGAGGCTAATAATCGAAAAACTCACCTAGGGGATGGGGTTGTACATGGAAAAGCCTTCCCGACATGTCAAACGAGTGAAGTCTTCCTTCTCCCCTTAATACAGGTCAGCTAAGATGGTGGCCAGGGCGGCAAAATTGTCTGGACCTTTGCGCGGACAACGGGATGCATCGTCCTCCCCTTTATAATTCCACATGGGAAGACCTCTAGAATGGAGCTGCTGAACGCATCGGGTTATGGAAATTGCCATACCTCAGTTATAGACAACCCGGAGTTGGCTAGTACTTTGATCTTGCTTGCTAGTCTCGAAACCTCCACACTATCTTCTTCTCCGAGGCTTCGAGGATGCCAGCTGGTGCGCTTCTTTAAAGGAGCACTGGAGAATTCGGGAAGACCACACCGGATTGGGTCTGGAAGAATGACGTCTTCAATATAAAACCACTCCGAGGGCCACTCTTCAGATGCCTTCTTCGGAGTGCCAGACGGGTATCCAGTCCTGGCTATGCGCCATACTTCAGTGTCACCCACCTCGAATATAGATCCCTTTTGGGAGCGGGGGACGAGGCAATTTTTTTCCGCCATAGCTCGAAATGAGCCTCACAGCCCAGGAACAACTCGCAAAGAGCAACGAAGCCCGCGATATGCAGGATGGAGCCCGACGTCAGATGTGCAGTTGAAGGCCGTAATACTCTAGTAGACCTCTGAGGAAAGGATGAATAGGAAATCCTATGCCTATCAAGAGGAAGGAAACGAAGCACACCCGCTCCTTTTTAGAAGGATTCGGGAAATTCTCCTTTAGGGCTTCACCATCGATGGAAGTTAATCCAGCCCGAATGGAGATTAGATCCGCGGGAGGAAGGTACCCCTACTCTGAAGTTTGCTCAGATGGGCGTGGGATACCGAACAACTTTCGCAGTCACCTTTTTGAGGGCAGTTGGGGCGCGAGGAAGAGCTAGGAGCGCTGGCCATGTTTGGGCGATTTCCTATGGCGAGTTATAAGGATTTCCGCATGGTGTGGAATGGTCTCTGAGATCTAATCTCTTTAAATAGGCACCTTTCCTGCCTAGTCGAGGGGTTATTTGTGAAAACACCTAGACTGTTCACATTCGTTTGACACGTGGAAGCCGAGGCGATAGTAGTAACGAAATGGTATTTAATGTGCAGCTGAACTATCGTCAATCCAAAGTACAACGGAGAACTCGCCTTGCAAAGCCGAAGACATAAAGCCGGATACTTCGTCGTCATTGAAGGCAAGTTCGGGGGCTACTGAGGGAGTCCTGGATTAAGGGGTCCTCGGATGGTCGAGCTATGTGACATGGGCCGGACTAATGGGAAGCTGAGATACAAGATAGAAGGCTTTTCTTCATGTCCGGATGGGACTCTCCATGGCGTGGATAGCAAGCTTAGCGGATAGTCCTATAGTTTCCTTTCTCTGTAAACTGACTTTGTACAACTCTGGCCCCCTCCGATGTCTATATAAACCGGAGGGTTTAGTTCGTAGAGGCAATCACAATCATACAGGCTAGACATCTAGGGTTTAGCCATTATGATCTCGAGGTAGATAAACTCTTGTAGCCCCTATACTCATCAAAGTCAATCAAGCAGGAAGTAGGGTATTACCTCCATTAAGAGGGCCCAAACCTGGGTAAACATCGTGTCCCCCGCCTCCTGTTACCTTCGATCCACAGAAGCACAGTTCGGGACCCCCTACCTGAGATCGGCCGGTTTTGACACCGACAAGTAGCTAGATGGCTTTCTCTCTCTCGCTGAATTCTCAATACAATGGTCTCTTGGCGATCCATATGATGTAACTCTTTTGCGGTGTGTTTGTTGGGATCTGATGAACTTTGAGTTTATGATCAGTTATATCTTTTTATATCCATGAAATTATTTAAGTTTCTTTGATCTCTTTTATGCATGATTGCTTATAGCCTCGTATTGCTTCTCCGATATTTGGGTTTTGTTTGGCCAACTTGATCTATTTATCTTGCAATGGTAACAGGTGCTTTCCAGTGGGTTCGATCTTACGGTGCTTGATCCCAGTGACAGAAGGGGAACCGACACGTATGTATCATTTCTACTAAGGATAAAATGATGGGGTCTATCTCTACATAGATAGATCTTGTCTACATCATGTCACGGTTCTTATTGCATTACTCTGTTTCTCCATGACCTTAATACACTGGATGCATGTTGGATAGCGGTCGATGTGCAGAGTAATAGTAGTAGATGCAGGCAGGAGTCGGTCTACTAATCTTGGACATGATGCCTATATAATGATCATTGCCTGGATATCGTCATGATTATTTGAAGTTCTATCAATTGCCCAACAGTAATTTTTCACCCACCGTTTGCTATTTTTCTCGAGAGAAGCCACTAGTGAAACCTACGGCCCCCGGGTCTCTTTCTCATATATTTTCCTTTGCGATCTACTTCTCCTTTGCATTTATTTTTCAGATCTACTAAACCAAAAATACAAAAATAATTTGCTGCACTTTATTTTATTTGTGATCTATTTATTCAATCTATTACAACTTTCTCCCGTCCACGCACCGTTTCTGGCGCCGTTACCCGAAAGGGATTGACAACCCCTTTAACACGTCGGGTTGCGAGGTGTTGTTATTTGTGAGCAGTGGCTGTTTACGTTGCGTTGCTTGGTTGTCCTACTAGTTCGATATCCTTGGTTTCATATCTGAGGGAAATACCTACCGCCGTTGTGCTGCATCATCCCTTCCTCTATGGGGAAATACCGACGTAGCTTCAAGCAACATCAAATGGAATTTCTGGCGCCATTACCGGGGAGGATCTTCAACATATACCAGGTTCCTAATCACAAATCCCATCTCCTCGCAATTTACATTATTTGCCATTTGCCTCCCATTTTCCTCTCCCCCACTTCACAAAATTTTCCGTTTTATTCGCCCTCTTTTTTGTTCGTCGTTTTCTCATCAGATCTTTTCTTTGCTTGTGTGCCATGTGTCTTCTATTTACTTGCATCTTCGCTTGCTAAAAATCTCTTGATATGGATCCCCATCCACTTGCTAATATTTTTAAAAGATCCAATCATGATGAACCAATTGCTAGTGAGTTGAGTGCACTAGATTACCATTATGAAGTTTTGCTTGAGATTCGTCAATCCGAAAATTGTGATGAAGAAATTTATGAAGTGATTCATGATAGCTCCTTGAATGAAAAGCATGATTGCAATGATTTTACTATAAATTCTATTAATGTCGATTGTGCTAATAATATGCAAAACCCCAAGCTTGGGGATGCTTGTTTTGCTATGTCAACTACTTATTGCAATGATCATGATTGGGGTGATAATGATTCTTAAGATCTTGATAGTTTATTTAAGCCTCATGACGAATATGTTTGCAATAATATTGAAAGTGGGTTCGGAAGAGTGTCAAATCTAGGTAAAAATAATCCCACATATTTGGAGAGTGTTCAATCTTGTGAAATTTTTGATAAAAGTGGGTTTGGAGAGGTCATGACTTTAGTTGATGTTAATCCCACTATCTTGGAAGATTATAGAACTTTTATGCATGTGGATAATGAATTGAAAAATTTACAGGATAGCTATATTGTTGAATTTGAATATGATCCTATATGTAATTATTATGAGAGAGGAAAATATTGTGGTAGAAATTTTCATGTTACTAAATTACCTCTCGTTATGATGAGATCGTCAATATTTTATTCCTCTTCTTTGCATATGTTAGATATTTCTTGTCTTGATAATTTCTTTGCTTATATAATTCCTATGCGTAGAAAGTATGTTAGACTTAAATGTGTTCGTCACATGTATCATGATGCTCTCTTTGTGCTTCAATTCTTGTCTTTTATGCGAGCATCATTGAAATCTTATTCCTAGCTAAGGGCGTAAAACTATAGCGCTTGTGGGGAGGCAACCCAATGAATAGAATTTATTTTTGCTTTTTGCTTTCTATTCTTGTGTGTTTTCACAATTATGCTACTATCATGATTGTGTTTTTTGTGTTTTAATTACTGTTTGTGCCAAGTAAAGCCTATAGGATCTTCTTGGGTGATAGTTGTTTAATCTTGCTGAAAAACAGAAACTTATGAGCTCATGAAAAGAATTGTTAAAAATCACCAGAACGTGATAAAATGCCAATTATTTTTGCAGAAGATTAATATACAAATTACCCAGGTCGTCCTATTTTTTCAGAATTTTTGGAGTTACAGAAGTATTCGAAATAGTCAGATTGCTACACACTGTTCTGTTTTGACAGATTCTGTTTTCTTTGTGTTGTGTGCTTATTCTGATGGCTCTATGCTTTTCTTTGATGAGTTTTCGCCTTAGAAAAGTTGGAATACAATAGATATAATGCAAAAACAAAATATGAATTGGTTTGATACAGTACTTATAGTAGTGGTTTGCTTTCTTATACTAACGGATCTCACGAAGGTTTTGTCGAGTTTTGTGTGATTGAAGTTTTCAAGTTTTGGGTTATCTGACGGTGGATGAAGGAAGGATAGAAGTGAAGGAAATATGACCTAGAGGCAATAATAAAGTTGTTATTTATATTTCCTTATATCATGATAAATGTTTATTATTCATGCTAGAATTGTATTAACCGGAAACTTTGTACATGTGTGAATATTTAGACAAACAGAGTGTCCCTAGTATGCCTCTACTTGACTAGCTCGTTAATCAAAGTTATGTTTCCTAGCCATAGACATGTGTTGTCATTTGATCAACGGGATCACATCATTAGAGAATGATGTGATGGACATGACCCATCCGTTAGCTTAGCACTATGATCATTTAGTTTATTGCTATTGCTTTCTTCATGACTTATACATGTTCCTATGACTATGAGATTATGCAACTCCCGAATCCCGGAGGAACACTTAGTGTGCTATCAAATGTCACAACGTAATTGGGTGATTATAAAGATGCTCTACAGGTGTCTCCGATGGTGTTTATTGAGTTGGCATAGATTGAGATTAGGATTCGTCACTCCGATTGTCGGAGAGGTATCTCTGGGCCCTCTCGGTAATGCACATCACTATAAGCCTTGCAAGCAATGTGACTAATGAATTAGTTGCGGGGTGATGCATTACGGAACGAGTAAAGAGACTTGCCGGTAACGAGATTGAACTAGGTATGGTGATACCGACGATCGAATCTCGGGCAAGTAACATACCAATGACAAAGGGAACAACGCATGTTGTTATGCGGTTTGACCAATAAAGATCTTCGTAGAATATGTAGGAGCCAATATGAGCATCCAGGTTTCGCTATTGGTTATTGACCGAAGATGTGTCTCGGTCATGTCTACATAGTTCTCGAACCCGTAGGGTCCGCACGCTTAATGTTCGATGATGATTTGTATTACGAGTTATGTGATTCGATGACCGAAGTTCGTTCGGAGTCCCGGATGAGATCACGGACATGACGAGGAGTCTCAAAATGGTCGAGACGTAAAGATCGATATATTGGCAGGCTATACTCGGACATCGGAAAGGTTATGAGTGGTTCGGGTATTTTTTGGAGTACCGGAGACTTACGGGAATTCGCCGGGGGAAGTATTGGGCCTTCATGGGCCTTAGTGGAAAGGAGAGAAGGGCCACAAGGGGAGGCCGCGCTCCCCCATGGGCTGGTCCGAATTGGACTAGGGAGGGGGCGGCACCCCCTCTTTCCTTCTCCCTCTCCTACTCCTTCCCTCTCTCCCCTCTTTGAAAAGGAACTGGACTCCAACTAGGATTGGGAATCCTATTTGGACTCCCCCTATAGGCGCGCCCCTCCTAGGCTGGCCTCCTCTTCCCCTCTCCTTTATATACGTGGTCAGGGGGCACCCCACAGACACACAAGTTGATCTTTAGCCGTGTGCGGTGCCCCCCTCCACAGTTTTACACCTCGGCCATATCGTCGTAGTGCTTAGGCGAAGCCTTGCGCCGGTAACTTCATCATCACCGTCACCACGCCGTCGTGTTGAGGAAACTCTCCCTCGGCCTCAGCTGGATCAAGAGTTCGAGGGACATCACCGAGCTGAACGTGTGAAGATCGCGGAGGTGCCGTGTGTTCAGTACTTGGATCGGTTGGATCGCGAAGACATTCGACTACATCAACCGCGTTACTAAACACTTCCGCTTTCGGTCTACAAGGGTACGTGGACACACTCTCCCCGCTCGTTGCTATGCTTCTCCTAGATAGATCTTGCGTGGTCGTAGGAATTTTTTTGAAATACTACGTTCCCCAACAGTTGCATCCAAGCCAGGTGTATGCGTAGATGTTATATGCACAAGTAGAACACAAAGAGTTGTGGGCGATAATAGTCATATTGCTTACCAACAACGTCTTACTTTGACTCGGCGGTATTGTTGGATGAAGCGGCCCGGACCAACATTACATGACCACGTTCATGAGGCTGGTTCTACTGACGTGCTTCACACAGAGGTGGCTAGCGGGTGTCGGTTTATCCAATTTTAGTTGAATCGAGTTTGACTACGCCCGATCCTTGTTGAAGGTTAAAACAACACACTTGACGAAAAATCATTTTGGTTTTGATGCGTAGGTAAGGACGGTTCTTGCTAGAAGCCCGTAGCAACCACGTAAAACTTGCAACAACTAAGTAGAGGACATCTAACTTGTTTTTGCATGGCATGTTGTGATGTGATATGTTCAAGACGTGATGAGATATAAATTGTTATATGATATGATCATGTTTTATAAAGTTATCGGCAACTGGCAGGAGCCTTATGGTTGTCTCTTTATTGCATAAGATGCAAGTGCCATGTAATTGCTTTGCTTTATCGCTATGCGATACCAATAGTTGCAAAAAGCAATAGTTGGCGAGACGACCAAGTGACGACATGTTGATAGAGATCAAGATGATGGAAATCATGGTGTCATGCCGGTGACGATGGAGATCATGATGGTACTTTGGAGATGGAGATCAAAGGCGCAAGATGATGATGGCCATATCATGTCACATATTTTGATTGCATGTAATGTTTATATTTTATGCATCTTACTTTGCTCAGTACGAAGGTAGCTTTATAAGATGATCCCTTACTAAAAATTTCAAGGTATAAGTGTTCTCCCTGAGTATGCACCATTGCGACAGTTCTTTGTGCTGAGACACCCCGTGATGATCGGGTGTGATAAGCTCTACGTTCACATACAACGGGTGCAAGCCAGTTTTGCACACGCAGAATACTCGGGTTAAACTTGATGAGCCTAGCTTATGCAGATATGGCCTCGGAACACTGAGACCGAAAGGTCGATCGTGAATCATATAGTAGATATGATCAACATAGTGATGCTCACCATTGAAAACTACATCTCACGTGGTGAACGGACATGGTTTAGTTGATTTGGATCACGTGATCACTTAGATGACTAGAGGGATGTCTATCTAACTGGGAGTTCTTAAGTAATATGATTAATTGAACTTTAATTTATCATGAACTTAGTCCTGATAGTATTTGCATAACTATGGCGTAGATCAATAGTTCGCGATGTAGCTCCCCGTTTATTTTTGATATGTTCCTAGAGAAAAATATGTTGAAAGATGATAGTAGCAATGATGCAGACTTGGTCCGTGATCTGACGATTATCCTCATTGCTGCACAGAAGAATTATGTCCTTGATTCACCGCTAGGTGACAGACCTATTGCAGGAGCAGATGCAGACGTTATGAATGTTTGACAAAGCTGGGTATGATGACTACTTCATAGTTTAGTGCACCATGCTTTACGGCTTAGAACCGGGACTTCAAAAATGTTTTGAACGCCATGGAGCATATGAGATGTTCCAAGAGATGAAATTGGTATTTCAGTCTCATGCCCATGTCGAGAGGTATGAGACCTCTGACAAGTACTTTTCCCACAAGATGGAGGAGAATAGCTCAACCAGTGAGCATGTGCTCAGAATGTCTTGAGTACTACTAGCACTTGAATCAAGTGGGAGTTAATCTTCTAGACAAGATAGTGATTGACAGAGTTCTCTAGTCACTATCACCAAGTTACTAGAACTTCGTGATGAACTATAATATGCAAGGGATAATGGAAACGATTCCCAAGCTCTTCGCGATGCTGAAATCGGCGAAGGTAGAAATCAAGAAAAAGCATCAAGTGTTGATGGTTGACAAGAATACTAGTTTCAAGTAAAAGGGCAAGGGAAAGAAAGGGAACTTCAAGAAAGAATGGCAAGCAAGTTGCCACTCCCATCAAGAAGCCCAAAGCTAGACCTAAGCCTGAAACTGAGTGCTTCTACTGCAAAGGAAATGGTCACTGGAAGAACTGCCCTAGATACTTGGCGGATAAGAAGGATGGCAATGTGAACAAAAGGTATATTTGATATACATGTTATTGATGTGTATTTTACTAGTGTTTATAGCAACCCCTCGGTATTTGATACTGGTTCAGTTGCTAAGAGTAGTAACTCGAAATGGGAGTTGCAAAATAAATAGAGACTAGTTAAGGGCGAGGTGATGATGTGTGTTGGAAGTGATTCCAAGGTTGATAAGATCACCATCGCACACTCCCTTTACCTTCGGGATTAGTGTTGAACCTAAAATAAATGTTATTTGGTGTTTGCGTTGAGCATGAATATGATTGGATCATGTTTATTGCAATACGGTTATTCATTTAAGTCAAAGAATAATTGTTGTTCTGTTTCCATGAATAAAACCTTCTATGGTCATACACTTAATATAAATTGTTTATTGAATCTCGATCGTGGTGATACACATACTCATAATATTGATGCCAAAACATGCAAAGTTGATAATGATAGTGCAACATACTTATGGCACTGCCGTTTAGGTCATATTGGTGTAAAGCGCATGAAGAAACTCCATACGGATGGATTTTTGGAATCACTTGATTATGAATCATTTGATACTTGCGAACCATGCCTCATGGGCAAGATGACTAAGACTCCGTTCTCCGAAACAATGGAGCGAGCAACTGACTTATTGGAAATAATATATACTGATGTATACGGTCCGATGAGTGTTGAGGCTCGCGGCAGGTATCATTATTTTCTGGCCTTCAAAGATGATTTGAGCAGATATTGGTATATCTACTTGATGAAACATAAGTCTGAAACATTTGAAAAGTTCAAAGAATTTCAGAGTGAAGTGGTAAATCATCATAACAAGAAAATAAAGTTTCTATGATCTGGTCGCGGTGACGAATATTTGAGTTATGAGTTTGGTCTTCATTTGAAACAATGTGGAATAGTTTTGCAACTCATGCCACCTGGAACACCAAAGCGTAATGGTGTGTCCGAACGTCATAACCGAACTTTATTAGATATGGTGCGATCTATGATGTCTCTTACCGATTTATCACTATCGTTTAGGGGTTATGCATTAGAGACAGCTGCATTCACGTTAAATAGGGCACCATCTAAATCCGTTGAGACGACATCGTATGAACTATGGTTTGGCAAGAAACCTAAGTTGTCGTTTCTTAAAGTTTGGGGTTGCGATGCTTATGTGAAAAAGTTTCAACCTGATAAGCTCGAACACAAATCGGAGAAGTGCGTCTTCATAGGATACCGAAAAGAAAATGTTGGGTACACCTTCTATCACAGATCCGAAGGCACGACATTCGTTGCTAAGAATGGATCCTTTCTAGAGAAAGAGTTTCTCTCGAAAGAAGTGAGTGGGAGGAAAGTAGAACTTGATGAGGTAATTGTACCTGCTCCTGAATTGGAAAGAAGTTCATCATAGAAATCAGTTCTAGTGATGCCTGCACCAATTAGTGAGGAAGTTAATGATGATGATCATGAAACTTCAGATCAAGTTACTACCGAACCTCGTAGGTCAGCCAGAGTAAGGTCTGCACCAGAGTGGTACGGTAATCCTGTTCTGGAGGTCATGTTACTTGGCCATGACGAACCTATAAACTACGAGGAAGTGATGATGAGCCCAGATTCCGCGAAATGGCTTGAGGCCATGAAATCTGAGATGGGATCCATGTATGTGAACAAAGTGTGGACTTTGATTGATTTTCCCGATGGTCGGTGAGCCATTGAGAATAAATGGATCTTCAAGAAAAAGCTCGGAAGTCGGACGCCGATGGTAGTGTTACTATCTACAAAGCTCGACTTGTCGCGAAAGGTTTTCGACAAGTTCAAGGTGTTGACTACGATGAGATTTTCTCACTCGTAGAGATGATTGAGTCTGTCCGAATCATGTTAGCAATTGCCGCACTTTATATGAAATTTGGCAAATGGATAACAAAACTGCACTCCTTAATGGATTTATTAAAGAAGAGTTGTATATGATGCAACCAGAAGGTTTTTTCAGTCCTAAAGGTGCTAATAAAATGTGCAAGCTCAAGAGATCCATCTGTGGACTGGTGCAAGCATCTTGGAGTTGGAATATATGCTTTGATGAGTTGAACAAAACATATAGTTTTATACAGACTTGCGGTGAAGCCTTTATTTACAAGAAAGTGAGTGGGAGCACTACAGCCTTTCTGATAAAATATGTGTGAATGACATATTGTTGATTGGAAAACATGTAGATTTTTCTAGAAAGTATAAAGGAGTGTTTGAAAGGAGTTCTTCAAAGAAAGACCTCGATGAAGCTGCTTACATGTTGAGCATCAAGATCTATAGAGATAGAGCAAGACGCCTGATAAGTGTATTCAATGAGTACATACCTTGACAAGATTTTGAAGTAGTTCAAAATGGAACAGTCAAAGAAGGAGTTCTTGCCTGTGTTGCAAGGTGTGAAGTTGAGTAAAGACTCAAAACCCGGCCACGACAGAAAATAGAAAGAGAATGAAAAATCATTCCCTATGCCTAAGTCATAGGTTAGATGAAGTATGCTATGTTGTGTACCAGACCTATTGTGTACCTCACCATGAGTTTGGCAAGAGGGTACAATAGTGATCCAGGAGTGGACCACTGGACGGCGGTCAAAATTATCCTTAGTAGAATAAGGATATGTTTCTCGGTTATGGAGGTTGTCGTGGAATTGTCACGGCAGATGTCCTCGTGCAAGGACTTAGTCATGGAGCCACCGCAGCTAGGAAGCTTAAAGGGGTTAAACGGGACAAAGGACACGAGGATTATACTGGTTCGGCCCCTTACGGTGAAGGTAAAAGCCTACGTCCAGTTGAGGTGGTATTACTTAGGGTTTCGATGACCAGGAGCTAAACCGCTCTGCTTGGCTATCGATCTGATCTTTCTCGTCCTGAACCGCCGCCGGGTCGTCCCTTTATATAGAGAGGTTGACGCCCCGTGGCTCTCAGAGTCCCAGCCGGCTTATAACAGTGTTCGGCTCGGACTCTTAACTATTCTTTCCTTACACTACAAGTCTTGCCATAATGGCGGTTTACCACTACAGGCCTTGAGCCGCCTCCGGGTCTTAAGCCCACTACTGAACCGTCATCCTCAAGCTTGGTGCTGGGCTTCACGTGATGATCATTATGACGTAACCCGGCTCCTCCTGGGCGGGTGACTCTAATGGTTATATCCTCAACATTAGGCCCCATATTGATTTGAACTGGTTCATGTCAATCGTCAATACCCTTAAGAAAAATCTTCCGGCTTCTGCTTGTGCGAAGGTTATAACCCGCCGTGACGTCATCTTCTGGATTCTTGGTAACTCGCCATGACATCATCTTCCATTAAATTCATGTTTTATTCTGTCATATCCCAACGGATCTTATCTTAATGACCATCCCGAGAATCGAGGCGTTTCTGCGGCAAGATAATCATGTCTTCAGCCTCCTCGTTTCTCGCGCCCAGTTACCAGCCGCCCCTTATAAATAGGCCCGGCCCATAAGCCTTCATCACTCTTCTCGATCCATCGTCTTCCTCCTCTGACGCCCCAGAGCCCGAGCTCCGCCGCCGCTGCCGCGCCCCTCGTCTTCATCAACCTCGACCGGTGCATCACCCTGAGTCGGTCCAGAGAAACGGCGGCAACCTCTGCTGCTCATCGGCACCAATAAATTTTTGCTACCCCGTACAGTAGATTCGCATTAGGGTTCCATGTTTCCTCCCTGTTCTTCGTAGTTTGATCTCGGTTTCTTCATAGTTCCTCCATCGAGGTTCCTTTTGATCCGAAAATGGTACAAAATTCCTGTGATAGTAGTTTCTCACCCATTTTTTATGCTAACAGATCCCTCTTGCCCGCAAAAACACCTCATTTAGAGCTTATGAACTTCTCTGTATCAGTTTTTAGGTCTAGAAATTTTTCCTTTCTGGACGATCGTTTGATCCATAATAATACCTGCAATCTGTGAAACTTGTTTGTGCAACACTTAGACAAAAAACTGCATCTGTTAGCCATGGCGGCTCATATCGCCGGCTTAAAAGAGGCCATGCTATGTGAAATTTCCGGCTCATTCATAATAGAGTTTTAAATAACTTGAATTACTTATGATATCCACAGCGGCTTAGATAACCTGACACAATTAGCCATATATCATTAGGCCCCTTCATAAGCCGCCATCTTGAATACTGAACTGAAATCTTCCTCCGGCTTAAATTTGAACCGGAAATTTTCTTTTGTCATAGGCTTCCGTCTTTCACAATGCCGCCCAAGGCTCCCAAGGTGCCCATTACGTGCAACTGGGTGAGATCCAACGTTACTGATAATACCTTAGATGACTTCATGAAAACGGGTTACCTGCCTAAGAAGGAGGTCATGTCCTATCGTGCCCCTGACCCGTCCGAAGAGAGACCTCAACCAAGAGACAGAGAGGTTGTTATATTTGCTGATCACATGAGCCGGGGTTTTGCACCTCCTGGCTCAAAATTCTTCAGAGATGTTCTGCACTTTTTCGATCTACGACCTCAAGACATTGGACCCAATTCCGTGTCGAACATTTGTAACTTCCAAAGTGTTCTGTGAGGTGTACCTTGGAGAAGAGCCTAGCCTACTGCTCTTTAGGGAGCTGTTTTATCTGAACCGCCAGAATGAGTGTGCCAACGGGCCTAGCTTGGAACTTGGCGCAATTTCAATCCAACGACGGAGAGATTGTCTCTTTCCTTATGCTGAGCTGCCAAGCCACCCAAAAGATTGCAACCAGACATGGTTCTACTGCCAGGACACTTCTCCGGCTGACGAGAACCCTCTGCCCGGCTTTCGCGCCCTGCGTTTGGAATCAAATCACCCCTTGCCAGACAAATTATCTCAAGCTGAACGTCAACCACTTACCCCCACCATCAACAAAATCAAAGCTCTTCTGGGGAACGGCTTAAATGGTATTGATCTGGTCCGGGTCTGGGTTGCCTGGCGGGTGATTCCTTTAAGCCGCCGCCCCAGTTTGATGTGTGAGTACACAGGCCGGAAAGATGACCCTCTACGGTACAGCCCAGACGACTTACCTGAAGACGTTATCGATGATACAACCAAGTCGCTTCTAAACGAGAGCTTGGCAGATTGCGGGAGAGTGGGCTTAAGCCCTTTCTGCAAGACTAACCCGGCTCCTGCGGTAAACCATCGACCTGAATGCTTCTCCTTTCATTTTAACGATTTTGTCTTAGCTCACTAATCTTTGTTGTACTTTACAGGCTAATGATAAATTCTGGAAGGTCAGATATGACCATGAAGCTGCTAAGAAATCCAGGAAGGTTAAAAAAGCCGCCAGGAGAGCCGCTCCCCGCAAGAAGGGGAGTAAGCCAAGCGCCTCGGACCTGCTTCACGTGGAAGACACCTCCGAGTCAGAGGTAGCCCTTGATTCTTTAGGATCCTTTTTTAATCATCTTATTGACACTGATTCTCAGCAGGAGGATACTGGAGCGAGTAACCCGGTGATTGAAGAGGTAACTATACTTTCCTCCGACTTGGAGCCCTTGCCAAGACTGAAAGTCCGAAGAGTAACCCGGAAAGTAAGATTTTCACATCCTTTAGCTTATCAAGATCCTCAATTTATTTTGAAGCGACAGATTCATGAGAGTCGGAGGTAGACCCGGACCAGCAAGGATGCAGACCTCTCCTCCGGCTTACCCGAAGCATCAAGGAAGCGCCGGACCGAGGTTATCTCCGACTTATATCCTTTTCACCCTTTGGCGGGCATCACTCGTCAACCACTCAATTCTTCTGATTCGAACTATCAGGGAACTTCACCTTCTTCCGGCGACTCCATGCAGTCTAGCTTGCCAGCCTTCAAGACCGCCCCCGGGTAATGATGATCTGCTTACTTTGCGTTTATCTTACTCATGTTTTTGCACTAACTCTTTGACTTTCAGTGTACAAGTAAAGCCCAGCAAGAGGGCGAAGAAAAATAAGCCAGTCGAAGAGCCGGTCTTAACTGAACCTGAGACTTCTGCTCCTGAGCTGCCGTCTGTCTCAGCTCCTGAAACCACCACTGCTCCATCTGAAGAACAAGTCATGGAGGGTTCTGATAACCCGGAGATCCCCAGCCCGGCTCAACCGGCCGATGATCCGGAAGTTGTATTCACCCGGACAGAGTCTGTCGAGCCGGGGAGACCCACTGTGTTAGCTAGATGCTCTGCCAAGGAAGAACTGCTGGAACGCCGCAGGGCCAGGCTGGATATCACTGACTATCCTAATTTGAGCATTGGAGATATTGTCTCCAGCTATGTTAACCAAGTGCACAACAGCCGGGTCCTGGAAATTGACATGGTGAAGCAAATCCAGCAAAAATCTGAGGTATGATTCTCTTGCGTACTCCATAGTTACCCTTACCATGCCAGCCCCCAAGTCTATGACTTATGATAAACTAGGTTGTAGACTTAATACTGGCTTAATAACTACTGCAAGAAAACCAGCTTTACCTGGTACCACTCAAGGGCCGGCTTAAACAGCAAAGTCGATCCGGTTCTTTCCTTACTTTAATTCAGTAATTGAACAACTTTACACATTAGCCCCCAAGTGCCAAGTACCTTTGCCTGCAAAGTGCTTGGGACTTACTTTCATGAACCGACACCGTAAATAGAGCTTCTCAGCATACATTAGCCCCCATGTGCCAAGTGTCGTTGCTTGAAAAATGCTTGGGACTTTAATGTTGCATGATAATCACCCAAACTGTAACCCGGAAATTGTACAGGCTGCCTGCAACAAATTTGAATCGAAAATCTCTGATCTGAAGAACCGCCTGAAGACTCAGGAAAGTGAGACTCAAAAGGCCAATGCCAAATTTGAATTCAGTGTTTCTGCACAAGAGAAACTGAAGAAAAAATTTGAAGCAGAAAGAAAAGCCTGGGCGGATGAGAAGACTGCCTTGCTCAGCCGGGCCGAACAAGCGGAGGCCGCTCTTACTGAAAGGACCGCTGAACTTTCCGGCTTAAAATGCCATGTGTCTCAGATGGTCCCCGCAATCTTCGGTAAGTTACTCTGTAAGTTTCTAACTAGTTTACACCATTCATTTCCCAGAAACCTCACCATTGCCGTCAGCTCACCTGACTTTGTCATGCAGGTCCCAGAAGTTCCAATCTCAATCAGAACGTGCTGACCAAGCTGAAGGCGGTTTATACCTTGGTAGAACAACTTTACACCGGGTCATAGCGTGCCTTAGCTGTTGTGGCTCTGTCAAATGAGGTTCCCACTCACCTGGCAGACGTACTCATTCAACTTGCCGTACTTCCTCAACGCTTCCAAGAGCTGAGGCGGGCTTCTACAAGAGCCGGAGCTATAGCTGCTCTGAGCCGGGCCAAGGCGTTTCTACTGGAGCTAGACCCGGCCGACATCGCTCTTGGATACCCCAGCCTGAAGGAAGACGGCACCCCCTTTGACCAGAAAGACTTCGCCGCCTGTGTGAAGAGCGTGCGCCCGGTGGCCACCTTGATTGGGAATGACACAGACCTTACCAAGTATCAACCGGGCTATGACGCGGAAAATCAGAGGATCCCAACTCCACACTATGAAGCAGTCAGCCTGATTCCTTCGACTCGTAAGCATACCTTCGCCCCAGAAGTTGACCCAGCCGGGTTAATTGATGATGAGGCTCAATTTGAAGCCTTGAGTGGCATTGACTGGAAATCATCAACCTTCCAGGTCATGGAAACAGCCGGAGGAGCGGAGAGGGATGAGCCGGGAGCTTCAACCCAACAAGCACTTTGATGTCTTAGGCGGCTCATGGTTATGCCTTAAAAACAATGCCTCACCTTTTGGACTCGGGGAGTCCTGTAATAGAGTAGGACAAACACTTAATTTTGTCGTGCCATCGCGCACGTGTGCAGCGCTTAACTCTGTTGAAGCTGCTCTTTTATATTCCTCCGGGTTATGTTTGATCATTTACTTTCCTTAAACTTAAAGAGCTGTCTTTAATTGTCCTGCATAGAAAAACAAATCACAAGTCTCTAGGCGGCTTACCGCATGGAGAGTCATATATTTTACATATAACCCGGAATATGAACCAAGGTCAAAAAGACCAGCTCTCAATTATATCTTCGAGATAACCATAATAGCATACCTGCAAGCCTTCAAGTACACTTCCGGTTTATGTAACCCAGATAATGAGGTTGAGAACTCAACTCTGGTTCACCAGCACCTATAATGCTTATTGTGTGCTATCAACATTATTAATCAAAGTTAAGCCGGTGAAGTAAGAACCACCCGTGCACACTTTTGATATTATCACAAGAACTTGTTGCAAACCAAAAGATCAAAAACTTAGGGGCTTCTGATTCGAATACGACCAGAGAACCGTCCCAAAGGGGTTAAGCTAAGATTCGAATGCGATCATATAGCCCCCAGTGGCTTTGGCGTTGCCGATCAAGAGGGTACCGACAGCTATGTTCTCTTTGGTTCGAATACGACCTATGTTTGAACAGGAAGCCCCCAAATGACCTTGAGAGTTGTTTAACGACGCTGATTCGAATACGATCCACGTCGGTTCCCAAAGGGGGTTGAGCTATGATTCAAATATGATCAAGAAAGACTCCCCAATGAGCTTGGCGATTTGCCAATCAAGTGGGTATCGACAGCTATGTTCTCTTTGGTTCGAATACGACCTATGTTTGAATAGGAAGCCCCCAAGTGATCATATTGTTAACGGCTAGATTCGAATACGATCATAAGCCGGATCAACCCCCAAGTGACCATGTAATGTTGTAATGGAAATAACAATAATACATTTACCTTTGGAGGAAAAAAGGACAGAGGTCCTGCTTTATTATTTATCATAATATATACATGGCTATGGAAATATGTACATTATGAGAGCCGGTGGCTCAAGTGTAATAAGGCCTAAGCTGAGCTATGTTGTACGGCCGACGGGTTTCTTCCTCCGACTTACGTGAATCTTTGTACTCCCGAACATCGACAAGGTAGTATGACCCGTTGTGCAAGTGCTTGCTGACCACAAAGGGCCCTTCCCAAGGCGGGGATAACTTGTGTGCATCTGTTGGATCTTGGATGAGCCGGAGCACCAGATCACCTTCCTGAAAGACCCTGGACATAACCCGGCCGCTGTGATAGCAGCGCGGGTCTTGTTGGTAAATCGCCGAGCGAGCTGCCGCCACATCACGCTGTTTGTCCAACAAGTCAAGAGCATCTTGACGCGCCTGCTCATTATCCGCCTCAACATAAGCCGCCACTCGAGGCGAGTCATGACGGATGTCGTTAGGGAGGACCGCTTCCGCTCCATAAACCATGAAGAAAGGCGTGTAACCCGTAGACCTGTTAGGAGTAGTATTGATGCTCCATAACACGGAGGGTAACTCCTCCACCCAACAACCCGGCGTCCGTTGCAAAGGGACCAAAAGCCGGGGCTTTATGCCCTTTAAGATCTCCTGATTGGCTCTCTCAGCCTGACCATTGGATTGAGGGTGAGCCACTGATGAAACATCGAGCCGAATATGCTCTCGTTGACAAAATTCCTCCATGGCGCCCTTAGACAGATTGGTGCCATTGTCAGTTATAATGCTGTGTGGAAAACCAAAGCGAAATATCACCCTTTTCATGAACTGAACCGCTATGGCTGCGTCACACTTACTAACTGGCTCCGCCTCAACCCACTTTGTGAACTTGTCGACCGCCACCAAGAGGTGGGTCTTCTTATCCTTGGACCTTTTAAAAGGCCCAACCATATCAAGCCCCCAGACCGCAAATGGCCAAGTGATTGGAATCATCCTCAACTCTTGAGCCGGCACATGAGCTCGTCGTGAGAACCTGTGACAACCGTCACATTTACTGACCAAGTCCTCTGCATCAGCATGAGCCGTCAGCCAATAAAAACCATGACGAAAAGCCTTGGCCACAAGGGATTTTGAGCCGGCATGATGGCCACAATCCCCCTCGTGAATCTCACGTAAAATTTCATGACCTTCCTCAGGGGAAACACAACGCTGGAAAGTTCCAGTGACACTACGACGATGCAGCTCGTCATTGATAATTACCATTGACTTAGACCGCCGGGTTATTTGTCTGGCCAAAGTTTCATCCTCAAGCAATTCTCCCCGGGTCATGTAAGCCAAGTATGGTACTGTCCAATCTGGGATAATGTGGAGAGCCGCCACCAACTGTGCTTCCGGGTCAGGAACAACCAAGTCTTCCTCTGTAGGCAACTTAGCAGAAGGGTTATACAAAATGTCCAAGAAAGTATTAGGCGGCACCGGCTTTCTTTGAGAGCCCAGCCGGCTTAATGCATCAGCCGCCTCGTTTTTCCTGCGATCGATGTGCTCTACTTGGTAACCCTGAAAATGGCCAGCAATGGCATCAACTTCGCGGTGATAAGCCACCATGAAGGGGTCCTTGCAATCCCACTTGCCTGACACTTGTTGGGCCACTAAATGTGAGTCGGCAAAGCACCTTACCCGGCTTAAGCTCATCTCCTTAGCCATCCAAAGACCATGGAGCAAGGCCTCGTGCTCAGCTGCATTGTTAGTAAAGGGAAACATCAACCGTAGCACATAGCAAAACTTGTCACCTTGAGGGGAAGCTAATACAACTCCAGCCCCCGAGCCCTCCAACTGCCTGGACCCGTCGAAGTGAATAGTCCAGTATGTATTATCTGGTTTCTCTTCAGGCACCTGCAGCTCTGTCCAATCGTTGATGAAATCCACCAATGATTGAGATTTGATAGCAGTGCGTGGTACGTATTTTAGACCATGAGGCCCAAGTTCTATAGCCCACTTTGCAACTCTTCCCGTGGCTTCTCTGTTTTGGATGATATCTCCTAGGGGAGCAGAACAAACCACAGTGATGGGGTGACCCTGGAAATAATGCTTAAGCTTCCGGCTTGCCATGAATACCCCATAAACAAGCTTCTGCCAATGTGGATACCGTTGTTTGGACTCAATGAGTACTTCGCTGACGTAGTAAACCGGCCGCTGAACCGGATACTCCTTATCCGCTTCCTTACGGTCCACCACCACGGCCACACTGACGGCTCGTGTGTTAGCGGCTACATACAGCAATAAGGGCTCCTTGTCAACGGGAGCAGCAAGGACTGGTGGCTCAGCTAGCTGTCTTTTCAAATCCTCAAAAGCAGCATTAGCAGCATCATTCCAGATAAAGTCATCTGTTTTCTTCATCATCTGGTACAGTGTCATGGCCGTTTCACCCAACCGGCTTATAAACCGGCTCAAAGCAGCGATGCGACCCGCCAGACGCTGGACCTCGTTTATGCACGCCGGCTTAGCCAGAGAGGTGATTGCCTTGATCTTTTCCGGGTTAGCTTCAATGCCTCTGTGAGAAACCAGAAAACCAAAGAGCTTGCCTGCAGGAACACCAAAAACACACTTGGCCGGGTTAAGCATCATCTTGTAGACCCGAAGATTATCAAAGGTCTCTCTCAGATCATCTATCAAGGTCTCCTTCTCCCTGGATTTAACCACGACATCATCCACATAGGCATGAACGTTGCGCCCAATCTGGTTATGAAGACAATTCTGCACGCAACGTTGGTAAGTCGCCTGTGCACTCTTGAGCCCAAAGGGCATAGACACATAATAGAAAGCTCCAAAGGGAGTGATGAACGTCGTCTTCTCCTGGTCCTTAACTACCATTTTGATCTGATGTTATCCAGAGTAAGCATCCAAAAAGCTTAAACGCTCACAACCTGCCGTAGCATCAATAATTTGATCAATGCGGGGGAGGGCAAAAGGATCAGCCGGACAAGCTTTGTTTAAATCTGTATAGTCCACACACATCCGCCAGGTGCCGTTCTTCTTAAGCACGAGCACCGGGTTAGCTACCCATTCTGGATGAAAAACTTCAACAATAAACCCGGCCGCCAAGAGCCGGGCTACCTCCTCACCAATGGCTTTCCGCCTCTCCTCATTAAACCGCCGGAGGAATTGCCTGACCGGCTTAAATTTTGGATCAATATTGAGAGTGTGCTCAGCGAGTTCTCTAGGTACACCCGGCATGTCAGAAGGTTTCCATGCAAAGATGTCCCTTTTCTCATGGATGAACTCGATGAGCGCACCTTCCTATTTCGGATCCAGATTGGCACAGATGCTGAACTGCTGAGATGAGTCACCTGGAACAAAGTCAACAAGTTTAGTCCCATCAGCTGACTTAAAATTTCTTTACCGGCTCATGCTCCATGGTTGGCGTTTTCAAAGACGTCATATCTGCCGGGTCAACATTGTCCTTGTAAAACTTCAACTCCTCTGTTGCACAAATAGATTCAGCGTAAGCCGCGTCACCTTCCTCACACTCCAAGGCTATCTTTTGGCTGCCATGAACCGTAATGGTCCCATTGTGACCCGGCATCTTGAGCTGCAAATACACGTAACACGGCCGGGCCATGAACTTGGCGTAAGCCGGCCGTCCAAATAAAGCATGGTACGGACTTCTTATCTTAACCACCTCAAAAGTTAGTTTTTCAGCCCTGTAGTTGTACTCGTCTCCAAAGGCCACTTCCAGCTCGATCTTACTGACTGGATACGCCGACTTACCGGGCACCACCCCATGGAAAACAATATTAGACTGGCTGAGGTTCTTATCAATTAACCCCATACGACGGAAGGTCTCATAATAGAGGATATTGATGCTGCTGCCTCCGTCCATGAGCACTTTAGTGAATTTATATCCCCCAACCTAAGGGGCCACCACCAAGGCCAGGTGACCCGGATTATCGACCCGGGGAGGGTGATCTTCCCATCTCCATATGATGGGCTGCTCAGACCATCTTAAATAGCGGGGAATCGCCGGCTCAGCAGCATTTACAGCCCTCTTATGAAGCTTCTGATCTCGCTTGCACAGGCTGGTAGTGAACACATGATACTGTCCACCATTGAGCTGCTTTGGATTGGTCTGGTACCCCCCTGCTGCTGCTGCTGATTACCCTGGCCAGATTGCTGATTAAAACCACCTTGGAATTTCTGAGAATTGGGATTTGAGCCGCCGCCCGGGCCATGAAAACCGCTGGCGCCTGAGCCGCCGCCCGGGCCATTGTTGCCATTAAAAGCATTGGAATTTTTGAAGGCCTTCATGATTGCGCAGTCCTTCCATAGATGAGTGGCCGGCTTTTCCCTAGAGCCATGCCTTGGACAAGGCTCATTCAACAACTGCTCAAGCGTCGGGCCTGACCCGCCGGCTCGGGGAGGTGGTCTCCCCTTACGTCGGTGGTTGTTACCCTGTGAATTGGTGTTGGCCACAAACTCCATACTGCCATCAGCCTTACGCTTGTTACCTCCCTGGTTCGCCGGGTTATGCTGAGGGCCCTTGCCATTGCCATTCCGTTTTCCCTTCCCTGTCCTTTCATCATCCGACGCGGGATCCTTGGTACTATCAGAGTCAGCGTACTTGACCAGAGCCGCCATCAGCGTACCCATATCATTGCAATCGCGCTTGAGCCGCCCGAGCTTCATCTTCAGGGGCCCAAAACGACAATTCTGCTCCAACATTAAGACTGCAGAGCCGGCATCCATCTTATCAGATGAATGTATTATCTCTTTGACCCGGCCAATCCAATGGGTTGTAGACTCACCCTCCTGCTGCTTGCAGTTAGTCAAATCCACAATTGACATAGATTGCCTACATGTATCTTTGAAGTTTTGGATGAACCGGGCTTTTAACTCTGCCCATGACCCGATAGGATTAGGCGGCAGTCCTTTCAACCAAGTGCGGGCAGTTCCATCCAACATCATGGTGAAGTATTTGGCCATTGCCGCTTCGCTGACCTATAGCAACTCCATAGCCATCTCGTAGCTCTCGATCCATGCTCCAAGTTGTAAATCAGTCATATAATTAGGCACCTTCCTAGGTCCTTTGAAATCCTTGGGTAGACGTTCATTACGGAGAGCCGGCACCAGACAAGGGACACCTTCGGTCCTCGTAGGTATACCCGCTTCTATGAAAGCCGTCGGATAAACCGGGAGGGGCTGGTAAGCCGTTAACTGAGGCGCCTGCTCTGCCTCTTGCCGTGCTCTGTCTTGGTCTACTGCGTTCAAGGCTCCGTTATGAGCCGGGCCGTGTCCCGCTGGCAAGTCATGGCACCGGACGTTGCTTGAGCCGGTCGCTGAGACCATGTGTCTGCTATAACTTGGGGTCTGGCCCGGACGAGGGGTTGAGTGAATCCTGTCCCGGCTATATGAATATGCCTCCTGTTGCGCCAAAGCCGTCTGAAGAAGTTCTCTGACCCGGCGGGTTTCGACCGCCATTGGAGAGTCGCCATCGATTGGGAGAGCCGCTAGTCGCGCCGCCGCGGCGACCATGTTTTCCAACGGTTTGGCATAATGACCCGGTGGTATTGGCACGTACTGAGGCGGGGTAGTGTTCATACGGGGAGGCCCCATCACTTGTGGCTGAAGCGGCGTCCCAGCCCCGGGTGCCATGATCTCTGGCGGGTTACTGGGCCCTGCACCAGGCGTGTTGAAAAGGTTTCGAGGATCATAAACCAGAGGGAGTCGAGATTGAGCCTTCTGATGCCTCCTTCTCATGATCTCATTGGATGCGTTCTGATCCATCGTGAGCCGGAAAGACTGCGCCTGAATCAGCTGAGTCTGGGCGTCGAGAGCCGCCCGTTCTGCAGCCATCCTGATCCCTTCCGCTGCTAGGTCTTCCTTGGCTCTTGCTATATCCAGCTTTAACTGTGCCACCTCCGCATCATGCTGAGCTTGATCCGCTGGGACGACCGTAGCAGTTAACAGGGCTATCATCTTATCTGTGAGATCCATCAGCGCCTGAGCCGGCGAGTGCGCAGGGCCTCCTGCCCCAGCAGCAGGGTTTTGAACAGGTTGTGCACCGGCCATGAAGATCCCAACCCGGCTGGGCGGCTCAAAGGGGTCCGGAATACTGTCGCCATCGGAACCACCCCTGAGCCTGCCATCTTGAAGTTGATATAACGAGTTGGTCTCGTCTGTGGACGACCCGCCGTCAGAGCGAGCGGCCGTCTCATCGTCAGATCCAGATCCTTCAGAGAGTCCTCCGTGGATGCATCCCACGAAAGCACGCTTCAAAGCAGGCAGAGTCCGAGCGGGTCTTGCACGCTGAGCCGTCTCGATGGGGTCGGCGCAGAGGGCCGGCTCAGGGCCCGGCTCGCCAATCTTGCGAATGAAAACGTGAATTCCGCTGAAGGGGACCCGGTACCCGTACTCGATTGAGCCAGCGTCGGGGCCCCAGCCTGCATCGTCGCTGTAGAGCTTGCCGCGACGACTCTTGGTCATCCGGCCCACAGCGTACCCCTTGAGCCCTTCGAAACTGCCCTTCAAGAACTCAAATCCACCGTGCGCTGGCCCCACGGTGGGCGCCAACTGTCGTGGAATTGTCACGGCAGATGTCCTCGTGCAAGGACTTAGTCGTGGAGCCATCGCAGCTAGGAAGCTTAAAGGGGTTAAACGGGACAAAGGACACGAGGATTATACTGGTTCGGCCCCTTACGGTGAAGGTAAAAGCCTACGTCCAGTTGAGGTGGTATTACTTAGGGTTTCGATGACAAGGAGCTAAACCGCTCTGCTTGGCTATCGATCTGATCTTTCTCGTCCTGAACCGCCTCCGGGTCGTCCCTTTATATAGAGAGGTTGACGTCCAGCGGCTCTCAGAGTCCCAGCCGGCTTATAACAGTGTCCGGCTCGGACTCTTAACTATTCTTGCCTTACACTACAAGTCTTGCCATAACGGCGGTTTATCACTACAGGCCTTGAGCCGCCTCCGGGTCTTAAGCCCACTACTGAACCGTCATCCTCAAGCTTGGTACTGGGCTTCACGTGATGATCATTATGATGTAACCCGGCTCCTCCTGGGCGGGTGACTCTAATGGTTATATCCTCAACAGAGGTGACAAAAAGTTCGTCGTAAAGGGTTACGTCAATGCAAGTTTTGACACTGATCCGGATGACTCTATGTCTCAATCTGGATACATATTGAAAGTGGGAGCAATTAGCTAGAGTAGCTCCGTGCAGAGCATTGTAGACATAGAAATTTGCAAAATACATATGAATCTGAATGTGCCAGACCCGTTAACTAAACTTCTCCCACAAGCAAAACATGATCACACCTTAGTACTCTTTGGGTGTTAATCACATGGAGATGTGAACTAGATTATTGACTCGAGTAAACCCTTTGGGTATGGGTCACATGGCGATGTGAACTATAGAGTGTTAAATCACATGACGATGTGAACTATTGGTGTTAAATCACATGGCGATGTGAACTAGATTATTGACTCTAGTGCAAGTGGGAGACTGAAGGAAATATGCCCTAGAGGAAATAATAAAGTTGTTATTTATATTTCCTTATATCATGATAAATGTTTATTATTCATGCTAGAATTGTATTAACCGGAAACTTAGTACATGTGTGAATACATAGACAAACAGAGTGTCCGTAGTATGCCTCTACTTGACTAGCTCGTTAAGCAAAGTTATGTTTCCTAGCCATAGACATGTGTTGTCATTTGATCAACGGGATCACATCATTAGAGAATGATGTGATGGACATGACCCATCCGTTAGCTTAGCACTATGATTGTTTAGTTTATTGCTGTTGCTTTGTTCATGACTTATACATGTTCCTATGACTATGAGATTATGGAACTCCCGAATACCGAAGGAACACTTAGTGTGCTATCAAACGTCACAACATAATAGGGTGATTATAAAGATGCTCTACAGGTGTCTCCGATGGTGTTTGTTGAGTTGGCATAGATCGAGATTAGGATTTGTCACTCCGATTGTCGGAGAGGTATCTCTGGGCCCTCTCGGTAATGCACATCACTATAAGCCTGGCAAGCAATGTGACTAATGAGTTAGTTGCGGGATGATGCATTACGGAATGAGTAAAGAGACTTGATGGTAACGAGATTGAACTAGGTATGGTGAAACCGACAATTGAATCTCGGGCTAGTAACATACCGATGACAAAGGGAACAACGTATGTTGTTATGCGGTTTGACCAATAAAGATCTTCGTAGAATATGTAGGAGCCAATATGAGCATCCAGGTTCCGCTATTGGTTATTGACCGGAGATGTGTCTCGGTCATGTCTACATAGTTCTCGAACCCGTAGGGTCCGCACGCTTAACGTTCGATGACGATTTGTATTATGAGTTATGTGATTTGATGACCAAAGTTTGTTCGGAGTCCCGGATGAGACCACGGACATGACGAGGAGTCTCGAAATGGTCGAGACGTAAAGATCTATATATTGGAAGGCTATATTCGGACATCAGAAAGGTTCTGAGTGGTTCGGGTATTTTTTGGAATACCGGAGAGTTACGGGAATTCGCCGGGGGAGGTATTGGGCCTTCATGGGCCTTAGTGGAAAGGAGAGAAGGGCCACAAGGGGAGGCCGCGCCCCCCCATGGGCTGGTCCGAATTGGACTAGGGAGGGGGCGGCACCCCCCTCTTTCCTTCTCCCTCTCCTACTCCTTCCCTCTCTCCCCTCTTGGAAAAGGAAGGGGACTCCAACTAGGATTGGGAATCCTACTTGGACTCTCCCTACAGGCGCGCCCCTCCTAGGCCGGCCTCCTCTTCCCCCCTCCTTTATATACGTGGCCAGGGGGCACCCCATAGACACACAAGTTGATATTTAGCTGTGTGCGGTGCCCCCCTCCACAGTTTTACACCTCGGTCATATCGTCGTAGTGCTTAGGCGAAGCCCTGCGCCGGTAACTTCATCATCATTGTCACCACGCCGTCGTGCTGACGAAACTCTCCCTCGGCCTCAGCTGGATCAAGAGTTCGAGGGACGTTACCGAGCTGCACGTGTGCATATCGCGGAGGTGCCGTGCGTTCGGTACTTGGATCGGTTGGATCGCGAAGACGGTCGACTACATCAACAGCGTTACTAAATGCTTCCGCTTTCGGTCTACGAGGGTACGTGGACACACTCTCCCCGCGCGTTGCTATGCTTCCCCTAGATAGATCTTGCGTGATCGTAGGATTTTTTTTAAATACTACGTTCCCCAACAAGAAGAGCCTAAGCTTGGGGATGCCCTGGCATCCCAAGCTATTATCCAAAAATGAGCAACCAACTAAGCTTGGGGATGCCCCCGAGTGGCATCCCCTCTTTCTTCTAACGACCATCAGTATTTTAATCGAGGCTATACTTTTATTCGTCACATACTATGTGTTTGCTTGGAGCGTCTTGTATGATATGAGTCTTTGCTTGTTTTATTTTGTGTTTTAAGTCTTGATCCCTTGCTGGACACACCTATTTGAGAGAGCCAAAATTATGTCATAACTTGTTAGAATTGCTCTCTATGCTTCTCTTAAATTTTTATGAGCTATGGACTTGCTCTAGTGCTTCACTTATATCTTTTTGAGCTTGGTGTGCTTTAGTATTTCTGAAGAAATACTCTCTTGCTTCACTTAGATTTATTTGAGAGTTAGTAAAATTTTCAATAAATTCTCTATTGCTTCACTTAAATTATTTTGAGAGAAAGCAAAAAATTTATGCTCATGATCTTCACTTATATTTGTTTGAGCTTATAAAAAGCAACACATGAAAATTAGTCCCAAAGTGATAGATATCCAAGAAGGATATAATAAAAACTTTCATGAAGATCATTGGACAAAATAAACTTGATTCTTAGTAATATTTTTGAGATATGATGATGTGATATGTGAGTTGTGCTGATGAGTAATTATGCTTTAGTAAGAATATTGGTGTTAAGGTTTTTGATTCCCTATGCAAGCACGAAAGTCAATAGTTATGCAATGAAATTATATCCTACTTGTGGTGCATTATTTGGTGTTAATTATGCTTAATGCTCACTTATGAGATTATTCGTTTCTTGGTTGGTCGCTTCTCAATCTTTTGCTAGCCTTCATTTTGCACTAAGTATGATCTCTACTTGTGCATCCAAAATCCTTTAAACCAGTTTTGCCACATGAGTCCACTATATCTACCTATATGCGGTATTCTTTTGTCGTTCTAAGAAAATTTGCATGTGCCATCTCACATTTTCAAAATAAACTTGTCTTTTGTGTGTTCATTTTGCTCGCGGAGCGGTGAGGGGTGGCTAATATTTTCCATGCTGGATGTGTTATTCTCAAGATGAGTGCTTATTCACTTTTCATTGCACGAGAGTAAGGAAATGGTTTTAGGGATGCCCAGTCCCGAAATGAAAAAAAGAATTTACTTTACGTTGTCAAATAATAAATTCCTTGGAAAGTGTTGGTATGGAAGGCAACCGTGGATACGGCTAGCCATGGAAAGTGAAAGTATTGTGGAAAAAGGAATAAACTTTATTTTCTGTTTGGGAACTGCCTATGATATATCTAGTATGCAAGTGTGGGAACTGTAAGTTGTTTTCGTTGGTGGGATGGGTACACCTCCCAAAATGTTTTTATCTCTAAGTTTTTCGCTTTGAGCTCTGGCACCTCTACAAATCCCTACTTCCCTCTGCGAAGGACCTTTCTTTTACTTTATGCAATTTTTATTTTGAATTTGAGTCTCCATTTTCTCTTATAAAAGCAGCAACTAGGAGGCAATATGATCGTACTTGAGTATTGGTTGTAGCTAATATACGGGTGTGTTTCATGAATGGATCAATGGTTGAGCATGATGGGCTAGGGGTAACTTATTTTAGCATTGATATTTTGAAAGACATGGTTGCTAGTTGATATGCTTGAGTATCTAAATTATCATGTCAAAACTAAACTATTGCTTTGAACAACATATATAAAAGTCCAAATGTCCATGCTATAAAGAAAAGAATATGATATGACATGTTAGGCAACATTGCACATCAAAAATTCTGATTTTATCACTTACCTACTCGAGGCGAGTAGGAGTTAAGATTGGGGATGCTGATACGTCTCCAACGTATCTATAATTTTTGATTGTTCTATGCTATTATATTATCAATCTTGGATGTTTTATAATCATTTTATAGTCATTTTTTGGTACTAACCTATTGACATAGGGCCAAGTGCCAGTTGCTATTTTCTGCATGTTTTTTACATCGTAGGAAATCAATATCAGACGGAGTCCAAATGCAATGAAACTTCACGGAGATTTTTTTGGACCAGAAGGAACATAATGGGCCCTGGCTGCGCCTGGGGCTGCCCCGAGGAGGGCACAACCCACCAGGGCGCACCAGGAGGCTCAGGCGCGCCCTGGTGGGTTGTGCCCACCTCGGGTGCCCCCGGACCGCCTCTTTGCTCTATAAATACCCCAATATTCCCAAAACCGTAGGGGACTCAACGAATTATTGATCTAGCCGCCGCAGAGTCTAGAACCACCAGATCCAATCTAGACACCATCTCGAATGGGGTTCACCACCTCCATTGGTGCCTCTCTGATGATGCGTGAGTATTTCTTTGTAGACCTTCGAGTCCATAGTTAGTAGCTAGATGGCTTTCTCTCTCTCGCCAAATTCTCAATACAATGGTCTCTCGGAGATCCATATGATGTAACTCTTTTGCGGTGTGTTTGTTGGGATCTGATGAACTTTGAGTTTATGATAAATTATATCTTTTTATATCCATCAAAGTATTTGAGTTTCTTTGATCTCTTTTATGCATGATTGCTTATAGCCTCGTATTTCTTCTCCGATATTTGGGTTTTGTTTGCCCAACTTGATCTATTTATCTTGCAATGGTAAGAGGTGCTTTGTAGTCGGTTCGATCTTACGGTGCTTGATCCCAGTGACAGAAGGGGAACCGACACGTATGTATCGTTGCTACTAAGGATAAAATGATGGGGTCTATCTCTACATAGATAGAGCTTGTCTACATCATGTAATCGTTCTTATTGCATTACTCTGTTTCTCCATGAACTTAAAACACTAGATGCATGTTGGATAGCGGTCGATGTGTGGATTAATAGTAGTAGATGCAGGCAGGAGTCGGTCTACTAATCTTGGACGTGATGCCTATATAATGATCATTGCCTAGATATCGTCATGATTATTTGAAATTCTATCGCCCAAAAGTAATTTGTTCACCCACCATTTTCTATTTTTCTCGAGAGAAGCCACTAGTGAAACCTACGGCCCCCGGGTCTCTTTCTCATATATTTGCCTTTGCGATCTACTTTTCCTTTGCATTTATTTTCAGATCTACTAAACCAAAAATACAAAAATACTTTGCTGCACTTTATTTTATTTGTGATCTATTTATTCAATCTATTACAACTTTCTCCCGTCCACGCACCATTTCTGGCGCCATTACCTGAAAGGGATTGACAACCCCTTTAACAGGTCGGGTTGCGAGGTGTTGTTATTTGTGTGCATGGGCTGTTTACGTTGTGTTGCTTGGTTCTTGTAACACCCCGGATATAACTTTCCATATTTGTAACTCCAACTCTTGCCATTTTCGGCTATGTGTTATGATATTCCCTTCGTGGTCGGGTTTTGTTTTTGTTTTGCTTTTTGTTCATGTCATGCATCTCATATCATGTCATCATGTGCATCTCATTTGCATACGTGTTCGTCTCATGCGTCCGAGCATTTTCCCCGTTGTCTGTTTTGCAATCCGGCACTCCCACATGCACCGGCGCACCCCCTCTTGTTTCTTTTCATGAGCGGGTGTTGAACGTTCTTGGAATGGACCGAGTCTTGCCAAGTGGCCTTGGTATAACACCGGTAGACCACCTGTCAAGTTTCGTTCCATTTGGAGGTCGTTTGATGCTCCAACGGTTAACCGGGTAACCGCAAAGTCCTTTTGTGTGATGCAGCAAAACCCCCTCCAAACATCCCAAAACCCACCTAAGTCCCCTCCATGCTCTCGGTCGTTCGATCACGATCGTGTGGGCGAAAACCGCACTCCATTTGGAGTCTCCTAGCTCCCTCTACCTATAAAACACCGCCCTCCGAAATTTTCACAAATCAAACCCTAGTCTCTTCCACCCCGCGCCGCTGGACACGTCCGGTCCGGCTGGACAAAAGCCGCCGCCGCCCTCGCCCAACTGCGGCGTGCCACGTGGCGCCCGTACGCCGCGCCGCCGCCGAGCCCGCGAGGCCCACCGCAGGCCCCCGCAGCCCGGTCTCCCTCCGCCCGTCGCCCGCCCGGGACGCCGCCGCCTCCTCCCGCAGAGCGCCCGCCCGCGCCCGTCGTCGTCTCCGGCGGCTCCGGCCGCCCGCGCCGCCGCCGCCGCATCGCCCGGCCGCCGCCCGCGGTCGCCGCCCCGCGCACCCGACGTCCCCCTCCCCGTCCGGTGCCTCCTACATCTCCCTCCTCTCCGACTCCGGTGGAGGTCCGGTGAACCACTGCCCCGCGAGCTCTCTCCGGCGAGCGGAGCTCCGGGAGCCTCGGCCCGATCCAGATCCAAACCGCTAGGGTTGACTTTCTCCCCTCCCCCGATTTTCTCTAAGTCCTTATTTACTTACATTCTGTGGCATACTTCATCGCATCACATCTCATCGCATGCTGCTCTGTTTCGTGCGTGTAATGTATCGAAATGTTCGCCTCAAGATGCTTTTCATTTTGTTCCATTATGCCATGTTCATTTGAGTCCATCTTGATGCCCAAATCTCTGAGGCAAGAGTGCTATATGCTGTTAACTGCGGTTACTTATCAGAACTTGAGGATTTGTTATTTTTGTTGCACTTGATATGTGCATCTTATGGGCATGAGCTCTACATGTGTTTTGATATATGCCATGCCGTATTTACATAGGTGTATGCCATGTATTTTTGTGATCTCTGTGGGAACTAGCACAAGCATGCAAACTAGGCTTCGTGATGTTTCTGATTTCAGGGACTTAGTAATTTTACGAAGTCTGTGACTGCTGTTATTTTGTTGCCATGTATCCATGTGGCTACAGAGAGATCCATGCTCCTTTTGGTGATGTTCAGGAAGGATGTTTTGTAGATATAGTTGTGTTATATCCATCCATGCCCCTTTTTACAATTATGGAGTGCCATAGCATGCGTTAATCTTGCTCTACTTTTGCTATAAACTATTTCTGGCAGATTGTTTACGTGTTATTCAATTTTGCCAAGGTTGTTGTAGTTGATGCATACATTCTATGTACTTGGTCTTGCCATGCATAGCTTCACGAACATGCCATCGTGCTGTAGGTTTGCTTGTTTTGTCATGAATTGCTTTGTGTTGAGTGAATCAAGCTCACAAAGATTCCTTCATAATACTGTTTCTACCATGCTCTGTTTTCTGCCAAGTCTGAACCTGTTAACGAAACTTTCTATGTTTACATGGTTGCCATCATATCTTCTGTTCCTTTTGGCTTATGGTCAGTACGGGAATTTTGTTCTATGCATTTAGTAGATTCATGCCATGCCTTGCTTTGATATGTTAAGTTCCTGTAGCAAGTTGGTTGCTTGCTCTGAACATTGCTACCTGATGCTGTTTCAGCCGTGTCCAGTAATTTCACGAAGTCTGTGAACCTGATATCTTTTGCACTCTTTCCATGCTTGTTTGAGCCTGTTATGTTGTGATCTAGCCGTAGCTCAGTGTTCATCTTTTGTCAAGCATCTCCTGTAGATTGCTGCCATATGCTTTGTTGCTATGTTGTGGTGCTGTAGCATAGTTACTTGGTGTATTTTAAGTGCTATCATGTTGTTAATCGCAGATTCGTGTCATTCTTGTTTTGCTTGCCATTTGCAAACCGTGCATCCGTTTCCGGTGATCTTTATATCGATTTATACCAAAATCATCTCATCTTTCCAGTGGCATGCTTGGTTTGCCAAGTTACTGCCTTGTTCATCATTTTTTTCTTCCGGAGCACGCATATGCATCGCATACCACATCTTGTATACCATGCATGTATTGCATCATGTTGCTTGTGCGTTTCCCGTGATTGATTGTGGTTCCGTTGCTTGTGTTCTTGTTTTGGGTAGAGCTGGGAGACGAGTTCATGAACGAGGAACCTGTTGAGTACGCTTACGAGGATCATGCTTTCGACAACTCTGAGAACCTTGCAGGCAAGATGACCGTACCCTCGAAATCACTTCTATCTTTGCTTTGCTAGTTGTTCGTTCTATTGCCATGCTGCGCTACCTAACACTTGCTATATCATGCCTCCCATATTGCCATGTTAATCCTCTAACCATCCTTTCCTAGCAAATCGTTGTTTGGCTAAGTTACCGCTTTTGCTCAGCCCTTCTTATAGCCTTGCTAGTTGCAGGTGAAGTTGAAGTTGGTTCCATGTTGGAACATGGATATTTTGGAATATCACAATATCTCTTATTTAATTAATGCATCTGTATATTTGGTAAAGGGTGGAAGGCTCGGCCTTATGCCTGGTGTTTTGTTCCACTCTTGCCGCCCTAGTTTCCGTCATACCGGTATTATGTTCCTTGAGTTTGCGTTCCTTACACGGTTGGGTGATTTATGGGACTCCCTTGACAGTTCGCCTTGAACAAAACTCCTCCAGCAAGGCCCAACCTTGGTTTTACCATTTTCCACCTAAGCCTTTTCCCTTGGGTTTTCGCGAGCCCGAGGGTCATCTTTATTCAAACCCCCGGGCCAGTGTTCCTCTAAGTGCTGGTCCAATACTAGAGCACCGTGCGGGACCGTCCCTTGGCAACTTGGGTTATGTTGGTACCTGTACGCTTCGCTTATCCGGTGTGCCCTGAGAACGAGATATGTGCAGCTCCTATCGGGATTTGTCGGCACATTCGGGCGGCTTTGCTGGTCTTGTTTTACCATTGTCGAAATGTCTTGTAAACCGGGATTCCGAGACCGATCGGGTTTTCCTGGGAGAAGGTTTATCCTTCGTTGACCGTGAGAGCTTATAATGGGCTAAGTTGGGACACCCCTACAGGGTATTATCTTTCGAAAGCCGTGCCCGCGGTTATGAGGCAGATGGGAATTTGTTAATGTCCGGTTGTAGAGAACTTGTCACTTGACTTAATTAAAATACATCAACCGTGTGAGTAGCCGTGATGGTCTCTTCTCGACGGAGTCCGGGAAGTGAACACGGTTTGTGTTATGCATGAACGTAAGTAGTTTCAGGATCACTTCTTGATCACTTCTAGCTTCGCGACCGTTGCGTTGCTTCTCTTCTCGCTCTCTTTTGCGTATGTTAGCCACCATATATGCTTAGTGCCTGCTACAGCTCCACCTCATTACACCATCATTTCCTATAAGCTTAAATAGTCTTGATCTCGCGGGTGTGAGATTGCTGAGTCCTCGTGACTCACAGATTCTACCAAAATAGTTGCAGGTGCCGACGATGCCAGTACAGATGACGTAACCGAGCTCAAGTGGGAGTTCGATGAGGAACGTGGTCGTTACTATGTTTCTTTTCCTGATGATCAGTAGTGGAGCCCAGTTGGGACGATCGGGGATCTAGCATTTGGGGTTATCTTATTTTCATTTGGATTTGACCGCAGTCGGTCTATGTGTGGATTTTGGATGATGTATGAATTAATTTATGTATTGTGTGAAGTGGCGATTGTAAGCCAACTCTCGTTACATGGGATTGTGTGAAGATTACCCTTCTTGCGACAAAACCACAATGCGGTTATGCCTCTAAGTCGTGCCTCGACACGTGGGAGATATAGCCGCATCGTGGGCGTTACAGTTCTCCTACTGGTTCGATAACCTTGGTCTCATATCTGAGGGAAATACCTACCGCCACTGTGTTGCATCATCGATTCCTCTTTGGGGAAATACCGACGTAGCTTCAAGCGACATCAAGGACCTCCCATCCTTGTATGATCGCCTGCCATGTACGGGATGACCTAGCTGGACAAGTAGCCTGTAGGAAATTTCCATCAGGGTAATACCGCCCTCGCAATACCCTTGAACACAAGCTCTCTGGCTTAACCAAGAGTTTCCATGCCTGTTTTGCTAACATGGCATCATTAAACAACTCTAGGTCTCAGAATGCGAGCCCTCCCTTCGACTTCGAGATGGCCATCTTTGACCAAGCTTGCCAATGCATCCCTCTCTTATCAAGTGATCCTGCCCACCAATACTTGGACATGACTGTCATTACTTTTCTACATGAGCCTTTAGTGAGTTTGAAACGACTCATAGAGAAGGCCGGTAATGCTTGGATCACTGACTTGAGTTGCACCTCTCTTCCTGCACAAGATGCTTCCTAGTAATCCTACCCCTGGACTCTAGAACGAGTAGACTCAACAATATGCTCAAAATTTTGCTCTGTGATCTTTCCTGCTGCCGTCGGTAAGCCAAGGTTTTTCTCTGTCTGGGCCTCTTTATGAATTTGCAAAGCATTTTGGACCCCTCTCTTTACTGATGCCCCACACTTTGGGCTAAAAAATACAGAACTCTTCTGTTTGTTAGCACTTTGGCCAGACCCAAGGCTATAAGCATTGAGGATTTCATTGAGCCTAGAAGCACTCCTACTATATGCTTTCATAAACATCAAGCAGTCGTCCACAAACAGCAAATGCGAGACCCATGGGGACCTCATTCCCGCTCTAATACCTCTTTCGATCCATCCTCCATCATAGTTCTTCAACATACATGATAACCCCTCCCCACAGAGCAGGAACAAGTACGGGGAGACGGGGTCGCCCTGTCTTAAACCTCTCGAGGGATGGAATGGTGGTAGTAGTTCCCCATTCACTTTCACCTGAAAAGAGACCGAGTTAACACATTTCATCACTAGGGAAACCCATTCCTCCGAGAATCCCAACTAGATCATCATTCCTTGTAAATAGTCCGATTCCACGTGACCATATGACTTCAACATGTCAATTTTGACCACACACCAACCCTGTTTTCCTTTTTTCCTCTTCATGGCATGGACACACTCATATGCTGTAAGAATGTTATTAGTAATGAGTCGCCCTCGCATGAAGGCACTTTCCTCCTCAGAGATAATCTTATCTAGAATCTCACGGAGACGATTATCCAATACTTTTGAGCATATCTTACAAATAACATTACACAAAGAAATAGGTATGTAATGAGTACTATTTTGAGGATATTTAACCTTAGGTATTAGGACAATCACTGTCCTATTCACCGTCTCCGGCATGTGGCCTCCATTCAGAAAGTTGAGAACTGCACTAGTCACCTCCTCACCGATCAACTGCCAATGCCGCTGATAGAAACCAGCATTAAATCCATCCTCCCCCGGTGCTTTCGAAGGAGCCATCCCGAACAGAGCAGTATGGACCTCCTCGGCTTGGAAAGGCCTAGTGATCCTGCCATTCATTTGCGTTGTGACCTTCACTGGAACATGATGCAACACTTCATCTATCAGCAAATCCTCCTGGGCAGTATATAGATTGGTATAGAAATTCTGGACCTCCTCCTGTATTGACTCCTTGCTCTCACAAAGCTGCCCATGAGAGTCCACCAAGGCCGAAATTCTGTTTCGCACACGTCTTGCAGTCAACTGTGCGTATAAAAACTCAGTATTGCGATCGCCGACTCGCAACCAACTAACGCATGATCTTTGTCGTGCGATAATCTCTTCCCTCGATAGTAGCTCATTTAGCTACTTCGGCAGCTCCTTCTCACGCTGCAAGGAGCCCTGATGTAACGATTTACACTTCTCCTTCTCAAACTCCTTCCTGGCCTTTTTCAACTTTTCCTTACATCACCAAATCTCTTTTCTTTCCAGTCGGTCAGGTGGCTTTGCATGTGAATTAATTTAGTTTGGAGGCCCACCAGGAACCGTTCCCCTCCCCATGCATCCAGCCACTCTCAACCCTGGATAAATATGACTCTTCCCGATGCCATGCATCCTCATAGAGAAAATTGTGATGTCCCATCCTTTCTTTAGCAATCAGGTTCTTAATCCTGGCTGTAACTAAACAATGATCAGATCTAGGGGATGGGATATGACGCACCCTTGTCGCTGCATACATAGACAAAAAGGCTAGATTGGCAAGAAACCTATCCAACCGCATTTTCACATTCGCTGTGTCATCCTGACGATGGTCCCACGTGTATGGCATTCCTGTGAATCCCAAGTCATGGAATTCACAATCAGCAATAACCTCCCGAAATCCCGCCATTTTCCACTCCGCTATATCGTGTGAGCCAAAATACTCACTGTTATCAAGGATCTCATTAAAGTCACCTCCGCATAGCCACGACAACGAGCTTTGTGCATTCAACAGTCTCAATCGGTCCCAGCTCTTGGATCTCTCACTTCTCCTAGCTTTTAGCATAAAAGCCAGTGAATCGCCACATCTTGCGATCAGAACCAACATTCTGGACATTGACATCAATGTGTTGATCAGAATAATTGTTTAGAGTAACATCCACCTCATGTGATCAAAAAAGGGCCAAACCACCACTTACACCTGCACTGCTTACGGGCACACACCCAGCAAAACCCAACTATGTCGTCAAATCAGCAACTCTTGACCCCTCGATCTTGGTTTCAGAAACAAAGACCAAGGCGGGCGCTTCCACTCTCACCAAATGGTGGACCTCTCAAACTATGTCCGAGTTCCCAAGCCCGCGACAGTTCCACGCAAAGCAATTCATTGGTCCCGGCGGGGCTGATTAGTAGCCTCGACCAAACTGGTCGAACTATTTTCCCCTGCAGCTTTCTTCTTCTTAGAATCTCTGTTATTTGTCTGGGACTCAGCTAAGAGTTCATCTTCGTTTTCCCTCTTTTTATTCAGAGTCTCCAGATCAACCAACATAAGGGGTGCCTGCCCCCTCCTATTACCTCTAGGCTGACCATCCATATCCACCTGTCTGTACACTTGATTTCTCCCAAGTGTATTGCCTCGTCCTCTATGGTTAGGAGAACCTCTCCCCACTCCACTGCTTCCCCGGGCATTAAACTGATAGACCGCTTCTTGTACCTTGCCCTTGGTAGTTTTGTTTGGAGAGGTTACTTCTTCCCCCTTTTCCACTTCTTCTTCTTCCCAAGTATCTTCTTCATGCTCAAATTTATGATTTCCCCCTCCTCTCGCAGGCGTGTTGCTCCAGTTCTTCTTCATATAGGTCTCTTTGTTCCAGCACGTTCAACTAAATTTTTTCATATTCATTATGATTCATTGGTTCAATCTTCGCTGGTAATCTGACAAAAAGTTAACTACTTCAGTACTATGAAAATTTTGTGAAACTGACAAGCTAACCTTCTTTACCAATGAAAATTTTGAAGCCTCTCATAACTTTTTTGATGAATTTTTTCATGGTTTACTATTTACTCACTTAATAAATCCTTCTCCTATACGATGCAACAAATTCCCGTAGCAACGCGCGGGGTATCATATAGTACGAATAGTAATAGTGTTTTTTTCTACTAAAATGGTGTTTTTGATGGATTGACCCGTCCCAACAAGCTTTAAACTCGGCCCCTTTGTCATATTTTTCTGGCTCCGCCACTGCAAACTCCAAATACGGATACCCTATTTCATACCAACCCATGCATAGTACATATATCATAGACATAGCATAAACTTATTAGTTGCAGACATCGAACATGCAATTTGTTCATCGAAAAGGGCTAAGCTAGTTCAAATAAACATGAAACGAACCTAAAAATAACTAAAATCTAAACAGTCATGGTGGACGGGCAGAGTTCACCACTTCTTGGTCGGGCCCTTGCCCATGCGATGGGTGACGCGGCGGTCCATCTCCTCCATGTACACGTCGGTGGCGGGAAGGTTGTCGTCGTCCGTGGTGGTACTGCTCTCCTATGTGGACAAAATGTACCTGGAGAGGCGGTGGAAGAGGCAATGATGCTCCTTCACATGGCGGGCGCCCTTGGCAGCGGCGATCTCCTTCTCTCGGGCGAGGCGCTTGGACGCCTCGAGACCGAGGTGGAGTGCCTTCGCGTTCTTGTGACGAAGGCGCCGGGCTTCGGTCTCCGTCATGGTCAGCGGCTTCTGTATCACCTCGCGGAGGAGTGCCTTCTCCGGGTCAATGGGGACAGAGTGTCGGTGCACTAAGATTTGGGTCCTTAGTATCCCAGACTTGTGCACAGGCAGTGACAGCCTTCCCGACGGCAAGGTGTAGGATCGAAAGTATGTCTAGAGGGGGTGATTAGACTACTTGACCAAATAAAAATCTTTCCTTTTCCCAATTTTAGTTGTGGGAAGATTTTAGCAATTAGCACAAGTCAAGCAATCAACCTACACATGCAATTCTAAGAGTATAGCAGCGAAATGTAAAATATTGCATATGAAGGTAAAGGGAAGGGTTTGGAGAAGGCAAGTGAAATGGAGACACGGAGATCATACATCCACGTTGATGGAGACTTCAACCCACGATGGGTAACGATTGTGCGAGTCCACGGAGGGCTCCACCCAAGAAGGGTCCATGAAGAAGCAACATTGTCTATCCCACCATGGCAATCGCCCACGAAGGACTTGCCTCACTCGGGTAGATCTTCACGAAGTACGCGATCTCCTTGCCCTTACAACCTTTTTGGTTCAACTCTACATCACAACGGAGGCTCCCAGGCAACACCTAACCAATCTAGGAGACACCACTCTCCAAAAGGTAATAGACGGTGTGTTGATGATGAACTCCTTGCTCTTGTGCTTCAAATGATAGTCTCCCCAACACTCAACTCTCTCACACAGATTTGGCTATGGTGGAAGAGGGATTTGAGTGGAATGCAACTTGGGGAAGGCTAGAAATCAAGGCTCAAATGGTAGGAATATCTTGATCTCAACACATGAGTAGGTGGTTCTCTCTCAAAAAATGAATGGTGGAAGTGTAGGCATGTTCTGATGGCGCTCTCACAAATGGAGAAGGGGTGGACGGGTATATATAGCCTCCACACAAAATCCAACCGTTACACATATTTGACTCATCTCGGTGGCACCGATTAGTTAAACTCGATGGCACCGATCTGTTAAAAATATGATCTTTGGGAATCTTGGCGGGGCCGATGTGCTAGGGCTTAGGGCAAACCTCGTCTCGGTGGCTCCGATTGCATCAACTCGGTAGGACTAAAGTGAAGCAATAAGACAACAGAGAGCTGGCAAGCCATCTCAGTGAGACCGAAATAATTGCAACAAGTAACAGAGAGTTGGCAAGGCCATCACAGTGAGACCGAGATTCATATCGGTGTGACTGAACCATTAGGGTTTCTGGTAGTGGCTATGTCAAATGAACTCAGTGGCTCCGGATAGAAAGAACTGGCTAAGGTTTTTGGAGCAATATCAGTAAGCACTTTGAGCAAGTAGACCATTAAGCAACACATCATCCCCTTTTAATAGTATTGGCTTTCCTATGGACTCAATGTGATATTGGGTCACTAAAATAGAAATGAAGAGTCTTGAGCTTTTGCCAAACTTTGTCCTTAGCATTTTGAGGGGTCCACATCTCTATCTCATGCCATGCCAATCATTGAATATCCTGAAATATTTATCTTGAATGGGTATTAGTTCAATGAGCTATATGTTGTTATGAATTACCAAAACCGCTCGGGGATTAGTTGTACTTTCAATCTCCCCCTTTTTGGTAATTGATGAGAACATATAGATCAAAGCTTAAAAAAATGATTAAATGAATGAAATACATCGTCGCTTTGAGAAGTATATGATAAGTAAGAGCTCCCCCTAAATTTGTGCATTATTAAAATTTTGCGTTTGAGTGCAAATGCACAATCGATTAGTATCATGGGTCACTCTTTCATGTCACATACATCTTGGTGGAGCACACAAAATCATAAGAGTGAGATAACATGCATGCATCACCAAAGACATAAGTGAATGATCATACACAGATAATTGTAGAGATAAGCATTGAGCACACATTAAGCAGAGTATGATCAACCACATAGGTACAAACATAGTATCACGCAAGCATCAAACGATCAAGTAGCACGAATCAAACGAACATAGTAGCAAAAACTCAATAAAACCAAATAGCAAAAAGCGAGACTCTCTCTATCTCTCAGCCTAATGATCTATACAATTTCTCCCCCTTTGGCAACAAGTACAAAAAAGCTTGAAAAGGTATAGAGCTATGTGTCTCTTTAGGCACGATCCCCTGGAGCTCCTGGAGGGGTTTTCTGGCTTGTGGCTCCGGTGTGCATATATGGCGTTGAGAGAAGTGCATCTGCAAATGCCTCTGAAGATGTCTGCTGAAGTGGTGGTGTAGATACTGGAGGTGGCACTCTAGCAGTAGTGGCAAGTGTAGAGTGAGTGGTCCTCGTGTCCTCAACTGGCACAACTGAAGACTTGGGTGCCATTGGCACAGTTTGGAACCTCTAAGTAGTACGGTGCTCATATCTATCCTCGGCATCATCTCTAAGCTTCTCCACACTAGACCGAATCTCTGTGACCTTGACATCAAGATTGTACATCTTGTCCTCCATAATCCGCTCTAAGCTCTCCTGGTTCTTGGCTAAGTTGGCCAGACTTCACTCAATCCTCAGTGTTGCTTTCAGAAGATATGTCATCTGGTCCTGCTTGGTCTTGTGATTTGCAATGGGTGCATTTGGAGTTGTAGCTTCTTTTGCTGCTTTTGTTGCTGCTGCTGCGTGAGACTTCTCTTGAGCCTCAATTGATGTGGGGTGTGCGGGATCCATCACCACCACATTGTCCTCGCACTCTGGCTGAAGAGGGAGGTGCTCACGATCTAGTAGATATGTGTTTGTACCAACTTTGGAGTTGATAAGCATCTGGATGTGTGGGGCATATCCACAATACCTTTTCTGGTCAGCAGTTGTCCTCTTGACCGTCTCAACAATCAAACTCATAACTTTGAACTTCTAAGGTGGGGAGTCAAACAAGTAAAGCAAATTGATGGAGTGGCCATGGATCATCCTCTCATCTCCAGCCTCAAAATGGTGTTGGCGGTGGCCAAACCTGCTAGCAGATGCTTGACTGACCAAGCTTCTAAGTTTCCAAATCATCATCAGGAATAGTATTATACAGATTAGACATGGAAGATCCATCCTGGGTTTGCCATAGACATCAACATCATCTTCCTCTTCCTCAGGGGCATTAAGATGTGCAGCCCACTCAGATATTGATGGCTAGTACTAGGAACCCTTAGTCATCCATGCAATTCTCCCATGTGGATAGAAGTGTGCGGTGGAGTAGAATTGCATGATCATCTCATCGTTCAACTTGGTGAGCTTCTGACCAACAAAGGCATCAACTCCGTCAAGTTTGAAACTCTCATGAATGTGGGGGAAATAATCTTCATTTGCGTTAATGTATTTCCAGTCCAACCACTTCATGTCACTGAAAATGGGCTTCTTATCAAGCAAAATTGTCTCATAAAAGTCTTGTTGTTCTCTGGCATGGAAACAGTAATCACAAGCAGTCCTCCTTCTAACTGAACAGGGATCCACTTTCCTCCACTCCCGCAGACCCTTGTCTTTCCCGAGCATAATATTTTCTGCAATAGGGTGTGCATTGTCATGGTCTGGGATCTTGGGCTTGAGCTTCTTGGGCACTAGTGGCTCATCATCATCCTGAACTTCTGGCACTAGGGCCTGGTTCTTCTCAGTAGCTGGAATGTTTCTTGTTGACCTCTTGGGTGGAGAAACCTTGGTCTTGGACTTGGGTTTGGAGGGAGGAGCTGTCTTCATGACATAAGACATGAGTTTCTGTGCCTTAGCAGGAGGTGCTTCTACTTCTGGTTCTTCCTCCTCTTCCTCCTCATCCCTCATCATGGATGGTCTGCCAATCACTCTAGTAGTAGTCTTCCTTATCCTCTTCTTCTTCTTGCTGGCATCACCTTCAACACCACTCGGCTCCTCAAGTGTGAAAGTCATTATCTATTGTGGAGGTGATGATTTTCGAGGTTTTGCATTGGAACTCTCCTGATAGCAGTCCTTTCCTTGGCACCTAGCTTAGTGCTAGCAGTTGAGCCATTCTCTTTTCTAAGTATTGCCTTCTTCTTGGAAGTGGCCTCATCAGTAACGAAATCCTTATCCTCACTGTCTGAGGTTCTCTTCTTCTTTGCTCTTATGGCAGCCTTTCGCAAGTTGCTTGGAGTGCTCCTGCTGCCCTCATCATAGCTCTCATTGGGACTAGAGACCTCACTAAGGTCAACATTGTGTTCAGACTAGTTCTGGCTATCACTGGCACTTGACATCTTGCAAAGCTGACCCTGTGAATAGATGGGTATGGGCAGAATGGATGAGTTATGACAAAAAGCAGAGAGTTTTTCAGTTCAAACTTTAGTTTTAGATTTTCACAAAAAAGTATTTCAAAGCTACCGAGTTGATCATTTCGGTGACACCGAAGCACTCACAGAGCCTAAACACACCATTTTGGTTGGACCGAGTTGTGGTTCGGCGGCTCCGAGATGCCAGGCTTTCACGGAAAGTTTACTTTCGGTCTCACTAATCAGTATGTTTCGGTGGAACCTGTCGGATTCAGGGCTCCACAGACCCAAGAAGGTTCGAACTCTGGGGCATGTGCGAAGATCCCAACCAACTCAAGTCTCATGCTCACCACCCTACAGCCTAGACTCGTCGAGTACACGCAAGCGGGAAAGAAGATGAACACAGTTGTTTTACCCAGGTTCGGGCCACCTTGCGGTGTAAAACCCTACTCCTGCTTTGTGGTGGATTGGCCTCATGAGGTGGCTGAAGATGAACTAGTACAGTGGATGAGCAGCCTCGCAGGGCTCAGGAAGTGAGGGTGGAATGGATCCCATCCCCTTCTACGGTGGAGGCTCACATATATTTATAGTGGCCTTGGTCCTTTTCTCTCAAAACTTAGGTGGGAAGGGATCCCACAACAGCGAATTTGAAAGGGGATAAGTAGTACATCTTATCCTTGCAAAAGGAGGACTTTGCCTGCAAAGCTTCTGGCCATGACACAGCAGTGCGCTCGGCAATGACATCCGTCCTGCCAAGCTTGTGGTCTTGGTCTTATTGCACCGGAATGTTAACCTTTGGGGGATTCCTTGAGAACCCGCGTTTGTCCTTGTCTCCTTAGCACCAAAGAGGAAACTGCCTCCTCTGCGCCCGTTGGTGCCCGCCTGGCCTCGATCGTCATGGCTCACGTCATCGCAGCCTCATGAGGCTGGGTGCCTGCATAGGAATCTCCGCTCCTCGGGTGGCAGGCTCGGAGAGCTGTTCCTCCGGAGGTCTTGGCGTTGTTCTCCTCGCGATGCCAGGGGGCCTCACTAGGGTCTTGATTTGGAGGGTCCTGCAGCTAGGCGTTACCAGGCCATCGAAGGAGCCACGCCATGGGCTGCATGTAGGCAGATCTGGGTACCCCTGATCCCAGAACGCCGAGAGTAGCCCCCAGGCCCAAGGCTCGCTCGAGCTGAATTTGAGGCGAAGCCAAGGGGCAAGGAAGAAGCATCGTCGGCCCTAACCACCTGCGGGGCAAGGCTGACGTGTGGTGCACGACGGGACATGGACGCCTCCACTTACCCACGTTACCTCGGCAACTGCCCAAGCTAACAACGGACTGGTGCACGCCCGCAGGGCCATCATTGCCCGAATGCGAAGGGTCGATGGTTGGCCTCTGCTCACCTATAAGAGGGCGAGGGGAGCGGAGCCCCTAGCCCATCTTCATCTTCTTGCTCCTCCATTCTGCACTCTTGCTGCAGCACCCATGGCATCGGTGAGGAGGTTTTTAGCTATCGAGAAAGGGAAAGCCCCCCAGGAGGGGCCAGGCTCGCCGCCGCCCAAGAGGGGGCGTGACCGTTCCCGCAATTCCACCGCGACGCCAGCGACGGTCCCTCAGGTGCCCGAGCACGCTCCCGTGCGCGTCCGTGTTGCCCCCGGCGGCGGTGGAAGCCGTGGAGGACAAAGCAGAGGGAGACAGGCGACGGCCGTTCAACCACCTCATCTGCGGGGCCATGCTGATAGCACGACTCGCGAGTTCATGGTGTGGGTTGCGATGCCGCCGCGCACCTGGATCCGACTCCCGCGGTTCTTGGCGGAGTAACTGCCAATGAGGGGGCCCGTCGAGCTGTGGCTATAGCACGACGGCTACTGCAACCAGTCCTCGCAGGCGGAGGTCGAGGCCACCTTCTCCGGTGATGTCTTCGTGACCCGGGGATGGGGAGCGATCGCCCGCACCTGCGGCTCAAAGGGGAGGCACGCCCTCCACTTTAAGTACGACGGGGCAACGACGCTTTTCTTCAAGGTCTTCGGGGAAGATGATGAGTGCCTGGAGTGCTGCCTGGGGGCAGCAATAGCGGCGGCGAGGCCCTTGATGTTGAACTTGCCCTTGGCCACGCTCGTGATGCGTCTAGCAGCGACGACACCTCCTCCGAGAAAAGCTCAAGCGACGACGACTACGATGAGCCGCCGCGCCGCCGTGCCTGGGTCAAGGAGGAGGAGGACACCGACTAGGTGCCGCGACGCCGGAGCTGGCGCCCCCTGAGCTGCGGCCTTTGGGAGGCCTTTTCTTTTATTCTCTTTCCTGCATCAAAGTCATGAGGGGCCCCGGGGGGGGGTGTTAGAATCGTCGCACCTGTGCCTTCATATTAATGTTTCCATCTCATGTTGTATTCGTGTTTGTCGCTTGGGCACGTGTCCCCTTTTGTTCTTGCGATGGCTCAGTGCTCTACATCGACAGGACCCACTCCCCAGGCGAGCTTCATCCATCGTTGGTATGCCAGGTCGCGATGCCGTGGTCAAGACCAGGAGGTGAGTGACGCGAGGTCCGGTAAGAGCCCTCAGACGCGATGCTCAAGAGGTCCCCTTTGGCGAGGAAGCGGCTCTCGGAATATTAAGAGGGGGGATTCCTCGCCCGGGCGAGGTCGCGAGAAAATAAAGTGTTAGTGGTAAGGCTCAAGCTGGCGAGTGTGGGATAACATAGCTTGGCGAGCTTCTCTGGAGCTTTTGATCTTGCGCATGTCCCCTGTTTTGTAATGAATTAAGGTAAACCCCGTTAGCCTTTTACGAGCTGGAATGCTACTCGACCACACGGGTTCTTCTGGGGCGGTGAGGCATTGGCGAGGCTACTTGAGGTCCTGTCTCCTGAGGCTCGTGTGTATTAGTTAGTTACAATATACGAGGGGTGATGCGCGCTTGCTGTTCTGCTCGTGATCGTCCCATGAGAATACGAAGGCACTAAGGACCTGGTGAGGTGATGTGCTGCTACCTCTTGAGCATATGTTGGTTTTCCCTTGAAGAGGAAAGGGTGATGCAGCAAAGTAGCATAAGTATTTCACTTAGTTTTTGAGAACCAAGGTATCAATCCAGTAGGAGGATACACGCAAATCGCCTCGTACCTACACAAACAAATAAGAACCTTGCAACCAACGCCATAAAGGGGTTGTGAATCCCTTCACGGCCACTTGCAAATGTGAGATCTGATAGAGATAATAAGGTAAATATTTTTGGTATTTTTATGATATATATTGGAAAGTAAAGATTGCAAAATAAAATAGATCGGAAACTTATATGATGGAAAATAGACCCGGGGGCCATAGGTTTCACTAGTGGCTTCTCTCAAGATAGCATAATCTACGGTGGGTTAACAAATTACTGTCGAGCAATTGATAGCGAAGCGCATAGTTATGGGAATATCTAGGCATGATCATGTATATAGGCATCACGTTCGTGTCAAGTAGACCGAAACGATTCTGCATCTACTACTATTACTCCACACATCGACCGCTATCCAGCATGCATCTAGAGTATTAAGTTCATAAGAATAGAGTAACGCATTAGGCAAGATGACATGATGTAGAGGGATAAACTCAAGCAATATGATGTAAACCCCATCTTTTTATTCTCGATGGAAACAATACAATACGTGCCTTGCTGCCCCTGCTGTCACTGGGAAAGGACACAACAAGATTGAACCCAAAGCTAAGCATTTCTCCCATTGCAAGAAAGATCAATCTAGTAGGCCAAACTAAACTGATAATTCTAAGATACTTGCAAAGATATCAAATCATACATATAAGAATTCAGAGAAGAACCAAATAGTGTTCATAGATAATCTTGATCATAAACCCACAATTCATCGGATCTCGACAAACACACCACAAAAAGAATTACATCGAATAGATCTCCAAGAGAATCGAGGAGAACTTTGTATTGAGATCCAAAGAGAGAGAAGAAGCCATCTAGCTAATAACGTATCCATAATAAAGCCCATTAAACATCCAAAACAGATAATATAATAGCATGGAACAATCAAAAATTATAGATACGTTGGAGACGTATCAAGCATCCCCAAGCATAATTCCTGCTCGTCCTCGAGTAGGTAAATGATAAAAACAGAATTTTTATGTGGAATGCTTCCTAACATAATCTTCAATGTAATTTTCTTTACTGTGGCATGAATGTTCAGATCCGAAAGATTCAAGATAAAAGTTTAATATTGACATAAAAATGATAATACTTCAAGCATACTAACTAAGCAATCATGTCTTCTCAAAATAACATGGCCAAAGAAAGTTCATCCCTACAAAATCATATAGTTTGGTCATGCTCCATTTTCGTCACACAAGAATGTTCTCATCATGCACAACCCCGATGACAAGCCAAGCAATTGTTTCATACTTTAGTAATCTCAAACTTTTTCAACTTTCACGCAATACATGAGCGTGAGCCATGGATATAACACTATGGGTGGAATAGAATATAATGATGGGGGTTATGTGGAGAAGACAAAAATGGAGAAAGTCTCACATTGATGCGGCTAATCAACGGGCTAGGGAAATGCCCATCAATTGATGTCAATGCAAGGAGTAGGGATTGCCATGCAACGGATGCACTAGAGCTATAAATGTATGAAAGCTCAACAAAATAAACTAAGTGGGTGTGCATCCAACTTGCTTGCTCATGAAGACCTAGGGCATTTGAGGAAGCCCATCGTTGGAATATACAAGCCAAGTTCTATAATGAAAATTCCCACTAGTATATGAAAGTGACAAAATAAGAGACTCTCTATCATGAAGATCATGGTGCTACTTTGAAGCACAAGTGTGGAAAAGGATAGTAACATTGTCCCTTTTTTTGGGCCTTTTTTTTATTTGGCCTTTCTCCTTTTTTTTGAGACAATTCTCTAATAATGATGATCATCACACTTCTATTTATTTACAACTCAAAGATTACAACTCGATACTTAGAACAAAATATGACTCTACATGAATGCCTTCGGCGGTGTACCGGGATGGGCAATGAATCAAGAGTGACATGTATGATGAATTATGCATGGTGGCTTTGCCACAAATACGATGTCAACTACATGATCATGCAAGGCAATATGACAATGATGAAGCGTGTCATAATAAATGAAACGGTGGAAAGTTGCATGGCAATATATCTCGGAATGGCTATGGAAATGCCATAATAGGTAGGTATGGTGGCTATTTTGAGGAAGATATAAGGAGGTTTATGTGTGATAGAGCGTATCATATCACGGGGCTTGGATGCACCGGCGAAGTTTGCACCAACTCTCGAGGTGAGAAAGGGCAATGCACGGTACCGAAGAGGCTAGCAATGACGGAAGGGTGAGAGTGCATATGATCCATGGACTCAACATTAGTCATAAAGAACTCACATACTTATTGCAAAAATCTGCAAGTCATCAAAAACCAAGCACTACGCGCATGCTCCTAGGGGGATAGATTGGTAGGAAAATACCATCGCTCGTCCCTGACCGCCACTCATAAGGATGACAATCAAAGAACACCTCATGTTTCAAATTTGTTACACAACGGTTACCATACGTGCATGCTACTGGACTTGCAAACTTCAACACAAGTATTTCTCAAATTCACAATTACTCAACTAGCACAACTTTAATATCACCACCTTCATATCTCAACACAATCATCAAGTATCAAACTTCTCATAGTATTCAATGCACTCTATATGAAATTTTTATTATATCCATCTTGGATGCCTATCGCATTAGGACTAATTTTATAGCCAAAGCAAATTACCATGCTATTCTAAAGGACTCTAAAAATAATTTAAGTGAAGCATGAGAGATCAATAATTTCTATAAAATAGAACCACCACCGTGCTCTACAAAGATATAAGTGAAGCACTAGAGCAAAATTATTTAGCTCAAAAGATATAAGTGAAGCACATAGAGTATTCTAATAAATTCCGAATCATGTGTGTCTCTCCAGAAAGGTGTGTACAGAAAGGATGATTGTGGTAAACTAAAAATCAAAGATTCAAATCTTACAAGATGCTCCAAGCAAAACACATATCATGTGGTGAATAAAAATATAGCATCAAGTAAAGTTACCGATGGACGAAGACGAAAGAGGGGATGCCTTCCGGGGCATCCCCAAGCTTAGGATTTTGTTTGTCCTTGAATTTTACCTTGGGGTGCCTTGGGAATCCCCAATCTTAGGTTCTTGCCACTCCTTATTCCGTAATCCATCAAATCTTTACCCAAAACTTGAAAACTTCACAACACAAAACTCAACAGAAAATCTCATGAGCTCTGTTAGCAAAATAAAACATACCACCACTTTAAGGTACTGTAATTAACTTATTCTTTATTTATATTGGTGTTAAAACTACTGTATTCCAACTTCTCTATGGTCCATACCCCCCGATACTAGCCATAGATTCATCAAAATAAGCAAACAACACACGAAAAACAGAATCTGTCAAAAACAGAACAGTCTGTAGTAATCTGTATCAAACGCAAACTTTCTTTAACTCAAAAATTCTACCAAAATAGGACGACCTAAATAATTTGTTTATTAATCTACTGCAATTGGAATCAGTATTTTATCACGTTCTGGTGATTTTTAACAATTGTTTTCGTGAGCAGAAAGTTTCTGACTTTTTCAGCAAGATCAAATAACTATCATCCAAGAAGATCCTATAGGTTTTACTTGGCACAAACACTAATTAAAACATAAAACCACATCTAACCCGAGGCTAGATCAATTATTATTACTAAAAATAAATAAAAAGCAAGAAACAAAAATAAAATTGGGTTGCCTCCCAACAAGCGCTATCGTTTAACGCCCCTAGCTAGGCATAATTTTTATTGATGCTCACAAGGATGATAGTAATTGAAACACAAAGAGAGCATCATAAAACATGTGACAAACACATCTAAGTCTAAAATACTTCCTATGCATAGGCATATTATAGGCAAACAAATTATCAAGGCAAGAAAAAACTAGCATATGCAAGGAAGCCGAAAGAAACAATAACAATCTCAACGTAACGAGAGGTAATTTAGTAACATGAAAATTTATACAACCATACTTTCCTCTCTCATAATAATTACATGTAGGATCATAAGAAAATTCAATAGTATAGCTATCACAAAACATATTCTTAACACAATCCACATGTATGCAAAGTTGACACTCTTCCAAAATAGTGGGATTAACATTTACTAAACTCATGACTTATCCAAACCCACTTTTATCAAAAATACCATAAGGTTGAACATTCTCCAAATATGTGGGATCTAAAGTAGACACTCTTCCAAACCCACTTACAATATTATTGCAAACATTATTACCAATCTCATATTCATCATGGGGCTTAAATAAATTTTCAAGATCATAAGAAGAATCACTCCAATCATGATCATTGCAACAAATAGTAGACATAGCAAAACTAGCATCCCCAAGCTTAGGGTTTTGCATATTATTAGCACAATTGACATCGACAGAATTTATAATAACATCATTGCAATCATGCTTTTCATCAAAGGAACTATCAAGTATGGGCGCAACAACAACGATCTCATGTTTAACATAAGGAATTATAGCAAATTCGTCTTCAAAAATATTGGCATCATGGCCACAAGAATAGCAAGCATCATGTTCATCAAGGGATATTTCAATCAAATCATCGAAATCATAATTATCTATAGATTCATGCATATCATTATTTTCTTCAGAAGCAACGGTCATTCTTTCAATAAATTCTTTGCCATAGGCATTATGAGCATAGTTTTCATAGCAATATTTAAGTATGTCAAAATTTTCAGATTCGTAGAGAGTAATATCATACTTTTCAATCAAAGAAGCAACTTCATAAGCACCCTTAAAAGCAACAAATTCTTCAATTTGTTCGATATGATAGTAACTATAAACACCCTTTGCATAAGAAGATAAGATTTCATTATCATTAAACTCACATAGGTAGGGAAGGTGTTTTTTAGGGTTCTTAGAGCAACAAGTAAAATCATAAATTTCACAAACATTCCAAGCATAACACAACAATCTGTTTATTTGATCCCATAAGAGTCTCCCCTTTTCAGACAAACGGTGACGCACAAAATGAGCTTGCTCATCTAAAGATTTCCCATCAACTAGGCAAGTGGGGGTTTCAGCACGAGCGCATAAGGATCGAAGATGATCCAAGTGGAACACTTTGAGTGGATCCATATCAATAGATTTTTAGCAAGCAAATAGAAGGCACATGGAAACACAAACAAAAAGACATACGGGAGGAAGGCGAAGAAAAGGCAAAGGGTGATGTGGGGGAGAGGAAAACGAGAGGCAAATGGCAAATAATGTAATGCGAGGGATAAGAGTTTGTGATGGGTACTTGGTATGTCTCGACTTGACATGGTGTACACCTCCCCGGCAACGGTGCCAGAAATCTTTCTTGCTACCTCTTGAGCATGCGTTGGTTTTCCCTTGAAGAGGAAAGGATGATGCAGCAAAGTAGCGTAAGTATTTCCCTCAGTTTTTGAGAACCAAGTTATCAATCTAGTAGGAGGATACACGCAAATCGCCTCGTACCTACACAAACAAATAAGAACCTTGCAACCAACGGGATAAAGGGGTTGTCAATCCCTTCACGACCACTTGCAAAAGTGAGATCTGATAGAGATAATGAGGTAAATATTTTTGGTATTTTTATGATATAGTGTGGAAAGTAAAGATTGCAAAATAAAATAGATCGGAAACTTATAAGATGGAAAATAGACCCGAGGGCCATAGGTTTCACTAGTGGCTTCTCTCAAGATAGCATAATCTACGGTGGGTAAACAAATTACTGTCGAGCAATTGATAGAAAAGCGCATAGTTATGAGAATATCTAGGCATGATCATGTATATAGGCATCACGTCCGTGTCAAGTAGACCGAAAGGATTCTGCATCTACTACTATTACTCCACACATCGACCGCTATCCAGCATGCATCTAGAGTATTAAGTTCATAAGAACAGAGTAACGCATTAGGCAAGATGACATGATGTAGAGGGATAAACTCAAGCAATATGATATAAACCCCATCTTTTTATCCTCAATGGCAACAATACAATACGTGCCTTGCTGCCCCTGCTGTCACTGGGAAAGGACACCGCAAGATTGAACCCAACGCTAAGCACTTCTCCCATTGCAAGAAAGATCAATCTAGTAGGCCAAACCAAACTGATAATTCGAAGAGACTTGCAAAGATATCAAATCATACATATAAGAATTCAGAGAAGAACCAAGTATTGTTCATAGATAATCTTGATCATAAACCCACAATTCATCGGATCTCGACAAACACACCGCAAAAAGAATTACATCGAATAGATCTCCAAGAGAATTGAGGAGAACTTTGTATTGAGATCCAAAGAGAGAAGAAGCCATCTAGCTAATAACTATGGATCCAAAGAGAGAGAAGAAGCCATCTAGCTAATAACTATCTAACAAACATTGTTGTATCTTAATCCATGACCTCCTCTTCACCGTGTCTGGTATATCTATCAAGAAACTGCCAAACCTAATGGCTCCCACCCACCTCCTCCCCGGCGACACCCACCACCTCCGGCGATCTCCTCATCTGGCCATCTTTTTCTAGTTTCTCTCCAACTGATCTCTCTGGCGTGTTGTGATCTACATGCTCATACCCATCTTTCATGGGTTCCAATGATGGATCCACCCTTGGCTTGGACTTCTCTAAGGGTTTGGTTTTTGCTGATAAGGTTTTTCAATCAACTGGTTTTTTTGTGCACCCTATGGAGGATTCGGAGATCTTCACCATGGTTGTCTCCTTTGGGCGTCATGATTTTCGTCTGAATGAAGATTCAGTGGCGGCGGCTCTTGAGGCAGCCCTTGGAGGCTCGGCTATTGAGTTCATGGTTTTCTTGATCAAGGATAAGGTATTTGGATTTCAAGTCTCTTGCAAAGCAGTAGCCATGATTATTCTGAGTCTTAGATCTTTTGCATGTGATCATTTCAAATGTTACTTTCATCTTTGGGGTAATGGTGGCCCAAATTGGGGTCATGAGTTTAAGATCAGGAAATTAGAATGTGATGCTGAGTGGATTCTTATTAGTCCTTCCAAAAGGCGTGTTGCCCTGGGTTTGTTGGCCATGCATAAGAGACCTCTTAAGTCCTCATTCAAATCTGCTAATTCTGTCAGCAAGAAAACATCTTTTGCAGTTTTTCAAAACTACGCAGCTTGTCATGGTTATCGTTTTCCTGCCTCTGAAAATTGTATTCAAACTACTGAAGATGCGGGTTATTCTATTCCTCCACATGAGAGGGTAGTCATTCATCCCACTTTGCCGGCGAATCTCCGGTGGACGTCGATGAGGCCTTCGATATCTTTTGGCACGATGCAAGATCTACTGTCTCCGGCTGATCGGCCGCCGCCCTTCTCGGGCGGGAATCATGGTTCTTTGAATGTGGACATACCTAGCCATGTTGGGCCATCTTCGGTGTGTGCCATGGGCCGGGAGGAGCACACGGGTTATGGGCTGCTGGATAGGGCTGAGCAGGATCTCTCTCCTGGGCTTATTAATATTCCTTCTTCGCAACAAGCAAGAGAAGATTTTGATGATTTGATTTCTGGGATGGTTGAGGAAGTTCACACATGTCAGATTTGCTTGGAAAAGGGACATTTTTCTTTGGCTTGCACGTCAAAACTCTGGTGCCTCTCTTGTTGCCGTGCCGGGCATGTTAAAAAAGATTGCAACAAATTTGCTTGGATCTTGGGTTGGATTTGGCAACCAAAACCCGCTAACGTTGCAACTTCCGAGGTCTCCAGCGAGAATATCTCCCTGATGTCGCATTTACCAATCTTGGACCTCCCTTGCACTTCCACATTTACTCCCTCGTCCAGTCCCATCAGTCTTGGACCCAAGACTCCTTCGTCTCCACCGTCTGCTATGCCGCCTCCGCCGCTGCACTCGCCGTCGGCGTCGGCGGAGCGTGAGTGCTTCGCTCCCATGGCCAACTTCCATCTGGATCCTCTGCTCTATGTCCCGGCTGGCCACCACATTGTTGATGGTGGAGAAGACCGGGTGCCGCGAACCTTTGTGATTCCGCATTCCCCAATTGTGCACCGCCATGAAGAGTTGCTTGCTGAGGTAATGCCGATCCCTCCGCCCGATCAGATAGGTGCTGCTAGGGAAGAGGTTGTATAGTGGCTGCAAGCGCATGGTGTCTTAGTCAGGTCGGTGCAGCCCTGGATTCGCTTTGTAGGTCTTTTTGAGCTTCGAGATGCTGCTGTCCGGTTCCAGTTGCTTCAACTCCCTCCGCCGCCGCTGGGTAATGATTGTTTTGTCCTCTTCATGAAGCATGATGAGGGGGAGTCTTTCAGGGACGCTCAAGGTTTCCATCAAGGTTTACTCATGTTCTTGGGCATCCCTTTAGATCTTCGCAATAGTGATTGTATTAGAGCTGCTGTGAACACGTTCGGCAAGTTTCACCATTGGATTAGTGATGATCCATATCTGGTACGGTCTCTGGTTTTTGCTTCTTTCCCTGAAGATGTTCTTGTGCCCCGTGATGTCGTCTTCATGGATTATGCTGCTTGGGGTGGTGCGCGGGTCTCTTGGACGGCTCCTCTGTATATTTTGGGAGCGAATTTTGCTGAACAGATGCCACAGGACAAAGACTGGATGCCCATCAATGGCAATCCACATCCGGTTCCCGGGGAGCCATTCCCGGATCTGCCCCCGTTCATTTTGCCTCCGTATCCAGCCTTGGGATGGAATGATGTCCTACCTCATCCTCCAGAGCCTGCTGTCAATGATGTGGAAGATAACAACTTGGGTAATTGGAATGAGCTAGTGGACCAGCCTATGCCACAAGATCAGGAATCTATGGTGATCGATGTTTCTACTCAACCCAGCTCTGATGCTGTCCAGCAGAATCATGTTATTCCTGTTGTTTCATCTGATGAGGAGCTGCCCGAGGCTGATGATGATCTTCTGAATGTGACTGATGATATTAATGATGTTAGAAATTGGACTATTGTGGTTTACCAGCCTCCTCTGATTGTACCTGAAGTGGAGCTGCCTGCTGCTGTTCCTTTTGGGCCTCCTTTGCCGCCTGAGATGGTATGGAGAAGGTCTTTTGAAAATCTCCTGCAGGCTCCTGTTATATTCAATGTTCCAAAACCTGTTGCTTTGCAGCCTCTTGATCCAGTGGTTTTATAAAAGAGGAGTTGGGACTTTGCCTTTCACAGACATGGATGTACCTATGCTGACCTGGAGGGACCAGGAGCCAATTAGGCCAGTTGATAGGGCTTTGTTCTCTGATGATGTTACAGACATTCAGCTTTCCTCTTAACCAACTGCAGCACCCCCCCAAAGCTAGAAGGCCTCGCAAGACGTTGGCGCCCACTCCCATTATGGACACATCTGTTCGAAGATGCACCAGGAGCTCGGCCCAAGGTGATGGTTTCAAGCCCACCTTCCAGGAGCTTTGTCTGCAGCCCAAAAGGAGGAAGCCCATAGCAAAGCCTTTCATTGCTGAGATGCCCGATGACCCAGCCCAGGAGGAGATTCCACCAGCTACGCTTGTTAGTCGTCTGCAAGAAATTGGAAGGGAGCCGGAGATTGATGCTCAACTCCTTAATGTGGATGCTCTTATGGTGGATCCACCTCATGCTGCTGCCACTAATGCAAATGAATAGTGTGCTCCTTTATTATTGGGTCTGGCAAGCCTTTGAATTTGCTCTTTCGCTGTCCTTTTGTTGGTCACTTTGTCATGCAAACTTTATTGTAATGGTGCTGGGTCAGACTGTTATGTGCTCTTTTGTTCATATGGCATTGTGTGCTATATGCTTTGTGGACCTTATTACGTTATGTTTTAATGAGTAACCTTTGTAGAAACTAGAATGTTTTGTGCTGGAACGTCAGAGGTTTAAATTCTGAGGCTAGACAGAGAGCAGTTAGGCAAAAAATCAATGAAAGCCAGTGTGCTGTTGCCTGTTTGCAGGAAACCAAATGCTCATCTTTTGACTCTAGATCAATTAAAAGTTTCTGCCCTAAGAGATTTCATAGCTTTGCCTGCTCTCCTGCAATGGGAGCCTCTAGGGGAATTCTTGTGGTCTGGAACTCCTCTGTTTTTCTTGGAACTTTAATTGAAATTCAGCAGTTTGTTGTAGTAGTTGAGTTTGTGTCCAGACAAAACAATGAAAAATGGACTTTGGTTGCTGTATATGGGCCCTGTCAGGGTGAAGCTAGAGATAATTTTGTCACTTGGCTATATAATCTAAGTATTCCTGTTGATGAGAATTGGCTGCTTTTAGGGGACTTTAATTTCATCAGGTCCATTAACAGGACTTTGCCTGGAGGGGACCTAAATGATATGTTCATCTTTAACGAGATAATTGGGCATTTGGGCCTTCTAGAGTTGCCCATCAAGGGAGGAGCTTTCACTTGGTCCAATATGCAAGACAGCCCACTTCTTGAGCAATTAGACTGGTTTTTCACCTCAGTAGACTGGATCTCTGTCTATCCTATGACTGAAGTGCTCCCCCTTGCTAGGACTGCATCTGATCATGTCCCTTGTGTTGTCACAATCAAAACATCTATCCCTAAATCAAATCTTTTTAGGTTTGAGAACTATTGGTTGGAGTTGGAAGGATTTATGGATTGTGTTGCTAAGTCTTGGAAAATGCCTTCTAGGAAGGGACACATAACTGCTAGAATTGCTGACAAGTTTAAGTCTCTCAGAATGTGTCTTAAAAGATGGCAAATGAATGTTTCTAAGTTGAAGCTCCTGATTGGTAAATGTAAGCATGTTGTTTTTCTGCTGGATGACTTGGAGGAGTGGAGGCCTCTGTTTATTCAGGAGCTTAAATTTAGGAAAATTGTCAAAGTGCACCTGGAGAAATTGCTACATTTGCAATTCCTTTATTGGAAGAAAAGGGGCACTATTAGATACATTAAGGTGGGAGGGGAAAATACAAAGTTTTTCCATGCCATGGCCACTGAAAGGCACAGGAGGAATTCTATTGCAAGTCTCAAATTGCCTGATGGTACTGTGATCAATGATCATTCTCAAATGGAAGGAATCATCTGGAACTGTTTTAAAAATAGGATGGGCACTTCAAGAGGCATTGTCATGGGTTTTGACCTCTCTGCTCTCATCACTCCTGTAGAAGGCCTTGACATTCTCACCAAACCTTTTGAAAAAGATGAAATGGACAAAGTGGTTCAGCATATGCCTGTGGATAAAGCTCCGGGTCCTGATGGCTTTAATGGCCTGTTTTTCAAAAAATGTTGGCATCTAATTTCTCAGGACTTTTATGAGTTAGCTCAGGAATTCTATGAGGGTTCTGCTATTTTGGATAACATTAATGATTCTTACATTACTCTTGTACCCAAAAAGCTCACACCTGAAGAGGTTGGAGATTACAGGCCTATTTCTCTCACTAGTATGGGCCTGAAGTTTCTTTCTAAAATGGCAGCAAATAGGTTTCAAGAGGTGATCTTGCAGTGCATTCACAAGAACCAATATGGTTTTATTAAGAGCAGAACAATCCAGGATTGTATTGGCTGGACTTTTGAGTATTTGCATCAGTGCCATCAATCTAGGAGGCCAATTGTAATCCTTAAGTTAGATTTTGAAAAGGCGTTTGACTCTCTAGAACATGAAGCTCTTTTTCAAATTCTTAGGCACAAAGGTTTTAATGAGAAATGGATTCTCTGGATGAAGCAGCTACTGGGCACTGGTACTTCCTCAGTTCTTCTTAATGGTGTCCCTGGGAGGAAATTTGTTTGTAAAAAGGGAGTCGGGCAGGGTGATCCTGTCTCTCCACTTCTCTTTGTTATTGCTGCAGATCTTTTACAATCTGTCATCAATGACATGTTCAGAAGAGGAATTCTCCAACTGCCTATCCCTTGTCATGACCAGGATTACCCTGTGATCCAATATGCAGATGATACTTTAATCATCTTACCTGCTGACAGGATTCAGCTCCTGGCCTTGAAAGATATGCTCCAAGTGTTTGCTCAGTCCACTGGCCTTGATGTCAACTATCACAAATCTTTCCTCATCCCCATAAATGTTGATCCTACTGTGATGAATGATCTTGCTGTTGCTTTTGGATGCCAGATAGGAAAGATGCCTTTCACTTATCTTGGGCTGCCAGTGGGAACCACAAGGCCCAAAATGGTGGACTTTATGCCTCTGGTGGACTGTATGGAAAGAAGAATGACTGCTAGTTCCTCTTTTCTTAATCAAGGGGAGAGACTACAATTTCTGAACTCTGCTCTGTCTTCAATGCCCATCTTCTTTATGTGCAGTTTGGCTATTCCTCCTGGAATCCTCAAGCAGTTAGAGAGAATTCTGAGGCAATGTTTGTGGAGAAAGAACAGAGATGAACCTGCCCCCTCCCTTGATGATTGGGAGCTTATTTGCAGGCCAAAAAACAGGGGTGGTCTTGGTATTCTCAATCTGGGAGTACAAAATGTTGCCTTGCTCCTAAAGCATGCTAGTAACTTCCTCAATAAAAATGATATTCCTTGGGTATCTCTCATTTGGGACTCTTACTACCATGGAAGGGTGCCTCAAGGAACATCTACTTGTGGTTCCTTCTGGTGGAAGGATATTTGCAAGCTTATGCTAAGTTTTAGAGAGTGTTCTTGGGTTGAGGCTAATGATGGTGACACTGCTCTGTTCTGGTCAGATAACTGGAATATTGGTGATGAGGTTTCTCCTCTTCAATCAATATTTCCTAGGTTATTTTCTTATGCTAAGGACCCATGGATTACATTCAAGGAGTTCTTTAGTTCTCAGGATATTGTACGTCATTTTCATCTCCCCTTGTCTGCTCAGGCTTTTGGAGAGTTGGGCATGATTCAATCTATGATGGGTTCTCATAGCAGAGTTTCTGGCTCTAAGGATGTGTGGTACTGGCAGAACTCTTCCAAGCAGTATAGACCCAAGATGTTTTACTCTCACACATTTCAGTCTGAAACCTTTAACCCTCTGCTTTGTTGGATATGGAAATCATCCTGTACTCTCAAGATTAAGGTGTTTGCTTGGATGCTCATCATGGACAGGCTGATTACGAAGGATATGGTGGAAAGAAGGCATTGGCACATGGAGGCTGGTGTGCATTGTAGACTCTGCCCCCTGCAAGTTCGAGAGACCAGGGATCATCTTTTCTTCAACTGCAATTTCAGTGTTCGAGTCTGGAATTATTTGCAAATTGATTGGCCTGCAGGGAACTCTATGTCTGATGTGGTTATTCAGGCTAGAAATGATTTTGACAAGCCTTTTTTCTCAGAAGTGGTGTTCACTGCATGTTGTAACATCTGGATCATTCGAAATGCCAAGGTTTTCAGAAATGAGAGGGCCAGATTTAATAAATTGCGCGCTGCTTTTAGGCATGACATCTCTTTGTTGCAATATAGGATTAAATCTGCCTACAAGGATGACCTTCTCAAGTGGATCTCTTTCCTTCCCCCTTAAGGCTTAGTGTAGTAAGGCTTTTGTGCCCCCCACCTCTCTTTTTAGTTTTAGCTTCTTTTTCTAGGTTACACCTTGTAATCAACTTATTGTATCTTGTTACTTTTGTTTAATAAAGTTTTTGATATGCTGTGGGGTTTGCCCCACAGTTCCCAGTCAAAAAAAACTATGGACCCGAAGGTCTGTGGTAAATGATAATCCCCAAGTGCAGGGAATCATCGTAGCAATTTCCAAAGGTCGAACTGATAAGTATGGAGTGTCGAACCCACAAGGAGCTAAAGGTAAGATCAATATTCTCTCAAGCCCTATCTGCCACTGATACGACTCTACGTACAACGAACGTTTGCTTCCAACTAGCAACGAGAAATAAAACTATGTTGTGGGTATGAAGAGGATAACTTTGTATGGTATCGGAGAGCTAAAATATGAAAGTAGGTGATGTTATCATAAAGTTAGAATATATTAATAAATATTATAAATAGCGAGTGTGGAATAATGATGGATCAGTGTGCGGAGTTGTCCTAGGCAATTGTTAACAAGACCGATAGTCGTCATTGCAATTTCATATGAGGGAGAGGCATAAGCTAACATACTTTCTCTACTTGGATCATATGCACTTATGATTGGAACTCTAGCAAGCATCCGCAACTACTAAAGATCATTAAGGTAAAACCCAACCATAGCATTAAAGCATCAAGTCCTCTTTATTCCCATAAGCAACAACCCCCTTACTCGGGTTTGTGTTTCAGTCACTCACCAACCCACTATTAGCGAATCATGAACGTACTGCAACACCCTACAGCGGGAATCCCTCACGCTTGCACGACACGGAGGGCACCATAGGACCGCACCAAAATAAAACATACAACTCGTACCAATCTAGATCATCAATCAACCCAAAGACAAAGGATATCTACTCAAAACATCATAGGATGGCAACACATCATTGGATCATAATATGTGGCATAAAGCACCATGTTCAAGTAGGGATTACAGCGGGGTGCGGGAGAGTGGACCGTGTAAAAGAGATGAGGATGGTGATGATGGTGGTGATGTTGATGAAGACAATCACCGCGACAATGATTCCCCTCCTGATGGCACTCCGGTGCCACCAAGAGAGAGGAGGAGAGGTTCTCCCCCTTGTGCTTCCTCCTCCATGGCCTCGCCCCTAGATGGGGAGAGGTTCTCCCTCTGGTCCTTGGCCTTCATGGCGATGATGGCCTCTCCGGGATACTCCTCCATGGCCACCGGTGATGATGGCCCCCTCCGGCAGGGTGCCGGAGAGGGCCTAGATTGATTTCTCGTGGCTACAGAGGCTTGTGGCGGCGGAACTTCCGATCTAGGTTAATTTTCCGAGGTTTCTGTATTTATAGGAATTTTTGGCGTCGGTCTCACGTCAAGGAGGTGCCCGAGGCGTCCACGAGGTAGGCCACGCGCCTGGGGGGGGGGTGGGCGCGCCCCCCACCCTCGTGGATGCCCCGGGACTCTTCTGGCCCAACTCTTTTACTCCAGGGTCTTCTTTTTGTTCATAAAAAATCGTCAAAAATTGGCACGTCTATTGGACTTCGTTTGATATTCCTTTTATGTAAAACCCAAAAACTAGGAAAAAACAGAAACTAGCACTGGGCACTAGGTTAATAGGTTAGTCCCAAAAATCATATAAAATAGCATATAACTGCATATAAAACATCCAAGGTTGATAATATAATAGCATGAATACTTCATAAATTATAGATACGTTGGAGAGGTATCAGTAAACTACTCACACATCATCGGAGAGGCTATGGTGTTGAGGTAGAAGCCCTCTGTGATCGATTCCCCCTCCGGCGGAGCGCCGGAAAAGGCCCCAAGATGGGATCTCACGGGTACAGAAGGTTGCGGTGGTGGAAATAGGGTTTCGTGGTGCTCTCGGATGTTTTCGGGGTATATGAGTATATATAGGCGAAAGAAGTAGGTCGGTGGAGCCATGAGGGGCCCACGAGGGTGGGGGGTGCGCCTACCCCTTGGGCGCCTCCCTGCCTTGTGGTCGCCTCGTTGCTTCCTTGACGTCCACTCCAAGTCTCCTGGATCATGTTTGTTCCAAAAATAACTCTCCCGAAGGTTTCATTCCGCTTGGATTCCGTTTGATATTCCTTTTCTGCGAAACACTGAAATAGGCAAAAAACAGCAATTTGCACTGGGCCTTTGGTTAGTAGGTTAGTCCCAAAAATAATATATAAGTGTATAATAAAGCCCATTAAACATCCAAAACAGATAATATAATAGCATGGAACAATAAAAATTTATAGATACGTTGGAGACGTATCACGTGCGTGGGGCCGACCCGCGAGCCAGAGCTCAGTCTTTTAGATTTATCAGCGCTACAGGGACAGACCCGATCACAGGCGCCGTGCCAGTAGCCCCCTCTCATGGGACCTTCAAGGGGAGAGCTGGCGATGCACGAAGCCCGCAGAGGTGATTCCAGAGGCGATACATCGTCAACCGCAAGTTTAACAACCAGAACAGCTCATGAAAGCATAAATGGTCCAAAGTACATGAATCGAAACGACATAACTGCGGGGACGGACCCTGATAGCTTGAGGATAATGCAGCCCGAGGGGCGTCCTCAATGTGAACAAACCAAATAGTCACCTGGCACCAGCGTCGTAGAAGCGTCGAGGTAGCTGAAGAAACGTGCCATGAAAGCTGCACCTCACGAGCTAGACGGCTCTGGAGGCCTGGGGAGCTCGCGAGGCCCAGTGGGCTCGCAAGGGTCTGGGACCTTCTGAGACATGACCGCCATGTGCCTGGCCTCGTGAGATGCCATAGCATGCTACGCGAGGAGCTGGTACGAGGCACCCACGTTCAGCAGGCCAAACGGCATGCAGACGTAGTTGCAGGGGTAGCCCCCGCTCTGGCCGACGCGTGACGGCCAGAAGAGGTCCTGCGAAGCGGCCCTGCAGAGGCCCGGGATGTTGACGCAGACATGCAGCTCGCCACCCACGTCAGGGGCGGCAGCTGCACTGGTAGAACGTGCGGGGCGGCGCTCGCCACGCATGGCCCGCGACTCCTGAAGCTCCTCGATCGCCTTGGTGATGAATTCTTGGTCACCTAGCGCATCGCGCGCCTCGCGTGCCTTGCTCCTTGCTTGTGGGGCGCGCATAGACGCACGCCTCCAAGTGGTGCCCGTGCACCTCCCTCGTCGCACTGGTCAGGTAAGAGGTTCTCCAGATGGAAGCCCCCAAGCCCGTCCTGAGGGAAGTGTCGGGCACGCCTTCCTATGCAGGAGGAAGGGGCGCCTCAGCAGCGAGTGTGGAGCCTGAGGCACCGCCAGCAGGTGCTCTGGCATCCTGACGATTCTTGGGGAGGAGCTGCTTCTTATTCCCGGGGGTGGCCTCGGGAGGCAGGATGCCGCCCTTGTCGTAAAAGTTCTCGGCCGCGGCGGCTTGGTAGGCGCGCTAGAGAGAGCAGACTGCATCCTTCTCATCACCGTAATACTTATGCTATCTTGAGAGAGGCCACTAGTGAAACCTATGGCCCCCGCGTCTATTTCCATCATATTTATCTCCCGTCAACTAGCTATTTCTGTCGCCGTTTATTTCGCAATCTTTACTTTCAATCTTTATCATAAAAATACCAAAAATATTATCTTATCATCTCTATCAGATCTCACTGTTGCAAGTGGCTGTGAAGGGATTGACAACCCCTTTATCGCGTTGGTTGCAAGGTTCTTATTTGTTTGTGTAGGTACAAGGGACTTGCGTGTGGCCTCCTACTGGATTGATACCTTGGTTCTCAAAAACTGAGGGAATTACTTACGCTACTTTGCTGCATCACCCTTTCCTCTTCAAGGGAAAACCAACGCATGCTCAAGAGGTAGCAAGAAGGATTTCTGGCACCGTTGCCGGGGAGGCTTACACCAAGTCAAGTCAAGATTTGATCTGCCGCCAACGCGCGATTTCTGGCGCCGTTGCAGGGGAGTCTACGCACAAGTCAAGACATACCAAGTACCCATCACAAACTCTTATCCCTCGCATTACATTATTTGCCATTTTCCTCTCGTTTTCCTCTCCCCCACTTCACCCTTGCCGTTTTATTCGCTCTCTCTTTCTGTTCGCCTCTTTCCCGTTGTTTTTCTTGTGCCATGGCCGAATCAAAATGGGCTAAGGGCTCTCTCCACGGTTTTAATACTTTGGATAGTCCCTCTGTCCTCTCTAAGCTCATAAATAACGATGCTATGGAAAGACCTACCGGGGTTATCAATGAGGGTTTGAATAATTTCGATGAAGATGATCCCGGAATTTTTCATTATTTACTTGATGAGTCTTTGAAAGATGCTTGGGATAGGCTTTTAAGGATCCGAGCTAGCTATGTGCCCCAATATCAAATTGAGATATACCTAAAAAGCTTTTATGTTGGGTTGCCCGCTTTGTTCAAGCAAATTTTAGATTCTATTTTTGAAGAGAGTTTTATTGAAGGGGATCCCATAGATACCTATGAAAAGATGAAAACTATATTTGGGCACCCTATGAGTGAGAAAGTTGAATACACCTCTCATTTGTGATTTTACCAAAACGAAATTATCAAAGAGATGAAAGGTAGCTTAGATGCAAATTTCTGTAGCGTGCTTAATCTTTCTTCCACCATTAATGGCCACGTGCTTTCTCAAAATAGAAAGATAAATGCTATAGATAATAAATTTTCTCTTTTCTTTCCCAACACCAAAGATGGCAATACCTAGATTTATCCTTGCCTTTATGCCTCGCTAGGGCCGTTAAACGATAGCGCTTGTTGGGAGGCAACCCAATTTTATTTTTATTTCTTGATTTTTGGTTCTGTTTAGGAATAAATAATCCATCTAGAATCTGTTTAGATGTGGTTTTATGTTTTAATTATTGTTTGTGCCAAGTAGAACCTTTGGGAAGACTTGGGTGAAGTCTTTTTGATCTTGCTGTAAAAAACAGAAACTTTAGCGCTCACGAGATTAGCTACAACTTTTTACTGGAGAGTTCTATTTAGATGATTCTTTTTGCAGATGATTAACAGATAAATTCCTCACGTCCAGAAATTTATTTTATATTTTTTGGAGTTCCAGAAGTATGCGTCTGATACAGATTAGTACAGACTGTTATTTTTTTGACAGATTCTGTTTTTCGTGTGTTGTTTGCTTATTTTGATGAATCTATGGCTAGTATCGGAGGTTGTAAACCATAGAGAAGTTGGAATAAAGTAGGTTTAACACCAATATAAATAAATAATGAGTTCATTACAGTACCTTGAAGTGGTGTTTTGTTTTCTTTCGCTAACGGAGCTCATAAGATTTTCTGTTAAGTTTTGTGTTGTGAAGTTTTCAAGTTTTGGGTAAAGATTTGATGGATTATGGAACAAGGAGTGGCAAGAGCCTAAGCTTGGGGATGCCCAAGGCACCCCAAGGTAAAATCCAAGGACAACCAAAAAGCCTAAGCTTGGGGATGCCCCGGAAGGCATTCCCTCTTTTGTCTTCGTTCATCGGTAACTTTACTTGGAGCTATATTTTTATTCACCACATGATATGTGTTTTGCTTGGAGCGTCTTGTATGATTTGATTCTTTACTTTTTAGTTCACCACAATCATCCTTGCTGTACACACCTTTTGGGAGAGACACACATTAATCGAAATTTATTAGAATACTCTATGTGCTTCACTTATATCTTTTGAGCTAAACAATTTTTGCTCTAGTGCTTCACTTATATCTTTTAGAGCATGGTGGTGGTTTTATTTTATATAAACTATTGATCTCTCATGCTTCACTTATATCATTATGAGAGTCCTTTAGAGCAGCATGGTAATTTCCTTTGGGTATAAAATTAGTCCTAATATGATAGGCATCCAAGATGGATATAATAAAAACTTCCATATAAGTGCATTGAATACTAAGAGAAGTTTGATACTTGTTAAATTGTGATCCAAATTCTACCGTATTGGACCAGACGTAGTACATACAGTGTGGGCCTTTGCGTTGGTACTGACGCGCACGAGTACAACTTGTTTACTTGTCCTACAAGGACTCCTATGTGTTGCCCCTCATATATACTCCATGTAGTCGCACCTAAGACGGTCTGTCGTCTCATGCTTGTAATACTCCTCCTCATAGTGATTGCGCCTTCGTGTGTTCGTGATTTTCTCCCGCAAGGGTTTCCACGTAAAAATCCATGTCTCTCGTGTCTTGTTTTATCTCGTTTATCTAACAAGTGGTATACAGAGCCAAGTTACAGATACGAGATTGAGATCGGGAGAATTAGGGTTGCACGTCCGTGTCGCCGGCGCGTGACCACGCGATACGAAGCCGGATCGATTTTTCAGCCAAGACCGATAGGATTTCCCAGGGGAGCAGTCGTCCGTGGCCAACACAAAGCTTCCGCCGCTCCTTCGCGTCAAATCGCCAAGTCGCCAGACCGAGTTTTTCCGCTGCAGCCATTCTTGACCAAGTCGTCGAGAGTTCTGCCGAGTTGTTGCCACTGCTATTGCACTAGGGGTGCTATCCATGCTGCCCTGCTACTACTCTACGTCAAATCAGAAGGCTTCAAGTCCCGAGGGAATCAACCACATCGCTGCTTCTACTTTTGCCTGGCGTGAAGACTAGTACAGTATTGCACAAATTTGTTCGACTCATGGCATCCATGAAGTACGATCTTCCGCTGCTGGACTGTGACACAAGGTTTACCCTATGGCAAGTCAAGATGCGGGCGTTGTTGGCACAGTCCGACTATGTTGAAGCATTGGATCATTTTGGGAAGAACCGGATTCAGGACTGGACTGATATGGAGAAAAGAATTGATTGTAAGGCTTTGTCACAAATTCAACTCCATTTGCATAATAATATTTTGCAGGAAGTTTTGAGCGAGAAAACTGCCGCCGCTCTATGGTTAAAGCTGGAAGGGATTTGCATGACTAAAGATCTCACCAGCAAGATGCATCTGAAGCAAAAATTATTCCTGCACAGGTTACCCGAGGGAGGTAATGTTTTGAATCATATTTCCAAATTTAAAGAGATCATATCTGATCTAGCTGCAATGGAGGTTAAGTATGAAGAGGAAGATACTGCTTTAATGCTACTTTGTTCACTGCCAAGTTCCTATACCAATTTTAGAGACACCATATTATATAGTCATGATACTCTCACCCTTAATGAAGTTTATGAAGCTTTGAACTCCAAGGAGAAGATGAAATTAATGGTGCCTCATGATTGTTCGAGTTCATCCGAAGCCGAGGGATTATCTGTTCGTGGCAGGACAAAGGAGAAGAACTCACTTAATGGAAACAGAGGCAAAAGTAAGAACGGCTACAGGGGCCGGTCGCAATCCAGAGACAAGAAATATTGCAGATATTGCAAGAGAGACGGGCATGACATCTCAGAGTGTTTCAAGTTGCAGAAAGGAAAAGAGAAAAGGTAACAAACAAGGTGAAATTTCTGCTAACGTTGCTCGTGATGATAGTTCCGATGATGCTCTTGTCGTTATTGCTGGATGTGCTGAGACCAATGATGAGTGGGTACTTGACACTGCATGCACTTTTCATATGTGTCCACATGGAGATTGGTTTAATACTTTTGATTCCACTACTTCTAGTGGTTCTGTTTTGGGTTTTGATAATTCACCATGCAAGATTGAAGGCATAGGTTCCGTTCGAATCAAGATGTTTGATGGCATAGAACTTTGACAGATGTTCGGTATATTCCGAAGATGAAGAGAAACCTTATCTCTGTTAGTGCCCTTGATGCAAAGGGGTACAAGTATTCAGGTGGAGATAGTGTTTTGAAGGTCACCAAAGGTTCCCTTATTGTGATGAAAGGTGACTTAAGTTCGACAAATGGTCTTTATTACCTTCGAGGTTCTACCGTTTCAGGTAACGCTACTCCAGTTATTTAAAAGAATTCTGATTGTGATGTTGCTAACCCTTGGCATATGCCTCTTGGACATATGAGTGAACTTGGTTTAGCAGAGTTAAATAAGAGAGGTCTTCTTGATGGATATGAACCTGGTAAATTGAAATTTTGCGAGCATTGTATCTTCGGCAAGCACAAGAGGGTGAAGTTCAACACTTTGGTTCATACAACTAAAGGTATTCTTGATTATGTTCATTCTGATTTATGGGGACCATCTCGCAGAAAGTCACTAGATGGTGCTAGTTACATGCTGACTATTATTGATTTATTCGAGAAAAGTTTGGCCTTATTTCTTGAAGCATAAATATGAAGCATTCTCAGCATTTAAGGAGTGGAAGATTATGATTGAAAGACAAATTGAAAAGAAGGTAAAAATACTTTTTGCACTGATAATGGTATGGAATTCTGTTCTAAGCAATTTAAGAATTATTGCAAGTTTGAAGGCATTGTCAGACATTACACCGTTCCTTATACTCCTCAACAAAACGGTATTGCTGAGCGTATGAACATGACCATTATTTCCAGGGCCCGTTGCATGTTGTCCAATGCATGTTTGCATTGGCGTTTTTTGGGTTGAGGCCGCTTCCACTGCTTGTTATCTCATTAACCGTTCACCATCTATTGCTCTTAATAAGAAAACTCCAATTGAGGTATGGTCTGGTTCACCTGCTAATTATTCACAGTTGAGAGTTTTTGGTTGCACTGCTTATGCTCATGTTGATAATGGAAAGTTGGAGCCTAGGGCTGTTAAGTGCATCTTTCTTGGTTATAAGTCTGGTGTTAAAGGTTTTAAATTGTGGAATCCTGAAACCCAGAAGGTTGTTTTTAGCAGAAATGTTATCTTTAATGAATCTGCTATGTTACATGATGTTTCATCTACTAATGTTCCTATTGAGAGTGAACAACAGCCTATTGTTCAGGAGCCTATTATTCAGGTGGAGCATGTTATTGATTCAGGTGATACATCTGGTAATGAAATTGTTGATGCACATGATGAACCCGTGGTTAATGATGATCTGGTCACTCCCCCTCCAAATCAGCCTATTGTCCCGCCCAGTTGGAATCTTGCACGTGACCGAGTTAGGTGGGGTATTAATAAACATGACAGGTTAATTGAAGAGTGCAATATTGTTTCTTTTGCTTTATCTGTTGCAGAGGAAATTGAAGGTAATGCTGAGCCTTCTTCATATCCTGGGCTATTATTTCTAGTGATAGTAATAAGTGGATGACCACTATGCATGATGAGATGGAATCACTTGAAAAGAATGGCACTTGGGATCTAGTAAGATTACCTAGAGAGAAGAAACCTATTCGTTGCAAGTGGGTTTTCAAAAGGAAAGAAGGTGTTTCTCCTAATGATAAGACAAGATATAAAGCAAGGTTAGTTGCTAAAGGTTATAGCCAGATTCTAGGTATTGACTATAACAAAGTCTTTTCTCCTCTTGTGAAGCATAGCTCTATTCGCACTTTACTTAATATTGTTGCCATGCATGATCTTGAGCTTGAACAATTGGATGTTAAAACTGCATTTTTACATGGAGAATTAGAAGAGGATATTTATATGGAACAACCTGAAGGTTTTGTTATTCCCGGAAAAGAAAAGCTTGTCTGTAAGTTAAAGAAATCTCTTTATGGATTGAAGCAATCCCCTAGACAGTGGTACAAGTGATTTGACACCTTTATGCCCTCTCAAGGTTTCAAAAGGTCTAATTATGATAGTTGTGTTTATTTGAAAACTGTCAAATGTTCAACTATTTATTTGCTCCTTTATGTTGATGATATGCTAATTGCTACAAAGAGTATGTCAGAGATTAATGAACTAAAGAAGCAATTGAGTAATGAATTTGAGATGAAGGATTTGGGTGCATCAAAGAAAATACTTGGCATGGAAATATCCAGAGATAGACCATCTGGAAAAGTGTATCTAAGTCAGAAGGGATATATTGATAAAGTTCTTCGTCATTTTAATATGCATAATGCCAAGTCAGTAAGTACTCCGTTAGTTGCGCACCTCAAATTATCATCATCTTTATGTCCTAAGTGAGATGCAGATATTGAGTACATGTTTAGAGTTCCCTATTCGAGTGCAGTTGGTTCACTTATGTATGCCATGGTTTGTTCTCGTCTGGATTTATCATATGCATTGAGTGTTGTCAGTAGATACATGGCTAATCCTGGAAAAGAGCATTGGAGAGCGGTTCAGTGGATTTTCAGATACCTGCGAGGTACTTCTAATGCCTATTTATAGTTTGGGAAAACTATAGATGGACTTGTTGGTTTTGTTGATTCTGATTTTGCTGGTGATTTGGATAAGAGAAGGTCACTCACAGGTTATGTTTTCACCATTGGTGGTTGTGCTGTGAGTTGGAGAGCAACTTTGCAGTCTATTATGGCTTGTTCCACTACTGATGCCGAGTATATGGCTATTTCTGAAGCATGCAAAGAAGCTATCTGGTTGAGAGGTTTATACACTGAGCTTTGTGGAGATTCATCTTGCCCTACCATATTTTCTGACAGTCAAAGTGCCATATATCTTACAAAGAATCCAATGTATCATGAGAGAACAAAGCACATTGATGTCAGATTTTATTATATACGAGATGTTGTTGCTGAAGGAAATTTGAAGGTATGCAAGATATGTACTCATGATAATCCTGCTGATATGATGACAAAGCCAGTTCCTACCAATAAGTTTGAGCTTTGCTCAGGCTTAGTTGGTATTTCTCACTAGTCCTATGGACTTTGACGCACAAGGTGTTTATGTCGTTTTGGATGGAGTTATTCACTTTCTTCGACTACTGGAGGGAATTTAGCTCAAGGTGGAGATTGTTAAATTGTGATACAAATTCTACCGTATTGGACTAGACGTAGTACATATGGTGTGGGCCTTTGTGTTGGTACCGACGCGCACGAGTACAACTCGTTTACTTGTCCTACAAGGACTCCTATGTGTTGCCCCTCATATATACTCCATGTAGTCGCACCTAAGACGGTCTGTCATCTCGTGCTTGTAATACTCCTCCTCATAGTGATTGCGCCTTCGTGCGTCCGTGGTTTTCTTCAGCAAGGGTTTCCACGTAAAAATCCATGTCTCTCGTGTCTCGTTTTATCTCGTTTATCTAACAATACTTGATAATTGTTTTGAGATATGAAGATGGTGATATTAGAGTCATGCTAGTTGAGTAGTTGTGAATTTGAGAAATACTTGTTCTAAAGTTTGTGATTCCTGTAGCATGCACGTATGGTGAACCGTTATGTGATGAAGTCGGAGCATGATTTATTTATTGATTGTCTTCCTTATGAGTGGCGGTCATGGATGAGCGATGGTCTTTTCCTACCAATCTATCCCCCTAGGAGCATGTGCGAAGTACTTAGTTTTGATAACTAATAGTTTTTTGCAATAAGTATGTGAGTTCTTTATGACTAATGTTGAGTCCATGGATTATACCCACTCTCACCCTTCCACCATTGCTAGCCTCTCTAATACCACGCACCTTTTGCCGGTATCATGCACCCACCATATACCTTCCTCAAAACAGCCACCATACCTACCTATTATGGCATTTCCATAGCCATTCCGAGATATATTGCCATGCAACTTACCATCGTTCTGTTTATTATGACACGCTTCATCATGGTCATATTACTTTGCATGATCATTTAGTTGACATTGTATTTGTGGCAAAGCCACCTTTATAATTCTTTCATACATGTCACTCTTGATTCATTGCATATCCCGGTACACCGTCGGCGGCATTCACATAGAGTCATATTTTGTTCTAAGTATCGAGTTGTAATTCTTGAGTTGTAAGTAAATAAAAGTGTGATGATCATCATTATTAGAGCATTGTCCCAAGTGAGGAAAGGATGATGGAGACTATGATTCCCCCATAAGTCGAGATGAGACTCCGGACAAAAAAAGAAAAAAAAGAAGGCCCAAAATAATGAGAGAAAAAGAGAGAAGGGACAATGTTACTATCCTTTTTCCACACTTGTGCTTCAAAGTAGCACCATGATCTTCATGATAGAGAGTCTCTTATTTTGTCACTTTCATATACTAAGTGGGAACTTTACATTATAGAACTTGGCTTGTATATTCCAATGATGGGCTTCCTCAAAATACCCTAGGTCTTCGTCAGCAAGCAAGTTGGATGCACACCCACTTAGTTTCTTTTGTTGAGCTTTCATACACTTATAGCTCTAGTGCATCCGTTGCATGGCAATCCCTACTCACTCACATTGATATCTATTGATGGGCATCTCCATAGCCCATTGATACGCCTAGTTGATGTGAGACTATCTTCTCCTTTTTGTCTTCTCCACAACCACCATTCTATTCCACCCATAGTGCTATGTCCATGGCTCACGCTCATGTATTGCGTGAAAATTGTAAAAGTTTGAGAACATCAAAAGTATGAAACAATTGCTTGGCTGTCATTGGGGTTGTGCATGATTTAAATACTTTGTGTGGTGAAGATAGAGCATAGCCAGACTATATGATTTTGCAGGATAACTTTCTTTGGCCATGTTATTTTGAGAAGACATCATTGCTTTATTAGTATGCTTGAAGTATTATTATTTTTATGTCAATAATAAACTTTTATCTGGAATCTTTCGGATCTGAACATTCACGCCAAAATAAAGAAAATTACATTGAAGAATATGCTAAGTAGCATTCCACATCAAAAATTCTGTTTTTATCATTTACCTACTCGAGGACGAGCAGGAATTAAGCTTGGGGATGCTTGATACCTCTCCAACGTATCTATAATTTTTTATTGCTCCATGCTATTATATATCCTGTTTTGGATGTTTAATGGGCTTATTTATACACTTTTATATTATTTTTGGGACTAACCTACTAAACCAAGGCCCAGTGCAAATTGCTGTTTTTTTGCCTATTTCAGTGTTTCGCAGAAAAGGAATATCAAACGGAGTCCAAATGGAATGAAACCTTCGGGAGAGTTATTTTTGGCAAAACATGATCCAGAGGACTTGGAGTGGACGTCAAGAAATGAACAAGGAGGCCACGAGGCAGGGAGGCACGCCTGCCCCCCTGGGCGCGCCCCCACCCTCGTGGGCCCCTCGTGGCTCCACCAACCTACTTCTTCCTCCAATATATACCTACGTACCCCGAAACCATCCAGGAGCACCACGAAACCCTATTTCCACCGCCGCAACCTTCTATACCCATGAGATCCCATCTTGGGGCCTTTTCCGACGCTCCGCCGGAGGGGGCATCGATCACGGAGGGCTTCTACATCAACACCATAGCCTCTCCGATGATGTGTGAGTAGTTTACCACAGACCTTCGGGTCCATAGATATTAGCTAGATGGCTTCTTCTCTCTCTTTGGATCTCAATACAAAGTTCTCCTCGATCTTCTTGGAGATCTATTTGATGTAACTCTTTTTGCGGTATGTTTGTCGAGATCCGATGAATTGTGGGTTTATGATCAGGATTATCTATGAACAATATTTGAATCTTCTCTGAATTCTTTTATGTATGATTGGTTATGTTTGCAAGTCTCTTCGAATTATCAGTTTGGTTTGGCCTACTAGATTGATCTTTTTTGCAATGGGAGAAGTGCTTAGCTTTGGTTCAATCTTGCGTTGCTCGATCCCAGTGACAGAAAGGGAAACGACACGTATTGTATTGTTGCCATCGAGGATAAAAAGATGGGGTTTATATCATATTGCTTGAGTTTATCCCTCTACATCATGTCATCTTACCTAATGCGTTACTCTGTTCTTATGAACTTAATACTTTAGATGCATGCTGGATAGCGGTTGATGTGTGGAGTAATAGTAGTAGATGCAGGCAGGAGTCGGTCTAGTTGTCAGGGACGTGATGCCTATATACATGATCATGCCTAGATATTCTCATAACTATGCTCAATTCTATCAATTGCTCGACAGTAATTTGTTCACCCACCGTAATACTTATGCTATCTTGAGAGAAGCCACTAGTGAAACCTATGGCCCCCGGGTCTATTTTTCATCATATTAATCTCCCGTCAACTAGCTATTTCTGTCGCCGTTTATTTTGCAATCTTTACTTTCAATCTTTATCGTCAAAATACCAAAAATATTATCTTATCATCTCTATCAGATCTCACTTTTGCAAGTGGCCGTGGAGGGATTGACAACCCCTTTATCGCGTTGGTTGCAAGGTTCTTTTTTGTTTGTGTAGGTACGAGGACTTGCGTGTGGCCTCCTACTGGATTGATACCTTGGTTCTCAAAAACTGAGGGAAATACTTACGCTACTTTGCTGCATCACCCTTTCCTCTTCAAGGGAAAACCAACGCATGCTCAAGAGGTAGCAGAAAGGAAGGGGAGAGGGAGAAGAAAGGGGAGGAAGGAGGGGAAAAGTGGTAGGTGGCTGGCGACCATAGTAGTAGTGCGGGGCGCCAAAGCACGCTACTGCTATGAGTGCCAGCCAAAATATCTACTGGTAAGTAAAACTAGCTATAGCGCTTTTACAGCAACCACGCTACTGGTATAAGTTTACCCATAGAAGAAATAGCAGTAGCGCGTCTAGGTGCACAGGCGCTACAACTATTTTCTTAACAGTAACGCTGGTTAGACTACAAACGCTGCTAATAGTTTTTGGTCGGGTGGTGTGCTGTGGCAAACTTACCAGTAGCGTGGCCTCCAGAATCCCACGTTGCTGCTATGTTGTACCAGTAGCGCACTTTATAACAGACGCTACTGGTAATTATCAGTAGCGTAGGGTCCAGAACACACGCTACTGGTAAACTTCTATGTATAGGCCTTTTCCTAGTAGTGCACCCCTTACTTGGAATTCTATGCACTTATGATCGGAACTATTAGCAAGCATCCGCAACTACTAACGTTCATTAAGGTAAAACCCAACCATAGCATTAAGATATATATGGGTCCCCCTTCAATCCCGTATGGATTAATTTATATGATGGCCTCAAGCTGCTATCACCCTTGCCCTCCAATACATAGTCCTATCAACATACAACTAACCCTATGGTGTGATCCACACGTGTGCTCATATGATGGGCACCAAAGGACGACAACATAACCACAAGCAAATTAAACCAATCATAGCAATTCACCAATCGCCGATAGGACAACAAAAATCTACTCAAACATCATAGGATGGCAACACATCATTGGATAATAATATGAAGCATAAAGCACCATGTTCAAGTAGAGGGTATAGCTGGTTGCAGGAGAGTGGACCGCTGTAGATAGATTGGGGGAAGGTGATGGAGGTGTTGGTGAAGATGAGGGAGTTGTTGGAGTAGATCGCCGTCACACGATGATTGCCCCGACGGCGTTCCGGCGCCACCGGGAGAGAGGGGGAGAGAGCCCCCTCCTTCTTCTTCTTCCTTGCCCCCCCCCAGATGGGAGGAGGGTTTCCCCTCTGGTCCTTGGCCTCCATGGCGGCGGAGGGGCGGGAGTCCCTCCGATATTGGATCTCTCCCTTAGTTTCCTTCTATTTTTGTGTTCCCAGATGCTGCCTTTCACCCTTTCTTAAATTCCTGGAGATCCATAACTCCGATTGGGCTGAAATTTTAACACGATTTTTATCTGGATATTAGCTTTCTTGCGGCTGAAGAAGGGCACCAACTGCCATAGGGGTGGCCACAAGCCTCCCAGGCGCGCCCAGGGTAGGGGGCGCGCCCTAGGGCTTGTGGGCCCCTCGGGCTTCGTCTCGCGTTGATTCTTTTTCCCAAAAAATCACATATATTCCAAAAACAATCTCTTGAAGTTTTTATCACATTTGGACTCCCTTTGATATGGATTTTCTGCAAAACAAAAAACATGCAACAAACAGGAACTAGCACTGGTCACTGGATCAATATGTTAGTCCCAAAAAATGATATAAAATGTTGCCAAAAGTATATGAAATTTGTAAAACATTGGCAGGAAACAATCAAAAATTATAGATATGATGAAGACGTATCACCCAGGTTCGGGCCACCTTGCGGTGTAAAAACCTACTCCCTCTTTATGGTGGATTGGCCTCACGAGGAGTCTGAAGATGAAAAGCCTCACGAGGGCTCAGGAAGTGAGGGTGGAATGGATTCGATCCCCTTCTACGGTGGAGGCTAACCTATATTTATAGTGGCCTTGGTCCTCTTCCCTCGAAACTTAGGCGGGAAGGGATCCCACAATGGCCAATTTGAAAGGGGACAAGTAGTACATGGTATCCCGACGAAAGGTGGTCTTTGCCTGCAAAGCTTCTGGCCATGACGCGGCAATGGACTTGGCGATGACTTCCGTCCTACCCAGCTCATGGTCTTCGTCACACCGGAATGGAAACTTTTGGGGGATTCCTTGGGAACCCGCATTCGTCCTTGTCTCCTTAGCACCAAAGGGGAAACTGCCTCCTCTGCGCCCGCTGGCTCCCGCCTGGCCTCGGTTGTCATGGCTCATGTCATCACAGCCTCGTGAGGCTGGGTGCGTGCATAGGAATCTCCGCTCCTCGGGAGGCAGGCTCGGAGAGCTGTTCCTCAGGAGGTCTTGGCGTCGTTCTCCTCACGAGGCTGGGGGGCCCTCACAAGGGTCTGGACTTGGAGGGTCCTGTAACTGGGCCATACCAAGTTGTGCAAGGAGGCACGCCATGGGCCGCATGCAGGCAAATCTGGGAACCCCAAAACCCAGAACGCTGACAGAACCGAGTTGTACTTGTGCAAGGGCCAGGGCCAATCGGTGGGACCGAAAATCTCAATTCGGTCGATCCAAGATGAGTTCGGCGGAAACATAACCCTAAAATTTTCCTTCGAATCTATTCTGACGAATTTGTCTGCTGGATAGATGAATATCAAATGTGGCAAGATACTAGGCAAATTCCTTGTGCATTGAATCGGAGAAAGAAAGAACGAGGAGATTGTATCTCACCCTAACTCGGTGAAGATCCTCTACGACGGCAACGATGGAGTAGATTCTTCTTGAGCTTGTATTTTTTCCCTTGAAGAGGAAATGGTGATGCATCAAAGTAGAGATAAGTATTTCCCTCAGTTAAGAACCAAGGTATCAATCCAGTAGGAGGCACAAGCAAGTCTCCAATCTATGCACCTGCACAAACTAAGAAACACTTGCACACAATGCGAAAAAGGGGTTGTCAATCCCTTCACGGTCACGAACAAGAGTGATATATTATAGAGATAGGTATAAAAGGTAAATAAAAGAGCAAACTAAAGTAAATATAAATAAATTTCAGCAAGATATTTTTGGGTTTTTTGGTTTATAGATCTGAAAATATATGATGGAAAATAGGTCCGGGGGCCATAGGTTTCACTAGAGGCTTCTCTCTTGAAAGAAAACATATGATGGGTGAACAAATTACTGTCAAGCAATTGATAGAAAAGCGCAAAGTTATGATGATATCTAAGGCAATGATCATGAATATAGGCATCACGTACGTGTCAAGTAGACCAAAACGATTATGCATCTACTACTATTACTCCACACATCGACCGCTATCTAACATGCATCTAGAGCATTAAGTTCATAAGAATGGAGTAACGCCTTAAGTAAGATGACATGATGTAGAGGGATAAGCTCAAGCAAATGATAAAACCCCTATCTTAATATTCTTGATGGCAACAATACAATACGTGCCTCGCTACCCCTACTTTGTCACTGGGTGAGGACACCACAAGATTGAACCCAAAACGAAGCACCTCTCCCATTGCAAGAAAAACCAATCTAGTTGGCCAAACCAAACCGATAATTCGAGGAGAATACAAAGATATTAAATCATGCATAAAAGAGTTCAGAGAAGACTCAAATAATATTCATAGATAATCTGATCATAAATCCACAATTCCTTGGATCGCGACAAACACGCCGCAAAAGAATATTACATCGGATAGAACTCCAAGAACATCGAGGAGAACATTGTATTGAAGATCAAAGAGAGAGAAGAAGCCATCTAGATACTAGATATGGACCTGTAGGTCTATGGTAAACTACTCACGCTTCATCGAAAGGGCAGCAAGGTTTGTGTAGATGCCTGTCGGTGTCAAAACCGGCGGATCTCGGGTAGGGGGTCCCGAACTGTGCGTCTAGGGTTGGTGGTAACAGGAGACGGGGGACACAATGTTACCCAGGTTTGGGCCCTCTCTATGGAGGTAATACCCTACTTCCTGCTTGATTGATCTTGATGAATATGAGTATTACAGGAGTTGATCTACCACGAGATCGTAATGGCTAAAACCCTAGAAGTCTAGCCTGTCTGACTATGATTGTATATATGTTGCCTCTACGGACTAAGCCCTCCGGTTTATATCGACACCGGAGGGATCTAGGGTTACACAAAGTCGGCTGCAGAGAAAGGAATGTTCATATTTTTTTGAGGGTTAGGAATCTTCATATTCGGTCGCCAAGCTTGCCTTCCACGCCAAGGAGAGTCCCATCCGAACAAGGGTAGAGTCTTTGGTCATTATATCGTCTCAGCCCATCAGTCCGGCCCATGGCTAACAGGCCGGACGCCCGAGGACCCCTTAGTCCAGGACTCCCTCAGTAGCCCCCGAACCAGGCTTCAATGACGAGGTGGCTGGCGCGCAGATTGTCTTCGGCATTGCTAGGCGGGTTCCTCCTTTGAAGACTTCAAAGTGATGTATTCGGCCTTCCATTTAATGTCGTACCCATCGGCTTCTGTGTATCAACAACTTCAGCTTCCACGTGTCAAGCGAGTGCGAGCGGTCAGGGTACTTTTGCACATTACACCCCGGCCATGTAAGAAAGAGTGTCTATTTAAAGAGATTGGATCTTAGATCCATTCGGCACCACACGGAAAAATCCTCAGAGATTGCTAGGGAAGACCACTCCGACATGGCTAGCGCTCCCAACTCCTCCCGACCCTGCGTCCCAGAAAAAGGCGATTCGGAGAAATGTTCCGTATCCCTTGGTCAGCTAGAGAAGCTGCAAACACAGGGATTTCTTCCCCCCGCGGATCTGGTCCCTGCTCGGGCAGGGTTGACCTCCTTCAACGACGGGGTCCAGGCGGAGGATTTCCCCATTCCATCTGGGGGGAACGAGTGTGCTTCATCCCCGATTTGCTAAGAGGTATTGGATTTCCAATTCATCCGTTCCTCCGAGGGCTTCTGGAGTATTATGGCCTCCAACTGCACAATTTCACTCCCGCCTCCATCCTGCATATCGCGGGCTACGTCGCTCTTTGCGAGCTATTCGTGGGTTGCGAGGCCCATTTTGAATTGTGGAGAAAGCTCTTCTGTCTCGTCCCGCGCAACCACGAGGGATCAATATTTGATGTGGGCGGAGCCGAAATATGGTGCATCGCCGGGACTGAATACCTGTCCGGCACACCAAAGAAGGCATCTGAAAATGGTCTTCTGAATGGTTCTACATTGAGGACGTCGCACTTCTTGACCTAGTTCGGAGGGGTCTTCCCGAGTTCACAAGCGTTACTTTGAAGAAATGCCACAGCTGGCGCCCTCGGAGCCTTGAGGAGGAAGATAGTGCGGAGGTTCGTCAACTTATGAGCAAGATAAGCACGCTCGCCCAGTCCAGATTATCAATAGTAAAGGTGATGGCGACTTCCATAGTACGGGGGGTTTAGCCACTCCAATATAGACGTCTTCCCATGTGGCACTACAATGGGGAGGATGACGCCTCCCGCTGCGGCCGAAAGGGTCCGGACACCCCTGCCGCTCTGGCCAAGATATTGGCCGAACTATTCATAGGGGAGGAAGAGGAATTTCTTCGTATCAAGCGCAGAGATGGATTTTCCATGTACAATCCTCCCAGCTGGGTAAGTTCCAACCCCTCTACTCTACTCACTCCACTCCGAGAATCACTTTCAATGAATATTAATCCGTCCATTTGTAACAGCACTGGCGAAAGATCTCCCAGGGGCTTTACAGCCCTGCCTCGCAACCATAGGGCCATAATCGGGACCTTGACCCTGGATTCAAAGAGGATCCGGACATATTCGTGGTGCTCTAGGACGGGGTGTTTTATCAGGCGAGCTATGACGGCCATCACCACTGATTATCCCGGTCTTCTCCCTTCTTCACACGTAAGTAATCAGGAGGCATCTCCTCCGAAAAAGTTTCCTTGTTCTACCACACCCACCGCACTGTCTCGTGCTCAAAACACTACAAGGAAAAGGGCTATAGATGGAATGGCTACTAATGGCGCACCAGACATGTGGTGCGCCACTACTATCTAGCAGTGGCGCACCACTGTCTGGTGCGCCATTAGTGTGAAAGACACTAATGGCGCACCAGACGCAAGGTGCGCCATTAGTAACAATTTTTTTTCCTAACATACTAATGGCGCACCAGGGCACAGTGCGCCATTACTAGTACTAACTAGTAATGGCGCACCAGCCTCACAGTGCGCCACTACTATATTTTTTTATTTTTTATTTTTTTGCAAAACTACTAATGGCGCACGAGGGAACAGTGCGCCATTACTAGTTTAAACTAGTAATGGCGCACTGTGCCCTGGTGCGCCATTAGTGTTTTTTGTTGTTGCAAAAGTACTAATGGCGCACCACCAGCAGGTGCGCCATTAGTAACCAGGGTTACTAATGGCGCATTTGTTGCTGGTGCGCCATTAGTAACCTGGGACGAGCTAGATATTTTTGACAGCCACACCTACCCAGTCACTTTCCCCACTTCATTCTCTCCACCTCCTCCTCCAAGCTTGTCTCGGCTGCCTCGTCCTCCTCACCTCATTTGCACCATAAATTCATCCAAATTAAGTGGTTAAATTACCTTTTTTGATAGGTAAGTAAGGGGGAAGCTATCTTTATGTTGTTGTCCCTCCAACAACGTGCACATGCATTTTTTATGGCCTAGCTAGATCTATGTATGTTTGTGGTGTTGCATATATGTTTGTGTTTGCCGGTACCGGTATTTGAAATGCGATAGTTGCCAATATTTTGCCGGAATGTTGATTCATTTCCGTTTCGGCGAGAATTTTGGCACTATGCATTCTTTTTGGTCCTATTTTTAGGGAATGTCATGCCAAATTATTTCTTGGTTCTAAAATATCATTTTGCTCTACCCCGCAGGCGACCATGGTCCGCACGATGACCGAAGGCATCATGAATAGGTTTTTGAGCTCCGCGAAGGCCGAGATGCTTGAAAAGAACGAGACAGAGATAAGATGTCCGTGTCGAAGATGCAAGCTGAAGAGCCTTATTGCGGACCCGGATTTCGCACAGGTGCGGGACCACCTGCTCTTGCGTGGTTTCATGGATGGTTATCGGTGGCAAGGTGATGAAGATGACTATGAAGTCGTCCATGGTGTCCGGGCAAGAAATGAGGAAGGGTAGCAAGACAACCACCGCGTCTCGGGCGGGCGAGAAGACGAAGAATCTCCAAGACATGTTCACGACGGTGATGCTGTACACAGTCATCATGTAGAAGATGCCGGACATGATGATGAGGAAGATGCGGGAGCAGACGAAGGGCATGATCATGAAGATGAAGATGCCGGCGGAGCAGACGACGATGGACCATCGATGGGCTGGGTGCAGGACCCTCATATTAAAGAGCTGCTTCTCAAGCAGACGGATAACGCAAGAGCTGCCGCCCGAGAGAAAGCCAAGCTGGATCAACTGGAGATAGACGCGGTTACTCCATTGTATGAAGGATGCAAGCCCGAGGATACCCGCCTGAAAGTAACGCTCATGGCTCTGGAGATGAAGGTAAAACACAAAATGACCGACGCGTGCTTCGACGAGAACATGTCATTCTGGCACGAACGTCTTCCCAAGGGGAACAAGTGCCCGACCAGTTTCGAGGAGGTGAAGAAAATCGTGTGTCCTCTGGATTTACTGCACGTGAAATACCATGTGTGCATGAACAATTGCATCATTTATCAGGACGAGCACGCGGAGTCTACCATATGTCCGGTGTGCGGCGTCACTCGATACAAGAAGAGGAAGAAAGCTCCTCGAAAAGTGGTGTGGTACTTTCCGATCACTCCTCGTCTGCAGCGGTATTTCGCGGACCCTAAGGTAGCAAAGCTCCTGCGTTGGCACGCGGATAGGGAGGAGAAGAAGCGAGAAGATGACGCAAATGATCCGGAGATAAATAAAAAAGACAAGATGCTGAGTCACCCTAAGGATGGGAGCCAGTGGCAAGCGTTGAACTTCGAACACCGAGAATTTGGGAAGGATCCAAGGAACATCGTGCTGGGCGCCAGCACCGATGGATTCAATCCATTTGGTAGCCAGAGAAGCACACATAGCACCTGGCCTGTGTTTGTGTGGATGTACAACCTTCCCCCCTGGTTGTGCATGAAGAGGAAGTACATTCACATGAGTATGCTAATTGAAGGGCCGAAACAACCACAGAACGACATCAATCTGTATCTGGGGCTGCTGAAAGAGGAGCTAGACACGCTATGGAAAACGCCAGCCAATACGTGGGACGCCGCAGAGAAAGAATATTTCCCTATGAGAGCCGCACTGCTCACGACGGTGCACGACTATCTCGGTTACGGATATCTCCCGAGGCAGGTGGTCCACGGATTTTCTGGATGCGTCAGGTGCATGGATGACACAACATATCACCAGCTAGATAGAGATCCCGGGTCTTCAAAAACCGTGTTCATGGGACATCAAAGGTGGCTTCGCGACGATGACCCGTGGAGGAAACGCAAGGATCTGTTCGATGGTGAAACCGAACCCCGAAGACGCCCGCGTACGAGGAGCGGCGAGGAAATAGACGAGCTGTTGAAAAATTGGAAAGATTGCCCACTGCCGGGAAAGAAGCAAAAGGCGCCAGAGCCGGGAAAGAAGCGAAAGGCGCCAGAGCCGCTGCTGAAGGTATGGAAAACGAGGTCTGTTTTCTGGGACTTGCCGTACTGGAAGATCCACCGTGTGCCTCACAGCCCTGATGTCATGCATAGCACAAAGAACGTGTGCGAGAGTCTGCTTGGTACCCTGCTCAACATGCCAGAGAGGACCAAACATGGGCCGAAAGCAAGGGCAGACTTGAAACAAATGGCTGTCAGGGAGGAGCTTCACGCTAATGATGATGATGATGATGAGGCGAAGCAGGACACGGAAAGTCGTCGCAAAGGCAAAAAGGCCAAGAAGACCGGAAATGACTTCCCTCCCGCGTGCTTCACTCTAAGTCAGGAGGAGATCGATAAATTTTTCACCTGCCTCGTAGGAGTAAAACTTCCTTACGGTTACGCGGGGAAGATAAGCAGATACCTAGACTCAGCGAAGCAGAAGTTCAGCGGGATGAAGTCTCACGACTGTCACGTGCTGATGACGCAGATACTTGCAGTTGCAATCCGTGGGATCATGGACGCGCACGTCCGTGAAATGCTATTTGGCATATGCAACTTTTTCGACGTCATCTCTCGGAAGTCGGTTGGCGTGAGGCAACTCAGAAGGCTACAGGAAGAGATCGTGGTGATACTATGCGAGCTTGAGATGTACTTCCCGCCCGCATTCTTCGACGTTATGGTGCATCTACTGGTCCATATCATGGAGGATATCATCCAACTCGGGCCGACGTTCCTGCACAGCATGATGCCGTTCGAAAGGATGAATGGTGTCATCAAAGGATACGTTCGCAACATGTCACGTCCAGAGGGAAGCATAGCCAGGGCTTTTTGACCGAAGAGTGCATCTCCTACTGCACGAATTATCTAGGCATCGAGAACCCCGTTGGTCTGCCCGTCAACAGGCACCTCGGCAGGCTCGCTGGATGGGGTCACCGTGAGGGTCGCCGCGAAATGCATGTCGACTTCGATGGTCGACTCGCCGACTTTGAAAGAGCAAACCTAGTCGCGCTACAACACATAGACGTGGTCGATCCTTGGGTGGTAGAGCGGAAAACCTTTATTGAGAAGACGTACAATGACCGAGGCCAACAGAGGACGGACGGAGATATAATAAAAGAGCACAACTCATGTTTCACGTGTTGGTTCAAGCAGAAGCTTCTGTCGTACCCTTTACATGAGGATTCTTCCGCGGAAGAACAACTCATATTCGCCTTGTCACAAGGCGCCGAGCACAACCTGATGACGTATGAGGCGTACGATATCAACGGCTACACATTCTACACCGAGGACAAGGACATGAAGAGCGATGGTTATCAGAACTCCGGGGTAACGATGGAATCCTACACCGGTAACGACAAGGACAGATACTATGGAAGGATCGAGGAGATCTGGGAGCTGAGCTACGCTGGAGAGAAGGTCCCGATGTTCCGCGTCAGATGGGCCAAGTGCATCATAAAAGAAGACCGGTATTTCACCACTATGGTTATACCTGAGGCCGAATCCAAGATCGCAGGCGTGAACGTCACCGCGAAAAATGAGCCATGGGTACTGGCTTCCCAAGTGGACCAATGCTTCTTCTTTAGCGACCCGTCAAAGCCCAGTCGTGTTGTCGTGAGGAGAGGCAAAAGGAAGATCATCGGAATGGATGGAGTCGCCAATGAGCAAGACTTCGACAAGTACGGCGACCCGAAGATGGAACATGACGACGACGATGAAGTATCAGCATACACCACAAGAAGAAGCAGGACCACCCTACCTAAAGGACGTCCGTTCAAGAGAAGAACTCCATTTACGAAAAATAAGGGCAAGAAGATTGTGAACAGATAGCTAGCTAAGATCGATTGTATTTAAATTGTAGCCTTCATTTCTCGATTGTATTTCATGGGCACTTTTTGAACTCATGAATATTTTTAAATTTCATGGACACTCGATCTCGATCCCCCTCCATCTCGATCGCTATCCCACCTCGCCAGATCCGGTCCCCCTCGCCGCCGAGCACCCCCCGCACCCTCCCCGGCCCGCTCCACCGTCACAAATGAATGCAACTAAAATTGCAAAAAAACAAATTTGATTATATTTTCAAATAATAAATTTGATGATTTTTTTTCATATTCATAAATATTTTCAAATAACAAATTTGATTATATTTAAAAAAAATCATTACTGTTTTTATAAAAAATTATTACTGTTTCATAATCATATTCATTTTCTAAAAAATTATTAGATGCAACAAAAAATAATAATAATAAAAGATTACTAATGGCGCACCTCTAGCTGGTGCGCCATTGCTATATAAAAAAAGTTTACTCATGGCGCACCGATCGTGGGTGCGCCATTGCTATATATAAAAAAAACATTCTAATGGTGCACCGCTTCTGGGTGCGCCATTAGTAAGTTCCCCCCCTATAGCTAATTCCTCCCTCTCCCTCGCCAGTTCCCCTTCGTCCCTCTCCCTCGCGCCAGTTCCTCTCCGTCCGCTCCCAATCCGCGCCCCCGCCACCTCCCTCTCCCCATCCTCCCCTTCCTCCCCTCCGACCCCAAACCACTCTCGCCGGAGTAGCGCCGCAGGGCCGACACCAACCTCGCCCTCGCCCGCGCGCGCCGCAACCTCCGCCTCGCCGAGTCCGAAGCTGCTCGTGGAGGAGATGTGGCTAGAGGCGCTCTCCGAGGAGGTGCCCGTCTACCCGCCGCCCTCGAGCGCCAGTTCGTCGCCCTCGAGCGCCTGCACGCCAAGGTGCCCGTCTACCCACCGCCCCACCTCATCTTCCACGCGCTCCACTATGCTGTTAGGGTTAAGATTTTTTTAGTCCCCACACCCGACTCTGCTGCTGAAATTACCGTTGAAATCGAGGTAAAATCACTGTTGAACTGGGTGTAAAATCACTACTGTTGAAATTCAAATTTAAACTTGAAAATGAAAATTGAATTGGAGAATTAAATCACTATTTTTAGTCCCCATTTCTGAACCTATCCTAAGTATGGCAATGCCACAGAGTATAAGAAGTACTCCTGCATCTTACACAATGATAGGTCTAATTTATGCTACTCAACGAAAGAAGAGGAAAAATGCACTGGATATACACTTAAGAAAAATGCACTGTATCATCGGGTAATTGTCCATGGTTTATACCTGAAAATAAGTTTATCTCACGGCATGAATGTAAGTATCTGTTCCGCATTCATGGGCTATCTACCCAAGGTAAACCTAGAAAATGAGTTATATCCAGGACAAGCCACTGTCAATTAACACTCTATACACTGCCAACTGTATTTAGTTAACATTACACTGCCACTGCTATTCAGCACAAACGTTTGATCATCTCACTCTACTTACTGTCAATTGACACTGTATAACTGTCAGCTCCATTCACTAGCATCAGCCAGCACTTCTGAATCTAATCTTTCTTGGGCAAGCTCGGCTACTTGTTGTTACTCATTCACTAAAAGATCCTCAACAGACTGCATGCATCTCCTTTGCACTTTATCACTTCAATCTGCTGCTACCTCAAACTTCTCGTTTACACTTGTGCCAAGTAACATTTTTTCCTTGTATAATTATATGTTGGTTGACTGAGCTGCTACTTTTTCCTTGTAGAAGATCGCAGGTCGAGTGGGAGGGATCCAGTTGCGACGACACCGAATCACCAGCAAGGCAGCTGCCTAGAATAATAGGTTGACTCACCTATATATACTACTATCTTGCATCTCTCTCTTGTTTCTTCTTCTACTACAATACAAAGAGAGTCATTTCAGTTACTTGTCTTAGTGTGTGGTGTGGCTGTTTATTGTTCAACACCAGCAGCTAGCTCTATTTAGGTCCAGTAGAAACGACATGGCTGTCCAATTTTTAAGTAATCTTGCATATAACTTGGATATACCTAATGGAGTTGTAACCGTTCCTCTTGGTGCTTAGGTGCATTTTCTTTGTGTAACTTGGTTTAAAAATGTGATTTGGTCTTTTGTGGCATTTGGATGCCTAAATCCCATTTTCTTAATCATATTGCTATGAATCTTTTGGTTATCTCCTCTCAGTGATGAAATAATTTATATGTACTGCACTTTTTTCATAATTAGGTAATAACATTGGTTACAGTTTTGGTAGTTCAAACGGGATGTATCTCATTTTGTAGACAGGTTATTTCTAGAATATCATATATTCAAATTTGTAATGAATGATGGCTTCTACCTGAATTAGTAGACTCTGTGGTGTTAGTTTGTTCTAAATACAGTAAGATAATTTTAACAACTGTAGAACATGTTGAGATTGTGGTGCTAGTAGAGGCACATTGTGGCCTTTTCATCCATATGAAAGTAGAGGCACATTGTGGTGCTAGTTTGCTGGGTTTTGTCTCCGACCATCGTGTCGTGATGATTTTGCAGGTACCCCGAGAGGCCCTTGAGTCTGCCGGAATGTCGATTAACTTCCGTTCCGGCAAATTCGGGTACTCCATATGTCCTATTTTCAGCAAAGGTCATGCTGAAATTTTCCGTGAATTTTAGCATGACTTTGCTAAAAATAGGACATATGGGGTACTTGCGACTAATGCATGGGCCGGGGTATCTTAGTAGTTAATTAAGTAGGATCAATTGCCCCTTTATTCTTGCTGCATTAAACCATAGGTGGCAATAGAGCCAAGTGATGAGGCCCAAATGATGAAAGCTTAGGCTTGTAGGGTGCCTTGGCGTCGACAAACCCTAAATGATAAAAGCTTAGCTTTTAGGATGCCTCTCGGTGTCGACAAACCCTAAATGATGAGACGATGATCTTGTTCCTTGACAATAACCAACTTTTTGACCAAACTTTTTTCCTATTTAGAGCGAAACATGGCCCACAACGATGAGGCCGGCGGTTCGGGCGGCAAGCAATTCTGGGAGCTGTCCCAGGAGCTGGAGGAAGAACCTCACCGCTATCGGGACGATGCCGCGGAAGACACCGATCCTGACTACACAACCCCTAGTGGGGTCGGGGATGACACCATTGTTGGTGCCGCCGAGGATGCCACCACTGATGATGGCGGCGCATGCACAGATGGCAGCCAACCGAAGAGGCAACGGAAGGACCGGCGCCCGAACGTGCTCGGCACCGTCAAGGAGGAATTTACTGAAGTGAACTCCGACGGGCATCCAACGGTGCCCAAACAAGTAGTCAAGGGGTACTCGGTTCAGCTCGGGTGCATTCTCCGGAGCACCATCTCGATCAACACCGAGAACCTAAGGCATAAGGACCGAGGGAATTTGCGCAGCCTCCTCTTCACGAAGCTGCACGAACGATACAAGTTCCCCGCTGAGTTTGCAAACACACGCCTCTCAGGGAATAAAGTGAACAGTGCCGCCCTCACGAGGATGAGCACGACCCTGTCTACGAGAAGAACGGTGAAGGCAATGATTGAAAAAGGTGATAGTTATGAGAAGATCAAGGCGAAATATCCTTTCATGAGCGAAGATGACTACAAGGAGTTCAAGATCAAGTGCGAGAGCAGCGCAACCTCCGAATCAAGTCAGTGGGGGAAAGAAATGCGGGAGTTGAACTTAGGGGTCCACCAACTCGGTCCCGGCGGTTATAGAGTGGCGGTGCCTATATGGGACAAGGAGGACGCGGAGCGTGCTGAGCAAGGCCTACCGCCCCGCTTCGAGAAATTACGTGACAAGCAGACCAGGAACTTTGTCAGGGCCCGGTACAAGGAGGACCCAGTAACAAAGGAGCTTACCATGGATCCAAAGACCAGGGCGCTTGAGCTTGTTCTGGTAAGGAATACACCCCCGCGTAATTAGCTCCATATGGTTGCATTCTAATTAATGAAGCCAAATTTCTAAATGCTTCACATTCCTTCCGCAGGAGGCTGAAAGCAGTAGCGCAGGGTCGTCTCAGAGCTCCCCTTTTGACACCCCTTTAAATAGGGCGTTGAATGTAATGAAAAACAAGGATAAGCTCAGTAAGCCGTCGTCAGCTGGTCGTGTGGCCGGCAAAGGCTTGTCCACAAAATGGTCGTCATACTATACCGCTGGTGGGCGAAAGGAGAAAAAGACCAGCTCGGAAAGCCAGTCGCGCGAGGTTCAAGAACTCAAGGCACAAGTGGCGCGGATTCCGGAGATTGTCCAAGAGCAAGTGCAACAACAACTGGGAACGACGCTCACCGCCATAGTGCCTACCTTGATTCAGGGGCTGACGACGTGGATTGCGGGCGGCCAACAGGAGCCTCCCCCGGTTCCCAGCTTCACGGCCAGCAACTCACACAACGCGCAGGCGGCGCCATTGGTGTCTCCGGCGGAGGCGGTATTCGTGTCTCCGGCGCCGGCACGGGCATTGGAGCTTAATGCACTCGGGTGTACGCCGGCCGGCACCTCGCCAGCAAGCGGCCCCTCCGTCAGTTGCACGCCCGCCGTTGGCGGTGCCTCGACATTAGCCGAGCTCGACGGCATCACGATAACTAACCCTCTCGGCCAATGACTTCATCTCCTTGCCTTTGACTGGGCATCCCTGACGCCCTACATGTTTTCGCAGGGCGCCGCCGACGTTCCTTTCACTCTCCTGCACATCATGGGCGGCGAGTTGGTCGATGTCGCCAAGGGCAGAATCGTTCAACCGGGCAACCGCGTGTTCCATGGTAATCCGATGCCACCCAACTTGTATAGGGTTGAACTGGTTCGGGTGCTGCCAGGCTGCGACGAGTCGTTACCTCCGATTCGACCCGCTGGGGCCGACGAAGATGATGTGATGACCCTCAGCGCCTGCGTAAGCTGGCCCCTGCTTTGGCCGAAGAGCCAGATTCGTTTGGCGGCGGGGGACACCACCCCACAGACAAGACCGCCAGTCGTGCCAGCGCCAAGCCATGGCAAGAATGCCGCAATGCTACCGGACATGCCGGACATCCCTATGGCACAGGATCCGGACATGCATATGGCACAGGATCCGGACGACGACGACAACGACGGCGGTACATTTTCCAACGTCGATAAGTACTTTGCCGAACATGGGTACGATGACGAGTTCTGTGGGCCTCCTTCTCAAGAACCCAACCCTGAAAAAGACGACCGTGATCTAGCTGGTACGGCGGAGAAACCCAATTGCAACAGGCGTCGTCTGGCGTTCAGTTCTCAGGAGACGCCTCCAGCTGCCGCCTTCACCGAGCCTCAGATAGCTGAGGTGCGAAATATTATCAACCCCAACACGCTCAAGAAGGCGGTCTGTGAGCAGAACTTGATCCTATTACAGCAGATCAGGAAGAAGGGACGGAAACGAAAGACTAACAAGGGCGCCAGTGCGAGCCAGCCGGCACCGAGTACGATCCTTGCTCAGGACGGGCCACCTTCACCTAAGGATATCTCGAGGAGGGTGCATGTGGCGGGTAGGGCGATGCTACCGGCAAATATGCTCAATGCTGCAACCGGTGCTATGCGGAGTCTGCATGACAGTGTTCTTTCTTTGGAGAAGCGGCGTCTCAGAGAGAATGATGTGGCATACCCGGTTTTCGTGGCCAAGGTGCCAGAGGGCAAGGTCTTTGTCGATAGCGCCTTCGGGGTTACGATCGTCCTGCGGTTTGATGACATCTTTGCTATACTTAACCTTCATCCGCTCCACTACACCTTCGTTCGGCCGTTTTCGCTGAGTATGGAGATGCGGATCATTAGAGACAAGACCCCGGACATTGTGATAGTCGGCCCCTTCTACATGCGTGCCAAGATCTTGGGCAGCGCTGGGGACCGGCAAGTCGCGAGTTCACACCTCGAAGGCGTCATTCTGGCAAACCCAGATAAGGATAACTTCCTCGTGCCTTACTTTCCCGAGTAAGTCATCCCCTAACCGCCTCGTAACATATGATTTCTTAGATTTCGATCGTTCTTTTTTTTCTAACATTCCGTGTTCTGTGCGGTGACACACATTGCACACTCATCCTCTTAAGCCCGAAATATTCCATGGCCACGTATTTCGACCCGGACCGTGACTCCAAGATAGACTACACAAATATCAAGAAAGTTCTTGATGATGCTCTCCCCGGCTACGCCGCATCTGGAGGCACCTTTAAGAGGCCAGCTCGTAGGTACGGCAGGCACGTGTTCACCCACAATACGATGTTCCCCTGCGTCAAGCAGCCGCCTGGCGGTCAGAAGGATGCCTACTACGCCCTCCATCACATGCGGGCGATCGTACGGGACCATAATCACCTTCTGCTACCAAATAATCTCAAAGATTGGGCCGCAAGCTTGGCGGCAATCCAGGATGCGGACATCCGACAAGAATTCTTTTGCATCCAGTTGGAGTTAGCAGAAATCATCCATCAAGATGTCCTTCGTACCTCGGGGCAGTTCTACCTCAAATTTCCACCGTCCAACAGTGAGATAGACACAACGCTACAAATGCAAGCTGACAACGCCCGCGACTTCATGACCATCACGACAGACGGCGGCTTCATCCATGCTCCGGTCCCATGAGTCGAGTCGAAAGTAGTGATGCTATGTGTAGTTCTGAAACATTGATTAGCTCATGTTGTAATTAAACTTTAATGAACTTGTATGTCTCTTTGGTTTGGTCAGTCGTTCAACTTAGATGTAATCGATGCTATTTATTAGTGGGACCATGAATCATGCTATTAATGTTTTGCTTTTCTCTTCCGATCCTTTTGTTACATACTTATGTATTGTTTGTTGTTTGGCTAGTGCATAGAGATGCCGTCGTATGTCGTGTACAATGGTAAGGTTCCCGGAGTCTACGACGACTGGGAGGAGTGTCAGAGACAGGTTCACCGTTTCAGCGGTAACAATTACAAAGGGTACACCACTAGGGCGGAGGCGGAATCTAGATACGCGCGCTATCTAGCGGGAGAGAGGAGGGAGCGTTGGAGGAACCAGATGAAGACCAGTTTTGTCGCGATGATGCTCATCGTGATGACCGCAGCTCTCTTCTATGTGATGGTAGTTTAGATGATCGATATCGACTTGTAATGTGAAGACAAACTCGCTACTCGCGGTCTCGAGACTTGTAATGTTCTATCTTTGTTCGGTCTTTTGAATTCGGAGACTAATATGATGAATTGTATTCGGAGACTAATCTTCTATTGTATTCGATGAATCTGTTGTTGCTGTGTGGTGCTGTTTATATTCTGTCCTATAATATATTTTGTAATCTGTGCAAATATCAGAAAAGAAAAAAATCCCTAATATACATACTAATGGCGCATCACTCCCACGTGCGCCATTAGTATGTCAAAGGATACTAATGGCGCATCACTCCAACGTGCGCCATTAGTATGCCAAAGGATACTAATGGCGCATCACCCCGAAGTGCGCCATTAGTATGGCAAAGCACATGGGTAAATATGGCCCCCTGGGAGGCATACTAATGGCGCACCGTGGGCTATACTAATGGCGCACTGCCTGGTGCGCCATTAGTATACCAGATACTAATGGCGCACCAGTGGTGCGCCATTAGTAAAAAATACTAGTGGCGTGGTGCTAGTGGCGCACCAGTAGTGCGCCATTAGTAGGCAAAACTGGTGCGCCACTAGTAAGCCTTTTTCTAATAGTGAAAGGGGAGGCGTTCGGCGCATCCTGCTACCCAAGAGGCGACTCCGAAGAGAGCGGCGCCCATGCCGGGCAAGCCTTCGAAGAGGAAGGGAAACAAAGATACGAGTGAGTCTTCATCGAAGAGGTATGGCTTTAAAATATGCCCTTTGGCAGTCACATCCAAATGTGACATTATCCGCCATGTCTTATCAGGAAAAGTGTTCGCCGGACTATGTCCGAGAATCTTACCGATCGCGATTCCACAAGTCAAGTTCCCGACACTGCTTTAAAGGCGAGGGCTGATACGGGAGTGACACCGGATTGTCCTTCTGTAGAGGAGTCAGATGATGTATCCGACACAAACTCGGAAGTGGAGAGCGCCATGAATCATCGGTGCCGGAGAGCCGTTCTACGCGACCCTGGCTTTTCGAACGAGGCATTCAATGCCTTCAGCTCGGCTGACGCATATATTCAAGCTGCTCGAGACGGGCTTGCCAGAGCCACAAACCAAAATGTAGAAGATATATGGGTACGTTTATTGTACAAAACTAATAATTATATACCAGTAGCCCCTGAGACTTGAAGCAGTTGATACAACTGATTTAAGGATCTTTGTATAACCAGGTGTTATCGGAGAAAAACAATCTATTGTCTCAGAAACTAGAAAAGTGTCAGACCCAGCTAACTGCTGCCACCGCCGAACTGGAGAAATCCAAGAAGGCATCACCTGGTAATGCTTCCCTCCATCGAGAAAACATAATTAGATACCGGCAATGCTAACACTATTGCTCAACTTATGGAAGGATCATCAGATCAACTGAAGGAGCAACTGAAAGCCGCCCAAACGGAAGAACAAGAAGCCAAAAGACTGCTGGCCGCGGGTGAACGTGTGCTGAAATGAGTCAGACATGAGAAAAGCAAGCTGCAGGATGCCCAGACCTAGCTGGGCGAAGAACTGAAAGATGTACGGGACCAGCTGGCTGACTCCGTTAAGGAAAATAAGAGGCTGCGAGGCGGCATATTCAGTATGTGGTCGAACTTACCTTAGAATAATTCGGAGATAAAGGGGACTGACAGAGTTATGTCTGCAGGTATGCTGACCGGTCGTCCCAAAGAGGAGATGTCCGGATTCTCTGGTGATCTGCTACAAGAGCTGTCGCAAATGCATGAGCAGGCTCGGCAGGCGATGCGAAGTGTTGCCAAGGCCTTGTGGCCATCTGCCTCCCCTCCAGGAAAGATGGAGGAGCTCATAGAGCTATTCAAGGGAGCGCGGCGGCGCTTTCGATTGTGGAAGATATCGGCCTGCCGGGAAGGTGCACGAGAAGCCTGGGCCATGGTGAAAACGCGGTACACCAAGCTTGATCCGAATCATATGGCTCGGGTCGGACCTCTAGGGTCAGATGGAAAAGAAGTTCCCGTTAATTTGGTATATGACCAAGTAAAAGTAGCCGCCAAGTATTCCCAGCAGGATTGTAAGTTAGACAGCCTGCTGGACGGCATAGAGGAGGAATTGTTTTAGTCCAAGTGACTATGTACTTTCCTTCTAGCTGAACTGTAAAACGATTGTCATGGCAGACCTTTTCGCTTTGACCTCTGGACCCGTAGGTGCAGAGTCTTTCCGAATACCTGAGCGGTAAAATAGACCGGGGTATGCGTGGAAACCAGGCATAGGGGTCATAGTTGCTTGAACAGAAAAGTTGTATCCGGCTTGTTATGTTATATTACATTATGATTGTAAGAAACATCTTCCAGAGAGAATAGTTCCGTTAAGCATTCCATTCCCTGGGTGTGCATGCGTAAAAATGCATGTCCGAACTGTGATTGGAACAATCGCAGTATAAGTAACATATGGGGGTTCACAATGGGGTGAATGCAAAAACATCTTTAATCCACAGACCAAATATTCCCTTAAGAACGCTAGCTTTCGGCTTCACGTAGTCTCAGGTACACATCCGGATGACCCGGTAGTAACAATCACAGAGGTGCTCCCTTTATGCCCTAGCCGAACTAACGGGAACGTAGGGCATAAGCACAGGAGCCAGGCAACCCAGCTTGGCCAAAACTTAAGTCATATCGATGCATATAATGGTGAAGAAAAGGTACATATGGGGAAAACGCGCATATGTGATAACCCAGCACGGTTGAGCCGCACGAAAAGCTTTAAGGCTAAAAAAGGAAAAAAAGTGAAAAAGAGGAAAAAACAATGGGAACAATAGGGAGAAGGAGACAAACAAAGAGTTCAGCGCTAGGCATAGAATCTTCGGAGTCTGGCCGCGTTCCAGGGGTTCGCTCTAGGCGATTGTCTGACGCATCACGCAGGCGGTACGCTCCTCCAGTGAGAACTTCGTCAACAATGAAGGGACCCTCCCATTTGGGATTGAGTTTGTCCTTTTTCTTCTCCGGCAAGCGTAGAACGAGTTCGCCAACAGTATAAGTCTTGGCCCGTACTTCTCTGCTTTGATATCTGCGGGCATGTTGTTGATAAAATGTGGGACACCAACGATGAAGGGACCTCATCGGCTGTGAAATTGGAGCCGTTGTCGGTGATGATGCTGTGTGGGACACCATAACGGTGTGCAACGCCGGATATAAAGTCTATCATTGGTTCGGCTTCGGCCGTTTTAACTGGTTTGGCCTCTATCCACTTAGTGAATTTATGCACCATGACCAACATATATTTTTTATTATGGCTTCCTCATTTAATGGGTCCGACTATATCAAGCCCCCAGACCTCCTTTAAGACCTCTATCACCATCCGTGATCGAATCCCCCTCCGGTAGGGTGCCGGAAAAGGCCCCAAGATAGTATCTCACGGTAACAGAGCCTTGCGGCGGCGGAAAAGTATTTTGGTGGATGCTTTTGATGTTTGGGGAATATTTGGGAATTTATGGTGCAAAGATTAGGGTTGGAGGACTCCCGAGGGGCCCACAAGCCCTCAGGGCGCCCCCCTGGGGCGCACCTAGGAGGCTTGTGGCCTCCTCGGGAACCTTCTGGCCCCTTCTCCAAGTCCTCTAGATGTCTTCTGGTCCAAGAAAAATCACCGCGAAAGTTTTATTCCGTTTGGACTCCGTTTGATATTCCTTTTCTGTAAACTCAAAACAAGGAAAAAACTAGAAACGGAACAGTGGAAGTTGCATGGCAATATATCTCGGAATGGCTATGAAAATGCCATAATATGTAGGTATAGTCGCTGTTTTGAGGAAGGTATATGGTGGGTTTAATGCACCGGCGAGAGTTGCGAAGTACTAGAGAGGCTAGCAATGGTGGAAGGGTAAGAGTGCGTATAATCCATGGACTCAACATTAGTCATAAAGAACTCACATACTTATTGCAAAAAATTATTAGCTATCTAAACAAAGTACTACAAGCATGCTCCTAGGGGGATATATTGGTAGGCAAAGACCATCGCTCGTCCCCGACCACCACTCATAAGGAAGACAATCAAAAAAAATCATGCTCCGACTTCATCACATAACGGTGTTTGGTAACGTAGTAATAATTCAAAATTTTCCTACGTGTCACCAAGATCAATCTAGGAGATGCTAGCAACGAGAGAGAGGGAGTGCATCTTCATACCCTTGAAGATCGCTAAGCGAAAGCGTTACAAGAACGCGGTTGATGGAGTCGTACTCGCGGCGATTCAAATCACGAAAGATCCGATCTAGCGCCGAACAGACGGCGCCTCCGCGTTCAACACATGTACAGCCCGGGGACGTCTCCTCCTTATTGATCCCGCAAGGGGAGAGGAGAAGTTGAGGGAGAACTCCAGCAGCACGACGACGTGGTGGCAATGGAGCTCGTGGTTCTCCGGCAGGGCTTCGCCATGCACTACGGAGGAGGAGGAGATGTATGAGGAGGAAGGGGTTGCGCCAAGGGAAGGGTCTGGCTGCCCTCCCACCCCCTCACTATATATAGGGGGAAGGGGAGAGGGGGTCTTCCCCTCTAGATGGATCTAGAGGAGGAGGCGGCGGCCAGGGGAAACCCTAGATGGGTTTGGGCGCCCCCACCCCCTAGGAAACTTGCCCCCCCAAGTCGGGAGGGGCGGCTGCCCTAGGGGTGGCGCCCCCACCTCTCCTGGTTACGTGAGAGGGGTTGGGAGGGGCGCACAGCCCCTTAGTCGGCTGGTTTGCCCCTTCCCCTTGGCCCATAAGGCCCCCCCAATGCTTGTCGGGGCCTCCGAAACACCTTTCGGACATGCTGGCCATAGCCTGGTACCCCCGGAACAATTCCGGACTCCAATACCCTTCATCCAATATACCGATCTTCACCTCCGGATCATTCCGGAGCTCCTCGTCATGTCCGGGATCTCATCCAGGACTCCGAACAACCTTCGGTAACCACATACTATTTCCCATAACAACTCTAGCGTCACCGAACCTTAAGTGTGTAGACCCTACGGGTTCGGGAACCACGCAGACATGACCGAGACACCTCTCCGGCCAATAACCAATAGCGGGATCTGGATACCCATATTGGCTCCCACATGTTCCACGATGATCTCATCGGATGAACCATGATGTCGGGGATTCAATCAATCCCGTATACAATTCCCTTTGTCTATTGGTATGTTACTTGCCCGAGATTCGATCGTCGGTATCCCAATACCTCGTTCAATCTCGTTACCGGCAAGTCTCTTTACTCGTTCCGTAACGCATGATCCCGTGGCTAACTCCTTAGTCACATTGAGCTCATTATGATGATGCATTACCGAGTGGGCCTAGAGATACCTCTCCGTCATACGGAGTGACAAATCCCAGTCTCGATTCGTGCCAACCCAACAGACACTTTCGGAGATACCTTTAGTGCACCTTTATAGCCACCCAGTTACGTTGTGACGTTTGGTACACCCAAAGCATTCCTACAGTTTCCGGGAGTTGCACAATCTCATGGTCTAAGGAAACGATACTTGACATTAGAAAAGCTCTTAGCAAACGAACTACACGATCTTGTGCTATGCTTAGGATTGGGTCTTGTCCATCACATCATTCTCCTAATGATGTGATCCCATTATCAATGACATCCAATGCCCATGGTCAGGAAACCATAACCATCTATTGATCAACGAGCTAGTCAACTAGAGGCTTACTAGGGACATGTTGTGGTCTATGTATTCACACATGTATTACGGTTTCCAGCTAATACAATTATGGCATGAACAATAGACAATTATCATGAACAAGGAAATACAATAATAACCATTTTATTATTGCCTCTAGGGCATATTTCCAACAGTCTCCCACTTGCACTAGAGTCAATAATCTAGCTCACATCACTATGTGACTGTAATGAATCCAACACCCATGGGGTTTGTTCATATCTCGCTTGTGAGAGAGGTTATTAGTCAACGGGTCTGAACCTTTCAGATCCGTGTGTGCTTTACAAATCTCAATGTCATCTTGTAGATGCAGCTACCACGCGCTACTTGGAACTATTCCAAATAACTGCTCTACTATACGAATCCGGTTTACTACTCAGAGTCATCCAGATTAGTGTCAAAGTTTGTATCGACGTAACCCTTTATGATGAACTCTTTTACCACCTCCATAATCGAGAAAATTCCTTAGTCCACTAGTTACTAAGCATAAGTTCGACCACTGTTATGTGATCCATTCCTGGATCACTATTGTACCCCTTGACTAACTTATGGCAAGGCACACTTCAGGTGCGGTACACAGCATAGCATACTGTAGAGCCTACGTCTAAAACATAGGGGACGACCTTCGTCCTTTCTCTCTCTTCTGTCGTGGTAAGGTCTTGAGTCTTACTCAATACTCACACCTTGTAACACAGCCAAGAACTCCTTTGCAGATCTATTTTGAACTCCTTCAAAATCTTGTCACGGTATGTATTCATTTGAAAGTACTATTAAGCGTTTTTGATCTATCCTTATAGATCTTGATGCTCAATGTTCAAGTAGCTTAATCCAGGTTTTCCATTGAAAAACACTTTTCAAATAACCCTGTATGCTTTCCAGAAATTCTACATCATTTCTGATCAACAATATGTTAACAACATATACTCATCAAAAATTCTATAGTGCTCCCACTCACTTCTTTGGAAATACAAGTTTGTCATAAACTTTGTATAAACCCAAAATCTCATCAAAGCGTACATTCCAACTCCGATATGCTTACTCCAGTCCTTAGAAGGATTGCTGGAGCTTTGCATACTTGTTAGCATCTTTCAGGATTGACAAAACCTTCTGGTTGTATCACACACAACCTTTCCTCAAGAAAATCGTCGAGGAAACAATGTTTTTTGACATCCTATCTGCAAGATTTCATAAATAATGCAGTAACTGCTAATATAATTCCAACAGACTCTTAGCATCGCTACGAGTGAGAAAATCTCATCGTAGTCAACTCCTTGAACTTGTCGGAAAACATCTTAACGACAAGTCGAGCTTTCTTAATGGTGACACTTAGCATCATTGTCCGTCTTCCTTTTAAAATCCATCTGCACCCAACAGGCTTACGACCATCAAGTAGTTCTTCCAAAGTCTATACTTTGTTTTTATACATGGATCCTCTCTCGGATTTTATGGCCTCGAGCCATTCATCGGAATCTGGGCCCACCATCATTTCTCCATAGCTCGTAGGTTCATTGTTGTCTAGCAACATGACTTCCAAGACAGGATTCCGTACCACTCTGAAGTAGAACGCATCCTTGTCGACCTACGAGGTTTGGTAGTGACTTGATCCGAAGTTTCATGATCACCATCATAAGCTTCCACTTCAATTGGTGTAGGTGCCACATGAACAACTTCTAGTGCCCTGCTACACACTAGTTGAAGTGACGGTTCAATAACCTCATCAAGTCTCCACCATCCTCCCACTCAATTCTTTCGAGAGAAACTTTTCCTCGAGAAAGGACCCGTTTCTAGAAACAATCACTTTTGCTTCCAGATCTGAAATAGGAGGTATACCCAACTGTTTTGGGTATTCTATGAAGATGCATTCATCCGCTTTGGGTTCGAGCTTATCAGCCTGAAACTTTTTCACATAAGCGTCGCAGCCCCAAACTTTTAAGAAACGACAGCTTAGGTTTCTCTAAACCATAGTTCATACGGTGTCGTCTCAACGGAATTGCGTGGTGCCCTATTTAAAGTGAATGCTGATGTCTCTAATGCCTAACCCATAAACGATAGTGGTAATTCGATAAGAGACATCATGGTATGCACCATATACAATAGGGTGCAGTTATGATGTTCGGACACACCATCACACTATGGTGTTCCTGGCGGTATTAGTTGTGAAACAATTTCCACAATGTCTTAATTGTGTGCCGAACTCGTAACTCAGATATTCATCTCTATGATCACATCATAGACATTTTATCCTCTTGTCACAACGATCTTCAACTTCACTCTGAAATTACATGAACCTTTCAATAATTCAGACTTGTGTTTCATCAAGTAAATATTCTCAGCATCTACTCAAATCATCTGTGGAGTAAGAACATAACGATATCCACTGCGTGCCTCAGCAGTCATTGGACTGCACACATCAAAATGTATTACTTCCAACAAGTTGCTATCTTGTTCCATCTTACTAAAAACGAGGCCTTTTCAATCATCTTGCCCATGTGGTATGATTTGCATGTCTCAAGTGATTCAAAATCAAGTGAGTCCAAACGATCCATCTGTATGGAGTTTCTTCATGCATATCTACCAATAGACATGGTTCGCATGTCTCAATCTTTTCAAAAATGAGTGAGTCCAAAGATCCATCAACATGGAGCTTCTTCATGCGTTTTATACCAATATGACCCAAATGGCAGTGCCACAAGTATCTGGTACTATCATTACTATCTTATATCTTTTGGCATGAACATGTGTATCACTACGATCGAGATTCAATAAACCATTCATTTTAGGTGCAAGACCATTGAAGGTATTATTCAAATAAACAGAGTAACCATTATTCTCCTTAAATGAATAACCGTATTGCGATAAACATAATCCAATCATGTCTATGCTCAACGCAAACACCAAATAACAATTATTTAGGTTCAATACAAATCCCGATGGTAGAGGGAGCGTACGATGTTTGCTTACATCAACCTTGGAAACACTTCCAACACATATCGTCATCTCACCTTTAGCTAGTCTCCGTTTATTCCGTAGCCTTTTATTTCGAGTTACCAACACTTAGCAACCGAACCGGTATCTAATACCCTGGTGCTACTAGGAGTACTAGTAAAGTACACATTAATATAATGTATATCCAATATACTTCTGTCAACCTTGCCTGCCTTCTCATCTACCAAGTATCTAGGGTAGTTCTGCTTTAGTGACCGTTCCCCTCATTACAGAAGCACTTGGTCTCGGGTTTGGGTTCAACCTTGGGTTTCTTCACTAGAGCAGCAACTGATTTGCCGTTTCATGAAGTATCCCTTCTTTCCCTTGCCCTTCTTGAAACTAGTGATTTTACTAATCATCAACAATTGATGCTCCTACTTGATTTCTACTTTCGCGGTGTCAAACATCGCGAGTTGCTCAAGGATCATCATGTCTATCCCTGATATGTTATAGTTCATCACGAAGCTCTAATAGCTTGGTGGCAGTGACTATGGAGAACCATCACTATCTCATCTGGAAGATTAACTCCCACTCGATTCAAGCGATTGTAGTACTCAGACAATCTGAGCACAAGCTCAACGATTGAGCTTTTCTCCCTTAGTTTGCAGGCTTAAGAAACTTGTTAGAGGTCTCATACCTCTTGACATTGGCACTAGTCTGAAATCCCAATTTCATTCTTAGCAACATCTCATATGTTCTGCGACGTTTCAAAAACGTCTTTGGCGCCTCAATTCTAAACTGTTAGCATTACGCACGGAACTACCACGTAGTCATCAAAACGTGTATGTCAGATGTTCGCAACATCCACAGACGACGCTCGAGGTTCACACACCGAGCGGTGCATTAAGGACATAAGCCTTCTGCACAGCAATGAGGACAATCCTCAGTTTACGGACCCAGTCCGCATAATTTCTACTATCAACCTTCAACTAAATTTTCTCTAGGAACATATCTTAAACAGTAGAACCAAAGCGTAAGCTATGACATAATTTGCAAAGTCCTTTTGACTATGTTCATGATAATTAAGTTCATCTAAATATTTAATGAACTCCCACTTAGATAGACATCCCTCTAGTCATCTAAGTGATACATGATCCGAATCGACTAGACCGTGTCCGATCATCACGTGAGACAGACTAGTCATCAACGGTGAACATCTCCATGTTGATCGTAACTACTATACGACTCATGTTCGTCCTTTCGGTCTCTTGTGTTCCGAGGCCATGTCTGTACATGCTAGGCTCGTCAAGTCAACCTAAGTGTTTCGCATGTGTAAATCTGGCTTACACCCGTTGTATGCGAACGTTAGAATCTATCACACCCGATCATCACGTGGTGCTTGAAAACAACGAAACTTCGCAATGGTGCAAAGTTAGGGGGAACACATCCCTTGAAATTTTAGTGAGGGATCATCTTATTTATGCTACCATCGTTCTAAGAAAATAAGATGTAAACATGACAAACATCACATGCAAATCATAAAGTGACATGATATGGCCAATATCATCTTGCGCCTTTGATCTCCATCTTCGAGGCGCGGCATGATCACCTTCGTCACCGGCATGACACCATGATCTCCATCATCATGATCTCCATCATCGTGTCTTCATGAAGTTGTCTCGCCAACTATTACTTCTACTACTATGGCTAACGGTTAGCAATAAAGTAAAGTAATTACATGGCCTTTTTCATTGACACGCAGGTCATACAATAAATTAAGACAACTCCTATGGCTCCTGTCGGTTGTCATACTCATCGACATGCAAGTCGTGATTCCTATTACAAGAACATGATCAATCTCATACATCACATATATATAATTCATCACATCCTTTTGGCCATATCACATCACATAGCATACCCTGCAAAAACAAGTTAGACGTCCTCTAATTGTTGTTGCATGTTTTACGTGGCTGCTATGGGTTTCTAGCAAGAACGTTTCTTACCTACGCAAAAGCCACAACGGTGATATGCCAATTGCTATTTACCCTTCATAAGGACCCTCTTCATCGAATCCGATCCGACTAAAGCGGGAGAGACAGACACCCGCTAGCCACCTTATGCATCAAGTGCCTGTCAGTCGGTGGAACCTGTCTCACGTAAGTGTACGTGTAAGGTCGGTCCGGGCCGCTTCATCCCACAATGCCGCCGAATCAAGATAAGACTAGTAACGGCAAGCAAATTGAACAAATCATCTCCCACAACTACTTTGTGTTCTACTCGTGCATAGAATCTACGCATAGACCTAGCTCATGATGCCACTATTGGGTAACGTAGTAATAATTCAAAATTTTCCTACATGTCACCAAATCAATCTAGGAGATGCTAGCAACGAGAGAGAGGGAGTGCATCTTCATACCCTTGAATATTGCTAAGCGGAAGCGTTACAAGAACGCAGTTGATGGAGTCGTACTCGCGGCGATTCAAATCGCGGAAGATCCGATCTAGCGCCGAACGGACGGCGCCTCCGCGTTCAACACACATACAGCCCGGGGACATCTCCTCCTTCTTGATCCAGCAAGGGGAGAGGAGAAGTTGAGGGAGAACTCCAACAGCACGACGGCGTGGTGGCAATGGAGCTCATGGTTCTCCGGCAGGGCTTCGCCAAGCACTACGGAGGAGGAGGAGATGTATGAGGAGGAAGGGGCTGCGCCAAAGGAAGGGTCTGGCTGCCCTCCCACCCCCTCACTATATATAGGGGGAAGGGGAGAGGGGGCCGGCCCCTCTAGATGGATCTAGAGGAGGAGGCGGCGGGCAGGGGAAACCCTAGATGGGTTTGGGCGCCCCACCCCCTAGGAAACTTTCCCCCAAGCCGGGAGGGGCGGCTGCCCTAGGGGTGGAGCCCCCACCTCTCCTGGTTACATGAGAGGGGTTGGGAGGGGCGCACAGCCCCTTAGTGGTCTGGTTTGCCCCTTCCTCTGGGCCCATAAGGCCCCCCCAACGCTTGCCGGGGCCTCCGAAACACCTTTCGGACATGCTGGCCATAGCCTGGTACCCCCGGAACAATTCCGGACTCCAATACCCTTCGTCCAATATACCGATCTACACCTCCGGACCATTCCGAAGCTCCTCGTCATGTCCAGGATCTCATCCGGGACTTTGAACAACCTTCGGTAACCACATACTATTTCTCATAACAAGTCTAGCATCACCGAACCTTAAGTGTGTAGACCCTACGGGTTCGGGAACCATGCAGACATGACCGAGACACGTCTCCGGCCAATAACCTATAGCGGGATCTGGATACCCATATTGGCTCCCACATGTTCCATGATGATCTCATTGGATGAACCACGATGTCGGGGATTCAATCAATCCCATATACAATTCCCTTTTTCTACCGGTATGTTACTTGCCCGAGATTCGATCGTCGGTATCCCAATACCTCGTTCAATCTCGTTATCGGCAAGTCTCTTTACTTGTTCCGTAACGCATGATCCCGTGGCTAACTCCTTAGTCACATTGAGCTCATTATGATGATGCATTACCGAGTGGGCCCAGAGATACCTCTCCGTCATACGGAGTGACAAATCCCAGTCTCGATTCGTGCCAACCCAACAGACACTTTCGGAGATACCTGCAGTGCACCTTTATAGCCACCCAGTTACGTTGTGATGTTTGGTACACCCAAAGCATTCCTACAGTATCCGGGAGTTGCACAATCTCATGGTCTAAGGAAACGATACTTGACATTAGAAAAGCTCTTAGTAAACGAACTACACGATCTTGTGCTATGCTTAGGATTGGGTCTTGTCCATCACATCATTCTCCTAATGATGTGATTCCGTTATCAATGACATCCAATGTCCATGGTCAAGAAACCATAACCATCTATTGATCAACGAGCTAGCCAACTAGAGGCTTACTAGGGACATGTTGTGGTCTATGTATTCACACATGTATTACTGTTTCTAGTTAATACAATTATAGCATGAACAATAGACAATTATCATGAACAAGGAAATACAATAATAACCATTTTATTATTGCCTCTAGGGCATATTTCCAACAAACGGTTCACTAGTACAGCGAGGTGCTATACAAACGGTTTTTAAGCCCTTTCCGCGACGACATTTGGAACCTTCACCTAGTGAGTGTGGGTGATAGGGGGTCGTTCCCACACGACCCAGAACCCGTCGGTGATATGCCCTCCTGGCACACACGCTCGGCAAAATGAGGTCGTGTGCGACCGGCGAGCGATCAAGTACGGTTATACGTAAAGTGGTGCTAAAAAATAAAATTATATAGGCGAAATCATTTCCGGTCGTAAGTACATCCCACACAGTCAGTCCCCGCTAAACTTTTTCGTTCGTATATACATCCCACACAGTCGCTCCAAGGAAAACATTTCTGTTCGCAGGTACATCACACACAATTTTCCCCGTTAAATCGTTTGTGATAGACACACGGTATTAACAATTTTATCCTTTGCGTTATTGAATGCATCACACATGGTGCATAGAAGAAACTATGTGGCAAAGGCTGTCCATCACACACAGTTTTAATGTGGTAAACGTTTGCGCCAGGTGGCCTAACGCAAACAGTTTTCAAGAGGATGTCGTGTGTGATTGTTCATTAACCCAACACGGTTTATTCTTAGAAACTGTGTGCGTTGCCTGAGGTCATTTCCCCTAATGTTTTCTCAATAACCGTTTGCAATAGAAAAAACCCAATTAGCAGGCTAATTATCCTATTGTTAATAATCCATTTATTAATCTAATTGACATTTCGTATTCAGCACACAAAATATTTCATTTTCATAATTGAAATACATCAGAGTACAACATCATATAGCTTCAGCACTCAGCTACCCCATTACACAACCGCACCAGCACCAAGTTTCACATGCAACATCTATAACCTTTCGAAATTAGCATCATAGACAGTACATAGACATATGTATCTCATCTGGAAAACTGCTGAAGCAGAAGGCGAATATTGAGCCTTCATTGATGTTGAAGGTCTTTGCAACTTTAGGCCAGTGCCTGTGGATGATTGACCGTCCATCCTTCGTCCTCTTCAGGAACACTTCAGTATTGAACCGTGGGTGTTGTATGAATACCTTCCTCGCCTCATGACCATACCGGTGGTTTGAGAGGTAATCATCAGTGAACTGCTTCGGAAAGGCCTGGAAACAAGGATGTGCATAAATATCTTCTCTATATTGGAAATGGGGCAAAGGAATAAAAAAGGCAAGGTATAATAGTTAGTACCATCTTGTAGTGAGCTGATGTCTTCTTCATTGTGCAATCAAAGATCTTGTTGTTTATTGTCGCTAATTTCTTTATCCTAACAATCTTTCTTAGTTTCTTGACTTGACTGATATTCATGGACAACTCATTTCCCCATATGCAAAAAGGGTCGAACAGTGGGTCAAAACCTCTGACAGCAGGACCTACATGTGCAAGACCAAATTGTTAAAAGCCTAAATATTAGAATGGTTCCTGCAATTGCACAATAATGTGCTATTAGACAAAGGACCATGCATGTGCAAACCTCGATTGTTAACCTCAGTGCTCCCATTGTTTCCCTGCAACACATATAAGGTAGTTAGTCATCAGGTTAAGTAAGGGCTCGCATGCTATTAGTAAAATATGTTGATGAAAAATAAGCACATTGCAGATTCATCAGATTAATTCAAGCCACATGGAAAACCCATTTATCCAAACCAAGCATGATTAAGAAGTAGGAAATATAGCACTTGTATATGTTTCTCATGCATTAAGTGCAGCAAAATTCGATTTATTCCTCACATGCACAACAATACAAAATTCTACCCATGATAATTGCACATCGCATTGCAGAATTGGACCAAGCACTTTACTAAACACCACAACAAATGAGCCAAACAGTAACTGAGCACCACATTGCACAATATAACATACTCCTAATAGAAGATCAGACAGTTAACCAAACCAAGCATGCTTAACAACTTGGAAATATAGCAATTGTATTTGTTTCTCATGTATTTAGTACAACCAAATTCGATTTATTTCTCACATGGTATACAATAACAGAATGCACCCACAACAATTGAACATCGGATTGTAGAATTGAACCGAACAGTAACTAAACACCACAACAAATGTACCAAACGGTAACTAAGCACCACATTGCACAATGTATAACATGCTAGAAGATCAGACAGTTAACCAAACCAAGCATGCTTGACAACTTGGAAATATAAAAATTGTATTTGTTTCTCATGTATTTTGTAAAGAAAAATTCAATTTATTTCTCACATGGAAGACAATACAAAATTGCACCCTGAAGAATTGAACACCACATTTGCAAAATTGAACCAAACTGTTAACTGAACACGACAACTAATTAACCAAACAGTTAATAAGCGAGCACCACATTGCACGACATATAGAACATATAGACTAGAGCAACAGATAGCATGGTAAAAGTAGATAGCACAATTCACTAGAATTTGTTAAGGAAAGGCAGTAGCTAGCAAACTGAACATGGGTCCTTATAGTGAGCTAATAAGACAAGCTACTCCTCATTGTCGGAGATATCGATGACGATTGGCTCCTTTGACATGGAAGAGGGTGAGGGCTCCGCATTGTGGGTGCCCTCGTCGTAGTGGTGAGTTGCTTGAGCTGCTCCGGGCACCAACCTGCTGGCTCTCGAGATGAGCTAAGCACGTGCACGCTGACAAAACACCTCATAGTCTTCGTCGAAGGCACCGAGGGTGGGCTCGAGAAAATGCCATGAACTGTCACTTAAAGCAGTCAACCGCGTCGCAGCGTCAGCGCGAGGCGTCGAAGGTGAGCTGCTCCTCCAAGATCTTGGAGTCGGCACGAATGGCAGCCATCGTGACCTCATCCGCGTGTGCGGCCGCGATTTGCTTCTCCGCTGCCAAATTCTCCTTGAGCTCCCGGTTATACTGTGTGCACCATGATTAGGGCGGCGCTTATTTGGTAGAGGGGTCGGTGATTTGGGTGGAAGGTGTCGCGCCGATAGTTGATACATCTCCAACGTATCTACTTTTCCTAACGCTTTTCCTCTTGTTTTGGACTCTAATTTGCATGATTTGAATGAAACTAACCCCGGACTGACGCTGTTTTCAGCAGAACTACCATGGTGTTGTTTTTGTGCAGAAATAAAAGTTCTCGGAATGGAACGAAATTTTGCCAGGATTTTTTTTGCAAAATAAGATAATTTCTGGAGCCAAGAACCACCGGAGGGGGGCACCTGGGTGGGCACAACCCACCAGGGTGCTCCCCCCTCCAGGCGCGCCGAGGTGGGTTGTCTCCACCTGGTGGCCCCGCAGACCGTCAAACCGACACTATAAAATCCTATTTTTCCAGAAAAAAATGGGGGAGAAAGAATTATCGCATTCCATGAGACGGAGCCGCCATCACCTCCTGTTCTTCATCGGGAGGCCAGATCTGGAGTCCATTTGGGGCTCCGGAGAGGGGGATCTTCAATCTTCGTCATCACCAACCCTTCCATCGCCAATTCCATGATGCTCCCCACTGGGAGTGAGTAATTCCTTCGTAGGCTCGCTGGTCGGTGAGGAGTTGGATGAGATTCGTCATGTAATCGAGTTAGTTTTGTTAGGACTTGATCCCTAGTATCCACTATGTTCTGAGATTGATGTTGCTATGATTTTGCCATGCTTAATGCTTGTCACTTTGGGCACGGGTTCCATGATTTCAGATCTAAACCGTTTATGTTATCACCATTATATCCAGTTCTAGATCCGATCTTCCAAGTTATAGTCACCTACTACGTGTTATGATCCGGCAACCCCGTAGTGACAATAGTCGGGACCACTCCTGGTGATGACCGTAGTTTGAGGAGTTCATGTATTCACTGTGTGTTAGTGCTTTGTTCCGGTTCTCTATTAAAAGGAGGCCTTAATATCTCTTTGTTTCCAACTGGACCCCACTGCCACAGGAGGGTCGGACAAAAGATGTCATGCAAGTTCTTTCCGTAAGCACGTATGACTATTTACAGAATACATGCCAACATTATATTTATGAACTGGAGCTAGTGCCGTATCGCCCTAGGTTATGACTGTCACATGATGAATATCATCCAACAAATTACTGATCCAATGCCTACAAATTTATCTTATATTGTTTTTGCTAAGTTACTACTGCTATCGCTACTATTTCTGCTGCTACTATTATCAAAAGTATCAAATCACTGTGCTACTGATCACTTTGCTACAGATAATTAATCTCCAGGTGTGGTTGAATTGACAACTCAGCTGCTAATACTTACAAATATTCTTTGGCTCCCCTTGTGTCAAATCTATAAATTTGGGTGGAATACTCTACCCTCGAAAACTATTGCGATCCCCTATACTTGTGGGTTATCAGGACCTTTTTTTGGCGCCGTTGCCGGGGAGCATAGCTATATTTGTTGAGTCACTTGCGATTTTTATCAATTTATAACTATGAAGAATCCGTAGGATGCTAAGACTAAGATTTATCACTCTAAGACGAGGGGAGGTAAGGAACTGCCATCTAGCTCTGCTTTAGATTCACCTTCTGTTATAAGTAAACTTGCAACACCACCACATGCTATTAATCCTGATATGTCGCAAGTTACTGATAATGCTACTTCCGCTATGAATGATACTATTGATGATGCTAGTACCTTGCTTGATGATGATGTGCCACTAGGTGATTTTCTTGATGAACAAATTGCTAGAGTAAGACAACATGATGTTGTTGAAACTGATGATGAGCTTGAAACTGAAATCTTGAAACACCTACTAGAACTAGCCTTCCTAGATATGAATTGCCTAAGGTACCGGAAGGTTATGTTATGAATGATGAGACAACTAGAGATATTCTTGCTTGTAAGGATAGAGATGATCTAGAGAAATTATTATGCAAGTATAAAGAAAAATCTTTGAATGCTAGAATGCAATATGATCCTAAGTTTGCTAATTCACCTATCTTTATTGATGATAAGGATTATGAATTCTTTGTTCACCTAGAGTTAATTACTTTGGTTGAATCTGATCCTTTCCATGGTTATGAAACTGAAACTATTGTGGCACATCTTACTAAGTTGAATGACATAGCCACCCTTTTTACTCATGATGATAAACCTCGCTATTACTATATTCTCAAATTATTTCCATTCTCATTAAAGGGTGATGCTAAAGCTTGTTACAATACTCTTTCTCCTAGTTGTGTGCGTAGTCCCCATGATATGATTTATTACTTCTCTGAAAAATATTTCCCTGCTCATAAGAAACAAGCTGCCTTACAGGAAATATTTAACTTTGTGCAAATTAAAAAAGAGAGTCTCCCACAAGCTTGGGGGAGGCTTTTCCAATTGCTTAATGCTTTGCCTGATCATCCTCTTAAGAAAAATGAAATACTTGATATCTTCTATAATGGACTAACCGATGCTTCTAGGGATTTCCTAGAAAGTTGTGCTAGTTGTGTTTTCAGGGAACGAACTATTGGGCAAGCTGAAGAATTATTGAATAAAATATTGAAAAATTATGATGATTGGACTCTTCCTGAACCACCGCCTAAACCCACTCTGAAGAAGAGGGGTATATGATATCTCAGTCCTAAACATATGCAAGAGGCAAAGAAATCTATGAAGGGAAAAGGTATTAAAGCTGATGATGTTAAAAATTTACCTCCTCTTGAAGAAATACATGGGCTTAGTACACCACCACTGCCTGAGGTGGTAGAGGTAAATTCTCTAATGAAATTCAATGATAATGACAATCCTCACAATATGCACCCTAGTCAATGCCTTTATGAGTTTGAGAATTATATTAGAAAGTAAGATCACTTCAATGCAAATGTTATGAAACAATTGAAATACAATTCTGATATGATTGCTCGCTGAAGTGACTTGTTATTTAGAATCTCAAATGATGTTAGAGGTGTAGGGAAGCATGCTTCTATGGTTCAAACTCAGTTAGAACAAGTTGCTTAATCTCAAAGAGAGTTGCTTGACGAAATGAATAATAATATAAGTGACTTTGCTGTTAGAGTAGCAACTAGAGGAGGTAAAATGACCCAGGAACCACTTTATCCTGAGGGACACCCAAAAACAATTGAACAAGACTCTCAAAGAGTTAATACTGATGCACGTAGTCCTTCTAAAAATAAAAGAAGAAGAAAAATGATAGGACTTTGCATGCCTCTAGTGAACCTGAAGTAGGAAAACCTGCTGATAATGATAATGAAATTTCTATCTCTAATGCTGAAACTCAATCTGGTAGTGAACACTCACCTTCGTATAATGAAAAAGATAATGATGAGGTTCATGAATACACTCAAACAAATAATAAAGAACCAGACAATGATGTTGAGATAGAACCAGCAGTTGATCTTGATAACCCACAACCTAAGAATAAAAGATATGATAAAAGAGACTTTGTTGCTAGAAAACACGGTAAGGAAAGAGAACTGTGGGATCAAAAACCTATGCCCTTTCCACCTAAGTCAACTAAAAAGAAAGATGATGAACAATTTAAATGCTTTGCTGAAATGCTTAGGCCAGTCTTTTTGCGTACTCGCTTGACTGATATCTTAAAAATGCCTCCTTATGCAAAGTACATGAAACACATCATCACTGATAAGAGAAAAATACCGGAAGCTAAAATCTCCACCATGCTTGCTAATTATAATTTTAAAGATGGAGTACTTAAAAAACTTGGAGATCCGGGAATACCAACTATACCTTGCTCCATCAAAAGAAACTATGTGAAAACTGCTTTATGTGATTTGGGAGCTGGTGTTAGTGTTATGCCTTTCTCTTTATATAAAAGACTTGATTTGAATAAACTCACACCTACTAAATTATCTTTGCAAATGGCTGACAAATCAACTGCCATACCTATCGGTATTTGTGAGGATGTGCCCGTTGTTGTTGCTAATGTTACTATTTTGACTGACTTTGTTATACTTGAGATGCCCGAGGACGACAACATGTCAATTATCCTTGGTAGACCCTTCTTGAATACTTCAGGGGCTGTTATTGATTGCAATAAAAGCAAGGTCACTTTTCATAGCAATGGTAATGAGCATACGGTACACTTTGCGAAGAAACAATTCCAAGCGAATGGTATCAATGTTATTGAAAAATCTCCGACAATCACTATTGGAAGTTTTCAACTACCTCTACCTACTGTTAAAAAGAAATATAAAATGCTTATTTTTGGGGACTTTCATATCCCCGTCGAGGTAACTTAGTGATTTACGAAAGTTCTTCAGTTTCATGCTAATCGAAACTGGTTGTTAATAAGACTTGATCAACCTTATTAATGGATGATTTTTTAGAGGTATGAAGTTAATGAATTTAGTAAGCACTACCTTCTGTCCTTCTTTTTGTTTTCTATTTTATTATTTAAATAAAATAAAATGCCATGTTTTGTCTGTTTTCTGAATTTCCCACGCAATAAAAAATGACCCAAAAATAAAAGTTCTCCAAATGCCCTAAAAAATTAATACGCTTTTTTCTGAATATTTAAGAATTTTTGGTGTAAATAACATCAGTGGGAGGTGCACCAGGTTGGCATAACCCACCTGGGCGCGCTAGGACCCGCAGGCACGCCCTGGTGGGTTGTGGCCCCACGTGGGCCCCCTCACTTATCTTTCATACCACTTCATCACCTACCTCCAAAAAAACACCATTGCTCTCTCTCTCTCTCTCGTGTTCTTGCTCTCAAACCCGCGGATTTCCATCTCTTTGCTCGAAGCTCCGTTTCCGAAATTCTTTTGGGGGATTGTTGCTTGGTATGTGACTTCTCCGTTTGTCCAATTAGTTTTTGCTTTAGTGGTTTATATTTTGAATAATTAGCTACTCTTGGTGCTGCTATAGATGAGCTTGCATGTTGAATTCTTAGAGTTCTAAGTAGTTTGAATGCTTGCTATGGCCTCTAGGCATCCCTATGAGTAGTTGCTATAAATCTTGTAAAGTTTTGTTGATAAATTTTTGACAACCAAAATTTTTCAGAAAATTGTAGGCGAACATGATGAACCACTATGGAAGGAGGTCTTCGAAGAGGAGATCCTCGGAGGAATCTTCTAGTGACATTTCCGTTCGTCGGTCTTATGTTGAACCAAGTGAAATTTCTATACGACATGCTTATGGCCGTGCGACGATTATATGGTGCGTGTGGGTACCAAGGAGGAATTTGAGCAATATGTTCACAATGCCGGTCTCGGTCCCTACATTTAAGATAAATGCAATCAACACCATACTTTCACTGAATCATTTGTCAAAGGATTTAAATTCCATCCCCGTGAGTCTAGGGTGTCATTTAAATTGTATGAAAATTTATTTACCATATCACTAGAGAGATTTGCTCACCACTGTAGAATCTCATTCTAGTGTTCGCTTGACGAACCACCAAGGTCTGAGTTCCAAGCATTTCTGACTAACCTTTGCTATGGTGAGACGAGGGGAGTGACGCAAGGTAGAATAAAGAGTATTCATTTTCCGGTAATTCAGTACTTTGCATTATTTAATGGGAAATGTATAGTAGGCAAACAAGACTGTAGTACAATTTGTGCTCCAGACTTGAGCCTCATACGCACTGCTCTCACCGGTGACAGAAGTTATAATCTTGGAGCGGCTGTTACACGCAAGTTGCAACACAACGCTAATAGTGGTTATTTCTATGGTGGAATTTATGCCACATGTTTAGCAAGGGAGCTAGGTGTTTCACCTTTACCCTATGACCCTATTCTACCCACACAGTATTTAGATTTTGATGCTATGAAACGTCATAAGATCCTTAGAGGTGACCCCACTAATTTCACCTATAAATTGATGTTTAACCAAGAATCCTTGGTGTACACATATTTGCCTGCGCCTGCTCTCTTTGATTATCACAGCAAGGGAACATATTTTGTTCTGGAGAAGGAGGCCTGAGCTCATAACATGGCGGTTGTGGCCGCACGGCAGGCTGAGGCATCCGCACCGAGAGCCTCCGTGAGCTACCACCCCGACTATTATCCAAGGTATTGATTGATTACCAAGATAGGCCACTAAGCTTGGGGGAGTACGTATTCCCACCGACATTACATTCATGTTCACACATTTCATTCCGGTGTCGGTGTCCACACTTTTTATTGTATTATCCATGTTAAATTTATTTTCTCGCTTTCTTCTTGTGTGTTTGAAAAACTTTGAGAAAATACAAAAATATTTCCCGCATCTTTTTGATTTTTCTTTCTAGAGTAGTTAGTTGTAGCACTAAAAAGAAAACCCAAAAAGATTTCCTTGTTCTTCTTTTGCTTGTTGCGAGCTTTCCCGTGTAAATAATTTTTCTCGTTTTTGCTTTTCCCTTTTATTTGCTTGTTCAAGAAAACCAGAAAACTCCAAAAATATTTCAGTGTGTTTCTCTGAATTTCTTTTGTTTTTATTGAGTCGTACCGAGGAGAAGACCACGATGAAAATGTTTAGTGGATCTCATATGCATAATTGTTGATCTAACAAAGAGCCGATTTTGCCTTGTCTTCTCCTGTTGAATAAAATGTTTGCAGATTCCAGCTTGGTCCACGGCACTCTTGCACTATTATTATTTTCATATCGTTTGGTCGTGCAAGTGAAAGGCAATAATGAAGATATTTGATGAACTAGCCATGGCAGAGAGAAACGGGTATGAACTCGACTTGTTTTGTTTTTGTAAATATGTTTAACCTAGTATCCATGATTCAACTCATTATGATTAAACATGTTTGCAATGACAATTAGAGATTATAGTTTCTCATGCCATGCGTAAGTAGCTAGGAGTGGATAATGATTTATCTTGGATGTCAACATTGCATTAAAATGATTGTGATGCAGTATGATGATATGGTATCCTCCTCTGATTGTTCGAGTGGCTTGACTTGGCACATGTTCATGCATGTAGTTGAATCAAAACCAACATAGCCTCTATGATATTTATGTTCATGGTGTTCATATCCTACTCATGCTAGTGTCCAATGTCACTTATGCATAATGCATGTTCATGACCGTTGTTGCTCTCTAGCTGGCCGCTTCTCAACCTATTTGCTAGCCTTCGCCTATACTAAGTGGGAATTCTGCTTGTACATCAAAAACCTTGAACCCAAGTTATTCCAGTTGAGTCCACTATACCTACCTATATGAGGTATTACCCTGCCGTCATAAGTAAATTTGCATGTGCCGCCTCTAAAAACTTCAAATAAATATCCTATTTGTGTGCCTGGATCGTTCAGGGAATGACAGGAGGTAGTCGGTATCTTCCATGCTAAGCGGGTTATTCTTAGGATGAGTGTTTATTCACTCACCATCACATGAGAAAAGGGCGGAAATAGGGATGCCTAGTCCCGTACTGCAAAAAGAATTGATCTTTCAAATAATCAAACAAAAACTTCAAACGGAGTGATAACCTTTACTTTATCGCTTGGGAACCGCCACTAGCGTGCTTAGCATGGAAGATATTGATAACTGATGGTCGTGTAGTAAACAAGAAGGGTGCATGTCTCAAAATATCATTTACCTCTATTTTAAAAACATGACCTCTGGCACCGCTGCAAATCACTGCTTCCCTCCACGAAGGGACTATCTATTTACTTTTATGTAGTGTCATCACCTTCTAAAACAAGCGCGAGAACCTAAGAGCACTGTTGTCATGCCGATGCATTGTGTGTAGCTAATGTTGGGTGCATCATGACTGGATCTTTTCTACATTGAATTATAATGTTTAGTCGCGGCTTGGACTTTGGAGGTGCTTTGCATTTATATTTTGCGGCAGAAAGGGCTAGCGAGATACCACTTTTTTCATATTATATCATGGTTGTTTTGATAATGTGTTGCTGTTTGAGATATCTTATTATTGCTCGCTAGCTGATTATGTCATTGATATGAGTTAGTATAATTTTTAAGAGTTATTGTCAGCATGGTTACTTATAATGTTGGCTGGAAACCTGGGTGCTGTTTATGCTTATTTATGCAAACAAGAGCAAAAGAGTTCGTAAAAGTTTTTCTCTTTCACTTTCAGTTTATCAACTGAATTGCTTGAGGACAAGCAAAGGTTTAAGCTTGGGGGAGTTGATATGTCTCCAACGTATCTTCTTTTCCTAACGCTTTTCCTCTTGTTTTGGACTCTAATTTGCATGATTTGAATGAAACTAACCCCGGACTGATGCTGTTTTCAGCAGAACAACCATGGTGTTGTTTTTGTGCAGAAATAAAAGTTCTTGGAATGGAACGAAACTTTGCGAGGATTTTTTATGCAAAATAAGAGAATTTTTGGACCGAAGAACCACCGGAGGGGGGCACCTGGGTGGGCACAACCCACCAGGGCGCGCCCCACTCCAGGCGCGCCCAGGTGGCTTGTCCCCACCTGGTGGCCACGCAGACCCTCAAACCAACGCTATAAAATCCTATTTTTTCCAGGAAAAAATGGGGGAGAAAGAATTATCGTGTTCCACGAGACGGAGCCGCCGTCACCTCTTGTTCTTCATCGGGAGACCAGATCTGAAGTCCGTTTGGGGCTCCGTTGAGGGGGATCTTTCATCTGCGTCATCACCGACCCTTATCCATCGCCAATTCCATGATGCTCCCCACCGGGAGTGAGTAATTCCTTCGTAGGCTCGCTGGTCGACGAGGAGTTGGATGAGATTCATCATGTAATCGAGTTAGTTTTGTTAGGACTTGATCCCTAGTATCCACTATGTTCTGAGATTGATGTTGCTATGACTTTTCCATGCTTAATGCTTGTCACTTTGGGCCCGGGTGCCATGATTTCAAATCTGAACCGTTTATGTTATCACCATCATATCCAGGTTCTAGATCCGATCTTGCAAGTTATAGTCACCTACTACGTGTTATGATCCGGCAACCCTGGAGTGACAATAGTGGGGACCACTCCTGGTGATGACCGTAGTTTGAGGAGTTCATGTATTCACCGTGTGTTAATGCTTTGTTTTGGCTCTCTATTAAAAGGAGGCCTTAATATCCCTTAGTTTTTGTCAGGGTCCTGGGAACGTGGGTACGCAGACTTGCCTGCCTGCGGCCCGTGGCGTGGCTCCATCAACGGCCCGGTACGGCCCAGCTTCAGCAGCAACAGCTCAAGACCCTCGTGAGGCGGACGACGCCAAGATCTCCCTGGGGCGGCCTCACCAGGCTGGCTCCCGAGGAGCGGAGATATCTATGCAAGGTGCACCTCCCGAGGTTCACGTGACGTGAGCCATGACGACCAAGGCCAGGCGGGCGCAGTGTACGAGTTTCCTCTTTGGTGCTAAGGAGACAAGCACAGGCGCGGAGTCCCGAGGAATCAGGCAACGGTCTCCATTCCGGTGCAACAAGACCAAGACCGCCCGGACGGCAGGACGGAGGTCATCACGGAGCCCACTACAGCGTCACAACCAGAGCCTTTTGCAGGCGAAGACCACTTTTGTCAGGATAGCTTGTACTAGTTGTCTCCCTTCAAATTTGGCCGTTGTGGGATCCCTTCCGCCTACACTTGGGAGAGGACCAGGTCCACTATATATAGGACTTAGCCACCACCATCTTGGGGGGGGTCCATTCCACCCGAACCACCTCACCATCTCATCGAGCTCAAGAACACCTCGCCTCTTGAGGCTATTTGACCACTGTACTAGTTCATCCTCAGCCCCTCGAGGCAATCCACCACAAAGCTGGAGTAGGGTATTACACTGCAAGGTGGCCCGAACCAAGATAAATCCTTGTGTCCCTTGTTCTTTGGGTTCGTCTAGCTAGGCCGTGGGATCGTTGAGCGAGCAGGCTGGGGAGAGAGTGTTCTTTGTGCGCACCCCAGAATTCGAACCTCTCAAGGGTCCGTGGAACCCCGAATCTGACATTTGGCGCTCCACGTAGGGGTGTGCCGGAACCTCTCTTCTGTCGATCGACGCACCACCGCTCCACCGCTTCCATGGCTGATGCTCGTCGAGCCCGTGCTGAGCGCCGAGCCGCTCTCAACACTCGCGTTGCCCAGATAGCGCCCATCAGTGGGTGTCCCCGTTGCTCTCCATCACCTGCTGCCAACGTTGCCACCGTCCCGGCAGGGAACGAGCAGCAAGCTTCGTCGCTGGACCCCTTTGTGCGGCGGGACGGATGCACTGCCAGCACGTCGCTGACTCCGGCCGGCTCGTCGTCCCACACTCGTCGCGGGACCACGGACGCGTAGGCCGCGCTGCTCATGGCGCGCGAGCTCCTGCTCTACCGCCCTGTCGATGACCTCTACGAGGATTGGCTGGACCGCATCGCCGAGCTCGTCAGTGCCACTGGGGAATCTCCTGCACCGTCCCTCTCGCTACCTCGCCCGCCTCCCGCAGCGGGCGACGTAGCCCACGAAGCACTTCCACAACCTCCCCGTCAAGACGTCGTCCTCGGACCAAGACTCACGGCCCACGGCGTGACCTGATACGTCCATTTTGCATCATGCTTTTATATCGATATTTATTGCATTATGGGATGTTATTACATGTTATGTCACAATACTTATGCCTATTCTCTCTTATTTTACAAGGTTTATATGAAGAGGGAGAATGCCGGAAGCTGGAGTTCTGGGCTGGAAAAGGAGCAAATATTAGAGACCTATTCTGCACAGCTCCAAAAGTCCTGAAACTTCACGGAGGCAGTTTTTGGAATTAATAAAAAATACTGGAGAAAGAATTAGCCAGAGGGAGCCCACACCCTGGCCACAAGGGTGGGGGCGCGCCCTACCCCCCTGGGCGCGCCCCCCTGCCTCGTGGGCCCCCTGGCAGGCCTCCAGTGCCGATCTTCTGCTATATGAAGTCTTTTACCCTGGAAAAAATCATAAGCAAGCTTTCGGGAAGAAACACCGCCGCCACGAGGCGGAACCTTGGCGGAACCAATCTAGGGCTCCGGCGGAGCTGTTCTGCCGGGGAAACTTCCCTCCGGGAGGGGGAAATCATTTCCATCGTCATCACCAACGATCCTCTCATCAGGAGGGGGTGAATCTCCATCAGCATCTTCACCGACACCATCTCCTCTAAAACCCCAGTTCATCTCTTCTATCCAATCTTGGTCCCAAAGCCTCAGATTGGTACGTGTGGGTTGCTAGTCGTGTTGATTACTCCTTGTAGTTGATGCTAGTTGGTTTATTTGGTGGAAGATCATATGTTCAGATCCTTTATGAATATTAATACCCCTCTGATTATGAACAAGAATATGACCCTTGAGTAGTTACGTTTGTTCCTGAGGACATGGGAGAAGTCTTCCTATAAGTAGTCATGTGAATTTGGTATTCGTTCGATATTTTGATTAGATGTATGTTGTCTTTCCTCTAGTGGTGTTATGTGAACGTCGACTACATGACACTTCATCATTGTTTCGTCCTAGAGGAAGGCATTAGGAAGTAATAAGTAGATGATGGGTTGCTAGAGTGACAGAAGCTTAAACCCTACTTTATGAGTTGCTTCGTAAGTGGCTGATTTGGATCCATATGTTTCATGCTATGGTTAGGTTTACCTTAATACTACTTTTGTAGTTGCAGATGCTTGCAATAGGGGTTAATCATAAGTGTGATGCTTGTCCAAGAAAGGACAGCACCTAAGCACTGGTCCACCCACTTACCAGATTATGAAAGTAACCAACGCGAATCATATGAGCATGATGAAAACTAGCTTGACGATAATTCCATGTGTCTTCGGGAGCACTTTCCTTTATATAAGATTTTGTCCAGGCTTGTCCTTTTCTACAAAAAGGATTGGGCCATCTTGCTGCACCTTATTTACTTTCATTACTTGTTGCCCGTTACAAATTACCTTATCACAAAACTATCAGTTACCGATAATTTCAGTGCTTGCAGAGAATACCTTACTGAAAACTGCTTGCCATTTCCTTCTGCTCCTCGTTGGAGTCGACACTCTTACTTATCGAAAGGACTACGATAGATCCTCTATACTTGTGGGTCATCAAGACTCTTTTCTGGCGCCGTTGCCGGGGAGTGAAGCGCCTTTTGTAGGTGGAATTTGGTAAGGAAAAATTTATATAGTGTGCTGAAATTTACTGTCACTTGTTACTATGGAACATAAACCGTTGAGGGGCTTGTTCGGGGTATCTTCACCCCGGCCAGTAGAGCAAAGAGTTGCTCCTCTACCTACTGAACTTACTGACAATGTTTACTTTGAAATTCCTTCGGGTATGATAGTGAAACTGCTAGCTAATCCTTTTGCAGGAGATGGAACATTACATCCCGATTTGCACCTAATCTATGTGGATGAAGTTTGTGGATTATTTAAGCTTGCAGGTATGCCCGAGGATGTTATCAACAAGAAGGTCTTCCCTTTTCTTTGAAGGGAAAGGCATTGACATGGTTTAGGCTATGTGACGATATGGGATCATGGAACTACAACCGATTGAAATTGGAATTTCATCAGAAGTTTTATCCTATGCATCTTGTTCATCGTGATCGTAATTATATATATAATTTTTGGCCTCGCGAAGGAGAAAGCATCGCTCAAGCTTGGGGGAGGCTTAAGTCAATGTTATATTCATGCCCCAATCATGAGATCTCAAGAGAAATTATTATTCAAAATATTTATGCTCAGCTTTCTCTCAATAATCGCTCCATGCTCGATACTTCTTGTACCGGTTCTTTTATGATGAAGACTATTGAATTCAAATGGGGTTTATTGGAAAGAATTAAGCGCAACTCTGAAGATTGGGATCTCGACGAAGGTAAGGAGTTAGGTATAACACCTAAGTTTGATTGTGTTAAATCTTTTATGGATACCGATGTTTTCCGTGAATTTAGCACTAAATATGGACTTGACTCGGAGATAGTAGCTTCTTTCTGTGAATCCTTTGCTACTGATGTTGACCTCCCTAAGGAGAAGTGGTTTAAATATAATCCTCCCATTGAAGTAAAAGTAGTTGCACCTATTAAAGTTGAAGAAAAGACTATCACTTATAATGTCGATCCTATTGTTCCTACTGCTTATATTGAAAAACCACCTTTCCCTGTTAGAATAAAGGATCATGCTAAAGCTTCAGCTGTGGTTCGTAAGATTAACACTAGAACACCTACACCCCCTGAGCAAATTAATGTTGAACCTAGTATTGCTATGGTTAAAGATCTCTTGGCTGATAATATTGATGGGCATGTTCTGTGATGAAGCTGCTAGAATTGCTAGACCTGGTACTAAAAATAAACATAGACCTGTTGTAGGCATGCCTGTTATTTGTCTTAAAATACGAGATCATTGTTACCATGGCTTATGTGATATGGGTGCTAGTGCAAGTGCAATACCTCATTCCTTATACAAAGAAATTATGCATGATATTGCACCTGCTGAGATAGAGGAAATCGATGTTATAATTGAGCTTGCCAATAGAGACACTATTTCACCAGTTGGGATTGTTAGAGATGTTGAAGTCTTGTGTGGGAAAGTTAAATATCCTGCTGGTTTTCTTGTTCTTGGTTCCCCACAAGATAACTTTTGTCCCATTATATTTGGTAGACCCTTCTTGAATACTGTTAATGCGAGGATAGACTGCAAAAAGGATGTTGTTACTATTGGTTTGGGGGATATGTCTCATGAGTTTAATTTTGCTAAATTTCGTAGACAACCCCATGATAAAGAATTGCCTAGTAAAGCTGAAATTATTGGTCTTGCCACTATTGCCGTGCCTCCGAATGATCCTTTAGAACAATATTTGCTCGACCATCAAAATGATACGTTTATGAATGAAAGAAGGGAAATAGATGAAGTATTCTTTAAACACGGACCTATTTTGAAACACAACTTGCTTGTTGAAATCCTAGGGGATCCTCCTCCACCCAAGGGTGATCCTGATACTCTTAAATATGCTTACCTTGATGAGAAGACCGTTACCTGATACTCTTAAATATGCTTACCTTGATGAGAAGAAGATATATCATGTTATTATTAGTTCTAACCTTTCAGAGCATGAAGAAAAGAAATTATTGAAAAATCTGAAGAAGCACTGTGCTGCTATTGGAATTACTCTTGATGATCTTAAGGGCATTAGTCCCACTCTGTGCCAGCACAAAATAAAATTGGAGAAAGACGCTAAGCCAGTTGTTGATCACCAATGACGGTTAAATCCTAAGATGAAAGAAGTGGTAAGAAAAGAAATACTAAAGCTTCTGGAGGCAGGTATAATTTATCCCGTTGCTGATAGTCAGTGGGTGAGTCATGTCCATTGTGTCCCTAAGAAGGGAGGTATTACTGTTGTTCCTAATGATAAAGATGAATTGATCCCACAAAGAATTGTTACAGGTTATAGAATGGTAATCAATTTCTGCAAATTAAATAAAGCTACTAAAAAGGATCATTACCCTTTACCTTTTATTGATCAAATGCTAGAAAGATTATCCAAACATACACATTTTTGCTTTCTAGATGGTTATTCTGGTTTCTCTCAAATACCTGTGTCAAAAGAGGATCAAGAAAAGACCACTTTTACTTGCCCTTTCGGTATCTTTGCTTATAGACATATGCCTTTTGGTTTATGTAATGCACCTGATACCTTTCAAAGATGCATGATGGCTATATTCTCTAACTTTTGTGAAAAGATTGTTGAGGTTTTCATGGATGATTTCTCCGTTTATGGAACTTCTTTTGATGATTGCTTAAGCAACCTTGATCGAGTTTTGCAGAGATGTGAAGAAACTAATCTTGTCTTGAATTGGGAGTAGTGCCACTTTATGGTTAATGAAGGTATTGTCTTGGGGCATAAAATTTCTGAAAGAGGTATTGAAGCTGATAAAGCTAAAGTTGATGCTATTGAAAAGATGCCGTGTCCCAAGGACATTAAAGGTATAAGAAGTTTCCTTGGTCATGCCAGTTTTTATAGGAAGTTCATTAAGGACTTCTCTAAAATCTCCAGGCCTCTGACTAATCTCTTACAAAAAGATATTCCTTTTATCTTTGATGATGATTGTGTAGAACATTTGAAATACTTAAGAAAGCATTGATTTCTGCACCTATTGTTCAGCCTCCTGATTGGAATTTACCCTTTGAAATTATGTGTGATGCTAGTGATTATGCTGTAGGTGTTGTTCTAGGAAAAAGAGTTGATAAGAAATTAAATGTTATCCAATATGATAGTAAAACTCTAGACAATACCCAGAGAAATTATGCTACTACCGAAAAAGAAATTTTAGCAGTTGTATTTGCTTGTGATAAGTTCAGACCTTATATTGTTGATTCTAAAGTAACTGTTCACACTGATCATGCTGCTATTAAATACCTTATGGAAAAGAAAGATGCTAAACCTAGACTTATAAGATGGGTTCTCTTGCTACAAGAAATTGATTTGCATATTATCGATAGAAAGGGAGCTGAGAACCCCGTTGCAGACAACTTGTCTAGGTTAGAGAATGTTCTTGATGACCCAATACCTATTGATGATAGCTTTCCTGATGAACAATTAGCTGTCATAAATGCTTCTCTTATTGCTCCATGGTATGCTGATTATGCTAATTACATTGTTGCCAAATTTATACCACCTAGTTTCACATACCAGCAAAAGAAAAAGTTTTTCTATGATTTAAGACATTACTTCCGGGATGACCCACACCTTTATAAAGAAGGAGTAGATGGTGTTATTAGACATTGTATACCTGAGCATGAACAGGAACAGATCCTACGCAAGTGTCACTCCGAAGCTTATGGAGGACACCACGCCAGAGATAGAACTGCGCATAAGGTATTGCAATCTGGTTTTTATTGGCCTACTCTCTTCAAAGATGCCCGTCAGTTTGTCTTGTCTTGTAATGAATGTCAAAGAATTGCTAATATTAGTAGACATCAAGAAACGCCTATGAATTATTCACTTGTTATTGAACCATTTGATGTTTTGGGCTTTGATTATATGGGACCGTTTCCTTCCTCTAATGGGTATACACATATTTTAGTTGTTGTTGATTACGTTACTAAGTGGGTAGAAGCTATTCCAACTATTAGTGCTGATCACAACACCTCTATTAAGATGCTTAAAGAAGTTATTTTTCCGAGGTTTGGAGTCCCTAGATACTTAATGACTGATGGTGGTTCACATTTTATTCATGGTGCCTTTCGTAAAATGCTTGCTAAGTATGATGTTAATCATAGAATTGCATCTCCATATCACCCACAGTCTAGTGGTCAAGTAGAACTGAGTAATAGAGAGCTCAAATTAATTTTGCAAAAGAATGTTAATAGATCTAGAAAGAATTGGTCCAAGAAACTTGATGATGCATTATGGGCTTACAGAACTGCATATAAAAATCCTATGGGTATGTCTCCGTATAAAATGGTTTATGGAAAAGCATGTCACTTACCTCTCGAACTAGAACATAAGGCATATTGTCAATTAAAGAGCTCAATTATGATTTCAAACTTGCCGGTGAGAAGAGGCTATTTGACATTAGCTCACTTGATGAATGGAGAACCCAGACCTATGAGAATGCCAAACTGTTTAAAGAAAAAGTTCAAAGATGGCATGACAAAAGAATACAAAAGCGTGAGTTTAATGTAGGTGATTATGTGTTGCTATTCAACTCTCGTCTAAGATTATATGCAGGAAAACTTCTCTCTAAATGGGAAGGTCCTTACGTTATCGAGGAGGTCTATCGTTCCGGTGCCATAAAAATCAACAACTTCGAAGGCACAAATCCAAAGGTGGTGAATGGTCAAAGAATCAAACATTATATCTCAGGTAATCCTATAAATGTTGAAACCAATGTTATAGAAATTGTAACCTCGGAGGAATACATAAGGGACACTTTCCAGAACGTTTCAGACTCCGAAAAGGAATAGGTATGTGGTACAGTAAGTAAACCGACTCCAAAATAGTTCTAATGGTATTTTTTTCTCCGTTTTGGAATATTTAAGAAAATAGGAAAATAAGAAGTAGTCCGGGAAGGACACGAGGCATCCACGAGGATGGAGGGCGCGCCCCTGCCTCGTGGGCACCTCGTGTGCTCTCTGGACTCCGTTTTCTTGCACGATACTTCTTTTGGTCGGTAAAAATTCATTATATAGTCTCCCGAAGGTTTTGACCACCGTACCACGCAAATATCCTCTGTTTTTGTTTCAAGCTGTTTTCTGCCAGAGTTGTCAAGGGCAGGCATCATGTCGTCCCCCTCCTCCAACAACGAGGGCAACGATGCTTGGCTAATGAAGATAGAGCTGAAGAGAGAAGAACCCGGGGAGATCAACAAGGATGATGGGATCAAGTAGGAGATGGAGGACCAAGCTCGGCAGCAGAAGACGAAGACATCCTCCAACCTCATCACAATATTCTTACCCCAACGGAGATTGAAGCTTTCAAGATGATTGAGTTAGCTCACATACAAAATAAGTATCTCACACATGAAAATATTTTGTTGAAGGAGCATATCACGGCACTCAAGGGCATTATCCGCAAATTTGAGGATCTCCTGCGCTCGATGTGCGACTATCCATCATCACCACCATCTTCTTCATTAGCAAAGGAGAACTGAGTATCGGGTATGGGCACTCCCCTTGGCAACTGCCAAGCTTGGGGGAGGTGCCCTGGTATTGTATCACCATCACACTCCTATCTTTACCGTTTTTCTTAGTTCGATCCTTTTAGTAATATCTTGATCTAGTAGAATGAAGTTTTAGTATGATTTAGTTTTGAGTTTTGCTTTATGATCCTTCTCTGTAAGCGAGTCCGTGAGCTATATATAATAAAGATTAGTGTTGAGTAAAGGGCTTGATTATCTTGCTATGATCTTGAGGGAATAAAAATAAAATAAAAGAGAAAGAAATAAAGAGATCATATTGATCTTATGGAGAGTAATGACCTCACATATAAAGAGTATGATGAATAAAAATTGTTGAGAGTTGACGAACATAGTTTTGGTCATCGTTGCAATTAATAGGAAGTGATAAAGAAAGAGAGGTTTTCACATATAAATATACTATCTTGGACATCTTTTATGATTGTGAGCACTCATTAAAATATGCAATGCTAAAGAGTTGATGTTGGACAAGGAAGACAACGTAATGGGTTATGTTTTCTTATATCTGAAATAAAGTATATTGTCTTGGATCATCCAACATGTTGAGCTTGCCTTTCCCCGTAATGCTAGGCAAAATTCTTTGCACCAAGTAGAGATACTACTTGTTCTTCCAAATAGCCTTAAACCCAGTTTTGCCATGAGAGTCCACCATACCTACCTATGGATTGAGTAAGATCCTTCAAGTAAGTTGTCATTGTTGTATGCAATAAAAAATTGCTCTCTAAATATGTATGACTTATTAGTGTGGAGAAAATAAGCTTTCTACGATCTTGTGATATCGATGCAATAAAAGCGACGGACTCCATAATAAAGGTCCATATCACAAGTGGCAATATAAAGTGACATTCTTTTGCATTAAGATTTCGTGCATCCAACCATAAAAGCACATGACAACCTCTGCTTCCCTCTGCGAAGGGCCTATCTTTTATTCTTGTCTTATACCTTATACAAGAGTCCTGGTGATCTTCACCTTTCCTTTTTACACTTTATCCTTTGGCAAGCATAGTGTGTTGGAAAGATCCTGATATATATACCCAATTGGATGTAAGTTATCATGAACTATTGTTGTTGACATTACCCTTGAGGTAAAAGGTTGGGAGGCAACACTATAAGCCCCTATCTTTCTCTGTGTCCGATTAAAACTCTATACCCATAAGTATTGCGTGAGTGTTAGCAATTATGAAAGACTAAATGATAGTTGAGTATGTGGACTTGCTGAAAAGCTCTTATATTGACTCTTTCCGATGTTATGGTAAACTGCAATTGCTTCTATGACTGAGATTATAGTTTGTGGGTTCTCAATGAAGTTTCTGATTCATACTTGACATTGTGAATAGATTGTTACTTGAGCATAAGAAATCATATGACAATATCTATATATGTTGTTGTTATAAGAATGATCATGATGCCCAAATGTCCGTATTTTATTTTATTGACACCTCTATCTCTAAACATGTGGACATAGTTTTCGTTATCGGCTTCCGCTTTAGGACAAGCGAGGTCTAAGCTTGAGGGAGTTGATACGTCCATTTTGCATCATGCTTTTATATCGATATTTATTGCATTATGGGCTGTTATTACACGTTATGTCACAATACTTATGCCTATTCTCTCTTATTTTACAAGGTTTATATGAAGAGGGAGAATGCCGGCAGCTAGAGTTCTGGGCTGGAAAAGGAGCAAATATTAGAGACCTATTCTCCACAGCTCCAAAAGTCCTGAAACTTCACGGAGGTAGTTTTTGGAATTAACAAAAAAATACTGGAGAAAGAATTAACCAGAGGGGGCCCACACTCTGGCCACGAGGGTGGGGGGCGTGCCCTACCCCCTGGCCGCGCCCCCTGCCTCATGGGCCCCCTGGCAGGCCTCCGGTGCCCATCTTCTGCTATGTGAAGTCTTTTACCCTGGAAAATATCATAAGCAAGCTTTCGGGAAGAAACATCGCCGCCACGAGGTGGAACCTTGGCGGAACCAATCAAGGGCTCCGGCGGAGCTGTTCTGCCGGGGAAACTTCCCTCCGGGAGGGGGAAATCATCGCCATTGTCATCACCAACGATCCTGTCATCGGGAGGGGGTCAATCTCCATCAACATCTTCACGAGCACCATCTCCTCTAAAACCCTAGTTCATCTCTTGTATCCAATCTTTGTCCCAAAGCCTCAGATTGGTACCTGTGGGTTGCTAGTAGTGTTGATTACTCCTTGTAGTTGATGCTAGTTGGTTTATTTGGTTGAAAATCATATGTTAAGATCATTTATGTATATTAATACCCCTTTGATTATGAACATGAATATGATTTGTGAGTAGTTATGTTTGTTCCTGAGGACATGGGAGAAGTCTTGCTATAAGTAGTCATGTGAATTTGCTATTCGTTCGATATTTTGATGAGATGTATGTTGTCTTTCCTCTAGTGGTGTTATGTGAACATCGACTACATGACACTTCACCATTGTTTGGGCCTAGAGGAAGGCATTGGGAAGTAATATGTAGATGATGGGTTGCTAGAGTGACAGAAGCTTAAATCCGAGTTTATGAGTTGCTTCGTAAGGCGCTGATTTGGATTCATATGTTTCATGCTATGGTTAGGTTTACCTTAATACTTCTTTTGTAGTTGCGGATGCTTGCAATAGGGGTTAATCCTAAGTGGGATGCTTGTCCAAGAAAGGACAGCACCTAAGCACCGGTCCACCCACATACCAAATTATCAAAGTAACGAACGCGAATCATATGAGCAGGATGAAAACTAGCTTGACGATAATTCCCATGTGTCCTCGGGAGCGCTTTCCTTTATATAAGAGTTTGTCCAGGCTTGTCCTTTGCTACAAAAAGGATTGAGCCATCTTGCTGCACCTTATTTACTTTCATTTCTTGTTGCCCATTACAAATTACCTTATCACAAAACTATCTGTTACCGATAATTTCAGTGCTTGTAGAGAATACCTTACTGAAAACCGCTTGTCATTTCCTTCTGCTCCTCGTTGGGTTCGACACTCTTACTTATCGAAAGGATTACGCTTGATCCCCTATACTTGTGGGTCATCATGACCCACCGTGCAGGGTGCCCGGGCGTGAAGAAGAAAGCTGCCAGGAGGTCCAGCGGCCGCGAGAAGATGCTCCTGCGCTCCCAGCACCGCCGCGTCAAGACCGCGTGCCGCCGAAGGCGGCGCGTGGGTGCCTACACAAGGCTCCACATCCACAACGAGCTCCATTGACCACAGCGGGCTGCCGTGCCTTCACTCCCAAACTGCGCGGCGTCATCTGGCTGGGGAAGTTCAAGCCTGACCTGCCTCCGCGCTACGATGGCACCCTCGACCCTGCTGAGTTCCTACAGCTCTATGAGCTAAGCATCGAGGCGGCCAACGGCAATGGGAAGGTCATGGCGAACTGGTTCCCCATGGCCCACAAAGACGGCGCACGCTCGTGGCTCCTGAACCTACCCATGGGATCGATCTCCTCCCGGGGCGAGATGCGCGAGCGTTTCATCGCCAACTTCCAGGGTACTCGCGATCAAGCAGTAGCCAGGGGAAACCCTGCAGAAGTACATCCAACGCTTCAACAGCGTTCGCCTCAAGATCCCCAAGCTGACGGACGATGCCATCATCTCAGCACTCTCTGATGGCATCCGCGATGTCATGATGAAGGAGGAGCTCGCCATACATGAGGACCTGTGCATGGCTGTTGAGATGTCCAACATGGCGACCAAGTGTGCGAGAGCTGAGGAGGGACGCCTCTCCCTTCTCGAGCTTCCAGCTACCGACCTAGAAGACAAGAAGGCCAAGACCAAGGACGTGAAACGCAAGGGGGTGGCTGTGCTCGTGGTTGAGCCGGAGATGAAGCACGGCCGCGACCACCTGGACTCATCCAAGGCCAGCCGCCCGTTCTGCGCCTTCCACAACGTACACAACCACAACACCAACGACTGTCAGGAGCTCAGGGCCATCCGCGACGAGTGCTTCGGTCGATGCCCCGAGCGTAATGATTGAGGCTACGACAGTGGAGGAGGACGAAGTGGAGGACGCTGGGACGACCGGGGCCCCCGCCAGGAATGGCGCGAACAACCTCGTGAGGACCGCTGGCAGGACCAGCCTCGCGAGGGCGCCTGGAGGGACCAGCCTGGTGAGGACCGTCCTCAGGGCAAGGCCGGCCTCCCTCCACTCCGCCACCACCAAGAAGGAACGACGACCAGGACGAGGGGGCTGGGGGCTTCCAGGAACCGCGCGCCATCGCCTGCATCTTGGGCGGCGTTCAGGCCCCAGCCTCCCAGCGCATCTTCAAGAAGTTCGCCCGCGAGGTCAACGCGGCCCTCCCCAGGCTCGAGGCCACGCGCCCTCTCAGATGGTCCAAGTGCACCATCACCTTCAGCTCGTCTGGCCAGCTCAAGTGCACGGCAACCGTCGGCGCCCTCCCGATGCTCTGCTCACCCGTCATGAGCAATGTCCTTGTCACCAAGACCCTCATCGATGGCGGTGCGGGGCTCAATTTTCGACCGCCTGCAAGTGCCATATGATCAGCTGCCATCGATGAGGGTCTTGGTGACAAGGACATTGAGCCCCGCACCGCCATCGATGAGGGTCTTGGTGACATATGGCGGTCGGTGCGAGGGTCCACCTCACAGTTTTGTTGGCATGCCGTTCGGCTTGCCGAATGCGGCTGTTACCTTCCAGCATCACCTGCGGAGCATTGTGACGGCTCAGGAGGCCAGGCATCACGCGGTCCTGGTGGAGATGACGACGGTTCTTCATGAGCCTCCTGAGCCCCAAGAGCCTCCCGAGAATCAGGACCCAGGCGGCTCGTGAGGAGCCGCTTCTTCAGCACGCGTCTTCAGCTACTTGAACATTTCTTCCAGCAACGGTGCCAGGTGACCCTTTTCAGTTCACTCAGTTGGGGGCGCCCCTTGGGCTGCATTATCCCCAGGTCGCATGCCTGTCCCCTTGACATGTATCCTTTTGCATCTTTAACTTACTCTGTTGGCGGCGCCCCTCGGGCTGCATCATCCCCAGGCCGCATGGATCCGTCCCTGCGGCATGTATCATTCTTGCATTCATCTGAACTAGCTTGCCTCCTCCCATGAGTTACTTTATGATTATCACCTGCTTGCATGTTGCCCCTTGCGGCCTCCCGCGTTGCTGACCGGCCTCCTGCTCATCCCGCAACGGGGGCTACACATGCTGGCACGACGCTTGTGCTCGGGTCCATCCCTGCAATGCTGACAAACCTGAGAGATCGAGCTCTAGCTCGCGGCCCGTGATACGTCTCCATCGTACCTACTTTTCCAAACACTTTTGCCCATGTTTTGGACTCTAACTTGCATGATTTGAATGGAACTAACCCGGACTGACGCTGTTTTCAGCAGAATTGCAATGGTGTTATTTTTGTGCAGAAATAAAAGTTCTCGGAATGACCTGAAACTTCACGGAGAATATTTTTGGAATTTATAAAAATACTAGTGAAAGAATCAAGACCAGTGGGTCCACACCCTGTCCACGAGGGTGGGGGGCGCGCCCCCTGCGTCGTGGGCCCCCTGGTGCTCCACCGACCTCAACTCCAACTCTATATATTCATGTTCGGGGAGAAAAAATCAGAGAGAAGGATTCATCGCGTTTTACGATATGGAGCCGCCGCCAAGCCCTAATCTCTCTTAGGAGGGCTGATCTGGAGTCCGTTCGGGGCTCCGGAGAGGGGAATCTGTCGCAGTCGTCATCATCAACCTTCCTCCATCACCAATTTCATGATGCTCACCGCCATGCGTGTGTAATTCCATCGTAGGCTTGCTGGACGGTGCTGGGGTGGATGAGATTTATCATGTAATCGAGTTAGTTTTGTTAGGGTTTGATCCCAAGTATCCATTATGTTCTGAGATTGATGTTGCTATGAGTTTGCTATGCTTAATGCTTGTCATTAGGGCCCGAGTGCCATGATTTCAGATATGAACCTATTATGTTTTCATGAATATATGTGAGTTCTTGATCCTATTTTGCAAGTCAATAGTCACCTACTATGTGTTATGATCCGGTAACCCTGAAGTGACAATAATCGGGAGAACTCCCAATGATGACCATAGTTTGAGGAGTTCATGTATTCACTAAGTGTTAATGCTTTGGTCCGGTACTCTATTAAAAGGAGGCCTTAATATCCCTTAGTTTCCAATAGGACCCCGCTGCCACGGGAGGGTAGGACAAAAGATGTCATGCAAGTTATTTTCCATAAGCACGTATGACTATATTCGAAATACATGCCTACATTACATTGATGAACTGGAGCTAGTTCTGTGTCACCCTATGTTATAACTATTGCATGAAGAATCGCATCCGACATAATTATCCATCATTGATCCAATGCCTATGAGATTTTCACATATTGATCTTTGCTTAGTTACTTTTCCGTTGCCACTGTTACAATTACTACAAAACTGCTACTGTTACTTTTGCCACCGTCACCGTTACTTCCATACTACTTTGCTATTAAATACTTTGCTGCAGATACTAAGTTTTCCAGGTATGGTTGAATTACTCAACTGCTAATACTTGAGAATATTCTTTGGCTCCCCTTGTGTCGAAGCAATAAATTTGTTTGAATACTCTACCCTCGAAAACTGTTGCGATCCCCTATACTTGTGGGTTATCAAGACTATTTTCTGGCGCCATTGCCGGGGAGCATAGCTCTATTCTTTGAGTCACTTGGGATTTATATCTGCTGATCACTATGAGGAACTTGAAAGACGAGAAAACCAAGATTTATCCCTCAACTACGAGGGGAGGTAAGGAACTGCCATCTAGCTCTGCACTTGATTCCCCTTCTGTTTTGAGTAAACTTGCGACACCTAAACCTGCTTCTGTTATTAATTCTGATATGTCGCATGTTATTGATGATGCCACTTCTGCTATGCATGATACTTATGATGAAACTACTTCTATGCTAGAATAAAAGGATGTTCTATGAAGTTTTCTTCATCCATAACATAACCCTCAGGCACGACAGCCAATTCATATCTAGGGGGAGAATCTTCACCAATTTTTTTAGAGCGAGTTGAAGGAGTAGGTTTTATTAGCGGAGAAGAAGATGGTTAGCTGTTCACGGATTAGCTGTACTGGAATGACAACACATATGAGAATCGGTACACGATACAGAATAACGACACGACACGCAATCTTATGACTACAATATGGCCTTCATCTTTGACAACAATCATGACAGGCCGCGGTATTAGCGTGAGAGAAAGGAAAGGACTTGAGGTCCGTCCACCTACAACTAATAAAGCTCAGCCTTTGGGGACTACTACAACAGATAGGCATTTGAAGGACCAAACCAACCTGAGTAGCATGGGGCACATGGAATCCCGTGTGAATCAGCAAGGACCACCTTGCAAGGCTAAATACTCCTGGGTGACCGATAGCGAAGTAGTCGAGTTCCTTTTGGATTGCCTTTTTGATCAATTATAACCGCAACATTGTCATCATAGCGGATTATTATACCGTCTTCGCATTTGAACTCTTTACATGTACGTACAATTACATCTCGAATTACTTCGAGTCTTTCTAGAGGCATTTTGGGAAATGCGTCTTTGATTACAGCAACAATAACATCACCAATCAATACTATAATTAAGCAATTGTTTTCTTTTAATATCCTTTTCAAATCTCCAATCCACAATGGGTTTTCATTATTGTGAATCCACTCCAATCGAATATTGAATAATCAAAATTTTCAATTCAAATTCAATGTTTTCGAGATCTTTAAAAAACTGGATTAATCGGACGAGGACCCGGCTTACGAATATATACCAACTATCAAGGAATTCCTAAAGTTTTGGGTGGAATGGGAATTGCTATTCTTTAAAGAAACATTACAAAATATCACCCTTTGATGAGAGATATGAGCAAGAGGCTTCAAGAAAACCTTCTTCTGAGCAAATAAATGTAGTATTTAGTCCAACCAATCATTGGTGAATCTATGTCTTTCGTGAAAAGTGGAGTATTTTCCTTGAAAGAATAGGTTTTTTGCATCAAGAGGCTATGCGGAAATAAGTAACATAGTTAATGAGAAGCACTTGCCATTCGTTGGTTATTAGAAGCATCCCAAAAGCGTCCGGGTCGAAATATGGCTTTCAAAGTTCCAACCGATCGTCTACTTATGTTCGAGAGAGTTTTCAAAGCACAAAAGCGTATCCTTTTTTATTCAAGATATTTAATTTAATCTTCTTAACCTGAAATGAAGGGGTACCCCCGGGAAGAGATCCAATGGAGACAGCTAGGCCTATAGCTCAGAGGATTAGAGCACGCGGCTAATTTTTTTTCTTCCTTTTCGAGTTAGAATAAAAAGGAAACAATTTAGCATCTTTGGTACAATCTATATTTTCACGAAATGGATCATAATAAAATGGACTTTAGGTATCTAGGGAAGATTCGCTTGGAAGTAACTATTTCCTAGATACCTATGGTACTTCATGGTTGAATGAATCAAAAATATCTAAAAAAGACCTAAAGTTAATGATTTATAAATGGGTAATGTTATCCCTAGAGTAACTTTTATCCATTGAGCGACGACCCTTCCACTCGGCACCGTCGGATCACTAAGGCCGACTGCCTGTTTCCTTGTAGTTGGATCTCCCACTTTTTGGAATGTTCCAAATTCCCAAGCCTTGGTCCCACAACGGACCGAAATGGCCATCAGAAACCAGATTCATTTTATGATTGAAAAAGAATCTGCTTTCTTCTCGCACATGTATTTTTGAAAGGACTCCATCTTTGGAAAAGCTCGTTTGCACCTTGCATCGAATTAAACCACTCATTTCACCGCCCCAGGAATGGTTGAAGCCATACCCAATCAAAAAAGGGTATTATCCAAACGCATTTCAAGTAATTCTAGTAAAACCTGGCCTATTGACCTTTTTGCTTTTCCAGTGAAAGAACACTTTTTTTAGGTCTAGAGATTCGTTGAAGGGCGCGATCTTGCTCGCGAAGGTAATGAAATTAATCGATTTCGTTAGGAATCGAGGATCTTTTAACAATACCCTCTAAGGGATGGTTAGTCCAAGACGCGGAACAACAGAGTTTTCTTTTGGAGAAATAAGAATTGGAATAATAGAAAAAATATCCTTCGCCCCTTATCTCTTCATCATCGTCGGTTCCGTCACTTGTGGTATTCATTTAAAATCTTGTTGACCCAACTTGCTTACTCCTATTTTCCTTATTTCTTTTCTACATAATTAATTAGAACTTTCTTGAAAGAATGTTAAGATATCTCTGATAAGGGCTATAGCTCAGTTCGGTAGAGCAACTCGTTTACACGTGCGCCAATGCTATTCAAAGGAGCTTATTATGCAATGAACTTAATCGATCTTATTGCAAAATCAATGTCTTAATTCATAGATACGAGAGAATAGGAGAACAGTGGCCTGACAAACAGTCGGTTCAGTCCGATTCAAGTGCCAATTCAGGTGGCTAATCAAATAGAACCCTTATGGATTTGCTAGTTGATAAGGTAAATATCCAGCCCACTAAATGCTAGGCGTAATGAGGATAAGGGCCTCCACAAAACTTCTTTTCATTCTATGAACTTTAAGGTGTATGAAATTATTAGCTAAGCTGAAAGAAAAGTCTTTGAATGCTAGAATGAAATATGACCCTACTTTTGCTACTTCACCTATCTGTATTTCTGATAAGGATTATGATTTCTCTGTTGATCCTGGGATAATTACTTTGGTTGAATCTGATCCTTTTTATGGCTATGAATCTGAAACTGTTGTGGCACATCTTACTAAATTAAATGATATAGCCACCCTATTCACTAATGATGAGAAAACTCGCTACTACTATATCCATAAATTATTTCCGTTCTCATTAAAGGGTGATGCTTAAACATGGTTTAATTCTCTTGATCCTGGTTGTGTGCGTAGTCCCCAGGATATGATTTATTACTTCTCTGCTAAATATTTCCCCGCTCATAAGAAACAATTTGCTTTAAGGGAAATATATAATTTTGTGCAAATTGGAGAAGAGAGTCTGCCATAAGCTTGGGGGAGGCTTCTCCAATTACTTAATGCTTTGCCTGATCATCCTCTCAAGAAAAATGAAATACTTGATATCTTTTATAATGGACAAACCGATGCTTCCAGAGACCACCTGGATAGTTGCGCTGGTTGTGTTTTTAGGGAAAGAACTGTTGATCAAGCTGAATTGCTATTGAATAATATGTTGACTAATGAAAATAATTAGACACTTCCTGGACCAACTCCTAAGCCAACTCCGAAGAAAAGGGGTATTCTATTTCTCAGTCCTGAAGATATGCAAGAGGCAAAGAAATCTGTGAAAGAAAAGGGTATTAAATCTGAAGATGTTAAGAATTTACCACCTATTGAAGAAATACATGGTCTTGATAACGCGACACATGTAGTAAAGGTAAATTCTCTCTATAGATTTGATGAAGGTGATATTCCTCGTTATAAGTCTGCTAGCCAATGCTTAGATGAGTTTGATAATTTTATTGTTAAACAAGAAAACTTCAATGCTTATGTGGGTAGACATTTGAAATGCAATGCTTATATGATTGAACACTTGAGTGATTATATGTCTAGAGTTAAAGGTGAACTCAAACTTATTAGTAAACATGCTTCTATGGTTACCACTCAAGTACAACAAGTGCTTAAAGCTCAAAATGACATGCTCAATGAATTAAATAATAAGAAAAATGATAATGTTGTTAGAGTTATGACTAGAGGGGGTAAAATGACTCTGGAACCGTTGTATCCTGAATGCCACGCTAAGAGAATTGAGCAAGATTCTCAGAGAACTAATGTTGATGCACCTAGTCCTTCTAAGAAGAAGAAAAAGAAAAATGATAGGACTTTGCATGCTTCTAGTGAACTTGTTGTTGACGCACCTGAGAATCCCAATGATATTTCTATTTCTGATGCTGAAACACAATCTGGTAATGAACATGATCCTTGTGATAATGTTAATGATGATGTGCATGTTGATGCTCAACCTAGCAATAACAATGACGTAGAAATTGAACCTGCTGTTGATCTTGATAATCCACAATCAAACAATCAACGTTATGATAAGAGAGACTTCGTAGCTAGGAAGCACAGTAAAGAAAGAGAACCATGGGTTTAGAAACCCATGCCTTTTCCTCCTAAACCATCCAAGAAAAAGGATGATGAGGATCTTGAGCACTTTGCTGAAATGATTAGACCTATCTTTTTGCGTATGCGTTTGACTGATATGCTTAAAATGAACGCTTATGCTAAGTATATGAAAGATATTGTTACAAATGAAAGAAATATACCGGAAGCTGAAATTTCCACCATGCTTGCTAATTATACTTTTAAGGGTGGAATACCAAAGAAATTAGGAGATCCCGGATTACCAACTATACCATGCTCCATTAAAAGAAACTATGTGAAAACTGCTTTATGTGATCTTGGAGCCGGTGTTAGTGTTATGCCTCTCTCTTTATATCGTAGACTTGATTTGAATAAGTTGACACCTACTGAAATATCTTTGCAAATGGCCGATAAATCAACTGCTATACCTGTCGGTATTTGTGAGGATGTGCCTGTTGTGGTTGCAAATGTTACTATTTTAACGGACTTCGTTATTCTTGATATTCCCGAGGAAGATAGTATGTCGATTATCCTTGGTAGACCCTTTTTGAATACTGCAGGGGCTGTTATTGATTGCAACAAAGGCAATGTCACTTTTCATGTTAATGGTAATGAGCATACGGTACACTTTCCGAGGAAACAACCTCAAGTCCACAGTATCAATTCTATAGAAAAAATTCCAACGATTACTATTGGAGGTTTTGAATTCCCTCTTCCTACTGTCAAGAAGAAATATGATATTCCTATTATTGGGGACATGCATATCCCCGTTGAGGTAACCTAGTGCTATTCGAAAATTCTCCGGTTTCATGCGATTCGGAAAGAGTTTGTTAACAAGACTTGATCAACCTTGTTAGTGGATTCCTTTTGATGAGCATGAGATGGATGAAGTTAGAAAGAACAACTCTGTGTACCCTCCTTTTACTTTCTATTATTTAGATTAAATAAAGCAAAAATAGTATTTTCTGGCTGTTTTCTGAATTATCCTTGCAATAAAAATACCCCGAAAATAAAAGTTCTCCAAATGCCCTGAAATTGAAATATGTTTTTTTGTAGAATATTTAAGAATATCTGGCACTGAGAACAAACCAAGGGGAGCCACCACCTGGCCACGGGGGTCCAGGGCACGCCCTACCCCCCTGGGCGCGACCCCTGCCTCATGGGCCCCACGTGGCCCCCCTCCACTTATTCCAGCACCTACACACTTCGTCTCCCTCTAGAAAAAATCACCACACAGCTCAAAGCCGTGTTCTAGCTCGTTTTGCTGTGATTTTCGATCTCCTTGCTCAAAGCTCCATTCACAAAACTGCTTTGGGGGATTGTTCTTTGGTATGTGACTCCTCCAATGGTCCAATTAGTTTTTGTTCTAGTGCTTTATTTATTGCAAAATTTTGTTGCTAAGGTCACCCTGTTCTTGAGCTTGCATGTCAAATTTATTTGGTCCCAAGTAGTTCCAATGCATGATATAGTCTCTAGGCACTTGTGGGAGTATTTGCTATCAATCTTGTTGAGTTTAGTTCACTTTTATTTTGAGTCACCAAAAATTTCAGAAATTTGTCACAGGAAGAAATATGTTTAGGAAAATGTACCAAGGCGGTTCTTCAAGGAAGCAAGGACCTAGACCTGCAATACGTGACCTGGACCATGAACGACCAAGAGATGCTCAAGTGCGGCCTTGTGAATGGCGTCAGAAAATTTCATGGTACAAGCAGGAATTAAGGATGCATTTGACGCGTATGTGCGTAATGCTGAACTCGAGGGCTTCGTGTCAGATAATTGCCCCCAACATTACTACCTAACTGACTCCTTTGTGACAAGGTTTAAATTTACAACATCACGCAATTCTCACATGGTCCTGTTTGATCTTTATGATAAATCTTATACCATGGATTTAGAGGATTTTAATACTGCTTGTAAACTCCCGCAGTGGGGTAGTGCTAGTGAACCTCGCAAATCTGAATATAAAGACTTTCTTGCTAGTATAACTGTGGGGGAATCTAGGGAAATCACGCAAGCTACCATAGGGAGTATTCATTTTCCTGCCATACATTATTGTCCTCTCTTTATAGGTAGATGCATTAACGGTAAGGATGAGGCGTGTCACATGTGCGTTTCCGATCTTAGTGTTCTCAAGAGTGCTGTATTAGGAGATAAACAATATAACTTGGGAGCTATTGTTGTATGAAGGTTGCATCATAACAATATTAGCGGAGATTTGTCTGGTGGAATTTATGCAACCCGTTTAGCTAATTTTCTTGAGGTACCCATTCGTGAAAATGATATGGAGTTGCCTCCTGCTTATCTAGATTATAATGCTATGGTTCGTCATCAGTTTGTTGACAGGAATGAACAATTCCTCCAATACGAAGGCTCCACCCTCCACCTCCACCACCTCCTCCACCACCAACTCCGGCGCCCTACCACCCCTCCGGAGAACATGATCACCTTGCTTGCTTCATGGAAGGACTACTCCATTGGGACTTTAACCCCGGCCTCAAGGTCAAGGACCAGGTTCGTCGGCGTTTCGAATCGACGGTGCACTTCTCTCCCTCTCCTACCTCCAAGGAGTTCTTCTTGGTGGTCACCTTTTCTTCAGCCTCTTTCCCCCTCTCGTGTGATTCGGTTGGTTTGGCCTTGCAATGCTGCATTGGAGGTATTGCCTCTGGTTTCAATGTGTCTCAGATTGGTGCAAAAACCTATCGGTTCTCTGTGGCCTCAAATAAGGTGGGCCATTTCATCTATGCCCTATGGGATAGAGTTTGGCCGGATTTTATATGTCATTTTGGTTTATTCAAACAGCCCTGGAAGGCTCCATTTGTTGGATTTGAGGGTTGGACGACGCCACATGAGATCAATGAATTAGGGGCCAGAGCACCCAAAGCCGTTCGTTCCAATCTGGGTTTTCTTGAACACAGTGCTGCTAAAGATACCTCTACTAACTGTGAATTGGCGAAATTTGGTTTTGCTAAACAGTCTTCTGCCAATCTTTTACAATCTTTTGATGAGGTTTATGGTCATTCAATTGATGATCGTGATGATCCTTGTTCAGACGAGTCTCAGGCCACTGCCACAGTTCAATTTGGTAGTTTGGAAATTCCCCTTTTGTCAGGAAATCATCATTCTCTTGCCAAAAAATTCATTGGAAAGGATCACCGTGAGCGCAATTGGGGGCACATTCCTTCTGCTGTCTTCGAAGAGATCTTGGACTTTCGGCAGGCTCATTATGACGAGATAAGTATCCGAAAATATTGTACCTTAAATGAATTGCCATCTACGGAGATGATTCATGATATTTTGGGTCGTTGCATTAGATGTGGTGCGCCGGACCACAATGTGTCGAATTGCAATGCACAAGTTTGTGGATCGTGTCATAATTTTGAGCGGGCATGTTTCTGTACTACGATCCCCGCCGATCAACCCACCAGGGCCTGTGATATTTGCAACAATCCGGCCCATCTTACGGCCTCCTGCCCCGGTCTTGTGTGCTGCTCACGCTGTTCATTCTTGGGCCATGGCCCAAATCGCTGCGCGGGGAAATATACTCGTCGTTTATTTTGGCGCGTGAAGAAGCTGGAGCGGCACGATACCAGTAGCTCACATCCTAGGCCTGTGACACGTATGCGGCATCGTTACTTTCCAAATATAAAAAAGATTTGGAGGCCAAAAAATAAGCCAGAATCTGGGGCCCTTCCTTCCACTGGCATTGGCTTGACGACTCCGCTTCCACCCCCGCGCCAGTTCCCTATTCTGCCACCCCAGTCGACCAGCGAGAGGCAAGGAAACTCTCCTCTCTGCTCTCCGCCTCCATTGTCTGCGGCGGTTCACTCCGTCGAGCCCTCCACCGCCATGGCCAACTTCCCGGTCCGTCCGTTTGAGTTCGTCCCAATGGGTGCTCAGATTGAGCGCGGCCCCGATCATCGTCAGGCACGCAATATGCTAGTGGTGGATGACCCGCCACTAAGTCATGAAAGGTACGCCCTAGTCAGTGCTACCCCTCCGGTGCCAGATCATCAGAAGCAGATGGTATTGAATGAGATAGTTCGCATCATGTCTGAAGATTTCCATCTTGAGGTGCCAGATGCTTTTGTATATCCTATTGGGGTTGGCATGGTCGCGTTTGCGGATGTAGTTCTGAGGGATCAGTTTATTAAGGAAAGCCCGCATCAATTAGATCATGTAGATGACGAGATGACTTTTTCATTGTTCCGCATGATCAAGGAGAGAATATGCATCACTGCCCTCTTCAATATGTCGCCTGGGTTCTGTTCTTACCTTTCCCTATGGATTATCAAACGGACCATTACATAAATAAAGTTGTCTCCTGCTTTGGCAAATTGGATCTTTGGCATAGGCCAGGTCAGAATAAGGAGAGGGTTTTAGTCCGTGTCATCATTTGTAACGCCCACGATGCGGCTATATCTCCCACGTGTCGAGGCACGACTTAGAGGCATAACCGCATTGTGGTTTTGTCGCAAGAAGGGTCATCTTCACACAATCCCATGTAATGAACAAGAATGGGATAACGAGAGTTGGCTTACAATCGCCACTTCACACAATACATAAATATAATTCATACATCATCCAAAATCCACACATAGACCGACTACGGTCAGGATCCAAATGAAAATAAGATAACCCCAAATTCTAGATCCCCGATCGTCCCAACTGGGCTCCACTACTGATCATCAGGAAAAGAAACATAATAACGACCACGTTCCTCGTCGAACTCCCACTTGAGCTCGGTTGCATCATCTGCACTGGCATCGTCGGCACCTGCAACTGTTTTGGTAGAATCTGTGAGTCACGAGGACTCATCAATCTCACACCCGCGAGACCAAGACTATATAAGCTTATAGGAAAGGATGGTGTAATGAGGTGGAGCTGCAGCAGGCACTAAGCATATATGGTGGCTAACATACGCAAGTGAGAGCGAGAAGAGAAGCAACGCACCGGTCGCGAAGCTAGAAATGATCAAGAAGTGATCCTGAAACTACTTACGTTCATGCATAACACGAACCGTGTTCACTTCCCGGACTCCATCGAGAAGAGACCATCACGGCTACACACACGGTTGATGTATTTTACTTGGGTCAAGTGACAAGTTCTCTACAACCGGACATCAAAAAATTCCCATCTGCCTCATAACTGCGGGCACGGCTTTCGAAAGATAATACCCTGCAGGGGTGTCCCAACTTAGCCCATCATAAGCTCTCACGGTCAATGAAGGATAAACCTTCTCCCAGGAAGACCCGATCAGTCTCGGAATCCCGGTTTACAAGACATTTCGACAATGGTAAAACAAGACCAGCAAAGCCACCCGAATGTGTCGACAAATCCCGATAGGAGCTGCACATATCTCATTCTCAGGGCACACCGGATGAGACATCCTACGAGTAAAACCGGGCCTCAAGTTTCCCCGAGGTGGCCCCGCAATCTACTCGTTTCAGACCAACACTCGAAGGAGCACTGGCCCGGGGGGGGGGTTAAAATAATGATGACCCTCGGGCTCACGAAAACCCTAGGGAAAAGGCTTAGGTGGCAAATGGTAAAACCAAGGTTGGGCCTTGCTGGAGGAGTTTTATACAAGGCGAACTGTCAAGGGGGTCCCATAAATCACCCAACCGCGTAAGGAACGCAAACTCAAGGAACTTAATACCGGTATGATGGAAACTAGGGCGGCAAGAGTGGAACAAAACACGAGGCATAAGGCCGAGCCTTCCACTCTTTACCAAATATATAGATGCATTAATTAAATAAGAGATATTGAGATATTCCAAAATATCCTGTTCCAACATGGAACCAACTTCAACTTCACCTGCAACTAGCAACGCTATAAGAAGGGCTAAGCAAAAGCGGTAACTTAGCCAAACAATGGTTTGCTAGGAAAGGATGGTTAGAGGTTTGACATGGCAAATATGGGAGGCATGATATAGCAATTGGTAGGTAGCGCAGCATGGCAATAGAACGAACAACTAGCATAACAAAGATAGAAGTGATTTCGAGGGTATGGTCATCTTGCTTGCAAGGTTCTCAGAGTTGTCAAAAACTTGATCCTCGTAAGCGTACTCAACAGGTTCCTCGTTCACGAACTCGTCTCCCGGCTCTACCCAAAACAAGAACACAAGCAACGGAACCACAATCAATCATGGGAAATGCACAAGCTATATGATGCAAAACATGTATGATATGCGGGATGTGGTATGCGATGCATATGCGTGCTCCGGAAGAAAAAGGGTGAAAAAGGTAGTAACTTGGAAAACCAAGTATGCCACTGGAAAGATGAGATGATTTCGGTCGAAATCGATATAAAGATCACCGGAAACGGATGCACGGTTTGCAAAGGGCAAGCAAAACAAGAATGACACGATTCTGCGATTAACAGCATGATAACACTTAGAATACATCAAGTAACTATGCTACAGCACCCCACATAGCAACAAAGCATATGACAGTAATCTACAGGAGATGCTTGACAAAAGATGAACACTGAGCTACGGCTAGATCACACCATAACAGGTTCAAACAAGCATGGCAAAAGTGCAAAAGATATCACGTTCACAGACTGAAATTACTGGACATGGCATAAACGGCAACAGGTAGCAATGTTTAGAGCAAGCAAAATACATGCTACAGGAACCTAACATAGCAAAACAAGGCATGGCATGAATCTACTAAATGCATAGAACAAAAGTCACTTACTGACCATAAGCCAAAAAGGACAAGAAGATATAATAGCAACCATGTAAACATAGCAAGTTCCGTTAACAGGTTTCAGACTTAGCAGAAAACAGAGCATGGCAGGAACAGACATTATGAAGGCATCTTGGTGAGCTTAATGCACTCACCACAAGGCAACGCATGACAAAACAAGCATACCTACAGCAAGATGGCATGTTTATAAAGCTATCCATGGCAAGGGCGAATACATAGCATGACTGGATCAACTACAACAACCTTGGCAAAATCGAATAACATGTAAACAATCTGCCAGAAATATTTTATAGCAAAAGTAGAGCAAGATTGAGTCATGCTATGGCACACAATAATTTCAAACAAGGGAATGAATGGATCAATTACAACAATATCCACAAAACATCCTTACTGAACATCTCCAAAAGGAGCATGGATCTCTCCGTAGACGCATGGATAGAAGGGAACAAAATAACAGCAGTCACAGACTTGGAGAAATTAGTAAGTCCCTGAAATCAGAAACATCACGAAGCCTAGTTTGCATGCTTGTGCTAGTCACCACAGAGACCACAAAAATACATGGCATACACCTCTCTAAAGATGGCATGGCATATATCAAAACACATGTAGAGCTCCTACTCAAAAGATGCACACATCAAATGTAGCAAAAATAACAATTCACCTAGTTCTGATAAGTAACAGCAGGTAACAGCAATTAGCACTCTTGCACCAGAGATTTGGGCATCAAGATGGACTCAAATGAACATTCCATAATAGAACAAAATGAAGAGCATCTCGAGGCGAACATTTCGATATATTACACGCAGGAAATGGAGCTATATGCAGAGAGTTATGATGCGATGAACATGAGCATGTATTGTAAAAATCTCAGGACTTGGAATATTTTCGGGGGGAGAAGTCAACCTCCAGAGATCTGGATCGGGCCGAGCTCGAGGTCGCCAGGGCGGCTCGCCGGAGCAGAGGCTGTGGCCGGCGTTCGGGCGGAGAGGAGGGAGAGGGCGAGGAGGAGCGGCCGGAGGGAGGCGCGGTCGGGGAGGCGGCGACGGGCGCGGCGCCGGCTGGAGGCCTGCGGGCTCCGGGCGGCGGCGGTCGACGACGGCGGCGGAGGGCGGCGAGGCGGGGCGACGAGGCGGCGGGGTGCGGCGGCGCCGGCGGAGGGGACGGGCTGCGGCGCACGGGCCGGGCGCGGAGGAGACGGGCCGGCGGGGGCCGAACGCGGGCTCGCGGGCTTCGATGGCGGCGCGGCGTACGGCCGCCACGCGTCGGGCGGTGGTTGGCTGCGGGCGGCGGCGGCTCCGTCCGGCGCGGGACGGACACGTCCGGCACGCGGAGGCGATTTTTTAGGGTTTGGTCTGTGAAGATATCGGAGGGGGGAGGTGTTTTTATACGTATAGGGAGCTAGGAGACTCCAAATGGAGCACGGTTTTCGCCCACACGATCGTGATCGAACGACCTAGAGCATGGAAGTGACTTAGATGGGTTTTGGGCTGTTTGGAGGGGTGTTTCGCTGCAACACACAAAAGGACTTTGCGATTACCCGGTTAACCGTTGGAGCGTCAAACGACCTCCAAATGGCACGAAACTTGACAGGTGGTCTACCGGTGGTATATCAAGGCCACTTGGCAAGCCTCGGTCCATTCCGAAAACGCTTAACACCCGCACACGAAAAGAAACAAGAGGGGTGCGCCGGTGCACGTGGGAGTGTCGGATTGCAAAAGGGACAACGGGGAAAATGCTTGGATGCATGAGACGAACACGTATGCAAATGAGATGCACATGATGGCAAGATATGAGATGCATGACATGAACAAAATGCAAAACGAAAACAAGACCCGACCACGAAGGGAATATCATAGCACATAGCCGAAAATGGCAAGAGTTGGAGTTACAAATATGGAAAGTTACATCCGGGGTGTTACAACACTCCACCACTACGAGAGGATCTCGTCCCGAGATCTAGGACAGAAAGAACTCCGGATATTCGGAACAGAGATGGTCCTCGCGTTCCCAGGTGGCTTCTCGGTCGGAATGGTGCGACCACTTCACTTTCAGGAATTTGATTGACTTGTTGCGAGTCTTGCGCTCAGTTTCTTCAAGAATAGCAATGGGGTGCTCATGATAAGACAGATCTTCTTGGAGGTCAATCTCCTCGAAATTGATGGTGCGCTCAGGCGTCTTGAAGCACTTGCGAAGCTGTGACACATGGAACACATATTGCACATTCACGAAGTTCGAAGGAAGCTCTGTTGGGGAACGTAGTAATTTCAAAAAATTTCCTACGTACACGCAAGATCATGGTGATGCATAGCAACGAGAGGGGAGAGTGTTGTCCACGTACCCTCGTAGATCGACAGCGGAAGCGTTCTCACAACGTGGTTGATGTAGTCGAACGTCTTCACGATCCGACCGATCAAGTACCGAACGCACGGCACCTCCGAAGTTCTACACACGTTCAGCTCGATGACGTCCCTCGAACTCCGATCCAGCCGAGTGTTGAGGGAGAGTTTCGTCAGCACGACGGCGTGGTGACGATGATGATGTTCCACCGACGCTGGGCTTCGCCTAAGCTTCGCGACGGTATTATCGAGGTGTAATCTGGTGGAGGGGGGCACCGCACACGGCTAAAATATCGTATATCAAGTGTGTTCTTGGGTGCCCCCCTGCCCCCGTATATAAAGGAGCAAGGGGGAGGCCGGCTGCCTATGGGGCGCGCCAAGGAGAGGGGGGGAGTCCTCCTCCTAGTAGGAGTAGGACTCCCCTTTCCTAGTCCTACTAGGAAAAGTAGGGGGGAAGGAAAGAGAGGGAGAGGGAGAGGGAAAGGGGGCTGCGCCCCCCTATCCTAGTCCAACTAGGACTCCTCTGGGAGGGGGCACACCACCTCCTGGCTGCTGCCCTCTCTCTCCCCTCAAGGCCAACTAAGGCCCAATACTTCCCCGGGGGGTTCCGGTAACCCTCCGGCACTCCGGTTTAATCCGAAACTTCTCCGGAACACTTCCGGTGTCCGAATATAGTCGTCCAATATATCAATCTTTACGTCTCGACCATTTCGAGACTCCTCGTCATGTCCGTGATCACATCCGGGACTCCGAACAACCTTCGGTACATCAAAACATATAAACTCATAATAAAACTGTCATCGTAACTTTAAGCGTGCGGACCCTTTGGGTTCGAGAACTATGTAGACATGACCGAGACACCTCTCCGGTCAATAACCAATAGCGGGACCTGGATGCCCATATTGGCTCCCACATATTCTACGAAGATCTTTATCGGTCAGACCGCATAACAACATACGTTGTTCCCTTTGTCATCGGTATGTTACTTGCCCGAGATTCGATCGTCGGTATCTCGATACCTAGTTCAATCTCGTTACCGGCAAGTCTCTTTACTCGTTTCGTAATACATCATCCCGCAACTAACTCATTAGTCACAATGCTTGCAAGGCTTATAGTGATGTGCATTACCGAGTGGGCCCTGAGATACCTCTCCGACAATCGGAGTGACAAATCCTATTCTCGAAATACGCCAACCCAACAAGTACCTTTGGAGACACCTGTAGAGCACCTTTATAATCACCCAGTTACGTTGTGACGTTTGGTAGCACACAAAGTGTTCCTCCGGTAAACGGGAGTTGCATAATCTCATAGTCATAGGAACATGTATAAGTCATGAAGAAAGCAATAGCAACATACTAAACGATCGGGTGCTAAGCTAATGTAATGGGTCATGTCAATAATGTCATTCTCCTAATGAGGTGATCCCGTTAATCAAATGACAACTCATGTCTATGGCTAGGAAACATAACCATCTTTGATTAACGAACTAGTCAAGTAGAGGCATACTAGTGACACTTTGTTTGTCTATGTATTCACACATGTATTATGTTTCCGGTTAATACAATTCTAGCATGAATAATAAACATTTATCATGATATAAGGAAATATATAATACTTTATTATTGCCTCTAGGGCATATTTCCTTCAGTCTCCCACTTGCACTAGAGTCAATAATCTAGATTACATAGTAATGATTCTTACACCCATGGAGTCTTGGTGCTGATCATGTTTTGCTCGTGGAAGAGGCTTAGTCAACGGATCTGCTACATTCAGGTCCGTATGTATCTTGCAAATTTCTATGTCTCCCACCTGGACTAAATCCCGGATGGAATTGAAGCGTCTTCTGATGTGCTTGGTTCTCTTGTGAAATCTGGATTCCTTTGCTAAGGCAATTGCACCAGTATTATCACAAAAGATTTTCATTGGTCCCGATGTACTAGGTATGACACCTAGATCGGTTATGAACTCCTTCATCCAGACTCCTTCATCCAGACTCCTTCATTCGCTGCTTCCGAAGCAGCTATGTATTCCGCTTCATACGTAGATCCCGCCACGACACTTTGCTTGGAACTGCACCAACTGACAGCTCCACCGTTCAATGTAAATACGTATCCGGTTTGCGATTTCGAATCGTCTGGATCAGTGTCAAAGCTTGCATCAACGTAACCATTTACGATGAGCTCTTTGTCACCTCCATATACGAGAAACATATCCTTAGTCCTTTTCAGGTATTTCAGGATGTTCTTGACCGCTGTCCAGTGATCCACTCCTGGATTACTTTGGTACCTCCCTGCTAAACTTATAGCCAGGGACACATCAGGTTTGGTACACAGCATTGCATACATGATAGAGCCTATGGCTGAAGCATAGGGAACATCTTTCATCTTCTCTCTATCTTCTGCAGTGGTCGGGCATTGAGTCTTACTCAATCTCACACCTTGTAGTACAGGCAAGAACCCTTTCTTTGCTTGATCCATTTTGAACTTCTTCAAAACTTTGTCAAGGTATGTCCTTTGTGAAAGTCCAATTAAGCGCCTTGATCTATCTCTATAGATCTTAATGCCTAATATATATGCAGCTTTACCGAGGTCTTTCATTGAAAAACTCTTATTCAAGTATCCCTTTATGCTATCCAGAAATTCAATATCATTTCCAATCAGTAATATGTCATCCACATATAATATCAGAAATGCTATCGAGCTCCCACTCACTTTCTTGTAAATACAGGCTTCTCCAAAAGTCTGTATAAAACCAAATGCTTTGATCACACTATCAAAGCGTTTATTCCAACTCCGAGAGGCTTGCACCAGTCCATAAATGGATCGCTGGAGCTTGCACACTTTGTTAGCTCCATTTGGATCGACAAAACCTTCCGGTTGTATCATATACAACTCTTCTTCCAGAAATCCATTCAGGAACGCAGTTTTGACATCCATTTGCCAAATTTCATAATCATAAAATGCGGCAATTGCTAACATGATTCGGACAGACTTAAGCATCGCTACGGGTGAGAAGGTCTCATCGTAGTCAATTCCTTGAACTTGTCGAAAACCTTTCGCAACAAGTCGAGCTTTATAGATAGTAACATTACCATCAGCGTCAGTCTTCTTTTTGAAGATCCATTTATTTTCAATGGCTTGCCGACCATCGGGCAAGTCAACCAAAGTCCATACTTTGTTCTCATACATGGATCCTATCTCGGATTTCATGGCTTCAAGCCATTTTGCGGAATCTGGGCTCACCATCGCTTCTTCATAGTTCGTAGGTTCGCCATGGTCTAATAACATGACCTCCAGAACAGGATTACCGTACCAATCTGGTGCGGATCTTGATCTAGTTGACCTACGAAGTTCAGTAATAACTTGATCTGAAGTTTCATGATCATTATCATTAACTTCCTCACTATTAGGTGTAGGTGTCGCAGAAACTGATCTCTGCGATGATCTACTTTCCAATAAGGGAGCAGGTATGGTTACCTCATCAAGTTCTACTTTCCTCCCACTCACATCTTTCGAGAGAAACTCCTTCTCTAGAAAGGATCCATTTCTAGCAACAAATATCTTGCCTTCGGATCTGTGATAGAAGGTGTACCCAACGGTCTCCTTTGGGTATCCTATGAAGACACATTTCTCCGATTTAGGTTCGAGCTTATCAAGTTGAAGTTTCTTCACATAAGCATCGCAACCCCAAACTTTAAGATACGACAACTTTGGTTTCTTGCCAAACCATAGTTCAAAAGGCGTCGTCTCAACGGATTTCGATGGTGTCCTATTTAGAGTGAATGCAGCTGTCTCTAAAGCATAACCCCAAAATGATAGCGGTAAATTAGTAAGAGACATCATAGTTCGCACCATATCTAATAAAGTACGATTACGACGTTCAGACACACCATTACGCTGTGGTGTTCCCAGTGGCGTGAGTTGCGAAACTATTCCGCATTGTTTCAAATGTAGACCAAACTCGTAACTCAAATATTCCCCTCCACGATCAGATCGTAGGAATTTTATTTTCTTGTTACGATGATTTTCAACTTCACTCTGAAATTCTTTGAACTTTTCAAATGTTTCAGACTTATGTTTCATTAAGTAGATATACCCATATCTGCTCAAATCATCTGTGAAGGTGAGAAAATAACGATATCCGCCACGAGCTTCAATATTCATCGGGCCACATACATCTGTATGTATGATTTCCAACAAATCTGTTGCTCTCTCCATAGTTCCGGAGAACGGTGTTTTTGTCATCTTGCCCATAAGGCATGGTTCGCAAGTACCAAGTGATTCAAAATCAAGTGATTCCAAAATTCCATCAGTATGGAGTTTCTTCATGCGCTTTACACCGATATGACCCAAACGGCAGTGCCACAAATAAGTTGCACTGTCATTATTAACTCTGCATCTTTTGGCTTCAACATTATGAATATGTGTATCACTACTATCGAGATTCATTAAAAATAGACCATTCTTCAAGGGTGCATGACCATAAAAGATATTATTCATATAAATAGAACAACCATTATTCTCTGATTTAAATGAATAACCGTCTCGCATTAAACAAGATCCAGATATAATGTTCATGCTTAACGCTGGCACCAAATAACAATTATTTAGGTCTAAAACTAATCCCGAAGGTAGATGTAGAGGTAGCGTGCCGACGGCGATCACATCGACTTTGGAACCATTTCCCACGCGCATCGTCACCTCGTCCTTAGCCAAACTTCGCTTAATCCGTAGCCCCTTTGTTAACCTTGCCATCCTTCTTATCCGCCAAATACTTGGGGCAGTTCCGCTTCCAGTGACCAGTCTGCTTACAGTAGAAGCACTCAGTTTCAGGCTTAGGTCCAGACTTGGATTTCTTCTCCTGAACAGCAACTTGCTTGCTATTCTTCTTGAAGTTCCCTTTCTTCTTCCCTTTGCCCTTTTTCTTGAAATAGTGGTTTTACTGACCATCAACACTTGATGCTCCTTTTTGATTTCTACCTCCGCTGCCTTTAGCATTGCGAAGAGCTCGGGAATCGTCTTGTTCATCCCTTGCATGTTATAGTTCATCACGAAGCTCTTGTAGCTTGGTGGCAGTGATTGAAGAATTCTGTCAATGACGCAATCATCCGGAAGTTGAACTCCCAGTTCAATTAAGTGATTATTATACCCAGACATTCTGAGTATATGCTCACTGACAGAACTATTCTCTTCCATCTTGCAGCTATAGAACTTATTGGAGACTTCATATCTCTCAATCCGGGCATTTGCTTGAAATATTAACTTCAACTCCTGGAACATCTCATATGCTCCATGACGTTCAAAACGTCGTTGAAGTCCCGGTTCTAAGCCGTAAAGCATGGCACACTGAACTATTGAGTAGTCATCAGCTTTGCTTTGCCAGACGTTCATAACTTCTGGTGTAGCTCTTGCAGGAGGCCTGGCACCTAGCGGTGCTTCTAGGACGTAATTCTTCTGTGCAGCAATGAGGATAATCCTCAAGTTACGGACCCAGTCCGTGTAATTGCTACCATCATCTTTCAACTTAGCTTTCTCAAGGAACGCATTAAAATTCAACGAAACAACAGCACGGGCCATATATCTACAATTAACATAGACAAGCAAGATACTATCAGGTACTAAGTTCATGATAAATTTAAGTTCAATTAATCATATTACTTAAGAACTCCCACTTAGATAGACATCTCTCTAATCATCTAAGTGATTACGTGATCCAAAGCAACTAAACCATGACCGATTAACACGTGAGATGGAGTAGTTTCAATGGTGAACATCACTATGTTGATCATATCTACTATATGATTCACGCTCGACCTTTCGGTCTCTGTGTTCCGAGGCCATATCTGTACATATGCTAGGCTCGTCAAGTTTAACCTGAGTATTCCGCGTGTGCAACTGTTTTGCACCCGTTGTATTTGAACGTAGAGCCTATCACACCCGATTAACACGTGATGTCTCAGCACGAAGAACTTTTGCAACGGTGCATACTCAGGGAGAACACTTTTATCTTGAAAGTTTAGTGAGAGATCATCTTATAATGCTACCGTCAATCAAAGCAAGATAAGATGCATAAAGGATTAACATCACATGCAATCAATATAAGTGATATGATATGGCCATCATCATCTTGTGCTTGTGATCTCCATCTCCGAAGCACCATCATGATCACCATCGTCACCGGCTCGACACCTTGATCTCCATCGTAGTATCGTTGTCGTCTCGGCAACTTATTGCTTTTACGACTATCGCTACCGTTTAGTGATAAAGTAAAACTATTACATGGCGATTGCATCTCATACGATAAAAGCGACAACCATATGGCTCCTGCCAGTTGCCGATAACTCGGTTACAAAACATGATCATCTCATACAACACATTATATCACATCATGTCTGACCATATCACATCACAACATGCCCTGCAAAAACAAGTTAGACGATCTCTACTTTGTTGTTGCATATTTTACGTGGCTGCTACGGGCTTAGCAAGAACCGTTCTTACCTACGCATCAAAACCACAACGATAGTTTGTCAAGTTGGTGCTGTTTTAACCTTCGCAAGGACCGGGCGTAGCCACACTCGGTTCAACTAAAGTGAGAGAGACAGACACCCGCCAGTCACCTTTAAGCAACGAGTGCTCCGAACGGTGAAACCAGTCTCGCGTAAGCGTACGCGTAATGTCGGTCCGGGCCGCTTCATCTCACAATACCGCTAAACCAAAGTATGACATGCTGGTAAGCAGTATGACTTATATCGCCCACAACTCACTTGTGTTCTACTCGTGCATAGCATCAACGCATAAAACCAGGCTCGGATGCCACTGTTGGGGAACGTAGTAATTTCAAAAAATTTCCTACGTACACGCAAGATCATGGTGATGCATAGCAACGAGAGGGGAGAGTGTTGTCCACGTACCCTCGTAGACCGACAGCGAAAGCGTTATCACAACGCGGTTGATGTAGTCGAACGTCTTCATGATCCGACCGATCAAGTACCGAACGCACGGCACCTCCGAAGTTCTACACACGTTCAGCTCGATGACGTCCCTCGAACTTCGATCCAGCCGAGTGTTGAGGGAGAGTTTCGTCAGCACGACGGCGTGGTGACGATGATGATGTTCCACCGACGCAGGGCTTCGCCTAAGCTTCGCGACGGTATTATCGAGGTGTAATCTGGTGGAGGGGGGCACCGCACACGGCTAAAATATCGTATATCAAGTGTGTTCTTGGGTGCCCCCCTGCCCCCGTATATAAAGGAGCAAGGGGGAGGCCGGCTGCCTATGGGGCGCGCCAAGGAGAGGGGGGGAGTCCTCCTCCTAGTAGGAGTAGGACTCCCCTTTCCTAGTCCTACTAGGAAAAGTAGGGGGGAAGGAAAGAGAGGGAGAGGGAGAGGGAAAGGGGGCTGCGCCCCCCTCTCCTAGTCCAACTAGGACTCCTCTGGGAGGGGGCGCACCACCTCCTGGCTGCTGCCCTCTCTCTCCCCTCAAGGCCCACTAAGGCCCAATACTTCCCCGGGGGGTTCCGGTAACCCTCCGGCACTCCGGTTTAATCCGAAACTTCTCCGGAACACTTCCGGTGTCCGAATATAGTCGTCCAATATATCAATCTTTACGTCTCGACCATTTCGAGACTCCTCGTCATGTCCGTGATCACATCCGGGACTCCGAACAACCTTCGGTACATCAAAACATATAAACTCATAATAAAACTGTCATCGTAACTTTAAGCGTGCGGACCCTTTGGGTTCGAGAACTATGTAGACATGACCGAGACACCTCTCCGGTCAATAACCAATAGCGGGACCTGGATGCCCATATTGGCTCCCACATATTCTACGAAGATCTTTATCGGTCAGACCGCATAACAACATACGTTGTTCCCTTTGTCATCGGTATGTTACTTGCCCGAGATTCAATCGTCGGTATCTCGATACCTAGTTCAATCTCGTTACCGGCAAGTCTCTTTACTCGTTCCGTAATACATCATCCCGCAACTAACTCATTAGTCACAATGCTTGCAAGGCTTATAGTGATGTGCATTACCGAGTGGGCCCTGAGATACCTCTCCGACAATCGGAGTGACAAATCCTATTCTCGAAATACGCCAACCCAACAAGTACCTTTGGAGACACCTGTAGAGCACCTTTATAATCACCCAGTTACGTTGTGACGTTTGGTAGCACACAAAGTGTTCCTCCGGTAAACGGGAGTTGCATAATCTCATAGTCATAGGAACATGTATAAGTCATGAAGAAAGCAATAGCAACATACTAAACGATCGGGTGCTAAGCTAATTTAATGGGTCATGTCAATCACGTCATTCTCCTAATGAGGTGATCCCGTTAATCAAATGACAACTCATGTCTATGGCTAGGAAACATAACCATCTTTGATTAACGAACTAGTCAAGTAGAGGCATACTAGTGACACTTTGTTTGTCTATGTATTCACACATGTATTATGTTTTCGGTTAATACAATTCTAGCATGAATAATAAACATTTATCATGATATAAGGAAATATATAATAATTTATTATTGCCTCTAGGGCATATTTCCTTCAAGCTCAAGTTGATAGGCGAGGTCGCCTCTTTTGCCAATGATCTTGAAAGGACCCACGTATCTAGGGGCAAGCTTCCCTTTGATACCGAAGCGACGAGTGCCTTTCATTGGAGATACGCGGAGGTAGACATGGTCTCCGATCTCGAAAGGCACATCACGGTGCTTACTATCATAGTAACTCTTCTGGCGCGATTGCGCGGCTTTGAGATTTTCACGGATGACTTTACACATTTCTTCAGCCTCTGTGATTAAGTCATTCCCAAGAAGTTGCCGTTCACCAGTCTCTGACCAATTGAGAGGAGTATGGCACTTTCTGCCATAGAGAATTTCGAATGGGGCCTTGCCCGAACTCGCTTGGAAGCTGTTGTTGTAGGAGAATTCGGCATATGGAAGACAATCTTCCCATTTCATGCCAAAGGAAATGACACAAGCCCTGAGCATATCTTCAAGAATTTGATTGACTCGCTCGACTTGGCCACTAGTTTGAGGATGGAAAGCTGTGCTGAAGCGAATGTTGGTACCCATGGCCTTCTGGAAGGAGTCCCAGAACTTAGAAGTGAAGATGCTTCCACGATCTAAAGATATCAATTGTGGAATGCCGTGTGTCGTGGAATTGTCACGTCAAATGTCCTCGCGCAAGGACTTAGTCATGGAGCCATCGCAGCTAGGAAGCTTAAAGGGATTAAACGGTACAAGGAACACGAGGGTTATACTGGTTCGGCCCCTTACGGTGAAGGTAAAAGCCTACGTCCAGTTGAGGTGGTATTGATTAGGGTTTCGATCACCAGGAGCTAAACCGTCCTGCCTGGTTATCGAGTTTGTCTTAGTTCTCCTCAAACCGCCGCCGGGTCATCCCTTTATATAGAGAGGTTGACGCCCAGCGGCTCTCAGAGTCCCAGCCGGCTCATAACAGTGTCCGGCTCGGACTCTTAACTATTCTTGCCTTACACTACAAGTTTCACCCTAACGGCGGTTAACACTATGGGCCTTAAGCCATCTACGGGTCTTAAGCCCACTATTGACCCGCCGTCTTCAAGTTTGGTGCTGGGCTTCGCGTGATGACCATCTTGACGTAACCCGGCCCCTCCTGGGCGGGTGACTATAATGGTTATATCCTCAACATTAGGCCCCAGATTGATTTGAACCGGTTCATGTCAATCTTCAATCCCTTTGAGAGAAAATCTTCCGGCTTATATTTGTGCGAAGGCTTTAACCCGCCGTGACGTCATCTTCTGGATTCCTGATAACCCGCCATGATGTCATATTCCATTAAGTTCATTTTTTATTCCGTCATATCCCAACGGATCTTATCTTTAATGGCCATCCCGAAAATCGAGGCGCTTCTGTAGCGAGATAATCACGCCATGGCCTCCTCGTTTCTCGCGCCCACTTATGAGCCGCACCTTATAAATAAGCCTGGCCCATGAGCCTTCATTCACCTGTCGCCTCCATCGTCTTCCTCCTCTCGCTACTGTACTGCCGTTCGAGCTCCACCGCCGCCGCCGCGGAGCTCCTCGTCTTCACCAACTCAGGCCGCTGCATCAACCTGACTTGACCAGAAAAACGCGACGGATCTCTGCAGTAACTCTGCATCTGTAAGTTTTCCCCTCCCTGTTCCTTAGATCCGCATTAGTGATTTTCGAGTTCGTCGGTGTTCGTCACTGTTCGTCATGAGCACTTGATGGATTCCACCTTTACCACCCTTTCCCGATCTTTAGACAGTATAAAACTGTTGCGGTAATCATTTCGCACCCGTTTCCAAATGCACATAGATCCTTTCCATTGCGCAGAGGCCCCGTTCGAGCCTATGAACATCATCTGTGTCAGTTCTAGGTCTAGAACTTTTTCTTTTTAGCTGATCGTTTGATCCAAAATAATTTCTGCAATCTGTGAAACTTGTTTGCGCCACACTTACTCAAAAATTGCATCTGTTTGGCTATGGCGGCTCATATCTCCGGCTTAAAAGAGGCCACGCGCTGTAAAATTTCCGTCTCATTTATGATAAAGTTGTAGACAACTTGAATTACTCACGATGCCCACAGCGGCTTAGATAACCCGACACGATTAGCCATATGTCATTAGGCCCCTTCATAAGCCGCCATTTTGGGTGCTGAACTGCAAACTTTTTCCGGCTTATAGTTGAACCGGACATTTCCTTTTGTCATAGGCTTCATCTTTCACAATGCCGCCCAAGGCTCCCAAGGCACCCATCACGTGCAACTGGATGAGATCCAATGTTACTGATGAAACCTTAGCTGATTTCGTGAAGATGGGTTACCTGCCCAAGAAGGAGGTCATGTCTTATCGTGCCCCTGACCCGTCGGAGGAAAGACCTCAACCAAGAGATGGCGAGGTGGTGATATTTGCGGATCACATGAGCCGGGGCTTCGCACTGCCCGGCTCAAAATTCTTTAGAGATGTGTTGAGCTTCTGTGAGCTGCGGCCGCAAGACATAGGACCCAATTCCGTGTCGAATATTTGCAACTTTCAAGTATTCTGCGAAGTGTATCTTGGCGAAGAGCCCAGCCTACTGCTTTTTAGGGAGTTGTTCTATCTGAATCGCCAGAACGAGTGCACCAACGGGCCTAGCTTGGAGCTTGGCGGAATCTCCATTCAACGACGGAGAGATTTCCTTTTTCCTTATACTTAACCGCCAAGCCACCCCAAGGACTGGAACCAGACATGGTTCTACTGCCAGGACACTCCGGCTGATGAGAACCCTTTGCCCGGCTTTCGTGCTCTACGTTTGGAGCCAAATCACCCCCTGCCAGACAAGCTATCTCAAGCTGAGCGTCGACCATGGATCCCTACTATCAACAAGATTAAGGCTCTTCTGGGAAATGGCCTCAACGGTGTTGATCTGGTCTGGGTCTGGCTTTCTTGGCGGGTGATTCCCTTGAGCCGCCGCCCCGGCTTAATGTGTCACTACACGGGCCGGAAGGATGACCCTCTGTGGCACAGCCCCAACGATCTACCTCAGGACGTCATGGACGACATGACCAAGTCCCTCTTGAACAAGAGCTTAGCAGACTGCGGGAGGACCGGCTTAAGCCCCTTCTGCCAAGCTAACCCGGCTCCGGTGGTAAGCCACTGACCTGAGCACCTTGCCTTCCCTTTTAATAGCTTTCATCTGAACCTTAAGAAATCTTTGTCGTATTTTTCAGGCTAATGACAAGTTCTGGAAGGTCAAGTACGACCATGAGGCGGCTAAAAAGGCCAGGAAGGCTAAGAAAGCCGCCAGGAGAGCCGCTCCCCGCAAGAAGGGGAGTAAACCTAGTGCCTCAGAGCTGCTTCAGCTAGATGATAGCTCCGAGTCAGAGGTAACCCTTGTTTCGTCAGGCTCTTATTCTGCTTTTCATCTGTTTTTTAACTATCTCACTGACTTGATTATCCGCAGGATGATACCGGAGCGAGTAACCCGGTGACTGAAGAGGTAACTATACTTTCCTCCGACTCGGAGCCCTTGCCAAGGCCGAAAGTCCGAAGAGTAACCCGGAAAGTAAGATTTTCACATCCTTTAGCTTATCATGATCGTCAATTTCTTTTGAAGCAACAGATTCATGAGAGCCGGAGAACAACCCGGGCCAACAAGGATGCAGACCTCTCCTCCGGCTTACCTGAAGCATCGAGGAAACGCCGGACCGAGGTTATCTCCAACTTATACCCTTTTCATCCTTTAGCGGGCGTTACCCGTCAACCGCTCAATTCGTCTGATTCAAATTATCACGAAACTTCCCCTTCCTCTAGTGACTCTATGCAATCTAACCTGCCGGCTTTCAAGACCGCCCTGGGTAATGATGATCATCTTATGTTGTGCTTATCTTTACTCATGCTTTTGTACTAACCTTTTGTCCTTTCAGTGCTCAAGCAAAGCTCAGCAAGAGGGCGAAGAAGAACAAACTGGTCGAAGAACCAGTCCTGACTGAACCGGAGGCTTCTGCTCAAGAGCCGCCATCTGCCTCAGCTCCTGAAGCCACCGCTCCAACTGACGAGCTAGTCATAGAGGCTTCTACTAACCCGGAGATCCCCAGCCCAGCTCAGCCGGCCGATGACCTGGACGTTGTAATCACCCGGACAGAATTTGTCGAACCGGGGAGACCCACTGTGCTGGCCAAATGCTCTGCCAAAGAAGAACTGCTGGAGCGCCGCAGGGCCAGACTGGAGATTACCGACTATGCGAATTTGAGCATTGGAGACATTGTTTCGGGTTACATTAGTCAAGTGCACAACAGCCGGGACCTGGAGATTGACATGGTGAAGCAGCTACAGCAAAAATCTGAGGTACAACTCTCTTGCTTGCTCCATAATCATCCTTACCATGCTAGCCCCCAAGTCTATTACTTATGATAGAATAGGTTGTAGACTTAACTTCCGGCTTACCTTCATGAACCGGCAATTATAAATAGAGTCTTTCAACATACATTAGCCCCCAAGTGCCAAGTGTCTTTGCTTTGCAAAGTGCTTGGGACTTCAATGTTGCATAATAATTATTCACACTGTAACCCGGAATTTGTTCAGGCTGCTTGCAAGACATTTGAATCTGAAATCTCTGAGCTGAAGAACCGCCTGAAGACTCAGGAAACTGAGACCCGGAAGGCCAATGCCAAATTCGAGTTCAGTGTGGCTACACAGGAAAAGCTGAAGAAGAAATTTCAAATAGAAAGAAAGACTTGGGCCTAGGAGAGAACCGCCTTGCTAAGCCTGGCCGAAAAAGCAGAGGCTGCTCTAACTGAGAGAACCGCCGAACTCTCCGGCTTAAAACGCCATGTGTCCCAGATGGTCTCCGCAATCTTCGGTAAGTCATTCTGCAAGCTTTTAATAAGTGTTCATTCTTTATGTCTCATAAGTCCCACTGTTGCCATCGGCTTACCTGACTTTGTTAAACAGGTCCCAGAAGCTCCGACCTGAATCAGAATGTTCTGACCAAGCTGAAGGCCGTGTACACCCTGGTGGAGCAACTCTACACCGGGTCACAGCGTGCGTTAGCCGTTGTGGCTCTGTCCAACGAGGTTCCGACTCACCTAGCAGACGTACTCAGGCAGCTTGCCGTTCTTCCTCGGCACTTCCAAGAGCTAAGAGGGGCCTCTGCAAGAGCCGGAGCGATAGCTGCCTTGAGCCGGGCCAAGGCTTTTCTTCTGGAGCTAGACCCAGCCGACATCGCTCTTGGATACCCTAGCCTGAAGGAAGAAGGCACCCCCTTTGACCAAAAAGACTTCGCTGCCTGTGTGAAGAGCGTACGCCCGGTGGCCACCCTGATTGGGAATGACACCGACCTTACCAAGTATCAGCCGGGCTACGACGCGGAAAATCAGAGGATCCCCACTCCACGTTATGAAGCCATCAGCTTGATCCCTCCGACTCGTAAGCATACCTTCGCCCCAGAAATTGACCCGGCCGGGTTAATTGATGACGAGGCTCAATTTGAAGCTTTGAGCCGCATTGACTGGAAATCATCAACCTTCCATGTCATGGAATCAGCCGGAGGAGCGGAGAGGGATGAGCCGGAAGCTTCGACTCAACAAGCACCTTAACTTTTAGGCGGCTCATGGTTACACCTTAAAACAATGCCTCACCTTTTGGACTCTAGGAGTCTTGTAATAGAGTAGGACAAACACTTAACTTTGTCGTGCCATCGCGCACGTGTTGAATGCATAATTCCATTGAAGTTGCTTCTTTATATTCCTCCGGGTTACAATTGATCATTTATTTTCCTTATGCTTGAAGAACTGTCTTTAACCATCCTGCATGGAAACAAATCACAAGTCTCTGGGCGGCTTACCACACTGAGAGTCATAGACCTTATATATAACCCGGAATATGAACCAAAGCCATCAAAGACTTGTCCCTCAATTATATCCTCGATGTAACCATAATAGCATATTTACAAGCCTTCAAATACACGTCCGGTTTATGTAACCCGAATAATAAGGTTAAGATCTCAACTCCGGTTCACCAGCATCAATAATACTTACTATGTGCTATCAACGTTGTGAATCAAAAATAAGCCGGCGAAGTAAGAGCCGCCCTTGCACACTGTTGATATGACCAAAAGAACTTGTTGTAAATCAGGAGACCAAAACTTAGGGGCTTCCGGTTCGAATACGACCAGAGAACCGTCCCAAAGGGGTTAAGCTAAGATTCGAATGCGATCATATAGCCCCCAGTGGGTTTGGCGTTGCCAATCAAGAGGGTACCGATAGCTATGTTCTCTTAGGTTCGAATACGACCCATGTTTGAACAGGAAGCCCCCAAATGACTTTAAGAGTTGTTTAACGACGCTGATTCGAATACGATCCACGTCGATTCCCAAAGGGGGTTGAGCTATGATTCAAATATGATCAATGAAAACTCCCCAATGAGCTCGGCAGTTTGCCAATCAAGTGGGTATCGACAGCTATGTTCTCTTTGGTTCGAATACAACCTATGTTTGAACAGGAAGCCCCAGGTGATCATATTTCTTACGGCTAGATTCGAATATGATCATAAGCCGGATCCACCTCCAAGTGACCATGTGATGTTGTAATGGAAATAACACGTTTTACCTTTGGAGGAGAAAAGGACAGAGGTCCTGCTTTATTATTTATTATAATATATACATGGCTATAGAAATATGTACATTATGAGAGCCGGTGGCTCAAGTGTAATAAGGCCGCAGCTGAGCTATGTTCCACGGCCGGCGGGTCTCTTCCTCCGACTTGCGCGAATCTTTGTGCTCCCGAACGTCGATAAGGTAGTATGACCCGTTGTGCAAGTTCTTGCTGACCACAAAGGGCCCTTCCCAAGGCGGGGATAACTTGTGTGCATCGGTTTAATCTTGGATGAGCCGGAGCACCAGATCACCTTCATGGAAGACCCGGGACTTAACCCGGCGGGTGTGATAACGGCGCAGGTCTTGTTGGTAAATCGCTGAGCGAGCTGCTGCCACATCACGCTATTCGTCCAACAAGTCAAGAGCATCTGGCCGCGCCCGTTCATTATCCGCCTCAACATAAGCCGCCACTCGAGGTGAGTCATGACGGATGTCGCTAGGGAGGACTGCTTCCGCTCCATAAACCATGAAGAAAGGCGTGTAACCCGTAGATCTGTTAGGAGTAGTATTAATGCTCCATAACACGGAGGGTAACTCCTCCACCCAACAACCCGACGTCCGTTGCAAAGGGACCAAAAGCCGGGGCTTAATGCCCTTCAAAATCTCCTGATTAGCTCTCTCAGCTTGACCATTGGATTGAGGGTGAGCCACTGATGAAACATCAAGTCGAATATGCTCTCGTTGACAAAACTCCTCCATGGCGCCTTTAGACAGATTGGTACCATTGTCTGTTATGATGCTATGTGGGAAACCAAAGCGAAATATCACCTTTTTCATGAACTGAACCGCTGTGGCTACGTCACACTTGCTAACTGGCTCTGCCTCAACCCACTTTGTGAACTTGTCAACTGCCACCAAAAGGTGGGTCTTCTTATCCTTGGACCTTTTAAAAGGCCCAACTATATCAAGCCCCCAGACCCCTAATGGCCAAGTAATTGGAATCATCCGCAGCTCCTGAGTCGGCACATGAGCCCGTCGCGAGAACCTCTGACAACCGTCACATTTACTGACCAAGTCCTCCGCATCAGCATGAGCTGTCAGCCAATAAAACCCATGACGAAAAGCCTTGGCCACAAGGGATTTTGCGCCGGCATGATGGCCACAATCCCCCTCGTGAATCTCACGTAAAATTTCTTGGCCTTCCTTAGGGGAAACACAACGCTGGAATGTTCTAGTAACACTGCGACGATGCAGCTCACCATTGATAATTATCATGGACTTAGGCCGCCGGGTTATTTGTCTGGCCAAAGTTTCATCCTCAGGCAATTCCCCCTGGGTCATGTAAGCCAAGTATGGTACTGTCCAGTCTGGGGTACTATGGAGAGCCGCCGCCAACTGTGCCACCGGGTCAGGGATAGCCAAGTCTTCCTCTGTAGGTAACTTAACAGAAGGGTTGTGCAACATGTCCAAGAAAGTATTAGGCGGCACCGGCTTTCGCTGAGAGCCCAGCCGGCTTAATGCATCAGCCGCCTCATTCTTCCTGCGGTCGATGTGCTCTACTTGGTAACCCTAAAAGTGTCCAGCAATGGCATCAACTTCACGGTGATAAGCCGCCATGAGAGGGTCCTTGGAATCCCATTTGCCTGACACTTGTTGAGCCACTAAATCTGAGTCGCCGAAGCACCTTACCCGGCTCAAGCTCATCTCCTTAGCCACCCGAAGACCATGGAGCATGGCCTCGTACTCAGCCGCATTGTTAGTACAAGGAAACATCAACCTTAGCACATAACAGAACTTGTCACCTTTAGGGGAAGCCAATACAACTCCAGCCCCCGAGCCCTCCAATTGCCGAGACCCATCGATGTGAATAGTCCAATATGTATTATCCGGCCTTTCTTCAAGCACTTGCAGCTCTGTCCAATCGTTGATGAAATCCACCAAAGCTTGAGATTTAACAGCAGTACGTGGTACGTATTTCAGACCATGAGGCCCAAGCTCTATAGCCCACTTAGCCACTCTTCCTGTGGCTTCTCTGTTTTGGATGATATCTCCAAGTGGAGGAGAACTAACCACAGTGATGGGGTGACCCTGGAAATAATGCTTAAGCTTCCGGCTTGCCATGAACACACCATAAACAAGCTTCTGACAATGTGGCCGCTGTTTGGACTCAATGAGCACTTCACTGACGTAGTAAACCGGCCGCTGAACCGGATACTCCTTACCCTCTTCCTTGCGCTCCACCACCACAGCCACACTAACGGCTCGTGTGTTAGCAGCTACATACAGTAATAAGGGCTCCTTGTCAACTGGAGCAACAAGAACTGGGGGCTCAGCCAGCTGTTTCTTCAAATCCTCAAAAGCAGCATTAGCACCATCATTCCAGATAAAGTCATCAGTTTTCTTCATCAACTGGTACAGTGGCATGGCCTTTTCCCCCAAACGGCTTACAAACTGACTCAAAGCAGCGATGCGGCCTGCCAGGCGCTGGACGTCGTTTATACACGCCGGCTTAGCCAGAGAGGTGATTGCCTTGATCTTTTCCGGGTTAGCTTCAATGCCTCTGTTAGAAACCAGGAAACCCAAGAGCTTGCCTGCGGGAACACCAAAAACACACTTGGCTGGGTTAAGCATCATCTTGTAAACCCGGAGATTATCGAAGGTTTCTCTAAGGTCATCTACCAGGGTCTCCTTCTCCCTGGACTTAACCAAGATATCATCCACATAGGCATGAACATTGCGCCCAATCTGGTTATGAAGACAATTCTGCACACAATGCTGATAAGTCGCCTGTGCACTCTTGAGTCCAAAAGGCATAGACACATAACAGAAGGCTCCAAAGGGAGTGATGAACGCCGTCTTCTCCTGGTCCTTAACTGCCATTTTAATCTGATGGTATCCAGAATAAGAATCCAAAAAACTTAAGCGCTCACAACCCGCCGTAGCATCAATGATTTCATGAATACGGGGGAGAGCAAAAGGATCAGCTGGACACGCCTTGTTTAAGTCCGTGTAGTCCACACACATCCGCCAGGTGCCATTCTTCTTGAGCACGGGCACCGGGTTAGCTAACCATTCCGGATGAAAGACTTCGACAATAAACCCGGCCGCCAAGAGCCGGGCCACCTCCTCACCAATGGCTTTCCGCCTCTCCTCATTAAACCGTCGAAGGAATTGCCTGACCGGCTTAAATTTCGGATCAATATTGAGAGTGTGCTCAGCGAGTTCTCTAGGTACACCTGACATGTCAGAAGGTTTCCATGCAAAAATGTCCCTATTCTCACGGATGAACTCAATGAGCGCGCTTTCCTATTTTGGATCCAGATTGGCACTGATGCTAAACTGCTGAGATGAGTCACCTGGAATGAAATCAACAAGTTTAGTCTCATCAGCTGACTTAAATTTCATTGCCGGCTCATTGTCGGGACCCCAATTCTAAGTCACACCGATCTAGCCTGTAACACCTCATATCACTTTGCGCCCTCACGCACGGTATTCCCACGGGTGTCGCCTTACCATGGCCCGGGACCGTTTGCGCCTTTTGGCTCACATATATGATAATGTCGCTAGCATCCATATGACAGAGAACCCGGGCCGACATGGCTAGTCGTGAACCCAAAGCGGCACTAACGTATGGGGACAGGCATACATGAATCAACATCGAACGTGTCGGTCAGCAGCGTGCGAATCCGGGCTGTAGCACTAGGCTAACAGGACTCCGGGAACCCGGGCTGTAGCAGGCTAGGCAGGACTCCGGATGTCACCGCGTGACATTTCCCCTAAGGGACAGACACAGGAACGATATGAAACACATGCCGGCCAGTCAAGTGTCCAGAGCAGTAGTGCTGGGCTAGCAGGACTCCGGTGAACCGGGCTGTAGCGGACTACTATGGCTCAAGGAGGCACTAGACTACATTTCCCCATAAGAGAGGCTGCTAAGGATAGACAACTAGATTGTCGGATCCCACACATACCAAGCATTTCAATCATACACACAATATGCTCGATATGTGCAGATACAACATGGCATCACAACAAGACTCTACGACTCAGAGTATTTATTCATTAGGCCCCGAAGAGCCAGATATTACAAACATGGGTCTCATGACCCAACATTCAGAGCATACAAGTCAAAGCACATGCGGAAGCTCAACATGTCTGAGTACAGACATCTACAAATGAAAAAGGCTGAGAAGCCTGACTATTTACTAGATCCTGCCGAGGGCACAAGATCGTAGCTGAGGTATCAAGCTAAACGTCGAAGTCCACACGGAACTACTAGCGAGACTGACGTCTCTCTGCAAAACATAAAATAGGCAAACGTGAGTACAAATGTACCCAGCAAGACTTACATCAGAACTATCTACATATGCATCGGTATCAACAAAAGGGGTGGTGGAGTTTAACTGCAGCAAGCCAGCTTTGACTCGGTGGCTATCCTAAACTACGACTGCAAGTAACTCTTTTGAGGTGGCGCACACGAGTCCACATATTCACCATATCAATACACCATTATGGATCCGCTCCCGTCTCCCTACGAGAACGCCATCCATAGCACTCACGCTTATCTTGCGTATTTTAGAGTATCCACTTTCACTTGTCTATGAACTGTTATAGGCAACCCAGAAGTCCATTTCCGCGGACACGGCTATTCGAATAGATGATGTTAACCCTGCAGGGGTGTACTTCGTCACACACGCTCTCGCCACTTACCACCACGTACACGTCGTGTACCTCGGCAACCTTCAAGCGGAAGCCTGGCGAGGGAGTCGGCCACAGCCTACCTAAACACTCAAGTCTCTAGTCCAGGTTTATCGCCTATTCAGGTTCCATCCGCAGGGAGTCCGGCCGAGGTTTCCACATACGGCCCCGAACGATGTGTGCAGGGTTCCGAGACACCAAACGGGCGCCCGGCATGCCCGGCCACGTGCCTACCGCATCACAGCCCACCCCTCCGGTCAGCGCTGCCCACGGCCTCCAGCATACTACAAACACCAGAAACTACTTGCAACTCCTGGACAGAGGACAAGGGTGATTAAGAAGCCAAGAGGGTCCATTGGTTTCGGGCCCAATGCGTGGTAGTAACTGTATCATGGATCACAAACACAGAACTCAGTTCCTGAGGACGGCTGCAATGAGACAACCCACCATGTACTCCTACATGGCCTCTCACCGCTACCTTTACCAAAACGTGTTCACACACTTAGCTCGCACACAGTAGGACATGTTCATCACCATTCCAACTCATCCCCGATGAATCAGACCCGACTCAACTCTAAGCAGTAGCAGGCATGACAAACAAGCATGAATGAGTAGGCACATCAGGGCTCAAACAACTCCTACTCATGCTAGTGGGTTTCATCTATCTACTGTGGCAATGACAGGTCATGTAGAGGATAAGGGGTTCAACTACCGCAACAAGTAACAGTTGAATCGTTGTTGTCCTAATGCAGTAAAGAGAGCAGGAGCGAGAGAGTGGGATTGTATCGGAATGAACAAGGGGGTTATGCTTGCCTGGCACTTCTGAAGATAGCATTGTGTCTTCATTAGTGTCAACGATCACAACGCCGGAACAATGTCTACCGAGAGGGGACAACACCGGCAACAGAGAGGAAACACAATCAATGCAATGCAACAATATGATGCATGAATGTGACATGGCAATATGCTATGAATTGAGCTAATGTAGCTAGCAACAAGTGCAAGGGAGCCCATTTGAACCGAAGGTTCAAATTCAAACTCTAGTTTGAGCATTTAAAATGCCATTTGAATGTTTTCACTTATACAGCAGGTATAAGTTGGTTTTTCATGCATGAAAGTAGCATAAATGGATAGATTGGATTTTTCTGATAATTTTTCATATATAAATTATTTCATTCTGAGCTACGGTTGATTTTATATGATTTTTAGAAGTTTATACTATTTTCTGGAATTTTCTGAATAAACTTAAATCCAGATAATGCTTTACTGCGTCAGCCTGACGTCGGTGTGACGTCAGCAGGTCAACTAACCCAGTCAGGTCAAACCTGACCAGTGGGGTCCGCATGTCAGTGACAAGGTTAACTAGCAGAGTTAATTAGAATTAAACTAAACCTAATCTAGATTAGTTAAGGCCTGGGCCCACATGTCAGTGACCTAGGGGAAGTTAAACCCCTGGTCAAAAGGTCAAACGCGCCGGCGGCTTGACGCCGGCGGCGACAGACGCGGCGGAGGGGCTCGGGAAACGCCCTCCGGCGACCATTGGGCTCGGGGTTTGGCCCTACGGGCTGCTGGACGTGCACCGCATCCAACGGAGCAGGCGGCTGGGCGAGGGGAGGTCGGGAACTACGGTGGCGACCACTTGGGCGGCGGCCGGAGCTCGGGCAATGGCAGAGATGGCGCTACGGGGCACGGCAGAGCGAACCCGTGGGTGCTTCAGGTTCACAGGAGCGCGGTGAGCACGCTGGTGATGCTCGGGCGAGCGGCCGAGCTCAGGAGCACGGAGCTCGTTGGCAATGGCGGCGGCGAGCTTCGGTGCTCGTGGGGAATGGTGCTACGGCAACCAAACGGGGACAGGGTTAGGGGGAAATGACCGGGGTCTCACTGCGGGCACGAAGAGGTTCTCGGCGAGCTCGGGGAGGCACGGACGGCGTCGGAATTTGGCGGCGGCGATGCACGGCCGTGTGCGGAGACGATGGGTCGATGGCGAGGCGACAGGGCGTCCGGCGATGCTCGCGTTGAAGGGGAGCTTCAAGGCGTTGAGGCGGAGCTCTTGGACTCATCGGCGGGGCGAGGGGTGGCCGGTGGCCATGGCTACGGCGAGCAGCGTCGACGAGCTCCGCTCGGGTGTGCTCGGGAGAGGGAGCAGAGGGCGAGGGAGAGAGCAGAGAGTGAGGGAGAGGAGCGAGGAGCTTCGGGGCGTCGTCGTGGCATCGCCAGGAGGGGCCGGGGAAGCAGGAGGTGGCGCGGGCGCGTGCTCGGCGGCGGTGCGCTGTCCCCCTCCTCTGCCTACTGGCAAAGGTAGGTGGTGACTGGCATGGGCCAGGTGGGCCGGCCCAGTCCAGGTAAGCGCCAGGTAATACTCCTTTCTCTCTCTTTTCTTTAATTGTTTCTGTTTTCTATTTATTTTGATCTGTTTTGAATTAGTAAAAATACTAACTCATTTTGTAAAATCCTGATAAAAATTGTGGGCACTTTTGAAAATATTTCCAACAGCCCTCAACTAGTTTCAGAATTATTAGAGCATTTAAAATATTTATAGGATTTAAATGCCCCAATTCAAATACAATATGAGTTAATTCAAAAATCCAAAAATGACCTAGAAATATGTTTATCATTTTTGGCAGAGGTTTTTACCTTTATCAAAAATCATGAACTTTTCTAAAGGGCATTTGGGTTCATTGAAAATGTTTTTAAGTTGAACCTAGTTGAGTTCTTTTGGGTGCTAGGGATTGATCACCCCTATTTCAAGTTTAAGCAAAATTTAAACATGATGCATGAGGAACAAGCAAAGTCAGACAAGGGCTGATCTGGGGCTGTGACAGCTCACCCCCACTAAACAAGAATCTCGTCCCGAGATTCAAGACGTGAGGTAAGAAGACAGAGGGTATACAAAGCTAACACGATCTTCATGATCCAATTGCTCTTCACGAAGATGTTGATCCGTTGCTTCAATTAACGTTGACGTCTTTGCTTTCGAGATCTTCATCCGACACGATGACGACAAGGGAAAACTCTATAGAAATCGATCTCCTTAAAGATCGAGCAACTCACGGAATGAGATGTTGAAACATCTCGAGTTGAGGCACAACACATACATCGAGAGAGGGATGAAGTGAAACGGAGAACGAAGATTCAAGTTGATAAGCACAATTCCACGCTGAATAAGATGGTGCATGGTTTCAAAGTAGCGAGGAGATAATTCCCACGATTCCATAACGGGGCACCTTGGGGAAGGTGACTCGTAGAACTATTCCTTAAGTGGCAAAAAGAATTACTTTTGATCCTAAGATCATTGAAACTCTTTATGCCAGCCTAAGGCAATCACAAATGATCGTTCGAGGGAGTTCGGGAGAACGACACACTCGGGCTAGGATGGACGATGTGGACTACCTTGTTGAAGACAACACAAGGGGTGATTTGCTTATCACCGGAAATGGTCGGAACCCCTGGTGGGACCACTTTTGAAGATGGTCCTTATCAGTAATTACTGGGAAGGGTAATCCAAGGTAGGACGGCACAATGGCGGTGCAACTGGGAACATAATGCAAATGCTGGAATGATTTTAGTAACAGGGGAGAAGCTCAACAGTAGAGAGTGAATCCACTGTTTGAAGGGTTTAGCATAACCGAAGGAAACTGGGAGCAATTCCGGTTAGTGCTGATGATAACACCTAGTGCTCGTGCGTGCTCTCAGGAACTTGAGCATTTCCATATTCATCAAGGTTTTACCAATATCCGTGTCGAGGATCCTGGCAACACATCATACTACCATGATGAATGGTGATGGAGGATGCAGGTGCAAAGGAGGACAACACTTTCTCAGATTTCACCTTAGCGAATCCAAGGCAGCAAAATCTGGATGACCGACCGAGAGACATTTAGCACTCCGCTTCTAATGTTCTCCTTGATGTGCTAGCGTAACCCATTTATTGATATGGTTTGGTATCTAGAACATCAAGTAAAAGGTCGGACTTCAGGAGCACGAGAATCCATAAGGAATAACTACGGAAGTAAATCCTACGAAATCCTTATGGGGAGGTGGCCAACTTCCTCAATCAATATACTACAATAATAGGCCTTCCGGCTGGATGTGTTGGCCACGACATCCACTTTACCGGTTATCGAGAGGGCAATATTATAATTCTTGGGAGATGTTCCAACCATCATATCTGCCTGAGATTCAGATCTGGTTGGTGTCAGAATATTCCAGACTCGTCAAGTCTAGGAAGAAAAATGAAGGTTTGCAACACAAATCGACGAGATGACGTTGCGAGATTCTCAGGGGATGAACTACGATAGCAAGCTCCAAAACACGAGCTGGTTCTGCTACAAACCTGTGAACACACTGTCCAAGACAAGCATGACCACATAGTAGTCTTACAACAAAACGCTACCGAGTTCAGGTGGGGAACCATCATTAATGACATCGAAGTCTCCACGCGTGGAAGTCCAAAGAATTCACCTTAGAACAGACTCCTTTATCTTGAACAAATCAATCAGTGGCTTGGGGTGCTAGGGATGCATATGGAATGAAGATGATCAGTCTATCATACCACAGGATACTTTGCACGTGCATGATTGACTTGGGATGATTCCAGAGGAAACAACATTGACTTTCTGGAATTCACGGCGGCAACTTACACCAAGTGCACATGAATTAGAGGAAGTCACTCGTTTCATCCAAACATAGGCTTCATGAACTAGCACAAAGAAAAATGCTTTCAAAAGTTTCCAACACTAACTTAGATGTTCAACATGAATCATGGACAAGATGAAAACGTTGTCAATGGGCTTAACAACAATTCATCCAGGTTTCCATATAAATGTATTTCCATAGCTATGTGAACATGGTGATAGCACTGGTCATACCAAAGGATGTAATGGTGTATGCTCGAGGGATCAACCACGAGTAAGACAACATTATGCATATCGTTGGTTCTGACTTGATTTGATGATAGCCCATACGCAAATCAAAGATTTGGGTAAGACAATAGATCCAACAATTCATCACGAGGATCAATCAATGAAGATATCATCTTTCTTCAACACACACAGACACAAGATATCCCTTTGGAAATGAACTAAGTTAGACAACCTTTTATCTTCCAACTCTCCAAGTTGTTGTTTAGCTTGACCAACTAGCTCAGGGGTATCCAACACAGATTCTTGGAGAAGGGGTGGTTTATTGGAAAACCAACTTGTTCACAAACTCAACATATCAGTCAGGGGACAACCTGGTGGTACTTCCAAGAAGATATTTGGAAAATCACGATCCACTGACATGTTAGTAAGATCGAGATCAATCTTGCTTTTCAGGGCAAGACGATATGACCGAATAAGCAAGGGCTGACACTATCCCAACTCATTGATCGAAAAGTACACCGGGAATATGGACTAGGTAGCACGATCAACCTCAGGATGGTGATTCAATAACCAACACGCTAAGGATGAAATTATTGTCCTTTAACTACCAAGCAACGGAGTTGCTAGGAGTATAGATTTCACACACCACGATTCACTTGTCAGTATTCCAGTACAATAACACGGAGACCAAGGAATGAATAACGATGGCCAGAACTATCACTGCAACAAGAATTCATAAGGGTTGGTGCAATCCTCGTGGGATTCCTGACATAAAGAGGGTAATACTCGTAGTTAGAACAGAACAAAAGCTGGTTAGGCATTTTGATCTGCGGAATACAACTACTTTGACCAATCCAAGAAATGGATAGGGTACTGGAGTTTGTTTCTCCTAGTCATTCTGGAATAGAATGGCTTGACGGACCACAAGAATAATAGGCATTGATAACTCAAATGCACAATTACTCCTGACTATCAATTGATAGACGAGGGCCAGAAAACAACTAAAGAGGGACAACTCAAGGAAACATATGTTTTTCTGAGTTGTGGATGCATAGATTAGTATGTCGAACCAAGTCCAACAAGTTTCTTCTAGATAACCCATGCAGAAAGGTAGGACTGGCAGAGTCACAATGTAGAATGGAGAACTCATTAAGAGCACTCTGGTCGTGACCTTTTGGTTTCAAAAGAACTCCTGCCAAGAATGGTTCATGGTATTTGGAAGAACGATATACCACGGACCTCGTGGACTAATGCAAAGGTTAATAATAACCTAAAGGAACGAACAAACACTAGCTACACGAGTTAAGTAGAGTGAATCTTGGGTTCAAGAACCCAGAAATAGAATGCCTACTAACTAAATGGCATCACGGGATGCTTTCAAGAATAATGGCCAGAATCATCACACTGTGGATGCAAGCATTGCTAGATTACTAAGTGGTCCTCTAAGACACCTAGGGTCATAAGAATAACTCCAACATATATGTCAAGGCAACAGAGTACCTCAACTCAACGATTAGTGTAATCTGGCCCAAAGGGACATTGAGAACGGAAAGAAAGGATTTGCAAATGCATCAGACCATTTAGGAACCTGGGATGACTCGGACAGCGTAACGGCTGTAAATGCTCAAAAGAATTGAGACATCCTGCAAAAATGGTGGCATAACCGCTCAACAACATCATATCAAGGTTCCAAGTCCAACTAACAACACACTGTAGTGGTAGAAACTGAACTGAGGCTTGAGACCAACAATCCTACGAGTCTACGGATTAGTAACACGTGATCCTGATAGAAAGATGGGAAGCCTAGTTCTTAATCCCCGTAGAATGAGAAGAGGGTGACTCGGATTAGAGGGCATAAGGTAAAGGAGCAAAAGAGCCTTACGTTCCATTCCACAATCAATTCCCTTACATAACTAAAGCATTTCTAGACTCAACTTCGACCAGTTTGGCTTGGTAATCCTACAGGCAGTCAGGCTCTGATACCAACGCTGTCGGGACCCCAATTCTAAGTCACACCGATCTAGCCTGTAACACCTCATATCACTTTGCGGCCTCACGCACGGTATTCCCACGGGTGTCGCCTTACCATGGCCCGGGACCGTTTGCGCCTTTTGGCTCACGTATATGATAATGTCGCTAGCATCCATATGACAGAGAACCCGGGCCGACATGGCTAGTCGTGAACCCAAAGCGGCACTAACGTATGGGGACAGGCATACATGAATCAACATCAAACGTGTCGGTCAGCAGCGTGCGAATCCGGGCTGTAGCACTGGGCTAACAGGACTCCGGGAACCCGGGCTGTAGCAGGCTAGGCAGGACTCCGGATGTCACCGCGTGACATTTCCCCTAAGGGACAGACACAGGAACGATATGAAACACATGCCGGCCAGTCAAGTGTCCAGAGTAGTAGTGCTGGGCTAGCAGGACTCCGGTGAACCGGGCTGTAGCGGACTACTATGGCTCAAGGAGGCACTAGACTACATTTCCCCATAAGAGAGGCTGCTAAGGATAGACAACTAGATTGTCGGATCCCACACATACCAAGCATTTCAATCATACACACAATATGCTCGATATGTGCAGATACAACATGGCATCACAACAAGACTCTACGACTCAGAGTATTTATTCATTAGGCCCCGAAGAGCCAGATATTACAAACATGGGTCTCATGACCCAACATTCAGAGCATACAAGTCAAAGCACATGCGGAAGCTCAACATGTCTGAGTACAGACATCTACAAATGTAAAAGGCTGAGAAGCCTGACTATTTACTAGATCCTGCCGAGGGCACAAGATCGTAGCTGAGGTATCAAGCTAAACGTCGAAGTCCACACGGAACTACTAGCGAGACTGACGTCTCTCTGCAAAACATAAAATAGGCAAACGTGAGTACAAATGTACCCAGCAAGACTTACATCAGAACTATCTACATATGCATCGGTATCAACAAAAGGGGTGGTGGAGTTTAACTGCAGCAAGCCAGCTTTGACTCGGTGGCTATCCTAAACTACGACTGCAAGTAACTCTTTTGAGGTGGCGCAAACGAGTCCACATATTCACCATATCAATACACCACTATGGATCCGCTCCCGTCTCCCTACGAGAACGCCATCCATAGCACTCACGCTTATCTTGCGTATTTTAGAGTATCCACTTTCACTTGTCTATGAACTGTTATAGGCAACCCAGAAGTGCATTTCTGCGGACACGGCTATTCGAATAGATGATGTTAACCCTGCAGGGGTGTACTTCATCACACACGCTCTCGCCACTTACCACCACATACACGTCGTGTACCTCGGCAACCTTCAAGCGGAAGCCTGGCGAGGGAGTCGGCCACAGCCTACCTAAACACTCAAGTCTCTAGTCTAGGTTTATCGCCTTTTCAGGTTCCATCCGCAGGGAGTCCGGCCGAGGTTTCCACATACGGCCCCGAACGATGTGTGCAGGGTTCCGAGACACCAAACGGGCGCCCGGCATGCCCGGCCACGTGCCTACCGCATCACAGCCCACCCCTCCGGTCAGCGCTGCCCACGGCCTCCAGCATACTACAAACACCAGAAACTACTTGCAACTCCTGGACAGAGGACAAGGGTGATTAAGAAGCCAAGAGGGTCCATTGGTTTCGGGCCCAATGCGTGGTAGTAACTGTATCATGGATCACAAACACAGAACTCAGTTCCTGAGGACGGCTGCAATGAGACAACCCACCATGTACTCCTACATGGCCTCTCACCGCTACCTTTACCAAAACGTGTTCACACACTTAGCTCGCACACAGTAGGACATGTTCATCACCATTCCAACTCATCCCCGATGAATCAGACCCGACTCAACTCTAAGCAGTAGCAAGCATGACAAACAAGCATGAATGAGTAGGCACATCAGGGCTCAAACAACTCCTACTCATGCTAGTGGGTTTCATCTATCTACTGTGGCAATGACAGGTCATGTAGAGGATAAGGGGTTCAACTACCGCAACAAGTAACAGTTGAATCGTTGTTGTCCTAATGCAGTAAAGAGAGAAGGAGCGAGAGAGTGGGATTGTATCGGAATGAACAAGGGGGTTATGCTTGCCTGGCACTTCTGAAGATAGCATTGAGTCTTCATTAGTGTCAACGATCACAACGCCGGAACAACGTCTACCGAGAGGGGACAACACCGGCAACAGAGAGGAAACACAATCAATGCAATGCAACAATATGATGCATGAATGTGACATGGCAATATGCTGTGAATTGAGCTAATGTAGCTAGCAACAAGTGCAAGGGAGCCCATTTGAACCAAAGGTTCAAATGCAAACTCTAGTTTGAGCATTTAAAATGCCATTTGAATGTTTTCACTTATACAGCAGGTATAAGTTGGTTTTTCATGCATGAAAGTAGCATAAATGGATAGATTGGATTTTTCTGATAATTTTTCATATATAAATTATTTCATTCTGAGCTACGGTTGATTTTATATGATTTTTAGAAGTTTATACTATTTTCTGGAATTTTCTGAATAAACTTAATTCTAGATAATGCTTTACTGCGTCAGCCTGACGTCAGTGTGACGTCAGCAGGTCAACTAACCCAGTCAGGTCAAACCTGACCAGTGGGGTCCGCACGTCAGTGACAAGGTTAACTAGCGGAGTTAATTAGAATTAAACTAAACCTAATCTAGATTAGTTAAGGCCTGGGCCCACATGTTAGTGACCTAGGGGAAGTCAAACCCCTGGTCAAAAGGTTTGGGAAACGCCCTCCGGCGACCATTGGGCTCGGGGTTTGGCCCTACGGGCTGCTGGACGTGCACCGCATCCAACAGAGCAGGCGGCTGGCCGAGGGGAGGTCGGGAACTACGGTGGCGACCACTTGGGCGGCGGCCGAAGCTCGGGCAACGGCGGAGATGGCGCTACGGGGCACGTTAGAGCGAACCCGTGGGTGCTTCAGGTTCACAGGAGCGCGGCGAGCACGCTGGTGATGCTCGGGCGAGCGGCCGACCTCAGGAGCACGGAGCTCGTTGGCAATGGCGGCGGCGAGCTTCGGTGCTCGTGGGGAATGGTGCTACGGCAACCAAACGGGGACAGGGTTAGGGGAAATGACCGGGGGCTCACCGCGGTCACGAAGAGGTTCTCGGCGAGCTCGGGGAGGCACGGACGGCGTCGGAATTTGGCGGCGGCGATGCACGGCCGTGCGCGGAGACGATGGGTCGATGGCGAGGCGACAGGGCGTCCGGCGATGCTCGCGTTGAGGGGGAGCTTCAAGGCATCGAGGCGGAGCTCGTGGACTCATCGGCGGGGCGAGGGGTGGCCGGTGGCCATGGCTACGGCGAGTGGCGTCGACGAGCTCCGCTCGGGTGTGCTCGAGAGAGGGAGCAGAGGGCGAGGGAGAGAGCAGAGAGTGAGGGAGAGGAGCGAGGAGCTTCGGGGCGTCGTCGTGGCATCGCCAGGAGGGGCCGGGGAAGCAGGAGGTGGCGCGGGCGCGTGCTCGGCGGCGGTGCGCTGTCCCCCTCCTCTGCCTACTGGCAAAGGTAGGTGGTGACTGGCATAGGCCAGGTGGGCCGGCCCAGTCCAGGTAAGCGCCAGGTAATACTCCTTTCTCTCTCTTTTCTTTAATTGTTTCTGTTTTCTATTTATTTTGATCTGTTTTGAATTAGTAAAAATACTAACTCATTTTGTAAAATCCTGATAAAAATTGTGGGCACTTTTGAAAATATTTCCAACAGCCCTCAACTAGTTTCAGAATTATTAGAGCATTTAAAATATTTATAGGATTTAAATGCCCCAATTCAAATACAATATGAGTTAATTCAAAAATCCAAAAATGACCTAGAAATATGTTTATCATTTTTGGCAGAGGTTTTTACCTTTATCAAAAATCATGAACTTTTCTAAAGGGCATTTGGGTTCATTGAAAATGTTTTTAAGTTGAACCTAGTTGAGTTCTTTTGGGTGCTAGGGATTGATCACCCCTATTTCAAGTTTAAGAAAAATTTAAACATGATGCATGAGGAACAAGCAAAGTCAGACAAGGGCTGATCTGGGGCTGTGACACTCATGCTCCGTGGTAGGCTTTTTCAGAGATGTCATATCCGTTGGGTCAACATTGTCCTTGTAAAACTTCAACTCCTCTGTTGCACAAACAGATTCTGCATAAGCCGCGTCACCTTCCTCACACTCCAAGGCTATCTTTCGGCTGCCATGAACCGTAATGGTCACATTGTGACCCGGCATCTTAAGCTGTAGATATACGTAACACGGCCGTGCCATGAACTTGGCGTAATCCGGCCGCCCAAATATGGCATGATACGAACTTCTTATCTTGACCACCTCAAAGGTCAATTTTTCCGCCCTGTAGTTATACTCATCTCCAAAGGCCACTTCCAGCTCGATCTTACCAACTGGATATGCCGACTTACCAGGCACCACACCATGGAAAACAGTATTGGACTGGCTGAGGTTCTTATGAATCAACCCCATACGACGGAAGGTCTCATAATAGAGGATGTTGATGCTGCTGCCTCCATCCATGAACACCTTAGTGAACTTATATCCACCCACCTGAGGAGCCACCACCAGGGCCAGGTGACCCGGATTATCAACCCGGGGAGGGTGATCCTCCCTACTCCACACAATAGGCTGCTCAGACCATCTTAAATAGCACGGAACCGCCGGCTCAACAGCATTCACCGCCCTCTTACGAAGCTTCTGATCTCGCTTACACAGACTGGTGGTAAACACATGATACTTTCCACCATTGAGCTGCTTTGGATTGGTCTGGTATCCCCCTGCTGCTGTTGATGACCCTGGCCGGACTGCTGATTAAAGCCCCCTTGAACATTCTGAGGATTGGAATTTGAGCCGCCGCCCGGGCCATGAAAGCCGCCAGCGCCTGAGCCGCCGCCCGAGCCATTATTGCCATTAAAGGCATTGGAATTCTTAAAGGCCTTCATGATTGCACAATCTTTCCATAGATGAGTAGCTGGCTTCTCCCTAGAGCCATGCCTTGGACACGGCTCATTCAACAACTACTCAAGCGTTGGGCCTGAACCGCCGGCTCGTAGAGGTGGCCTCCCCTTACGTCGCGGTTGTTACCTTGTGAGCTGGCATTGGCCACAAACTCCATGCTGCCATCAGCCTTACATTTTCTACGTCCTTGGTTCGCCGGGTTATGCTGAGGACCCTTGCCATTGCCGTTCTTCTTTCCCTTCCTTGTCCTTTCATCATCTGACGCGGGGTCCTTGGTACTATCGGAGTCGGCGTATTTGACGAGAGCCGCCATCAGCGTACCCATATCATTGCAATCGCGCTTGATCCGCCCGAGTTTCATCTTCAGGGGCAGGAAACGACAATTCTGCTCCAACATTAAGACTGCAGAGCCGGCATCCATCTTATCAGATGAATGTATTATCTCTTTGACCCAGCGAACCCAATGGGTTGTGGACTCACCCTCCTGCTGTTTACAGTTAGTAAAATCCACAATTGACATAGACTGCCTACAGGTATCTTTGAAGTTTTGGATGAACCGGGCTTTCAGCTCAGCCCAAGAGCCGATAGAATTCCGTGGCAGCCCTTTCAATCAAGTGCGGGCAGTCCCATCTAACATCATGGTGAAGTACTTGGCCATTGCCGCTTCACTGACCTCGAGCAACTCCATGGCCATCTCGTAACTCTCGATCCAGGCTCCGGGTTGTAAGTCAGCCGTGTAATTAGGCACCTTCCTAGGCCCTTTGAAATCCTTGGGCAGACGTTCATTGCGGAGAGCCGGCACCAGACAAGGGACACCCCCAATCCTCGTAGGTATACCCGCGTCGATGGAAGCCGTCGGATAAGCCGGGGGTGGCTGGTAAGCCGTCAACTGAGGCACCTGCTCAGCCTCTTGCCGTGCTCTCTCTTGGTCTACCGCGTGAAAGGCCCCGTTATGAGCCGGTCCATGGCCAGGAGGCAAGTCATGGCGTCGGACATTACTTGAGCCGGTCGCTGCGACCATGTGTCTGCCATAACTCGGGCTCCGGCCTGGACGAGGGGTTGAATGAATCATGTCCCGGCTATAAGAATATGCCTCTTGTTGCGCCAGGGCCGTCTGAAGGAGTTCTCTGACCCGGCGGGTTTCAACCGCCGTTGGAGAGTCACCATCAATTGGGAGAGCCGCCAGCCGCGCCGCCGCGGCGACCATGTTTTCCAACGGGTTAGGATAATGACCCGGTGGTATTGGCACGTACTGAGGCGGGGCAGGGTTCACCCGGGGAGGTCCCATCACTTGGGGCTGAATTGGCGACCCAGCCCCGGGCACTATGATCTCTGGCGGGTTACTAAACCCTACACCCGGCGTGTTGAAGAGGTTTCGAGGATCATAAACCGTAGGGAGTCGAGATTGAGCCTTTTGATTCCTCCTTCTCATGACCTCATTGGACGCGTTTTGATCCATCGTGAGCCGAAAAGACTGTGCCTGAATCAGCTGAGTCTGGGCGTCGAGAGCCGCCCTCTCCGCAGCCATCCTAATCCCTTCCGCCGCCAGATCCTCCTTGGCTTTTGCGAGATCCAACTTTAACTGCGCCACCTCCGCGTCATGCTGAGCTTGATCCGCCGGGGCAACCGTAGCGGTCAACAAAGCTGTCATCTTGTCTGTGAGATCCATCAACACCTGAGCCGGCGAGGGCACAGGGCTTCCTGACCCGGCGGCGGGGCTTTGAACAGGTTGTGCACCGGCCATAAAGATTCCAACCCGGCTCGGCAGCTCAAAGGGGTCCGGAATGCTGTCGCCATCGGAACAGCCCCTGGGCCTGCCATCTTGAAGTTGATACAACGAGTTTGACTCATCCGTAGACGACTCGCCGTCAGAGCCGGCGGCCGCCTCATCACCAGATCCAGATCCTTCAGAGAGTCCTCCATGGACACACCGCACGAAAGCATGCTTCAAAGCAGGTAGAGCCCGGGCAGGTCGTGCATGCTGAGCCGTCTCAATGAGATCGGCGCAGAGATCCGGCTCAGGGCCCGGCTCACCAATCTTGCCAATGAAGACATGAATTCCGCCGAAGGGGACCCGGTACCCGTACTCGATTGAGCCGGCGTCGGGGCCCCAGTTTGCATCGTCGATGTAGAGCTTGCCGCGACGACTCTTGGTCATCTGGCCCACAGCGTATCCCTCGAGCCCTTCGAAGCTGCCCTTCAAGAACTCAAATCCACCATGCGCTAGCCCCACGGTGGGCGCCAACTGTCGTGGAATTGTCACATCAGATGTCCTCGCGCAAGGACTTAGTCGTGGAGCCATCGCAGCTAGGAAGCTTAAAGGGGTTAAACGGGACAAGGAACACGAGGGTTATACTGGTTCGGCCCCTTACGGTGAAGGTAAAAGCCTACGTCCAGTTGAGGTGGTATTGATTAGGGTTTCGATCACCAGGAGCTAAACCGTCCTGCCTGGTTATCGAGTTTGTCTTACTTCTCCTCAAACCGCCGCCGGGTCATCCCTTTATATAGAGAGGTTGACGCCCAGCGGCTCTCATAGTCCCGGCCGGCTCATAACAGTGTCCGGCTCGGACTCTTAACTATTCTTGCCATACACTACAAGTTTCACCCTAACGGCGGTTAACACTATGGGCCTTAAGCCATCTCCAGGTCTTAAGCCCACTATTGACCCGCCGTCTTCAAGTTTGGTGCTGGGCTTCGCGTGATGACCATCTTGACGTAACCCGGCCCCTCCTGGGCGGGTGACTATAATGGTTATATCCTCAACACCGTGCAAGGAGACAATCCTGGAGGTGTATAGCTCTGCCAATTGAGCTGCTGCGATAGATTCTTTGATTGGAAGGAAATGAGCCACTTCTGTAAGCTTGTCCATGACAACGAAGATAGCATCATTTCCGCACTTGGACTTTGGAAATCCAGTCACGAAGTCCATTTCGATATGATCAAACTTCCATTCTGGGATAGCAAGAGGTTGGAGGAGACCAGCTGGTCGTTGGTGTTCTGCTTTCACTCTTCGACAGACATCACATTCATTCACGAATTGAGCGATTTCTCGCTTCATTCGAGTCCACCAATACGACTGCTTGAGGTCATGGTACATCTTCGTACTTCCAGGATGAATGGAAAGAAGAGAATTGTGCACCTCGTTCATAATGACTTTCCTTAGATCACCTTTAGGAACCACAGTCCGGTCCTCAAAGAATAAAGTGTCTCTGTCATCAATGCGATAGCACTTGTATTTGGAAAGACCCTTGTCAATACCACGTTTCACCTTCTTCACCATGGTATCCAGGAGTTGGGCCTCACGAATCTGATCTTCCAAAGTAGGAGAGACTATGAGGTTGGCAAGAAAGCCTTGAGGAACAACTTGGAGATTCAGCTTGCGGAAAGCTTCACAAAGGTCCGGTTGGAAAGGCTTGAGAATTAAGCTGTTACAATAAGCCTTCCTGCTCAAAGCATCTGCAATGACATTGGCCTTGCCTGGAGTATATTCAATACTCGGATTGTACTCTTGAATCATTTCGACCCATCGAGTTTGCCTGAGGTTGAGGTTGGGCTGAGTGAAAATGTACTTGAGACTCTTGTGATCGGTGAATATGTCCACTTGTCTTCCCAACAAGAGATGTCTCCATGTTAATAATCCATGGACAACTGCCGCCAACTCAAGATCGTGAGTGGGGTAGTTCTTTTCGTTGGGCTTCAACTGACGAGAGGTATAGGCCACAACTTTCTTCTCTTGCATTAACACAGCACCGAGACCTTGAAGAGAAGCATCACAGAAAACTTCGAATGGTTTGGATTCGTCAAGAGGAGTTAAGACAGAAGCTGTGACGAGTTTCTCTTTGAGAGTGTTGAAAGCAACATCACACTTAGGAGACCAGACATACTTCACATGCTTCTGGAAGAGGTTGGAAAGAGGCTTTGCAATCTTAGAGAAATTCTCAACGAATCTTCGGCAATAGCTTGCAAGACCAAGAAAACTGCGAAGCTGCTTGACATTCTGAGGAGGTTCCCAATTCAGAATTGTAGACACCTTCTCGGGATTAACAGTGATGCCCTTGGCAGAGATGATATGACCAAGGTAAAGAACTTCATCGAGCCAAAACTCACATTTGGAAAACTTCGCATAAAATTGATACTCTCTGAGCTTGTCGAGCACCAATTGCAAATGTTTTGCATGGTCCTTCTTATTGTTGGAGAAGACCAAGATATCACCGAGATACACCAGGACGAATTCATTGGTATAGGGGTTGAAGATGAAATTCATCATCCGAGAGAATGTTGGAGGAGCATTGACATGGCCGAAAGACATGACAGTATATCCATAAGAACCAAAGCTTGTTCTGAATGCTGTCTTGGGAATATCTTCTTCACGAATGCGAATCTGATGATAACCCATTCGAAGGTCAAGCTTGGAGAATACGTTAGCACCTTTGAGTTGCTCGAATAGCTCATTGATGTTGGAAGTGGATACTTGTTCTTGATTGTCTTCTTGTTGAATGGACGGTAGTCGACACAAAGTCGGTCCATGCCATCCTTCTTTTGGACAAAAAGAACACCACAACCCCATGGAGATGAACTCGGTCTGATCAAACCCAGACGCTCTTGTTCATCGAGCTGTTTCTTCAATTCCTTCAGCTCCTTGGGTCCAAGCTTGTATGGACGCTTGCAAACGGGTTCCGTGCCAGGCTCTAGATCGATAACAAACTCAACTGGCCAGTGAGGAGGCATACCCGGAAGCTCTTCTAGAAAGACATCTTGGTACTCACAAACGACTGGAATATGAGAGATGGCATTCAACTCGCCCTTCTCATTGAGAGAAAACAACCGAATGGTTTCATCATGAGCGGCATAGATAATCACATCCTCAGACGAGTGTGTCAATTGAGTTTCCCTGGCAGCACAATCAAGTTGAGCCTTGTGCTTAGAAAGCCAGTCCATCCCGAGAATTAGACCAATATCCGAGTCACCAAGAACAATTGGACAAGACAGAAATTTATAGTCGCCCATCTTGATGGAAACACCGGGAGCAACCAAACTAGAAGTCATAAGCTTACCCGGAGAAACAACTTGCATAACTTTGGATGAAATCTCTGTGTCCACATTGTGCTTCGATGCAAATGGGTATGACATGAAAGAATGCGATGCACCAGTATCAAACAAAACTTTTGCAAGAATATAATTAACTGAGAGATTACCCATTATCACATCAGTAGATTCCTCCGCTTGAGCTGCATTCATCATGTTCACCTTTGCAGACTTGGGATTATGCTTGACCACTGCATTGCTGGAAGATCTCACAGGAGGAGGAGGCGGAAGGCGCCTTTGGTTGAAGCACTTGTTAGCATAGTGACCTTTCTGCTGACACTTGTTGCAAGTAACCTCCGAGAGTGGACGATGATAAGGAGCATTCGACTTTGGAGCTTGATTCTGAGACTTGTTCTGATAGCCAGGGTTGGAAGAGTGGGAAGATCCATGGCCACCTTTGTTCTTCTGCTGGTAAGGCTGACGAAACGGAGGAGGAGGAGGCAACCAGAACTTCTGTTGCTTAGCTGCCACAAGTGAGGAAGAAGAAGACTGAACTGCGTCCCTGACTCTCTTCTTAGAAGCCTCACACTTGAGCTGAGCAGCCTCTTGCTTCAGAGCCATGTTATAGAATTGATCAAACTGGGTAGGCTCAACAAGAACGAGAGCTAACTGCAGATCCTCTCTAAGGCCACCTCTGAAGTGATAGATGATGCTCTTTTCATCAGGAACGTCTTGTTTAGCGAAGCGAGCAAGTTTCTGAAATTGGATGTTGAATTGATACACAGACATGTTGCCTTGCTTGAGATTGTGGAACTCCTCACGCTTGCTCTCAATAACACTTTGTGGAATGTGGTGCGCTTTGAAGTCCCGACAGAAGTCAGTCCAAGTGATCACACAACCTCCTCTGGAATCTTTGTATTGTTGATACCAATCTGCAGCTTGGTCCTTGAGCTGAAAAGAAGCGAACTTGACAAAGTCCTCAGGCATGACATTGCTACATTCAAAATGCTTGTTGATGTCCACGAGCCAATCATCGGCATCTGTGGCCTGGGCACAGTAGCTGAAAGACTTGGGCTGATTTGCGAGGAACTGGTTGAGGGTAGTGAAGTGAGGCTGATTGTTGCCGTGGCCTTGATTTCCTTGATTGCCTTGCCCTTGGGTGCGTTCTTGCAAGAGTTGCAAAATCATCTGAGCATTGGCGTTGGTGGCTGCCATGATAGCTTGCCATGCCTCCGGAGGTGGAGGTGGTGGCGGAGGGTTCGCCTGACTCCCTTCATTGCGTTCCGGATTCTGACGCGTTGGCGGAGCCATCCTGAAGAGGGTGACATCCGTTAGCATCTTGAAAGACAAATAGTCAAGTTGAATCAACGAATAGAAATTGCAACATATAGTCTTCACAATAAACATTCGAACGAGGATGAGCGAATGAATTCCATAGTAAATCATCACACTTCCATTAAGTTGAGAAGCCACTTAGAAAAAAGGTATGGAATCAACATTTGACTCCGAAGCAACTCGAATACCACAATTCAAAACTAAACAAAGTATTGGCTTGCAGAATAAGCCGGAACAAACATATGATAGAGATTTCGTCTAAAGTTTTCGTGGTGGGGCCCACACGGGCTCGATCGTACAGCACCATCATGTACAAGGCAGTGCACATGACATACGAAGCGTCCCCGAGTCGGCATAGCCAAGGACTCTTTAAGACACTACGAAACCACTGTAAAACCAACCGTGGAAAGGCGGACCACTAGACGTCGAACCCCAATCTCATATCATGCGTCTGTCGGAAAGATATCCTAGGAGCTACTTGAATTCCCACTTATAAACTCCCGAAACTTTCTGGTTATGCAATCTGGTGTTGGGGATATAGGGGACACAAAAATATATCACCCAAACTAGCAATCCCTAGATCTAGCTGTATCCATCCGTCAACACATAACCAAGAAACCTTCGGAAATCGTGTACCTCAACCTTCGAAAAGCATCCGTTATATGAGTTATGGCAATACTCCCGAACTCCCGCCCTAGTACTGGGTGGCGTCGAGGTGATCTCACCAACAACTACATAAAAGAGATTTCGATGTCGGCGAAACTCAGGTATTCCAGAACTGCAACGATAAAATTGTGACAACAACACCTCGGAGCTCAACTCCACGGGACACTGCCACAACCCCTAACTGTCAGGAGGCACCAAGAACAATGTTCTTGTCACAAAACCATCGGAACGATTCTAAGATACCCGCGTGATCCTAATTTTTTTTTTTGTGAAATTTGAGGATAGAAGAGTCAAAACTTCTACGTCAGGAGGCCTCACCAGAGCGACGAAGGGACTGAGGAGTAAAAAGAATCCTACTCTCCGATATATATAATCCTAAGACACAAAACATTTTTGTTCTAGACTCAACAGCGCCAGCGATTCGATCACGCAGGGGGCTCCTAAGTCGGGGATGGCTCTGATTACCAACTTGTAACGCCCACGATGCGGCTATATCTCCCACGTGTCTAGGCACGACTTAGAGGCATAACTGCATTGAAGTTTTGTCGCAAGAAGGGTCATCTTCAGACAATCCCATGTAATGAACAAGAATGGGATAACGAGAGTTGGCTTACAATCGCCACTTCACACAATACATAAATATAATTCATACATCATCCAAAATCCACACATAGACCGACTATGGTCAGGATCCAAATGAAAATAAGATAACCCCAAATGCTAGATCCCCGATCGTCCCAACTGGGCTCCACTACTGATCATCAGGAAAAGAAACATAATAACGACCACGTTCCTCGTCGAACTCCCACTTGAGCTCGGTTGCATCATCTGCACTGGCATCGTCGGCACGTACAACTGTTTTGGTAGAATCTGTGAGTCACGAGGACTCAGCAATCTCACACCCGCGAGACCAAGACTATATAAGCTTATAGGAAAGGATGGTGTAATGAGGTGGAGCTGCAACAGGCACTAAGCATATATGGTGGCTAACATACGCAAGTGAGAGCGAGAAGAGAAGCAACGCAACGGTCGCGAAGCTAGAAATGATCAAGAAGTCATCCTGAAACTACTTACGTTCATGCATAACACGAACCGTGTTCACTTCCCGGACTCTGCCGAGAAGAGACCATGACGGCTACACACACGGTTGATGTATTTTACTTGGGTCAAGTGACAAGTTCTCTACAACCGGACATTAACAAATTCCCATCTGCCTCATAACCGCGGGCATGGCTTTCGAGAGACAATACCCTGCAGGGGTGTCCCAAGTTAGCCCATCATAAGATCTCACGATCAACGAAGGATAAACCTTCTTCCAGGAAGACTCGATCAGTCTCGGAATCCCGGTTTACAAGACATTTCGACAATGGTAAAACAAGACCAACAAAGCCACCCGAATGTGCCGACAAATCCCGATAGGAGCTGCACATATCTCGTTCTCAGGGGGAACCGGATGAGACATCCTATGAGTAAAATCAGGCCTCAAGTTTCCCCGAGGTGGCCCCGCAGTCTACTCGTTTCGGACCAACACTCGAAGGAGCACTGGCCCGGAGGGGTTAAAATAAAGATGACCCTCGGTCTCGCGAAAACCCAAGGGAAGAGGCTTAGGTGGGAAATGGTAAAACCAAGGTTGGGCCTTGCTGGAGGAGTTTTATTCAAGGCGAACTGTCAAGGGGGTCCCATAAATCACCCAACCGCGTAAGGAACGCAAACTCAAGGAACATAATACCGGTATGACGGAAACTAGGGCGGCAAGAGTGGAACAAAACACCAGGCATAAGGCCGAGCCTTCCACTCTTTACCAAATATATAGATGCATTAATTAAATAAGAGATATTTTGATATTCCAAAATATCCATGTTCCAACATGGAACCAACTTCAACTTCACCTGCAACTAGCAACGCTATAAGAAGGGCTGAGCAAAAGCGGTAACTTAGCAAAACAACGGTTTGCTAGAAAAGTATGGTTAGAGGTTTGACATGGCAAATATGGGAGGCATGATATAGCAAGTGGTAGGTAGCGCAGCATGGCAATAGAACAAAAAACTAGCACAACAAAGATAGAAGTGATTTCGAGGGTATGGTCATCTTGCCTGCAAGGTTCTCAAAGTTGTCGAAAGCTTGATCCTCGTAAGCGTACTCAACAGGTTCCTCGTTCACGAACTCATCTCCCGGCTCTACCCAAAATAAGAACACAAGCAACGGAACCACAATCAATCACGGGAATTGCACAAGCAACATGATGCAAAACATGTATGATATGCGAGAGGTGGTATGCGATGCATATGCGTGCTCCGGAAGAAAAAGGGTGAACAATGCAGTAACTTGGCAAACCAAGTATGCCACTGGAAAGATGAGATGATTTCGGTCGAAATCGATATAAAGATCACCAGAAACGGATGCACGGTTTGCAAATGGCAAGCAAAACAAGAATGACACGATTCTGCGATTAACAGCATGATAGCACTTAGAATACATCAAGTAACTATGCTACGTCACCCCAACATAGCAACAAAGCATATGGAAGTAATCTACAGGAGATGCTTGACAAAAGATGAACACTGAGCTATGGCTAGATCACAAGATAACAGGTTCAAACAAGCATGGCAAAAGTGCAAAAGATATCAGGTTCACAGACTTTGTGAAATTACTGGAGATGGCATAAACAGCAACAGGTAGCAATGTTCAGAGCAAGCAAAACACATGCTAAAAGAACCTAACATAGCAAAACAAGGCATGGCATGAATCTACTGAATGCATAGAACAAAAGTCCCTTACTGACCATAAGCCAAAAAGGACCAGAAGATATGATGGCAACCATGTAATGATAGCAAGTTTCGTTAACAGGTTTCAGAGCATGGCAGGAACAGACATTATGAAGGCATCTTGGTGAGCTCGATGCACTCACCACAAGGCAATTCATGACAAAATACGCATACCTACAGCAAGATGGCATGTTTATAAAGCTATACATTGCAAGAGCAAATACATAGCATGAATGGATCAACTACAACAACCTTGGCAAAATCGAATAACACGTAAACAATCTGCCAGAAATATTTTATAGCAAACGTAGAGCAAGATTGCGTCATGCTAGGAAACTCCATAATTGCAAACAAGGGCATGGATGGATAGAGCACAGCTGTATGTACAAAACATCCTTACTTAACATCTCCAAAATAAGAATGGATTGCTCTGTAGCCACATGGATACATAGCAACCAAATAACAGCAGTCACAGAGCCTAGTTTGCAACCTTGTGCTAGTCACCACAGAGACAACAAAAATACATGGCATACACCTCTGTAAAGATGGCATGGCATATATCAAAACACATGTAGAGCTCCTACTCAAAAGATGCACACATCAAATGTAGCAAAAATAACAAATCACCAAGTTCTGATAAGTAACAGCAGGTAACAGCTATTAGCACTCTTGCACTAGAGATTTGGGCATCAAGATGGACTCAAACGAACATTCCATAATAGAACAAAATGAAGAGCATCTCGAGGCGAACATTTCGATATATTACACGCATGAAACGGAGCTATATGCAGAGAGTTATGATGCGATGAATATGAGCATGTATTGTAAAAATCTCAGGACTTGGAATATTTTCGGGGGGAGGAGAAGTCAACCTCCAGAGATCTGGATCGGGCCGAGCTCGAGCTCGCCGGGGCGGCTTGCCGGAGCAGAGGCTGTGGCCGGCGTTCGCGCGGAGAGGAGGGAGAGGGCGAGGAGGAGCGGCCGGAGGGAGGCGCGGTCGGGGAGGTGGCGACGGGCACGGCGGCGGAGGGCGGCGAGGCGGGGCGACGAGGCGGCGGGATGCGGCGGCGCCGGCGGATGGGACGGGCTGCGGCGCGCGGGCCGGGCCCGGAGGAGACAGGCCGGCGGGGGCCGAACGCGGGCTCGCGGGCTTCGACGGCGGTGCGGCGTACGGCCGCCACACATCGGGCGGTGGTTGGCGGCGGGCGGCGGCGGCTCCGTCCGGTGCGGGACGGACATGTCCGGCACGCGGAGGCGATTTGTTAGGGTTTGGTCTGCGAAGATACTCGGAGGGGGGAGGTGTTTTTATAGGTATAGGGAGCTAGGAGACTCCAAATGGAGCACGGTTTTCGCCCACACGATCGTGATCGAACGACCTAGAGCATGGAAGTGACTTAGATTGGTTTTGGGCTGTTTGGAGGGGGGTTTTGCTGCAACACACAAAAGGACTTTGCGGTTACCCGGTTAACTGTTGGAGCGTCAGACGACCTCCAAATGGCACGAAACTTGACAGGTGGTCTACCGGTGGTATACCAAGGCCACTTGGCAAGCCTCGGTCCATTCCGAGAACGTTTAACACCCGCACATGAAAAGAAACAAGAGGGGTGCGCCGGTGCACGTGGGAGTGTCGGATTGCAAAACGGACAACGGGGAAAATGCTCGGATGCATGAGACGAACACGTATGCAAATGAGATGCACATGATGGCAAGATATGAGATGCATGACATGAACAAAATGCAAAAGAAAAACAAGACCTTACCACGAAGGGAATATCATAGCACATAGCCGAAAATGGCAAGAGTTGGAGTTACAAATACGGAAAGTTACATCCGGGGTGTTACATCATTAGCGACATTGCTCAGGTGCCACACAGCCTTGTTATCAAACGTATCGGCACCCTGCCGGGAATGGGGAGATCATGGTCTGTCCCTGTTTACATTCCGAACGGCCGCAACACCATCCCTGACTTGGTTGGCAACAAAGATGCGGCACCGCCCATGAATGCCTCCCCGCACCCATATGAGTTGCCCTATCTGACGGTTGCGCAATAGTGGCTGCTTGATCATCAGCAGTTGATGCAACAACAGATTGATGCAGCTTGGGAACAGCAAGCACCACAGCAGCGACAGATGCAGAATGATGGATGGGGTGTTTGTCCTGTCGCACCCTCTCCATACATAGGGTTCAGTTTTCGTACTCTGTTTCAGTATATTGGCCCATCTCTCATGGATGGAGTTGAGCAGGAAATCAATATCTCTGACGACCCGCAGGATGAGTGGTCTTTTTACTCCGATATTGAAGAGGCTGCAGAGGCTCTGATCCATGGCAGACAGGTTGATGGAATTCTTTTTGTCCGCGCTGCAGGTGGCTCTCACACGGTTAAAGTTGGGTCAGAGGAAGGACTGTCTCTTCTGGAATTTCTCTGGATGATCTCCTTCGGGAGGTTTACACGCTGCATTGAAGAGATCCAGGCCTCTGCTCCAACAATGAACCTGGGATTGCTGCCAATCAACCCCCTTGCGCTCTGTAGAGCGATTTCGCATGCTATGTTCAGATGGAAGTGCGTTGTGGATGTCAGCTCTGGCATTTTCAGGCCTTTCTCTGTTGGCATTGATGTGCCAATCTTTATTTCATCAGAGATCTGGGAGAGGCATGCCATACAGATTTCTACGCCTGAAACGGGGAATGGATCGGGATCCACTGTACTCTATGAATCCCCAGAAGTCTTGCTGCCTGAAATGACTGCTGTTGCACGTGGTTCTCAGTATATTCAGCATATGATCGCCGTAGAAAAGCGCCTGTTGATACGGCTTTTCTGAGGCGCAGCACTCGGTCCACAAGGAATGATGGATTCCGGGTTCCGCTGGTCACTGATGCCAAGAAGGGATAGTCCAAGGTCAAGCCGAGGGGTGCTCCCTCCATCACCTGCTCTTCCAAGGCGACGGGCCCGTGCACCACCCTATTGCTTGATAGCCCGCCAGATGACCAGGTGCCCCCTCCGATCCCTATTCAACAACTGCAGTTTCTTGGTACTGCCATGTGTGGGATTCCACCTGAAGATCTTAGTCCTCAGAATCTCCTCGCGGGCGAGCAGGGGACAGAGACCGATCTGCACTAGGTGTGATGCCTCAGAATAAACAGTGGAACGTCCTCTGCTGGAATGTGAGGGGGATCAACTCTGACCAGAAGCAGCTGGCAATCCGTAATGCAATCGAGATTAGTGGTTGTTCCGTTGTTTGGTTTCAAGAAACTAAGCGTACCTCTTTTGATGTCTCTTTTATTAAGCAGTTCTGTCCTAAAATTTTTGATATGTTCGAATTTGTGCCCTCTGTTGGGAACTCTGGTGGTCTTATTACAGTATGGATGTGCTCGGTGTTCTTTGGTACCATGATTTTTTCTGAGCAGTTTGCACTCGGTGTTAGGCTCACCTCGATGCAGTCTAACGATTCGTGGACGTTAGTTAATATCTATGCACCATGCGCTGAACCAAATAGGTCGATTTTCGCCTCCTGGCTGTTTGATCTTGACATCCCTGACAGAGATAACTGGCTTATTATTGGCGAATTTAATTTTATTAGAGCGCCTGATAATCGTAACAGAGGAGGTGGTGACGCAAACGATATGCTTTTCTTCAATGAATTCATCCGCTGGCAGTCACTGGTCGAATTGCCAATCAAAGGCCGCTCGTTTACTTGGAGTAACATGCAAACTGACCCGCTACTCGAGCAGCTCGATTGGCACTTTACTTCAGTTAACTGGGCAGCCAAATATCCGAACACTATTGTTATGCCATTGGGTAAGCCCACGTCCGATCACATCCCCTCCTACCTGAGCATCCAGTCCCACATACCCAAGTCCAGCTTATTCCGTTTTGAAGACTTCTGGATTAAACAACCAGGGTTTTTAGTGGTTGAGCGATCCTGGGCCAAAAGATGCCATGCTCCTAATGCGGCTGCAATGCTGTGCAAGAAGTATAAAACTTTGCGCTATGATCTGAAGCAGTGGAGTAGGAAGATATCCAAACTCTCCATGCTGGTCGATAACTGTAACAAAATGCTTTTGGAACTGGACGGACTTGAGGAACGAAGAAGGTTGTCGATCCCCGAGGCTAATTTCAGACTGTTCCTTAAGCATCATCTCCTCCATCTGTTGGACTGCAAGAAAACGTACTGGATGAAATGATGCACTGTGAGATACTTCAAGTTTGGAGACGGGAACACGAAATTCTTTCATAGGGTAGCCACAGAGCGATACCGAAGGAACAGCATTGCTTCGCTTAGGTTGCCCGATGACTCGGTTATACATGATCATGTGGGTAAAGAGGCGGTGCTCTTTCAGACATACAAAGAAAGACTTGGCTGTTCCAACCAAACTAACATCAAATTTGATTTGAGAAGGATCATTAAAAAGGTGGAAGGTCTTCAGTCGCTGTCTGCTCCTTTCACCCCACAAGAAATTGATCAGGTTGTCAAAGAGATGCCCGTTGATTGTGCTCCGGGCCCAGATGGTTTCAGTGGCAGCTTCATTAAGTCGTGCTGGCATATCATTAAGGAAGACTTTTATCGTCTTTTTTTTTTGTTTTAGGCAGGTGATCTGGATCTTGAAAGTCTGAACACGGGGTTTATCACCCTCATCCCAAAAATCCAATCCCCTGAGACTGCAAACGACTATCGTCCGATCACTCTCCTGAACTGTTGTCTCAAAATTCTGACTAAACTCCTCACGAACCGACTGCAAAAAGTGATTCTTAAGATCATACACAGAAATCAATACGGCTTCTTGAAAGGGCGATCGATCCAAGACTGTGTTGCGTGGGCTTTTGAATTCATCCATCAATGCCAAGCGTTGAGGAGAGAGGTTGCAATCCTGAATCTGGACTTTGCTAAAGCGTTCGACATGATCGAACATGCCCCGATGATGGAGATTATGAGGTGTATGGGTTTTGATGATCGATGGCTTGGATGGATCAACTGCCTGTTCTCGACTGCCAAATCCTCAGTCCTCCTTAATGGGACCCCCGGCAGACAGTTCTTCTACTTGCGTGGTGTGCGACAAGGAGACCCGCTGTCCCCCCTTATCTTTGTGCTCGCAGCAGACTTGCTGCAAGCGGCCATTAATGAAGCTTATCGCGCAGGAGATCTCCAGATGCCCATACCTATTAATGAAGAGGGATATCCCGTTATTCAGTACGCAGACGACACCATTCTTGTGATGCCCGCCGATTGCTCCCAGGCTGAGATCATCAAATCAATCCTCCAGGACTACGCATCATCAGTGGGGCTGCGTATCAACTTCCAAAAATCTACACTTATAACCGTCAACACTGAGGCTGGCACGACCTCGCGCCTGGCACAGGTTTTTGGCTGCTCGATCGGATCCATGCCATTCAAATACCTTGGGTTGCCAATGGGCACAACCAGGCCGACGGTGACTGGTCTCATGCCTTTGGTGTCCTCTGTCGAGCGCAAACTCTCTACGGCCGCTTCACTTCTGGACCTTGGCTCCACACTTACACTCGTAAATTCGGTGATCACGTCGCTGGCGATCTATGACATGTGCTCCATCAGACTGCTGCCGAAGATACTTGACCGTCTGGACAAGTTAAGACGCTATTGTCTTTGGGCCAAGAACACGGATGATGGTCCGAAAGTTGTTTCTATGGCGGCTTTGGAACTGGTTTGCAGACCTAAGCACAAAGGGGGGCTCAGAGTACTCGACCTCAGGGTCCAAAACCAAGGTTTACTGCTGAAGCAACTGCATAAGTTCTATAACCACATGGATATCCCATGGGTTCAGCTAGTTTGGGACACGTATTATGAGGGCAGGGCCCCGCATGCTTCTGATCCATGCGGATCGTTTTGGTGGAAGTATATCATGAACCTGGCACCAATATACAGAGGTGTCACGTCCGTCGAGGTGGGGAATGGAAGTACAGTTTTGTTCTGGAAAGATGACTGGCGTGGCGAAATTTTGGCAGACAGCTACCCCCGTCTGTTTTCCTTCACTAAAAATGAAGATGTTTCCGTTCAGAAGTTGCTAATAGCACCAACGCTTGGCCAAAACTTTCACTTGCCGCTCTCGATTCAGGCTAAAGGAGAGCTCGAAGATCTCCAGAACACCTTGTCCGCGGTGGAGTTGACAGAGCGGGTTGATGTTTGGAAGACCGTGTGGGGATCGGATGGGCTCGCTTCCAACAAGTTTTATCTCCACTACTTCCGAGATGAGGAGGTAGATGAGGCATTTAAGTGGATCTGGAAGACAAAATGCACTAACAAGTGGAAGGTATTTGCTTGGCTGCTTCTCGCGGATAGATTAATCACTCGAGGGCTGCTCAAGAGGAAGAATATGAAACTCAGGGATGACAACTATGCATGCATGTTATGCCGCCAACCTCCCAAGGAATCAGTGGAACACCTGTTCCTTTAGTGTGATTTTAGCAGATCGTGCTGGGGGAAGTTGGGGATTGCTTGGCCGGGCCAGGGCAACAGGCTACAACTTCTGCATGCAGTGAAAAGCACGTGGTCCGGACCGATGTTCATGGACACTTTCATCGTAGCAGCTTGGAGCATTTGGAAGGAACATAACAATAAACACTTTAGAGGTATCGTGCCCACTGTGGATGGATGGAGCCAGAGGTTCAAGTGGGACTTTGGTATGATGAGACGTAGAGTCAAAGAGGCCTTAGTGCCCTTTGTTCGGCAGGTGGTCAACCTGACCTAGTTAGTTCCTCTATACTCTATTGTATAGGGATTCTCCTAATCACTACCCCCTCCCTCATGTAATCTCAATCATGTAACTCTTTGTGTGGAGGTTTAATACAAAAGTCAGTGGGGGTGCCCTCACTGTCCCAAGGTTTCAAAAAAAATACCTCCAATACCGACTAATCTTTGACAGACATCGCACTGTCCATGTTGCTCTCCCTGTTCCTGCTTTCTTTGACTTTCAGGCAAAAGGGAGATACGTTATAACCAAGGAGGAGGCGAACGCGTATGAGAGGAGGACGGAGGCAGCTCGCCTCCAAGCTGCAGCTCATCAGGCAATAGTCGCTGCATCTCAGTACGACTCCAGTTACAACTTCGGATATCCGCCAGGCCATCCATGGGCATAGACCAACTTAAGCCAAAAGCCTAAGCTTGGGGGAGTAGGTATTTCTCACCGACATTACATTCATGTTCACACACTCATTCTAGTTGTCGGTGCTCATACCTTTTCATTGTACTATCCATGCTAGTTTATTTTCTTTTCTTCCTTCCTTCTTGTGTGTTTGAAAAATCTTAAGAAAAACCAAAAAAAATTAGTTGTAGCTTTTAGCTAGTTTACTTTTCATGCCTGTAGTAGTAGTAATTAAAAGAAAACCCAAAAAGATTTCTCATTCTTCTTTCGCTTGTTGGGAGCTTTCCCGCGTAAATAGTTTTATTTCTTTTCTTTTCTTTGGGGGGTCGAGAGGAGAAGACCATAATGAAAATGTTGAAGTGGCTCTCATATGCATTATTGTTGATTTAACTAGGAGACCATGTTACCTTGTCTTCTCCCTTGAATTAAAAGCTTGCAGATTCCAGCTTAGTCCAAATGCACATGCACTATTATTATTATCCACACCGTTCGGTCGTGCAAGTGAAAGGCAATAATGACGATATATGATGGACTGATTGAGATGAGAATAGCTGGTATGAACTCGTCCTCTCTTGTTTTTGTAAATATGATCAGTTCATCATTCCTGATTCAGCCTATTATGAATTAGAGATTATAGTTGCTTATGCCATGCTTAATTAGCTAGGAGTTTATAATGGTTTACCTTGCGTGCCAACATGCTATTAAAATGGTTGTGATGTGGTATGATAGGATGGTATCCTCCTTTGAACGTTTCGAGTGGCTTCACTTGGCACATGTTCCCGCATGTAGTTGTAACAAAATCAACATAGCCTCCACGATATTTATGTTCATGGTGAATTATATCCTACTCATGCTTGCATTCAGTGTTGATTAATTTTAATGCATGTTCATGACTGTTGTCGCTCTCTAGTTGGTCGCTTCCCAGTCTCTTTCTAGCCTTCACTTGTACTAAGCGGGAATACTGCTTGTGCATCCACTTCCATAAACCCCAAAGTTATTCCATATGAGTCCACCATACCTTCCTATATTCGGTATCTACCTGCCGTTCCAAGTAAATTTGTATGTGCCAAACTCTAAACCTTCAAATGAAGTTCTGTTTTGTATGCTCGGATAGCTCATGTATCAACTAGGGCTGTCTGTATCTTCCATGCTAGGCGGGTTATTCTCAAGAGGAGTGGACTCCGCTCCTCACTCACGAGAAAATGGCTGGTCACCGGGATGCCCAGTCCCATGCTCAAACAAAATCAAAATAATTGCAAACAAAACTCCCCCAGGACTGTTGTTAGTTGGAGGCACCCATTGTTTCAGTCAAGCCATGGATTGATGCTTGTTGGTGGTGGGGGGGGGGGGGGGGTATAAACATTACCATTCTATTTGGGAACCGCCTATAATGTGTGTAGCATGCAAGATATCGAGATCTCTCGGTTGTTATGTTGACAATGAAAGTATGCCACTCAAAATATTATTTATCTCTATTTCAAAAATCTAGCTCTGGCACGTCTACAAATCCCTGCTTGCCTCTGCGAAAGGCCTATCTATTTACTTTTATGTTGAGTCATCATCCTCTTATTAAAAAGCACTAGTTGGAGAGCACCGCTGTCATTTGCATCCATTACTATTAATTTATATTGAGTATGACTATGACTGGATCTCTTTTACCATGAATTACAATGTTTATGACTATGACTGCACCAAAATGGGTTGTAAAATGATATATGTGTCCATGGGTTGATGCTTATGTCCCATTCAAGAAATGGGGATGAATTTCAAACACCATGGCACCGTGGCTCTCCGGCAAATATTGAGGTGCTTGCTCTTGTAATTCTAGTAAATACAAAACTCGTCTGAAATTCATGAACCTTGGCATGCTATCATGGAACGGCATCAACATGCTGGGGTAAAAAAATATTGTCCCATTTGGGGCAGGTTATGGTATAAGCTTCTCGCAAACCAAAGCTTCTTTCACAACAAGCCTGATGGTTTCGGTAGGGAATGTTTCACCTTTCTGGACGAAACGATATCCATTGCCTCTTCTTGATTTCAATTTTTTCTGTAGTGTCAACATAGAACAACAGGAGTGTTGTGTTAAATTTTGGAATTTTTCGGGGTTCATTTGGACATTTTTATACATTAATTGGGGTTTCAATGCATTTATGTGCATAATTCAAATTTGAACTACAGGCACACGCTCTAATGCATATAAATTGGTTGAAAATTCAAATATGTGTCCTTGGTTGCATGCTTAGGTCCCATGCAAGGAATGGGAATGAAGGTCAAACAACCTGCCACCGTCACTCGGCCGCAAACACTGAGATACCTGGTTTTTAAATTCTAGTAAATCCAAAACTCGTATGAAATTCATGAAACTTGCCATGCTATCATGGAGCGGCATCAACATGCCGTGGTAAATTTTTTGTCCCATTTGGGCAGGTTTGGGTATAAGCTTCTCACAAACCAGAGCTTCTCACAACAAGCCTGATGGTTTTGGTAGGGAACGTGCCACCTTTGGGGACGAAATGATATTTCAAAATTTTCTCTATTGTCAACATAGAACAACAGGAGTGTTGTGTTAAAATTTGGAATTTTCCGAGGTTCATTTGGACATTTTTATACATTAATTGAGGTTTCAATGCATTTATGTACATAGTTCAAATTTTAACTACAGGCACATGTTCTAATGCATGTAAATTGGTTGAAAATTCAAATCTGTGTCCTTGGTTGCATGCTTAGGTCCCATGCAAGAAATGGGAATGAATGTCAAACACCCTGCCACTGTCACTCGGCCGCAAACATTGAGATATCTGGTTTTTAAATTCTAGTAAATCGAAAACTCATCTGAAATTCATGAAACTTGGCATGCTATCATGGTGCGGCATCAACATGTCGTGGTAAATTTTTTGTCCCATTTGGGGCAGGTTTGGGTATAAGCTTCTCACAAACTGGAGCTTCTCACTACAAGCCTGATGGTTTCAGTAGGGAACGTTCCACCTTTGGGGACGAAACGATATCCGTTGGCTCTTCTTGATTTCAATTTTTTCTCTAGTGTCAACATAGAACAACGGGAGTGTTGTGTTAAATTTTGGAATTTTTGGGGTTCGTTTGGACATTTTTATACATTAATTGAGTTTTCAATGCATTTATGTGCATAATTCAAATTTGAACTACAAGCACATGCTGCAGTGCATATAAATTGGTTGAAAAATCAAATCTATGACCTTGGTGCATGCTTAGGTCCCATGCAAGAAATGGGAATGAATGTCAAACTCCCTACCATCGTCTCTCGGCCGCAAACATTGAGATACCTCGTTTTTTTCTAGTAAATCCAAAGCTCGTCTGAAATTCATGAAACTTGGCATGCTATCACGGAGCGGCATCAACTTGCCGTGGTAAATTTTTTGTCCCATTTGGGGCAGGTTTGGGTATAAGCTTCTCACAAACCAGGGCTTCTCACAACAAGCTTGATGGTTTCGGTAGGGAACGTGCCACCTTTGGGGACGAAACGATATTCGTTGCCTCTTATTGCTTTCAAAAATTTGTAGTGTCAACACAGAACAACAGGAGTGTTGTGTTAAATTTTGTAATTTTTCGGGGTTCGTTTGGACATTTTTATACATTGACTGGGTTTTCTAGGCATTTTATGTGCATAATTGAAATTTGAACTACATGCACATGCTGCAGTGCATATAAATTGGTTGAAAAATCAAATCTATGTCCTTGGGTGCATGCTTAGGTCCCATGCAAGAAATGGGAATGAATTTCAAACATCAGGGCACTGTTGATTGCCGGCAAAACGTTGAGATACTTTGTTTTTAAATTCTAGTAAATCCATAACTTGTCTGGAATTCATGAAACTTGGCATGCTATCATGGAACGGCACCTGACATGCTATCATGAACTGAAAAAATAGCACCTAAATACTACTACTACAGTGGGGCTTTGTACTACTTCCGGCAGCCTCTCCTCTACTGAGCGTGCTCAGTAAGAGGAAGAGGAGGAGCCTACCGACGAGCTGGACAACTGCAATACAGTGCCTGCCACTGCTGCATGTTCACAGTTATGCAATACTAGCTCAAACACCCTCTACCGCTCTAGACGACCACTCTCGAAGCGGCCGGACTGCTCGTACATCTCCTGATTCCTCGCCTCTGCGTCGGCGTGAGTTGCTGCCACGACTGCGGTAAGGCTCTTTGCCTGCTCGATGAGGCGCTCCTCCTCCTCCCACAGGAACTCGATGTAGCGTGCAAGGTTGCTGATGCACGTGCGGGCCTCCACCTCCGCCTCCCTCCTTCGGGCGGCGGTGACGGAGTGGGTGATGATGCCGGTGGTCAACGGTGGGCTGGCGGCCACAACGGCCGATGATGGGGTGGCGGCCACGACCACCACCTCCCGCCTTCAGGCCGCGGTGGCGGAGCTGGTGATGGCCACGGTGGCCGACAGTGGGATGGCAGCCACGACGGCCACCTCCCACCTTCATGCCACGGCGGTGGAGCGGGCGATGGCCCTGTCTTTCGACGGTGGTGTGGCATCCACAGTGACCGGCAGTGGGGTGGCTGGCACGATGACCACCTCCCTCCTTCGGGCCGCAGCGGTGGAGCGGGCGATGGCCCTGGCTTTCGATGGTGGTGTGGCGGCAAAGGCGGCCGGCAACAGCTGCCGACGGGCAGCGGCCGCTGAGCGTGTGGTGGGTGTTCTGCGCACACAGAATAGGGATGCCACACGCACTACACTACGTCGGGGACTACACTGCCACCACGGTGTAGCCTCCCAGCTGGAGCTGTCCTCTGATGACGGCGGAGTGGCTGAGCGATGATGACGGACCGGTGCCATTGGCGATTGTGGGAGAAGCAGACGAGATAAGCTACAGGGAGGGAGGGGAAATGCGACGCAGGACTCGCCAGCCGTGAGGTTTATATAGTAGGCTGGTAACCATTGGGATTTTGGGGGATTTCACCAAGTCGGGCGGGAAGCTTGCGCGGGAACCAGCGCGGTTGCGCGGGAACGGGCTCACCACTATTTGGCCAAAAGAACGCCCCCGCGCGCTGCTCAAGCTTGCGCTCGAAGCCGTCTACGGCAGTGGGGTGAGGAGACGTGCGAGGAAAACATTTGAAATTTATTTACCTACTATATATACCCCTGTCCTGGTTTATAAGTAGGATTTAACTAATAAAATATGAATGCATGTCACCAAATATTATATCGTTGGATTCATATTTGAACATAGTTTCCAATTATATAATTTTAGTAACATGCATTAACATTTTGTTGGTTAAATTTAAGGTTATATACAAGCAAGCGTTTGCCCACAACACACACGGCTTATTCCATCACAAACAGCACGGATGGATCAACTGTATGCCATGTATCGCACACGCAACTCTATTCGTGCTTGATGTCTCTGACATCGCTCGCACAGTTCGTCTTATTTGCCACGTATCACTGTGCCGGCCTCTGCTCGCGTCCCCCGGCAAGCTCTGCTCGCTGTTAGGCGCCGCGGCGCGCTCTTCTCGCATCCGTTGGCACACTCTGCTCGTGTCCGTCGGCGCGCTCGGCTTGTGGATAGCTTTTCTTCACGTGTTCAACTACTATATGCATATATATGGTTGCTCACCGTTGAGGCGACCGCGGAGCGATCTGCTCGCGTCCCTCCATGCACGCTCTGCCAGCGGTTGGGCCTGCGCACGATCACGTCGGGGGGCCCATATGCATGCGGTTGCGCCACGCGTGTTGCCACGCGATGCAGTTACGTGTAGCACGATGGAGTTACGCGCTGCAAATTAGAACTGCCATCAGGGTGTGCCGATATTCCAGGCCGTCCGGCTTCCCCTTTAATTCCCACGGCCATTATAACCTTAGTCTCTTCAACCTTTTGATCGCGCCCCACTAAACAACAAGGACACCCACGACGACACATAGAGAGGGGATGTCTAGCTCTGCTCCAATGGTGTTTGGCGAGCATAAAGTGGAGACCCACGTGAGGGAGACAAATCTCTTGGTGGTGTACACCATCGACCCGGCCGTGGTGGACGACTACATCAACACCGTTGAGCAGTTGCTTGCTTGAGATAAGTACAAGGTGGTCGACATCGACCTCCAGTACACCGCCGGACGTCCCGACATAGATCAGAAGGTTGCCGTTGCCCAGTTGTGCATGCTCCATCACGTCCTCGTCTACCACTACTGCATGGCCACAGAGCCTTCCGACCTTTCGCCAGGTTTGTCAACAGCACCGACTACAAGTTCGATGCGGTGGAAACCACCGAAGGTGTAAAAGAGCTCAGGGTTATGGGCTTGGCCTGTGAGAACCTTGTCGAAATCCGTGAGCACTACAGGGTCTGGGCCAGCACGAAGAAGGACTCCCGGGTTGAACTCGCCTCGGCCATCATCGACCCATACTATGAAAAGATGATGCAGGATACCAACAGAACACGTCCCATATCCTGGCACGGGGCCTAGATGCAGCAACTGGATGAACCTCACCTCAGGTTCGCGGCCAAGAGCATGTACACATGCTACGAGATGCACAGGCGGATCGTTGACATGAGGAAGTGCCTCGTTACCCAAATCGACGAGGCCGGATCGAGCCACAAGCAGAGCAAGCGGCCCAAGAAGTAGATGATGATCAGATGATCGTTTATCCTAGTTAATCATGCATGTAATATATAGTTTTCTTTGGTGTGTGGAAATGTCATGTGTGTAGTAGCCACCTATGTAATTATGCAGATAATAGTTTACTTTGGTGTGTGCAAATGTCATGTGTGTAGTAACCACCTATGTAATTGGATTATTAATTTCGTTATGCAACCATGTCCTTATAAGTGTTTGTATATATATGTTGTTGTTCTGTATGCAATCCCAACGCACAACACACACGTCTTATTAGCAACAATCGTCTGCGTCATTATCGGTCTTCGCACACATTTCTGATTACAGACCCGTTTGCCGCGTATCACACACATCTTGTGATATTGAACCATTTATGTTCTCTTGTCTCAACACAAAAAGTTCATCCAAGTGAACTGCATGCCGTATATCACACACACCTTGATCTAGCTGACTGTTTCTTTTGTGTTGCCTAATCACAAATAGTTCATCCGAGTGAACTGTATGTTGTATATCGCGCACACCTTCATCTGGCTGCCCATTTCATTTGTTCCTCCCCATCGCAACCAGTTAATTGAACTGAACCATATGCCCTGCATCGCACACGCAACTAAAATCTGAACCGTGTTTGATGCATCCATCATCGCAAACGTTTTGCACCTTTTTGACGGTTTTTTTACACCACCATTTGCGATTATTGCATCGCACACAGTTTCGTCGAAGGGTCTCTGATCGTAGTATCGTGTTAGCAGCATCCTGCAGTAGTGATACATGCATTCTAAGGGAATCACAAACTTTAAAACAAGTATTTCTACCAATCCACAATTACTACCTAGCATGACTCTAATATCACCATCTTTATATCTCAAAACAAATGCGAGGAATCAAACTTCTCATAGTATCCAATGTTCTTTATATGAAAGTTTTTATTATATCCCTCTTGGATGCCCATCATATTAAGACTAAATTCATAACCTAAGCAAATTACCATCACTACAAAAAAATACACTTCCGTGATGATACGTGTTTGTCACAGTAGGTCATGTTTTCTGTCATGCATGTACATCCATGACGATTTTACGACAGAATCAAGATAATCATACCTGTGCTGTCGTAGAAGTGTTCCATGACATTACCAAAATTATCATCACGGAAGTGTCCACTTCCATGAGGATAAATGGCGCGTCATGGAAGTGCTTTCGTCAAGGGTGACCGACACGTGGCATCCACCGTAATGGGTCGCTGTTAAGCTACCGGTTCCGGTTTTGGACCCGATAACCCCCTAACAGCCCGGACCAATGAGGATTTTCCACATGTAAAATTCTCATTGGCCGAAGGAAACACGTGTTGGCTCAGCGTTCGGACAGATGTCATCCATTCATTGGACAGGAGGTGCCTATGATACATCGACACGTGGCACGGCCCAGCAAAGGCCCATTCCGGTGAAAAGGCCGGCCCGTTTGACTTCGTCAAAAGGTAACGGGCCGGCCCACGGAAAGCCTGTTAACAGCCTGTTCGTATATAGCCCATTTACGGCCCGCTAACTCACGGCCCGTTACGGCCTATCCGAATTAAGCCCAATAGCTTCGTCTGGGCCATCCAATATGATTCCTGCCCGTTGTAACTTCCGGCCCATGTATGGCCCATGATGTCTTTCGGCCCACACGAAGCCATTTGTAACTCTTGGCCCATTAATGACCCGTGGTGAATCAGGCCCTCAATGAACAGTGTACCGCTTTATACCCATCAACGGCCCATTATTCCATTGGGCCATTTCCAACCCGTGTTATCTTTCGGCCTTCTCAGGGCCCATTCATTCTTGGGCTCATTTCCAGCATTCGGTTACTTACGACCCGTTACTGGCCTTTTCTGCTTGTGGGCCAAATTCAGCCCGTGGTTACAATCGGCCAATTTTGCGGCCCGTTAATCCGTTGGGCTGTTTTCATAGCGTCATCAAATACGGCCGATTAACAACGACCAATATTGTTTGCCCATGAACAGACGATTCCAAATCTAGCATGTTTATGGCCCATAATGCGGTCTGTTATTGGCCCATGTTTGGCCTATCGATCATACGTCCTGTAGAAGGCCCATTGATGCTACGGTGCATAGAAGGTCCATTGTTTCTACGGCTCTAAGAAGGCCCATTGTTTCTATGGCCCATAGGAGGCCCATGATAACTAGAGTAAATATTTAGCCCATGGTTATTGTGGCCTTGTTTTAAAAGATAGGTTATTGCGGCAACTAGCAAATCGCGGAAAAAGAACTGCACTGACTACAAGCAAAAAATAAACAAGACAACAAGGAAATAAATAAGCAAGCAACTTACGCTAGGCTATCACGGCTATTACACATATTACATCTACGGGGCATCAAAGTTCGCCACCAGTGCAAATATAGGGAACAAAGCAGCATATCATATACACTGGTTGTCAAAGTTGGCGACCAATGCAAATAAACGCCGCAGCAAAACAAGTCCAGAACTGAAACCACTTCAGAAGAGCTCAAGAAACGATATCCTGGGTACCCATAATGCTGGCAAGATGCTTAGCAAGCTTATTAACTTTCTCTTGTTTGGCGCTTAAATCCTCCAGCACTTGCTGTTGCACCAGAAAGTATGCATCTGAATTCTGCAGGGACTTCCTAAGCCCTTTGGCTTCCTATCGCATAACATCTGATCGATGCATTTCAACTTGAAGTTGAGACTCAAGAAGCCGAACTGATTCAGGCAGCGAGTTCGAAGAGCTAGTGCTAGTAGTAGTAGCCAGTAACTCGAACACTACATCAAGACATGACTTTGGGGTTGTCTCAGTGTCTTCAATATAGTTTTTATCAGCTTTCTTGGAGACCAACAGGGATGTCTCACTATCTTGAACCTTATCTGCATTACTTCCTTTACTATTGCATAACAAACAAACACGTCATAGGTTTACCATGTTGTATATGAATCTCATTTTGGTAAACCAGTTCAGTAGTAAGGTGGACATGATGATAGCATGAACAAACATATATCAATGTAGTATGATCACTGTATGGTCTATAGCATTCTCGTTTATGTTGCCAAATTAAAATAGGGACAGTTCGAATCATATCTATTTAAGACAAAGCAACATAGACAAAATATAAGTGTGGGAAACTACACATCAATAACAACACTTGTAATGTGCATGGCATGAGAACATAATTTTTTATTCAATTGAAACTGAAATCAACATAGAGCAAGTTACAACAGCAAACATGTTAAAGAAACAGGTTTAAAACATACCTGTTGCGCCATTGGAGTTTCAATTGCATCCTTCAAATTTGAAATTAGTTGGTATGAGTAAATACAGCGATGCAAGAGCAAAGTAGTATGAACCATAGATACGGAACCTGACCTGAGAACAATTCGTCTTCTGCTTTAAGCGTTGACTTGGGGTTCGGAGTGGTGGTCCTCGTGCTTTGGGCACTGCAGTTTCCTTACTAACTGCTCGTGTTTGGGTGCTTTGTGGTGGAGACGGTGTTGTGTCAACTGGAACTGGGTTACTATCTGCTGGGGTTGGGGTTAGAAGGGGTGTAGCTGGTTCTTTGTCCAACTGGGTAGGGGTACAATCTGCGTGAGTCTAGGTTATGTGTGGTGGGGCTGGTTCTTGGGCAAGTACAACCATGGTTCTATCTGCATCGACAGGTAGCACGATCTTTTCTGAAGACCGTGTTTTTACTCCCACAGATACTGCCATCACCCCCTCCAATTGAAATGGCTGATAAACAAGAAAAGTAATTGAATGTACATACATTGTAAGATAGTCAGGTGTAATGGATAGTAGGGAAGAAAACAGGGCATGAAATAATTCACAGTTATGTTGTCTAACCAAACATAATAGCAGGACATAATTTCACATATATGATGGCTAATTAAACAGGATAGCATGGCACAATTTCACATGTATGATGGCAAACTAAACAGGATACAATGACATACTTCAAAATATGATGACTATGTAAACAGGATGACATGATATAACTATACGATGTGTCTATTAAAATGGTTGTCATGCCATAAATCACAAACATGCCGTCGATGGAAACATTATGGCATGATATAATTCACGGATAGAATGACATAATTCAAAATATGATGACTATGTAAACAGGATGAGATGATATAACTATATTATGTCTTTAGGAAATGGTTGGCATGCTATATTTCAGATACATGTTGTCTATGTAAACATCATGGCATGATATAATTCAAATATATGATTTATATAATAAGCAAGTGAGCAGAGGACAATCACATATATGATGTGTCAACTAAGGAGATGGCGTTCAATATTTTGTATAAAAACTAAGCATTGCAATACAACATATGCATGATATGAGTAATATAACCCTGCCAAGTTTGAGCATACACCTCAGGGGGATAATAGGACTGGTCATATGCCTCTGAATCCTCCTCTGAAGAGCTATCTGTGACGAGCAAGATATCTGCTTCAGCAGGTAGCATTGTCTGCTCTGAAGACCTTGTTTTCACTCCAAATTTCTCCATCACCAATTCAAATGGCTGATGCATAGGAAGAGCAGTTGAATATACAAACATTGTCGACAAATGCAATGAGAAATACAAAAAAGCATGTCATGATATAATTCACATATATGACGCTTGGCTAAACAGCATGGCATTGCATAATTCACATATATAATGCCTTGCAACAAGATAGCATTGCATAATTCACATATATGATGTCTTGCAACAAGATGGCACTGCATAATTCACATATATGGTAATTAGACAGTAAACAGGTGGCATTCACACAAAGCATGTCAAAACTAAGCAAATGACATAGCAATGCAAGATACCATACGCACGATATGAGCAACATAAACCTGCCAAGTTAGAGCATGCACCTCGGGGGGGAAATAGGACTGGTCATCTGTCTCTAAATCCTCCTGTGAGGAGCTATCCGTAACCAGGAAGACATGCGCTTCGTCAGATAGCATTGTCTACTCTGAAGACCTTGTTTACACTCCAGATTTTTCCATGACCGTGCCGAATGGCTGATGCACAGGAAGAGTAATTGAATGTACTAAAATTGCTGACAAATTTAACACGTAATAAAAAAATGATGGCATGATATAATTCACATATAAGATGACTGGCTAACCAGGGTGGCATTGCAAAATTCACATATATGATGCATGTCTAAACAAGATGGCATTGCATGATTCAGATATATGATAAAGAAACTAAACAGATGGCATTCACATAGAGCATGTCTAATCTAAGCAGATGACATGTTTGATGTATAAAGTAAGCAATGCAAGGCACCATATGCATGATATTACCAACATCAGCATGCCAAGTTAGAGCAAAGACCTTAGGGGGTAAATAGGAGTGGACTTCTCCTTCTGAATCCCCCTCAGAACATTTATCTTCCTCTTGATTAGAATCCGAAATGGGGGGGCTGCCTTAGCGCCCACCATGGACTGACATCTGCATGAAATTTTATTGCCGCGCAAGGCTCGTCTCTTTTGCTCTACATGTTCAGTTCCTGTAACACCCCGGATGTAACTTTCCATATTTGTAACTCCAACTCTTGCCATTTTCGACTATGTGTTATGATATTCCCTCCGTGGTCGGGTTTTGTTTTTCGTTTTGCATCTTGTTCAGGTCATGCATCTCATATCATGTCATCATGTGCATCTCATTTGCATACGTGTTCGTCTCATGCGTCCGAGCATTTTCCCCGTTGTCCGTTTTGCAATCCGACACTCCCACATGCACCGGCGCACCCCTCTTGTTTCTTTTTGTGAGCGGGTGTTAAATGTTCTCGGAATGGACCGAGGTTTGTCGAGTGGCCTTGGTATACCATCGGTAGACCACTTGTCAAGTTCCGTTCCATTTGGAGGTCGTTTGATACTCCAACGGTTAACCGGGTAACTGCAAAGTCCTTTTGTGTGTTGCAGCAAAACCCCCCTCGAAACAGCCCAAAACCCCTCTATGTCACCTCCATGCTCTCGGTCGTTCGATCACGATCGTGTGAGCGAAAACCGCACTCCATTTGGAGTCTCCTAGCTCCCTCTACCTATAAAAAAACACCTCCGCCACCGAAATTTTCGTAGATCAAACCCTAGTCTCTTCCACCCCGCGCCGCCGGACACGTCCGGTCCGGCCGGACGAAAGTCGCCGCCGCCCTCGCCCAACCGCTGCACGCCACGTGGCACCCGTACTCCGCGCCGCCGCCGGACCGCGAGCCCGCGTCTGGCCCTCCCGGCCCGCGCGCCCCGCCCGCGCCTCCTCTCCGCCCGTCGCCCGCTCCCGCCGCTCGGGCCGCCGTCCGCCGCCGCCGCCTCGGTGCCGCCGCGCAGTCTCGCCGGACGCCGCCGCACGCCCCGGTCGGCGCCGCCCCGCGCCCCGGCGAGCTCCTCGCCCGACGACCGCGACCCCGTCTCGCCCGAGCCCCACGCCGGTCGCCGCCGTCTCCCTCTCCCTCCTCTCCACGTCGGCGCCCTCCTCCCGTCGCAGCTCCGGCGAGCCCCGCCTCGACCCGATCCGGATCTGGATCCAGTGCGGTTGACTTCTCCCCCTCTGAATTCTCTAAGTCCTGTGGATTTTTACATTATATGCTCCTGTTCATTGCATCATAACCCTCAATATACTGCTCCGTTTTGCGTGCATGATATATAAAAATGTTCGTCTCGAGATGCACTTTATTTAGTTCCATTGTGCCATGTTCATTTGAGTCCATCTTGATGCCCAAATCTCTAATGCAAGAGTGCTATATGCTGTTATCTGCTGTTACTTAACAGAACTTGAGGATTTGTTATTTTTGTTGCATTTGATGTGTGCATCTTATGGGCATGAGCTCTACATGTGTTTTGATGTATGCCATACCATCTTTACAGAGGTGCATATCTTGTATTTTTGTGATCTATTGACGATGCCAGTGCAGATGACGCAACCGAGCTCAAGTGGGAGTTCGACGAGGAACGTGGTCGTTACTATGTTTCTTTTCCTGATGATCAGTAGTGGAGCCCGGTTGGGACGATTGGGGATCTAGCATTTGGGGTTATCTTATTTTCATTTGGATTTGACCGTAGTCGGTCTATGTGTGGATTTTGGATGATGTATGAATTATATTTATGTATTGTGTGAAGTGGCGACTGTAAGCCAACTCTCGTTATCCCATTCTTGTTCATTACATGGGATTGTGTGAAGATGACCCTTCTTGCGACAAAACCACAATGCGGTTATGCTTCTAAGTCGTGCCTCGACACGTGGGAGATATAGTCGCATCGTGGGCGTTACAGTTCCATTATGTACAATAACTGACATGCATATGAATAAAACATAGTGAGATTATGTAAGGAGTGCATGGACAAATCCAGAGTGATGGTAACAAACTGTGGAGAGACCCAAAACCAATGATAGCAGGAAGATAATAGCTTTAGTTAAAAAATATAGATAATGGCTCCTTTAATGTTTGATTGCACCCAACATGAAACTCATAGTAGACACCCGAGATTAACAAGATAGTAGATAGATAGTACTAATTGCTGCCCCAATATGTACCCAACAACCATTTAAAAACTCAAGTTTCAGCATTAGTTTGGACCTGACTCGGAGTCTAATAGGTGAACACGATGATAAAGTAGCATGTCATCATATTAAGCGATGCATAACGTAAGCAGACACGGAAGAGTGCGACCTCTCTTGCGGACCCGTGTAGTCCTCAAGGTCATCTGCTCAATTGATGATGGTAATGCAGTTGTCGTGGCTGCCGGTGGCGGGGAAGAAGATCTGAGGCAGCGAAAGACAGTCTAGAGAGCGGATCCCTGCTGTGGTGAACCCTTCCGTCGTTGGAGCAGCTGAGCTGGGGTGGAACACAGCGCAGCAGGAGCAGGACAAACCACACAAGGTTTTCTTTGACACATATCTATAACAGAAGTAATTGTGTAAGGGCTTGTTTGAATTTGAGGATTCTAACAAAGCAGGGATAGGAAATAGACAGGAATAGGATAGGAATGCACGTGCAAAACAGAGAATTTAAAAACACATGATTTCTGCCAATCTGGGTGTTTGGTTCACAAGAATTGGGAGATCACAGGATGCAAAGAAGCGTGGTGAGATTAAGTCAAACAACAAGAAAATGTACGGTTATAATGCTATTACGCTACTATCTCTTAGTCTTGCGCTTCATGAATAGGAATTTGAAAAGGAGGACAAGTGGAAATTAAAATTCCTACGGTTTTTCTTTCAAGGAGACACTAAAGGAACAAATCCTACAGTTTCCCTTTGCTACATTCCTTTGAACCAAATGCATGAATAGTAGTACCATTGGAAACTTTCCAATTCCTATGTTTTTCCTTCACTTTTCCTTTCAAGCACTGGCGATTCTAGTAGGCAGGCTTGAGCAAGGAAAAGCCTACACTCAAAAAATGTTTTTCTGCTACTTCTACTACTTTGGACCCAGGCCACTGCCCTACTAGCTCAACTCCCAGGCCCATTGACAAATGCACAGCTCAAACGCGTAGAGATAAATAATGATGGCGTTCAAGAGAGTCCATCACAGATAGCTAAGTTGCCTAGTACCTCACTGCTTGTCATATAGTCGGATAAAATAATCGTATTTCATGTTACTGCATGTGCTCAGTGGACAATATATATAACATGTAGAGTAAATAAGAGATGCAACAAGTGTACAACCTTTTTGGCGAAGCCATGTTGATCTCAGCGTGATTGGGTTGGTCGGTGAGGATGCCCCGGCTGACTTGGGAGTTTGGAGATGGAGTCCGGGGTACTGCTCCGCTGTGATGGAGGGTTTCATCGTTGGAGCAGCTCCGGTGAGTTGTACGACGCCGCGGCTGAAGCAGGACAAGAGAGACAACGTTAACCTGAGTGGAATTCTAATAGCATATCCAATAGATGATGTAAAATACATAACCACAAAGTGCTAGATGTAAAATACATCAGCCGCTCATCTCTGAACTTAATGGTCGAAACTGAATTTAACTGTCGAAACTGAACTTAACTATCGAAACTGAATTTGCTGTCGAGACTGAATTTTACTGTCAAAACTGAACACACTAGTAGCAGAAAGCAGTAGCAGCCGCGCATGGGAGAGCCGGGGCAGCTGGTCATGTAGCAGCATCAGTCGACTGACACCACCGGCCAAACCGACGGACCTCGCTGCCCGCGGCCGGCGGTGCGCCGCCCAGCTCGCCCCGAAACCACTCCCCACCGACGGTCCGCCGTCGCCCCGAACATCCCTCTAGCCCCCTCCCCCCCTGCACCGAGCTTTTTCTCCGGCAATCCCCACGCCACCGCCCCACCACCGCCGGCGACCACGGCCCCGACCCTGAACCCTAAGATAGATAGTGGGGTACCTCTCCGGCGAGCCCCCCTCCCCGCCGTGGCTGGTTCTTCCTTAACTCTGGCGAGCCCCCTCCCACCTCCTGAAAATCGACTGACCCAAAAGTCGATTCAGTCGACTAAAGTGTAGCCAAATCGGAGCACCATCGCAAGCAAGAGAAAGAGCGAGAGCAGTAGTGCGAGCAAGAGCAAGAGCAATAGCAAGTGCAGACCAGGCAGGGGACCGAGAGCAAGAGCAGAGCAGCAGCGCGAGCGAGAGCTAAACCAGCAGCAGCTCCTATTGATGTCGATGTCGCCGCCGAGGGAGTGGCGACATGGAGGAAGTGCTGGCGACACCGCCGTGGATGGAGCCGCCTCATGTCGGCTCGGGGCCGAGCGCCGCCACCGTGAGATCGAATCAAGAAGAAAATGTGGCGATTAGTGTACAACCTCTTTGGTGGTGCCGATTAGGCCTCAGCTTCATCCGAGGAAACGGTGATGATGCTGCTCTTCCGGTAGTGCAGGTGAAGACGGCGGTGTGGGAATGGAGGTGGCACAAAAGACGAGGGGAACGTTGGGGCAGCTCCTTGGTGGTGGAGGACGGGGTGGTTGAACCGGCGGGACGACGAGATCGATGATGGATCCTCATCCGGTACGATGGATGAGGGACGTCGAGGTGTTGTTGTGGACGACGTCATCGAGGAAGAGGCTCCGACTGGGTGGTGGACAGAGGAGGGTGTGGGGATTCACGGGTTTTCCCGGCCTCGGTGTAGGGATGATGGGATGGGAGTGGGGAACCATGGCTTAGGGACGCGCTCGTCCGAAATGTGGGGTAAGTTACAAAACTACCCCCACCAATTTGAGGCGGTTCTTTCGGTTCAGGGGTATCACGGGCATTTCGCATGTCGGGATTTCACAGGAGGTGGGAGTTTTCGCGCACGTTGTAATTTTGGAATAGCAAGGCGCGGGTTGAGATGGAGGGAGTTGTCGGAGCACAACGAGACAAAGATATATCTTAAATATTTCGGGCTAACAAGGCGCGGGTTGAAATTTCCGGACAAGCCTAACGTGTACTGTACCAAATCAATTCGCACTACAAATGTCATTCAAAACTTTGAATTCATGTTATGTTCAATTAAAATATTTCACTACGTGTATAATGTATGCAACCTTGTACTCAAATGAACGTTTTACTGCATTCCAAACGTATATACTATCGCGTCAATATGAACTAAATTTGAATTCGTTTCTCTATTTGAATAAGATCTACAATAATGATTGTTAGTCAAAGTGTTTGAATTCGCTTCTCTGTTTTAATAAGATATACAATCGTCATTATTGTCGAGTTAAACCATCATTTGTGTATTATCTTCACAGCACACCACATGATTAGTCTCGAGTTACATATGAACTATGTGTACTATATGAACTCGAACTCGATTTTTTGAATCCACTTTATGTTGATTTCAAATCATAGTACATTTCAAGCTCTAGCTAGATCTTCACAAACTAAACCATGTCTCATATGTATAATGTGTTTATCACATTATGTATGGTGCCCCGCCCCCTACACCTACAAGTATTTAGATGTGAGTTGGAAACACCAAACATTACCACAAATTCAAATAAAATGTGAGAATGTTCGATATATAGTATTGTTTAGATTGTTCGATATTTAGTTGTAAGCTGCAAACGCCACACATTATCACAAATTCAAATAAAATGTGAGATTGTTCGATGTATAGTATGGTTTAGATTGTTCGACATTTAGTTGTGAGTTGCAAACGCCATGCATTATCACATTATGGTATAACATGTGCAAAACCACAACAGGCGTATCACCGCTATATTCATGCATGCATATGTTTAAAACACTATGATCTCCTATTCAAATATATGAATCCACTTTCATATCAAATTATGATCTTTGTTAGTCTCTTACACCCACACAATCCTCTAACCTTTGTAGCTACCACTAACTTTCTCTCGTGCATGCACACGCCCTCCTCACCCACCCCCTCCCTCAGCATTCTATCCATCGCGTACATTCATTTTTTTTCTTCTTTAGGTCGTTCTCCCACAGTCTCCACAACTCCTTTCTGACACACACCGATCGATAAACCTCTCCAGCGATGTCTGCCTACAACATACACACGCACCTTCAATCTCCTCCTTTATGTGTCCTTGCCTCGTGTCTCTCATACAGTCCCACTCACGTGTAAAATCTCGCCCCTCTTTTCATCGATCTCACAACCGCACACTCCTCCCCCTATCTAGCTAGTAGCTGGGCCTCTCGCACCACCTCCTAGCTCCATTCTCTTTGTCTATCCGTCTCGTCGGGCCTTATTTGCCTCTAACAAATGGACGTACACCGACCGATCTCCCGCTATACATATAGCTAGCTAGGTCCTTATAACTCGTTTTCCCCCACGCATCGATCGATCTACCTCATTAGTTATGTCTCTCCCTTCCTCTGACAAACAACAATTGATCTATTGATCTAGTTAGGTTTGCTTACCAAACACAAGCTTCCCCTTCATCATCCATGGACGTGTCCCGACAGATCTATCACGCACAGGCACACACAGAAACACATCCCCACTCTTATTGATAATATTGCAGTTCCACCCTCAGTTTGTCTAGTAGGCCTCTCCCACCATCTTCGAGAAGCAACTCCATCACCCATCCAGCACTCTACCCCTCTCCCTCCCTCTCTCTCTGTCCCATCCTTCAGTTATGTATGGATGTCGACCGATCTCCATCAAGTCATAGCTGGGTCTCTCCTTGTCAACACATATAAGAATCGTTCTACCTCTATAGTTAGGCCTCTGCCTACCCCTCCCCCACCCCCTCGCACACACACACACACCCCGATACATTGAGCGCTCTAGTCATGTCTCCCTGCCACACACAAACTTGACCTGTGCCCTCTGACGTTCCGGTAGCTAGGTCAGTCGCCCTATATCTTTGACTTGCACACACACACAATTTTGATGGCTCTCTTCATCGATCTCGCACCCACCCACTTGATCCTCTCTTCGACTCTATCGATATCTATGACCCCTCCCTCTCTTCTCGTGGATCGCCCGACCCTCTATATATGATATGGATAGGCCTCCATTTCACACACATTGCATGCAAAATTTTGTTTGAGATGTCATCGACACATATTCCCACAAATACATTCACGAAATCAACCTCCCCCTCCCAAAAAAACAAAAAACACTCACGAACGCACAAGCCATTTGTCTAGGTTTGTATCTCTCACACACACCCACGTAGGTGGGGGACGTGCAGGAAGAGAAGAGGTGCACGCACGGCGCACGTACTCCCATCTCTTTCCCAACCACACCCGCGCGGGTACACGGTGGAGCTCATTTCTGTACGAAAAGGCAGCCCACGTGGTAACTTGCCACGTGTACTGGTTGTCCACTAGATGGAGGGAGGATCGTCTACCACGGGTGAACAAACAAATTGCGACTTGACGCGTTATGTTAAAAAAGAGGCAAACCATCTGGTGCCTACCTTAGAGGCAAGGCTTTATACACTCGAGTACTTTTGATGTATCCCGTCAACTCACAGAACGAGGAGAAGCTTGCTTAGTACGCCCGCCGATTTGTGCCAGGCGGTTCTTTTTGTTCAGGGGTATCACAGGCATTTCGCGTGTCGGGATTCGCAGGAGGTGGGAGTTTTCGCGTGCGTTGTAATTTTGGGATAGCAAGGCGCGGGTTGAGATGGAGGGAGTTTTCAAAGCACAACGAGACAAAGATATATCTTAAATATTTCGGGGTAACAAGGCATGGGTTGAAGAGGTGGGAGTTTCGCAGCACGATAGACAGAGATGCTAGCTTGAAATTTTGGCATAACAAGGCGCGGCTTGAAATTTCGGGAGAACAAGCTTAACGTGTATCCAAAAAAAAGACATTTCACACCTCATCACTAGAGAGAGCCATGTCCCATTTTACTATATTACTAGAAATGCATTCAAATAAAACTAAAAAAAACTAAAAAAAATCGGGACAACAAACATAACATGTACAGTACCAAAACAATTTGCATTTCCCTCAACAATAAAAAAACAATGTGTGTTGTCTAGCATATGGACTAAATTTGAGTACATTTTCCCTGTTTGAATGGGATTGTACTCGGGTTAGTTATACAACCATCTAAATATTATCTTCACAACCCATGATATGAATATAGGAGAAGTAAATTCGTATATAAATAGGAACTAAATGTACATACGATCTCAAATTCAAATATATGTATCCATTTTATGTTGAATTCAAATCATAGTACATGTATGCTCTAGCTGGATGTTCAGAATCTAAACCATGTATGATTGTACGTACAATGTGTTTAACACACACACAAACACCATTTAGACTAGTAAGGTACATGTGCATTGCACGCATGAGATTTGGCAACCAAATTATGAACAAATACCACATTATAGCATGTAAGCTTTGAGTCATAGATGCATGATGTAGATGTTCGTTTAATACTTTTAGTTCATTTCATTCAAAATCATCTTGTTTTTATAAGAAAGCTAATCTATTTTAAGATTCATGGAATTGTGCGCTGTAAAGCATAAAATAAAAACAAATAATGGCAAATCATGTAGAAAACACATTTGGGCAATTCTGATACGGAAGATTCTAGAACAAAGAAGAAGTGCTTGTGTTTTGAGGTTTGTGCATTATGCTTATGTTCAACCATGAAGTCTTCTAGATTGTACAGGTGGCAAAATCTGGTGGAATCTAGATGATATCCAATGGCTAGTAGTGCTCAAATTTGCCATCTCTGCACCATCAGATTGGCTTCACCCAACGACCATCTTTCAAAGTTAACTAAAGTTATCCACACACTATATAAAAAATATAAAATATAATATATAGGGGTATAAATATAGAAATGTGATGCGAAAGCCACCCATTATCTCCAATTAGAATAGTGTGTCCATGCACGGATGCAATGTGGCCAAATGATGTCTGCCATCGGTATCTCAAATTCAAATCAGTCTGACCTTGTTCAATGTGTATACAGTACAACATGCTCGTTTCCAAACCACACCGCGCATATCTCAGTTATATTCATGCATGCATGGGTTTCAAACATCATGATCTCTTATTTAAATATTTGAATTCAACTTTACATTGATTATGACCTCACCTAGTCTTTTACACCCACACAGTTGTCTTCTCTTTATAGTTGTACCACTAACTTTCTCTCGTGCATGCATGCACACACACTACCAGTCGGCATTATCCATCGCACACATGCAATCTTTTTCTTCAGTTCAGTCTCCCATGCATGCACACACCCCCCCTCTCCATCATATCGGGCATTCTTTATCTCTCACGTGCATGCGCAACGATCGATGTTCCTCTATGTGTGTGTATATATAGCTAGGTCTTTCATAGTTTTCCACACAAACTGATCAATCTATATATCTAGTGAGGTCTCACCCTCTTTCCCACGTCCACATCGATAAATCTATACCTCTCTATATAGGATTACATAGCTAATACACCCATATTAATTATATATCCAACGTCCACCTCTCATCATTCATGCCTTCCGCTTCATCTCTCAGACGCGCGCACAGTGGCGAAGACAGGGGGCAGCAAGGGCCCTGCCCCCCCTAACATCACTATATATCAAGGCTAATATGAATGCGATCATTAGACAATTGCTGGTAAAATGGTTGAAGTTGATGGATTGGCCCTCCTCGTAAAGGATTAGCAATGCTTGGCCCCCTAGCTCATTTATTTTTCATGGCTCCGCCACTGCGCGCAACAGCGCACGTTCTCGCCCCCTCTCTTTAAATATTGATCTCGCACTTGTGCACTCCTTCATAGTCTCCCTCCACTTGGCCCCTCGCACCATCTTCTAGCCCCCCACCGGATTTTTCCACATGTACAATTTAGCAGACTGCATGGTTGAAGTTAAGCATAATGCACAAACCTCAAGACACAAGTGCTTCTCCTTTGTTCTAGAATCTTCCGTATCATAACTGCCCAAACTTTTTTAGTTGAATTGCCATTATATGTTTTTACTTTATGCTTTACAACCCACAATTCCATGAATCATAAAATAGATTAAGGGCTTCTTTGATTCAAAGGATTCTCAAAGGAATTTTGGAGGATTCTAATCCTTAGGAATTTATCTTGGTTGTTTGATTCAAAGGATTGTAAACCATAGGAATTTTCCATAGGATTCATTTCCACTCAAACCTCTTCGAAAGAATCCTGCGTTTTTTCTACACACAATCAAACACTCGTACAATCCTGTAGGATTCAAGACGACATTCCACAATCCCATGTTTTTCCTATTCCCGCATTTTGGAAATCCTACGAATCAAAGAGGACATAGCTTTTTTATAAAAACTAATCGATTTCGAATGAGATGAACTATAAGAAATAAATGAACGTCTACATCAGGAATATATGAGTCAAAGCTTAAATGCTATTCTGTGGTATTAATTCATAATTTGGTTGCCAAATCTGATGCGTGCAATGCACGTGTACCTTACTAGTACTTCGAGTATGTGCAAAACATGTGTCACAGTGTCTCTCTTACAGTTCATGAAGCCACATGGCACTTGTGGAGGCGTTGTCGCGACCTCCTTGTGTGGATTGATCACAGTGACGTGCTGCTGGTTCCAGAAGAATGTACTCGTCCTCTCTGAGGCACACTGGCGGTACATGCATGAAGCGAAGATGTGCACGCACACCACGCACGCACTCATTCCCTCGCACGCACACGCGGGTACACGGGGGGACGCATTTTTGTATGAAGATCCACCCCATGTGATAACTTCATGTGTGTAAAGTTCTTCACTTCATTGATGGTCAATTAATACAGCGCATGCAAATTGAGTGGACATGAGGGAGGACGAAAGACATTACTACTCCCCTGCGTGCATGGGAGTAGTTAAATCACGGGTTGCTACTTTCATTGGTCTCCTTCGTATTTTGTGCCAATTTTTGACCATATTTTTAAGTAAGATAATATTTATGCATGTCATAAAAAGTGGCACAAAAAAAGGGGGCCAATAAACCCAGACGCAGGTAGCATGATCAATTTTCGCCAGGGCTATTGTTGGTGGCCTTTGTATTTAAATATGGATGGAGTGGAGTAGTATTACTCTATTTATCTTAGCCTCATAGGGCTCTAGCGGCGCCCAGGATCGCCTCCCCGCTTCGCCCACCGGATCCCGCCATGGATAATCCCTTAGATCCCAGGATCCCGCGGACAGCCCTCTCGCTGCGCCCCGCAGCACTACCACCTTTGAGCGAAACCCACATGTGTTTTAGAGGGGATCCCTTGCTCTGGAATCATAGATCAGTGGCGCCGGAGGACATGCCAGGGTTGCGTTTCACGTGGTGGGTAGCAAGGGCAAATCGGATCGAGGAAGCGTCGCATCGATTGGAGAGAAGTTCCAAGGAGCTGCGCCTGGCGCAGCACAAGGCGGAGGCACAAGTCGATCTCAGGGGGGAGATGCTGTGGGATGTTAGCATCTGGCAGCGTCGCGTTGATTTCGAGCTAGGGCTAATGGCAGAGATCATATTCACAGAGTCAACTGCAGAGGAAAGAACGTGCATGCCTGTGCAATGGCATGAGTAGTCAGAGCAACTGTTCAAATGGGCTGTAGGAGAAGCCAAATCCCGGGACCAGTTGCGCCGCTGGGCATGCATTGTAGGCGAGGTGAGCTGCCCTCGTTCCCCACCAGCGATGCAGTGACCTAATCGGTTGCTGCCGCAGTGAACTTGCAACGCCATGTCGGTTTGCAACCTTGACAATCACTCCATCTATATGTATTGTATTCCTGTGAAAATGCTTGGTCGTTTGGAAAAATATGGTAATTGATTTATCACTAGTTTTAGAATGCTTGGTCGTGACAATCAACCGAAGCCACAACCAGAAGTCACCATCGCGTAATACTTTACGATCGGTCGCACCAACAAACGGTCGGTCGGACCTGCGTCTCACCGAAGGGACACGCATCGGCTTGGTCTGACATGTACGACCAGTTACATCACTGACTTGTGCGACTGCATTTGAGAAGTGTAGTACTCCCTCTATCTCAGTTTACAAGTCTTGCACGTGTACCATGTCATCAATTTGACCAACTTAATAAGAGGCATACATTACAAAAAATCATTACAAACTTCAAATATTCAGAGTATTTTTTATGTTAAAACAATTTATTTTGTATAAGTTACATTGACGACCTAGATACACGTGCAAGCCTTGTAAACTGAGATGGAGGGAGTACTTGAAATTTATGTTCCACTAAACTCATCGGGAGCCGTTTCGGGCCTCGAAACCAAAACCATCAATTAATCTTTAGCTTGTTCCCATGACATTCCAAAGTACTAGTGCTACAATTAAGTGCAAGCCTACTCACACCTACTAGCACGTACCAAACCTGAATGTGTTCCCACTAGGCAGGTTTTAGTACTAGTGCTAGTACATAGGTTATAAAAAGGGGAACTACCTAACCGAAAATTACTATACCTTCCTCCTCATAAGTCCTTCTTATTCGTCCGTCCTTGCCATGGCCGGGGTGCAGAGCTCTAGGTCGAGAACTACTCGTAGTAAGGGAGTGGCAACCAAGGTGGCGGAAAAAAAGAGAGGGCTCCCTGCCACGCAGAGACCTCGAAAGATCTCTCACGGGCAGGCGATGGCTGCCAGGAGTGCCCTAGCCGCGGAGGAAAACATGCCGACGTGCCCGATCATCTCAATAAGCACCTCAATAAGCAGAAGGAGTTCATCCACAGCTTGGTGGAGCTGCTGAAGGAGAGCCTCGACGACATGCCCGCTGAGCTCAGTGAGCAGCGGGGTTGACCGCCGGTGTGACGCCCCCGATTTGACCGTACACTAATCATGCACGCAAATGTGTACGACCAAGATCAGGGACTCACGGGAAGATATCACAACACAACTCTAAAACATAAATAAGTCATACAAGCATCATAATACAAGCCAGGGGCCTCGAGGGCTCGAATACAAGTGCTCGATCATAGACGAGTCAGCGGAAGCAACAATATCTGAGTACAGACATAAGTTAAACAAGTTTGCCTTAAGAAGGCTAGCACAAAAGTAGCAACGATCGAAGAGGCAAGGCCTCCTGCCTGGGACCTCCTAACTACTCCTGGTCGTCGTCAGCGGCCTGCACGTAGTAGTAGGCACCTCCAGTGTCGTAGGTGTCGTCGTCGACGGTGGCGTCTGGCTGCTGGACTCCAACATCTGGTTGCGACAACCAGATAGATAGGAAAGGGGGAAAGAGGGAGAGAAGCAACCGTGAGTACTCATCCAAAGTACTCGCAAGCAAGGAGCTATACTACATATGCATGGGTATATGTGTAAAGGGGCATATCAGTGGGCTGAACTGCAGAATGCCAGAATAAAAAGGGGGGATAGCTAGTCCTGTCGAAGACTACGCTTCTGGCCATCTCCATCTTGCAGCAGGTAGAAGAGAGTAGATTGAAGTCCTCCAAGTAGCATCGCATAGCATAATCCTACCCGGCGATCCCCTCCTCGTCGCCCTGTTAGAGAGCGATCACCGGGTTGTATCTGGCACTTGGAAGGGTGTGTTTTATTCGGTATCCAGTTCTAGTTGTCATAAGGTCAAGGTACAACTCCGGGTCGTCCTTTTACCGAGGGACACGGCTATTCGAATAGATAAACTTCCCTGCAGGGGTGCACCACATAACCCAACACGCTCGATCCCAATTGGCCGGACACACTTTCCTGGGTCATGCCCGGCCTCGTAAGATCAACACGTCGCAGCCCCACCTAGGCTCAACAGAGAGGTCAGCACGCCGGTCTAACCCTATGCGCGCAGGGGTCTGGGCCCATCGCCCTATGCACACCTGCACGTTGCGTACGCGGCCGGAAGCAGACCTAGCCCCCTTAATACAAGCGCGAGCTTACGGTCCAATGCGGCGCGCGCCACTCAGTTGCTGACGTCAAAAGAGCTTCGGCTGATACCACGACGTCGGGATACCCATAACTACTCCCACGTAGATGGTTAGTGCGTATAGACCAAATGGCCAGACTCAGATCAAATACCAAGATCTCGTTAAGCGTGTTAAGTAACCGCGAACGCCGACCAGGGCCAGGCCCACCTTTCACCTAGGCAGTCTCAACCTGCCCTGTCGCTCCGCCACAAAGATCCACTCGCGGGTACTCCTACGAGCCGACCCGACTTTAGTCATCTCATGTGTCATGTATATAGTATATAAGTATATACCCGTGATCACGCCCAGGTGATCACGGCCCGATAGTATAGCACAGCAGACGGACAAGAATGTAGGGCCACTGATGGAAAACTAGCATCCTATACTAAGCAGTAGGATAGCAGGTAAGGGAAACAACTGTAGCAACAATGACAGGCTATGCAACATAATAGGATTAATCGAAAGCAGTAACATGCTACACTACTCTAATGCAAGTAGTAGAGAGTAGAGTAGGCGATATCTGGTGATCAAGGGGGGGGCTTGCCTGGTTGCTCTGGCAAGTAGGAGGGGTCGTCAACTCCGTAGTCGAACTGGACAGCAGCAGTGTCGGTCTCGTAGTCTACCGGAGAGAAGAGGGGGGAAGAAACAGTAAATACAATGCAAACATAAGCATGACGATGCGTGACATAACAATGAGCGGTGCTAGGTGTGCCCTAACGCGACAGTAGGTGGTACCGGCGAAGGGGGGAACATCCGGGAGGTATTCCCAATGTTTCGCGTTTTCGGACAGACGGACCGGAGGGGGAAAGTTGCTAGTTCGATAGGTTAGGGGGTTGTGGTGGACGAACGGACTGCGTATTCGGATTCGTCTCGTCGTTCTGAGCAACTTTCATATAGAAAACATTTTCATCCGAGTTACGGTTTAAAAGATATGAATTTTCAAAGTTTATTTGAATTTCTAGAATTATTTAAATTAAGCAAAAATGAATTATGACGTCAGCATGAGGCAATGCTGACGTCAGCAGGTCAACAGGTTGGCTGACCAGTCAAACCAGACAGGTGGGTCCAGTGGGACCCACATGTCAGCCTCTGTTAGTCTAATATTAATTTAAACTAAACTAACAGTCTAATTAGAGGGGTGGGCCCGATATGTCAGTGAGTGATTAGTTAATCTAATTATTTTTATTTATAAAACATTTTTCTTTTTCTCCTTTTTTTTAAATTTTGCGGCGGGGCCCGCATGTCAGTGGCTGGGCCTGCCCAGTCAGCAGTTGACTGGGTCAACCCAGTCAACTGGGACCCATGGGGCCCACTGGTAGTGGCCCTGGGGTGGCCCCAGGCCGGCCACGTCGGCGGCCGGCGCCGGAGCAACTCCGGCGACCAAAACGGCGACGGCCCCTCACCGGAGTTGGCCGGAATCGCGCTACGGGGCTCGGGGAGGAGCGGGGCTAGGCCCATTTGAAAGGGCTCGCAGCGCCGCATCCAGGGGTGGCCGGGGCTTCGCCGGACTTGGCCGGAATCGGCGCCGGCGAGCGGCGGAGGCGGCGGCGCGCACGGGTGCCCGACGGAAACGAGGCTACGGCGGGCTATCGAGCAAGCGGAGGGGCTGGGGGGGCATCTACGCGAGGTGGGGAGTGCAACGGGCTTGAGCCCGTGACCAACAGGTCACCGGAGCCTCGCCGGCGGCGAGCTCCGCGGCGCGGCGTTCGGGCGCGCGTGTGGAAGCAGCTAGGGGGGCGCGCGAGAGAGAAAAGACAGGGGAGGAGGGGGGAAGGCTCACCGCGCGGCACATGGAGGCCGGTGAGAGGCTTAGGAGCAGCAGGTCGGCGCCGGGGAAGAAGGGGGTCGCCGGCGTCCGAAGTTGAAGACGAGCTCGGTGTGCTCCGCTGTAGGGGCTCCGGTCTCCAACGGGCTGCACCAGACGAAGCAGCGGGCGACGGCGGTCCTTGGAGACAACGTGGGGCGGCGAGGTGGGCACGGTGGCCGTGTGAACGACGGGAACGGCGGCGACCGCGTCGGGCATGGGGAAGGAGAGAGCGGCGCGGATCTGGGGGGGAAAGAGAGAGGCGCAGGGGCCGAGAGGAGAGCGGGGCGAGTGGGAGAGAGGCCCGAGGAGGCGGGGGTGCTGGCGCCCTTATCCTCCCCGTCGCCGGCGAGGTGGTGCGGCGGGGACTGCCCCTGTTCCGACCCCGGTCGGGGGAACAGGGAAGGGGGCGAGCGGGAGAGGTGGGCTGGGCCGGGGGTCGGCCCAGTCGGGCCAGGGGTCCAGTGGGGGGGAGGGCCTTCTCCCTTTTTTTTCTTTTTTCTTTGTCTGTGTTCTTTTGCATTTTCTTTTTATTTGTTTATTTTCTTTTCTGTTTTATTTCATTTAAAAGTATTTAGGTATTTTATAAAAATGTGTTTTCTCCACCATAATTACTAGTGTATTATTTGGCACCCATCGAACTTTTTTGTTTAAATTTTTGAAAACTGTTATTTTCCACTTTGATTTTAATTGAAGTTTGAACTAGGAGTTTGAAAAGAAATGTGATGCAATTGTGATCAAGCCCTGTTTAGCAACATGATTAGCTTAATCTCAGAGAGTTACTGTAGCATGATTCTCGGGGTGTTACAGCCGGCTTGATGATGCTGCTTAAGAAGAGCATTGCCTCGGAGAAGAAGGTGACCGGCGAAATCCTGCAACTTTAGAAGGACAAGGCGAAGCTCTGCCATGAGCTCGACCTGCTGAAGGAGGATAACGCCGGCTGGAAGAAGCTACATGAGAATAGTAGTTCCTCGATGAAGATGTTGTAGGCCCTCGTCATGGAATAGAAGGAGGAGTTGGCGAAGCTCCGCATCGAGCACATGGCTGCTGTCAAGGTATGTAATGCGGCCGTGGAATAGATGATGAAGGCTCGCGTCGAGAAATCCCACGTCATGGACAGAATGAAGAAGATGGCGGATGAGACGCGCAAGGAGATGGAGGTCGTGGAGGCGATGAAGAAGCAGTTACAACTCCGCGTCCAGCAACCCTTCATGTAGTAGAGAGCAGCATCCCAGACTTGTGTGTGCGTCTTCCTTTTTTTGGGGGGTGATAATCTTCCTTCTTCTTTTGCTCCTATGTTTCTTCTTTTGCTTCGGGTGTTTCTCCGCACATGTCACGTTCTCTACGAGGCATGAATAGAACAATGCTAACAATGAGATGACTAGCAAATTAGATCATTTTTATCGCCATATGGCACTGGGCTGCCGTGTGTCATGCTCCTCCGTCGTACTACTCCAGTGGAAAACTTGAGTATACCCCACGGTTCTTTGCTCCTCCTCAAGTCATTGATACATTTATACGAGCAGTCAAATCACAAGGCCCTGCCTTCCAGTAGTAATGAGCCGTCAAATCACTAAGGCCCTCGCCTCTCTTGAAACCGACCAAGCTAGACTGCACTGCCCTCTAGCCTTTAAAAAATGTATACTTTTGTACAGTAGTAGTATCGATGGATTGCGCAATGGAGCAAAACTAACAAGATGAAATTAAAGAAAAAAAGGTGGTACATATAGAGAGCGCTCGTCGCCAAATTATGCATATAGTACTATTAAAAAAGCTCGTACGTGCTTAAATGGGGTGCTAAATTCTATTAAAGAAATTAGCATACCTATTTAATTCTTGGGTTCTTATTGTTTATGCCACTAGTTGTGTGTCACTACTCAGTTTTGCCATTAGAAGTTACAACTAATAAAAAATGCCATCAACCCGTGAGATGCCTGCTCAAAAATGCAATTAGATATCTCAAAAATGTCATCGTTAAGTTAGATGTTTGCTCAAAAATGCCATTAGACATTTTGTTTTTCACCTCAAACCCGTTGACCATATTATATGACAAAAATAAGACGATTTTCACAATGATAAGTGTGGCCCCGCTTGTCAGGAGTAACCAAGCGAATAATTTTACAGGAAAATAAGAACGATGTTGGGATCAAGTAGGCCCCACACTTTATTTTACTGTAGTGAGATAGAGGGAGAGCTGGCATGTTGGTCCATCGGTATTTACGTCATTATAGCATGGCCAAAGAGATTTGATTCACAATAATGGTGTCCAGCACAATACACCCCTCAAATAAAACTAAGCACCCTGAAATTCTTTGACAACTAAACTGCTAGCTATATGATGTTGGCCATATATGTTGTACGTATATAATGTGAAGAAACGAGTGGTAGTACTATACCAACTAAAAGATGAACTATAAGAAATACTAGTATGTACGTACTAAAGAGTTAAAGTAACGAGAAGGAACATAACATAGTTCTGCTGGGGGCTCAGCACAACACACCCCTCAAATAAAATTAAGCACACCTGAAATTAAACTAAGCAACTAATCTGGTAGACACTGCATTAGAACCACCATGAGCAAGAAAATTGCCACCTTACTCGGAGTCCTCATCCACGTGCTCGACTTCGACCTTGTCCATGTCCCTCTTCCTCTTGGCCGATACTTCTTTGCTTGAACCGCACACTTGGCTCTTGCTCTTCATCCAACCCTTGTAGATATTGAAACAAAGGTAGCCATCCATTGTAGCATAGTGGATGTGGTCTATATCTAGTACATTCCACTGCCATGCATGATGAAACTTGAACGGAGGTTTCTTCAGTGTACCATATGAAGGTTGAACCATGGCTCCTGCCAGGGTCAGCATTGAAGGCTGATCACGGGAGGGCACCAGCCCATTCTTCTGGAGGTCGAAGGGGTTGCCTACAATGAGGCCTATCCAACCCAGGACATCCCTGTCGATCCTAAAGTCTACAGTAACGAATTTGACTCGGCCGCCCTTGAGGAAGTTCTTAAATTCCTCGCACTCAACGTCGGTATGGCATATGTGGTAGACCAAGCATAAGTCATGCATGCAAACCTGGATCACGGCGGGCTTCTTTTTCTCTGCCTCCTTTAGAATCTTCTCGCTTTCCCGGACTGTGGTGTACTCAACATCTAGCCCAGCGACCCACTCGTCCTTTGAGTTTTCAAACATGCGTCTAAAGCGAGCAAGGCATCCTTTCACCATCACGGAAGAACGGGTGTAGATGATGTCGGACTCATCACCGGTGATGGTTCTAGCCTTGTACTCACCGCTGATCATGGAGATTTGAGACGCCATGGATTTGGGAGGAGGGTTAGGATTAGTGGAACTGCCGTAATGTGAAAGGATGGGATGACTAGGAGCGAACTGCCGTAATGTTAAAGTACGTCCGGGGACGAGTAGGAGTGAACTGCCGGCGGTTTGTCGATTGTAAAAATGCTGGATAACTGGATTCATGCACAGTACTATGGGGGCCCAACTAGATGTCATTTCTACTCGACGTCCAATTAAATGGCTTTTGATGTCATGTCAAGCGTCGGGAAAATTACAGGTGATACGAAGCTTTCCATTCTCCCATGATACGGGCTTCCGAGAGCCCTTGGGCCTGAGATCGAACGGTTGCATGGCATGATTCTAGACCTATGGGTGAATATCCTATCAATGAGGGTTATTCTGCAAATTTTCAGCAACTTAGCATGCGACCGTTCGATCTCATATCCAAGGGCTGCTAGCAGCCCGTATCATGGTCGCGCCTACTACGACCATCGCCTCGCTCGCGTGGTCGCGCCCTTGGAGATTTAACACGGTGCATTAGGCTATCTGATGTTGGCATGTCATACATATTCATCACTTAGTCACTCATACAACAAGGTTAGCTATAAGGTTGGCTATAAGAGTATTTTTTACTTCTCTCTATCTCTTTCTTCGTAGTATTTATTGCATTTGCGAAGGAGTGACCTCTTCCAATGAAATGGTGCTTAGATTAGGTGCTAAGGGCATTAAATGGCTTAGCAACTCAAGTCCCCGATGCATAGGTGCTTAGTTTTTTGTTGCTAAGTTTGCTTCATTTAATTAGCTATAGACTCAAAATTGTCTTTTCACCTAGGTACACACGCTTAGCACCGTTTCTTCCTGGGGTCACCAAACTAGTCTCTCTCTTCTTACTAATTAACTTGCCACATCAAACTTTATGCCTATGTGGCAGGCTTAACACATGTACGAGCAAGTACAATAGTGGGCTATAAGCCCGCTTACATGGCATTGTTGCATATGTGGAGGAAAGAGGCTAGGAAAAAGTGTAGGAGTGGGCTCTGATGCAAGAGCCAGCCTCTACATGGTGGAGCATTGGGAGAGGCACCTGTATACCATGGAGGTGGTCAAGAATTGGGAGACTCACGCCGGTCGTAGCACCGCAGTTAAAATGATAATGGCAAGTCAAATCACGGGGCCCCACCTGTCCAGCAGTAACTCGCGTCAAATCACACAGCCCTACGTTTGCAGCAGCCTACTCCCTCATCTTCGCGCATCGCTGTCGAACCGACTAGGCGGAACTGCCCCGCCTACCGTGCGGGAAAAGCCCCGCCCTCGACTTTTAAATAGTACAGTATACTAATTTTGTCTCCATGGATTGCGCCATGGAGCAAAGCCTCAAGAAAACGGCGGTACACATGTACGGAGTATACAACACGCCCGTCGCGTTAACGTCGCACCCCAGACGGTCGGTCGGCCTGGCATGCCGCTCTCCGAATGGAACGTGCGTCATATTGCGTTTGCACACACATGTGGGACCGCAATCGAGAACCAACCATAGGCACACTCCCCGGCCCCGCAAGTCTGGTGAGTTAATAGAAGGGAGAGACGAGCGATAGTACTAGAGAAGTGTTGTACAGACGTTGGTGCCTGGACGATCCCTGCATGAGACGGAAGATCAGTTCGTCCATGCATGTGACCAGACTCCAGCAGACACGCCTGGATTGGCTATCATCTACATATCATGCAGGCTGTGTTGTACAGGGCTGTAGTTCTGATGAGAAATCTGAAAAAGGTTTCTTGTCATCTCGCAATATTAGGTGTCATGTGCTTCGGATCACCGTGAGGGTTAAACAACGACAACTGAGTTCCTCCAAGGCGCTGGTCATTGGGGGCACATGCACGAAGACTACTCGGCTGCCATCTAGGTCAAGCCGGCTATGTTAATTAGGACACCTATCGATGGACACCTTTTCTACGAGTTTATCTTTGATTTGAGCTTTGATCCTCGTCTAGTTTGTCCGTCGGGATTCATGTTGTCTCCTTTGGGCAGTGAGGCTATGGTTTCTTGTCATGTGGCATTTTTTCGTGTTATATGTTCTAATCCGGTGCTTCAGATCAAAATGACGACAACTGCGCCTCCGGGGCACGTGCATGAAGACTTCTCGATAGTCATTGACAAGGTCAAGCCGGCTCCGGTAGACAAAAGAAAACAAGTACTCCACTATATAGGTAGGAGCCTCCGCGCTTTCTTGCTAGTGTTTCTCTCCTCACACTGTCTTGTCCTCTCCAGATCTAAACCTGACAGCGGTGGCCACACACTCTCTCTTTGCACACCGCTGGTCATAGATCCAGCCGGATCCTCTTTGCCGGGGAAGGTGAGAAGGTGCAATGTTCACGCGGTCATCCTCCGCGATGGCTCTTACCCACTGCCGGCGCGTCCCGATCAGCGTGCCTTGCCGTTCTCTCCCAAGCACCGCTGGCTAGGGAGGGCCTCCGACCCCTTCTTCCTTGCTGTCGTAGTGTGATCAAATCCGGCCTTCCGCCGGCCACCTAGCGACATCCCGGCGGCCCTTAGGTATAACTTCCTTAGAAACCAGCCTTGCTTTACTTCCCGAGCTCCTGACGTTGCTGCATTTGTATCTTTTACTATTTCCCAGGCCCCCTCATAGATAGGATCGATCGGCTATTCGAAAGCCACCTAAATTTTTACTGTTAAGAGGTAAAACTAGGTCATGCACTCAAATCTAGTACTACTAGGTTCAAACAAGGAAGAAAGGGGGTGGGGGTGGGGGAAGATCTGTTACCTGAATCTAGGACTAGGTCGAAAGAGGAAATAATGGGGGCGAAAAGTAGCAGAGACTGGCTATCCAACTAGTCTCTTGGTCTAATAGGGAAATAAAGGGAAACGTAGTACCAACTCAATATAAACCCGATCTATTGGTTGAAAAAGGAAAGAAAGTGGGGACTGGGGGACAAGTCAACAGAGTAAGTCCAGCACTAGATTTGCTAGCCTCACACAGTATAAGGTGGCTATACCGAAAAAAATGGGACCAACCCAGATATCCTGTTCTGATGTTTGTTGGCCCGAGCCACTCTTATGTAATGCCACTGCTAAAATGTAGCAGACGCACTGTTAAAAGTAAGGACACGTTAAACCAATGCTGTTTTCAATATAATGCCTCCAGTAATATGAATCAATGGCACTTTTTTCATCTCCTGCTAAATTTCCCATTAAGATAAGTTACTTCTTTTCATTAGAAATGCAATAGTCCTGGTCCGCCTACTCTCCTGTGCCCAAATACCAACTCTGTAGCAGCTGTTAATGTAATGTTGCTGCTAAAATGAAGCAATGGCACCATTAAAGTAATGTCGTATTTAACGGTTGTCATACTTAATCCTAATGCCCACACTAATATCTAGCAATGCTGCTGCTTTAGAAATTGCTACTGTCCTTGTAGGATTTCCATTCAGATAAGGAACATGCTTCTTTTCATTTGATGTATGTTTCATCACTTGTTAGTTACCCTCCTTTCCACCTTTTTTGTGCAAACAGAGATATACATTTCACGCTTGATCTTAGTTGAACTGCACAAATGATAGCCAAATTATCACTACTCCAGGATGCTGCTAACGCGACACTACGATCATAGACCCTTTCACGAAACTGTTTGCGATGCATTAATCACAAACAGGGATGTAAAAAACCGTCAAAAAAGGTGCAAAACGTTTGCGATGGAGGATGCATCAAACATGGTTCAGATTTTAGTTGCGTGTGTGATGCAGGGCACACGGTTAACCCGTTCGAACTATTTGGGATGAGGTAGAACAATAGAAACGGGCAGCCATATCAGTGTTTCTGCGATATACGGCATACAGTTTGCTCCGATAAACCATTTGCTATTAGGGAGTGGAACATAAACGGTTAGCCAGATCAATGTGTGTGTGATATAGGGCATACAGTTCACTCGGACGAACTGTTTTCGATTAGCGAACGCAATAGAAATGGTTCAACTTAACAAGATGTGTGTGATACATGGCAAATAGCCGACTCGGATGAACTGTTTGCGATGAGAATGTACAACACAGACGGTTAATACAGTGGGTTCGTGTGCGATTCTGTGTGTACAAAAAACTTTGAAAAATGCAAACTAGTTGCTTCCGGTGGCTAGGAGTATTGCACACGATGCGGCTGCGAGTACTCATGTGCGATGGTTAGTAAGTTACACATGCATTTCCTTATGTTAACACTTGTGTGATAAATAACACGTGGCACCGGATACGGTATTTGGGTTGTGTGTGTGCTCCACTTAGTCTTCCCACGCTCCAGCGAATGCTTCCCGTGCCCCACATGGGTGAATTATAAAATCCACGCCTATTCCCTCACCAGTTTCCTGCCACCAGCTAACGGCTTGCTGCATATAACCCAGGCGGCAACGCACCGCCGCGACACTCTGCGAAGATCTAGTCCTCACCCATCTACCATTAGTTATTCCAAGCATGCCAGGCAACAACCAAAGCTTCGACGTCGACGCCTACCTGCGTTACATCTTCGGTGAGGAGAACGAGCCGGAGCAGGTTGGGGAGCAAGAGATTCATCGACCGGTGCAGGCACCATGGCCCATCGGGAACGATATCGGCGTCACAGTCCTTGGGAGCACAATCGACATATTGCAGAGGAGGTGTGATGAGCAGTTTGCCATCCACCGTGCAAAATATCTAGAGCTGCTCGGCGGCATGATCGACGACCCACCAGAAGAACCGCCGTCACCAGTGCTCATCGAGAGCCTGATGCCCCGCAAGGAATGGGCAGAGGACCTCTGTGATTCAGTCAAGACAAAGGCAGCCTGCGACTTCATCATTGCCCGCGGCGGCCATGTCAACGTAGACCCCGATGATGTGGTGGCCAGGCTTGAGCGCATCCTTGGCGGAGTTGACGTCCCCATGGAAGTAGAACATTGCCAACGTGATATCTTGAGGATGCAGGTGATCGACGGAATTTGCTACCTGGCCAGAGACATGGAAATGGAGCGGTTTCACGAAGTTGTCATGCGCGCGATTGCACGTTGTCAAGCTCTTCTAGAAGAGGCCCAGCAGCCCCATGAGTCTCCCAGCGCCAGCAGCTCCATAGGCGGAGGCGGGTCGGGACACTCGGAGTGAATGGCCGCAAGGGTGCTATGATGATCATGGAGTCCGAGAAGACCATCGTCGGAAGGCCGCAGCTCTGCCTTTTAGCTTATATTTTATTATAATTGTATGCATATGTAGGTCATGAGTGTTTTGGGCCTTGCCGCATTTGGCATTTTAAATTATCCTGAATATCTAAGACAATTATTAAGAATTATTAACCATTGCCATTGTAACTTTGCTTCAATCGCGAGCAGAGCGCGCGTAGGGACGCCAGAGCGGAGCGCGCCGCGGCCGCCTCAACGGCGAGCAACCACGTGGTCAACCTTCTGCCATCAATAAATTTTGACATTGTTTCTCGTCACATTGTTGATTACAACGCGATAAGTAATTGCAAATTTGTTCGCACGTATCAAACTAATTTGTGTTCACACTTAGCACCGGGCTATAAAAAATACCCACTCGAAAATTACTTCACAGTTCATCTCCTCATCACCCACAAAACTGGTTTTTTCTGTCAAGTCATTTCACCATGACCGGTAGGAGGAGTTTAGGGTGGACATATAACCAGGCAACAAAGACCAAGGCCGTGGAAGCACTAGAGAGGTCCCGCCCCGAAGCCGCGGCCGCAGCAGAGATGTCCCGGCGCGCCGCGAAGCCCTCGATCGAGCTCTCACGGGCACGCGAGGGCTCTCACAAGCGCATTCGCAGCATCGGCCATCACGACGAGCCAGTGTTCCTGAAGTCCTTCGCTGGCGACGACGACATTCTCGCTGGCGTCACTACGCATCAGGAGCTGGTCGACGGCTTGATGAAGCTGCTCAAGATAAGCGATGCCTCGGTTTACCAGGTGACCGGCCTCGTCGAGCAACTCATGGGTGACAATGCGAAGCTCCTCAAGTTGGTCGCCGAGAAGGAGGAGGAGGCCGCCGGCTGGTAGATGCTACATGAGCAGAGCAGTGCCTCGGAGATGACGCTGAAAGCAGTCGTCGAGGAACTGATGGGTGGCTTGAGGAAGCTCCGGATCAAGCGCGAGCAGGAGGTGGAGGAATCAGTGGCTGCTTTCAAGCAAAGTCATGAGGAATTGAAGAAGGAGCTGGAGGATTTCGCCGCCCGGCGATCCATCGACGTGTAGAGATAGTAGCGACCCAGATCGTTGTCTACAATTTCCTTCTTCTCTTGCCCCCGTGTCTTCCGGGCTTTGCCGCATGTGGCATTTTAAATTATCCGGAATATGTAAGATAATTATTATCTACGCCATTGTAAATTTGTCGTTGTATTATCCGTTGCCATTTTATTTGTGGTCATATTATCCGTTGCCCTATGTGGAAATTTAAATTAGGGCGGAATACGAGTTGAAAACACGAACAAAGCAAATGCTGCCATGGGATCACAAGCAAATACCCTCCGTCCAGGTGCTTTAATTAACCCATTAATGGAGAAGTTGTGAGCGAGGCGGGCGGTGGCTGGTGCATGGAGGTCAAAGGGCTTGCTTCCCGATGAGCATGGGCGGCCTTACGGCTCACACGTGTCCCGTCGAGCCAGCGAGGTGGACAGGATGCACGCGTCCCGTGGAGCCTGCGCGGCGGACTGCTCGCACGTGTCCCGTCGAGCCTGCACGGCAGAATTCTCGCGCTCGTCCCGTCTAATCAAACAGCTGCACGCACGCCACCGAGTATGGTTAAATTTTGACACGGTAAATATAATGCAACCGTTTGCGATATTAACGTGTCAGCTTTTTGTTTCAAAAAGGATTTCGTTGGCTACTAATGTGTGCGCCTCTTCTCAAACTGGACGATTTTTTTTTACAATGGCATATATGTGCCATGTCATGAAACCATGCCAAGTTTCATGTTTTTTGGGTGACTTTTTGATTTACTGGGATTTAAAACTGAGATTCTCATTGTTTCAGCATGACGACAAGTTTGTAATTCATTCTCATTCCTTAAACGAGACCTAAACATGCACCCAATGACACATGTACGATTTCCCACTCATTTTCCTTCACTAGAGCATGTAGTTGTAGTTCAAATTTGAATTATGGACTACATTAAATGCATAGCAAACTTAGTAATTAGTAATATATATACAATGGGCAAACGAACCCTGAATAGTTTCAAATTTCAGCCCGACACTCCTGTTATTCTATGTTGCCTGTAGAAAACAAAGTCCAAGGCGAGAAGAGGCAGCGATTATTGTTTCGCCCACAAGAGGGGCGTGTTTCCCTACCGGAACCACGAGGGTTGCGACAGGCTCCAGTTTGTAAAAGGCTTATAATATAGCTTCACCCAAAATGGACAATTATATGTACCATGTAGTGACACCATGCCAAGTTTCATGATTTCCTGGTGAGTTTTGGATTTACAGACATTTAAAAACCGAGATTCGCAATGTTTGTGGCCAAACTAGGACGGAGAGACGGTTGAATTCCTTCCCATTCGTTCCATGGGACCTAAACATGCACCCCAAGGAAACATGTACGTTTTTTCTAGCAATTTTGGTGCACTGGAGCATGTATTTGTACTTCGGATTTGAATGATCGACATTAAATTCCTAGAAAACTCAATTAATGAAAAAAAGTTCAAACGAACCCTGAATAATTTCAAAGTTTAGCGCGAATCTCCAGTTGTTCCGTGTCGCGTGTAGAAGAAAATACGAGGCTAGATGAGGGAGTGATTATCGTTTGGCCCACAAGGGGACACATTTCCCTATCAAAACCACAAGGGTTCTTGCGACAGGCTCCGGTTTGTAAGAGGTTTGTAATAAAGCTTGGCCCAAATTGGCAATGTTTTTACCACGACATATATGTGCCATGACGTGACACCATGACACCTTTGCTGACTTTCTAGTGAGTTTAGGATTTATGGGGACTAAAAAACGAGATTCAAAATGTTTGAGGACTTGCCAGGACACCGGTACGGCTGTAATTCGTTCCCATTCCTGGCATGAGACCTAAACATGCACCCAAGGACACATGTATAACTTATCTAGCCATTTTGGTGAACAGGAGCATGTATTTGTATTTTAGATTTGAATTATGGACATTAAATGCATAGGAAACTCAATTAGTTTATAAAAAGGCCAAACGAACCATGAATAAATTTAAATTTCAGCACGGATATCCGGTCGTTCCATGTTGCCCATGGAAGAAAATACAAGGCGAAAAGAGGCAGTGATTACGTTTCGCCCACAAGGGGAACACGTTTCCCTATCAGAACCACGAGGCTTCTTTGACAGAAGCTCCAGTTTTTGTGAGAGGTTTGTAATAAAGCTTGGCCCAAATTGGACAATGTTTTTACCATGACATATATGTGCCATGACGTGACACCATGCCACCTTTGATGACTTTCTGGTGAGTTTAGGATTTATGGGGACTTAAAAACCAAGATTCGAAATGTTTGAGGACGAGCCATGACACCGGTATGGTTGTAATTCGTTCCCATTCCTGGCATGGGACCTAAACGTGCACCCAAGGACACATGTATAATTTTTCTAGCCATTTTGGTGAACTGGAGCATGTATTTGTAGTTCAGATTTGAATTATGGACATTAAATGCCTAGGAAAATTAATTAGTGTATAAAAAGGCCAAACGAACCCTGAATAAGTTTAAATTTCAGCACGGATATCCTGTCGTTCCATGTTGCCCATAGAAGAAAATACAAGGCGAAAAGCGGCAGTGATTACGTTTCGCCCACAAGGGGGACACGTTTCCCTATCGGAACCACGATGCTTCTTTGACAGAAGCTCCAGTTTCTAAGAGGCTTGTAATAAAACTTGCGTCACAATCGACGAAAATAATTCCTCGACATATAAGTGCGATGTCGTGACATCATGGCAGGTTTCACGATTTTTAGCTTAGTTTTGGATTTACGGGTATTTAAAAACCGAGATTCTTCTCACGAAATATTTTCAAATAGCACATGGTTCACTCACGAAAGCCGATATTTAATGAAAACTTCGTGGAAACCACATTTTAAAGTTTCATAAAAATCTGAAAAAATGTGGGATGTTAAGAAGGTGATGTTTTATTGCGACACAAAATTTCAAGTTGAAAAACATTACAAGATGTGAGCTATGAAAAAGACAAATTCCGCCCTGAATAGTGACATTACTATTCGGCACTATTCAACACTGATTTTGTTTTTTCCATAGCTCACGTCTCGTAATGTGTTTCAACTTGAAGTTTTGTGTGGCAATAAAACATCATCCTCTTAACATCCCGCATTTTTTTGAAACTTGAAAACTTCTTTTTCTCGTGGTTTTCACAGGTTTCCACCAAATGTTGGTTTCCGTATGATATCCCCCCCGCTGCGCGCGCGATCTGAGTTGTGCGTTCTGACTGGCCAGAACCCAAAGCCCACGGATCATACGTGTGCACCATTGGATGCTCCCAGATCGAACGACAACCCTGAGCCCTTTCGAGAGCACATGCATTACACGGGTAAGCACTGTGCGCATGCGTCGTGTAGCTCACGCTTCCTTCTCTACTAGATTTTCATTCAAAACAGGCTACCGTTTCTCGCCACTCCTCTCATCGGTTTCCCGCCTCTTCTCATAGATATGCATGATGTAGATGTTCGTTTAATTCTTATAATTCATCTCATCCAAAATTAATTATTTTTATAAAAAAACTATCTTAAGATTCATGAAATTGTGCATTGTAAAGGTAAAAACAAAAAGTGACAATTCATTTAGAAAAAAAAGGTTTGGGCAATTAAGATATGGAAGATTCTAGAGAACAAAGGAGAAGTGCTTGTGTTTTGTGTTTTGAGGTTTGTGCATTATGCTTAAGTTCAACCATGGAGTCTTCAAGATTGTACATGTGGCAGAATCTGGTGGAATTTAGATGATATCCAACGGCCAGTAGTGCTCAGATTTGCCATCTGTGTATTGTCGGATTGGCTTCATCAAACGAGCAACTTTCAAAGTTATTCGCACACTATATAGGTGTATAGATGTATAGATATATATAGATGTGTCCCATGCTAGACAAAATAAAGTTTGAGCGCATGCGTGGTGCCTCGAAATTGGGAAACTGACATCATAGGTATTGAACCAGGCTTGGAGTCGGGTACGGTGTTCGGTTTGTAATGTAGTTGGCGTGGCCCATCGAAGTTGTGCATTTGGGATTTAAACACATCATACACCATCGTACCCATACATATTTTCGGGCCGCATGCAGTGTATACGGGGTCTTCTGATCGACCATGTCTCCCTTGTGCGTTTTTTTGTGACGACACGGATATCTGTGGGCTCCCCAAGTGTATATATATCATCCCTTTGACCGATAATGAGGGGTATGTGTTGGCCATGAATGGATTCCTCCTAGTTCGTGTTAGGGCTGGTCACCGTCAAATGTTGGTCAACCGAAGCTCGAGTTCATGCGTTCTCAGGATTCCCTCCCAGATGCTCAGATTGCTAGGTTCGACCTACATCAAACCATGCGTACGTATCTCGTCCTTAACTACCTTGCCTTCATGGTTGTTGTCTATATCAAGAGGTAGGCACCACATCTAAATTGTACATTATTCTATACTGAAAACACACATCACCCCTTCCCAACGTACATCATTTTGGGCCGCATGCATGAGGTGCTGGTTTTGTGGTCCCTCTCCTGCAATTTTTATGATGGTTCAATCTATTGGCCCAAGCGGTTTATCGACAACAACAACTGTCATTTGACCAAACAAAAGATTCATTGGTCCATCTTATGGTAGGTCATGGCGACATGCATGTATGACCAAAGTATTGATCGTTACGTGCATCCGCCCCGCTGACATGAAGTGGGAGGTGGTGGGCCAAGCATCCTAGCTAGGTACGACATTATGTCATTATATATATCCTAGCTATGTGGTTGTTAGGGTGCTTTCGGGTTTGCGAGGCAGGTGCCACCAAAGTTATGCATTCTGTATTTGAAGGTTTAAACATCCCCAATATTCATACATATATTTGGCCACTTCCAGGTGGTTCTTGACTTCTGGCCCCTCTCATCGATCTTCAACGATGCGCCCAACCGCGGGCCCGCGGGGTCAAAGTTGTGCATTGGAATTTCGAACATCACAGACCAGCCTTTTCACTCATATATATTTGGGACACATGCTGGTGTGGCTGTCTTTTGACCCTCTCTAACGTTATTTTTTGCTGCAAAGACTCTGATGACCCTCAACGGACACGGGGTTTAATAGCTTAACCTTGTGCGATACAAGTGCGATGTGAATCACCACGACCGCGCAAGCGCGAGCAAATTAAGGTGGAGGTACTAGCTCAACCGTGTGTGATGCAAGTGCGCTGAAATCATCACGATCGCACAAGCGTGAGAAAATTAAGGTGGAGGTACTGGCTCAACCGTGTGCGATGCAAGTGCGTTGAAATCACCACGACCGCGCAAGCGCGAGCAAATTAAGGTGGAGGTACTGGATGAACCGTGTGCGATGCAAGTGCGTTGAAATCACCACGATCGCACAAGCGCGAGCAAAGGGTGGAGGTACTTGCTCAACCGTGTGCGATGCAAGTGCGCTGAAATCACCACGACCGCGCAAGCACGAGCAAATTAAGGTGGAGGTACTCGCTCAACCGTGTGCGATGCAAGTGCGCTGTAAAACCACCACCTGTGCAAGCTAAAGGCGGGTAAGTTTATATGGAAATTAGGACGAACCATGTGCGGTAGACCAGCTAGCTAGAAATATAAAAAACAAACTACCCGCCTTGAGCGTTGCAAAAATCGGCGGATCCGCGCCACTTTAACTTATTATCATACACGCATATTGTTATTGGACCATGCGCGATCTTGGGCACTCCCGCCCCGCATCAGTTCCTTTACCCAAATTTTAGTAGCCGTCGTACTTCAACCGTCGCCCACACTCCTCCGGCACCGACCTTATAGTAAAGCTGCAGTAGCCGAGGCATTTGAACCGTCGCCCTCCCTCGTCCACCACCATCTCCACCGACCATTACTAAAATTTTCAGTAGCCGCAGCGTATCCTCAAACACCACCCCCCCTCCATAGTCCCCCACCCGCCCCCTCCCCCCTCGAACCCTAGCTCGCGGCCACCGTCGGCGCCGCCGCCAACCCTGCCGGTCTGCCTGTTCCTCCTGGCTTAGATAGTAAAGTTCAGGTTACCCAGCGATTCCCATACAGTCATCCCACTCCCCTGAGTTTTTAGATGAGGCCTGCGATATCCCTCCCCGCCAGATCCACATCCCCTACTCCAGAATGTCGTAGCCTAAGCTCGACCACGTATCCTGGGGAGCCTGACGAGCGTTCGGCCAAGAAGAGGTTTATCATGGCCTCTCTGGCGGACGTTGGCGAGGTGGCCGCCGTTCGCCCCAACCTGTCGATCCCGGAGCAACACGTCGCCGCGGAAGCCGGCGAAGACGTTGACTACGTTGCCATGCTGAAGGTTCTTCCGTCGTCGAGCTCTTTCACGGCCCTGCCGCTGATCTCCTTTGCTAAGCGGTCAAGGATTTGCGAGCTTTATACGCCATCGAGCCCATTTTGTCACTTCTGAAGGACACGTTCTATGGCGGCGGCTTGGGATCCTCAATTGCCAAGTCAGATCTCATCGACCATGACCACGACCACGAGGAGGGCACCCATGAAGGTTCTTCCAAGGTGAAACAACCCATCTGTGACATCATAGAGTGCACCATGGGTCTGTGCTCTTCCAACTGTAAGGACCCCGTCCATCAAATGTGAGGCAACATTCTATCAACAAATCTTACATTTTCTAGCTTGCCAACCCATACCCTTTGTTGTACTAGCATTTGCTGTGCGGTGCTTACTGTGCCGTGTTCAATTATTTCAGTTATGCAAAAATGTATTGTTCAATAGGTCTATGTGATGTTTAAGTATGAATTATCCACTTTAGTTTCACGAATGGCTATATTTGGTTGTTTATAGTGAGTAGATGCCTTGTTTATCTGTATTTGGTTGTTAGGTTGGTTGGAGTGAACATTTTTCAGTTATCGAGCAGATGCCTTGTTAATCTATATTTGGTTCTTAGTTTGGTTGCAGTGAGTATTTGTCCAGTTATCGAGTAGATGCCTTTTTTATCTCTATTTGGTTCTTGGTTTGGTTGCAGTGAGTATTTGTCCAGTTATCAAGTAGATGCCTTGTTATCTGTATTTGGTTGTTAGGTTGCTTTTTTTGGCATTTGTCCAGTTATCAAGCAGATGCCTTGTTTATCTGTATTTGGTTGTTAGGTTGCTTTTTTAGCATTTGTCCAGTTATCAAGCAGATGCCTTGTTTATCTTTATCTACTTGTTAGGTTGGTTGCAGTGAGCATTTGTCCAGTTTTCAAGCATATGCCCTGTTTATCTGCATTTGCTTGTTAGGTTGGTTGCAGTGAGACTTTGTCCAGTTTTCAATGGCTATATTTGGTTGTTATACAAGTCATTTATGCCTTGTTTATTTCAGTCATTCACAATGTGTTGTTCATTATGTGCAAGTCAGAACTTTGCCGCTCGACTACATCAATACCAGTTTGAACGGCTATATTTGGTTCCAGTTATTCCTGGTGTAGTTAACACATGCCGCTTATTTCAGTTTTACACATTTCATCCAGTGTGATGTTTAAGCATTACCTATGTTCTATTCATTTTCAACAATACTAGTTTGAATTGCAATATTTGATGGGTGTTAAGCCTGTTGTCGGTAACATTGCCTTCCATTTTATATCTGCTTTAACAGCATGCTGAAACCAACACATTCAAGCTATCATTTGGACATGATGTTGTTTACCTTTGCTATATTTGTTTGATGTTAAGATTCCTGTACTTATCATGCCTTTCCAGTACTTATGCAGGACAACAACGGGAGTGGCCACCATTTTCCGTCGAGGTTAGCTTCATCCCTCGGCTTGTACTCCCCCCATCGTTCCATAATGTAGTGCATATAGATCCAGGCCTGGACACTAGTTAGCTTCTAATATTGACTTGTTGCTTGTAGGTACATATGCCCTTGGCACGGATCCACGCATCGACCCTTTTTGCGTATGGGGCAATGAAATATTGATGAAAAAGCATCAAGTGAGGAAACTGATAAGGATTAGTAGCAAAAAGATACGAATGGTGGCAAGCAAATTATTTGTTTATGCTCTATCCAACACAATAGTAAGCTGTAGGATGGTAACTACAAACTCTGCAGCCTTCTCTTTTTACTGCCCATAATGAGTTGTTAGACAACAATGTCTGAATCTTTTTTGTTCCCAGTGGTTCCCGAAGCAGTTCACTCAAGATTACTTCGCAAAGTACATGATTGGTGGACATGCAATGAAGGTTAAAGTATTTCATCCAGACTACAATGAGCATCGAGAAGTCCTAATGAAGACAGTGAAGGATGGATGGGCAGCCATCACATGGGGTTGGCTAGAGTCATGCGCGCATTACGCATGGAGGAGGGCACAATATGGGCATTCTGCTTCACCTTCTCTAACAACCAGAATGTCTTTCGCCTCTCTCTTTACAGTCTTTAGTACAACTGTGGTTCATCATTCTTTACTTGGTGCTTCTGTAGTTCTTCAGTATATGTACCTGTGTATCGAATTATGGATTTGTGGTTGAACCTATATTTGTAATAAACATGGTTGGATATGAAATAAGTGATTGCCTACTTTCAAATTCAAAACATGTGATTTTTAAATTAGGGATTAATTGGATTAATCAGGGATTACACTGCACACGGTTTGCGAAAGCGAAACATCTGTGATATACGTGGAAATCAGAAACGTTTCTAGGATCCACTACATGTGCTATCAATCTCCACTGCACACACGACTTTCTCTCGAAAACTGTTTGCGTTAGGCCACCTTGCGCAAACGTTTACCACATAAAAAGTGTGTGTGATGGACAACCATTGCCACACAGTTTCTTCTACGCACTGTGTGTGATGCATTCAATAACGCAAATGATAAAATTATTAATATCGTGTGCAATGGCAACGCTATCAGAAACGATTTAACAGGAAAAATTGTGTGTGATGTACCTGTGAACAGAAACGTTTTCCTTGGAGCGACTGTGTGGGATCTACATACGAACGGAAACTTTTAGCGGGGACTGACTATGTGGGATGTACTTGCGACCGGAAACAATTTCGCCATATAATTGTATTTTTTTAGCTCTATTTTACGTATTTCCGTATTTGAGCGCTCGCCGGTCGCACACGACCTCATTTTGTCGAGCGTGTGTGCCAGGAGGGCATATCCCCGACGGTTTCTAGGTCATGTGGGAAGGACCCCCCTATCGCCCACACTCACTTGGCGACGGTTCCAAATGCCGTCGTGTAAAGGGGTTAAAAACCGTTTGTTTTGCACCGACGCGTACCAGTGTATAGTTGAACATTCTTGGAGCTTCACAACCAACCTTGATGCTGCTCAATTTTATTGCTACTAATGAACAAGAAGCTCTGTGGGTTTCTTTTTTGATGGAAATGGAAACGGGGCTGGAGCCCTTTTCTTAAAAAATGAAGAAGAAGCTGCTAGCTCATGGGACATTGCTTCATTATAGGTGAACTGCACCAAAAGGTCCCATGAATTGAATCATCCATTTTGGTGACTGGTGTCATCCCTTCTATGATGTTGTTCACTGCAGATGTGGTTCCCATCACAAGGTATGATCCTTTTTGGTCTCACCATTTGCCAAAGATCCTGCATGTTGAGTCTGCTCTTGTGCTACTGTTTTGGCACTGCCATGATAAAGCAGTAATGTTATTATTTTGTACCTTAATCTAGTGTCACTATTAATTTGAGGCAATGTTTTGGCACCGCAAGTGCCACTGAATTTATATATATATATATATATATATATATATAAAGAGGGGGTTTCCTTCGATTTCATTAAAGAAACCCTACCATAGACAACCATTATCCGACAACATTTTAGTGTAAACGGGCAGTTATGCAACTACTACTAGAATGGACTGAGTACTAGCAGGAGACAAGTTCGCCACATAAGCTAGGCAGGTAGGGGGACGCAACACCAGCTCGACCAAGTTTGGATTACAACCCAAATGCTACCAGAGAAACATCAGGGGGGAAGATAGAGCCAGCTTCAGCACAGTCTAAGCACCCCCGTCCTCCATCCTTGCGACGCACGGCACACCTCGTTTGCCACCTACTCCACCCTAGTGCCACTGATAAAATGAAGTAATAATACTGTTAAAATAGAGTGAGTGTCCTCTCTATCATTTCATTTCCAATGTAGATAAAGAAAGTGCTTCTCTTTGTTAGTATATGTTTCATCAGCTAGTCCCATTGTTAATGTTTAAGCGTTTCTGCAAACTGGGGTGCTTAATTTTAGTCGATCTGCACAAAAATAGAGATTGGATTGACTCAAGGCCCCTCCTTGTACTACCACTCTACACTGATGTTCATCACTGGCAGAAGGTGTATCAGGGAGACTTGGGTCGATTTCTAGTATGAGGCGTACCGTATGAGTCATCACAGGGCCCATCTCGCCCTCGCAGCATGGCATACTATGATACTATCGCAATATTTTCTTCTATTCATTAGTGTATGTTTCATCAACTAGTGCCACTATAATGTAATCATGCTTTTTCACTATCTGTGCAAACAGGGTTATTCAGCTGCATTTTGGTGGAACTGCACAAATGTACGGATGGAGCCGGCATATATGTAGAGTGCGAGGTGTGCCAAGTAAAAATTACCGACACCAACCATGCTCCATGCACGCATTGGCATCCACCACCACCAATGGGATGTGTTGCGCTCTCTGTGGATGGATCTTTCTCGGCAGCAAATCCTCTAACCAAATACTAGTAGCTTATATTGACAGTTTTCTAGGGAGTACTCTTTTCTGAAAGAAGCACCAATATATTTTTCTTTATTTGTACACAGTGTCACAACTTTAACCCAAAGGTCCAGAGCTATTTTAGGGTGATTGGCGTAGTACTCGGAGACTGATTGTACGCATGATTTTCATTAGCTGTCAAACTGATTGTAAGCATGAGCAGATGGAAGATTAGGTTACTGCGAAGCTTACCTTAAACCCTACCTCCGCCGTTGAAACGAGGCGACCGTCGAGGGAACAGTGGAGAACGGTGGGGAAGCGACGTCGCGCCATCCGGCCTCCTCTTGCGGTGGGAGAATGAATACTCATGTGGCTCTGGCTGGCTCTGCACCCTCACGAATGGCACACCGTACTCGATCGATTCGTTATCCTCTAGGTGCTCGACCTTCGACCTGTACGCCCACCACCACCGCCTGACTTTTGCCTCGGGCAAATCTATCTGCTTCATCGCCCAGAGGAGATACTCGATGAACTCGAAGGACTGCGGCGTGACTGCCGCCGAGGAGTACATTGCCGTCCTCGTCGCCGCCGTCTCGCTCTTTCGCATACATTGCCACATGGCCCTCACGATCGTCGAAATCTCCCACTCATTGTCAAACCAAGTAAGGATCTCCTTCAACCTGGCTAACTTTGCTTGGTCGCCGCCGGCGATCTGCTTGATTCACTGATGCATCCTCTCCATAGATGTCCTTCTGAGTGGTCCAGTGCTAGCTTTGGAAGATGGGAGGAGAGACGGTTGTCTTGCAATAGAGAAGAGGGATAGGCGAGACGGTGGTTTTGGAATGGAGATGATGGAGAGGAGAGACGGTGCTCTTGCAATGGAGAAGAGGGAGAGGCGAGACGGTGGTTTTGGAATGGAGATGATGGGGAGGAGAGGAGGTGGTTTTGCAATGGAGAAGAGAGAGAGGCGAGACAGTGGTTTTGGAATGGAGATGATGGAGAGGAGGGGAGGTGGTTTTGCAATGGAGAAGAGGGAGAGGAGCGTGTGGCAGTGATTTAGGATTCGACGAGAGGGCCGGCGCGCTGTGACTGGATCAAAATCAAAATCAATTTACCCTTCAATTAAGAAAGCGACCCCACATTAACTAGTCTCCCTTTTATTCTGGGTCATAATTGACCATGATTTTCACAAATAAAATATATGTTATACGTTGCAAAACTAATATAATTTGAAAGTACATTCAAATACGAACCAAACAATACAATTTTTGGTGACATGCGTTCACATTTTGCTTGTCAAATACAGTACGTGGTCAATCTTTGACCCAAAATACGCAAAACAAAAAATACTTCCAAGACCAGCGCCGCTCCTCTCCTCTTAAACCACCGCCGCTTCTCCCCTGTTCCAATCTAAATCCAGCGCTGGTCCTCTCCTCTTCCATTTCAAAACCACCGCCCCTCCTCTCCTGTTCCAATCCAAAACCAGCGTCGCTCCTCTCCCGTTCTAATCCAAAACCAGCGCTGCTCCTCTCCTCTTCCATTCAAATGCCACCGCCGGCGAGTGAAGGTGTTGTGGAGAAGTAGATCGATGTAGGAGTACAACCGATACATGAGGATCATAGACGGCGACCCTATGAAGCTAGCTAGGATCTTGGAGATACAGTCTTGGTTTGACAACAAGGAACAACTAGCGGCGACGGCGATATCCATGGCCAAATATCTGCAACAGAGCGAAAAGGCGGCGATACTCCCAAAGCAGTTGGCCTGACTATGTCTTCTCCTCTAGGCCATGGAGCAAACAGATTCACCGAATCCGATCGTGAGGGAGCGGTGGTGGGAGTATCGATCCCAGATGGAGCATCCACCAGAGATTGAAGGATCGAGCATCTACAGGGTGTCGTTTGTGAGGGTGCCGTGCCAGAGCGAGCCAGTGGAGTCTGCATCGACCGAACCCAACTGCAAGAGGACAAAAGCAGTTGGCCTGACGATGCTTCCCCGCCGTCCTCTCCCTCGCCGTTCACATCGTCTCAAGGGGCAGCTGTCTGCCGCCGAGGAATAGGAGGGGACTGCCCCCCCCCCCCAGCCCAATAGTCGGGCAGGTTGTGAATTGTCAGGAGGTGCTTAGGGTTGTCAGTATTTGCAGGTTGGGTATTGTGTTTTGTGTTGTGTATTTAGAGAGTACTTTCAGATATGAATGTCTTTCGAATTTCAGATTTGCAGTATTGAGCATATGAAGTATTTTATGAATTATAGAGATCTACTTTTAGCACTTAAAACTGTAGTTTCATACGAGTATAAAAGTGCAAATAATGTGATTCTCAGAGAAGAAACTTCAAGTTTCATTTTCAGATAAGAAACTGCAAGTTCAGTTTCAGATAAGAAACAACATGTTCAGTTTCAGATAAGAAACTGCAACTTTCAGAGGCACAACATTTATATTAATACGACCTTTTCAAACAGGGATAACATCATGTTGGAAGTTTTATTCATGGTCAAAAATGGAACTACCAGCGAGTTAACATCATGCTAATCAACATTCATGCATAGCACATCTTCATATGATGCACAGTAAAAAAGATATGCTATTTTCAAAATGCCCACACAATGTCGAGTTTACGAAAAACAGAGAAAACGAGGGATGATGTTTTGGTAAGTGTTGGAAGTGGTGTGCGTAGATGACAATGGGGACCCACATGTCAATAATGGCAGAGGCAAAAAAATTGAAGGTATTTTCCCTACATTAGGTGGAATCGAACCCGGGCAGCACAGCTGTCGGTAGTGTCACTTGGCCACTGGGCTAGTTCAGTACTTTCGTTACAAATAAGGCAATGCCTCAGGTGGTCCGATCTCCTCCTGCGCCTTTGTGCGCTCGCCGCGGCGCCGCTGTCTGCCATTGTGAACATGCTGAACAAACGAGAGGAATCTGGAGAGGGCGGTACATGGAGAGGCGGACAGTCGGGACCCACCAGGTCTATGGCCGTACGCAAGCAGGTGCCGCATTGAAAAAAATACTTCTTCCTCATGCTATACTCACGTTGGGGCCCACAGGTTTGTCAACATAGTTACATTTTTTAGGAGCTTCAACGTAGTTACTAAAGGAGATAAACTCACAACGAAGCCGGGGAGCAGGCAGGTATCATTTATTATCAGTGGGGCAGCAAGTATCAGCTGGGTTGTGGGCTGCCCCGTCAAGGCTTTGTTTTTTAACATGCGCAGCCCACGACATGCCGGTTTGTATTTTCTTGAGGGTCGTCATGTATCGACCGGCTTATGGACCTCCCATCCGAGGTTTTATTTTTCCTGAAACATCGGCAGCCCAATTTATGTATTTTTTTGAAGAAAACGTAGAGGTCCGTTCTATTTTTCTATATAAGAATAGGAATGCCTGGCCCAACTTATGTTTCCCTTCTAACTATAATATATATATTTAAATTATTCTATATGTTATTATATATTATTGTTATTGTCATCATATATTTAACAGATACTTACATATGTACGAAAACAATATCCCACATCTTATTAACTTAAAAAATATTTTCTTAACAATAAATCCTGGAATTTTTTGGCAACGAAAATCCTGGTGATTGTGTACAAAAGCTTGGTATGTTTTAAGGACCAATGTAATAATAAATCACTTATTATTTAAATATATTTATAACAAAATGCTCAGCCCCTGTTTATTTTTTGATAACATTGATGTGCCCAACCCAACATTATAATTAGAATCAGCCCAGCAAATTCGTGTATTTCGAGAAAGTGCAAATGGCCTGTAATTTTTTAGGCAAAAATAAATGGGCTGCATGGACGCTACATTATTTGTTCACCTAGCCCAGCAAATGGATTGTAATTCTAAAAAAAGAGATCAAATTGACTGTAAATTCTGAAAAATGGGTTGAATACGTGCCACATTTTTGGAGTCTAAAATGTGGGCCAATACGTCAAAGCCAACGCAAGTCGTTGTCAACTTAGTCAACAAATTATTCTGACATCGTTAGCCATTGGATTTACATCCAACGACTGGTATCCATCTTCAATCTCTTGTTTTCTTCCTCCAGCACCGCCGGGACCACCTGCTCCCGCCTCCTGGTACTAGTAGCTCTGCTTAGCATGCTTCGCTGTGAAGCGCTACCCCACCGCCAGCCAGGCCATCCCTCCACCCCTCCACACCTCCTGTTCGTCTCCACCGACTGCGAACCACACCGCACCAGAACCAGTTAACCCTCGTACACCTCTCCGTCTACAACTCCACTCCCGCGTCTTCCCATCTCTGGCTCGTTGCTGTCCGGGGCCTCACCGTCGTCCACAACCTTGGATGCGCTCGGCGCTGCGTGGTCAATGTGGTCAACGAACGACATCCATCAGAAGTGGACTGTACGTGGAGAGGCTGACAGTTGGGTCCACGGCCGCACACAAGGAAATGCCTCCTTATTATGCGCAAAATAATGATTCCTCCACCTGACGTCGGGGACCCACCGAAAGGGCCTCTGTATTTCGCGAAAAAATGTTCCTGCCGCTGATAGCTCGGACCCACCAGCTATATCTTCGCACGCAAGGAAGTGCTTCGTTATTACGCACAAAAAACTGAATACTCCCCCTGCTAGCTGGGACCCACCATATGGGAGGATGTCTTGTGGGCCTACTAAGTTGACGCGGACGGAGGGCTTTGTCAACTTAGTCAATATGAACGATTCTAGCTCCAGTGACCGTACGATGTACATCCAACAGCCGTAGTGCTTCTTCAACCTCTGGTCTTCTTGCTCCAGCCGCCCAAAGCAGCGCCGGTCGTGCCGCCTGCTCCTGCCTCCCATGGCTGGCTTTGCTGCCGCGGAGGCCTCACCGCCCCCTACTACTCCCACCGCTGGCCAGGCCCTGCGGCGACGGCAGGCTCACACTGCAGCCAAACCAGTGAACCCTCGTACTCCTCTCCGTGTGGGCTTCCACTGTCGTGTCTTCCCCGGCTCCGCGTCGTCCCCTTCCTAGGCCTCACCGTCGTCCACCGCCCTGGTGCTCTCGGCGTGGCGTGGTCAACGTGGTCAAGGAACAACTTCCATCTGAAGAGTACTGTCCGTGGAAAGGCTGACAGCTGGGTCCACGGCTGCAGCAAGGAAGTTCCTCCTTATTAGCGGAAAATAATGATTCCTCCAACTGACAGCAGGGACCCACTGGACGGGCCACCGTATTTAGCAAAAAAACACTCCCCCCTGACTCCTGGGACCCACCAGCTACATCTTCGCACAGAAGGAAGTGCCTGGCAGTTGGGACCCACCTCGTCGAAGCGTACGTAGCATTGTCATTCTGGCCGCCAACGTGTACGTACATACTGTTCCATTTAGAGGCGCGCATGTGTCGTAGTAGAGGCGCGCACGTAACATGTACATGTACGTACAGCGGCCAGGGTGCAAGAAAGTAAATACGGCCATGTATGTACATACGGGCGGGGTCTCGAACGCCTACTCGCGCATACGTATGGCCATGGCTCGTGTACATGGCTGGGTCGGAACGGAGAAGCTGCGTCGTCGTCGTGTTCATGGGGAGGCAACCAGCTGGGTCGGAACGGAATGCGTCATCATGTTCATCGGGAGCCAACCGGCTTGGACGGAACAACCAATGGAAATGAGGCCTGGCGTATCGTAGAACGGAGGAAACGGCCTTGTGTTCGACCGGCCACGGTCGAAATGGGATCTTGTTCATCGGGAGGGGTCTGGCGTACCGCAAAACGGAGGAAACGGACTTGTCTTGGACCTCCTACGGTGAAAACGGGGTCCTGTTGATCGGGAGGGGTGTGGCGTACCTCAAAACGGAGGAAACAAACTTGTGTAGGAGCGCTACAGTCGAAATGGGGGTCATATTCATTGGGACGGGTGTGGCATACCGCAAAATGGGACTCCACAGGATACTGTTCATCTCCACCATTGACCTCCTCCAGCCTCCACAGGCTACTGTTCATCCACCGTCGACCTCCTCCAGCCTCCACCTGTGACTGTTCATCCATGGGCTCCTGTTCATCTAGCCTCCACCGCGCGCTCCACCACCGGCTACTGTTCAACCCGCTCTCTCCACGGGGTCCTATTCAACCACCCCTCCACAGGCTACTGTTCATCCAGCCCTCCACTGGCTACTGTTCAACCAGCCTTCCACAGGGTCGTCCTGTTCATCCAGCCCTCCATGGGGTCCTGTTCATCCAGCCCTCCAGTGGCTCGATCGATCAGGGTCCTGTTCATCCAGTGGCAACACCACGGGTTCCTGTTAATCCAACCCCCCACCGGGAACTGTTCATCCAAACCCCCCAACAACACTCACTATTCATCCAGAGGCAGCATCAATCGGCTTCAGTTAGCAGCAGTAGCGAAGGAATCACTTGGGTTCACTTAACAGCAAGGGATCGATCGATCGCTCGGGTTCAGTAACACGTAGCCTGCAGTGCAATCGCTCGAGTTCAGTTAGAGCCCAACGCCTCGCTCGGGTTCAGTTAGAGCGCAACGCCTCGCACACGCGTGTACGTGTACAAGAGAAACGCGCATTGCTCGGCCCCCGACCACCCACCGTAACAGGGAAATCCCTGATATTTTCCTCGCCCTTGTTTCTACCACGGTTTTTTCCGTCATGGACGGCCCAAAGAATGTCATGCAGCTGCGTCTCCGGCCCGCCCAGGACGAAAAGCCCATTTTCTGTCATGATTTTTTGTCATAGAAGTAGGAGCCCACCACATCTATGATGATACCGGGTTTTGTCACAATTATCATCATAGAAGTGTCATAAGCATGACAGAAAAAAAAATCGTTCGGCCCAAAATGTCACAAATGTGTCTTTTTTTGTACTGCATGTTGTTTAAAGACTCTCTGTCGGTGCAACAAACTCCAGGCGTGTGTTGCCCCGACTATACACTGACTCGAGAAGCAAGGTTGCAACATCCAAGGCAAGGCCAAGTCGAAGAGATAGCTCTTTGGGAGATCAAAGGGCAGATCAAGAAGACCAAGACGAGACAAAGGAACAAGACATGAATAAGGGAAAACCTCCCTTGCCGGGCAGGCGAGCATGGCGAGGTTGAGACTACCCCGAGGACAAGTCTCAAGACCGCCCCGACAAGCTTACCGGGGACGCCGAGGGTAGGTTACCCCGCCAAGGCTCCACCGCTCCACCTAACAGCAACTCAGGTCACCTATCGGTGCGTTGTCGATCCCCCAAGTGATTAAGCGGCTGTTATTTGTTACATGGCAGCCATTTCTGATGGAAATCACCTCCGAATGACACCCGTCCAGGGGCGTGTCACGCAGGCAGGCGAGAAGGTGGCTGAATGGCTCGGCAAGGCTTGCAGGGCTACACCTACGATGTGACACTAAGTGGTGCATTTAATGCGCCTTGTCTTGTCTACAGAGTTAGGTATGATAGCACTGTTCGCTATCTAATCAGTACGTAATGAATGATTTTCCATTGTGGTGACCCCTTGATCTATAAAAGGAGGGTCGTGGCAACCTCAGAAAGGATTCGGACCCTTGTATACTCGTACGCGCGTAGCTGCTCTCGTCCCGTGGCGACCTTGCCGGGCTAGAGTGCTGCGCCACCACCACGGTCCTTTCATCAATCCACCAAAGTAGGAGTAGGTTTTTACGCCTCGCGGTGGCCCAAACTTGGCTAAAACTGCTCGTGTCATCACTGTCGTGCTGCGCTACGCTCTTTCCTCTTTGTGCAATGTGCTCTTCCCCCTTGCCGAACCACAAGGGGAAGATGGTCCCATAGGTGGCCATGTTATTCCATGGCATCTTTGGCACGCCAGGTAGGGGGTGGCGCTTGCGCGAACCCGAGAGTGTAAGCATCGTGTCACCTTCATCACCGTTTTCTTCGTCAACGGCTTCATCATCCATGGCGCCCAAGAAAAAGTCCGGTGCTGCAGCTCACCCGTCCACCTCGAAGGCCCCTTCGCATGCGGCCATCGATACCATGGGGGATACGGGGACGCATGGGGACATGGACACTGTGGGGGACGTGGCCGGCACAGGCGGTGCCGCCGCCATTCCACTTGCGACAGAAATGGAAGCGGGAGGCACCAGAGATGGACAGCGCCAAGAACATCCGAGCGGCCACGCTCCGCAGGATGCAGGTGGAGAGATTATTCCGTCTCCGCCTCTCCACCCCATTGAAGGATGCAGCCGCAGCGATGGCGCTCGCTCTGGGGTGAACCGCAACCCTCTAGCCACCCCCGTCGCGGGTGTGACTATAGGGCACGCGCCACCCCCAGGACAAGCTAGCCAAGACAATGTGCCGAATGGGGTCGCCAATCCCCAAGCATATCCACCTCATCACCACACTACCCTGGCAACCGGCTCATGGCGATGAGGGCATGACGCAGTCACTACCGGCACCGTTAGAAGCTAGGCGACGTCGCGATCTACATTGTCGTCTATGCCGAGCACTACTTCCGAGGCCATGGCGCAGCCAACTCCTGCCGAGATTTCCGCCGCCAGCCAATCATATGGATGAGTGGAGAGACACCATTCAGAGTCTGATTGGTTTCACCGAAGCAAGAGGATCACACCGAGCAGGTCCGTCACGGCCCCCACAGGCTGCGACAACGGCCCGAGCCGCTTGCCGTACCGAAGGGCCACCCCCATGGTGCAATCCCCTCTGCGGCAGCCAGCACAGGGGCCACAGCCAGAGTCATGCGACCAAGAACCCGACGACGTAGTGATGGCTTCATCCGATCCTCGGGCACGTCGAGACCACTGACCAGTCCTAGAAGACAGGCGGAGGGGAGACGCGCATGTCACCATCGAACGACATCGTGAAACCCGCCACCAGTCTAATAGGCGCAATGGCCCTAACGTCGATGAGCCCATGCCCGATGGAGACGGGTACCTGCCTTTCGAGGTTGGGTGCCCCGCTTACGCTCGTGAGCTGCGGCAAGTCCGTTGGCCATCTGCACGTACATTCAAGCTTGAGATACCAGAAAAGTATGATGGAAGATTGAACCCGACACATTCTTGAGCATCTGCACCATCGCTGTTCAAGCCACCGGAGGAAGAGATGAGAAGGTATTCGCCAACTACTTCCCTTTGGCACTCAAGAAGAACGTGAGGTCGTGGCTGATGCATTTGCCGGAGGGCTCCATCTCGACCTGGGTTGACCTGTGCCATGAGTTTGTTGGCGCCTTCACGGGCGGTCATCAAGAACCAGGGCGGCCCAGCGACTTGCAGCTCCTCCCACAGAAGCAAGGAGAGAGTTTGCGGAATTACATGCAGAGGTTCAGCCGGGTGCACAGGAACATTCCAGACATCCACCCGGCAGCGGTGATAGCTGCGCTCTAGTCCAACATGCGCAACTGCAGGATACGTTCCAAGATGAACGTCCGGTTGCCCAAGACCATGAATGAGCTGTACACTATGGTGGATAAGTGTGCCCGAATAGAGGAGGGGAGGCGACTCCCCGGTGAAGAAGATGGTATCGACATCGACTCAAAGGAAGACGACGTCGCCACCAATCAGAAGAAGAACAAGAAATGCAACAACAAGCGGAGGGACAAAACAGTTCTGGCTGTTGAAGGATCGAGCACTGCTAGTACCTGCAAGAAGGCCAAGACCGAGGCTCCTGGCAAGGAAGTTGCTGCGTGCACTGATTGCCGGGATGCCACGGCTGCCGAGAAGGGTGGGAAGGCTGACAGGCCGTATTGCAAGATCCATCGGACCAAGGGCCACGATCTTCGAGAGTGCCATCAGGTTGAGCAACTCTTTAAGAAGCAGAAGGCTGAGTATGAGAAGTTTGACAAAGAGAGAGACCAACATGGCGTTGGCGGGAAGGGCCGAGGCGGCAAAGGAGGTCGCCCTGGCAAGGCCCCTTAGTATCAAGGGAAGCCAGCCAGAGGCCAGAGAAGAAGTAATGCGGTGACAAGAGTGATGAAGGAGATGAAGAGGAAACCAGCGAGCAGGAGTTCCAAAAGGCCACTGACGCCCTGTGCATTGACGGGGGTGCGTCGTTGCACTCCCCTCACCGCCAACTTAAACAGGGCGCGTGAGGTAAATGGCGTGGAGCCAGCGGCAGATTCTCACAAGCCACTCCATGGTCCTGCATGCGCATAATCTTTGATGAAGTGGACCAGCCTGACCGCACCACTGCGATAGGGTGTTTGCTGTTGTTGGTTTCACCAACAATCCGCAACCTCAAGGTCACAAAGATGTTGGTTGACGGTGGGGCCGGGTTGAATCTGATTTCTCGTAAGGTCATTAGCAAACTCCAGATAGCAGATGAAGAACTCAAGGTTACTGGTTCTTTCTAATGGATCAACCCCGGCAGGAGTCATCCTAAGGGGAAGATCACACTACCGATAACGTTTGGGGGGATTTAAACTACCGGACTGAGAAGATTATGTTTGATGTGGTTGACCTCCCCCTGCCATACAATGGAATCCTTGGTCGCCCAGCCCTGGCGAAATTTATGGTGGCATCCCACTATGCCTACAACACATTGAAGATGCCAGGGCCAATGGGTGTCATTTCCATTCCATCAGACAAGAAGGACGCAATCATATGCGTGGATAAGATGTACGGAGATGCAGTCACTGAAGAAGCCGCGGAAGCTACCGCTCCCGCCAAGGAAAGCAAGAAAGGGAAGAAAACTAGCAAGGATGCCAGCAAGGAATCCAGGAAGCGCGTCTCTTTGGAGTGTGCTGCGCCTGTTGATGACTTGCCGGAGAGTTCCAATAGCAAGAGATCCAAGGTTGTTGTGCCTGCTGTGAAAAAGGTCCCGGCAGGGCTGGTTGGAGTTGATGGTACATTTACTATCAGTTCCACCCTCGACGACAAATAGGAAAGTGCGCTCGTTGCCTTCCTGCGGGTGAATGTCGATGTGTTTGCTTGGCAACCATCTAACATCCCTGGTGTTCCCAGGGAGGTAATCGAGCACCAGCTTGCTGCATACCCACATGCCCGGCCCATCAAACAGAAGGTCCGAAAGCAAGCTTTGGAGTGGCAGCAGTTTATTTCTGAAGAGATCAAGAAACTTGAGGTAGCTGGTTTGGTTAGAGGGATACTGCATCCAACATTGTTGGCATATCCAGTGGTAGTGCGCAAGGTGAATGGGAAATGGAGGCTTTGCATAGATTTCACATATCTAAATAAAGCATGCCCAAAGAACCCATTCCCCTTGCCGCCCATTGCCCAGATTGTGGATTCTACCTCTAGGTGCGACCTGCTATCCTTCCTGGATGCCTACTCCGGGTACAACCAGATTTTCATGTCCAAAGAAGATGAAGAGAAGACCGTGTTCATAACCCCATGTGGCACGTACTGTTTTGTACGGATGCCCTTTGGGTTAAAGAGCACTGGATCCACTTTTGCAAGAGCAGTACAGATTAACTTTGAGTCCCAGCTGCACAGGAATGTTGAAGCCTACATGGATGATATAGTGGTCAAAACCAAGGACAAATCAACTCTCATTCAGGACTTGGAAGAGACCTTTGCAAATCTATGCAAGATCTACTTGAAGCTGAACCCGGAGAAGTGTGTGTTTGGCGTTCCTTCTGGCAAGCTACTTGGTTTCTTTGTATCCCACAAGGGGACAGAGGCCAACCCCGACAAGATCAGGGTGATTGAGCAGATTCAAGCATCCAAGACAGTTAAAGACGTGAGGCGTTTGACTAGATGTGTTGTCGTGCTAAGCCGGTTCATTTCCAAGTCCGCCGAGCACACCTGCCGTTCTTCAAAATCTTGATGAAGGCAGGTCCCATGGAATGGACCCCAGAGGTAGACACTGCACTGCAAGATTTGAAGACCTATCTTTCCTCTTTTCCCACCTTAGTCGCCACCAAACCACAAGAGCTGTTCCTGCTGTACCTAGCGGCAACCAATCAAGTGGTTAGTGCAGCACCGGTGGCACATCGGGAAGTACATGAAGGAGTAGCCACAACTGTCGTCCCCACTGGAGAAGAAAGTGAACCCGACCCGGCAAGGTCAGATGTGTAAGTGCATCTTGTGCCACCCTTAGTTGGGTTTGGAGTGTTGACGAAAAACATGGTTGAGGGACTAATATGTTTGTGAGAATTGCAGGATAACACAGGTAGTAGTCCCTCATTGATTCGGTTACCTACCAGAGATGACCCTAAAAATGTATGAAGACAATGGTGGTTCGTGAAGAAATTCACGTCGCTGATAATGACGTGTGAAGACATTCACTTGAAGACTATGGAGTGCGAAGACATAGTTTATTTCGTAGTTTCCTTTTCTTCTTTATTGAGTCATAGGAACCACCGAACTATTAAGTGGGGTCCAAGTGAACAAAGTCAGAAGACTGACGTGATGCTCAACCCAAATCCTATGTCTTCGAGCAAAGACAATGAGAGCAAATCTTATCCAGAGTTGGATGAGTCAGCTTTGCTTGTAGCCCAAGCCAAGCTATCATGTGTGTTTGAAATCCGACCGTTGGACACGTGCCGGTTCCTTAGTGACCCAGGGTCATTTCGAACATATCATGTCGAGTTGCCTCCTGGCTATAAATAGCCCACCCCTACACCATAATTTGGTGGCTGCTCAGAATTAGTGCACAACTTTTGTCGTTTGAGAGCAACCCACCTCCGAAGCCTTTGAGAGAGAGATCCTTGCAAGGACAAAGCCCAAAACACCTAGAGCCAAAGAGTGTTAGGCATCACTGAAGTCTTTCTGTCCGGGTGACCTCAAGACTTGTTACACTTGAGAACTGTGTATTCTCCAGCCAGTTAGGCGTCACATTTTGAGGATCCAAGAGTCATTGTGGATCACCGGTGAACGAAGTCTGTGAAGGTTTGGAAGTCTATCTTGAAGACTTACCAGAGTGATTGGGCGAGGACTGGGTGTCCTTAGCTGAAGGGGAATAAGGTGAAGACGTGGTCTTATGAGTTCAATCTCAGCCTCCCTAACCAGACGTACAGTTGTCACAACAACTGGAAATGGTCTACCAAATCCTTGTGTTCACCAAGCTACAGGTTCTATCCCCCACCTCCTTTACATTTCAGTTTGTCTTCGTGAAGTCATTGATTGCTTGCCTGATCTGTTTGACTTCACTATGCGAGGACTATCACCTGCTTGGCTTCATTCCTCTTCCATTTCGGTTTGTACTACCTAGCTGCTTTTAGTCCTCATGCTTTCATTACTAGGCTTACTTGACTATGGTATGTCTAGAGTAGTTTATCTTCTGGTGCATATCATATAGGTTCTATTTGATTGTTTGTCTTCAAAGACCTCGTGTTTTGACTTCCATAAAAATCGCCTATTCACCCCCCTCTAGTCGATAACTAGCACCTTCAATTGGTATCAGAGCAAGGTGCTCCCTTGTTCTATGTGATTCAGTTTAACCACCTGGAGTTTTAGCTATGTCGACTGCAGGGATAATCTAGGTCTCCGCTGCGCGCCCCGTCTTCGATGGCACTGATTACCGCTACTGGAAGAATAAGATGCGCATGCATCTTGAAGCCATTGACATCGACCTCTGGTATGTCATCAAGAATGGCGTTCCCAAGGTCGGTGAAGGTGTCACCGCTGCTGATGTCAAGAGGTTCGCGCAACTGGACTCAACCGCCAAGAACATCATCTGTTGTCATCTGACTAAAGGACAGTATGGCCGTGTGAGTGCTCTGGAAACTACGAAGCTAGTCTGGGACTGGCTGTCCAAGGTCAACGAAGGCGTCTCAACTCAAAGAGACTCAAGGATTGATGTACTTCACAATCTCTTCAACCGCTTCAAGAGAAATGACAATGAGAATGTCCAACTCATGTTCGGTCGCCTCACTGACATCACCAATGAGCTTCGCGCTTTCGGCGCCACTGAGATCACCAAGCATGAAATTGTGAAGAAGCTACTGAGATCACTTGACAGATCATTTGACACTTTGGCCCTGATGATTCAAGAACGCCCTGACTTCAGAGATCTTGATCTGTCTGATATACTTGAGAGGCTCAACACATGTGAGTTCCAGCTGTCTAAGAAGAGAGATATCTATGGCCCCAACTATGGGTGATCCCGTTCTTTGAAGGCAGAAGCAATTTCCTCATCTGAAGAAGAATCCGACTGTAGTTCTGATGATCCTGAAGATATTGGCAAAGAGCTAGCAATGCTTGTGAGAAAGTTCCAAAAGTTCTCCAAGAAGATTCGATTTGGAAAGTCTTCAAGATCCAATTCCAAGAATGACGAGGCTTCCTCTCGTGACTACAAGAAGAGAACATGCCATAAATGCAAGAAGCCAGGTCACTACATATCTGAATGTCCTCAATGGGACAAGGAGGCCAAGAAAAAGAAGAGCAAGGAATATGACTGTGACGACAAGAAGAAGAAATCCTCAAAGTCTTCGTCTTACAAGAATAGCTCATCTAGCAAAGCGCATGCATTCATTGGCAAGGAGATGGATTCAGAGGAGGAGTCTGCTTCTGAGGAGGCAGAGGTGGAGTCTGAGGAGGAGTCTGATTCAGGCGTGGCAAGCCCGGCTCTAGCATCAGCATTCGTTGCCAAGTCCATCTTCAACACTAAAGACAATGGTCACGGCGCTGGCGTTGCAGCCGATGATGAGGACGACTCTGCTCCAACCTACTGCTTCATGGCACGAGTTGCCAAGGTAAACTCACGCGATGCTTACTTTCAAACCTCCAGTGAAGATGACTTTGAATGTGAATCCAAACCCAACAATAAGACTCTTGCTCAAATTGCAACTGAACAACAAACTGCTATGAACATATTCAAAAATTGCTAGAAAAAAGCAATGACCCGTTGGACGAGGAAATGAATCGAACACAATCCATAATCGAAGACATTAAAAATCTTCGCGTTAAGTATGAAGAACTTGAAAGTCGTCATGAAACCCTCTCAGCCACTCATGTGAAGATTAAATATGATTATATTCGAAGGAAGCAAGATCTAGATAAACCGAGAGCGTCTCATGAAGATCTTCAAAAAGAGAACGATTCACTACTCGCTCAACAGATCAGTTCCGCTCAGGAAGATTTTGTGCCAGCATGTTTAAAATGCCTTGAGCATGACAATGCTGTCTCTATTGCTGAATGTTCTACTGCCTTTGATGTTGCAATATCTTGAACTGTTGATGTGGTAACTAACCCCTCTTCTGAGGATACCACTACTATTGCTGACGAGAATGCCAGGTTGAAGACATTGCTTGAAACAGGCATGTACAAAAGCCTCAAAGGGCATCAGACACTATGTGATGTCCTCAAGAAACGGATTGTGAACCGAAACCCTAGGAAAGAGGGTGTTGGTTTCGACAGGAAAATGAATGTTGATGGCTCTTACTGGAAGCCTGAGCAGTACGCCAAGACCACATGGGTTGCTGCAATGGGCCCTTCAGTGGATCCATTCACCTTAACTGGCTTCACCTGTGCTAACCCCATTATCATTGATGATTCCTTTGACTCCAATTATAAGCTGTTTAAGAATCAGAGCGGTGAAGTGTTTGCCAGGTTTATTGGTACTAACTGCAGGAATGGGCCACCATTGAAGAATGTCTGGGTACCTAAAAGTTGTCTTGAAAAGCTTCCTGTGAATGTCATCATGACACCACCAGGGAAGAAGACAAACCCTAGACCAAAGGCTTCATATGGCCCAAAGGCTTCATACAGACAAAGGACCTCACAAGGTCACCCTAACGCCAATGTTTTGCAGGGAAATTATCATCAGACTCATGAATATGAGTGTGTCATCGAACCGCTATGTTCACAGATCAAAGAGCTTTTCTGCATATTATTTTGAGTACTATTCACCTCCTGCAAAACTACTTGCTAGGGCTCCAAAGGCAAAGTTCTCAGATGCTGCACTTAGACTTATTGCTTCTAAGCCACCCCTCAAGATGTGGGTGGTTAATAAGAATTAACTTCTCTTGCAGGGAGAGGTCTCCAGCAAAAAATCATTGACTTTTGAAGACAATGTTGGGGACGTAAAACATCTTGTGGGACGCAAGATAAAGAGCCAAAATGGTCTTAAAGTTTATTTCGTCCCTGGGTTTCTTGATGAGCATCCTATCCTACCATCCAAGAATCTTAACTTTGATAGTATGCTTGTTCGTTATATGTTTGTGGTTCACAATACTCTTGGTGAAGCCTATCCTGCTAACTGCACTAGGGTACGACTCTAAAAGCTACCGAGTGGATAATGGATAGTGGATGCACTAACCACATGACTGGTGATCGAAGTCTTCTCATGGTTTCAAGCCTATGTCCATCTGCTAAAAGCTACATCACATTCGCTGACACTGGTAAAAGCAAGGTATTGGGCCTAGGTAGATTTGCTATCTCAAAGGATCAACACAAGGACAAAGTGATGCTTCTTGAATCCCTTGGATATAACTTAATGTCTGTCTCAATGCTTTGTGATCTGAACATGATTGTGATATTTGGAAAATATCGTTGCCTTGTGCTTATGGAATCTGACAAATCTCTAGTCTTTGAAGGTTATCGAAGAGGTAATCTGTATATGGTAGATTTCTCCACAGGACCACAACTTGCCATATGTCTTCTAGCAAAAGCTTGAGAGTGTTGGCTTTGGCATCGAAGGTTAGGACATGCGGGCATGAGGAACTTGCACACTCTCATGAAGAAGAAGCATATCATTGGCATCGAGGGTGTTAAGTTCAAGAAGGATCATCTATGTGGTGTTTGTGAAGCCGGGAAGATGACTAGGGCCAAGCATTCCTCGAAGACAATCATGACTACATCACGCCCCTTCGAGCTGCTACACATGGACTTATTTGGCCCTACTCACTACTCTACCCTTATTACCACTTCACGTCTTTATGGCTTCATTATTGTTGACGATTATTCGAGATACAACTGGGTGCAAATAATTCTCTATAAGACTGAAGTGCAGGATGTCTTCAAACGATTCGCCAATCACACCATGACCAATTATGGTGTCAAGATCAATTAGATCAGGAGTGACAATGGCATGGAATTCAAGAACACTAGCCTCGACACTTATTTTGATACGTTGGGCATCACACACGAGTTCTTTGCTCCATACACAGCTCAGCAGAATGGCGTCGTGGAGCGCAAGAACAGGACCCTTATTGAGATGGCACACATGATCTTGATGAGTACAAGACTCCAAGAAAGTTCTGGCCTGAAGTCATTGAGACTTCATTCCATATCATCAATAGAGTTTATCTTCACAAATTCCTCAAGAAGACATCCTATGAACTACTCACTGGTAAGAAGCCAAACATAAGCTATTTCAAATTCTTTGGTGCTAGGTGCTGGATCAAGGATCCACATGACACTTCAAAATTTGCAGCGAAAGCACATGAAGGTTTTATGCTTGGTTATGGAAAGGATTCGCACACCTACAGAGTCTTCAACCTCTTTCACTATAAAGTGGTTGAAACTGTAGATATGCGGTTTGATGAGACTAACGGCTCGCAAAGAGAGCACCTGCCAAATGTGCTAGATGAAGCTTCCCCTAGTGAATCTATCAAGCTGATGGGTACTGGAGAAATCATACCCACTGAGGAACGGGCAGAAGAGGAAATTTTCATTTCAGCACCTACTACACGTGAAGACAATGCTCAGCCTGAAGATAATACTGAAGATGAAGATATTAATCAGCAAGAGCAAAGTCTTCGCCTTGTTCATCCTCGGGTTGCCAATGAAGTTCAAATTGAGAAAATCATCGATAGTATCCATGCACCTAATCCTCACACTCAATCCAGAGCAACACACCTAGCAAATTTGTGTCAATATCAGAACCCAAGAAAGTTGATGAAGCCTTCCTGGAACCTGAATGGATTCAAGCTATGCAAGAAGAGCTTCAACAATTTGAGCTGAACAATGTCTGGATGCTAGTCAAACGTCCTGATCCTCGCAAGCACAATATTATTGGCACCAAATGGATCTATCGCAACAAGCAAGATGAACATGGTCAAGTTGTCAGAAACAAAGCTCGTCTCATTGCCCAAGGTTATACACAAGTGGAAGGAAATGACTTCGATGAAACCTTTGCTCCTATGGCTAGGCTTGAAGCCATTCGTATATTAGACGAGCATTCATATCACAAGAAAAATACCTCAAAGATTGCCTGAGGAAGTTTGGAATGCAAGACTGCAAAGGGTACACGACGCCAATGCCAACCAAAGGCCAATTGGGCCCCAACGACAATGGTAAAGAGTTCGATCAAAAGGTATACCGCTCCATGATTGGTTCTTTATTGTACTTATGTGCATCTAGGCCAGATATAATGCTTAGCGTTTGCATGTGTGCCCGAGTCCATGCGGCACGAACGGAATCGCATCAACTCGCGGTGAAGCGAAGACTTCGATATTTGGCTCAGACCCCAACGCTAGGATTATGGTATCCAATGGGCTCAGAGTTTGATCTAGTTGGATTCTCAGATGCTGATTATGCTGGTAACAAGGTTGATCGCAAGTCTACATCAGTCACATGTCACTTTCTTGGATGATCTTTTGTCTGTTGTTCTTCAACGAAGCAGAACAGTGTATCACTCTCCATTCCTGAATCTGAATACATTGCTGCTGCATCTTGCTGTGCTCAGCTTCTTTGGATGATGCAAACCCTCAAGGACAATGGCATCAACATTAATAATCTGCCCCTCTACTACGACAATGAAAGCGCCATCCACATTGCTCACAATCGAGTTCATCACTCGAAGACAAAGCACATCCAGATCCGTTATCACTTTCTCAGAGATCATGTGTTGAAGGAAAATATTGATATCATTCACATCAACACTGAATAGCAATTGGCAGATATCTTCACGAAGCCCTTGGATGAAAAAAGGTTTTGCAAGCTGCGGTGGGAGCTAAATATCTTAGAATCCTCGAATGTCCTGTGAATGGACACACATCCTAGCGCTTATGCATGTTGATGACTTAGGTGCGCAACACATGAAGTAACGTATATCTTCAATTCATGAAGACATACCCTCTGAGTGTGAATAAATTAATGTGGAATTTCACTTTGGAGCGCGACAATAATTGGGCGTCGTCCTTGGGTCTAATATTTCCTATACGGTGGGTAACGCCACCACCAACCCTTCTTGAATTTTTGTTTGGCGTCATGTTGCATTATCTTCAAAGTTGGGTTGTCTTCAAGATTGCCTTGTCTTCATGTTTTATCTTTGCAATGTTCAGTTTGGTCTTCATGTATATATACATATATATGTTCTGTCCTCTACAACATTCACTTATAGCTATGTCTTCAAATTACCATTTCTGCACTAAGTGAATGTGATCGGACCCAAACCTCTTATGTGCTTATCTCTCCAACTCTCTCTGTCTCTTCATATGCATTCTATTAACACGTGTTGATTGTCTTGACCGAGTCCTTGTCAGCTGAAGATACATAGACACACATTTAAAACAGTTTTTATTATCTCTATCCTTTTTGCCTGAATACCTGAGAAGCCGAAATGACCACCCGGCAAACCATGCGCGCGTGGGGTCATGGCACAACTTTCAATCAGTTGCATGCTTGCCATGTGTCCTTCAGATATGAACCGCCAGGGGCACCTGAGTAATAACACTGCCGACCCTCCTTCTTATAAATACTCCTCCATGCGGTCATTATTTCCTTCTCCCCTCGCTGTCTTGCTCAAACCCTAGCGCCACCGCTAGCTTCCGTCGTCACCGGAGACGAAGCGCTTCACTGTCGCGACTTCTCCGACGTCGTCTTCATGCCGGCTGCGGACATCTTTCCCCGCTGCCGCCATAGTTGTCTTCTGCAGCCAAGTTGGAGCGCGGGAGATTGGACTGCTCGACCTCCATCTTTCTCGTCTAGCAGTTCTTCGTGCGGTAAATAAGAACTCATTTTTAACCGTTTATTTGATCTGTTGAACTATCCACATCCTCCAAAAGTTGTTTTTACACTTCACATCTATTTTGATTCCTCACTTGTGCTTATTTTTGGATTCGTACAAATCTGTAACCAACTAACATCTATAAGTGAATGTCTTCGCACTGTGAGGTCATTGTCTTCAAACTGATTTATCTTCAAAATGTTCTAAGAATGCACATGACCTCTTCCCCTTCCCTCGCACCTCTAATGCTATCACAGGTACATGTCCGTGGGAGAGTCCCTTGGTTCTCACAGTCTACATTCATTTGTAGAGTTCCTACAACATCATATTGAGTCGCTTGAAGCCAGTTCTTGTCTGACCAGTTGCCGGAAGCCAAACGCTGTTGTGAAGCCTTTTAGTATGAATCCAATGGCTTCGGGAAAATCTGCAAAGAAGGGTGGTAGGCAGCACTGTGGTAACACCGCTATGGACCTGCCACCAGATCTGCATGAGTTGTAGAAGATTGGCCCATAAGAGACCTATGGTGAGCACAAGTCTCGAGTTCAATGGATTTTTAGTTACTGGGCAGAACAATGGTTCCTATATCACTTTGTGACACGAGAGTACGCTGACAAGAATGATGTGAGGCCACCATGGGCGTATATTGTGTACAAGAAGCTTCACCCCAGGACAAAGGCTGAAGCCATTGCAAAAGGCTTCTATCCTTGTATGGTCTGTGGCCAAATGCCTGAAAATGCCGACCCATCAAGTCTTTGATGGTGTCGTGAGGATGATCTGTTTGAAGCCAATCTTCAGTTTGCAAAGGCTTCTGCAATCCAAAACAAGAAGGAACTTGGGATTGACTTCAACCCTGGTCCTGCTGCTCCAAGGCCAGATGACAGTCAAGAAGCTGAACAGAATCTCATTGGTCCCTTCCATAGCTTCAATGGGATTCTCACACATATCGCCACTCAAAGGGCCACTGTTGAAGAAGCTGCTGAGGACGAGGAACATGCTGAAGTTCTAGTGCCCCCGAAGCCAAAGAAAAAGGCTAAGGCTTCAAAACCTTCTACTGCACCAAAAGCTTCAAGTGTGAAGCCATTGAAAGCTGCACCACCTGAATCGAGTGTGCAGTCTGAGGACTTGTCTCGCATCTCCAAGAAGTTCACGAAGCCCAAGAAGATCTTACACCCGCACACATCTTTCGCAATGACGAAGATATTGTTAATCTATCTAGCAATAATGATGTAGATGATAATGCCCTTGAGATACTGAGCAAGAGCACACATGAGGCCGAAATCTTCAATGATCAGCCTCTGTTTGACGCTGATATTCTCAACAACTTCATTGACGAGTGGTCTGAAGATACCTCTCTTACCCTCGATGATTAGCAGTGTCCGATTGGCATCGGCGTGGTTTTTTATGGTTGTATTGCACAAGAGCTTGCAATTGTTCAAAAGGTCATTGAGTAGAAGAACAAGATTGACCATGAAAAGGCCCTCTTCAAGAAGCACATGGACCGGCTCAGTGTCACTGAAGTGCAAAATTTCAAGCAAATGATGATTGATCTCAAGGCTGAATTTGCTAAGCACTGTGATGAAGCCAAAGGCTCAAGAGCCTCAGGCGCTATGATGAAAAATGCGCTCAGGCTCATAATGAAGCTTTGAAGAGGAAAGCAATTGGGCGTCCAGGCATTGAGCCTAAGTTTGCTGCTAAGAAGAAGAAGTCGATCCAAGCTGAGGCTGAAACTCAAAGGCAGGAAAGGCCAAGCATTGTCTTCCCTGCCAGCATGACTGGCTCTAGGCCAAAGGTCCCTTCAGCTACTTCTGAGCAGAAGAAGACAAAGCAGGCCGAAGCCGTAGCGAAGAAGCGAAAACATCATGATGCTTCTGATGTTGCTCCATCCAAGAAGAAGCTAAAGTCAAAGTCTTCAAAGTCTTCTTGCAAAGATCATGCTGCACCTACGGAACCGTTGCTTGTGGAACCCATTTTAGTTGCCCTCCTTGCATCCTCCAACCGTGAGTGTCGTCTGGTTGTTCATGAGCCTGCTGCCACAAAGGCTCATGAGTCTGAAGAGATTCCAGCTGCTGACACCTCCGCAGCTGAAGACATTGGTCATGAAGACAATGTTGATGATGATGAAGTCCTTCCTCAGTTCCCCTAAATCATGCCAAGCTGGTATCATCGCCTGCTCCATTGAGCAGTGAACAGATAACCATTAGAGGTCCCACAATGCCAATCACGCATGATGAGTTCTGGGAAGAGCAACACACCAACTCCCCACTGCATCAAGTCATTCCTTGCACTCCACTAGATCAAGACCACTCCTTCACCACAAGCGTCGCCATCTTTTTGAAGGCTTTGGCTCACGGTCTCCATGTCGAGCATTCCTGAAGAGGATGTGCACGCCACAAGCTCAGTAGCACGTCAAGTGTTCCCTGAAGCCATCCCTACAGAAACTGCTCAAGAATCTGAAACCAAAGATGATGAAGATATCCGGCTGCATCAGCCGATGAAAGAGAAGAAGAGCGTGAAGTTATTCCCCCTACCATTGAACTAGATGTGAGTGAAGATGTGATTGTGCAAGATCCCCCTATTCTTGAAGCCACTGAAGCCGAGGCAAATGTGGCTGCCAATACCACCCCTGATGAAGCCAATGACATTGTCATGGCTGAAGATAATGTGCAGCCCGAAGCCCATGATGCCACTGAAGACAATGTGTAGCCATCCACCTTGGATGTGGCTGCTGCTCCTCCTATGCCTCACACTATGGAATGCGCATTCTACCATGGTGAGCTTGTAAATATCAAGTGGCCAATCATGACACCACCTGCTGCTCCTGGTCCCCAGTATGAGTATCATGTGGAGCAAAGGCCTCAAATGCAGAAGCCAAAGCCCAGGCTGCCAAGGCTTCCCAGTTTTGTAATCACCCAAGGAAAATTTAGTGTGGTCAGCTTCAGACAGCACAACACATTCTTTGATAAGGCCAAGAATCCATACAAGAAGGCAAAGATATCCTCTGACAGGTTCTAGAGCCACCAGCAGTGAAGCTATTATTCTTGCATCTTATACAACCAGGACAGGATCTTCCCCCACAAGTGCCTGTGCTGCGATGCCATTGCTGGTCTCCCATGGCTTCAGGAAGCTCTTGACTGCTTTCGTGAGGTCGGCTTGCTCCCATTTGTCGTCAAAAAGGAGCATTGGAATGAAGAACGTCTTGCTACAATACTATGCCACTCTCCACATATCAGGCTACAATAGTGATCCAAAGACCTGGGTCCTTGAGTGGATGTCAGGTGATGTAAATCACGAAGCCAAAGCTCAAGATATCATTGAGCTAACTTCCATGCCCACTCCTGGTGATATGTATGAGCCAGGTTGTCAGCGCTATGAACAAGAATTGCACAACATCTTCCAGAAGGCTGAGCCCAACATGAGTCAAATGCTCAGCATGATGAAGCCATTGCTAGTTGATGCTGAATACCCCAAGGAATTCTGTGTCAATGACCAGGAGTATCTTCCCCGCACTATCTATCACATACTAAGGCATACTCTATGGCCAATTAAGGGGCATTCTCTTCACGGCAAGATTGAAGGCACTATGAAGACATTGGTCTTCTATATCATCAATGGCATTAGGTTCGATACTCAAGACTTCTTCATCCGTCAGTTGGCTGCTTCAGGAATTGATCTGTTTGGCCTCAAGTTCTATGCTCCATGGGTCATACAGCTGATTAAGCTTCACTCCACCATCAACTATCAAGCTTCAGCGTGCAACCATGTTGTCTTTCTGCCTGAAGTGGATGTGTCTCATGAAGCCATTTATCCTGAGCTTGCTAAGGAGCCTATTCATGAAGACAATGCAACCTTCCAAACTTCACTCAACCACTTGAAGGGATTCATGTGCCAAACCCAACCATTACTGTTGCTGGTCCTCTTGCCGGTAAGCTCAGGCTGCCGCATCGTGCCAACACTGATGCAACAACCAACACAGTAGCCCAAAGGCCTCAGAAGCGTGATCGTGTTCTGAATAACCGAGAGCTTCTTGTGTCACTTCATCAGAAGTAGGATAGGCATCATGAGTGGATGAAGCGCCAGATGCAAAGTCTTCTTGTTGATGTCAATCACATATGCAACCTTGCAACCAAGAACTCGTTTGTTGCTCATGAAGCCTGTTGGCGTGCCTAGAAGAGCCTCACAATGCTCTATTCTGAAGACGATCTTCAAGCAGATGGTTTACTGAATGCTTCAAGTTTGACTCCAGGCCTCCACAGTCAGCAAGTTTGCGTCCATCTTCGTTGCTTGAAGATTCTGAGTATTCATCTTCGGGTCCAACTATTGTTGTGAGAGTCATTGATGAAGAGGACGATGCCACTTCACTAGCGATGGCTTCACTGCACCAAGATTCTGCAGCAGGCCCCTCTGCACTGCCCAACTCCACCATCGACCCTGCTGCCCCATCATCCTCACCAACACCTCATGGGAACGCATGGCCACTCTATATCTTCACTCCTTTTTTGTCATTCCTAACAAAAGGGGGAGAAGCATATGAGTTGATAGTCTTCAAGCGGTCCATATGGGTCGGGTGCTTATTTTTGCTAAGTTTTTACAACTCACGTTCTTGAACTGTTGGCTTTTGAGTTGTAACACTTAACTTGATGGTCGTCTGCCACTTATGCTGCTACGACCATTTAGTGCGATGATAAATTCCACATGAAGTCATTCTGCAGACGCCCATTTCTCATTATGAATTTCATTATCTTCATTACATTTGTGTATGCATGATGAATTGTCTTCATGAGTAGAAGAATATCTCCACAAAGCAAAACCTGTCATGTGCCTTTGCATTCAAAGGCAAAACATTTATATGCACCTCTTCGGGGGGAGCCTCTTTCAACTTATGAAGCCAATGCCCACGTACTTTAACTTTCACATATTTTTATCCCCGTTGAAAACTTCAACCAGTTTGTCATCAATCTCCAAAAAGGGGGAGATTGTAAATGCATCTAGTGCCACCCTTAGCTGGTTTTGCAGTATTGACGACAAATGTGGTTGAGGGACTAATGTGTTTGTGAGAATTGCAGAATAACACAGGTAGTAGTCCCGTATTGATTCGGTTTACCTACCAGAGATGACCCCTAAAAATGTATGAAGACATTGAAGACAATGGTGGTTCGTGAAGACATTCACATTGAAGATAATGACATGTGAAGACATTCACTTGAAGACTATGGAGTGCAAAGACATACTTTGTTTCGTAGTTTCCTTTTCTTCTTTATTGAGTCATAGGAACCACCAAACTATTAAGTGTGTCCAAGTGAACAAAGTCAGAAGACTGACATGATGCTCAACCCAAATCCTATGTCTTCGAGCAAAGACAATGAGAGCAAATCTTATCCAGAGTTGTATGAGTCAGCTTTGTCGGCGTTCTGGGAACGGGGGTCCCCACACTTGCCTGCCTGCGGCCCGCGCCGTGGCTCCATTCGCGGCCCAGTACGGCCCGTATTCACCAGCAAGCATTCAAGACCCTCGCGAGGGGCCAAGCCTCGCCAGGCGGACGACACAAGACCTCCTCGGAAGCAGCCTCACCAGGCTGGCTCGCGACAGGCGGAGAGGTCAAGGCAAGGAGAACCTCGCGAGGTTCCTACGACGTCGGCCGTGACGACCAAGGCCAGGCGGGCGCCAGCGCGCACAGTGTCCTCGCTTCCTCTTTGGTGCTAAGGAGGCAAGAGCATGCGATGAGTACCGAGGCATCGGGCAAAGGTTTCCATATCGATGCAACAAGTCCAAGACTAGCAGGACGCCAGGACGGAGGTCACCGTGGAGCCCATGACGGCGTCACCACCAGAGCCTTTGGCAGGCGAAGACCACCTTTTGTCAGGATAGCTTGTACTAGCTGTCCCCTTTCAAATTGGTCGTTGTTGGCTCCCTTCCCGCTCAATATTTGGGGAGAGGACTAGGGCCTCTATAAATAGGACTAGCCACCATAGTAGGAGGCAACTCAGCTAAAACTGATTGAGATCATCCCCACACCACCAAGCACAAGAACACCTCTCCTGAGGAGGCTGTTCTTCCCCTTGTACTGTTCATCCTTAGCCCAAGAGGCAATCCACCACCACCACACTGAAGTAGGGTATTACACCACAACGGTGGCCCGAACCAGTATAAACCTTGTGTCTCTTGTGTTCTGAGTTCGTCGAGCCAGGTTTCGAGATCGTGGTGAGGGTGAGGGCGTGATTCGGTAGGGGGAAATCTTCGTGCGCACCCCAGTGTTCGAACCCCAAGGGTTTTGCCGGAACCCGAAATCCGACATTTGGCGCGCCATGTAGGGTGCGCTGGAATTTCCTTTCGCCGATCCGCGTCCCATCGCTTCATCGCCTCCATGTCGGACACCCGTCGAGCCCGCGCTGAGCACCGAGCCGCCCTCGCCGCCCGCGTCATTGAGACGGCTCCCGTTGGCGGGCCTCCCCGTCGTTCTCCGTCGCCTGCCGCCAAAGCCGTCACCGGCCAGACGGGGAACAAGCAGAAAGCGTCCTCGCTGCACCCCTCGGTGCGGCGGGACGGCCGCACCGCCATTCCGTCGCTGACCCCGGCCGACTCGTCGTCTCACGCTCGTCGCGCTCCCACGGACGCACGGGCCGCGTTGCTCATGGCATGCGAACTCCTGCGCTACTGCCCCGTCAACGACCTCTACGAGGACTGGCTGGACAGCATTGCCGAGCTCGTCAGCGCCGCAGGGGGCTCCCCTGCGCCTTCCCTCTCGCTGCCTCGCCCTCTGCCAGGTGCGGGCGACGTGGCTCACGGAGCACCACCTCCACCACCTCCGCACCAAGACGGCGTCCTGGCGCCAAGGCGTGCGGCCCCCGGCGCGGCCAACCACGTCGGGTGCCCGCGCGCGAAGAAGGAAGATGTCAAGAAGTTCCTCGTCCGCGAGAAAACCCTCCGCGCTCCCAGCACCACCACGACAAGGCCATGCGCCGCCTGTAGTGGCGGTGCGCGGATATCAAGGGCAGGCTCCACATCAGCAAAGGGTCCCGGTGGCCACCGTGGGCTCCCATGCTTTCACCCCAGAGCTGCGTAGCGTCGCATGGCCGGCCAAGTTCAAGCCAGACCTACCTCCTCGCTACGACGGCACCCCCGACCCCGCGGAGTTCCGGCAGCTCTACGAGCTTAGCATTGAGGCAGCCTACAGCGACAAGAAAGTCATGGCGAACTGGTCCCCTATGGCTCTCAAGGATGGTGCTCGCTTATGGCTCCTTAACCTGCCTCCGGGCTCGATCTCCTCCTGGGACAAGATGCGCGACCGCTTCGTCGCCAACTTCCAGGGCACTCGCGACCGCCCTCCGGCCGTGGGTGACTTGCGCTGCATCAAGCAGCAGCCAGGAGAGACCCTCCAAAAGTACATCCAGCGCTTCAACAACGTTCACCTCAAGATCCCCAAGGTGACGGATGAGGCCATCATCTCTGTGTTTTCTGATGGCGTCTGTGACGTCAAGATGAAGGTGGAGCTCGCCATCCACGAGGAGCTGTGCACGTCCCTCGAGCTATTCAACCTGGCGACCAAGTGCGCAAGGGCTGAGGAAGGGCGCCTTTCCCTCCTTGAGCTCCCAGCTGCCGACCTGGAGGAGAAGAAGGCCAAGGCAAAGGACGTGAAGCGCAAGGGAGCGGCCGTGCTCGCAGCGGAGCCGGACACGAAACGCGGCCGGGACCAGCCCGAGTCATCCAAGAGGAGCCGACCATTCTGCGCCTTCCACAACGTTCACAGCCACAACACCAATGACTGTCAAGAGCTCCGGGCCATTCGAGATGGACGCCTCGGTCGACGCCCCGAGCACAACGACCGTGGCTATGGCCAAGGAGGAGGACGCAGCAGAGGACGCTCGGACGATCGTGGCCCTCGCCAGGAGTGGCCTGACCGGTCTCGTGAGGACCGCTGGCAAGATCAGCCTCGCGAGGGCGCCTGGAGGGATCAGCCTCACGTGGGCCACCCCCAGGGAAACGCCGGTCTTCCACCGCTGCCTCCACCGCCAAGAAGGAATGACGACCACCATCAGGACGAGGGGGCTGGGGGCTTCCAGGAGCCGCGCGCTATCGGCTGCATCTTGGGCGGAGCTCAAGCCCCAGCCTCGCAGCGTATCTTCAAGGAGTTTGCTCGCGAGGTGAATGCGGTCCTCCCCAAGCTTGAGGCCACGCGCCTGCTCAGGTGGTCCAAGTGTGCCATCACCTTCAGTTTAGCAGATCAGCTCAAGTGCGCGGCTACCGCTGGCGCCCTCCCAATGCTTTGCTCTCCCATCATCAGCAACGTACAAGTCACCAAGACCCTCATCGACGGAGGCGCAGGGCTCAACGTCCTGTCCGTCGAAATGTTCCACAGCCTTCAAGTGCCCTACGATCAGCTTCAGCCTACCAAGCCCTTCTCAGGAATGACCGATGGTTCCACCACGCTGATAGGGCAGGTCCGCCTCCCTGTCACCTTTGGACAGCATGACAACTATCGCACCGAGCTCATCGACTTCGACGTCGCCCACATCCGCCTGCCATACAACGCCATCCTCGGGTACCCGGCCCTGGCCAAGTTCATGGAAGTGACGCACCACAGCTACAACGTCCTCAAGATGCCAGGAAGTGGCGGGATCATCATAGTCCCCTACGAAGAAAGAGATGCGGCATGCTCCCTCGAGCGCGCCTTCCAAGCAGCGTCAATCGAAGACCCCAACAATAATGCAGCACAGTACCCTCCTAAGGTCGTCCCCAAGAAGAAGCAGCAGCTACTCCATGTCGGGCCTCAGGAGAGCGGCGCCGCAAGTGGTACCTCGTCAGGATCAGCGCTCACACCTGGGGCGCCTCCCTCCCTCGCATAGGAAGGCGCACCCGGTGCCCTCCTTGGGCAAGGCTCGGGGGCTCTCTTCTGGAGGGCCTCAGACCTTGCCAACATCACGAGGGAGGCGCTCGGGCACCACATGGAGGCGTGCTTTGCAACATGTTTCCCTTAGGAAGACATCGGGCGAGGAGCGCCCAACGCTCAGGAGTTCATCGCCAAGACCACTCAGGAACTGCAAGAAGCAAGAGCCATGTGCGGCGACCGCCACTCACCTGGCGCAGCTGCCCATCCAGGCGAGGATGGCGGGTTGCGCATCTGCGTCGACATCCCAGGGCTCAACAAGGTCGCATCTTAGGAGCTCTTCTGGCCTTCGCGCGTGGGACGCTGCGAGGGCCCGCCTCATAGCTATGTTCGCATGCCCTTTGGCCTGTCGAGCGTGGCGACCGCCTTCTAGCGCAACCTGTAGAGCATCCTGGTGGCTCAGGAGGCCAGGCACCACGCGGTCCTGGAGGAGATGGAGACGGTTCTCAAGGAACCACCTGGACCCCCAGAGCCTCCTGAGGCTCAGGGCACCGGTGGCTCGTGAGGAGCAACCTCTTCGTCACACATCTTCAGCTGCCCCAACATGTTTTCAACAACAGAACCAGGTGAGATCTTCTAAGTTTATTTAGCTGGGAGCGCCCCTTGGGCTACATCATTCCCAGGCCAAGTGGGTCTGTCCCTGTGGCGTGTATCCCTTTACATCTTCATGCTACTCTGTCAGGAGCGCCCCTCGGGCTGCATCATTCCCAAGCCGCTCGGGTCTGACCCAGTGGCACATATCGTTCTTGCATTTATCTAAGCTAGCCTGCTTTCCATGGATAATCTATCTATGGTTATCACCTCCTTGATTGCCGCCCACCATGGGAGCCGCGTGCCGATCGTCTTTCTTCAGGGCCCTTCGCATGAGAAGGCTAGGCACGACATCTGTGCTCCGACCCGTCCCTGCAGTGTCGATAAATCCAACGGCTGAGCTTTGTCTGGCGGGCCGGCCCCATTCACGTCACCTCCTGGGGTCGTTGGTGCTTGGCCTTCTCACGTGACAACCTTAGGAGATTCGCTCAGCGCAGTTTGTCTAACCATCTCGCAGGGCCACCCCAGCCATCAAGAATCAAGACCAGGCACAACCCGCCTTGAGGTAGGGCCTCGTGAGTCCCGTGCTGGCTCATGAGTGCCCAGACACACCTCGTCTAGCCCTGTCGTGCAAGCCACGTGTCAGGGCGGGGCTGTACATGCCCCGGGGGCTCTCCGCAGTAGGGAGTCCCCTCCCACGTACCAGTGGAAGCACCATGCTCCGCGCTAGCCGTCAAGACTGCCGAGGAGCGGCTATGCCCGTGCAATTGTGGAAGCGCCATGCTCCGCGCTGGTGATAAACAACTGAGGGCGGCCTCACGGCCGTATCAACCTCAGGGAGCCCTTGAGCTCAGTGTCTGGCCTCATCGCAACACCTCCCCTCGGGAGAGTCGCGCGAGGGGGCTAGGCGCGGGGGCTGCACTCGGGTCACGCCCAAGCGTACGCCACCGAGCCAGGTCCCCGGACCTGGTCGTCGCGCGTCCCTCCCGAGGCGAGCCTCGGCGAGGACAAAGGTATGAAGGTCGTTTGAGCATCAAGGGGGACTCCTGAGCATCGCGACTCAGGAACCTAACTGGTCACGTAGTCCCTCGCTCCTTGGACTCGTCTTGGTCTCCGGACGACCCAACGCTGGTTGAGGTATGCGCCGGGTCGGGACCTGCCAATGTAGAACACTAGACCTACCCTTGCATCTCCTTTCCATAAGCTTTTTGCGCGTCAAGGGGGAATCCTGAGCATCGCGACTCGGGAGCCTAACTGGCCACGTAGCCCCTCACTCCTTGGACTCGTCCTGGTGATCCAGAAGACCCAACGGCGGCTGAGGTATGCGCGGGGTCGGGCTCTGCCGACGTAGAACGTAAAGCAAATGGGAAGGAAATCGCAAAATCTCAAGCAAATATTACAAGACATATTGTTCTCACAATACCAAACACAAGTTTAAATGCCTCCACGAGGCATGACGCATGATGCAGGAGTAAAACAGGAAAGCAGCCACGAGCAAGTCATCCCTGGATGTCGCCTTCACCTGTACCACCGGCCAGGGCTGCAGGAGCGAAGGCGCGGAACTTCTTCAGCAGGGCCTCCACCTGACCCTTCACGGCTGCGGCAGCAGCTGCGCAGTGCTCGTCGTCCACAGGCTCCAGCAGCTCGTCAAGGCGGGCGGCAGGGTTGTGAAGATGGAGCTGGCTAAAGACGCGCGTCAGCGCGGCTGAAGAAAGGACATGAGCCTCTTCCTCTGTCATGCGGCCGACGCCACTCACGACTTCCTCAAGCGCCTCAACCAAGTAGGGAAGCAGCTGGGCGGGGCCGTCCTCGTCAGTGGTCAGCGGCTTCTCCAAGCCCTTCTCATAGAGTGCCTTCAGCCCCACGCGAGACCTCTCCTCGAGGAGCGCGAAGGCCGCATGGTCCTCGGCCAGGACCTTCGCCTTGGCGTCAAGTTCGGCCTTCTCCGCCTTCACCTTCCACTCCAGCTCCTGCAGGCGGCCGCAATCAGCGGCCTGCGCCCTCGCCGCCTGCTCCAGCTCGGCGTCGCGACCCTTGACGGCATCTTCCCGGGCCTTCATCTCCTCCTCCTTCGCCTTGCGGCCGTGGGATTCTTCTGCACGCTCATTGCGCAGGGTCTTCAGCTCGTCCTCCAGTGCTCGGCAGCGATCCTGAGCGGCCTCGACGTCCTTCAGCGCCGCCTCGCGAGGAGCCGTTCCTTGGGCGGCGGCCTGCTTCTCCTTCTCGGAGGTCGCCGTGGCCTGGCTCAGTGCCGCCCGAACGGACATGTCGGAATGGAGCCAGCCAGAGACTAGCTCCAGGCGCCCGGCCACCAGGAGGGGGTCGGCGCCCTGAAGATTTTCTCGCAGTCGAGCCATCTCAGAAAGAGCCCGCTCCAAGATGTTAGGGGAGGCGGAAGGACCTGGAATCAGCGGTGCAGCAGGAGGAGGAGGAGAAGGTATCGTCACCATAGCCCGGGAGACTAGGGGCTCCTGAGCCTTGGAGACTTCAGCAGCCGAGACAGACACTGGTGCCTCCGGAGCCAGCGGGGCCACGGTGTCTGACTCCTTCCGAGGATTCTCCCCCAGGCCTCGTGAGGACGACCGGGCCGGAGAGACATGAGGGCCAACGCTGCCCTTCTCCACGGAGGGAGACGCAGCCGGAGCAGGCGGGTTGGTACCGAGCGGCACCACTGTGTAACACCCCGCATGTAACTTGCCATATTTGTAACCCCGACTCTTGCCATTTCCGGCTATGTGTTATGATTTTCCCTCCGTTGTCGGGTTTTGTCTTTCGTTTTGTATTTTTGTCATGCCATGCATTTTCATATCATGTCATCATGTGCATTGCATTTGCATACGTGTTCGTCTCATGCATCTGAGCATTTTCCCCGTTGTCCGTTTTCCAATCCGGCGCTCCTATCTCCTCCGGTGAACCCCTCTTGTTTTCTTTCGTGTGCGTGTGTCAAACTTTCTCGGAATGGACCGAGGCTTGTCAAGTGGCCCTAGTATACCACCCGGACACTACCGGTCAAGTTTCGTTCCATTCGGAGGTCGTTTGGTACTCCAACGGTTAACCGGGCATCCGCAATGTCCATTTGTGTGTCCAGCAAAAACCCCCTCTAAAACCAGCCCAAAACCCACCAAACTCTCTTCCATGCTCTAGGTCGTTCGATCACGATCGTGTGGGCGAAAACCGCACCTTATTTGGAGTCTCCTAGCTCCCTCTACCTATTTATTTGCATCTCCCCCGAAAACGAATCTCAGATCAAACCCTAGCTCCCTCCCCCGCCGCCACCGGACGTGTCCGGCGTCCGCCGGACATCTCCGCCGCCGCGTCCAGCCACTCGCGAGCCGCCACCTGTCGCCGCCGGATCCGCCTCCGCGCGCGCCCGCCACCGCCTCGCCTCCCGTGCGCCGCCGCCGCGCTCGCCCGCACCGCCGCGGCCTCCCCGCCGCCCTTCGCCGGCGCCTCGCCGCCGCGCGCCCCGGTCGCTGCCGCCCGCCGTCGTCCCGCAGGTCGCCGCCGCCAGCCCCGCCGCGCCCGCCGACGCCCGCGCCCTCCGGCGCCCGCCTCCCTCCGCCGGCGACCGCCGCGTCTCCGGCCTCTCCTCCCCTCCCGCCGGCGAGCCGCGCTGCCGTCCCCTTCCTCCGGCGTCGCTCCGGACGAGCACGAGCTCGAAGGGCCCGATCCAGATCCGTTGACCAAGTCCTCAGATTTTCTCAGCATGTGCACTAGTTCGTGATGCCATAACTCCTTGCATGTAGCTCCGATTCACGCGTGTAATATGTCAAATTGTTCGTCTCGCGATGCTCTTCATTTTGTTAAATTGCACTATGTTCATTAGAGGTCATCTTGATGCCCAAGTCCCTGTTGGAAGAGGGCTAGTTGCTGTTATTCTCTGGTTCTTATCAGAACTTGGAGATTTGTCATTTTTGTATATTTTAATCTGTGCATCTTTTGAGCATGAGCTCTACATGTGTTTTGAAATATGCCATGCCATATTTCCAAGGGTGTATGCCATGTATTTTTATGATCTCTGTGGTGACTAGCACAAGCATGCAAAGTAGGCCCCGTAATATTTCTGATTTCAGGGACTTAGTGATTTCTCTAAGTCCTTGTCTGCTGTAATTTTGTTGCCATGTAAACTTGATGCTACAGAGAGATCCATGCATATTTTGGAGATATTCAGTAAGGATGTTTTGTAGATATAGTGGTAATTGATCCATTCCTGCAATTTTTTGCAAATATGGAGTGCCATAGCATGACTCAATCATGCTCTACTTTTGCTATAAAATATTTCTGGCAGATTCTTAACATGATATGCAATTTTTGCCAAGCTTATTGTAGTCGATCCGTACATGCTATGCTATTGTTCTTGCCATGGTTAGCTTCATAAACACGCCATCTTGCTATAGGTGTGCTTGGTTTGTAGTGCATTGCTCTGTAGTGAGTGCATCAAGCTCACAAAGAGGCCTACATATTAATATTTCTGCCATGCTCTGTTTTCTGCCAAGTCTGAAACCTGATAACGAAACTTGCTATGTTTACATGCTTGCCATCATATCTTCCGGTCCTTTTTGGCTTATGGTCAGTAAGGTACTTTTGTCATGCGCTTTTAGTAGAACACTATCCTGCCTTGTTTTTCTATTTTAAGTTCCTGTAGCATGTTGATTTCGTGCTCTGAACTTTGCTACCTGATGCTATTTTCTGCCATGTCCAGTTTTTCACCAAGTCTGTGAACCTGTAATCTTTTGCACTTTTGCCATGCTTGTTTGAGCTTGATATGTTGCGATCTAGCCGTAGCTCTGTGTTCGTCTTTTGTCAAGCATCTCCTGTAGGTTACTGCCATATGCTTTGTTGCTATGTTGGGGTGCTGTAGCATTGTTTCTTGTTGCATTTTAAGTGCTATCTTGCTGTTTATCGCAGATTCGTGTCATTCTTGTTTTGCTTGCCATTTGCAAACTGTGCATCCGTTTCCGGTGATCTTTATATCGATTTCGACCGAAATCATCTCATCTTTCCAGTGGCATGCTTGGTTATCCAAGTTACTGCCATGTTCATCATTTTCCTTCCGGAGCACGCATATGCATCGCTTATCATATCTTGCATATCATACATGTTTTGCATCATGTTGTTTGCGCATTTCTCGTTGTTGATTGTGGTTCTGTTTGTTTGTGTTCTTGTCTTGGGTAGATCCGGGAGATGAGTTCGTGAACGAGGAACCTGTCGAGTACGCTTACGAGGATCAAGCTTTCGACAACTCTGAGAATCTTGCAGGCAAGATGACCACCCCTCGAAATCACTTCTATCTTTGCTTTGTTAGTTGTTCCCCTTTTAGCCATGTCAGCCCCTAACCATCTTTTCCTAGCAAACCGTTGTTTGGCTAAGTTACCGCTTTTTGCTCAGCCCCTCTTATAGCGTTGCTAGTTGCAGGTGAAGTTGAAGTTTGTTCCATGTCGGAACATGGATATGTTGGGATATCACAGTATCTCTTATTTAATTAATGCATCTATATATACATTTTGGTAAATGGTGGAAGGCTCGGCCTTATGCCTGGTGTTTTGTTCCACTCTTGCCGCCCTAGTTACTGTTATACCGGGATTATGTTCCTTGAGTTTGCGTTCCTTACACGGTCGGGTGATTTATGGGACCCCCTTGACAATTCGCCTTGAATAAAACTCCTCCAACAAGGCCCACCTTTGGTTTTACCATTTGCCGCCTAAGCCTTTTTCCCCGGGTTTTCGCGAGCCCGAGGGTCATCTTTATTTTAAACCCCCGGGCCAGTGCTCCTCTGAGTATTGGTCCAAACTGTCAGTCGCCGGTGGCCACCAGGGGCAACTCTGGGCTGGCCTATCGGAAGCTTGGACAATCCGGTGTGCCCTGAGAACGAGATATGTGCATCTCCTATCGGGATTTGTCGGCACATTCGGGCGGCTTTGCTGGTCTTGTTTTACCATTGTCGAGATGTCTTGTAAACGGGGATTCCGAGACTGATCGGGTCTTTCCGGAAGAAGGTTTATCCTTCGTTGACCGTGAGAGCTTATGATGGGCTAAGTTGGGACACCCCTGCAGGGTATTATCTTTCAAAAGTCGTGCCCGCGGTTATGAGGCAGATGGGAATTTGTTAATGTCCGGTTGTAGAGAACTTGTCACTTGACCCCATTAAAATACATCAACCGCGTGTGTAGCCGTGATGGTCTCTTCTCGGCGGAGTCCGGGAAGTGAACACGGTCTGAGTTATGTATGACGTAAGTAGGTGTTCAGGATCACTTCTTGGTCATTGCTAGATGACGTCTGTTCCGTTGCTTCTCTTCTCGCTCTCATTTGCGCTAGTTAGCCACCATATATGATTTTGCCGCTGCAGCTCCACCTCTTTGCGCCATCATTTCCTACAAGCTTAAATAGTCTTGATCTCGCGGGTGTGAGATTGCTGAGTCCTCGTGACTCACAGATTCTACCAAAACAGTTGCAGGTGCCGGCGATGCCAGTGCAGATGATGGCGTCGATCTCAAGTGGGAGTTCGACGAGGAACGTGGTCGTTACTATGTGTCTTTTCCTGATGATCAGTAGTGGAGCCAGTTGGGACGATCGGGGATCTAGCATTTGGGGTTGTCTTATTTTCATCTGGATTTTGACCGTAGTCGGTCTACATATATGATTGTATTTTGGATGATGTATGATATTTATTTATGTATTGTGAGAAGTGGCGATTGTAAGCCAACTCTTTATCCCATTCTTGTTCATTACATGGGATTGTGTGAAGATGACCCTTCTTGCGACAAAACCACTATGCGGTTATGCCTGTAAGTCGTGCCTCGACACGTGGGAGATATAGCCGCATCGTGGGCGTTACAAGTTGGTAATCAGAGCCATCCCCGACTTAGGAGCCCCCTGCTTGATCGAATCGCTGGCGTTGTTGAGTCTAGAACAAAATGTTTTGAGTCTTAGGATTATATATATTGGAGAGTAGGATTCTTTTTACTCCTCAGTCCCTTCGTCGCTCTGGTGAGGTCTCCTGACGTAGAAGTTTTGACTATTCTCTCCTCAATTTCACTAAAAAAAATTAGGATCACGCGGGTATCTTGGAATCGTTCCGATGGTTTTGTGACGAGAACATTGTTCTTGGTACCTCCTGACATTTAGGGGTTGTGGCAGTGTCCCGGGGAGTTGAGCTCCGAGGTGTTGTCGTCACAATTTTATCGTTGCAGTTCTGGAATACCTGAGTTTTGCCGACATCGAAATCTCTTTTATGCAGTTGTTGGTGAGATCACCTCGACGCCACCCAGTACTGGGGCGGGAGTTCAGGAGTATTGCCATAACTTGTATAACGGATGTTTTTCGAAGGTTGAGGTAAACAATTTCCGAAGGTTTCTTGGTTATGTGTTGACGGATGGATACAGCTGGATCTAGGGATTGCTAGTTTGGGTGATATATTTTGTGTCCCCTGTATCCCCTACACCAGATTGCATAACCAGAAAGTTTCGGGAGTTTATAAGTGGGAATTCAAGTAGCTCCTAGGATATCTTTCCGACAGACGCATGATATGAGATTGGGGTTCGACGTCTAGTGGTCCGCCTTTCCACGGTTGGTTTTACAGTGGTTTCGTAGTGTCTTAAAGAGTCCTTGGCTATGCCGACTCGGGGACGCTTCGTATGTCATGTGCACTGCCTTGTATTGATGGTGCTGTACGATCGAGCCCGTGTGGGCCCCACCACGAAAACTTCAGACGAAATCTCTATCATATGTTTGTTCCGGCTTATTCTGCAAGCCAATACTTTGTTTAGTTCTGAATTGTGGTATTCGAGTTGCTTCGGAGTCAAATGTTGATTCCATACCTTTTTTCTAAGTGGCTTCTCAACTTAATGGAAGTGTGATGATTTACTATGGAATTCATTCGCTCATCCTCGTTCGAATGTTTATTGTGAAGACTATATGTTGCAATTTCTATTCGTTGATTCAACTTGACTATTTGTCTTTCAAGATGCTAAAGGATGTCACCCTCTTCAGGATGGCTCCGCCAACGCGTCAGAATCCGGAACGCAATGAAGGGAGTCAGGCGAACCCTCCGCCACCACCTCCACCTCCGGAGGCATGGCAAGCTATCATGGCAGCCACCAACGCCAATGCTCAGATGATTTTGCAACTCTTGCAAGAACGCACCCAAGGGCAAGGCAATCAAGGAAATCAAGGCCACGGCAACAATCAGCCTCACTTCACTACCCTCAACCAGTTCCTCGCAAATCAGCCCAAGTCTTTCAGCTACTGTGCCCAGGCCACAGATGCCGATGATTGGCTCGTAGACATCAACAAGCATTTTGAATGTAGCAATGTCATGCCTGAGGACTTTGTCAAGTTCGCTTCTTTTCAGCTCAAGGACCAAGCTGCAGATTGGTATCAACAATACAAAGATTCCAGAGGAGGTTGTGTGATCACTTGGACTGACTTCTGTCGGGACTTCAAAGCGCACCACATTCCACAAAGTGTTGTTGAGAGCAAGCGTGAGGAGTTCCACAATCTCAAGCAAGGCAACATGTCTGTGTATCAATTCAACATCCAATTTCAGAAACTTGCTCGCTTCGCTAAACAAGACGTTCCTGATGAAAAGAGCATCATCTATCACTTCAGAGGTGGCCTTAGAGAGGATCTGCAGTTAGCTCTCGTTCTTGTTGAGCCTACCCAGTTTGATCAATTCTATAACATGGCTCTGAAGCAAGAGGCTGCTCAGCTCAAATGTGAGGCTTCTAAGAAGAGAGTCAGGGACGCAGTTCAGTCTTCTTCTTCCTCACTTGCGGCAGCTAAGCAACAGAAGTTCTGGTTGCCTCCTCCTCCTCCGTTTCGTCAGCCTTACCAGCAGAAGAACAAAGGTGGCCATGGATCTTCCCACTCTTCCAACCCTGGCTATCAGAACAAGTCTCAGAATCAAGCTCCAAAGTCGAATGCTCCTTATCACCGTCCACTCTCGGAGGTTACTTGCAACAAGTGTCAGCAGAAAGGTCACTATGCTAACAAGTGCTTCAACCAAAGGCGCCTTCCGCCTCCTCCTGTGAGATCTTCCAGCAATGCAGTGGTCAAGCATAATCCAAAGTTTGCAAAGGTGAACATGATGAATGCAGCTCAAGCGGAGGAGTCTACTGATGTGATAATGGGTAATCTTCCTGTTAATGATATTCCCGCAAAAGTTCTTTTTGATACTGGTGCATCGCTTTCTTTCATATCAAGACCTTTTGCATCCAAGCATGAATTGCATTTCCAAGGATTGCCTAGGCCGTTAGCAGTTGTCTCTCTGGGCAAATGCATGAATGCAAGTTCCATGGTTCTGAATGTTACCATCAAGATGGGCGACTATAAATTTCAGTCTTCTCCAATTGTTCTTGGTGACTCGGATATTGATCTTATTCTCGGGATGGACTGGCTTTCTAAGCACAAGGCTCAACTTGATTGTGCTGCCAGGGAAATTCAATTGACACACTCGTCTGAGGATGTGATTATTTATGCTGCTCGTGATGAAACCATTCGCTTTTTCTCTCTCAATGAGAAGGGCGAATTGAATGCCATCTCTCAAATTCCAGTGGTTTGCGGGTATCAAGATGTCTTTCCAGAAGAGCTTCCGGGTATGCCTCCTTATCGGCCAGTTGAGTTTGTTATCGAACTAGAGCCTGGCACTGAACCCGTTTGCAAGCGTGCATACAAGCTTGGACCCAACGAGCTGAAGGAATTGAAGAAACAGCTCGATGAACAAGAGCGTCTGGGTTTGATCAGACCGAGTTCTTCTCCATGGGGTTGTGGTGTTCTTTTTGTCAAGAAGAAGGATGGCACGGACCGACTTTGTGTCGACTACCGTCCATTGAACAAGAAGACAATCAAGAACAAGTATCCACTTGCCAACATCAATGAGCTATTTGAGCAACTCAAAGGGGCTAAAGTATTCTCGAAGCATGACCTTCGTATGGGTTATCATCAGATTCGCATTCGTGAAGAAGATATTCCCAAGACAGCATTCAGAACAAGCTTTGGTTCTTATGAATATACTGTCGTGTCTTTCGGCCTTGTCAATGCTCCTCCAGTGTTCTCTCGGATGATGAATTTCATCTTCAACCCCTATACCAATGAATTCGTTCTGGTGTATCTCGATGATATCTTGGTCTTCTCCAAGAACAAGCAGGATCATGCCAAACATTTGCGATTGGTGCTCGACAAGCTCAGAGAGTATCAATTCTATGCGAAGTTCTCTAAATGTGAGTTTTGGCTCGATGAAGTTCTTTTCCTTGGTCACATCATCTCTGCCAACGGCATCGCTGTTAACCCCGAGAAGGTGTCCGCAGTTGAGAATTGGGAACCTCCTCAAAATGTCAAGCAGCTTCGCAGTTTTCTGGGTCTTGCAAGCTATTGCCGAAGATTCGTTGAGAATTTCTCCAAGATTGCAAAGCCTCTTTCCAACCTCCTACAGAAGCATGTGAAATATGTCTGGTCTCCTGAGTGTGACGTTGCTTTCAACACTCTCAAAGAGAAACTAGTCACAACTCCTGTCTTGACTCCTCCTGATGAATCCAAGCTGTATGAAGTTTTCTATGATGCTTCTCTCCAAGGTCTCGGTGTTGTATTAATGCAAGAGAAGAAAATTGTGGCCTATACCTCTCGTCAGTTGAAGCCCAACGAGAAGAACTACCCCACTCACGATCTTGAGTTGGCGACAGTTGTCCATGCATTAATAACGTGGAGACATCTCTTGTTGGGAAGACAAGTGGACATTTTCACTGATCACAAGAGTCTCAAGTACATCTTCACTCAGCCCAACCTCAACCTCAGGCAGACTCGATGGGTAGAAATGATTCAAGAGTACAATCCGAGTATCGAATATACTCCAGGCAAACAAATGTCATTGCAGATGCCTTAAGCAGGAAGGCTTATTGCAACAGCTTAATTCTCAAGCCTTTCCAACCGGATCTTTGTGAAGCTTTCCGCAAGCTGAATCTCCAAGTTGTTCCTCAAGGCTTTCTTGCCAACCTCATGGTATCTCCTACTTTGGAAGATCAAATTCGTGAGGCACAACTCCTTGATGCCATGGTGAAGAAGGTGAAACGTGGTATCGACAAGGGTCTTCCCAAATACAAGTGCTATCGCATTGATGACAGAGACACTTTATTCTTCCAGGACCGGATTGTGGTTCCTAAAGGTGATCTAAGGAAAGTCATAATGAACGAGGCGCACAATTCTCTCCTTTCCATTCATCCTGGAAGTACGAAGATGTATCATGACCTCAAGCAGTCGTATTGGTGGACTCGAATGAAGCGAGAAATTGCTCAATTCGTGAATGAATGTGATGTCTGTCGAAGAGTGAAAGCAGAACATCAATGACCAGCTGGTCTCCTCCAACCTCTTGCTATCCCAGAATGGAAGTTTGATCATATCGAAATGGACTTCGTGACTGGTTTTCCCAAGTCCAAGCGCGGAAATGATGCTATCTTTGTTGTCATTGACAAGCTTTCTAAAGTGGCTCATTTCCTTCCAATCAAAGAATCTATCACAGCAGCTCAGCTGGCAGAGCTTTACACCTCCAGTATTGTCTCTTTGCACGGCATTCCACAATTGATTTCTTCTGATCGTGGAAGCATCTTCACCTCTAAGTTCTGGGACTCCTTCCAGAAGGCCACGGGCACTAACATTCGCTTCAGCACAGCTTTCCATCCTCAAACTAGTGGCCAAGTCGAGCGAGTCAATCAAATTCTTGAAGATATGCTCAGGGCTTGTGTCATTTCCTTTGGCATGAAATGGGAAGATTGTCTTCCATATGCTGAATTCTCCTACAACAACAGCTTCCAAGCGAGTTCGGGCAAGGCCCCATTCGAGATTCTCTATGGCAGAAAGTGCCGTACTCCTCTCAATTGGTCAGAGACTGGTGAACGCCAACTTCTTGGCAATGACTTAATCACTGAAGCTGAAGAAATGTGTAAAGTCATCCGTGATAATCTCAAAGCCACGCAATCGCGCCAGAAGAGTTACTATGATAGTAAGCATCGTGTTTTGGCTTTCGAGATCGGAGACCATGTCTACCTCCGCGTCTCTCAAGTGAAAGGCACTCGTCGCTTCGGTATCAAAGGGAAGCTTGCCCCTAGATACGTGGGTCCTTTCAAGATCATTGGCAAAAGAGGCGACCTCGCCTATCAACTTGAGCTTCCTTCCAACTTCGCGAACATGCACGATGTGTTCCACGTGTCACAGCTTCGCAAGTGCTTCAAGACGCCTGAGCGCACTATCGACATCGAAGAGATTGACCTCCAAGAAGATTGGTCTTATCATGAGCACCCAGTTGCAATTCTTGAAGAAACTGAGCGCAAGACTCGCAACAAGTCAATCAAATTCCTGAAAGTGAAGTGGTCACAACATTCCAACCGGGAAGCCACCTGGGAACGCGAGGACCATCTCCGTTCCGAATATCCGGAGTTCTTTCAGTCCTAGATCTCGGGAAGAGATCCTCTCGTAGTGGTGGAGTGTTGCAACACCCCGCATGTAACTTGCCATATTTGTAACTCCGACTATTGCCATTTCTGGCTATGTGTTATGATTTTCCCTCCGTTGTCGGGTTCTGTCTTTCGTTTTGTATTTTTGTCATGCCATGCATTTTCATATCATGTCATCATGTGCATTGCATTTGCATACGTGTTCGTCTCATGCATCTGAGCATTTTCCCCGTTGTCCGTTTTCCAATCCGGCGCTCCTATCTCCTCTGGTGCACCCCTCTTGTTTTCTTTCGTGTGCGTGTGTCAAACTTTCTCGGAATGGACCGAGGCTTGTCAAGTGGCCCTAGTATACCACCCGGAGACTACCGGTCAAGTTTCGTTCCATTCGGAGGTCGTTTGGTACTCCAACGGTTAACCGGGCATCCGCAATGTCCATTTGTGTGCCCAGCAAAAACCCCTCTAAAACCAGCCCAAAACCCACCAAACTCTCTTCCATTCTCTAGGTCGTTCGATCACGATCGTGTGGGCGAAAACCGCACCTCATTTGGAGTCTCCTAGCTCCCTCTACCTATTTATTTGCATCTCCCCCGAAAACGAATCTCAGATCAAACCCTAGCTCCCTCCCCCGCCGCCACCGGACGTGTCCGGCGTCCGCCGGACATCTCCGCCGCCGCGTCCCGCCACTCACGAGCCGCCACCTGTCGCCGCCGGATCCGCCTCCGCGCGCGCCCGCCGCCGCCTCGCCTCCCGTGCGCCGCCGCCGCGCTCGCCCGCACCGCCGCGGCCTCCCCGCCGCCCGTCGCGATGCTCTTCATTTTGTTCAATTGCACTATGTTCATTAGAGGTCATCTTGATGCCCAAGTCCCTGTTGGAAGAGGGCTAGTTGCTGGTATTCTCTGGTTCTTATCAGAACTTGGAGATTTGTCATTTTTGTATATTTTAATCTGTGCATCTTTTGAGCATGAGCTCTACATGTGTTTTGAAGTATGCCATGCCATCTTTCCAAGGGTGTATGCCATGTATTTTTATGATCTCTATGGTGACTAGCACAAGCATGCAAAGTAGGCCCCGTAATATTTCTGATTTCAGGGACTTAGTGATTTCTCTAAGTCCTTGTCTGCTGTAATTTTGTTGCCATGTAAACTTGATGCTACAGAGAGATCCATGCATATTTTGGAGATGTTCAGTAAGGATGTTTTGTAGATATAGTTGTAATTGATCCATTCCTGCAATTGTTTGCAAATATGGAGTGCCATCGCATAACTCAATCTTGCTCTACTTTTGCTATAAAATATTTCTGGCAGATTCTTAACATGATATGCAATTTTTGCTAAGCTTATTGTAGTCGATCCGTATATACTATGCTATTTTTCTTGCCATGGTTAGCTTCATAAACAAGCCATCTTGCTGTTGGTGTGCTTGGTTTGTAGTGCATTGCTCTGTAGTGAGTGCATCAAGCTCACAAAGAGGCCTACATATTAATATTTCTGCCATGCTCTGTTTTCTGCCAAGTCTGAAACCTGATAACGAAACTTGCTATGTTTACATGCTTGCCATCATATCTTCTGTTCCTTTTGGCTTATGGTCAGTAAGGTACTTTTGTCATGTGCTTTTAGTAGAACACTACCATGCCTTGTTTTGCTATTTTAAGTTCCTGTAGCATGTTGATTTCGTGCTCTGAACTTTGCTACCTGATGCTATTTTCTGCCATGTCCAGTTTTTCTCCAAGTCTGTGAACCTGTAATCTTTTGCACTTTTGCCATGCTTGTTTGAGCTTGATATGTTGCGATCTAGCCGTAGCTCAGTGTTCGTCTTTTGTCAAGCATATCCTGTAGGTTACTGCCATATGCTTTGTTGCTATGTTGGGGTGCTGTAGCATTGTTGCTTGTTGCATTTTAACTGCTATCTTGCTGTTTATCGCAGATTCGTGTCATTCTTGTTTTGCTTGCCATTTGCAAACCGTGCATCCGTTTCCGGTGATCTTTATATCGATTTCGACCAAAATCATCTCATCTTTCCAGTGGCATGCTTGGTTTGCCAAGTTACTGCCATGTTCATCATTTTCCTTCCGGAGCACGCATATGCATCGCTTATCATATCTTGCATATCATACATGTTTTGCATCATGTTGTTTGCGCATTTCTTGTTGTTGATTGTGGTTCCGTTTGTTTGTGTTCTTGTCTTGGGTAGAGTCGAGAGACGAGTTCGTGAATGAGGAACCTGTCGAGTACGCTTACGAGGATCAAGCTTTCGACAACTCTGAGAATCTTGCAGGCAAGATGACCACCCCTCGAAATCACTTCTATCTTTGCTTTGTTAGTTGTTCGCTCTATTGCCATGCTCCGCTACCTATCACTTGCTATATCATGTCTCCCCTTTTAGCCATGTCAGCCCCTAACCATCTTTTCCTAGCAAACCGTTGTTTGGCTAAGTTACCGCTTTTTGCTCAGCCCCTCTTATAGCGTTGCTAGTTGCAGGTGAAGTTGAAGTTTGTTCCATGTCGGAACATGGATATGTTGGGATATCACAATATCTCTTATTTAATTAATGCATCTATATATACATTTTGGTAAAGGGTGGAAGGCTCGGCCTTATGCCTGGTGTTTTGTTCCACTCTTGCCGCCCTAGTTACTGTTATACCGGGATTATGTTCCTTGAGTTTGCGTTCCTTACACGGTAGGGTGATTTATGGGACCCCCTTGACAGTTCGCCTTGAATAAAACTCCTCCAGCAAGGCCCAATTTTGGTTTTACCATTTGCCGCCTAAGCCTTTTTCCGCGGGTTTTCGCGAGCCCGAGGGTCATCTTTATTTTAAACCCCCGGGCCAGTGCTCCTCTGAGTATTGGTCCAAACTGTCAGTCGCCGGTGGCCACCAGGGGCAACTCTGGGCTGGCCTATCGGAAGCTTGGACAATCCGGTGTGCCCTGAGAACAAGATATGTGCAGCTCCTATCGGGATTTGTCGGCACATTCGGGCGGCTTTGCTGGTCTTGTTTTACCATTGTCGAGATGTCTTGTAAACCGGGATTCCGAGACTGATCGGGTCTTTCCGGGAGAAGGTTTATCCTTCGTTGACCATGAGAGCTTATGATGGGCTAAGTTGGGACACCCCTGCAGGGTATTATCTTTCGAAAGCCGTGCCCGCGGTTATGAGGCAGATGGGAATTTGTTAATGTCCGGTTGTAGAGAACTTGTCACTTGACCCCATTAAAATACATCAACTGCGTGTGTAGCCGTGATGGTCTCTTCTCGTCGGAGTACGGGAAGTGAACACGGTCTGAGTTATGTATGACGTAAGTAGGTGTTCAGGATCACTTCTTGGTCATTGCTAGATGACGTCCGTTCCGTTGCTTCTCTTCTCGCTCTCATTTGCGCTAGTTAGCCACCATATATGCTTTTGCCGCTGCAGCTCCACCTCTTTGCGCCATCCTTTCCTACAAGCTTAAATAGTCTTGATCTCGCGGGTGTGAGATTGCTGAGTCCTCGTGACTCACAGATTCTACCAAAACAGTTGCAGGTGCCGACGATGCCAGTGCAGATGATGGCGTCGATCTCAAGTGGGAGTTCGACGAGGAACGTGGTCGTTACTATGTGTCTTTTCCCGATGATCAGTAGTGGAGCCCAGTTGGGACGATCGGGGATCTAGCATTTGGGGTTGTCTTATTTTCATCTGGATTTTGACCGTAGTCGGTCTATATATATGACTGTATTTTGGATGATGTATGATATTTATTTATGTATTGTGTGAAGTGGCGATTGTAAGCCAACTCTTTATCCCATTCTTGTTCATTACATGGGATTGTGTGAAGATGACCCTTCTTGCGACAAAACCACTATGCGGTTATGCCTCTAAGTCGTGCCTCGACACGTGGGAGATATAGCCGCATCGTGGGCGTTACACACTGCTTCCTCCTTCCTCTTCTTCGCCGCAGGCATCGGCCTAATCGCACAGCGGAGAAGCGTCAAGGTCAAGCAGCAGAACCAAGAATGAAACAAGGCAAGAGCACTTACTGGTCCACCGCGGTGTAGTCCACCCTTCTCTTGCTAAGCTCGAAGCCCGAGAGCGTCCCAGCCTGGAGCGTGGGCGCACGGGCTCCAGGGGCAGAGGAAGGAGCATCAGACGGGCCAGAAGCAGCCTTAGGCGGCGTCGGAGCAGGAGCAGCACTTCGGGAGATCAGAGCCGACCTGCCCCTCGTCGAGATCGCAGGTGGCTCTCCCCTCTGGAGGGCATTGGACTCGTCGTCGTCAGGGAGGGTGCGGAGGATGTCAGCCTTGAGCAAGGGAGAAGTCTCCCCCATCCCCTCGGGGGTCGCCTCTGAGTCATGCTCCTCGTCGTCCTCCTCTTCCTCATCCTAGCGAGAGTCGGCAGAGGAGAAGTCCACTGGCGCCGTCACAGCCAGGACAGCAGGAGGCACTGACGGCACCAGCCCGCGCCCATCAAAGGTTGGCATGGCGGCCACAACTTGCGCCCCGTCCTTGCGGCGGAACAAGGGGACAAAGGCACTCGGCGGGTATTCTTGGTCGTCTCCGACCAGGAGGCGGGAGCCGCGACCAGCTCTTCGTCAGGCAAGGCCTCCTAGCTTAGGCGAAGCTTGTCCTCCTCACCCCAAGCCTCCATAAGGGGCGTGTACGCACCTGAAACAGGGCCACGCGCAGCATCAGGAATTCCCTCAGGGGCATCGCCCCTATAACCTTTGCCGCCTTCGCGTTGCCCGGCTTCAGGTCGACGTTCATCTTCTCCAGCACCGACGTCGCCCGGTCATCAGTGAGCTTCGCAATAGACCACCCCGCGTCGGACTGGGGCATCTCCGTTGGCAGCACCAAGCATGGGTGGATGCACTTGGCGTCCATCATGACCCACTCGCTCCAGAAGCCGTTGGCCTTCCTCCTAGCCTTCGAGATCGAGTTGGCCTTGTCGGCCGCAATGAAGTTGGCGCACCCGGAGGTACGACCCTCGTTGATGCGGAGGAACAAGAACTGGCCCAATAGAGCCACGGATGGCATCACGCCAAGATATGCCTCGCAGTAGAAGGCAAAGATTGACAAGAGAAGGACAGAGTTGGGATGAAGATGCAGCGCCAGCAGTCCGTAATGGCCAAGGACCTCATAAAATAAGTCAGAGAAGGGGGTAACCATCCCCACGACGATGCTGCTCATGAAGAAGCGAAAGAAAGTGCTTCCCTCGGGCTCCGGCAGTCAGTAGGCGTGTGGCGGCGAGGTTCTTCTCCGAGACATTGGGCGCATCTAGAGCCGGCTCGTACCAGGCGGGCTGCGAAGAAACCTTGACCTTCCGGGGCGCCATTGGCCGCTGATGCGGAAGGGGATGGAAGCAGATCTGGAGATTTTTATAGCGAGGGGCGAGAAAGGGGATCTGGGGCAAGGCGGAAGAAAGCAATAAAGGCAAGCATAGCCCGCGCCTGCCTTTTGTCAGACGGGCAGTTGCCGAGGCAGCGTGGGGAAGCGGAGACGCCCACGTCCAATCAATCGCCACGCGTCGACCAAGGTCGTTGGCTGTTGGGGACCGCGGCGCTCCGCACTTGCCCTTTGGCTTCGCCTCGAAGCCAAGTCCAAGCGCGCCTTGGGCCCGGGGGCTACTGTCGGTGTTCTGGGAATGGGGGTCCCCAGACTTGCCTGCCTGCGGCCCACGGTGTGGCTTCACTCGCGGCCCAGTACGACCCGTCTTCACCAACAAGCATTCAAGACCCTCGCGAGGGGCCAAGCCTCGCGAGGTGGACGACACAAGACCTCCTCGGGAGCAGCCTCACTAGGCTGGCTCGCAAGGGGCGGAGAGGTCAAGGCAAGGTGAACCTCGCGAGATTCCTACGATGTCAGCCGTGACGACCAAGGCCAGGCGGGCGCCAGCGTGCACAGTTTCCTCGCTTCCTCTTTGGTGCTAAGGAGGCAAGCGCAGGCGATGAGTACCGAGGCATCGGGCAAAGGTTTCCATATCGGTGCAAGAAGACAAAGACCAGCAGGACGCCGGGACGGAGGTCACCGTGGAGCCCAAGACGGCATCACCACCAGAGCCTTTGGAAGGCGAAGACCACCTTTTGTCAGGATAGCTTTTACTAGCTGCCCCCTTTCAAATTGGCCGTTGTTGGCTCCCTTCCCGCTCAATATTTGGGGAGAGGACCAGGGCCTCTATAAATAGGACTAGCCACCACAGTAGGAGGCAACTCAGCTAGAACTGATTGAGATCATCCCCACACCACCAAGCACAAGAACACCTCTCCTCAGGAGGTTGTTCTTCCCCTTGTACTGTTCATCCTCAGCCCAAGAGGCAATCCACCACCACCACACTGGACTAGGGTATTACACCACAACGGTGGCTAGAACTAGTATAAACGTTGTGTCTCTTGTGTTGTGAGTTTGTCGAGCCAGGTTTCGAGATCGCGGTGAGGGTGAGGGCGTGATTCGGTTGGGGGAAATCTTCATGCCCACCCCAGTGTTCGAACCTCAAGGGTTTTGCCGGAACCCGAAATCCGACAGGCTTTGCTTGTAGCCCAAGCCAAGCTGCCGTGTGTGTTTGAAATCCGACCGTTGGACACGTGTCGGTTCCTTAGTGACCCAGGGTCATTTTGAACATATCATGCCGGGTTGCCTCCTGGCTATAAATAGCCCACCCCCTACACCATAATTTGGTGGCTGCTCAGAATTAGTGCACGGCTTTTGTCGTTTGAGAGCAACCCACCTTGAAGCCTTTGAGAGATCCTTGCGAGGACAAAGCCCAAAACACCTAGAACCAAAGAGTGTTAGGCATCACTGAAGTCTTTCTATCCGCGTGACCTGAAGACTTGTTACACTTGAGGACTGTGTATCCCCTAGCCGGTTAGGCATCACGTTCTAAGGATCCAAGAGTCATTGTGGATCGCCGGTGAACGAAGTTTGTGAAGGTTTGGAAGTCTAGCTTGAATACTTACCGGAGTGATTGGGCGAGGACTGGGTATCCTTAGCTCGAGGGGAATAAGGTGAAGACGTGGTCTTCTGAGTTCAATCTCAGCCTCTCTAACCAGACGTACAGTTGTCACAGAAACCGGAACTGGTCTACCAAATCCTTGTCTTCACCAAGCTACTATTTCTATCCCCCACCTAGTTTACATTTCAGTTTGTCTTCGTGAAGTCATTGCTTGCTTGCGTGATCTGTTTGACTTCACTGTGCGAAGACTATCACATGTTTGGCTTCATTCCGTCTTCCATTCTAATCTGTACTACCTAGCTGCTTTTAGTCCTCGTGCTTTCATTACTAGGCTTACTTGACTATGGTCTGTCTAGAGTAGTTTATCTTCCACTACATATCATATAGGTTCTATTTGATTGTTTGCCTTCAAAGACCACATGTTTTGAAGACTTCCATAAAAAATCGCCTATTCACCGCCCCCTCTAGTCGATAACTAGAACTTTGAAGATGCAAATCCAAACAAGGAGGAGTGGGGCAACAAAGACAGTTCCAAGGTCACGGCAATCAAGGAGGTGGTGCAGCGGCCAGTGTACTTCGTCAGCACCCTATTGCAGGGGGCTAGGTCGAGGTACGCTGCGTGCAAAATTTGATTTCTGGCCTCATCATGGCCTCAAATAAACTGCGCCACTACTTCCAAGCCCACGAGATCACGGTAGTCACCCGCTTCCCCTTGCAATGGATACTCAGGAACCCCGAGGCCACTAGCATAATAGTGGAATGGGCATTGGAGTTATCCAGCTTTGGTTTGAAGTTTGAGAGCACGTCAACTATTCAAAGCAGAGCACTAGCAGAGTGGACACCTACCCCTGACGAAGAAGTGCTTGAGACAGTCATCCCCAGCAAGGAAGTGCCCCAAGAATGGGTCATGTACTTTGATGGTGCCTTCTCCCTGTAAGGTGCAGAAGCTGGAGTGCTTTTGTTGCTCCCACTAGGGAGCACCTCAAGTGTGTGGTTCAAATGCATTTCCCTCGGGAGAAGGCTACCAACAATACTACAGAGTATGAAGGACTCCTTGTCGGGCTCCGGATCTCCACAGAACTGGGAATCAAGAAGTTTGTCGTTCGTGGAGATTCACAATTTGTGGTGAGGCAAGTAAACAAGGATGATCAAAGCCCATTGATGGAGGCATACATAGAGGAAGTGAGAAAGTTGGAGGATCACTTTGATGGATAACAAACAGAGCACATGCCAAGTGCGGAAACTAGCATTGCTGATCATCTGTCAAAGTGCGCTGTGCAAAAACTCCCTATGGAACTAGGGACTTTTGTTCTCCATCTGACTCAACCCTCTGTATCCCCAGCAACAATGGCCCGAAAGAGGAGGAAACTGGACTCCGGCAAGCCTCTCCCGGCAGAGCTTCCCGAAGCCCCCGGTAGAGAGCTTGGCAGGAACAACTGCCCTTCGATCGGTGAGCTGCACCCTCCTGCCAAACTACCAGTCTTTGCGGTTGAGGCATGCGCTCCCATCAACGAGGAGGTGCCACTAGTCCTTGTTGCCGAGCCTCAGGCTCCAACATGGGCGCGGCACATAGTCCATTTCCTCCAAACAAGAGAACTTCTCAAAGAGGAAGAAGAAGTTGAAAGAGTAGACCGCAGGGCTAGTGTGTATCACTTCATTGACGACACACTATACAGAAGAAGGCCAATGGTGTGCAATTGAAGTGCATTTGACGGGAAGAAGGAAAGTAACTGTTGGCAGAGATACACAAGGGTACGTGTGGCTCCCATATTGGATCAAGGGCCCTGGTTGGAAAAGCCTTCTGGCAAGGTTTCTACTGGCCCACGGCCCTCCAAGATGCAATTGAGCTAGTCACCAAGTGCGAAGCCTGCCGGTTCCACTCCCAGAATATCCATCAGCCTGCTCAAGCTCTCCAAACAATCCCTTTGTCATGGCCATTAATGGTCTGGGGGCTCAACATCTTGGGCCCCTTCCCCCGTGCTACCGGTGGCTTTGAATTCTTGTACATTGCAATCAACAAGTTTACAAAGTGGCCAAAAGTGGAGCCCGTGAGGAAGGTGACCGCACAGTGAGCTATCAAGTTCTTGAAAGGATTGGTGTGCCACTTCAACGTACCCACCAGAATCATCACTGAGAATGGCACACAATTCACAAGCCATGCCTTCATGCAATACGTTCAAGCCCTCGGAAGCAAAGTCTCGTTTGCCTCTGTTGCCCATCCCAGAAGCAACGGAATTGAGAGGGAGAACACTGAAGTGCTGCGACTGCGAGGACTCAAGACAAGAACATTTGATAGGCTGCAGAAGTGTGGCAGGCGATGGATCGACGAGCTGTCGGTGGTTCTTTGGTCCCTCCGTACGTCACCAAATTGACCTACCGGCCAGACTCCCTTCTCCCTAGTCTATGGGGCAGAAGCAGTGATCCCCATGAAACTCATATACGGATCACCTCGAGTACTTGCCTACGATGAAGTAGCGCAAGAACAGCACTGGCGTGACCACACTGTGCTACTTGAGGAGAACTGTCTCCGGGCTGCTACGTGTGTTGCATGCTACCAGCAAGCCCTGCGTCGCTATCACAGCCGCAAGGTTCATGCCAGGAGCTTTGAGGAAGGCAACCTTGTCCTTAGGCATGTTCAGTCCGCCAAGGGTGTAAACAAGTTGACATCGAAGTGGGAAGGCCCTTACCAAGTAGTACGAGTCACCAGACCCGATGCAGTCCGTCTGGAGACCAGAGATGGCATTGAGTTGCAAAACTCATGGAACATTGAGCATCTCCGTAAGTTCTACCCGTAAGGCCCGGCTATCGGGCCCTGCCCAACAGCCACCCTTTTGTACAAGCCTTGCCGATGTTGCATGTAAGCCTTTGTACAAAGCCAGGCGCAGACCCTGAGCAACAGATAGATAAATGAAGCCCTTGGGGCCCCAAAGAAGCTTGCATGCATGCATAACCATATCATGAGCATAGCATGATCATGTAGATAAGATCATATGTAGCTCTGTTTTCATCTGCACTAAGCTACAGGGTTCTTCCCGCGGACTTGGCCTCGAAGAGAAGAAATGGAGACGAGCCTACATAGCGGTCCCTGGCAAGCCAAACAGATAAGTTCCTTCTTATCCATACCTGTTCTGTAAAGTGAAAACTTGTGCATATGAAAACCTCGTCACCTTCGGAACATAGGTGCTCCCATCCTTTGGCCCGAACGATGCTTCGGTCCAGGCGGTCGCAGTGGCCTTTGACACAGAAGGTTCAACGAGGGGCTGGTCCCTTTTTGTAGTTTTTTGCCCGGTAGGCCTAGCCCCATGGCAACAAACTAAAGGCACCGACAGGATAGCCTGTCGGAGGAAACTTCTTTACTTAAATGTAAAGAGGCATCTCGCCTCTGCATGGACATGATACATGCACATGTACACAGGTCTATATGTCTATGAGGAGTTTGATATTTACAGAGAAAGTCGACCCCTAAAAATGAATGTCTTCGATTGAAGACTTTGGATTTCTGAAGACTTTCTGAATATTTTGAAAGTGAAGAAATTAGTGTGACCCTGAAGACTTGAATTTCATGCGAGGAACATGAAGCCTGAAGACTTTTGTTTTTGTAGTTTCATTTTCTCTTTCTTGAGTCATAGGAAACACCGTACTGTTAAAGGGGGTCGAGGAAATACTAAGGAAAAATTTCCAACTGATGCTCAACTCAAAATACTACACCTACCAATCCCTTCGAGTGAAGCCATTGGAAATCTCATACAGTTCAGTCGATTTCTTCAGTGACAGAGACGAAGTTCTTCTAGTCTCTGAGGAATTTGTTCTGACTGCGGAGTTAGGAATTCGCCAGTGCGGATTGCCTACAAGTGAGGAACATGATAGCCTTGAGGAATTTGATAGATCAAATTTCCGACCGTTGCTGTGCTATGCGCCAGCTGTCCCGAAATATCTTCTCCACCTAACGGTCATATCATTGAAGGGCATTTATGTCTTATCATGTCGGGCTGCTCCCTAGGCTATAAATAGCTGCCCCCTACAACCACTAGCTGGTTGGCTGCTCCGAGAGAAACTGACACTTTTCATTTGAGAGCATCCCATCCTCCGAGGACTTTGAGAGAAAATCATCAAGTGAGGAAAACCCAAACCCAAACACCTCCAAACCCAAAGTGATTGAGCATCACTGAAGAGATTGATCCTGCGTGGATCCGATGCTTGTTACCTTTGAGGACTGTGCATCTTCCAGATGGTTAGGCGTCATGGTCTAGAGCATCCAAGAGGAAATTGTGCATCATCGAGTGACCGAGTTTGGGAAGGTTTGGAAGTCGCCTGAAGACTTACCACGAGTGATTGGGCAAGGTCTGTGTGACCTTAGCTGAAGGAGAATATAGTGAGGACTGTGTGTCCGAGACTGTGTGTCCGAGACTGTGTGTCCTCGGATTTAAATACCTAGCCGCTCCAACCAGACGTACAACTGTCACAGCAGTTGGAACTGGTCTACCAAATCATTGTCTTCACCAAGCCTACTGGTTCTATTTCCTCAACTCTTTCATTTTCTCATAACTGTGTTGTGTGCTTGTTCATATCTGTTTGAAGACTTTGACTGAAGAGTTTCTCAATTTACTTAGTTCAACTTCTTCAGTCTGTTTGTCTTCATCCTGTTTTATCCTGTGCTTACGCCTCTTGTACTCTGTGTCTGTTTTCATTTCATCATGATGTCCATGTTTATGTTATGTCATGTATGCATCTGAGTACTTATTCCGCTGCAAGTAGTCCTTCGCTTAGGAATTTCCTCACCCTGAAATTCCTCAGTGGAAAATTCATAAAAATCGCCTATTCACCCCCCTCTAGTCAACTTAACTCACTTTCACCAAGAGACTTCCCCAGGGTGAAGCCCCTGGACGAATCGTAAGCACCAAAGGGTTTATTATATGTCTTCGGTCCTCTATGTTTTCATAATATAACATATTACACCGTGTGTCTTTTAGCCCTGCTCGTGACCTTCCCAACCCTTCGCTCTCTGAAGGGAGTTCTTTGCCGCCCGGGCAGAGAGCGAGACACCATCGCGAGACCCTTCGCCAATCACCGTGGATGACACCGAGGTGTCATCCCAAAGGACCTCTCCTAGCCGTGGAGGGTGAGCGAGGCTGTCGAGAAGGCGCCTGAGGGTGATACCTCGGCTGCCGAAGACATGGGGGGCTCGATCCCCATGGCGACCGACGGCGGGGGGCCTGATCAATCCGGACGCCAGCCGGACATCATTCCGGCGACCAATGTGGCTCTGGAACCGGGCGAGCAACCCCCTTTGAAGCAGGGGGAGCATCAGCCCCGACGGCGGACTGCACTACTCCGGAGGCGCCGAATACTCTAGTGGAGGCACTACAATGTACTTCCATCGTGGAGGAGCACCGCACCCTAATGGGTGTGGTGGTAGAAAAGGTCTAGTCCGCCAAGAGCAGGCTGAATGAATCCTTCACTAGCCTACTGATAGGCTTCAAGGTATGCGACGTAATGGTCTAGACGCTTTTTCATATAAAGGAATACACCTGTGTATAGATAGTAGCCCCTGAAACTCTGTCCGGTTTTGAAAAAGCCGGACAGAGGATCACATAATATTCGAAAGAGGTAACGTACTTTTCTATTGTATAATAGGCTTCCCTGTTGGCGGCAACCACCCAGGCCGCTGAAGTTTCCTAACTCAATCAAAAACTGAATGTAGCGGATGATGAAATCGATCGCATCAACAAGTGATTCGACGAGACGCAAGGTATGCGTATACTTTTAAGAGGTTGATCATATATCTGAAGTGATATGCAAATTCAGAGATTAACTCATGCACTATTGTGATTATGAGTGCAGTTGGCGCGGCCGAGGTCGAGACCCTCAAGAGCGCCCTTGCCCAGGCCAAGGAATAGGCAAAGGCGAATAAGGCAGCCGCTGACAAAGCGGCTACAGAACTAAAAACCGAACAGGCCGCCCACCGCCAACACGAAGATAGGGTGGCCGAAGTGGAGCAAGAGCTAAAGGACGCCATTGGCAAGTGCAAGGCATTGGAGGGGAAGACTTGGGCCCAAGCGACCGAACTCGCCAAAGCCCTCCGGGAGGCTAAGGAGGCGCGGATTGAGTCCCGGAGAGCTCGTTAAGAGATCTGGCAGGCTAAACAGATAGCGGCTCGTAAGCGCTTTCTCTTCTAGAGTATATTTGGAGGTCAAAGATATGCTTTGCTCACTCAACTGTGGAGTTCTCCAGACGCCTTTGCGGATCTTCCGAGGAGTGCTGCCGATGCCGCACAGTTTTTTCGAGCCCAGGAGGGGAACTCGACCGAGAAGCTGTTCTGGTCACAGTTCCCTCCGGCGCCTCTGAACAACCAGATGAAGCAGCTGACGGAGCTGCATAGGGTATCTGGCTTGGCCATGAAGGATCTCATAGTTCAGCTTTGGCCAGCCGAACCAATCCCTATCAGCTACTTTGGCTTGGTGAGGCGACTCATCGACGCGCTGCCTCGAGCCGAAGCTGTAAAGCGCTTAGCGTGTATAGAGGGTGCGTGGATGGCCTTTGCCCGAGTCAAAATGCACTGGTCAAAGATGAAGGCCACCGATGTGGTGACCGCAGGCCCGCCCGAAGGCAAGGACCACCGTAAGCCAGAGATATACTTTGAAGATGTCCTAGCGGGTGCCCGAATAGTAGAGGGCCAATGTTCAAAGGATGTTATTTTTGAGTAAATGTATCCGGGCTGTCAAAACTTTTTTTGTGAACCAAGGCTTGTCATATATTTATGCCTTTATCTTGAGTTATTTTCCTCCTGTGCAGCCGTTTTAATTCTGATAGTTTGCCAGTCGTCGGCTTCAGCCCCCACGTAGATGCTACGGGAGTGTTCGGTATAGCGCGTGATCACACTTTATCCAACGTCTTGGTCCGTAAAGGAGGTTCCGCGTAGTGAACCAAGCAATTAGACAATGCGGCTTTATTACTTTCACTTAGCCATAAGAGTTTGACGGTGGGGCTAAGTACTAGCCCCTGGTGCGCATGTAGAAATCCGAACTAGGATGCCTTTGTCGCATGACTGGGCGATGACCAGCCCTTCGTATAACACGGAGTAAATCACTAATGATTTGTAGTAAGTCGCCGAATCGCCGACCAGCTCTCGCCATATCAAGACATTCAGTTTTCAGCTTTCTCTACTGAGGTATTTGATCGGCTGAACAAGAAACACAATCGCAGTAGTCTCCCTTTACTACCTTAACCGAACTAGCGGAACGTAAGGTGGTAATAACAGGAGCCGGGCAACCCAACTATAGACCAAAGACATGATTCGGTGTTGATGCATATAATGCAATATTCGGGATGCCGAAGAGTACCCTATAGGTGTTCGTACTTTTTGAAAATATGCATAGCCGGATAGAGCCCCCGGCATTTAGGCCAGACCAAAGCATATGTGGCAATCTGAAGCAAGGAGGGAATACAGATGGTAAAATAAACCAATACCAAACAGAAGTTGGCGATCAACTATTTCCTTTATACCTTGATTTATACGTCAAGATGTGCTATTACAGATATTGCCATGAACATCAAGGCTATTTGACATGGTAAGAATTTGTACACGAGGGGAAGCTTTATACAGGGCCTAAAAAAAGGTAGTCTTGAAGATCCCAGTGGTGCCCTGCCGCACGTCTGCGCCATTTCTCCTTGGTGAAGGATCCTTTGAGAGGAGAAGTCGATGGTCGTCTATACGAAAGGGGGGGGGGGCTCAAAAGTTCCCTTGCACGACCGTAGGGTAGGTAGGTTTTTAATTAACCTATAGTACGAGAGAGGACGAAAAAAGAAAGAAGGAGAAAAAGGTTAAGGTCCGAATAGGGTCAAGCCGCACTATAGACCTTTTCCGTAGTGTGCCTCCCTTGCTGCCCAAGGTATTTTAAGTGTGTAATTATGCACGCGTGGTTAGTATGCCACGGTTTTATGGGGCGATCGGCGGAGGCGAAACTGCTATTCACGCTCTGGATCCACCGAGCTGTCATTCTGTGGAGTGGACCGGACTCACTTGGCAGTGTGAGGGGTCTTGATGACTGATGAATTGTTCGGCTTGATGAGGCCGTTCTATACTTCGGCTGCAAGGGTCGTGGTGTGCTCCTCAGTACGGAGGGATCGCTCCATATTTCCATTGACTGTTAATGCCGCGCGGTCCGGGCATTTTCAGCTTTAAGTAAGCATAGTGCGGGACTGCATTGAAACCGGCAAAAGCAGTTCGTCCAAGCAGCGCGTGATAACCACTGCGAAAAGGGACAATGTTGAAGATCAAGTCTTCGCTTCGGAAGTTATCCTGCGAACCAAAGACTATTGCCAATGTTAAGGAGCCCGTGCAGTGGGCCTCTATGCCGGGAATCACTCCTTTAAAGGTAGTGTTATTGGGCTTGATTCTTGATGGGTCAATACCCATCTTACGGACAGTGTCTTCATAAATCAGGTTAAGACTTTGCCGCCGTCCATAAGGACTCAAGTGAGATGGTATCCATCAATGATTGGGTCGAGTAATAGGGCCGCCGAACCTCCATAATGGATACTAGTTGGGTGGTCCCTGCGATAGAAGGTGATCAGACAAGTCGACCATGGGTTGAATTTTGGGGCGACAGGCTCTATGGTGTAGACGTCCCTTAGTGCGCGCTTGCGCTCCCTCTTGGGGATATGGGTGACATATATCATGTTCACTATTTTCACCTCGGGGGGGGGGGGGATTTCTTTTGTCCCCCTGTGTTTGGTGGATGGGGCTCATCATCGACCTCGCTTTGAGGCCCTTTCCCCTTGTGTTTGGTATTTAACTTACCGGCCTGTTTAAAAACCCAGCAGTTTCTCTTGGAGTGGTTGGCAGGCTTGTCGGGGGTGCCATGAATCTGGCATGGCCTGTCTAGTATCTTATCCTAATTAGATGGTCTGTCTCTATTTCCTTTGAATATCTTCTTCCGCTGACCTGGTTTGGAGCCACTAAATCCGGCGTTGACCACCGTATCTTCAGTTTCTTCATTGTTGTTCCAACGCTTCTTTTTGTTACGTCATGGCCTTCCGTTGCCATCCCTGGCTTCAGAGGTGCCAGGGTCGCTGGTACTGTTGCTTCTACGAGCCAACCAGCTATCTCCGCCCGCGCAGAAGCTGGTCATAAGTGCACTAAGAGTTGCCATAGTCTTCGGCTTTTCCTGATAGAGGTGTCGGGCGAGCCATTCATCACGAACGCTATGTTTAAAGGCCACTAGGGATTCGGCGTCCAGAAAGTCGACAATTTGGTTCTTTTTACTTAAGAACCGAGTCCAGAGTTTGCGGGCTGACTCTCCGGGTTGCTGCAATATGTGACTAAGGTCATCAGCGTCGGTGGCCGGACATAAATACCCTAGAAGTTGTCTCGAAAAGCATCCACCAAGTCTTCCCAGCTGCCAATGGAGTTCTTTGGGAGGCTATTCAACCAGTGTCGTTCTGGTCCTTTTAGCTTTAGGCCGAGGTATTTAATGGCATGGAGATCGTCACCACAAGCCATGTGAATATGGAGAAGAAAATCCTCAATCCATACAACGGGATCTGTCGTTCCATCGTATGCTTCGATGTTTATGGGTTTAAACCCTAATGGAAATTGGTACTGCATTACCTCATCGGTAAAGCACCAGGGGCGTGCGGCGCCTCTGTATCGGGAAACGTCACAATGGAGTTCGGATGACATCCGTGTTCGGTGTTCGGCCCGAGTTTGGTTATGCTTATCGCGCCAAGCTTGATGGCCGTCGTCTCGTGTTGGATCTAGTCTAATCGGTAGATTGATCTGTAGATTGATCTAGTCTGACCGGCTCTATTGTCCAGGTCCTGACGTAAGTCGTAGGTATAGTCCAGAGCCGCTACCTCCTTGCCTTGACAACGAGGTGGCGCGGGCTGGTGTTCGGCGTAAGTAACCGCTTTTGTCCCGTCCACGTAGTGGTCGGTCTGGTTCCTCAACATGATTATATCTTGACGGTATTGGCTCATGGGCCTCATCGTCAAACTGTGGTAGTAGCCTATGCTTTGGGTAGCTCTTTGTTGGGCGCTCAAGGCCGTATTCCTCGGCAGCCAGGACCTTGGTCTATCAATCGTTGAGTGTATCATATTCGGCTTGAAGCTGTTGCTGTTTCTTTTTCATGCTCCTTGCAGTGGTGATAAGTTGTCGCTTGAAGCTTCTTGTTCGAGGGGTTCCTCTGGCACGATGAAATCTTCGCTGCCGAGACTAACGTCCTCCTTGGAGGCTGGTAGATAATTACTATCTTCCGAATCCTCATGATCAACGAGTTCGTCCGGGTTAACTTGTCCCTCCTCCCATTCATCCTGCTCGGACGTAGGCTCGACGGGGTCTTCGGGGTCTTTGGCATCATCCGGAGTGTTGTTATCTCCGGAGCCGGTATCGCTATCCTTTTCTCGGCGAGATCGTGAGCGGCGTCGCTGATGTCGATGCTTAGGTGGTGCCTCGACGGGCTTGTCCTTAATCGGATCTTGAGTGCCATCGTCGTCTTTCTTTTCGGGTGTAACCACCATATACACGTCGTAAGTAGAAGTGGCCGTCCGACGCCCAGTGATGGGTGGGTTTTGGCTTGATTCTGCTCTGGCATCGTCGTCCATGCATTGATGTCTTCGGAGGCGTAGTCTAGCATGTCGGTTAGGTCCTCGACGGTGGCTACCAAGTGGGTGGTGGGTGGGACATGAAATACCCCGCTCTCGGCCTCTAGTTCGGGCTAGGCGTAGTTCGCAAGTGATATTTCTGTCATGGCGAGAGATCACATGAAGTCCAGAGCCTCGTCTAGGAGCGAAGGCTGGACGGGTGACTGAGGGCCTGCGGAGCTGGGTCTGGAAATCGCCGCTTGACCATGCTCAATGGATGCAGACCTCGAGAGTTCGGAGTTAACATCCAGAGGTGAGTCCGGCTTCACGATGACAGGGAGAGTCCTGTTTGATTCCAGGGCTGCTGATAATATGGTCACCTCCGGGTCTCCGGCAGGGAGCTCCGTAGTAGGAGAGGGTCCGGTGGGGTTCATACTCCCGTCTCCGGACTGGGTGGTCCGCTCTGGATCTAAGGCCAGGTCAGGAATGATAGTTGATCCTTGAACGGAGCCTGGTGGTGGATCCGACGGGCTTCCTTCATGTAGATGAGGAGCGGCGGTCGAGGCCGAGAACCCTTTGATGGTCAAGTCTCCTTGGATATCAGTGATATAATTAAGGCTTCCGAACCTGATCTGGTGACCAGGAGCGTAGCTGTCGATCTATCAAGGTGACCTGTTGAATTGGCAAGCAGAGCGAAGCCGCCACACACGAAAAGTTGACCAGGGAGGAAAGTTTCCCCGGAAACAACATCGTTGTCGATGATCAAACGAGCCATCGAACCTTCTGCCGACGACACAGTGGAACTCTCAATCAAAGCACCAATGTCGGTGTCAAAACAGGCCGATCTCGGGTAGGGGGTCCGGAACTGTGCGTTTGAGGATCGAAGGTAACAAGGGACAAGTGGGACACAATGTTTACCCAGGTTAGGGCCCTCTTAATGAAGGTAAAACCCTACGTCCTACTTGATTGTATTTGACGAGTATAGGGGCTACAAGAGTTGATCTACCTCGAGATCATAATGGCTAAACCCTAGATGTCTAGCCTGGACACCCGAGGACCCCCCCAATACAAGACTCATCACGGACCATCAGTTCGGCCCATTCAAATAGCCTGGACACCCGAGGACCCCCCAATAAAAGACTCCCTCACCCGGGTCTATTTTCCATCATATAAGTTTCCGATATACAATTCTAGTTTTTGATTTACTTTCTTTGCAATCTTTTATTATTCATTCCATAAACGAAAAATACCAAAAGTATTACTTTACCGTTTATCCATCTCTATCAGATCTCACGTTGCAAATAACAATGAAGGGATTGACAGCCCCTTTATCGGGTTGGGTGCAAGTTGGTGTTTGTTTGTGCAGGTATTCGGTGGCTTGCGCATTGTCTCCTACTGGATTGATACCTTGTTTCTCAAAACCGAGGGAAATGCTTACTCTACTTTGCTGCATCACCCTTTCCTCTTCAAGGGAAAAACCAACGCAAGCTCAAGAGGTAGCAGGAAGAATTTCTGGCGCCGTTGTTGGGGAGATCTACGCCAAGCCGAGACATACCAAGTACCCATCATAAACTCTCATCCATCGCATTACATTATTCGCCATTCGCCTCTCCTTTTCCTCTCCCCCACTTCTAAAACGATTTTTGAAAAGATTCGCCTTTTCTTCGCCCATCTTCCATTCGTCTTCTCCGTTTGCTCGTTCGCCGCCACCATGTCTGAAACTGGGGAGGTTATTATTGAAAAGGATAGTAGTAACGATGGGGGAAACTCTGATGCCTTTGCTAATTCTGTTCCACATGAAGAAACTACTATTTTGCACGCTAAGAAATTTCGCATAGGTAGCGGAAATATTATTGGAAAGGGGGTTATTCAAGATTTCTTTACTTGTGCCGGTGCACTCCCCACTATGGGTGGATCTATCCTCCATAAAACTAGTACCCTTGCGTATGCTATATCTTTGCTTCTTGTTGAACTTGAAAGACAATTTGTTCACATGCATCCATCCATACAAAGGATTTTTCTAGAGTTTTCTAATATTGAGCATTGTTATGTTAAGCGCGCCGCCACTATAATTCTAGCTCATGAGTTTAGATTTATTATGAAAGAAGCTAGTGAAATTTTTGCTCACTATAAAGTAGATGGTGGTCGCCCTCCCATAGAGGGAATTATCTTTAATCAAGAGGATATAATGCGTTTACGGTCTTTAGATCATGTTGCTTACAACGAAAATTTAAAAAAGAGGGTTCCTTGCGATGTTTTAGTCAATAAGATTTCTGAGCTTAATGATGATTTTGCTATTTAAAACAACGGATTATGTTTCTCTCTTGGACACAAGCTCATGACTTTTTCCAAAAGAATGCTTATAATGATGAGTTGGTCGTACAATATGAAGGGCAGAAGGAGGAACCAATTCCTCCCGAGATCGAACTTGGGGATTCTTATCCCATTAATTTTAGCCCTTTTGATTACTTTTGCTTACCTCAAAGAAAACTTGCTCCTGAACGAAGGGAGTATGAGCTGAGTTTTCAAGATTTTCCTTATCATTATTACGATTACACTTAGATCTATTCGTGTTTTATGCCTAGCTAAGGGCGTTAAACAATAGCGCTTATTGGGAGGCAACCCAATTTTATTTTTGTTTTATTTTTAGGTTCTTTTTTGCAATAAATATTTCATCTAGCCTCTGGTTAGATGTGGTTTTGTGTTTTAATTAGTGTTTGTGCCAAGTAAGACCTTTGGGATAGCTTACGGTAATAGTTGATTTGATCTTGCTGGAAAAAAATAGAAACTTTGCGCTCAGTCCCAGAATTGTTTAAAATCACAGAAGCGTGATAAAATACTGAATTTTTTTATAGTAGATTGATATATAAATTTCGTAGGACGTCCTAATGTTTCAGGATTTTTGGAGTTACAGAAGTATGCGAACTATTCAGATTACTACAGGTTGTTCTGTTTATGATAGATTCTGTTTTTCGCGTGTTGTTTGCTTATTTTGATGCATCTATGGCTAGTATCGGGGGTATGAACCATGGAAAAGTTGGAATACAATAGATATTACACCAATATAAATAAAGGATTAGTTCACAACAGTACCAAAAGTGGTGATTTATTTTCTTATACTAACGGAGCTTACGAAATTTTCTGTTCAGTTTTGTGTTGTGATGTTTTCAAGTTTTGTTTAAGGATTTGATGGACAATGGAATAAGGAGTGTCAAGATCCTAATCTTGGGGATGCCCAAGGCATGCCAAGGTAATATTCAAGGAGGCCAAAGATCCTAAGCTTGGGGATGCCCCGGGAAGGCATCCCCTCTTTCGTCTTCGTCTATCGGTAACTTTACTTGAGGCTATATTTTTATTCACCACATGATATGTGTTTTGCTTGGAGCATCTTGTATGATTTGAGTCTTTGCTTTTTAGTTTGCCACAATCATCCTTTCTGTACACACCTTTTGGGAGAGACACACATGAATCGTGATTTATTAGAATGCTCTATGTGCTTCACATATATCTTTTGAGCTAGGCAAATTTGCTCTAGTGATTCACTTATATCTTTTTAGAGCACGGCGGTGATTTTATTTTATAGAAATTGATGAACTCTCGTACTTCACTTATATTATTTTGAGAGTCTCTAAACAGCATGGTAATTTGCTTTAGTTATAAAATTAGTCCTAATATGATAGGTATCCAAGAGGGATATAATAAAAACTTTCATATAAAGTGTATTGAATACTATGAGAAGTTTGATTCCTTATGATTGTTTTGAGATATGAAGATGGTGATATTAGAGTCATGGTAGCGAGTAGTTGTGAATTTGAGAAATACTTGTGTTAAAGTTTGTGAGTCCCGTAGCATGCACGTATGGTGAACCGTTATGTGATGAAGTCGGAGCATGATTTATTTATTTATTGTCTTCCTCATGAGTGGCAGTCGGGGACGAGCGATGGTCTTTTCCTACCAATCTATCCCCCCTAGGAGCATGCACGTAGTACTTTGTTTCGATGACTAATAGATTTTTGCAATAAGTATGTGAGTTCTTTATGAATAAATTTGAGTCCATGGATTATAGGCACTCTCACCTTTCCGCCATTGCTAGCCTCTCTAGAGCCGTGCAACTTTAGCCGGTACCATAAACCCACCAGATATCCTTCCTCAAAACAGCCACCATACCAACCTATTATGGCATTTCCATAGCCATTCCGTGATATATTGCCATGCAACTTTTCCACCGTTCCGTTTATTATGACACGCATCCTCATTGTCATAATGCTTTGCATGATCATGTAGTTGACATCGTATTTGTGGCAAAGCCACCATTCATCATTTTTTATACATGTCACTCTTGATTCATTGCATATCCCGGTACACTGCTGGAGGCATTCATATAGAGTTATATTTTTTTCTAGCATCGAGTTGTAATTTTTGAGTAGTAAGTAAATAAAAGTGTGATGATCTTCATTATTAGAGCATTGTCCCATGTGAGGAAAGGATGATGGAGACTATGATTCCCCCACAAGTCGGGATGAGACTTTGGACGAAAAAAAGAGGCCAAAAAATGAAAGAACGCCCAATAAAAAATGAGAGAAAAAGAGAGAACGGACAATGTTACTATCCTTTTACCACACTTGTGCTTCAAAGTAGCACCGTGATCTTCATGATAGAGAGTCTCCTATGTTATCACTTCCATATACTAGTGGGAATTTTCATTATATAACTTGGCTTGTATATTCCAATGATGGGCTTCCTCAAATTGCCCTAGGTCTTCGTGTGCAAGCAAGTTGGATGCACACCCACTTAGTTTTCTTTTTGAGCTTTCATAAACTTATAGCTCTAGTGCATCCGTTGCATGGCAATCCCTACTCACTCACATTGATATCTATTAATGGGCATCTCCATAGCCCGTTGATACGCCTAGTTGATGTGAGACTATCTCCCTCTTTTTGTCTTCTCCACAACCACCGTCTATTCCACCTATAGTGCTATGTCCATGGCTCACGCTCATATATTGCGTAAAAATTGAAAAGGTTTGAGAACATCAAAAGTATGAAACAATTGCTTGGCTTGTCATCGGGGTTGTGCATGATTTAAATGTTTTGTGTGATGAAGATGGAGCATAGCCAGACTATATGATTTTGTAGGGATAAGCTTTCTTTGGCCATGTCATTTTGAGAAGACATACTTATTTTGTTAGTATGCTTGAAGTATTATTGTTTTTATGTCAATATTAAACTTTTGTTTTTAATCATACGAATCTGAACATTCATGCCACAATAAAGAGAATTACATGGATAAATATGTTAGGTAGCATTCCACATCAAAAATTCTGTTTTTATCATTTACCTACTCGAGGATGAGCTAGAATTAAACTTGGGATGCTTGATACGTCTCCAACGTATCTATAATTTTTTATTGTTCTATGCTATTATATTATCTGTTTTGGATGTTTTATATGCATTAATATGCTGTTTTATATGATTTTTCGGACTAACCTATTAACCTAGAGCCCAGCGCCAGTTCCTGTTTTTTCCTTTTTTAGAGTTTCGCAGAAAAGGAATACCAAACGGAGTCCAAATGGAATAAAACTTTTGTGATGATTTTTCTTGGGCCAGAAGACACCCAGGAGACTTGGAGTGCAAGTCAGAAGAGCCACGAGGCAGCCACAAGGGTGGAGGGCACGCCCAGGGGGGTAGGGCGCGCCCCCCGACCTTGTGGGCCCCTCGGTGACCCCCTGACCTAGATCTTCCTCCTATATATTCTCATATACCCCAAAAACTTTCGGGAGTGCCACGAAACCACTTTTCCACTGCCGCAACCTTCTGTACCCGTGAGATCCCATCTTGGGGCCTTTTCTGGCATCCTGCCGGAGGGGGATTCGATCACAGAGGGCTTCTACATTAACACCATTGCCTCTCTGATGAAGCATGAGTAGTTTACCACAGACCTATGGGTCCATAGCTAGTAGCTAGATGGCTTCTTCTCTCTCTTTGATTCTCAATACAAAGTTCTCCTCGGTGTTCTTGGAGATCTATTCGATGTAATACTCTTTTGCGGTGTGTTTGGTGAGATCCGATGAATTGTGGATTTATGATCAGGTTATCTATGAATATTATTTGAATCTTCTCTGAATTCTTATATGCATGATTTGATATCTTTGCAAGTCTCTTCGAACTATCGATTTGGTTTGGCCAACTAGATTGGTTTTTCTTGCAATGGGAGAAGTGCTTAAATTTGGGTTCAATCTTGCGGTGCTCGATCCTAGTGACAGAAGGGGAACCGACACATATTGTATTGTTGCCATCGAGGATAAAAAGACGGGGTTTTCATCATCATGCTTGAGTTAATTCCTCTACATCATGTCATCTTGCCTAAGGCGTTACTCCGTTCTTTATGAACTTAATACTCTACATGCATGCTGGATAGCGGTCGATGTGCGGGGTAATAGTAGTAGATGCAGAATTGTTTCGGTCTACTTGACACGGATGTGATGCCCATATTCATGATCATTGCCTTAGATATCGTCATAACTTTGTGCTTTTCTATCAATTGCTCGGCAGTAATTTGTTCACCCACCGTAATAATTTCTATCTCGAGAGAAGCCTCTAGTGAAACCTATGGCCCCCGTGTCTATTTTCCATCATATAAGTTTCCGATCTACAATTCTAGTTTCCGATTTACTTTCTTTGCAATCTTTTATTTTCCGTTCCATAAACAAAAAATATCAAAAATATTACTTTACCGTTTATCCATCTCTACCAGATCTCACGTTGCAAATAACCATGAAGGGATTGACAACCCCTTTATCGCGTTGGGTGCAAGTTGGTGTTTGTTTGTGCAGGTATTCGGTGGCTTGTGCGCTGTCTCCTACTAGATTGATACCTTGGTTCTCAAAACTAAGGGAAGTACTTACTCTACTTTGTTGCACCACCCTTTCCTCTTCAATGGAAAAACCAATGCAAGCTCAAGAGGTAGCAGTGACCGTAAGCTTCGCTCATCCAATCGTGGCCTGAGACGAGATATGCGCGACTACTATCAGGGTGTCGCCACGTTGGGAGGTCTTGCTGGTTCTGTTTTACCATTGTCGAAATGTCTTGTGAACCGGGATTCCGCGTTTGATCGGGTTGTTCCAGGGGGAGGATTTTCCTCCATTGATCGTGAGAGCTTTCATGGGCTAAGTTGGGACACCCCTGTAGGGTTTAAACTTTCGAGAGTCTTGCCCGCGGTTATGTAGCAGATGGGTGTTTTTGATATCCTGTTGTAGCGAAATTGAAGTTAATATCATTAAAACACACCAACCGCATGTGTAACCGTGACGGTCTCTTTTCGACGAGGTTCGGGAAGAGAACACGGTGGGTGAGGGAGTCCTGGACTAACGGGTCCTCGGGCGTCCGGCCTATTATCCATGGGCCCGACTGACGGGCTGTGAAGACACGAAGACCGAAGACAATACCCATGTTCGGATTGGACTCTACTCGGCGTGGAAGGCAAGCTAGGCGACAGATTATGAAGATTCCCTCTTATGTAACCGACCTCGTGTAACCCTAGATCTCTCCGGTGTCTATATAAACCGGAGAGCATAGTCCGGATAGGACAGATTCATTACCATATACTCATAGGCTAGACTTCTAGGGTTTAGCCATCACGATCTCGTGGTAGATCAACTCTTGTAACACTCATATTCATTAAGATCAATCAAGCAGGAAGTAGGGTATTACCTCCATAGAGAGGGCCCGAATCTGGGTAAACATCGTGTCCCCTGTCTCCTATTACCATCGATCCTAGACGGACAGTTCGGGACCCCCTACCCGAGATCCGCCGGTTTTGACACCGACAGTGGGGTCTGATGTCTACTACGCAACTTTATTCTTGTAGACACGTGTTGGGCCTCCAAGCATAGAGTTTTGTAGGACAGTAGCAATTTTCCCTCAAGTGGATGACCTAAGGTTTATCAATGCGTGAGAGGTTTAGGATGAACATGGTCTCTCTCAAATGACCCTGCAACCAAATACAAGAAATCTCTTGTGTCCCCAACACACCCAATACAATGGCAAATTGTATAGGTGCACTAGTTCGGCGAAGAGATGGTAATAAAAGTGTAATGTGGATGGTAGAAATATATTTTTATAATCTGAATAAATAAAAACAACAAGGTAGCAAATAGTAAAAGGACACAAAAACAGTATTGCAATGCTTGAAAATGAGGCCTAGGGTCCATACTTTCACTAGTGCAACCTCTCAACAATGCTAATATAATTGGATCATATAACCATCCCTCAACGTGCAACGAAGAATCACTCCAAAGTTCCTATCTAGCGGAGAACATAAGAGTAAATTGTTTGTAGGGTACGAAACCACCTCAAAGCTATTCTTTTCGTTCGACCTGTTCAAGAGTCCGTACTAAAATAACACAAAGCTATTCTTTCCGTTCAATCTATCCTAGAGTTTGTAATAAATAACACCAAAGCAAATTCATATTCATAATACTCAATCCAACACAAAGAACTTCAAAGAGTGCCCCAAGAATTCTACCGGAGAAACAAAGACAAGAACGTGCATCAAACCCTATGCATAGATTACCCCAATGTCACCTCGTGAATCAGCGAGTTGAGTGCCAAAACATATATCAAGTGAATCAAGATGATACCCCATTGTCACCACGAGTATTCAATTGCAAGACATATATCAAGTGTTCTCAAATCCATAAAATTATTCAATCCGATAACAATGAAATCTCAAAGGGAAAAACTCTATTCATCACAACAAGATAGAGAGGGGAAAACACCATATGATCCGACCATATTGACAAAGCATGTGATACATCAAGAATGTGACATCTCAAAAACACGCGAGAGAGAGATTAAACACATAGCAACTGGTACAAACCCTCAGCTCCGAGGGTGGACTACTCCCTCCTCATCATGGTGGCTGCCGGGATGATGAAGATGGCCACCGGAGATGATTCCCCCCTCCGGCAGGGTGCCGGAAAGGGTCTAGATTGGTTTTTGGTGGCTACAGAGGCCTGCGGCGGCGGAACTTCTGATCTAGGTTAACCCCGAGGGTTTTTGGAATATTTGTGAATTTATAGGGTAAAGAGGGGGTGCGGGAGGCCACCGAGGTGGGCACAACCCACCTGGGCGCGCCTGGGCCCCCAGGCGCGCCCTGGTGGGTTGTGCCCCCCTCGGGGCACCCACCAGGTGCTGGTCTGGCCCATTGGTTGTCTTCTGGTCCATAAAAAATCCACAAAAAGTTTCACGGTGTTTGGACTCCGTTTGATATTGATTTCCTGCGATGTAAAAAACAAGCAAAAAACAGCAACTCGCACTGGGCACTGCGTCAATAGGTTAGTCCCAAGAAAATGATATAAAGTTGCTCCAAAATGATTGTAAAACGTCCAAGAATGATAATATAATAGCATGAATACTTCATAAATTATAGATACGTTGGAGACGTATCAGGGTCATGTTTAAACGTAAGTAGTTTAGGATCACTTCTTGATCATTACTAGATTGCTGCCATTTGTGTAGCTTCTCACCTTGTTCTTGTATTCGTAAGTTAGCCAACATACAAATGCTTAGTGCTTGCTGCAACTTCACCACTTAACCATGCCATACCTATTTAAGCTTTGATAGTCTTGATACCGAGGGTGATATGATTGCTCAGTCTCCGTGGCTCACAGAATACTACAAACACAGTTGCAGGTACCGTTGAGTCTGATGCTTATCCGAACGATCATGGTTGTTTCTATGTTACTTATCCGGACGATCAGTAGAGGACCTAGTCGGAGTATCCGGGATAGTAGCAGGGTGGTGTTTTCTTTTTATCTAGTCCGTAGTCGGACTCTACTACATGTATGGATGATTGTATGATGATTGTCATATTTATGCTATTCTGGGGCAAGTGTTGCCTGGATCTCGTATTCTATATATTCACTTGGTTGTATGAATTTTTATGCCACCTTTCTACGCGTGTGAAATGCGATTGTGCCCCAATCATGAGTTCATCACGTGATTGGGATAGAATTGCATCTTGGGCGTTACAAGTTGGTATTTAGAGCCATACCGACTATAGGAGCCCCTGCTTGATCGAACCGCTGACGAGTCTAGAACAAAACTGTTTTGAGTCTTAGTTATATCAGAGAGTAGGAATTCTTTTTACTACTTATCCCCTTCGTCGCTCTGGTAAGGACTCCTGACGAGGTGTTTTCCTCACTCTTATATCCTTTTTCACTCAAAAAAATTTAGGATCACTCGGGTATTGTGGAATCATTCTGATATCATTGTGACGGGGATTATGTCTTGGTGCCTCCTGATATTTAGGGGTTGTGGCAGTGTCCCAGGGAGTTGAGCTCCAAGGTGTTTTTGTCACAGTGTTTATCGTTGGAGTTCCGGAATACCAGAGGTCGCCGACATCGAAAACTCTTCTATGCGTGTTACTGGTGAGATAACCTCGACACCACCCAGTACTGGGGTGGGAGTTCGAGAGTATTTCCACAACTAGTATAGCGGATGCTTTTCGAAGGTCTGAGGTACACGATTGCCAAGGTTTTCTTTGTTATGTGTTCCCGGATAGATATAGTTGGAGTGTAGGACTTGTTAGTTGTGTGAGATATTTGTGCCTCCGTGTTTCCCCAACACCAGATTGCATACCCAGAAAGTTTCCGGAGTTAATAGGTGGGAATTCAAGTAGCTCTAGGTTATCTTTACGACAGATATTTGGTATGAGATTGGGGGAATCTCTACCATGTATTTGTTCCAGTTGTTACCTTGGTGTTTTATTCTTCAACCTCATTCCAAGTGGCTTCTCATTCAAATGGTCGTACCATATTAACTTTGGAATTCATTCGTTAAGTCTCTCCATTCGGATGCTTATTGTGAAGACTACATTGCACATGTCTAGCCTTTGATTCCGCTTATCTATCATTTCTATGGTGATTCTCATGGATGTCATCTTCTTCGGGATGGCTCCTGCAACTCATCTGAATCCGAACCGTGATGATGGAGAGCAGTTGAAACCTCCACCTCCGCCACCTCCTCCGCCTCCGGAGGCATGCAAGCTTTCATGGCAGCCACTAATGCCAATACTCAAATGCTGATTCAGCTCATGCAAGAGCGCAACCAAGGCCAAGGCAACCAAGGGAATAAAGGTCAAGGGCAATTCAACAATCAACCTCAAATTTCTACACTGAATCAGTTCCTCGCAAATCAGCCAAGGACGTTCAGCGCTTGTGTTGAGGCCATGGACGCTGATGATTGGCTCGTGCACATCAACAAGCATTTTGAGTGCAGCAATGTCAGACCTGAGGACTATGTCAACTTCGCTTCCTTCCAGCTCAAGGACCAAGCAGCAGATTGGTATCAGCAGTACAAAGATTCCTGAGGGGGTCGAGTGATCAGCTGGACCGACTTCTGCCGGGATTTTCGATCTCATCACATTCCAACAAGTTTTGTCGAGAGCATGCATGAGCAATTCTGCAATCTCAAGCAAAGAAGCATGTTCGTGTATCGATACAACATCAAGTTTTAGAATCTTGCTCGGTATGCAAGGCAAGACGTTCCAGATGAGAAGAGTATGATCTACTACTTCAGTGGTGGCATCAGAGAGGACCTTCAGTTAGCCCTTGTTCTTGTTGAGCCTACTCAGTTCGATTAGTTCTATAACATGGCTCTAAAACAAGAAGCTGCTCAGCTAAAGTGTGAAGCTTCCAAAAAGAGGCTCAGGGATGCAGTCTACTCGTCTTCTTCTTCTAAAGTGGTCTCAAAGCAACAGAAGTTTTTGCTTCCTCCACCTCATCCATTTCGTCCGCTCCATCAGCAGAAGCACTCAGGTGGTCGTGGATCTTTCCACCCACCCAAACCAAGCTATCAGAACAAGTCTCAGTCTCAAGCTCGAAGGATAGGCGGTCCTCCTCCACCTTTTCGCCCACTCTCAGAGGTCACTTTTCACAAGTGTGGTATGAAAGGGCACTACTCCAACAAGTGCTTCAACCAGAGGCGCCTTCTGCCTCCTCCTCCGGTCAGGTCAGTAAGCAATGCAGTTGTCAAGCACAATCCAAAGTCAGGAAGGGTGAACATGATGAATTCAACTCAAGCAGAGGATTCTTCAGATGTGATCATGGGTAACCTTTCAGTTAAATCTATTCCTGAGAGTTTTATTCGATTCTGGTGCATCACATTGTTTCATCTCTAGACCGTTCTTTGCAAAGCATGATTTCACTTGGTCATACCTGGATAAACCTATGGGTGTTGTTTCTCCGGCAATGCCACTGATAGTCAACTCGGTGGTTCCGGATGTTGACATTAAGATGGGCAATTATTCTTTTTTGGCTTCTCCGATGGTTCTCTGTGATTCCCATATTGATCTCATTCTTGGCATGGATTGGCTTTCTATGCACAAGGCTGTTCTTAATTGTGCTGAAAAGGAGATTAAACTGACTCATCCTTCTAAAGATGTGATTACCTTTTGCGGCTCGTGATGACACCATTTGGGTGTTCTCTCTCAATAAGAAAGGCGAAATCAATGCTATTTCTCAGATTCCACTTGTTTGTGAGTATCAAGACGTCTTTCTAGAAGAGCTTCCGGGTATGCCTCCTCACCGGCCAGTGGAGATCATTATTGACCTTGAGCCCGGTATAGAACCCGTTTGCAAGCGCCCCTACATGCTTGGGCCAGAAGAGCTGAAAGAATTGAAGAAACAACTCGATGAACAAGAACGTCTGGGTTTGATCAGACCAAGTTCTTCTCCTTGGGGATGTGGTGTTCTCTTTGTCTAGAAGAAAGATGTCATGGAATGACATTGCATCGATTATCGCCCATTGAACAAGAAGACAATCAAGAATAAATACCCAGTTCCCAACATCAACGAGTTATTCGAGCAACTCAATTGTGCAAAGGTGTTTTCCAATCTTCATCTCCGTATGGGTTATCACCAGATTCGCATTCATGAAGAAGATATCGCAAAGACAACTTTCAAAACAAGCTTTGGTTCTTATGAGTATACTGTCATGTCTTTTGGGCTTGCCAATGCCCCTCCAACCTTCTCTCATATGATGTACTTCATCTTCAACCCCTAAACCAATGAATTCGTCCTAGTGTATCTCGATGATATCCTGGATTTCTCCAAGAATAAAGGGGATCATGCTAACATTTGCGATTGGTGCTCGACAAGCTCAGAGAGTATCAATTCTATGCAAAGTTCACAAATGTGAGTTTTCGCTTGATGAAGTTATTTACCTTTGTCATGTCATCTTTGCCAAGGGCATTTCTGTCAATCCGGAAAAGATTGCTTCAATTGTCAACTGGGAGCCTCCTCAGAACGTCAAGCAGCTCCGCAGTTTCCTCGGGCTTGCAAGCTATTGCAGAAGGTTTGTGGAGGACTTCTCCAAAATTGCTAAGCCTCTGTCCAACCTCCTCCAGAAGAATGTCAAATACTCCTCGACTCCTGAGTGTGACGTGGCCTTCAATACTCCCAAAGAGAAATTCGTCATAGCTCCGGTCCTGACTCCTCCTGATGATTCCAAGCCCTACCAAGTATTCTGTGATGCTTTGCTGCAAGGTCTCGGTGCCGTTCTTATGCAAGAAAGAAAAGTTGTGGCCTATACTTCTCAGCAGTTTATGCCAAATGAGAGGAACTACCCCACTCACGATTTTGAGTTGGCAGCAGTTGTCCATGCATTTATCACAGGGAGACATCTCTTGTTGGGCAGGAAAGTGGACATTTTCACCGATCACAAGAGCCACAAATACATCTTCACTCAACCCAACTCAACCTCCGGCAAACTTGTTGGCTCGAGATGATCCAAGAGTAAAATCCAAGCATCAAGTACACTCCAAGCAAGGCTAATGTGATTGCAGATGCTTTGAGCAGAAAGGCATATTGCAACAGCTAATTCTCAAGTCATTCCAACCCGATCTTTGTGAAGCATTCCACAAGCTCAACCTCCAAGTTGTTGCTCAAGGTTTTCTTGCCAACCTTCAAGTCACTCCAACTTTGGAAGACCAAATTCATGAGGCACAACTCCTTGATACCATGGTGAAGAAGGTTAAAGATGGTGTTGCCAAGGGTGATGTCAGCTAGAACTACGTCGGCATTTCCCAAAAGAGGAAGGGATGATGCAGCACAATGACGGTTGGTATTTCCCTCAGTGATGAGACCAAGGTTATCGAACCAGTAGGAGAACCAAGAAACACTAAGTAAACAACACCTGAACACAAATAACAAATACTCGCAACCCGACGTGTTAAAGGGGTTGTCAATCCCTTTCGGGTAACGGCGCCAGAAATTCGCAAACGGACGTGCGAGAGTTGTAACAATTTATAGATCGAACGCCAAATAAAATAAAGTGCAGCAAGGTATTTTTGTATTTTTTGTTTAATAGATCTGAAAATAAAAGCAAAGGAAAATAGATCACGAAGGCAAATATATTAAAGAAGAGACCCGGGGGCCGTAGTTTTCACTAGTGGCTTCTCTCGAGAAAAATAGCAAACGGTGGGTAAACAAATTACTATTGGGATATTGATAGAACTTCAAATAATCATGACGATATCCAAGCAATGATCATTATGTAGGCATCACATCCAAGATTAGTAGATCGACTCCTGCCTGCATCTACTACTATTACTCCAAACATCGACCGCTATCCAGCATGCATCTAGTGTATTAATTTCATGGAGAAACAGAGTAATGCAATCAGAATGTTTCGGTGCAACAAACCCTGGGTTTGTTGCCCAGACTGTGCACAGGCACGAGAACAAGATTGAAGCACCAGCCCAAGTCAGAGTACAAGGTCCCAAGAGATTCGAGGGACCAACGTGCAGATCAGAGAGGCCAAGAATGAACCAAGGAAGCAGGATATCATCAAGGGAAAAGCCTCCCTTGCCGGGGCTCACGGAGGCAGAACCACCTCTCCAACCACTCCACCACGACCCACATTGTCGATCAGTGCGGTGTCAAGCCGCAAAGTATTTCAGTGGCAGCCATTCGCCACATGGCAGCCATTTCCTACAAGAGAAACCTATAGATGACACCCGTCCTACGACGTGTCAAGAGAACAGGTGCAGAGTTGGCAAGATAGCCCGACAAGCCTTGCCGAGCAACCAGCGATGACGTTAAGCGGTGCATTTAATGCGCCCTGTCAGCCCGCAGAGTTAGGTATGATAGCACCGTTTGCTATCTTATCAATGTGTAATTACTACTTTGCCACTGTGGTTACCCCTTGATCTATAAAAGGAGGCCCATGGCAACCATAGAAAGGGTTGGAAGATTGGATAATTCACACCCCCATACACGCGTAGTCGTTGCTGCCCAAAGGCAACCCCTGCCGGGCAATTGTACTACGCGCGCCACGACCTTTTCCACCATAAATCCACCAAAGCAGGAGTAGGGTTTTACGCCTCACGGCGGCAAGAACCTGGGTAAATTGACTGTGTGATCTCTGTCGTGTTGCACCACGCCCGTGTGCTCTTTGCGCAACGCGTTGCCCCCCTGCCGAACCACCAAGGGACCTCCTGGTCCCATAGGTGGCAATGGTTTCCCGTGACATCTTTGGCGCGCCAGGTAGGGGGCACGCTTGCGTGAACCTGAAGGCGTGCATAGCGCGTCGACTTCATCACCATCTTCATCTTCGACGACGCCATCACGATGGCGCCCAAGAAGAAGCCCGGTCCTTCGGCTCACCCATCCACCTCGAAGGCTCCGCCGCCCGTGGCCTCCAATGCTGCAGGGGGTGCGGAGGCGCACGAGGACGCGGACACGGATGGTGAAGTGGTCGGAGCAAGCGGCGCCATCACTACTTCTCCCGCATCCGACACAGAAGCAGGAGGCACTAGAGGAGAGCAGCATCGACAACACCCCGACGGCCACACTCCCCAAGGAACGGTTGAAGGGGCCACTCCACCTGCGCCCCTTTCCCCCACCGACAGACACAACCACAGCAACGGCACTCAAACCGGGGCGAACAGCCGCCCTCCGGCGCCCACACCACGGGTGCGGTCGCAGCGCATGCACCTCCCCCGGGACAGGCCGACCAAGCCGCTATGCCCAACGGAGCCACTGGCCCTCAAGCGCCTTCGTCACACCGCATCCAGGTGGATGCCCCGCAGCAGCAGTGGGGATGCAGTACTACCACCGCTGGCACTGTCAGGAGCCGAGCGATGGTACGATCAACTTCATCATCATCCCTTCCAAGTACGGCTTCAGAGGCCATGGTGGCTCAACTGCTGTTGAGTTTCCGCCAGCGGCCGAGCAGATGGAGGAATGGCGTACCACCATCCAAAGCATGCTCAGTTTCCCCGAAGCTGGGGGCTCATGGCGAGCTGACCCGCCGCGACCTCCCCAAGTGACAGCCACAGCTCGTGTCGCTGACAGTACGGAAGGGGCCATCCCTATGGTGCAATCCTCGCCGCGGCAGCCAGCGCGAGCACAGCCGAATCAAGACCCTGACGACCGCCTCGACGCGCGCCTCGTCGAGCAACGCCGCGACGACCTCCGCCGGACCGACGGGTACGGCGGCCTCAACGTCGACGAGCCTGCGCTTGGTGTTGGTGGGTGCCTACCTTTCGAGGTTGGCTGCCCTGCCTTTAAACGAGAGCTGCGGCAAGTCCGTTGGCCGTCTGTTCGCATGTTCAAGCCAGAGATACCTGAGAAGTACGAGGGGAGGCTGAACCCGGCAGAGATCCTGAGCGTCTACACCATCGTTGTTCAGGCTGCCGGGGGAAGAGATGAGAAGGTGTTCGCCAACTATTTCCCTTTGGCCCTCAAGTCCAATGTGAGGTCTTGGCTGATGCACCTACCGGAGAACTCCATTTCTTCCTGGGCTGACCTGTGCCATGAGTTCATTGGAGCCTTCACTGGCGGTCATCAGGAACCCGGCAGGCCCAGTGATTTGCAGCTTCTCCAGCAAAAGGAAGGAGAAACCCTTCGTTAGTATTTACAGAGATTTAGCAAATTTCATAGAAATATCCCAAATATCCATCCGGCAGCTGTAATAGCTGCCTTGCAGTCCAATGTGCGCAATCGTCGTATCCGTTCCAAGATGAACGTGCGGTTGCCCAAGACTGTGAAGGAGCTTTACACGCTGGTGGATAAGTGCGCTCGGATGGAGGAGGGAAGGAAGCTGCCCAGAGAGGAAGATTGCACCAATGTTGATTCAGAGGATGAGGATGAATCAACTAGTCAGAAGAAAAGCAAGAAGCGCAGTAAGAATGGGGAGATAAGGCAGTGATGACTGTTAAAGGATCGAGTACACCTAGTATCGGCAAGAAGGCCAAAGCTGAGGCCCCCGGCAAGGAAGCTGTCGTGTGCACTGACTGCCGGGAAGCCGCTGCTGCCGAGAAAGCCGGGAAAGGTGATGGGTCATACTGCAAGATTCATCGGAACAAGGGCCACAACTTTCAAGAGTGTTATCAGGTTGAGCAGCTTGTCAAGAAACAGAAAGCAGAGTATGAGAAGTGTGATAAGGAAAAAAGGTCAGAATGTTGCTGGTGGTAAGGGCTGGGGTGGTGAAGTAAACCGCCTCGGCAAACCCTTTCGGAACCATGGAAAGCCTGCCAGAGGTCGAGAGAAGGAAACCCGTGATGATGAGAGTGATGGAGGGGATGAAGAGGAAACCGGTGAGTAGGAGTTTTAGAAGGCCACGGATGCCCTGTGCGTCGACGGAGGTGCATCTCTGCACACTTCTCACCGCCAGCTCAAGCGCTGGGTGCGAGAAGTCAATGTTGTGGAACCAGCACCAGAGACCTGGAAGCCGCTCAAATGGTCCTGTACGCCCATCATCTTTGACGAAGAGGACCATCCTAGCCGTACCACTGCGGTAGGATGTTTGCCGTTGTTGGTCTCTCCAAGAATCCGCAACCTCAAGGTCACAAAGATGCTGCTGGACGGCGGGGCCGGGTTGAATCTGATTTCCCCGGCAGTTACCAGCAAACTTTAGATAGGAGAGGAAGAGCTAGGGGTTACTGGCACGTTTCAAGGAGTTAATCCCGGTAGGAGCCGTCATAAGGGGAAGATCACATTGCCGGTAACGTTTGGGGGAGAACTGAACTACCAGACCGAGAGGACTGTGTTTGATGTGGTTGATCTCCCCCTGCCGTACAATGGGATTCTTGGACGCCCGGCCCTGGCTAAGTTCATGGCAGCATCCCACTATGCCTACAACACCTTGAAGATGCATGGGCCACTGGGAGTCATCACTATCCCATCAGATGAGAAGGATGCAATTATTTGTGTGGACAAGATGTACCGGACGCGATCGCAGCAGAGCAACGGCAGCGGCAGCTCCCGCCAAGGGAAGTAAAGGAAAGAAGAGAGATTGTAGTGACTCTGGCAAAGAGTCCAGGAAGCGTGCCCCCACCGAGTCCACGGCACCCGTTGACGATGTGTCGGAGTGTTCTAACAGCAAGAAATCTAAGGTCGCTGCACCCCAAGTGAAGAAGGTCCCGGCAGGGCTGGCTGGCGTTGATGGTACTTTACTATCAGCGCCACCCTCGATGACAATAGGAAAGTGCGCTCATTGGTTTCCTGCGGGCGAATATCAATGTGTTTGCCTGGCAACCATCTGATATCCCCGGTGTTCCCAGGGAGGTAATCGAGCACCACCTTGCTGTCTGCCCACATGCCCGACCTGTCAAATAGAAATGTCGGAAGGAGGCCTTGGAGAGGCAGCAGTTCATTGCAGAAGAGATCAAGAAACTTGAGGCAGCTGGTTTGGTCAGAGGTTTTTTGCACCCCACGTGGTTGGCAAATCCAGTGGTAGTCCGGAAGGCTAATGGGAAATGGAGGCTTTGCATAGATTTCACAGATCTCAACAAAGCTTGCCCGAAGGACCCATTTCCCTTGTCGCGTATCGACCAGATTGTGGATTCCACTTCAGGTTGTGATTTCCTCTCCTCTCTGGAGACATACTCCGGGTATCACCAAATCTTTATGTCCAAGGAATACGAAGATAAAACGTTGTTCATCACCCTGTGTGGTACGTGCTACTTTGTATGTATGCCATTCGGATTAAAGAGTGTCGGGTCCACTTTTGCAAGGGCAATCCAGATTGGTTTTGAGCCGCAGTTGCATAGAAATATAGAAGCCTATATGGATGATATCGTGGTCAAGACCAAGGATAAGGCCACCCTTATTCAAGATTTGGAGGAGGCATTTGCTAATTTGCGCAGGATCAATCTGAAGCTTAACCCAGAGAAGTGTGTGTTTGGTGTTCCCTCCGGCAAGTTGCTTGGGTTCTTTGTATCCCATCGCAGGATTGAAGCCAACCCTGACAAGGTCAAAGCCATCGAGTGGATCCAAGCACCAAGGAAAATTAAGGATGTGAGGCGCCTGAAGGGGTGTGTTGCCGCGCTAAGCAGATTCATCTCCAAGTCTGTCGAGCGTGCCCTGTCGTTCTTCAAAATTTTGAAGAAGGCCGGCCCTATGAAGTGGACCCCAGAAGCAGATGTAGCTTTGCAAGAACTGAAGGCCTACTTGTCCTCTGTGACTACCTTGGTTGCTCCAAAACCCTAGGAGCCGTTGTTGCTATACTTGGCAGCAACCAACCAAGTGGTCAGTGCGGCCTTGGTAGCACAGCGAGAAGTGGATGAGGCAGAAAGTGAGCAGAGACCAGCAGAATCAGAGAAGGATCAGGACAGCAATGAGCACGGCAATGAGAGCAACCCCAAGGACGTGGCAACGAAGAAAGTTGTGCAACGTCCAGTGTACTTCGTCAGCTCCTTGTTACAGGGGGCTAGATCGAGGTACTGTAGTGTGCAGAAGTTGATCTTTGGTCTCATTATGGCCACAAGGAAACTTCACCACTACTTCCAAGCCCATGAGATCACGGTTGTTACTCATTTTCCATTACAAAGGATACTTCGAAACCCTGAGGCTACCGGCAGAATAGTGGAGTGGGCTTTGGAGTTATCCACCTTTGGTTTGAAGTTTGAGAGTACATTAACTATTCAGAGCAGGGCGTTGGCAGAGTTTATTGCAGAATGGACGCCAACCCCTACTGAGGAAGTGACAGAGACAGTTATCCCCGGCAAGGAATCGCCCCAAGCATGGATTATGTATTTTGTTGATGCTTTTCCCTACAAGGTGCAGGAGCTGGCGTGCTTCTTGTCACCCCCTCCGGGAAGCACTTGAAGTACGTCATCCAAATGCCTTTTTCCCGGGAAGAACCAACCAACAATACAACTGGGTATGAAGGGCTTCTTGTCGGCCTCAGGATTGTAGCCGAATTGGGAATTAAGAAGCTGATCATTCAAGGAGATTTACAGCTTGTGGTAGAGCCGTCCGCTCCCGGCAAAGACCCTGCCAGAAATAATTCCTCACAGCCCACCGGACCACCCCCTCCAGCCGGGTCCACGAACCCCGCGAAGGAGGCTGGTGCTCCCGCGGCAGAGGAGGTGCCCCAGGCTCCAACTTGGGCAAGGCACATTGTCCACTTCTTCCAAATCGAAGAGCTTCCCGGCGACCAACATGAAGCTGAGAAAGTAGCCCGGTGGGCCAGTATGTACCAGTTTGTCGATGACACTCTGTATAGAAGGAGGCCCAACGGTGTGAAATTGAAGTGTGTTTGCCGGGAAGAAGGAAAGGAACTGCTAGCTGAGATTCACAAATGAATGTGCGGCTCCCACATTAGATCAAGGGCATTAGATGGGAAAGCATTCCGGCAAGGATTCTATTGGCCCACAACCCCCAAGATGCGGTCGAGCTAGTTACGACATGTGAAGCCTGCCAGTTCCATTCCAAGAAAACACACTTGCCCGCCCAAGCTCTTCAAACAATCCCTCTATCATGGCCATTTTTGGACTGGGGGCTCGATATCCTCGGGCCCTTTCCCTAAGCAATCGGGGGCTTTGAATTCTTAATCGTTGCCATCGACAAGTTTACAAAGTGGCCTGAAGTGACTGTCGTGAGAAAGGTGACTGCTCAGTCAGCTATCAAGTTCTTGAGAGAATTGGTGTGTCATTTGGGAGTCCCGACAAGGATCATCACCGACAACGGCACCCAGTTCACGAGCCACGCCTTCATGCAATATGTTCATGCCCTTAGATGCAAGATCTCATTCGCCTCTGTGGCACACCCCCGGAGGAATGGACAAGCTGAGAGGGCGAACACTGAAGTGCTGCGTGGACTCAAGACAAGAACTTTTGATACGCTGTAGAAGCACGGCAGACGGTGGATCGAGGAGCCGCCTATAGTTCTCTGTTCCCTCCGAACGACACCAAACCGAGCTACCGGGCAGACTCCCTTCTCCCTGGTCTATGGGGCAGAAGCAGTTATCCCCACGGAACTCATTTACGGGTCGCCACGAGTGCTTCCCTACGATGAAGTAGCGCAAGATCAGCACCGGCGTGACGACACTGTGCTACTCAAGGAGAAATGTCTCTGGGCTGCTACGCGTGCTGCATGCTACCAGCAAGCCCTACGTCGCTATCATAGCCGCAGGGTTCATGCCTGGTGTTTTGAGGAAGGTGACCTTCTCCTTAGGCGCATTCAGTCCGCCAAGGGTACACACAAGTTGTCACCAAAGTATGAAGGCCCTTACAGGGTAGTACGAGTCACCAGACCTGGCGCAGTCCGTCTGGAGATCGGACATGGCACTCAGTTGCAAAACTCATGGAATATTGAGCATCTCCGCAACTTATACCCGTAAGGCGTGGCCGTCGGGCCCTGATCGGCAACCACCCTTTCATACAGGCCTTGCCTCCGCTGCATGTAACCCCTTGTACAAAGCCGGGGCGATGACCCCGTGCAAGAGAAAATAAATAAGCGCTATGGGGGCCCCCAACCAATATTGCATGCATGCATAAGCATTCCAAGATCACTGCATAAGCATTTCATGAGCATCTGCATATGCATATAGATAGGATCGCATCCTGCATTCATTCTCATCTACATGGAGTTGCAGGTTCCTGCCGTGAACTTGGTCTCGACAAGAAGTTGAGAAGGTTGCCCGGCACAGCGATCCCCGGCAAGCCAAGCTAATAAGTTCTACCTCCTGCCCGTTAGTGTTCTGTCAGCTATAACTTGTGCATTAGAAAACCTCGCCACCCCTTTTAAGACTTAGGTTCTCCCATCCGTGACTCAAGCGTCGCTTCGGTCAGGATGGTCGCAGTGGCCTTTGGTAAAGAGGAGTTGGCAGGGGATGGTCCTCTATCTGACCGCCGGCAGACTCGCTCTCCGGCAGACAATAAGGGTACCGGCAGGATAGCCTGCCTGGGAAAAACTTGTTTATTTATATTAAAGAGACATATCACCTCTACATGGACATACACATGCACGGGTTCCTGGCAAGACTCATCTTTTTCATTAATATGCCGATACAAGTACAAGCACTACAGAACACAAAAACTGACACGAGAGATTACAGTATCTAAATTAAAATTTGGCAAGTGCCGGCAGGTTTAAGATTGAAAAAACATAAGTGCCCCATAATGCCTTTGCCCATATCCATCTCCTACAGGAATAGGTCGAAGAGGCCGGAGGCGGGCACAACTGGGATTCGGCGCCGCCTTAGGATCAGGACGACCCCACTCCCTAGCAAGGAGGAAGAAACCGGAGGGCAAGCGTGGATGGTGACGCTGCCGGAGGACCAGATGGGAGGCACGGAGTCACCGGCAAACACGACTCGTCGGAATGGTCGTCCCCATTCTTGACGCGTCATGGGTTGCAGCTGCCGTCCGCATCACTACCACCCGAAGACTTCGGCTAGACTGTTCGCGTCGGGCACCATGCTCTCTAGGCCCTCCCACAGAGAGCATGGTCGTCCCCAGGAGCCCTGATGTTAAAAGCCACCGCACGTCCCGGAGACGTATGAGAAAGCAGGGAGCCATCCTGCGCGACAAGAGAACAACACCTAGGAGGAGCCAGATTCGCCCCTATTAGCGACGAATCTCTCCTATGACTCCTGCCCAGCGCTGCAAGGGGAAGAAGAATGGGGAGTGATCAACTACCACGCGTCGTGCCCGCCTCAAGCCGCGACATGGTGTCGCTCGCGTCCCCTCCCACTGAAGTCAAGGCCACGGGCGGCCCGGCGAAAAATGCGCCGGGGTTGCCACTCCCGGCGTTGTCGCTGTGCCGCCCGAGTCCCCCTTTGGGATCTAGAGAAGGCTTCAAAATGGAGCCGGGGCTGGCTCCAAGCCCTCTTCCCCAGCATGACCAACGGAAACAGAAGACAAGAAAAGGAATGCGAGGATGAATGACTCTACCCTCCTCCGCCATTCCCTTTCATAGGCGGGGCGAGGAGGGCACCTGCTCCATCAACGGGCAGTCACCGTCCTCCTCCGCCAATTCGAGACGACCGGGCCCTCACCATGATGCTCTCCCGCGCCACGCGCCTCCGTTACCTACCCCGCGCGATGCATGTAGCGCATGTGGCCAAGGATAAGGGCGTGGTGGGAAGAGTGAATTGGCCGTTTCTACCCCATGCGTTAAAGTCGTTCACGGGCAATTACTGGAGCGGCCCCACCACTATTGGCTTTACATTACGCGCAGGGAAACCGGAAACCGGCCTGGAATCAAGGCTAATGAAGAAGCAAAAGAGACCTCAAGGGACCAGCTTCTTCAGCAACCCTCGGCTATGCACTTATTAGGCCCTACCCCGGCGACGCCCAGCAGCGCCTTCAAGGCAGGCTCGGGGGCTTCTGTCGGTGAAACAAACTTTGGGTCTGTTGCCCAGACTGTGCATTGGCACGAGAACAAGATTGAAGCACTAGCCCAAGTCAGAGTACAAGGACCCAAGAGATTCGAGGGACCAACGTGCAGATCAGAGAGGCCAAGAACGAACCAAGGAACCGGGATATCGTCAAGGGAAAAGCCTCCCTTGCTGGGCAGGTGAGCCCGGCAAGTGGTGAGGCCACCTCTAGAAGCTGACAACCGAGACACCCCAGCAGGGCTTGCCGGGGCTCACGGAGGCAGAACCACCTTACCAACCACTCCACCATGACCCATGTCATCGATCAGTGCGGTGTCAAGCCGCAAAGTGATTAAGTGGCAGCCATATCCTACAAGAGAAACCCACAGATGACACCCATCCTGCAACGTGTCAAGAGAACAGGTGCGGAGCTGGCAAGATAGCCGGGCAAGCCTTGCCGGGCAACCAAGGATGTGATGTTAAGCGGTGCATTTAATGCGCCCTGTCAGCCCGCGGAGTTAGGTAGATAACACTGTTTGCTATCTTATCAGTGCGTAATGACTACTTTGCCACTATGGTTACCCATTGATCTATAAAAGGAAGCCCACGGCAACCGTAGAAAGGGTTGGAAGATTGGATAACTCACACCCCCATATGTGCGTAGTCGCTGCTGCCCCAAGGCAACCCCTGCCAGGCAAGTGTACTACGCTCGCCACCACCTTTTCCACCATCAATCCACCAAAGCAGGAGTAGGGTTTTATGCCTCACGGCGTCCTGAACTTGGGTAAATTGCTTGTGTGATCTCTGCCGTGCTGCACCACGCCCGTCTGCTCTTTGCACAACGCGTCGCCCCCCTGCCGAACCAGCAAGGGACCTCTTGGTGCCATAGGTGCCCGTGGTTTCCCGTGACAGAACGATGACATGATGTAGACAAGATCTATTTATGTAGAAATAGACCCCATCTTATTATCCTTAATGGCAACGATACATACGTATCGGTTCCCCTTCTGTCACTGGGATCAAGCACCGTAAGATCGAACCCATCACAAAGCACCTCTTCCCATTGGAAGATAAGTAGATCAAGTTGGCCACACAAAACCCAAATATCGGAGAAGAAATACAAGGCTATAAGCAATCATGCATATAAGAGATCAAAGAAGACTCAAATAACTTTCATGGATAAAAAGATAGATCTGATCATAAACTCAAAGTTCATCCGATCCCAACAAACACACCGCAAAAAGGGTTACATCATATGGATCTCCAATAGACCATTTTATTGAGAATCAAACGAGAGAGAGGAAGCCATCTTGCTACTAACTACGCACCCATAGGTCTACAAAGAACTACTCACGCATCATCGGAGAGGCACCAATTGTCGTGGGAGTAAGTCTGACAGTAAGAGTAGGGGGTACGTCGGAGGAGGCAAGATCCTAGCTACGGCATGGTTGTGCATGCAAGAATTACGAGTTCAGGCCCTTCTCGGAGGAAGTAACAGCCCTAGGTCTCGGTGCCCGGAGGCTTGGTCGACTGGATTATGCATGAGAGTTACAGGGGGTGTGAACCCTTGCGCCAGAGGAGGGGGGTGCCTTATATAGACTGCGCCAAGACCCCAGCCATCCCACTTTACATAGGGTTCAATGTACATTAAGACATGGTGTTACTGGTAACGCCAACTATAAAGAGCTATAAATGATCTTAAAGGGTGTAGAGTGAACGCCTGACCGTTGCCATGCTGAGAGGCTTTAGGTCTTCTGTACTTCGAGTGGTTTCTTTTATGGTCGAGTGACCTCATCTTGGTCGAATGGAATTGGGGTATCTGAGTGAGGTAGATGGTCGAGTGGATTGCACTCCTAGGTGAACTCAGTCGGTTTCTGCTGTTGTATTTTGAATGTCTTTGACTCTAGGGCAGTGTCCTTGGGTAGGTAGTCTAGGTTAGGCCTATGATCCTACTCTAGGTACATGTTGTCGTAATTAGCCCCCGAATGGATGGAGGTCCGAGTGAAAAAAGAGCTGAAGTTGACTCCGGCTCGATTCCATGCTTCGGAGGTATTTCATCCGAGTCTGCGAATCATGTTGAAGCTTCAATCTTGTTTCAGTCGACTTGATCCATTCAGAGGCCGTCGTTGAGTGAACTATACTGACAATCTTTGAGTGTTGATATGGAACGAAATCTTTGGCGCGATTGGTTGCTCTGCAGTCCCCGGATCTCACGGGATTCAAAAATTTGGGGAAGTGCGCGGGACGGAGCTTCCCGCAGTAATCGGAGTAGTTAGATAGGGACACCTCAATTTTTGCACCGCCTTTTTTGCCACGTATCGAGCGAGCAACTGTTGCGGGATTTGACAGGATTGCTCAGGCCGATGAGTCAGTCACTCGGAAATAAGCCCATATAAAGTCGTGGAGGCCGATGCGTTTGCACAGTGCGCCTCATTCTCTTTCTTCTTCCTCTGCTTCTCCACCGCATCCCCCTCTGCTCTCGATGCCACCGCTCTGCCCGTACACCGTCTGCCGCAATGGGAAAGGACAAGACGATGGCCCTGGAGCGCGTGAAGAGGGCGACGACGACGTCAAAGGGCAAGAAGATGAGTCAGGGGTCGTCGTCGAGGTCTGGTCTGCCTCCTGGTTGGATCTAGGGAGACTGGATTCAATCTACGATCTAGAAGGAAGACCTGGAAGACCTGGCCGACGCGGGCTTGATTGCCCACAGATTTTGCAGGTTGCCGGGGAACGAGACTGAGCCTCAACCACAGGAGGATGAGTGTATCCTCCTCAAAACTCATGTCGACCACGGTTTCACTCTGCCTCCGCATCCATTTTTCCGGGGTTGTGAAACCTTTAATGTGCATCTATCATGAGTCTGCACCTAGCATCTGTTCACCCACTGCGTGCTTTAACTTTTTCTGTATAGTCCCTCCACTTGAGTCGACTATGTCACGTTGAGTGTATCCTTGAATTAGTGGCCGTCGAATCTTTGATTTGGCAGGGGTCTTTGTCCTTCATAGTTCTTTCACTCGGCCTCAACAGGTCGTGCCGAGTGGGATCCGGACCAGCGGGGGCACGAGAAGTGCACCCACTGGGTGTAGTTCCCAAGACCACGGTCGACTGCGGGCAGTCGGCGATGGTCTGAGAATAAGTGTTGCAGTTTTTTCTTACTCGAACTTGATGGGACATGTCGAGTGCAAAGCGGCAAGGAGAACTTGTAGAAGGCTAAGGATGAAGCGGCTGCCATTGGAGGTAATAACTAATCGACTATTCGCTTTGTCATCTTTTTCTTTTCTTCTTTTGAACCGAGTGACTCCACTCGAATAGATGTGCTTAGTGAAAATACACAACTCCAAGCTCGTCTGAAGAATGTTATTTCTTTAGACAAAATGAAGCAGGCTCTAGAGTAGAAGGACCTCGACCTTGCAGTAGCGCAGCAGACGGCGCGAGATAAAACTGAACTTGCTGACAAGAAGCTGGCTTCAGTCGGCAAGTTAGAAGAAGAAAACGCCAAGCTGAAGACTGCCATTGATGAAGCCAACAAAGAAGTCATGCAGCTCAAGAAGGACAAGGTGGCCCTGACCGACAAGGTCGGAGATCTCACTCGGAAGAGGGACGAACTGGAGGCTTATCTGGGAGGACTCGCCAAGAAGATGTTCCTTATGCTTGAAGGTACTTTCCCTTGTCTGACTGATTTGCAACTGCCGACTCATCATACAACTGTCGACTCACCGTTTTTCTGTGTGTCTATAGAATTCTATCAAAACTTCGAGGAAGAGACTGGGCGGATTGAGACGAATCTGGACCCCATTAACTCCCCCATCAAGGACGAAGCTGCGATGAATGTCCTGCGACTGGAGTCCTGCCTCGCTAGCGTCATGGACTGTCTCGCTCGACTGAAAGTGGCAGTATTGCGGATCGACACGGAGCTCTAGCCATGCATGACACTCCAGAATGACCTCGAGTCTCTGATAAGTCGACTCAGTGAAATCCCTGGTTGAGTGCATGCATGGATGAAGTCATCTGCTAGGTGTGGCACTGACGTGGCCCTGTCTCCGGTCCGTGTCCACTGCAAGGAAGTTAGAGAAGAGAAGCTGGCGGCACTCAAGGTCGCCAATACCAAGAAGCTTCAATTCCAATCCTTCATGGAGACCTTCATCGACGCTGCCACTCGTATTGTTGATGGAATCAACCTAGACGAGTTCGTCGAGCCAGCTAGCCCTCCTCCCGCCGAATGAACAAACTTAATGCCTCACTTTTATTTGCCTCAGAATGCCGAGTGATTTTGTAACTGTTAAACTCTTTCGGGCCTGACGCCCGAGTACTTTTGTTCGCGGTTCTGAACCTTGCTGGATTTATCCGAACTTTGTTTTTCTTTGAATATGGTTGCTTGGTCTTTACCACTTTCAGATCTCTTAACTCCAAGTGAGGCTTGATTCTCGACTCGGAATAGACATTGTACTTGTGGCGCAGCTCCGACGAGAGGGCCGCAGACATGAGCGCTAGATGCCGCACATGACCTGCACCTCGTCGTCCTTGCGGATCGGGATAGAGTGGATGTTGTACTTGTGATGCAGCTCTGACAAGAGGGCCGCGGATATGAGCACTAGGTGCCGCACATGACCTGCACTTCGTCGTCCTTGTGGATCGGGATGGAGCGGATGTTGCACTTGTGACGCAGCTCAGATAATTTTTGTAACTTAGCTGAGTATGGGATCGCAGCTAAGTCCCCGAGTGAGAGGGTTGCTCTTCACTCAGAGTGGTTTTGTAACTTAGGCAAGTACGGGGTCGCAACTAAGCACCTGAGTGAGAGGGTTGCTCTTCACTCGGAGTGTTTTTGAAAATTAGGCGAGTACGGGATTGAAGTTAAGCCCCCGAGTGGGAGGATTGCTCTCCACTCGGAGTGGTTTTGAAACTTAGGCGAGTACAGGGTCGCAGCTAAGCCCCCGAGTGGGAGGATTGCTCTGCACTCGGAGTGGTTTTGAAACATAGGCGAGTACGGGGTCGCAGCTAAGCCCTCGAGTGAGAGGGTTGCTCTTCACTCGGAGAATTTTTGAAACTTAGGCGAGTACGGGATCACAGCTAAGCCCCCGAGTGGGAGGATTGTGCTCCACTCGGAGTTGTTTTGAAACTTAGGCGAGTACGAGGTCGCAGCTAAGCCCCCGAGTGAGAGGGTTGCTATTCACTCGGAGTGTTTTTTAAATGTAGGCGAGTACGGGATCGCAGCTAAGCCCCCGAGTGGGAGGATTGCTCTCCACATGGAGTGGTTTTGAAACTTAGGCGAGTACGGGGTCGCAGCTAAGACCCCGAGTGAGTGGGTTGCTCTTCAATTTGAGTGTTTTTGAATCTTAGGCGAGTACGGAGTCGCAGCTAAGCCCCCAAGTGGGAGGATTGCTCTCCACTGGGAGTGGTTTTGAAACTTACACTACAAAAAAATACACTTCCGTGATGATACGTGTTTGTCACAGTTGGTCACGTTTTCTGTCATGCATGTACATCCATGACAGTTTTATGACAGAATCAAGATAGTCATACATGTGCTCTCGTAGAAGTGTTCCATGACATTACCAAAATTATCATCACGGAAGTGTCCACTTCCATGACGATAAATCGCGCGTCATAGAAGTACTTTCATCAAGGGTGACCAACACGTGGCATCCACCATAACGGGACGCCGTTAAGCTATCGAGTCTGGTTTTGGATCCGATAACCCGCTAACAGCCACGACCAATGCCGATTTTCCACGTGTAAAATTCTCATTGGCTGATGGAACCAAAAGTGGCCCGTAGAGATTAAATGGGCCGGCCCAACTAAAGGCCCACAAGATTTAGCGGGCCATAATGGGCCGGCCCAGCTAAAGGCCCACAAGATTTTGCATACCATAATGGGCCGGCCCAGCTAAAGGCCCAACACTATCAATTAAGCACGTACGGCTAATGTCAAATCGGCCCATCAACAGACCATCCTAAACTTGTCATCATCGCGGCCCATGGTCACTTCTGGCCCATTAACAGTCCGCTAAGTATTTGGGCCAAATTATGGCCCGGTGTGTTTCCGGCCTGTTAAAGGTCCTGTTTCATTTGGGCCCATTTATAGGCCATTGAAACTTTCGGCCCATAAATGACCATGAAGGATATGGCTCATATTCGGCCATGTCTGACATTCGGACTGTTAGAGGCCCACTATAGATTTGGGCCACTTTCAGCCTGTTGTGACTTTCGGCCTGTTAACGTTGGACGAAATCCATGGGTCATATGTGGCCCAACGCCACATCGGGCCTACTAACGGCCCATATAAAAATAACACTAATCAAGCCCGACTGAACTTCCGTCCTGTTAAAGGCATGTGTAGTAGGTCGGCGCATTTACGGCCCGTGTGAATTTCGGCCTGTGGACGATCCGCATTGCAAATGGGCCACCATTTCGTCCTGCTAAGACCAGTGGGTTATTTGGCACAATTATGGCCCAATCTTACTTTTGGCCTATTAAAGGCCCATGTTTTTTATGGGCTCGAGATATTTACACATGTATACGGCCTATTATTACTGAGGGCCCAAATTATGTTTAGGCCTGTTAAAGGCCCACTATGGGCACAGGCCTACCAGAAAAATATGATAGCTTATGCTGATTTAGGCCCAGATATTTTTAGTGGGCTACATGCAAATTTCGACCCAGAATCGTTTTTAGCCCAATTGGAATGGGCCCGGCGAATGTTGGCATGTTGGGCTCCTACGAAGCTTTCGGCCCAATACATTACTAAGATAAGCCTACACTATACAAAAATAGCGTCGTAATTACGGCAGCCTTTGGCAGCATCATAAATGATGTATCACAACAAAATAAATTCCAATCATACAACAAAAGGCCTGTTGGCATAAAGTTTACTGTCCTTGCAGATAAAAGCACCATCAGATGTATAGAAGCACAGATCATTTGACCTGAGTGCTAATGTTCTAGGCGGTAGAATCTGATGGAGCAGCATGATCTTCCCCTTTTTCCGCCATTGCTCTTGAACAACGAAGCAAATGTCTGATAGTCCGGTTTCAAAACCATTCTTATCTTCACAACATTTGTCAACCACTATTTTTGTTTTCAACTGAACATCCATTAGGGATTTGACTTGTGTCTGGAGCATAGATATATCACTCTATCTAGCCGGAAGATTTTGTTCAGTAGGCGATTTGGACGAGGTTACCTTGACAACCAACCCAGAATTACGCAGGAAGGTGCTTTTGCACTGTTAGTGGAGAGATACTGATGCACTGCATCAAGAGGTGACATTCTCCCTGTGGCAGCCTCGTCAGCTTCAGGTGGTTGTGGCTGTTCAATCATTTGTTCCATAGCTTGCTGAAAGTTTAAACTTGTAGATTAGTGTACCAGATAAGTTACTAATGAGACAAAAACAAACACAGTAGGTTACACATTTATACATAACTTATTTTTGTGAACTACTGTAATACGTTAGCATGTATTGTACTGCCAACTACGTAATAAAATCACTTTCGGAACATATGTCCATGTAGCATGCCTATTGTATTGTCTATTTCATCACCTTCGTTGACATCTACGGATAAAGAGACATGGTTTAAAGTAGGATGAACATAGCATGACATCATTCATATCATGGGCAAACAGATATAAAGCAAACAGGCTATTGTATGATTGTGTGCGCACGTGAACATAACAACTAGATTACAGATCAAGACGAAAAGAATACCTTCATCTCTTTTAAACCATGTAACGTGAAATGATATGTTAAGACAACTGTGTATAAAAGTGAACAGAGTAACTGACATTGGCTGCAAACCAAGCAGTTAAATGAACACATCACAGTAACAATCAGTTCAAAGCCACGAGGAGTAAGGACTTACAACAACGGGCTGAACTGGTGTGCTCATGCCCTTCATCTTGCTGGTGTGGCAATCCTTGAAGATTTGCACTGCATTCGGTTCAAGTTCTTTTTGGTCCGCACGGGTTTTCCTCTGTATTTGGAACAAGTAAATATAGATACGATAATACGGCACAGAAAAAGAAGGAACTAGTAGCTATTTACAAGAGCCTCGCAGTGTGCAATATAGCTACGAGATCGTGTTGTCTGTTGGAATTTCACTTTAGAACGGTTGTTCTTCAAACAGTTAGCCTAGAAGAAGATACACTTGTAAGGCACATACATAAATACAAGTTCAATATGTGGTCTGATCAAATACATATACCCTACCTAATACTTTGGATCAGACCAGTCTTTAACAAGGGTTGTCCAGTCTTCATCTGTAATATATTCCACTGGAGATGTTTGGGCGATTTCATTGTTAGCCTTGCCTTCAAAGTGGGATTTTCTAAGGTGGTACCGATACTGTCGCAGAGCAGACTGAAAAACATGAGTGCATGCTTGTTTAGTTGCATCATCTTTCGGATCCAACTTGAACCTGATCTGTTGAAAACGAATGTGAGTCTTATTAGGAGGAAGCTAGAATGTATGGCAGAGAGCAAGGCAATATTACAAATTGCGATGAATAACATTACTTACGGATAAATGGTCAAGGAAGGTGTTAAACTGGGTATTGTCTTTCTCATTCCTGTACTGGATCCACGAGGAAATGTGCATGACACCTAACAGCAATGGCTGCCTCTGATACTAACTTGGTTGACTCTGTAGCATCACATGCCCTTGTTAAACCTGCCTCAAAATGAATCTCCATTCTTCCTCCTTTAGATTTTGTTAATATGTCAAGCATTATCCCTGATGTCTGTTTCCGCTTGCGCCGTGGTGCTAGTTCAACAACGAATATGGAAGGTGTAGTGCACATCAAATTGTGAGAGTACATATAAAGGAGCATGCAACTGCAACTTGACTCGGTCAGGTACCGTCTTGGTGTTGATGCTTATGTGGTTCATCTGATCTTGCCAAGTCATGTTGTGTCAGCAGTGCTTCGGAAGTACTGTTAGGTGTGTAGGCAGCTTGGGAACTGGCCAGTTCCAGAGCAAACGAATGAGTAACTCGTTGAGATGCTGGTACAGTTGAAGAGGATGCTGCAGCTGGTGGAGCAGGTGATACTGTATTTGTAGATTTAGCCGGTGGACTTGGACCTTCTACTGCACTATAATTACTAGCAGAATCTCGAGGGCAGATCCTTTTCCGTTTCACCCGACGAGTAACAGAATTCCCTACTATATTCTTTTCCTTGCTCTTTTTTGACTTTGCCATGTCAAGCCGTACCCACAACACAAAAGAATAAAATCGCTCTTCAGAACTCATTGATGTAACACAACCGTATGAGGATGGAATATGTAAGAAAAACAGGGCAGCCTGACATATTCACAGCTACGATGTGTAAACTAAGCAGAAGGATTTTAAAGAAAATAGAAGTAATGCAAGCTAGACACCATATGAAAGATGCAACCAATATCACTCTGCCTAGTCAAAAGTGTCCTGTCATAAGTGGCATTTCGAAAAATTGGAAGCAGTACAACGTAGAAATCAATGCAAGATGCAACCACTATCAAACTGCCATGTTAAAAGCGTCCAATCATGAGTGACTGATGTGGGATACACAATAGCAGTACTTTGATGTAAGAACATGGTATGATTGATAGATGCAGTGTATTCTAGACACAGAAAGGCATGTCATATGCACATGTATAACGTATAAACTCAGCAGGTGAAATTTAATCAAAATAGAAGAAATACAGGCTAGACAACATATGCAACATGAAACCAATTGTCACACTGTCAACTTAGAGTAAGCACCTGCGATGGTGGAGTATAGCAGATGAACTCATCATCTAGACTTGGGACTTCAACTTCATTAGCAGTAGCAGTGGAAAATCTAGAGAGTCTCTGTTTGTGTCGGTCCGGAGGACCACCAACATCCCCTAACTTACTCTTTTCCTTCCTATTTTATGATATTGCCTTATGAAGTCAAAACCAAAAGAAGATGAATAAAATTAGCTCTACATAACTGGTTGATGCATGATACAGACGAACACTACTTTGATGTAAGGCAAGCGCAGGATAGGAGGATGGAATATATACAAAAAAAAGACAACATTGCATATTCAGACGTACGATAGGAGGATGGAATGTGTATGAAAAATGGTAAGCAGAAGGCATTTCAACAAAATTAGAAGAAATGAAAGCTAGGCACCATATGAACATGCAACCAATATCACTCAATCAGGTAAAAAGTGTCTCGTCGTAAGTGCCATTTCAAGAAATTCGAAGCAGTACAAGCAAGAAGACAATGCAAGATGCAACCTACATCACCTCCCAAGTTAAATGTGTCTTATGGGTAAGTGATCGTTGGAGGTATAAGTTGTAAGCTATGCAGATGCAATTCAACAAAATCAGAAGCAATAAAACTAGACATCATACGGAACATGCAACCACATATAATAGTTCCAAGTTAGAGCAAGCACCTGTGATGGTGGAGTAGGGGAGATGTGCTCATCATCTACACGTATGTTCTAGAAACAGGAACATGTGTCATATTCACAGGCATTATGTGTAAAGTAAGAAGATGCAATTCAACAAAGTTAGAAGCAATACAAGCTAGACATCATACGCAACATGCAACCACATATAATAGTGCCATGTTAGAGCAAGCACCTGTGATGGTGGAGTAGGGGAGATGTGCTCATCATCTACACAGCTACGTTGACTATCCAGCCTTGTGTTGTCTTGCGAATCTTGTTGGTAGGATGGCGGAGTAGAATCTGTAGAGACCCTCTGTTTGAGTTGCTCCGAAGGACCACCATCATCCATTGCCGGACTAGTTTCCTTCATCTGTATTGATTTTGCATTGTGAAGTCAAACCGATAAGAAAAAGGAATAAAATTCGCTCTTCAAAATTCATTCATGCATGATACTGACGAACACTACTCGGATGAAAGGCAAACATATGATACGAGGATGGAATATGTACGAAAAACAGGACGTCGTGACATATTCACACCGACGATGTGGTAACTAAGCAGAAGGCATTTCAACAAATTAGAAGCACTGCAAGCTAGACACCATATGAAAGGTGCAACCAATATCACTCTGCCAAGTTCAAACTATCTAGTGTTTCAACAAATTAGAGGCAGTACATGCTAGAAATTATATGCAAGACACAACCAGTATCACAGTGGCAACTTAAAGGTGCCTTATCATAAGTGACTGATGCGGGATATGCAAGAATAGTAGTCTGATGTAAGAACATGGTGTGATCAGATATAGTATGTTTTAGAAACAGGAACACGTGTGACATTCACAAGCATTATGTGTAAATTAAGCAGATGCAATTCAATAAAGTTAGAAGCAATACAAGCTAGACATCATACACAACATGCAACCACATATAATAGTGCCAAGTTAGAGCAAGCACCTGTGATGATGGAGTAGGGGAGATGTGCTCATCATCTACACAACTACGTTGACTGTCTAGCCTTGCGTTGTCTTGCGAATCTTGTTGGGAGGATGGCGGAGTAGAATCTGTAGAGACCCTCTGTTTCAGTTGCTCGAAAGGACCACCATCATCCAATGCCTTACCAATTTCCTTCCACTTTATTGATTTTGCATTGTGAGGTCAAACTGACAAGAAAAAGGAATAAAATTCGCTCTTCAGAACTCATTCATGCATGATACTGACGAACACTACTCTGATGAAAGGCAAAGTCATGATACGAGGATGGAATATGTACTAAAACTGTACAGCTTGACATATTCACACCTATGATGTGGTAAGTAAGCAGAAGGCACTTTAACAAATTAGAAGCACTGCAAGCTAGACACCATATGGAAGGTGCAATCAATATCACTCTACCAAGTTAAAACTGTCTCGTCATAGGTGGCGTTCATCAAACTAGAAGCACTACATGCTAGAAATCATATTCAAGACGCAAACCAATATCACAGTGCCAACTTAAAGGTGTCCCATCATATGTGACTAACACGGGATACACAAGAAGAGTAGTTTCATGTAAGAACATGGTGTGATGGACATATATAATATGTACCAAAAATAGGAAAGTGTGTCATATTCACACGTATCATGTGTAAGCTAAGCAGATGCAGTTTACACTAATTAGGAGCAATACAAGCTAGACACCATATGCAACATGCAACCAGATATAACACTGCCAAGTTAGAGCAAGCACCTTGGATGGTGGAGTAGGAGAGCGGAGACTTGGAACTTGTAATGCACTAGCAGTACATGGAGAATCCGCACAGATGATCCGTTTACGTTGCTACAGCGGACCACCATCATCGCCTTCCCTACTCTTTTCCTTCTTTTTTGATTTTTCCTTGTCAAGTCAAACCCACAAGAAAAAGGAATAAAATTTGCTCTTCAGAACTCATTGATGCATGATACTGACGAGCACTACTTTCATGTAAGGCAGCTGCATGATAGGAGGATGGAATATGTATGAAAAACAGGACGGCATGAAATATTGACATGTATGATGTATAAAGTGTAAACTAAGCACAAGGTGTTTGAACTAGTTAGAAGCAATGCAAGCTAGAAACCATATGAAAGATGAAACCAATATCACTCTGCCAAATTAGAAGGGTGGCCTAACAAATGTATTTGAGGAAATTAGAAGCAATATATAGCAACAGGCTAGAAATAATATGCAATATGCAACGAATAAAGGTGTCTCATCGTAAGTGATTGATGCAGGATACAAAAGAGAGGTAGTTTCATGTAAGAACATGGTTAACACATAGATGTAGTGTGTACCAAAAATAGGAAGGCATGTCATATTCACAGGTATAATCTGTAAACTAAGTAGATGCAATTTACCCTAATTAGAAGCATTACAAGCTAGACACCGTATGCAACATGCAACCACATATCACACTACGAAGTTAGAGGAAGCACCTGCGATGGTGGTGTAGGGGAAGTGCGGTCTTCAAGTACAGAGCTACGTTCAATATCTTCATTTAGGCTTGTTGTTTCTTGAGAATCATGTGGAGAGGATGAAACTGCACTCTTTATAAGAGTAGCACGTCTCATACTAACCCACAGGCGTGACTGTCTCATCATAAGAGATACATGCAGGATACACAAGAACAGTAGTTTGATGTAAGAACATGGTGTGATAGGCAGATGTAGTATGTACCAAAAACGGGAAGGTGTGTCATATTCACATGTATAATGTGTAAGCTAAGGAGATGCAATTTAACGAATTATGAGCAATACAAGCTAGGCACCATATGCAGCATGCAACCAGATATCACACTGCCATGTTAGAGCAAGCACCTGGGGTTGTGGAGTAGGGGAGATGAGATTTGGAACTTGCACTGCAGTAGGAGTAGCAGGAGAATCTGCAGAGGTCATCTGTTTCGGTTGCTCCAGAGGACCACCATCATTCCGTGCCTTCGTCCTTTTAGATTTTGCCTTGTCAAGTAAACACATAAGAAAAAGGAATGAAATTTGCACTTCCAAATTCGTTGATGCATGATACTGACGAACACAACTTTTTTGTATGGCAACCACATTGTAGGAGGATGGAATATGTACGAAAAACGCTAAGCAGAAGGCATTTCAACAAATTGGAAGCAATCCAATCTAGACACCATATGAAAGAGCCAACCAAAATCACTCTACCAAGTTAGATGTGTCTCATTATAAGTGGCACTTCAACAAATTAGAGGCAATACATGTTTGAAATGATATGCAAGATGCAACCAATATTACACTGTCAACTTGAAGGCGTCTCGTCAGAAGTGATTGATGAGCGATACACAAGAAAAGTAGTTTGATGTAAGAACATGGTTAATAGAAAGACGTAATATGTACCAAAAACAGGAACGCATGTCGTATTCACAGGTATAATGTGTTAACTAAGCTGATGCAATTTACCCTAATTAGAAGCATTACAAGGTAGACAACATATGCAACAAGCAACCACATGTCGCACTGCCAAGTAAGAGCAAGCAGCTGCGATGGTGGTGTGTGGGAATTGCGGTCATCAACTAGGTCGCTACGTTGACTATCTTCATTTAGCCTTGCTGTTTCTTGAGAATCATGTGGGGAGGATGACACTGCACTCTTTAAACGCGTAGCGCGTCTCACAGTAACCCACTTGGGTGACTGTCTCGTCATAAGTAATTGATGAGGGATACAAAAGAGCATTCGTTTGATGTACGAACATGGTTAATAGACATATGTAGTATGTATCAAAAACAGGAAGGTATGTCAGTATCAAAGTTATAATGTGTAATGTAAGCTGACGCAATTTAACCAAATTGGAAGCAATACAAGCTAGATACCATATGCAACATGCAACCACATTTGACAATGCGAAGTTAAAGCAAGCACATGGGATGGTTGTGTGTGGCAATTGAGATCATCAACTGCAGAGCTACGTTTACTGTCTCCATCTGATGGCACTACGCCCTTTAGAGCGCTGAGACGCTTAGTGCTTATCTTCGAGTTACACTGGAGCGACTTCTGTCTTTTGTTTTTTGTATTCATAAACACTGCGTCAAAGTCTGAAATACCCATGCATAAAAAAATAATAGTGTGAGTATGGGTGAAGTGTGTGCACAAGTAGTAAAGTGTAAAGGTAGCAGATAGCAGGTTGGTGAGAAATAAATGACGGGAGACATATGATAGCTCTACAACATGCATGGCACATGAAATTACTAGATTCTAGGATTTTGAAATATGAGCACAGGGATGGCTGGGAAATGCAGATGCTCCTCCAGCACACCACAAGGTGTGGTCCTATGAAAATAACAGTCGACGGAAAACAAATTTGCCATTCCATTTTTTTGCACCGTCCGATGTACAAAGAACGGGCAGATCGCCTTCATCTACTTCCAGCCAGTCAGTGTTACGATCTTCCTTGAAATGCCAGCGAGCATCGGCCCAGTCCCCTGCCTCCGCCCTCCCCTCGACCTCACCGCACCGCCGTGCTTGGCACCACCCCCGGCCATTATAACGCCCCGGATCCGATGCGCCAGGAGTCTTCCAGTTATTCGCCGGCGTTGCCATGTCTTTTTCTTGCGTGTTGCATTTTGCCATGTCATCATCTGCATTGCATCCTCATATTTTCACAACTTGCATCCGGTCCTTTTCCCCGTTGCCCGTTTCGCGATCCGACACTCTCACACGCACCCGTTGCCCCTCTCAGACCTCGTTTCGTGAGTAGCATAAAAATGTTCTCGGAATGGTATGAAACTTGGAATGTGGTGTTGTTTTAGAGTAGGTAGACCGCCTGTCAATTTTCGTTGCATTTGGAGCTCCTTTGACACCCTAACGGTTAACCGCGTAGCCGAAACCCCTCTCTCTTTGCAGCCTAGCACCCCTCGACCACAGCCCACTAGCCCATCCAAACTCCCTCCATGCTCTCGGTCGTTCGATCACGATCGTGTGGGGGAAAACCGCTCCTCTTTTGGACTCTCCTAGCTCCCTCTACCTATATATATACCTCCCCCTCCGAAATTCGCGGATAACCCCTAGCCTTCCTCTTCCTCGCACCGCCGGACACGTCCAACCCGGCACCGGACATGTCCACCGCCGCCCGTCCACGTCGCCTGGCCAATCGCGCGCCGACACCTCAGCAACCGCCGCCCCGCGCCCAATCCGCCGTCCCCATGTGTCCTTCGCCGTCCTCACCGCGCCCTCCACTGCCACCGGCCCGCGCGGCCCGCAGCAGGCCCGCGGGGCCCGGTCGCCGCCGCCGCGCGCCCGTCCGCCGCCCGCAGCCCGCTCCCCGCTCTCCGCACTCCACCGCCAGGCTCGCCGCGCGTCCCCGCCGGTGCGCCTCCGCGTCCCTCTGCCGCCAGCGCCTCCTGCACGCGCCACGCCGCCCGAGCGCTGCTGCCTGCGTGCTCCACCGCCCCGCCACCTTGCACCGCCCGCCCGGCCACCGCAAGTCGCGCCCATCCTGGCCGGCGCCCGGAGCTCCCCGCCGCCTCGTCGCCATCCTCCGCCGGTATGAATAAATACACACTATAGCATGTAAATCTTTGAGTCATATATGCATGATGTAGATGTTTGTTTAGTTCTTATAGTTAATCTCATTCAAAATCAATTAGTTTTATAAAAAGGTTCAGATTCATGGGATTGTGCATTGTAAAGCATAATGTAAAAAAACAAATAATGGCAATTCATTTAGCACTACTAGGAAAAGGGCTATAGCTAATATGGACATTAATGGCGCACCATGTATGTGGTGCGCCACTGCTATATAGCAGTGGCGCACAAGATACAGGTGTGCCATTATTGACATATTACTAATGGCGCACCTGATGTGTGGTGCGCCATTAGTAGTTTTGAAAAGAAAAATAAATAAAAATTGTTAGCAGTGGGGCAGCAGGGGATAGTGCGCCATTACTAGTTGACATAGTAATGGCGCACCTGTACAAAGTGCGCCATTACTATGTGTATGACTGGGTCAAACCTTGGTCAAACTTAGTAATGGCACAGTTTGCATAGGTGCGCCATTACTATGTCAAACTTAGTAATGGCGCACCTACACAAACTGCGCCATTACTAACTTTGACCAAGGTTTTACCAAGTCATACACATAGTAATGGCACACTTTGTGAAGGTGCGCCATTACTAACTTTCTTTGCACCCCCCCTGGACCGCCTTTTCAGTTTTAAAAAAATAAAAGAAAATGATGGAAATGTCAAAAAATAAAAGAAAATAAGTTTCCCATGTGATATGTGGTCTAGTTGTTGGGAAAATTTACAAATATGAATTTCGACTTTATTTGCAAAATCTCTCTGGAATTTAGCAAAATGGGCATAACTTTTGCATACGAACTTGGATTAAAAAGTTTTTTATATGAAAAATCATCTACTCGAAAAGTTACATCCGAATTCAACGGGGGGAACCCCGTTGAAGATTTTCAGAATCCCCAAAAACCTAACAGAATAAAATATATGGGGCTTTTAAGATCTAGAGGGGGGAAAATGGAAAAAAATCAAACTTAGTAGTGGCGCACCATTTGCTAGGTGCGCCACTAGTAACAGAAAAAAAATTGGTTTCGAATTTTTTTTGGAAAAAAAATGTTCAAAATATGATACGTAATATGACCGGGAAGTTTGAAATATTTTTTCAAAATTTCATCACACTCATGAACATGAACAATGTCATAGACATCAACAAGGTTTAATAGGATTGATATGATAGATATATCAACAACTGGCTGTTAAGTGAGCTGGTGCCGGGGTTGGATAGAACTGAGAAGTTAAGCATGCTCGGGCTGGAGTAGTGTGAGGATGGTTGACCTTTTGGGAAGTTTGACTACGGAGTGTGATTTGACTTGAGATTAAGCATATTGACCTGAGATTAAGCCATAATGACCCAAGATTAAATAAAAAAACGAAAAAAATTGAAAAAAAAATTTGAATTTTTTTAAATTTGTTAGTAATGGCGCACTTCTATGTGGTGCGCCATTACTAAGTCAGATAGTAATGGTGCACCAGATAGGCATAGTAATGGCGCACCAAATGTGAGCCATTACTATTTGTTACTAATGGCGTGATAATAGTGGCGCACCTATAGTGTGCCATTAATGGCAAAAAATAGGTGCGCCACTAACAGGCCTTTTTCTAGTAGTGTAGAAGAAAAAAAGTTTGGGCAATTATGATACGGAATTTTCTAGAACAAAGGAGAAGTTCCTTTCTTTTGGGAAAGCATGCATGGCCCACATCTCTTATTGCTTGATATGTCACGAAACAAGAAACGTGGAGGGAGTTAATGTACCGTGCCAAAGTGTTTTGGGATTATTTGGTTTTCGGAAGATGACTTACACACCTAGACAGAGGGAATACAAAGAGAAAAAATGAATTGCAGTTAAAAGAATGACATTTCTAACAAAAATGGGAATGTGAACTACATATGTGTGCACGTGACCAGCACATACATTGTCAATGCAAAATTTAATGCAAGAAATAACTTATGAGTAACATGCACGAATTGATGATGTGGTGCTTGCATGGATAGAGTAGAAAAAACAATGTGATTTATGACTTGCATGCATGGCGTGTTCTTGTGCCATAGTTGCATGTCTAGGAAAAAAACTACTAGTGGGTTGTACTAGCTATTTAGGAATAGAAGATGTATACATGCAAGTTGTAGGGAAAGAGATGACATGTATCTCAATTCCTATGAGTAGGGATTGGAAAAGAGATGGCATTTGGTTCACATCATAGGAACTTTTCTATTGAATCTAGAGATGACATATATCTCAATTCCTATGAGGAGGGATTAGAAAAGAGTTGTCATTTGGTTCACATCATCGGAACTTTTCTATTGAATATACGCTAATGTTTATTTTCCTTTGAAATTATGGGAGTATAGGAATCCATTCATATGAACCAAAGTGGCTCTAAAGCTATAAAAATTATATCATGTTTATTTCCTTTGAAATGTGGAGTATATTAATCTATTCCTATGAACCAATTGGCTCTAAAGGAAAAAATCCTATAAAAATCATATCATATAGAGTTCCTATGATATTCCTCCACACCAAAGGATGGTTGAAATTGCTGCAGGTGATATGACGGTCTTTCTTTGTAGACTCCTCCCCCATCTTTATAGTTACCTCTCGAAGATGAATGAAATGATATATACTGGGTATTCTATATGTTCATTTTGGTACACGAAAACTCGGTAAATATTTGTGAGGTTCGAATTTTCAATAAAGCTATATGCACTACATGTTGGAACAGAGGGAGGAGCATACGGCAGTTGCTAACACTCACGTGGAAGATTTGTGTGTAGGAGGAGTGGCTGCTCTGTTAAATGACATGGCAAAACTGACACTGTCGGATGCCGATCTAATGGTTCTTACAGCGTTCGTCAGGAAACGACTTGTGGCGAACGTTTGTCGGATAATGATTTACGGACACATGCATTGCATTGATACGTGCCACCTCTCTCTCATGCACACACGCACCCTCACGAGTCACGACTCTCCCGAGTCCTCTCGCACACAAAGTCTATTTGCAGGTAGACGTCACACACATATGTGCTCTTCACACCCTACCCTCAGAACTTCTAAAAAACAAAAGACGTCGTGCACCTTTTATTTTAGCTCACACGTAGCACACTTATACTACATGCACACACTATCCTCTAACACCCACTCGTGGGTACACATAGGAGCGGATTTTTTTGAAGCCGGTACAACAAAATCACTCCACTATATATATAAGCAGGAGCCTTAGCGCTTGGTTTACTAGGGTTCCTCTCTTTCACTCTCTCATGCTCTCCAGATCCAAGCAAGACATAGGTGGCCACACTCTCTCTCTGCTCACGGTTGGTCACAAATCCGGCCCGACCACCTCGACCAGTGCGGGGGTGTAGGTGCATCATTCACGCTATCGTCGGCGGCGAGGGAGGAGACCAACGGCTGCCCGCGCGTCCCGATCGGCGGTCGTGCCATTCTCTCCGAGAGAGCGCCGGCTCGGGAGGGCCTCCGACCCCTTCTTCCTCCCTGCGGTATTGTGGCCAAGATGCGGCCTCCCGACGCCGTCTTTGGCACATGCCGACAACCCTCAAGTATATATTCCTGCGAAACCTACCTTGCTCTACTGCCAATTCCCCACGTGCCTGCGTGTGGATCTTTTTCTTCTTCCGTTGATTGTTCCAAAGCCACCTAGACTTTTACTATTATTAGAGGTAAAGCTAGTTCATACAATCAAATCTAAGAGTTGGTTCAAACAGGGAAGAAAGTGGGAAACCTGTAGCATGAATCTAGGACTTGGTTCTAACAAGAAACGGGGGAAAGTAGTAGATACTAGCTACCCAACCGGTCTCTTGGTTGAAAAGGCGAAGAAAGCATGGTGGATGGCGAAGGGTGGGGGGAAGTGGACATGTATCTTGGTTGAGAAAGAAAAGAAAGTGAGGGGTGTTGGGGGACAATGCAAATGAGAATGAGTAGGTCTAGATTTCCTGTGCTCACATAAGAAAATGCCGCTGATACGTCTCCAACGTATCTATAATTTATGAAGTATTCATGCTGTTATATTATCTATCTTGGATGTTTAATGGGCTTTTATATGTGGTTTTATATGATTTTTGCGACTAACCTATTAACCTAGAGCCCAGTGCCAGTTTCTGTTTTCTCCTTGTTTTTGAGTTTTACAGAAAAGGAATATCAAACGGAGTCCAATTGACGAGCCAATTTTTGATGATTTTTTATGGACCAAAAGAAGACCCCGGAGTAAAAGAGTTGGGCCAGGAGAGTCCCGGGGTGCCCACGAGGGTGGGGGGCACGCCCACCAGGCGCGTGGGCCTGCCTCGTGGACACCTTGGGGACCTCCTTGACATGAGACCGACACAAAAAAATCCTATAAATACAGAAACCTCTGAAAATTAACCTAGATCGGGAGTTCAGCCGCCGCAAGCCTCTGTAGCCACGAGAAATCAATCTAGGCCCTCTCCGGCACCCTACCGGAGGGGGCCATCATCACCGGTGGCCATGGAGGAGTATGCCGGAGGGGCCATCATCACTATGAAGGCCAAGGACCACAGGGTAGAGGCCATGGAGGAGGAAGCACAAGGGGGAGAACCTCTCCTCCTCTCTTCCGGTGGCGCCGGAGTGCCATCGGGAGGGGAATCATCACCACGGTGATCGTCTTCATCAAAATCACCATCATCATCACCATCCTCATCTCTTTTACGCGGTCCACTCTCCCGCACCCCGCTGTAATCCCTACTTGAACATGGTGCTTTATGCCACATATTATGATCCAATGATGTGTTGCCATCCTATGATGTTTTGAGTAGATATCTTTTGTCTTTGGGTTGATTGATGATCTAGATTGGTATGAGTTGTATGTTTTATTTTGGTGCTGTCCTATGGTGCCCGCCGTGTCGCGCAAGCGTGAGGGATTCCCGCTGTAGGGTGTTGCAATATGTTCATGATTCGCTTATACTGGGTTGGTGAGTGACTGAAACACAAACCCGAGTAAGAGGGATTGTTGCGTATGGGAATAAAGACGACTTGATGCTTTAATGCTATGGTTGGGTTTTACCTTAATGATCTTTAGTAGTTGCGGATGCTTGCTAGAGTTCCAATAGTAAGTGCATATGATCCAAGTACAGAAAGTATGTTAGCTTATGCCTCTCCCTCATATGAAACTGCAATAGTGATCACCGGTCTTGTCAACGGCTGCCTAGGACAATTCCGCACACCGACCCACCATTATTCCACACTCGCTATTTATAATATTTAGTAATATATTCTAACTTTATGATAACAGCACCTACTTTATATTTTAGCTCTCCGATATCATACAAAGTTATCCTCTTCATGCCCACAACATAGTTTTATTTCTCGTTGCTAGTTGGAAGCAAACGTTCGGTGCACGTAGAGTCGTATCAGCAGATAGGGCTTGAGAGAATATTGTTCTTACCTTTAGCTCCTTGTGGGTTCGGCACTCCATACTTATCACTTCCATCTTTGGAAATTGCTACGATGATTCCCTGCACTTGGGGATTATCAAGCTCTTTTCTGGCGGCGTTGCCGGGGAGCAATAGCGTGGGGTTGATATTCTCGTGTGTGCTTGTTTGCTTTCTTCACTAAGTAGATTTTGTTTTTTCCTTTTTGTTTCTGTTTAGTTGTGGGTTAAACATAAAAAAAGAATGAAAATACAAAAAAAATTTACTTGCCTTTCATTCCTAAAAAGTTTTTCAAAAAGAGAAGTGATTAGAAAGTTATGCATTGAAGAAGTGAGGGTCGGCCTTGAGCACTCGTGTTCATGCTCACGGAAACAATGTTTAATTTTTCATGGAAGTTTCTCTGTAAATAATTATCCCCTTGTATATATCCATTGTATTATAAAGATAATGTGCCAAGCTTTGGTTTTAGGATGATTAGATTGCTTGTTTACTATGTGCAGAACAAAAACAGAAACTTTGGCTGTAGTGCATGAATTTACATTTTTTACTGGAAAGTCAAATGGGTCTGAAACTTTTTGCACATTACTTCTGTACAAATTTTTCAAAATTTCAAATTTAGTTCATAATTTTAGGAGTTACAGAAGTTTACCAAACTTCCATATTACTACAGACTGTTCTGTTTTTAACAGATTCTGTTTTGCGTCTGTTGTTTGCTTATTTCGATGAATCTATGGCTAATATCGGGGGGTGTGTACCATAGAGAAGTTGGAATACAGTAGGTTTAACACCAATATAAATAAAGAATGAGTTCATTACAGTAACTAAAGGTAGTGATTTGCTTTATTACACTAACGGATCTCACAAGTTTTTGTTAAAGTTTTGTGTGGATGAAGTGTCCGAAGGTCGAGGAGCTATCAATATGAGAAGAATAAAGAGAGGCAAGAGTTCAAGCTTGGGGATGCCCAATGCACCCCAAGTAAGTATTTCAAAGGATACTCAAGCATCTAAGCTTGGGGATGCCCTGGTTGGCATCCCATCTTTCTTCTTCAACAAATATCGGTATACCTCGGTTTTTGCTTTGTTCACATGATTTGTGTCCTTTGTGTTTTTGGTTTTCCTTTAAGAACCATGCTAGCATCAGATATCCCTTCATTGATGTATATAATACTTCATGTGCTTCACTTAAATCTTTTAAGTATGATCTTATAGAATTTCTCTTTGTGCTTCACTTAAATCTTTTGAGTATGGTTTTATAGAATGCATCATGTACTTCACTTATACATTTTGAGCTTGGATATTGGTTAGTCTATATTAATTGTAGAATGCTCCATGAACTTCACTTATATCTTTTGGAGTATGAATAATAGTATAATTTAAATTGGGTTTGGAAGAGTGTCAACTTTAGGAATTAGTGATCCCACTATTTTGGAGGGTGTTGAATCTTAGTTTGATATTTATAAAAGTGGATTTGGAAGAGTGTCAACTTTAGCTAGTAATGATTCCACTATTTCGGAAGAGGTTCCAATTGATTATGAGAAAAAAGTTGTTATTCATGATGCTACTGAAAATTTTTATGAGGGAGGAATACATGCTTGTAGGAGTTGCAATAATATCAAGTTTCCTCTCTATGTGCTTAAAGTTTTGAAGTTATACTTTATTTGCCTTCCTATGCTAGTTGATTCTTGTTCCCATAAGTTGTGTGCTCACAAAATCCCTATGCATAGTAAGTTGGTTAGAATCAATTGTGCTAGTCATATTCTTCAAGATTCTCTCCTTCTGCTTCAATTCCTACCTTTTATGTGAGCATCATTGAAATCATCATGCCTAGCCAAAAGGCATTAAAGAAAAGCGCTTGTTGGCAGACAACCCAATATTTAACCTTACTGTTTTTGTGTGTTTAAATGATTAAGCTACTGTAGTAATCATGTTTTATAGCTTTTGTTTCAATAAAGTGCCAAGTAAGACATGTGGGAAGACTTGGGTGAAAGTTAATGTGATCTTGCTGTAAAAAACAGAAACTTTGCGCTCATGAGATTAGCTGTCATTTTTCACAGAGGAGTGATTTTTAGTTGATTCTTTTTGCAGAAGATTAATAGACAAATTACTCACGTCCACCAATTTATTTCATAATTTTTTGAATAGAAGAAGTAGGGTTTATGTTCAGATCATTACAGACTGTTCTGTTTCTGACAGATTCTGTTTTCATTGCATAGTTTGCTTGTTTTCTAGTTTCTGTGACTTATATTTCTCAATATAAATTGTAGAAATGATAGTAAAGTAGGCATTGTGTGAGAACAATTATGAAACTTGTCCTTAACAGTACCAAAGTGAATGGTTTACTCTTTATCATACTAACCTATCTCACGAAGTTTGGTTAAGTTTTGTGTGATTGAAGTTTTCAAGCTTTGGGTGAGATATCGTTATGAGGAGAATAAGGAGTGGAAATACCCTAAGATTGGGGATGCCAAAGCCACCCTAAAGTAATATTCAAGGAAGACTCAAGTACCTAAGCTTGGGGATGCCCCGGAAGGCATCCCCTCTTTCGGCTTCAAAACTATCGGTATACCTTACTCGGAGCTATATTTTTATTCGTCACATGATATGTGTTTTGCTTGGAGCGTATTTTCAATTTTACTTGATTTTTGAATAAAATAATTGGATCTGAAATATTGAATGAAAAAGAGTCCTCCCATGGCTAGTTAATTATTTGACTACTCAGTGTTCTTCACTCATATCTTTTGGAGTAGTTTGTCATTTACTCATGTGCTTCACGTATATCCTATGAGTAAATGGTTGAATAAATTGAATGTCATAAACCTAAATTTATATATGTTTCATATGCTTATAACATGGGGGGTAATGACTTCACACATAATAAGTATAGGTAGTAAACTTATTGAAAGTTAGCAAATGTAGAATTGGTCACTTGAACAGTTCATGAAAGAATATTGAAGGAAGAGGGATTTCACATATAAATATACTATCTTGGACATCTTTTGTAATTGTGAGCACTCATTAAAATATGACATCCTAAAAGGTGGATGTTGGACAAGGAAAACAACGTAATGGGTTATGTTTTCTTATATCTGAAGTAAAGTATATTGTCATGGATCGCCCAACACGTTGAGCTTGCCTTTCCCCCTCATGCTAGCCAAATTCTTTGCACTAAGTAGATATACTACTTGTGCTTCCAAATACCCTTAAACCCGGTTTTGCCATGAGAGTCCACCATACCTACCTATGGATTGAGTAAGATCCTTCAAGTAAGTTGTCATCGGTGCATGCAATAAAAATTGACCTTTAAATATGTATGATTGACTAGAGTGGAGGAAATAAGCTTTATACGATCTTGTGATGTGGAAGAAATAAAAGCGACGGACTGCATAATAAAGGTCTGTATCACAAGTGGCAATATAAAGTGACGTTATTTTGCATTAAGATTTTGTGCATCCAACCGTGAAAGCGCATGGCAACCTCTGCTTCCCTCTGCGAAGGGCCTATCTTTTACTTTTATCTCTTAACCTTATGCAAGAGTCATGGTGATTTTCACCATTCCTTTTTACATTTTATCCTTTAGCAAGCACCTTGTGTTGGAAAGATTCTGATATATATATCCAATTGGATGTAAGGCATCATGAACTATTATTGTTGACATTATCCTTGAGGTAAAAGGTTGGGAGGCGAATCTATAAGCCCCTATCTTTCTCCGTGTCTGATTAAAACTTTGAACCCATAAATATCGCGTGAGTGTTAGCAATTGTGAAAGACTAAATGATAGTTGAGTATGTGGAGTTTGCTAAATCAAAGCTCTGACATAGACTCTTCCTGAAAATAAGATGAATTGCAATTGTTTGATGACTAAGGACGTTGTTTGTTAGTTTTCAAGAAAGTTTATGATCTATACTTTAACATGTGATTTGCTAGTTACTTGATCATGAAAAGTTTTTTGAGATGAGCTATTGTTATGACAGATAATGATGCTAGAAAAAGTGATTGGAATTATCATTGATCAAACTTATGCACTTGCTAGCATTCACACTTCATAAATTATTTCTTTTATCATTTACCTACTCGACGACGAGCGGGAATTAAGCTTGGGGATGCTGATACATCTCCAACGTATCTATAATTTATGAAGTATTCATGCTGTTATATTATCTATCTTGGATGTTTAATGGGCTTTTATATGTGGTTTTATATGATTTTTGGAACTAACCTATTAACCTAGAGCCTAGTGCCAGTTTCTGTTTTCTCCTTGTTTTTGAGTTTTACAGAAAAGGAATATCAAACGGAGTCCAATTGACGAGCCAATTTTTGATGATTTTTATGGACCAAAAGAAGACCCCGGAGTAAAAGAGTTGGGCCAGGAGAGTCCCGGGGTGCCCACGAGGGTGGGGAGCTCCCACCCCCCCCCCCCCCAGGCGCGTGGGCTTGCCTCGTGGACACCTCAGCCACCTCCTTGACGTGAGACCGACGCCAAAAATTCCTATAAATACAGAAACCTCGGAAAATTAACCTAGATCGGGAGTTCCGCCGCCGCAAGCCTCTGTAGCCACGAGAAATCAATCTAGGCCCTCTCCGGCACCCTGCCGGACGGGGCCATCATCACCGGTGGCCATGGAGGAGTATGCCGGAGGGGCCATCATCACCATGAAGGCCAAGGACCATAGGGTGGAGGCCATGGAGGAGGAAGCACAAGGGGGAGAACCTCTCCTCCTCTCTTCCGGTGGCGCCGGAGTGCCATCGGGAGGGGAATCATCACCACGGTGATCGTCTTCATCAACATCACCATCATCATCACCATCCTCATCTCTTTTACGCGGTCCACTCTCCCGCACCCCGCTGTAATCCCTACTTGAACATGGTGCTTTATGCCACATATTATGATCCAATGATGTGTTGCCATCCTATGATGTTTTGAGTAGATGTCTTTGGGTTGATTGATGATCTAGATTGGTATGAGTTGTATGTTTTATTTTGGTGCTGTCCTATGGTGCCCGCCGTGTCGCGCAAGCGTGAGGGATTCCCGCTGTAGGGTGTTGCAATATGTTCATGATTCGCTTATACTGGGTTGGTGAGTGACTGAAACACAAACCCGAGTAAGAGGGATTGTTGCGTATGGGAATAAAGAGGACTTGATGCTTTAATGCTATGGTTGGGTTTTACCTTAATGATCTTTAGTAGTTGCAGATGCTTTCTAGAGTTCCAATCATAAGTGCATATGATCCAAGTAGAGAAAGTATGTTAGCTTCTGCCTCTCCCTCATATGAAACTGCAATAGTGATCACCGGTCTTGTCAACGGTTGCCTAGGACAATTCCGCACAGCGATCCACCATTATTCCACACTCGCTATTTATAATATTTAGTAATATATTCTAACTTTATGATAACAGCACCTACTTTTATATTTTAGCTCTCCGATACCATACAAACTTATCCTCTTCATGCCCACAACATAGTTTTATTTTTCGTTGCTAGTTGGAAGCAAACGTTCGGTGCACGTAGAGTCGTATTAGTGGCAGATAGGGCTTGAGAGAATATTGGTCTTACCTTTAGCTCCTTGTGGGTTCGACACTCCATACTTATCACTTCCATCTTTGGAAATTGCTACGATGATTCCCTGCACTTGGGGATTATCAGTCGCCGAGGAGATAAAAAATGGGACAAATGCAGACATGTTGCCTCAGTGTTTGCCGCTCTCGGCAACCACATCAGCCTCACCACTTTATGCCCCTGCTGTCCCTACGCCCATATCGCTCTCGTTAATGTAAAATCACATGAAGCATTAAGCAATGCCACCTAATGTCACTATAAGTAATGGTCTAGTTCCGTCGATAAATTGAAGCAATGCCACCACCATTTTATGAAGTGCTTCCGTCTTGCTTTATTTCCCATGAATTGTGTTTTTGCAGTTACACTTAAATCTCACACCGCTAACATTGGTTCATCCCAGTGGAACTGCACAAATTTGATGCACATTTATTGACCATGTGCTACTCTCGTGACAGTAATACTAAAGCTATTGTTCTGCATGTTAATCTAGTGGCAGTGTTGATGTGATGTGATGCTACTTACTTAAGGGCACTTTCATACTGTCAATCTAGTGCCAATTATAACACAATAGATGCTGTTGTTAATCATACGACACTGAAATATCTATCATTGTTATAACCGTATTTCGTATTTGCACAAACAGGGATGTCTGTCTCCATATCGTTTCTATCTGCGCAATCAGAAGTACACACCTCGGTTTTAGTACAACTGCACAAAATGAGATGGCTATTCCTAGCTGTCGTCTGATACGTCCATTTTGCATCATGCTTTTATATTGATATTTATTGCATTATGGGATGTTATTACACAGTATGTCACAATACTTATGCCTATTCTCTCTTATTTTACAAGGCTTACATAAGGAGGGAGAATGCCGGCAGCTGGAATTCTGGGCTGGAAAAGGAGCAAATATTAGAGACCTATTCTGCACAACTCAAAAAGTCCTGAAACTCCACGAAAGTTATTTTTCGAAATAATAAAAAATACTGAGCGGAAGAAATACGTCAGGGGGGCCTCCACCTGTCCACGAGGGAGGGGGGCGCGCCCCTTCCCTCGTGGGCCCCCTGTTGGCCCTCCGGTGGCCATCTTCTGCTATATGAAGTCTTTCGTCTGAAGAAAAATCAGAAGCAAGCTTTCGGGACGAGACTCCGCCGCCACGAGGCGGAACCTTGGCGGAACCAATCTAGGGCTCCGGGCAGAGCTGTTCTGCCGGGGACACTTCCCTCCGGGAGGGGGAAATCATCGCCATCGTCATCACAAACGCTCCTCTCATCGGGGGAGAGCAATCTCCATCAACATCTTCACCAGCACCATCTCCTCTCAAACCCTAGTTCATCTCTTGTATCCAATTCTTGTCTCTAAGTCTGGGATTGGTACCTGTAGGTTGCTAGTAGTGTTGATTACTCCTTGTAGTTGATGCTAGTTGGTTTATTTGGTGGAAGATCATATGTTCAGATCCTATATGCATATTAATACTCCTCTGATTATGAACATGAATATGCTTTGTGAGTAGTTATGTTTGTTCCTGAGGACATGGGAGAAGTCTTGCTATTAGTAGTCATGTGAATTTGGTATTCGTTCGATATTTTGATGAGATGTATGTTGTCTATCCTCTAGTGGTGTTATGTGAACGTCGACTACATTACACTTCACCATTATTTGGGCCTAGAGGAAGGCATTGGGAAGTAATAAGTAGATGAGGGTTGCTAGAGTGACAGGAGCTTAAACCCTAATTTATGCGTTGCTTCGTAAGGGGCTGATTTGGATCCATATGTTTCATGCTATGGTTAGGTTTACCTTAATACTTTTGTTGTAGTTGCGGATGCTTGCAATAGAGGTTAATCATAAGTGGGATGCTTGTTCAAGTAAGTGCAGGACCCAAGGACTGGTCCACCCACATATCAAATTATCGAAGTACCGAACGCGAATCATATGAACGTGATGAAAACTAGCTTGACGATAATTCCCATGTGTCCTCGGGAGCGCTTTTCTCCATATAAGAGTTTGTCCAGGCTTGTCCTTTGCTACAAAAAGGATTGGGCCAACTTGCTGCACTTTATTTACTTTTGTTACCTGTTGCTCGTTACAAATTATCTTATCACAAAACTATCTGTTACCTATAATTTTAGTGCTTGCAGAGAATACCTTGCTGAAAACCGCTTATCATTTCCTTCTGCTCCTCGTTGGGTTCGACACTCTTACTTATCGAAAGGACTATGATAGATCCCCTATACTTGTGGGTCATCACCGTCCTCCAACCTCCAGTGTTCCAGGTATTCCTACATTGGCAGTAACTAGGTAGAATGACCAACGCAATCTAAAAGAAGCTGATTCGTACGTTTTACTTCATGGACCGAGGAAAACAACTGCATCCTAGTCCGGAATGCACTATCTATGGGTTTATCCATGGACCGAGGACTAGCTGGCATGGCTGCATGGAGGTTTTTGGGACAGGTGCGCGGACAAGAGGCATTGTGGTCTGCTTATTTTTGCAAATAGCGGTGCTTAAATTTAGTTGAATGCACAAGAATTTCACCTTGTCAGTACACTACATGGGTCAGTTCAGCATTCCAGCTGAGAACAAAATTATAATTGGTTATTCTAGAATGAGAGAACCTAACCCTGGATGGTGGCAACAAGAAAAAACTAGAGTGAACTCCAAGAAATTTAAGCCTGCCGGGAGGCCCTTTGCTCAGAGAAGCCTTGCTTGTTTTTCCTTATTTGTAAACCTTCTCTCAAGTTTGTCTTTTGCTGTGAACTAGTATATGTTTGTTATGTTCTATGAATCATTGAGATGTTTAAAATTGCTTAACTTATGCTTCTCATGTTTTTATGAAGCCAAGTTTAATGTGAGTGTTCCACATGAACACCGGACTAGCGTGTGAACGTTTGGAATTTACATTGTGGCCTCAGTTAACTGCATGAACCACTGTAACAAGATACATAGTTGCTTATATGTCAGACTGCAGATTATTGATTGTTAGCTGGTCGATAGCCTAGTGTTGAAGCGAGCTGAGCCAATGTGTCGTGTTTTGCACAACTTCTTACAAGTGGGGTAGCACCAACAGTGTTTACAAGTACTTATGTATCATCGGCGCACAGTTCTCGAAGGAGTACTCTATTTCATCAAACACACACTGCTCGTATGATAAACCATGACAAATTATGCCTTACCATGCCATATTCATAAAAAACTAGTGAGGAAACATCTGTTTCGGCAACAATTACGATGGTTCTCACATGATTCACGGGAACACAAAAGTAGCAGCAGTTCCCATAGACGGATCCAAACAGAGTACTAGCCCCAGAGGGCTCGATAATAGGCAAGGTTCGGATAATTAGACACAATCCAAACTACTATTAAACACTAGCTGGGGCAACTATTTCATGCCTCGATCTAATTTGGGCTGGACACAAGACGGACCTTGCCATGAACATCATCGAGGACGTCCAGCAGCAGCTCAATCCTGTGAACCTTCATGAAGATAACCTTGTGGCCTTGCCACTCATAAACTTGTTTGTGGAGGCATGCCACGTCATCTTCCTGCGTAAGCTTGACAAGAAAAGTATGCCTCACAAACGAAGGAGTAACTTTGAACTTCTGGTGCTTCAGTACACCCTGGACAACACGCTTGACAACAGTGAGGCTGGAATACAACTCAACATCGGTATAAGCGCAAATGGCTTGCAGGATCCAACAACCTAAGAACTCTGTTTTCCCAGTGCGTATATTCAGGTCATCCGCCTCATAGCGAGTGACATGTACAACCACACAATCCTTGTCTGCATCAGGGCTCTAATTGAAACAGAAACAAATTCTGAATTACTTTCCAGTATAAGAGACACAAGTTATTTAAACCACTATGTATAGCATGGCATCGAAGCTAATAGAATTTTGCATTATTCATCACCACATACTTAGATGAAAAACCACAATCGAGATCGGCAAAGAAGAAAATCACCTTGGGCAGCTCAGGGGAGACACATCCTCTAAGGGGGAAAACTGCTCCTGCAGTGCCACGGGGGCTGTAACCTCAAACGGGGCGTTGACCATCTCAGTAGTGGCTGTGAGGGTGTCTGGGTCGGCTCGGTGGCTGGCTCCATCTTCTTGGAGCTCTCTGTCTTCTGGGGATCAGCCTCCCGCGTCTGCTCCAATATCGGCAGATCTTTGCCTGGTTCTCCTAGGTCCATCATGAAACTGACGAATACTAGGAGACCACTGAAAGGAAAACACAATCGCAATGACAATGAAACAAAAAAGAGAGTGAGGATCGGTTACTGCTTTGCAAAAGTTCTTTTTTTTCTCTAAACGAAAATATACCAATATCACGGATCCGCTTACCTTCCCTTCGTTGGGAGAGAAGAACAGTGGCAGATGCGAGTGTTGGCTTTCTTAAAGACGGTGAGGGAGAAGGGGATTCAGCAAAGAGTGAAATGATGGTTGCTTCGTCTGTCAAATTTAGACTGCGGGGAGGTGTCGTTTCGTGATACGATGGCTCGTTACTGCCGCGCTACGATCGGGGTGACTCTCCGGCTGCATACTGCCTTCTAATTTGGTGGATGGCATTTGGGCCCGCGCGCGGCATGGCTCGGATGTCGTTGAACAAAAGTAAAACGACATTCAGTAGAGGGAGACGTTTCGATGACCTAGGAGGAGCCAGAAGCGGTAGTGTATCCACTGTACTAGTAGTAATTGTTTTTCTGGTAGCTGTAGAGTGTCTCCACTGTACTAGTAGTAATTGTTTCTCCGGGCCCAAGACAAAACAGCCCATCCACCCTAGTAAATAATAAAATCAATTCAAAAGCCCATATATTTACTTAATGAGAGGCGCTACCCACACCCAGCACACCGCCCCCAAAAAAACTTGGGTGCTCTTCTTCCTCCTCACTCCCACCCACCTCACGTCAGCTCGCTCCACTCGTACCCCCAAATTCCTCACCTCACTCCTACAGAAAACCCCAGCTCCCCTTGTTCCTCACTACTACAGAAAAACCCCAGCTCCCCTTCTTCTTCACTCGCACTACAACTAGGCTCGTAATTTGTTACTCTGCTCAAATCCGTGAGCGCGACGCGACACCCTCGAGGAAAATGGAGTCGGCTGACCCCAGCGCCAAGAAGATGAGGCTCCCGCCAGCGGCGACGCCTGTTGTATATCCCGCACCCGGCAGCGCAAGGAGAAGCGGCGACCCCGCCCCCACCGGATCCTAGGAACCCGTAGAATCTCGGGTGGACCGCATCAGGGATCTCCCGGACGCCGTCCTTGGCGAGATTATCTCTCTTATCCCCACCAAGGATTGTTGCCGCACCCAAGTTCTCGCAATTCGGTGGCGCCCTCCATGGCGCGCCGTGCCCCTTAATCTCGACTATCGTCAGCTATCTCTCTTCAATGATTTTGAAATCCCCAGAGCCATCATCTCCTCCCACCAGGGCTCCATTCAAAGCCTCTGCATCCCGTCATGCTACCTGAGCAAGCATACCATGACCTGCACGGTGGACGCCTGGCTGAAATCCCCTGAATTCACAGAACTACAGCTACTTGAGTTCTACTATGCCCCTGGAAATCACCTACCAGATACCGAATGCCATCTACCTGTGCCCTCAGCACCGATGTCCATCTCGCAGTTTTCCTCCTCTCTCCACACCGCCACCTTTGCACTGTGCTACCTACCAGACAATCTGGTACTAAACCTTCGACTCCCATTTCTCAAGAAACTTTCACTTGTGCGGGTTCGTACATCGGAGGCCTCATTGCACAACATCATCCACTCCAGTTGCCCTGCCCAGGAGTGCTTGGTGCTTGTTTTCATAGTTAGAATCGGTTGTCTCCAAATAAAGTCGCCTAACCTTGTAAGAATTGGAATTTCTTTTGACGGAAGGCAGCTCATTGATACGTCTCCATCGTATCTACTTTTCCAAACACTTTTGCCCCTGTTTTCGACTCTAACTTGCATGATTTGAATGGAACTAACCCGGACTGACGCTGTTTCAGCAGAATTGCCATGTTGTTATTTTTGTGCAGAAATAAAAGTTCTCGGGATGACCTAAAATTTCGCGGAGAATATTTTTGGAATTAATAAAAAATACTGGTGAAAGAATCAAGGCCAGGGGGCCCACACCCTATCCATGAGGGTGGGGGCGCGTATACCCCCCTGGGCGCGCCCCCTACCTCGTGGGCCCCCTAGTGCTCCATCGACCTCAACTCCAACTCAATATATTCACGTTCGGGGAGAAAAAAATCAAAGAGAAGGATTCATCGCGTTTTATGATACGGAGCCGCCGCCAAGTCCTAAACTCTCTCGGGAGGGCTAATCAGGAGTCCGTTCGGGGCTCCGGAGAGGGGAATCCGTCGCCATCGTCATCATCAACCTTCCTCCATCACCAATTTCTTAATGCTCACCACCGTGCATGAGTAATTCCATCGTAGGCTTGCTGGACTGTGATGGGTTGGATGAGATTTATCATGTAATCGAGTTAGTTTTGTTAGGGTTTGATCCCTAGTATCCATTATGTTCTGAGATTGATGTTGCTATGACTTTGCTATGCTTAATGCTTATCACTAGGGCCCAAGTGCCATGATTTCAGATCTGAACCTATTATGTTTTCATGAATATATGTGAGTTCTTGATCCTATCTTGCAAGTCTATAGTCACCTATTATGTGTTATGATCCGTTAACCCCGCAGTGACAATAATCGGGATACTTACCGGTGATGACCGTAGTTTGAGGTGTTCGTGTATTCACTAAATGTTAATGTTTTGGTCTGGTACTCTATTAAAAGGAGGACTTAATATCCCTTAGTTTCCAATAGGACCCCGCTGCCACAGGAGGGTAGGACAAAAGATGTCATGCAAGTTCTTTTCCATAAGCACGTATGACTATATTCGCAATACATGCCTACGTTACATTGATGAATTGGAGCTAGTTCTGTATCACCCTATGTTATAACTGTTGCATGAAGAATCGCATTCGACATAATTATGCATCACTGATCCAATGCCTACGAGCTTTTCACATATTGATCTTTGCTTAGTTACTTTACCGTTGCCACTGTTACAATTACTACAAAACTGCTACTGTTACTTTTGCCACCATTACCGTTACTTCCATACTACTTTGCTACTAAATACTTTGCTGCAGATATTAAGTTATCCAGGTGTGGTTGAATTGACAACTCAACTGCTAATACTTGAGAATATTCTTTGGCTCCCCTTGTGTCGAATCAATAAATTTGGGTTGAATACTCTACCCTCGAAAACTGTTGTGATCCCCTATGCTTGTGGGTTGTCAAGACTATTTTCTGGCGCCGTTGCTGGGGAGCATAGCTCTATTCTTTGAGTCACTTGGGATTTATATCTGCTGATCACTATGAGGAACTTGAAAGACGAAAGAACCAAGATTTTTCCCTCAACTATGAGGGGAGGTAAGGAACTGCCATCTAGCTCTGCACTTGATTCACCTTCTATTTTGAGTAACCTTGCGACACATAAACCTGCTTCTGCTATTAATTCTGATAGGTCGCATGTTATTGATGATGTCACTTCCGCTATGCATGATACTTATGATGAAACTACTTCTATGCTTGATACTACTGTGCCATTGGATGAATTTCTTGATGAACAACTTGCTAGGGCTAGAGAGAATGAAATTATTGAAATTGATAATATTGATGAAAGTGATGATGAAGATTCTCCCCCTAGATATGAATTGCCTGTTGTGCCTGAGGGTTATGTTATGGATGAAGAAACTGCTAGAGATTTTCTTGCTTGCAATGATAGGAATGATCTTAAGAAATTATTAGCTAACTTGAAAGAAAAGTCTTTGAATGCTAGAATGAAATATGACCCTGCTTTTGCTACTTCACCTATCTGTGTTACTGATAAGGATTATGATTTCTCTGTTGATCCTGGCATATTTACTTTGGTTGAATCCGATCCTTTTTCTGGCTATGAATCTGAAACTGTTGTGGCACATCTTACTAAATTAAATGATATAGCCACCCTGTTCACTAATGATGACAAAACTCGCTACTATTATATCGTTAAGTTATTTGCGTTCTCATTAAAGGGTGATGCTAAAACATGGTTTAATTCTCTTGATCCTGGCTGTGTGCGTAGTCCCCAGGATATGATTCATTACTTCTCTGCTAAATATTTCCCCGCTCATAAGAAACAAGCTGCTTTAAGGGAAATATATAATTTTGTGCCAATTGAAGAAGAGAGTCTCCCACAAGCTTGGGGAGGCTTCTCCAATTACTTAATGCTTTGCCTGATCATCCTCTCAAGAAAAATGAAATACTTGATATCTTTTATACTGGGCTAACCGATGCTTCCAGTGACCACCTAGATAGTTGTGCTGGTTGTGTTTTCAGGGAAAAAACAGTTGATCAAGCTGAATTGCTATTGAATAATATGTTGACTAATGAAAATGATTGCACACTTCCTGAACTAACTCCTAAGCCAACTCCGAATAAAAGGGGTATTCTATTTCTCAGTCCTGAAGATATGCAAGAGGCAAAGAAATCGATGTAAGAAAGAGGTATTAAAGCTGAAGATGTTAAGAATTTACCTCCTATTGAAGAAATACATGGTCTTAATTTGCCACCTGTTGAAGAAATACGTGGTCTTGATAACCCGACACAGGTAGTAAAGGTAAATTCTCTCTATAGATTTTATGAAGGCGATATTACTCGTTACAAGTCTACTAGCCAATGCTTAGATGAGTTTGATAATTTTATTGTTAAACAGGAAAACTTCAATGCTTATGTTTGTAGACAATTGAAACGCAATGCTTATATGATTGAACACTTGAGTGATTATATGTCTAGTGTTAAAGGTGAACTTAAACTCATTAGTAAACATGCTTGTATGGTTACCACTCAAGTACAACAAGTACTTAAAGCTCAAAATGATTTACTCAATGAATTAAATAATAAGAAGAATGATAATGTTGTGCGTTATGACTAGAGGGGGTAAAATGACTTAGGAACCATTGTATCCTGAGGGCCACCCTAAGAGAATTGAGCAAGATTCTCAGAGAACTAATGTTGATGCACCTAGTCCTTCTAAGAGGAAGAAAAAGAAAAATGATAGAACTTTGCATGCTTCTGGTGAACCTGTTGTTGACACACCTGAGAATCCCAATGGTATTTCTATTTCTGATGCTGAAACACAATCTGGTGATGAACATGAGCCTAGTGATAATGTTAATGATGATGTTCATGTTGATGCTCAACCTAGTAATAACAATGATGTAGAGATTGAACCTTTTGTTGATCTTGATAACCCACAATCAAAGAATCAACGTTATGATAAGAGAGACTTTGTAGCTAGGAAGCATGGTAAAGAAAGAGAACCATGGGTTCAGAAACCCATGCCCTTTCCTCCCAAACATCCAAGAAAAAGGATGATGAGGATTTTGAGCGCTTTGGTGAAATGATTAGACCTATCTTTTTGCGTATGCGTTTTACTGATATGCTTAAAATGAATCCTTATGCTAAGTATATGAAGGATATTGTTACAAATAGAAGAAAGATACCGAAAGCTGAAATTTCCACTATGCTTGCCAATTATACTTTTAAAGGTGGAATACCTAAGAAACTTGGAGATCCAGGAGTACCAACTACACCATGCTCCATTAAAAGAAAATATGTTAGAACTGCTTTATGTGATCTTGGAAACGGTGTTAGTGTTATGCCCCTCTCTTTATATCGTAGAGTTCATTTTATAAGTTGACACCTACTGAAATATCTTTGCAAATGGCTGATAAATCAACTGCTATACCTGTTGGTATTTGTGGGGATGTGCCTGTTGTGGTTGCAAACATTACTATTTTAACGGACTTTGTTATTCTTGATATTCCCGAGGATGGTAGTATGTCGAATATCCTTGGTAGACCCGTTTTGAATAATGCATGGGCTGTTATTGATTGCAACAAAGGCAATGTCACTTTTCATGTTAATGGCAATGAGCATACAGTACACTTTCCGAGGAAACAACCTCAAGTCCACAGTATAAACTCTATTGGAAAATTCCATCGATTGTTATTGGAGGTTTTGAATTTCCTCTTCCTACTGTCAAGAAGAAATATGATATTCTTATTATTGGGGATGTGCATATCCCCGTTGAGGTAACCTAGTGTTATTCGAAATTTCTCCGGTTCCATGTTATTCGGAATGAATTTGTTAACAAGACTTGATCAACCTTGTTAGGTGATTCCTTTTGATGAGCATGAGATGGATGAAGTTAGAAAGCACAACTCTCTGTACCCTCCTTTTACTTTCTGTTATTTAGATTAAATAAAGCAAAAATCGTATTTTCTGTGTGTTTTCTGAATTTTCCGTGCAATGAAAAATACCCCAAAAATAAAAGTTCTCCAAATGCCCTGAAAATGAAATATGTTTTTTCTAGAATATTTGAGAATATCTGGCACTGAGAACACATCAGGGGGAGGGCGCGCCCCCTGCCTCGTGGGCCCCTGGTGGCCCCCTCCACTTATTCCAGCCACCACAGACTCCTTCTTCCTCCCAAAAAAATCACCAACCAGCTCAAGCACGAGTTCTAGCTCATCTTGCTGCCATTTTCGATCTCATTGCTCAAAGCTCCACTCACAAAACTGCTTTGGGGGATTGTTCTTCGGTATGTGACTCCTCCAATGGTCCAATTAGTTTTTGTTCTAGTGCTTTATTTATTACAAATTTTTGCTGCTTAGGTGACCCTGTTCTTGAGCTTGCATGTCAAATTTATATGGTCCCAAGTAGTTCTAATGCATGATATAGTCTCTAGGCATTTGTGGGACTAGTTGCTACCAACTTTGTTGTGTTTGGTTCACTTTTATTTATGTTACTAAAAATTTCAGAAATTTTTCAAAGGAAGAAATATGTTTAGGAAAATGTACCAAGGTTGTTCTTCAAGGAAGCAAGGACCCAGGCCCGCAATACATGAGCCGGACCATGAACCACCAAGAGAAGCTCAAGTGCAGCCTTGTGAATGGCCGTCAGATGATTTCATGGTTCGAGCAGGAATTAAGGAGGAATTTGATGCATATGTGCATAATGCTGAACTCGAGGGCTTCATGCTAGATAAGTGCCCTCAGTATTATTACCTAACTGATTCCTTTGTGAGAAGGTTCAAATTTTCATCTTCACGTAATTCTCACACTGTCGTATTTGATATCTATGGTAAATCTTATACTATGGACTTAGAGGATTTTAATACTGCTTGTAAACTTCCGCAGTGGGGTAGTGCGAGTGAACCTCGCAAATCTGAGTTTAACGATTTTCTTGCTAGTATCACTGTGGGGGAATCTAGAGAAATAACACAAGCTATAATAGGGAGCATTCATTTTCCTGCTATACATTATTTTGCTCTCTTTATAGGTAGATGCATAAATGGTAAGGATGAGGCATGCCACATGTGTGTTCCAGATCTTACTGTTCTCAAGAGTGTTGTTTTAGGAGATAAACAATATAACTTGGGGGCCATTGTTGCACGAAGGTTGCATAATAATGGTTTAAGTGGAGACTTGTTTGGTGGAATTTATGCAACCCGTGTGGCTAATTTTCTTGAGATACCCATACATGAAAATGATATGGAATTGCCTCCCACTTATCTAGGTTATGAGGCTATGGTTCGCCATCAGTTTATTGAGAGGAATGAACAACCTCTCCAGTACCGACTAATGTTTGACAGGCACCGCATTTTCCATGTTGCTCTCCCTGCTCCTACTTTCTTTGACTTTCGGACAAAAGGGAGATATATTATAACCAGGGAGGAGGCGAACGAGTATAAGAGGAGGACTGAGGTAGCTCTCCTCCAAGTGGCAGCTCATGAGGCAATAGCTGCTACATCACAGTACAACCCCAACTACAACTTTGGATATCCGCCAGGCCAGCCGTGGCCCTAGACCAACTTAGGCCAAAAGCCTAAGCTTGGGGGAGTACGTATTTCTCACCGACATTACATTCATGTTCACACACTCATTTTAGTTGTCGGTGCTCATACTTTTTCATTGTAATATCCATGCTAGTTTATTTTCTTTTTCTCGCTTTCTTCTTGTGTGCTTGAATAACCTTAAGAAAAACCAAAAAATTAGTTGTAGCTTTTAGCTAGTTTACTTTTCATGCCTGTAGTAGTAATAATTAAAAGAAAACCCAAAAAGATTTCCCGATCTTCTTTTGCTTGTTGGGAGCTTTCCCGTGTAAATAGTTTTGTTTCTTTCCTTTTCTTTGGGGTCGAGAGGAGAAGACCATAATTAAAATGTTGAAGTGGCTCTTATATGCATTATTGTAGATTTAACCAAGAGCCCATATTACCTTGTCTTCTCATGTGTATTAAATGCTCGCAGATTCCAGCTTAGTCCAATGCACGTGCACTATTATTATTATCCACACCGTTCGGTCATGCGAGTGAAAGGCAATAATGATGATATATGATGGACTGATTGAGATGAGAGAAGCTAGTATGAAGTCAACCTCTCTTGTTTTTGTAAATATGATTAGTTCATCGTTCCGGATTCAGCGTATTATGAAACATGTTTGCAATGACAATTAGAGATTATAGTTGCTTATGCCATGCTTAATTAGCTAGGAGCTTATAATGGTTTACCTTGCGTGCCAACGTGCTATTAAAATGGTTGTGATGTGGTATGATAGGATGGTATCCTCCTTTGAATGATTCGAGTGGCTTGACTTGGCACATGTTCACGCATGTAGTTGAAACAAAATCAACATAGCCTCCATGATATTTATGTTCATGGTGGATTATATCCTACTCGTGCTTGCACTCAATGTTTATTAATTTTAATGCATGTTCATGACTGTTGTCGCTCTCTAGTTGGTCGCTTCCCAGTCTTTTTCTAGCCTTCACTTGTACTAAGCGGGAATACTGCTTGTGCATCCACTTCCATAAACCCCAAAGTTATTCCATATGAGTCCACCATACCTTCCTATATGCGGTATCTACCTGCCGTTCCAAGTAAATTTGTATGTGCCAAACTCTAAACCTTCAAATGAAATTCTGTTTTGTATGCTCGAATAGCTCATGTATCAACTAGGGTTGTCTGTATCTTCCATGCTAGGAGGGTTATTCTCAAGAGGAGTGGACTCCGCTCCTCACTCACGAGAAAATGGCTGGTCACCGGGATGCCCAGTCCCATGCTCTAAGCAAATCAAATCAAAGTAATTGCAAACAAGACTCCCCCAGGATTGTTGTTAGTTGGAGGCACCCGTTGTTTCGGACAAGCCATGGATTGATGCTTGTTGGTGGTGGGGGAGTATAAACTTTACCATTCTGCTTGGGAACCGCCTATAATGTGTGTAGCGTGGAAGATATCGAGATCTCTCGGTTGTTATGTTGACAATGAAAGTATGCCGCTCAAAATATAATTCATCTCTAATTCAAAATCGAGCTCTGGCAGCTCTACAAATCCCTGCTTCCCTCTGCGAAGGGCCTATCTATTTAATTTTATGTTGAGTCATCACCCACTTATTAAAAAGCACCAGTTGGAGAGCACCGTTGTCATTTGCATGCATTACTATTAATTTATATTGGGTATGACTATGACTGGATCTCTTTTACCACGAATTACAATGTTTATTCAGTGCTTGATCTTCAAAGGTGCTCTGCATTTATGTTTTGCGGTCTCAGAAAGGGCTAGCGAGATACCATCTTTTTATATCATACTATGATTGTTTTGAGAAAGTGTTGTCATGCGAGATTTATTATTATTGCTCACTAGTTGATTATACCATGGATATGAGTAAACATGAGAGCTAAATGTTATTGTGAATATGGTTAGTTCATAATCTTTGCTGAAAACATGAATGCTGGCTTTACATATTTACAACAACAAGAGCAAACAGAGTTTGTAAAAGTTTTTCTTAATCACTTTTAGTTTGTCAACTGAATTGCTTGAGGACAAGCAAAGGTTTAGGCTTGGGGGAGTTGATACGTCTCCATCGTATCTACTTTTCCAAACACTTTTGCCCTTGTTTTGGACTCTAACTTGCATGATTTGAATGGAACTAACCCGGACTGATGTTGTTTTCAGTAGAATTGCCATGGTGTTATATTTGTGCAGAAATAAAAGTTCTCAGAATGACCTGAAATTTCACTAAGAATATTTTTGGAATTAATAAAAAATATTGGCGAAAGAATCAAGGCCGGGGGCCCACACCCTGTCCACGAGGGTGGGGCGCGCGGCTACCCCCCTGGGCGCGCCCCCCTGCCTCATGGGACCCCTGGTGCTCCACCGACCTGAACTCCAACTCTATATTCATGTTCGGGGAGAAAAAAATCAGAGAGAAGGATTCATCGCGTTTTACGATACGGAGCCGCCGCCAAGCCCTAAACCCTCTCGGGAGGGCTGATATAGAGTCCATTCGGGGCTTCGGAGAGGGGAATCCGTCGCCATCGTCATCATCAACCTTCCTCCATCACCAATTCAATGATGCTCACCGCCGTGCGTGAATAATTCCATCGTAGGCTTGCTGGACGGTGATGGGTTCGATGAGATTTATCATGTAATCGAGTTAGTTTTGTTAGGGTTTGATCCCCTGTATCCATTATGTTCTGGGATTGATGTTGCTATGACTTCGCTACGCTTAATGCTTGTCACTAGGGCCCGAGTGCCATGATTTAGATCTGAACATATTATGTTTTCATGAATATATGTGAGTTCTTGATCCTATCTTGCAAGTCTATAGTCACCTATTATGTGTTATGATCCGTTAACCCCGAAGTGACAATAATCGGGATACTTACCGGTGATGACCGTCGTTTGAGGAGTTCGTGTATTCACTAAGTGTTAATGCTTTGGTTTGTTACTCTATTAAAAGGAGGCCTTAATATCCCTTACTTTCCAATAGGACCCTGCTACCACAGGAGGGTAGGACAAAAGATGTCATGCAAGTTCTTTTCCATAAGCACGTATGACTATATTCGGAATACATGCCTACGTTACATTGATGAATTGGAGCTAGTTCTGTGTTACATTGATGAACTGGAAGGCTTGAGGGTTTATTTTGCAGAAAGCTGATTTTGTCCTCATAAATACCTAAGAGTCAAATTTTTATGTAGTTCTTTTATTACTACAATTAAATACACAAGGTTGAGTTGGCAAAATCAACTCCAACCTACCCTTTATTAAGTTGCCCAACAAATTTATTAAGTGTCACATCTCTCAATATCATCCAACAACTGTAATGGCATAGTCGCTCAAATTTACCCATAACCGGGGGCACAGCTAATCATGATTAGTTTTTAATACTCTGCAGAGTTTTGCACACTTTACCCACTAGACTCAACCCGAAGATTGACACGAAGTCTTTCAGAAGCAGTCACCTCCACCCCCGGCAGCCGGTACACCTACTCATATCTACATCTGCTAGCTTACCTGGGCGAGGATCCCACAACCTACTCAACTAAGCCAGAGCCCATTTAGCTAGTGGTTGCGCATGGAAGCTACAGGTCACTAAGTCTGTCTGATCTTTTTGAGCCTGGGCGGCCGTCCACTTACATTCAGAGGGTATAAACCATGATGTTCTTGAAACCACCCTTCAATACCAATTCCGCCCAGAGGTGAATTAAGTCCTTAATTACTTCTCAATTTTTTATATTTATAGTCCTCACATAAGCTCAATGAATACATGAACCACCCCCGTCTACAAAGCATAGCAAGCTACAACTACCACGATTCGCAAAACGCGGGAAGATAGCTCAACAGCATAGCAAAATTTATATATTAATCCTATAGATGCATATATTCATAGTGTGATATAACTACATGCATAGAAAACAATAGGCAAAGGATGATCAACATGTAACTTGCCTTGGTTCTGGTTCAGAAAGTCACACTCCTGACAATAGCTCGCGTCGCACTCCGGACAATCTACACGTTTCACACAATTCAACAAATCAATCATCGGAACATGAATAGAACCAAAATAAAACCAACATCAAGAAAACCATTTTTGAAACTCAACAATAGTAGCATAACAGCACCTAAATTGCACTACAGTCACAACGCAAAAAGAATCACTTAAAACCGACAAACTGTTTGAGAGTTATGGCCTCCGGAAGTTTTAATTCAAACTCGAACGAATTCAAATTTGAAAAGTGCAAACATGTGAGATTTTGGTACTGTAATAAAGTGCTGGTTTTTGTGAGTGCACAGGAAAAAGAATTACCTAAATTGGACTTATAGAATAAAAGATATAGCTAAAAGAATTTTGGATGAAAATCTGTGAAAAACAAAAAGAAACAGAAAACTCCTAGACACTGTAGCAACTCCTGTGCGTGTCCTGTAGCGAACTGCCACGTGTCATCCCATGATTGGCCGGAGTTTGCTGTGTGTGCGTACTCACCAGAGAACAGAGGACGGCGGTGGCGGTCTCGGGCGTCGGCGCCGGTGCATCTCCGGCGGGTCTCCGGCGAAGGTAAGGGGATGGGTGGATGCGGCGGTGAGTAGCGGAGGTGGTGGTGGTGTTCAACGGCGGCGGGGCGTCCTCGACTGACGGCGGCGAGGATGTGAACGGCGACTGCTCCGGTGCGTCGGCTCCGCGGCGGGTGGTCGCTCCGGTGTGCTCTGGTCCACAGAAGCGAGTCAAAACGCGGGCAACCGAGCGGGGAAAATGAAGGAAGCAGGCAGAATGGATCCAAGTGCACTTACGGCGGCGAAATCGCCCGGCGAACGGCGGCGGACGGCGGAGCTCCTCACGAGATGCGCTTTTGCCCTAATCGAGGCATGCGGCAGCGGGGAAGATCGAGGATGGGATGCGGGGTCTCCCCTAGGGGTTTTGCTAGCATACGGCTGGTCGGGCGCGCTCGAGGTGGACCAGGGGCGCGGGGCGAACCGGCTCGGCCTCGCGTGCGTGCATGCGTGCGGCGCGCGGTGTCCGGCTCGGTGGAGGGGACGAACAGGGGCGTGGGACCCGCTGTCAGCGGCTGAGAGCGAGGGCGTACCGCTTCGGGCGGTTAGGTGGGCTGCGGCTGCGCGCGGTACTCTGCTGGGCCGGATGGCTGGGCCGCTCGTTAGCTGGCCTGCTGGGCCGCGGCGCGGCGCTGCGCTGTGCTGCGTGCTACTTTTTTTTAAGAAAACAAACTGCTACAGCAAAAACAAAACTAAAATAAAAACATACACCGGAATAAAATCTAAGGAAAATACCTAGACACACAGTAAAAATATCCCTATAGCTATAAACTACAGGAACACTAGTTCCAATACTTATGCAATTTTGGAAATTCATTTTGATGCAAAAGGCCACACAAACAGTAAAATAACACACAATTAAAATATTTTGGAGATTGCAAAAATTACCAGAACATATTAGATGAACTGGAAATACTATTCTGCACATTATGAACATTTTTAAACAGGGGAGAAGTCACATTATCTCCACTTCAATAAATTCCCTTTGTTGCATAATGATTGGAATATTTCAGAAAAAAGCAAATAATGCAATAAAAATATGATATGCATATGAATGATCTAATAACATCCTAATTTAGGAAAATTGGGATGTTACAACATAATTATCCATCACTAATCCAATGCCTACGAGCTTTTCACATATTGATCTTTGCTTAGTTACTTTACCGTTGCCACTGTTACAATTACTACAAAACTGCTACTATTACTTTTGCCACCGTTACCGTTACTTCCATACTACTTTGCTACTAAATACTTTGCTGCAGATATTAAGTTATCCAGGTGTGGTTGAATTGACAACTCAACTGCTAATACTTGAGAATATTCTTTGGCTCCCCTTGTGTCGAATCAATAATTTTGGGTTGAATACTCTACCCTCGAAAATTGTTGCGATCCCATATACTTGTGGATTATCACTCATCATCCAAGATGCCCCTTCACTTCAAAGGTTAATCCTTGATTCTAGTTATTCACCGTCGCAAATAACCGTCCTCTCTGCGCCTAAACTAGAGACCTTCTGTGTAATACATGATCTATGTGCTCATTTCAAGATGGTGTTTGGCTCCACAGTTCTTCAGGTACTTTATATTATCATCTACACTTGTAACCATAAGCTGCATTTTAAATTTCTGCGCATAAGTTATATATCATCTCGGAGTACACATTTTGTACTAATATTATGTTCGATGCTCAATGAAGAGTTTCTCCATGGATAGCCTATCAATGGTGCTGGATTCTATCAAGATCTTATATATCCAAATGAATACTTTTGATCTGAACAAGATTATTGGCTTGCTGCAATGCTTTCCATGTCTATAGAAGTTGTATATAAAGGTGATAATTTCACGCACATTGGAAGCCCGCATATAGTGTACTAGAATTAACCGTTCAGCTGTTGCTTTTTCCACACTCTTTTTTTAGACCATAACTGTTTCAATCTTCATGTCTATTTAGGCAACAGGACGGGGTAAGAAAGTTATAACCAATCGATGGATTCGTAAGCACCGGGATTTTTTCCTTCTCATGAGATTCGATTGAAGACAATAACGCTAGAACGATATGTAGCCAACCATGCAAACACTAGATTTGTCACATTCTTCCTGCTGAATACGAGGTTACTATTGTACATCAGGCTTAAGTTTATCAGCAGCATGGTTTTGACGGATGGGGATGTCGAAGAGCAAAAAAAGGAATTTCAGGTGGGCAAAAGAGCTTCTGAACGTGCTGGGCTTCTATTTACAACATATTGTGGTCATAATCCAGTAAATTTTACGACCCAGGATGTTCATTCTATGGACCTGACCGATCCATTTGATTGTCACTGCCAAAAACAGTGCTGGCGTTAGATTTTGTTGCCCTTTTCAACCTGGGTTTTGTCTAAACCCTCATGCTTTTGTACAGTTTGTAAGCTGGAGTTAGATGTTCTTGCCCTTTTCAACTCGGCTGTGACTATCATATTTTCTTTGAAACAAGGAAAATGGATTGCCATTCGTTTAATTTAGAGTGAAATATTGTAACAAATCCCAACCAAGGGAAATAACATCACTCTCGTCGGCTGCTTGAGCTCACTGTGCATTACAGAAACCAAGTGATTAGCCCCCACCAGCACCCACAAACTTATTTCGAACTAGCACACCAATGGGCTGTAAATTTTCATAGGAAAGGCTGCATGACCGTGACAGATTTGGATTCTGATATTTTGGACCCACGAGGAAATAGCCTATCCATGGTGGCGTCGACTTACTAGCTAGTCAACAAACGATTCTTCCTACCAGTGTTGGATTAACATCCAACATCTGTCGTGCATCTTCTATCTCTTGTCTTCTTCCTCCAGCCGCCAAAACCAAACCACCCCGTCGGCTCCGCCTGCTCCCGCCTCCCATGGTTGGCTACGCCTCCGCCGCCCTACCGTACCCTCCAACGTTGGCCAGTCCCTCCCTCTATTCCCAAACAGGTCCTATTATTCTCGTGCGAGGTCAGCCCCAACAAGCACCGGCACCCGAACCAGTCAACCCTCATACTCCCCTCCGCCCGCGATTGGACCGGCGCATCTTCCACGGCTCCTGTTCGTTCTGTCCGAGGCCTAGCCGTCGTCCTCGGCCTTGGTTCGCTCTCCGTGCATGGTGTGCCGCCCTCTTGCGTTGTCAACATCGTCAACAACCGAGAGGAACAAGGAGATGACTGTACGTGCAGAGGATGACAGTAGGGACCCACCAGTGTCATGGCAGTAAGAAAGCAAGTGCCTCGTTATTACAATCCCAAAAAAACTGGTTCCTCCTAATGGTTGGACATCTGGGCTCACGCCATTGTCAACGGAGTCAATAAACGAGAGAATTACACAACGAGCGGCTGACACCAGGGACCCAGCAGGTCGCGCAGTTGTTATTTACTTTTTTTAGGAACAAGCAGTTGTTATTTATACTAGTTTTAGCGACGGATCAGGGTAACAATGGGGCTGTGCGGGGGCTATGGCCCGTTTAGCCAGGGTTTTATTTATGTTTACCACATCATGAGCCCACTTGTGTTTTTTTCTTGCTGAAAATGGCTAGCCCAGTTCTATTTTTTTAAAGAAGTACCCAAACGAGGCCTGCTTGCTTTATCAGCCCTGCTGGACTGCAAATCTTTCAAGACGAGGAGAGTTTCTTTCAGTTTGCCTAGAAATGGGCTGTACATTTTTAGAAAACATCAAACCGGGAATTAGTTTCAATTTTTTTTTCATTACAAGATTTTAAATTCCATTGATTTTTATGCGTGGACAACTATTTGGATTTTATATTTATATAAATTATTTTTCAAAATAGTTTGAATATGACTTGATATTTCGGGATTAAAAATAGTTGACCGCACCGAAATATGCAAAATTTCGTACAATTTTTAACTGTGGCCCCAATATGGGGTGTAATGCTAACAAAAAGAAGATGGGATCCAAAAAAATTCTTAAGAATTAGCAAATGGGTTGTAAATTATTAGAAATAATGGCAGATGGGCCGTATGCTGTTTTCCATAGATTGAAGGCTGACTTGTGCGCCTACTAAGGTTAACGCGTATGCTTTCCTAAAAAAAAGCTTGACGCACACGCAACACCGTGTCAACTTAGTCAACACACGAGAGCAGTGATTGTTGGATGTCCATCCAACGGCCGTCGTGCTTCTTCAATCTCTGCTCTTCCTGCTCCAGCCTCTCAAACAAGCGCCGGTGGGACTGCCTGCTCTGTCCTCCCGCAGCCGGCTATGCTGCCGCGTAGGCCTCACCACTCCATCGTACTCCCATCGCTGGCCTAGCCATCCCTCTACTCACCCACACCTGCTGTTATTCTTCGGCGACGGCAGACGAACCACTAAACCCTCGTACTCCCTCCGCGTGGGAAACAACTGCCGAGTCTTCCCTGGCTCTGTGCCATTACCTTCCTAGGCCTCGCCGTCATGCACCGCCCTGGTGCTCTCGGCGCGGTTTAGTCAATGCGGTCAACGAACGACATCCATCGGAAGTGGACTGTACGTGGAGAGGCTGACAGCTGGGTCCACGGCCGCACACAAGGAAATGCCTCCTTATTATGCACAAAATAATGATTCCTCCACCTGACAGCTGGGACGCATCGAAAGGGCCTCTATATTTCGCAAAAAAACGTTCCCCCCGCTGACAGGTCGGACCCACCAGCTATATCTTCGCACGCAAGGAAGTGCTTCCTTATTACGCACAAAAAAATGAATACTCCCCCTGCTAGCTGGGACCCACCATATGGGAGGCTAACTTGTGGGCCTACTAAGTTGACACGAACGGGCTTTGTCAACTTAGTCAATATGAACGATTCTAGCTCCAGTGACCGTATGATGTCCATCCAACGGCCGTAGTGCTTCTTCAACCTCTAGTCTTCTTGCTCCAGCCGCCCAAACCAGCGCCGGTCGTGCCGTGTGCTCCTGCCTCCCGTGGCCGGCTGTGATGCCGCGGAGGCCTCACCACCCCCTACTACTCCCACCGCTGGCCAGGCCCTGCGGCGACGGCAGCCTCACACCGCAGCCGAACCAGTGTACCCTCGTACTCCTCTCCGCGTGGGCATCCACTGCCCTGTCTTCCTCGGCTCCGCATCGTCCCCTTCCTAGGCCTCGCTATCGTCCACCGCCCTGGTGCTCTCGGCGCGGCGTGGTCAAGGTGGTCAAGGAACGACTTCCATCGGAAGATTACTGTACCTGGAGAGGCTGACAGCTGGGTCCATGGCCGCAGCATGGAAATGCTCCTTATTATGCGGAAAATAATGATTCCTCCACCTGACAGCAGGGACCCACCGGACGGGCCACCATATTTTGCGAAAAAAATGTTTCCCCCCTAACTACTGGGACCCACCAGCTACATCTTCACACACAAGGAAGTGCGTCCATATTACGGGCAAAATGATTCGCCCCCTGACTGCTGGGACCCACCAGCTACATCTTCGCATGCAAGGATGTGTCTGATAGTCGGGACCCACCTGGTCGAAGCTTACGTAGCGTTGTCATTCTGGTCGCAAACGTGTACATACATACGATCAGTCTGTCTGCAGGCTGCAGCGATGAACCGTGGCCGTGTAAGGAAGGGCACGTGTCGTAGTAGAGGCGCGCGCGTAGCATGTACACATACATACAGCGGCCAGGGTGCAAGAAAGTAAATACGGTCACGTACGTACATACGTGCGGGGTCTCGAACGCCTACTCACGCATACGTACGGCCAGGGCTCTTGTAAATGGCTGGGTCAGAACGGAGAAACTGCGTAGTCGTCATGTTCATGGGGAGGAACCGGAATGCGTCGTGTTCATCGGGAGGCAATGGAATACGTCGTGTTCATCGGGAGCCAACCGGCTTGGACAATGGAAACGAGGCTTAGTGTACCGCAGAACGGAGGAAACGGCCTTGTGTTCGACCGGCCACGGTCGAAATGGGATCATGTTCATCGGGAGGGGTCTGGTGTACCGCAAAACGGAGGAAACATACCTCCTATGGTCGAAACGGGGTCTTGTTGATCGGGAGGGGTGTGTCGTACCGCAAAACGGAGGAAACGGACTTGTGTTGGAGCGCTACGGTCGAAACAGGTGTCCTGTTCATTGGGAGGGGTGTGGCGTACCGCAAAACGGGACTCCACGGGATACTGTTCATCTCCACCGTCGACTGCCTCCACGGGTTACTGTTCATCCACCGTCGACTGCCTCCACGGGCTCTTGTTCATCCACCGTCGACCTCCTCTAGCCTGCACCTATGACTGTTCATCCACGGGCTCCTATTCATCCAGCCTCCACCGCTCCTCCACCGGCTACTCTTCAACCGGCCCTCTCCACGGGTTCCTATTCAACCACCCCTCCACGGGCTACTGTTCATCCAGCCCTCCACCGGCTACTGTTCAACCAGCCCTCCATGGGGTCGTCCTGTTCATCCGGCCCTCCACCGGGTCCTGTTCATCCAGCCATCCACCGGCTCGATCGATCAGGGGTACTGTTTATCCAGCGGCAACGGCCTCTACTACCACGGGTTCCTGTTCATCCAACCCCCCACTGGGAACTGTTCATCCAAACCCCCCAGCAACTCTCACTGTTCATCAAGAGGCAGCATCGATCGGCTTCAGGTAGCAGCAGTTGCGAAGGAATCACTCGGGTTCAGTTAACAACAAGGGATCGATCGGGGTTCAGTAACGTAGCTAGGGCAATCGCTCGGGTTCAGTTAGAGCCCAATGCCTCGCTCGGGTTCAGTTACAGCGCAACGCCTCGCACACACGCGCGTACGTGTACGAGAGAAACTCGCAAACCTCCGTGCATCGCTCGGCCCCGACCACCCACCGTAACCGGGAACTCCCCGATATTTTCCTCGCCCTCGATTCTACCATAGTTTTTTCCGTCATGGACGGCCCAAAGAATGTCATGCAGCTGCATCTCCGGCCCGCCCAGGACGAAAATCCCATTTTCTATCATGATTTTTTGTCATAGAAGTAGGAGCACACCACATCTATGATGATACCGGGTTTTGTCACAATTATCGTCATAGAAGTGTCATAAGCATGAGAGAGAAAAATTCGTTCGGCCCAAAATATCAGGGATGTGTCTTTTTTTAGAGTGTTAGGCGAGTACGGGGTCGCAGCTAAGCCCCCGAGTGAGAGGGTTGCTCTTCACTTGGAGTGTTTTTGAAATTTAGGAGAGTACGGGATCGCAGCTAAGCCCCCGAGTGGGAGGATTGCTCTCCACTCGGAGTGGTTTTGAAACTTAGGCGAGTATGGGGTCGCAGCTAAGCCTCCGAGTGAGAGGGCTGCTCTTCACTCGGAGTGTTTTTGAAACTTAGGTGAATCAGGTTCGTGGCTAAGCCCCCGAGTGAGAGGGTTACTCTTCACTCGGAGTGATTTTGAAACTTAGGCGAGTACAGGATCGCAGCAAAGCGCCCGAGTGGGAGGATTGCTATCCACTCGGAGTGGTTTTGAAACTTAGGCGAGTACGGGGTGGCAGCTAAGCCCCCGAGTGAGAGGGTTGCTCTTCACTCGGAGTGTTTTTGTAACTTTGGCGAGTACGGGGTCGCAACTAAGCCTCCGAGTGAGAGGGTTGCTCTTCACTCGGAGTGTTTTTGAAACTTAGGCGAATCGGGTTGGTGGCTAAGCCCCCGAGTGAGAGGATCTCTCTTCACTCAAAGTGGTTTTGAAACTTAGGCGAATCAGGTTCGCGGCTAAGCCACCCACTGGGGGATTTGGACACATATGCTTATGGAATAATAATCATTCAGATACTGCAAAAATCTTGTCTTTGATAAGCAAACAGAAGGATCCTTATTACAACTCGTCGATCCAAGTGTTTTAGGTATAAAAACAGCGGAGCAGCTACGCGTTCCATGAGCATGGATCGTCTTCTTTCTTGGCTATGTTGTAGAGGTGATACGCCCCGTTGTGGAGCACTTTGGTGATGATGAAGGGGCCTTCCTAGGCTGGAGCGAGCTTGTGAGGCCGTTTCTCGTGCACTCGGAGCACAAGGTCTCCCTCCTGGAATGCTCAGCCTCTGACATTTCGGGCATGGAATCGATGCAAGTCTTGTTGATAGATGGTCGACCGGATCAGAGCCATCTCTCGCTCTTCCTCTAGGAGGTCCACTGCGTCTTGAGGTGCCTGTTCTGCTTCGGCCTCTGAGAAGAGTTCCACTCGAGGAGCATTGTGCAGCAAGTCACTCGGAAGCAGAGCCTCAACACCATACACCATGAAGAAAGGGGTTCGAACAGTTGACCGGTTGGGAGTTGTTCTTAGACCCCATAAGACAGATGGCAATTCAGTCACCCAAGCTCCAGCGGCATGCTTGAGGTCGAGCATCAGTCGGGTTTTAGCCTTTGAAGGATCAAACCATTCGCCCTCTCTGCCTGCCCATTCGACTGCGGGTGTGCAACAGATGCGTAATCGACCCGAGTGCCTTGGGAAGCGCCGAATGCCCTGAACTCACCAGAATCAAAATTGGAGCCGTTATCTGTTATAATACTGTGAGGAAATCCATATCTGAATATCAGCTCTTTGATGAAACTGATGGGAGTGCTTGAATCAAGTTTCTTGATAGGCTTGGCTTTGATCCATTTGGTGAAGTTGTCGACTGCCACAAGCAAATGAGTGAAACCACTTCTGCCGGTTGAAGGGTCCAACCATATCCACCCCCCAAACAGCAATGGGCCAGACAAGTGGAATAGTCTACAAGGCGGATGCAGGCTTGTGAGACATGTTTGAGTAGAACTGACAGCCTTCGCACTTGTCGACTATATCTTTTGCCATCTCATTTGCACGCGGCCAGTAGAATGCTGCTCGGTATGCTTTGGCCACGATGGTCCGAGAGGACGCATGGTGACCACACATCCCCGAGTGGATCTCATGTAGGATCATTCAACCTTCTTCTGGGGAGATGCAACGCTGAGCAACTCCAATAACACTCTCTCTATAAAGCTGTCCACCTATCACTGTGAAGGCTTTGGATGGACGGACAATCTGACGGGCCTCATCTTCATCCTCTAGAAGCTCCTTCCTTAGCAGATACGCAATATATGGTACCGTCCAGTCGGGGTGATTACCAAAACTTCCATGATTAGGTCGACTACAGCCGGGACTTCAATCTCAGTCGGATCAGTTGAACTTATCGGTTGTGGGGGCTCCTCTGTGAAAGGGTCTTCTTGAACTGATGGCGTGTGGAGATGCTCCAAGAACACATTGCTGGGTATAGGATTCCAAGTGGAACCTATCTTTGCCAGATCGTCAGCGGCTTGATTCTTGATTCGGGGTATGTGATGGAGCTCTAACCCCTCAAACTTCTTCTCCAGTTTCCTTGCTGCGTTGTAATAACTAGTCATTGCTGGACTCCTGATATCCCATTCCTTCATCACTTGATTGATGACCAAGTCTGAGTCGTCATAGACCATCAGGCGACGGACGCCGAGTGAGATGGCCATACGCAACCCATACAAAAGTGCCTCATACTCAGCTTCATTGTTTGAAGAATCTAAGTGAATTTGGCGGATGTAGATGAGCTTGTCACCTCTGGGGGATACTAGGACTACACCAGTGCCAGAGCCACTCAACATCTTGGACCCATCAAAGAACATAGTCCAATGTTCCGAGTGAATCTGAGTCGGTTGCTACTGTTCAATCCACTCGGCGAGGAAATCTGCTATCGCTTCTGACTTGATTGCTTTCTTTGCCTCGAACTTGATGTCCAACGGAAGGAGTTCAATCACCCACTTTGCTTTTCAACCAGTTGCGTCCCTATTGTTCAGAATTTCTGATAATGGAGCGTTGCTGACGACTGAAACCGAGTGGTCTAAGAAGTAGTGTGCAACTTTCTTCGTGGTCAAGTAGATACCATAAACAAGCTTCTGATAATGCGGATATCTCTGCTTGGACGGAGTCAAGACTTCAGAAATATAATACACTGGGCGCTGAACTTTATAGGCTTTGCCTTCTTCTTCCCGCTCGACCGTGAGCACTGTGCTAACAACTTGTCCATTGGCTGCAATATACAGAAGTAGAGGCTCTTTGCTGCTTGGGGCAGCAAGCACCGACTGGGTGGAAAGCAGGGCTTTGAGCTCTACAAACTCTGCTTCGGCTTCAGGAGTCCACTCGAACTTGTCAGACTTCTTCATCGGTCGGTAAAGAGGCAATGCCTTTTCACCGAGACGAGAGATGAATCGACTCAACGCGGCCAAATAAACAGTAAGCTTCTGCACGTCGTGCACACGCACGGGGCGTTTAATTCAGAGGATTGCTCCAACCTTTTCCGGGTTTGCGTCGATCCCTCGTTCGGAAACGATATAACCACGTAACTTTCCACCTGGGACTCCGAATGTGCACTTTGACGGGTTGAGCTTGATATCATATCTTCTCAAGTTGGCAAAGGTTTCAGCGAGGTTAGTCAGTAGGTCGGAACCTTTACGTGACTTGACCACGATGTCATCCATGTATGCTTCCACATTCCGACTGATTTGAGTGAGCAGGCACTTCTGAATCATGCGCATGAATGTGGAGCCAGCATTCTTGAGACCAAAAGGCATGGTAACATAGCAAAAACACCCGAATGGGGTGATGAAGGTTGTTTTTATTTCGTCGGGCCCATACATTCGGATCTGATGGTACCCGGAATATGTGTCCAAAAAGGACAAATGCTCACATCCCGCGGTCGAGTCGACAATTTGGTCGATGCGGGGGAGAGGGAAATGATCTTTCGGGCAGGCCCGATTGATGTGTTTGAAATCGATACACATACGAAGTGACTCATCTTTCTTGGGGACCATGACAACATTGGCGAGCCACTCGGAGTGGTATATCTCGCGGATGAACTAAGCTGCCAGAAGCCAAGCCACCTCCTCGCCAATTGCCTTCCTCTTCTCCATGGCGGACCGACGGAGATGCTCTTTAATGAGTTTTGCTTTTGGGTCGACTCGCAAATGGTGCTCAGCAAGTCCCCTGGGTACACCCAGCATGTCAGATGGTTTCCATGCGAAGATGTCCCAGCTCTTGCGGAGGAACTGGATGAGCGCTTCTTCCTATTTGTTGTCGAGTATTGATGAGATATGAGTCGGAGCAGCATTGGGATCGGTCGGTTGATTGTGAACCGGCTTTGTTTCACCGGACGACTGAAATGTGGACTCTGAAGTAGGCTTCTTTGCAGGCACCAAATCACTCGGTTCTGCATTCTTCTGGTATTCTTGCATCTCTATTGTTGCCATCTGTTCATCGACAATCTTTGAGTCCTTCTGGAGACACTCTTTTGCTCTCTGCCGATTTCAAGTGACTGTGATCACGCCTCTGGGGCCAGGCATCTTCAACTTGAGGTACATGTAACACGGTCGAGCCATGAAAAGAGCATAAGCAGGCCCGCCGAGAATAGCATGGTAGGCACTGTGAAAATCCACCACTTCAAATGTTAACTTTTCCTTGCGGTAATTCTTTGAATCACCGAAAACCACATCAAGAGTGATCTGACCGAGTGAATTGGCTTTCTTCCCCGGGATGACTTCGTGGAATCGCATGTTGCTTTCACTGAGCTTGGACATCGAAATGCCCATCCCTCGGAGGGTCTCAGCATACAACATGTTCAAACCACTTCCATCGTCCATCAAAACCTTGGTCAGTCGAGTGCCCCCAATGACTAGGTCGACCACCAATGCTTGCCACCCGAGGGTAGCAACGTGCGCTGGCAGGTCGGACTGGTCGAATGTAATGGGAGTTTTTGACCACTTCAAGTATGTCGTAGTTGCCGGAGCCACCATGTTCACTTCACGATTGATAACTTTTAGTCGACGTTTGCTCTCAACGTCAGAAAAAATCACTAAAGTGGCATTGACATTGGGTTAACCATCATCCTCCTCTTTATCCTCGTCCTTATCAGATTCCTTTTCCTTTTCACTGGGCTGACCCTCTCGGAAGCTCTGAATCAGGAGTCGACACTGTCGAGTGGTATGCTTGGGGTAAATCAGGTTTCCCTCTTCATCTTTCTTGGTGTGTATGCGACACAGAAAATCAAGCACATCATTCCCCGCTTGATCTTTCACTTTCTTGGGGGTCTATGGCCCCTTAGGCTTTCCTTTGAATTTCCCTTGGTTCAAAACTGCCGCCCCACCAGGACCTCCAGGTTCGACTTTGCGCTTTTGCTTCCGACTGGAATTTCCTCCTCCGGTGTCCTGGGCGACTGGTTTGTTCTTGCCACTTCGGAGTCGGTCTTCTTCCTCACTGTTAACATACCGAGTGGCTATTTCCATCATCCGAGCCAGGGACATGTCCCCTGTCTGACCGAATTTCAGGTTAAGCTCTCTGTACCGAACGCCCTCCTTGAAGGCACAAACTGCTTGATGCTCTGACACATTCTCCACGGTATGATGAAGAGTGGTCCATCTCTGGATGTAATCTCTCAAAGTTGCATTCGTTTTCTGGACACAATGCTGTCATTCAGTCAGCCCTGCAGGTCATTTGCTAGTGCCTTCAAATGTTCTGACAAAAACTCGGGCCAATTTTTCCCAACTGAAGATGCTACCAGGAGCCAACTGATTCAAAAAAGCTCTGGCTGAACCCTCCAGCATCAGGGGGAGGTGCTTCATGGCCACATAATCATTTCCGCCACCAATCTGCACAGCCACTCAGTAATCCTGTAGTCAAGTGTCTGGCTTAAACTCACCGGTGAACTTGCTCACTCCCGTCGCCAACCTGAAGTTGGGAGGGAACTCAGCAGCTCTGATGGCTCTGCTGAAACATTCAGGCCCAGAAACATGCACTCTGCTACCAATCGGACGATCTCCGTCTTGTCCTTCCCTGTGTGCCTGGCCTCTATCGACCAAACCCTGCACAAGAATTGATCTTGCATCAAACTCGGGCTCTCTTGGGTCGACTGGGGCCCTTCGCTCATTGCCATATGGGCGCCTGCCATCGTACTGTCGGGCACATACGATCCGCCCCTCGGAGGGGGTGTAGGCACTCGATGGTGGTCATCACAGCCGAGTCGATGATCATACTGCTCGTGGTTCCGACTTAGGTACTGCTCCTGGCGGTGCCCACGACCCTCACGCCACGGAGGCAATCTGGGTTGTGAGCTGACTGGACTGTGTCCGCCACCACGGACCTGTTGTGGATCCTATTGCGCGACTGAGAAACGGCCGAGTTTTGTTCTCCCGCCGCCCAAAGCAAAGCTCGAATCTGCATCAAACCTCTACCAGCCTCTGAACGGGATGGCTGAATCAACTCTGGTATACGAGTTGCAGCTGCAAGATTGTGGACTGGTGTGCTATATACCTGAGGTTCAGGCGGAAACAACTGTCGGTGCCGTCGACTGGATTCGGGGATCTGCCAACGAGCGCGTTCGTCGAGTGAATGTTGGTGATTCTCCAGACGCGCATGCTTAGCCAAGGTGGCTAGGCGCGCAGCCTCCAAGGCCCGAGCCTCCGAGGTCTCTCCAATGATGGGGGTGTGTAGGGCCTCCATGTTGCGACGATGCAGCTCATCTCAATGCTCCGAGGTGAGGGCTTCGCGATGATACTCGTCATGACCGCGCGACGGATCGCTGCCACCATCGCCGCCGCCACTGCGATGGAAACCGGGCGGGCTGCACGGCGTGTCGACCATCAGGACCTCCGCCACCGGCTCACTGCTCCCGCACTCGGACAGAATCTCTATGGAACTAGTCGACAGGTCGAATAGTCCATAGAGAGATTCGTTGGGCTCAATTGCCGCGACTTGAGGGGTGGCCGACTGGCGTGCCACCGCATGTTTCACCCAGCGCTGAAGCCGCGATCGACCAGATCTCTTACGACAGCATACAGCTGGAAGGGTGGACAACGCGGGAGCCGACCGATACTGGGTCGACGGCTGCCGCAGGCACTCACACGGAAGTGCGCCGCCCCGTGGACGGGAAGGGCCTCGACGTCGAGGGGGGCCTCTTGGAGCCAGGCGGAGTCGTCGGCGATGAAGACGAGCGCGCCGAGTAGGATCTCGTGGCCCAACGCCAGACCACCGCCGGAAACCATGTTGATGAAGACCGGAAAAAACTGCAACCTCACCGGAAGTCGCTAAGACACCTGCCCCAAACTGGGCGCCAACTGTCGTGGGAGTAAGTCTGACAGTAAGAGTAGGGGGTACGTAGGAGGAGGCAAGATCTTAGCTACGATGAGGTTGTGCATGCAAGATTTACAAGTTCAGGCCCTTCTCGGAGGAAGTAACAGCCCTACGTCTCGGTGCCCGGAGGCTTGGTCGACTGGATTATGTGTGAAAGTTACAGGGGGTGCGAACCCTTCTTCCAGAGGAGGGGGTGGCTTATATAGAGTGCGCCAAGACCCCAGCCATCCCACGTCACACAGGGTTCAATGTACATTAAGATAGGGAGTTACTGGTAACGCCAACTATAAAGAGCTATAAATGATCTTAAAGACTATAGAGTGAACGCCTGACCGTTAACATCCTGTGAGGCTTTAGCTCTTCTGTACTCCGAGGGGTTTCTTGTATGGTCGAGTGACCTCATCTTGGTCGAATGGAATTGGGGTATCCGAGTGAGGTAGATGGTTGAGTGGATTGCACTCCTAGGTGAACTCAGTCAGTTTCTTCTGTTGTATTTTGAATGTCTTTGACTCTAGGACAGTGTCCTTGGGTAGGGTGTCTAGGTCAGGCCTATGATCCTACCCTAGGTACATGTCGTTGTCACCAATGGAAGTGGTGAACCCCTCCGTGATGGTGTCTAGATTGGATCTGGAGGTTCTGGACTCCACGGCGGCTGGAATTGATTTTTGTCAACTCCCCTAGGGTTTCTGGAATATTGGGGTATTTATAGAGGAAGGAGTCGGTTCAGGGGGCACCCGAGGTGGGCACAACCCACTAGGGCGCGCCTGGGCCTCCAGGCGTGCCCTGGTGGGTTGTGCTCCCCTCGGAGCATCCCCCCAGGCGCTTCTCCAGCCCACTAGATGTCTTCTGGTCCAAAACAAATCCACAAAAAGTTTCGCTGCATTTGGGCTCCGTTTGGTATTGATTTCCTGCGATGTAAAAACATGCAGAAAACAGCAACTAGCACTTGGCACTGTGTCAATAGGTTAGTACCAAAAAATGATATAAAATGACTATAAAATGATTGCAAACCATTCTTCTCAGAAGTTATCTTCCTTGCATGGTGGAACATTTGGAAAGTTAGGAATGATAGGGCTTTCAGACACATCGGCCCTACTTTCAGGAAGTGGAGGAATGGTTTTATTCATGACATTACCCTTCTTTCCCACAGGATCAAGACCAGACACAGGGATTCTCTGCTCAAGTGGATTGACTTCTTACCTCCTTGAGGGGTTCCACAGATGTATTTTCCTTTTTCTTAGTGTTAGTCCCTAGACCTTTTCCTTTTTAGCTTAGTGTAGCCTATCTTGTATAGCCCTTTCTTTTCTGTTTTTGTTCCTCTCCTTGAGGAACCTTTTGTATCTTTATGGGTGAGCTTTAATAAAATGCTATGGGGTGTAAACCCTGCAGTCTTCCAGCTCAAAAAAAGATTACAAAACATCCAAGAATGATAATATAACAGCATGGAACAATCAAAAATTATAGATACTTTGGAGATGTATCAGCATCCCCAAGCTTAATTCCTGCTCGTCCTCGAGTAGGTAAATTAAAACAACAGAATTTTTGATGTCGAATGCTGCCTAACATGTCATCTCATATTCTTTTCTTTATAGCATGGACATTTGGACTTTTATATCAGTCAAAGCAATAGTTTAGTTTTGACACGAGACTTAAATACTCAAGCACATCAACATGCAACCATGTCTTTCAAAATATCAACGCTAAAGTAAGTTATCCCTAGCCCATCATGCTCAATCATTGATCCATTCAAGAAACACACTTGCATATTAACTACACCCAATGCTCAAGTACGATCATAGTGCCCCCTAGTTGGTTCTTTCTAAGAGAAGGTGGAGACTCAAATTAAAAAAAATTGCATAAAGTAAAAGAAAGACCCTTCGTAGAGGGAAGTAGGGATTTGTAGAGGTGCCAGAGCTCAATGCGAAAATTGAGAGATAATTTTTTTTGAGAGGCATACTTTTCCCACCAACGGAAACGACCTAGAGTTCCCGACACTTCCCATGCTAGATATATCATAGGCGGTTCCCAAACAGAAAATAAACTTTATTCCTTTTTCCATGATACTTTCACTTTCCATGGCTAACTGTATCCACGGGTGCCTTCCATACCAAAACTTTCCAAGGAATTTATTATTTGACAACATAAAGTAAATTAATTTTTCATTTCAGGACTGGGCATCCCTAATACCTTTGCCTTAATCTCATGCAATGACAAGTGAATAAACACTCATCGTGAGAATAACACATCTAGCGTAGAAAATATTAGCCACTCCTCACCACCTCGCGATCGGTACAAGCACACAAAAGAGAAATTTATTTTGAATTTAGAGATGGCACATACAAATTTGATTAGAACGGCAAAAGAATACCGCATATAGGTAGGTATAGTGGACTCATGTGGCAAAACTGGTTTAAAGGATTTGGATGCACAAGTAGTGATCATACTTAGTGCAAAATGAAGGCTAGCAAAAGATTGAGAAGCGACCAACCAAGAAACGAATAATCTCTTAAGCGAGCATTAAGAATAATTAACACCGAATAATGCACCAGAAGTAGGATGTAATTTGATTGCATGACTATTGACTTTCGTGCCTGCATTGGGAATCACAAACCATAACACCAATATTCTTTCTAAAGCATAATTACTCATCAACATGACTCACATATCACATCATCATATCTCAAAACTATTACAAGGAATCGAGTTTGTTTTGTCCAATGATCTTCATGAACGTTTTTATTATATCCTTCTTGGATATCTATCACTTTGGAACTAATTTTCATGTGTTGCTTTTGATAAGCTCAAACAAATATAAGTGAAGATCATGAGCATAATTTTTTCTTTCTCTCAAATTAATTTAAGTGAATCAAGAGAGAATTTCTTGAAAATTTTACTAACTCTAAAATAAATCTAAGTGAAGCAACAGAGCATTTATTCAAAAAAATTACTAAAGCACACTGTGCTCAAAATGATATAAGTAAAGCACTCGAGCAAATCCATAGCTCATAATTTTTTTGGCTCTCTCAAATAGGTGTGTCCAGCAAGGAATTAAGACTTAAAACACAAATCGAAACAAGCAAGGAATCATATCATAAAAGACGCTCCAAGCAAAACTCATAGTATGTGACGAATAAAAATATAGCTTCGAGTAAAATACCGATGGTCGTTAGAAGAAAGAGGGGATGCCACTCGGGGCATCCCCAAGCTTAGTTGCTTGCTTCTCTTTGCATAATACCTTGGGATGCCATGGGCATCCCCAAGCTTAGGCTCTTCTTACTCCTTATTCCTTCATCCATCGTAACATCACCCAAAACTTGAAAACTTCAATCAGACAAAACTCAACAAAACTTTCGTGAGATCCGTTAGTATAAGAAACAAATCACTACTATAAGTACTGTAGCAAACCAATTCATATTTTATTCTTGCATTATTTCTACTGTGTTCCAACTTTTGTATGGCAAAAACTCATCAAAGAAAACCATAGAATCATCAAAACAAGAACACAACGCAAAGAAAACGGAATCTGTCAAAAACAGAATAGTTTGTAGCAATCTGAATATTTCGAACACTTCTGTAACTCCAAAAATCCTGAAAAATTAGGACTTCCTGAGAAATTTGTATATTGATCTTCTTCAAAAAGAATTGGAATTTATCATGCTCTGGTTAAAAATGAAATTATTTTCGTGAGCGTGAAAGTTTCTGTTTTTCAACAAGATCAAACAACTATCACCCAAGAAGATCCTAAAGGCTTTACTTGGCACAAACACTAATTAAAACACAAAAAACACAATCATAACAGTAGCATAATTGTGCAAACACTCAAGAACAGAAAACAAAAAGCAAAAATATATTTTATTCATTGGGTTGCCTCCCAACAAGCGCTATTGTTTCACGCCCCTAACTAGGCATAAAGCAAGGATCTAAGTTTTGTCATCCTTCTTTTTAATTTTTTTAGAAGTGTTTTCGTCATGAGGTTTTGTAAAAACAACATAAAACATATCGTCCATACAAACCTTAGCACTATTAAGTTGCCCATTATCATAACCCCGTTGATTTCCGGCAAGAATCCAAGAGTAATGTTGATTAACATTATGGAAAACTTGTTGGATTACATCTAGAATGGGGACTTCCTTTTTAAGATTCTCATCAAATCAAATGTCGTAACTCATAAACGCTATTGTAAATAATTTCATCTATCACGGGCTTTTCACGATTCATACAATAAAAATCAAAGATTTCCCTAGCTTCCCTTTCTTATGTAGTCAAATTCATTCATAAGAATGAGAGTGGCTAACTTTTTAGCTTTAGGATTCTTTTTAACGGGAAGCTCAAAAAACAATCTTTGTAAAGTAGGATGAGTATGGATAAATTTACTTTCAAGTTTCAGAACTAGCGCTGAAATAGCATCCGCATAAGATCTAGTATTTCTAAGTATAGGAGCATCATCAAGACTCCGATTTACAACACAATTGAAAAATTCTTGTATATGTTCTTTTCCCATAACATTCCCTTGCCCCAAGATAAAAGTTTTAGCATCTAGATTGCACGTACGTCCAATCTTAGGAGTTAGGCCATCATCTGTTGGTGCCATACCGAAATCACTCGTGATTGCAGGCAAAGGATAGATCTGACGAGAAAACTGTGAATGAAAAAGAGGGCGAATAAAACGGCAAATTTTTGTGAAGTGGGGGAGAGGAAAATGGAAAATAATGTAAATTGCGAGGAGATGAGATTTGTGATTAGGAACCTGGTAGATGTTGATGATGTCTCCCCGGCAACGGCGCCAGAAATTGGCACATCGCTGGGGGACTATCTTGACTTGATCCTCCCCGGCAACTGCACCAGAAATTCCTTTTGATGTCGGCAAGGACTACGTTGGTATTTCCCCAAAGAGGAAGGGATGATGCAGCACAACAACGGTAGGTATCTCCCTCAGTGATGAGACCAAGGTTATCGAACTAGTAGGAGAACCAAGCAACACTACATAAACAGCACCTGCACACAAATAACAAATACTCGCTACCCGATGTGTTAAAGGGGTTGGCAATCCCTTTCGGGTAACGGCGCCAGAAATTCGCAAACGGACATGAGTGAGTTGTAATATTTGATAGATCAAACGCCAAATAAAGTAAAGTGCAGCAAGGTATTTTTGTATTTTTGGTTTAATAGAACTGAAAATAAAAGCAAAGGCAAATATATTAATGGAGAGACCCGGGGCCGTAGTTTTCACCAGTGGCTTCTCTCGAGAAAAATAGCAAACGGTGGGTAAACAAATTACAGTTGGTCAATTGATAGAACTTTAAATAATCATGACATTATCCAGGCAATGATCATTATATAGGCATCACGTCCAAGATTAGTAGACCGACTCCTGCCTGCATCTACTACTATTACTCCACACATCGACCGCTATCCAGCATGCATCTAGTGTATTAAGTTCATGGAGAAACAGAGTAATCCAATAAGAACGTGTCGGTGCAACAAACACTGGGTCTATTGCCCAGACCGTGCACAGGCACAAGAACAAGATTTAAGCACCAGCCCAAGTCAGAGTACAAGGACCCAAGAGATTCGAGGGACCAACGTGCAGATCAGAGGGGCCAAGAACGAACCAAGGACTTAGGATATCGTCAAGGCAAAAGCCTCCCTTGCCGGGTAGGCGAGCCCGGCAAGGGTCAAGGCCACCTCCAGAAGCAGACAACCGAGAGACCCCGGCAGGGCTTGCCGGCGCTCACGGAGGCAGAACCACCTCACCAACCACTCCACCACGACCCACGTCGTCGATCAGTGCGGTGTCAAGCCGCAAAGTGATTAAGTGGCAGCCATTCGCCACATGGCAGCCATTTCCTACAAGAGAAACCCACAGATGACACCCGTCCTACGACGTGTCAAGAGAACAGGAGCGGAGCTGGCAAGATAGCCATGCAAGCCTTGCCGGGCAACCAACGATGTGACGTTAAACGGTGCATTTAATGCGCCCTGTCAGCCCACAGAGTTAGGTATGATAACATTGTTTGGTATCTTATCAGTGCGTAATGACTACTTTGCCACTGTGGTTACCCCTTGATCTATAAAAGGAGGCCCATGGCAACCGTAGAATGGGTTGAAAGATTGGATAACTCACAACCCCATACGCGCGTAGTCGTTGTTGCCCCAAGGCAACCCCTGCCAGGCAAGTGTACTACGCTCGCCAACACCTTTTCCACCATCAATCCACCAAAGCAGGAGTAGGGCTTTACACCTCACGGTGGCCCGAACCTGGGTAAATTGCATGTGTAATCTCTGCCATGCTGCACCACGCCCGTCCGCTCTTTGCGCAAGGCGTCGCCCTCCTGCCGAACTAGCAAGGGACCTCCTGGTCCCATAGGTGGCCGTGGTTTCCCGCGACATCTTTGGAGCGCCAGGTAGGGGGCATGCTTGCGCGAACCTGAAGGCGTGCGCAGCGCGTCGACTTCATCACCATCTTCATCTTCGACGACGCCATTGACCATGGCGCCCAAGGAGAAGCCCGGTCCTTCGGCTCACCTATCGACCTCGAAGGCTTCGCCGCCCGCGGCCTCCAAAGCTGCAAGGGGTGCGAAAGTGCACGAGGATGTGGACGCTGCTGGGGAAGAGGTCGGAGCAGGCGGCGCCATCACCACTTCTCCCGCAGCCGACGCAGAAGCAGGAGGCACCAGAGGAGAGAAGCATCAACAACACCCCGAGGGCCACGCTCCCCATGGAACGGGTGAAGGGGCCACTCCACCTGCGCCCCTTTCCCCCACCTACTATTACTCCACACATCGACCGCTATCCGGCATGCATCTAGTGTATTAAGTTCATGGTGAAATGGAGTAATGCAATAAGAACGATGACATGATGTAGACAAGATCTATTTATGTAGTAATAGACCCCATCTTATTATCCTTAATGGCAACGATACATACGTGTCGGTTCCCCTTCTGTCACTGGGATCAAGCACCGTAAGATCAAACCCATCACAAAGCACCTCTTCCCGTTGCAAGATAAATAGATCAAGTTGGCCAAACAAAACCCAAATATCGGAGAAGAAATACGAGGCTATAAGGAATCATGCATATAAGAGATCAAAGAAGACTCAAATAATTTTCATGGATAATTTTCATAAACTTAAAGTTCATACGATCCCAACAAACACACCGCAAAAAGAGTTACATCATATGTATCTCCAAGAGACCATTGTATTGAGAATCAACGAAAGAGAGGAAGCCATCTAGCTACTAACTACGGACCCATATATCTACCAAGAACTACTCACGCATCATCGGAGAGGCACCAATGGAAGTGGTGAACCCCTCTGTGATGGTGTCTAGATTGGATCTGGTGGTTCTGGACTCTGCGGTGGCTGGAATTGATTTTCATCAACCCCCCTAGGGTTTCTGGAATATTGGGGTATTTATAGAGCAAAGAGTCGGTTTAGGGGGCACGCGAGGTGGGCCCAGGAATGCCCTGGTGGGTTGTGCTCCCCTCGGAGCACTCCCGAGGTGCTTCTCCGGCCCACTGGATGTCTTCTGGTCCAAAAAAATCAAAAAAAAGTTTCGCTGCATTTGGACTCCATTTAGTATTGATTTCCTGCGATGTAAAAAACATGGAGAAAACAACAACTGGCACTCGGCACTATGTCAATAGGTTAGTACCAAAAAATGATATAAAATGACTACAAAACATCCAAGAATGATAATATAACAACATGGAACAATCAAAAATTATAGATATGTTGAAGACATATCAAAGGGCTTTTCCAAATACAAGTGTTGTCACATTGATGACAGAGACACTTTGTTCTTTGAGGACTGGATTGTGGTTCCAAAAGGTGATCTCAGGAAGGTCATAATGAATGAAGCTCATAATTCTCTTCTTTCCATCCATTCAGGCAGTTCAAAGATGTACCATGACCTCAAGCAGTCATATTGGTGGACTCGCATGAAGTGGGAGATTACCCAATTCATGAATGAATGTGATGTCTGTCGCAGAGTGAAAGCAGAACACCAGCGTCCAGTAGGACTCCTCCAGCCTCTACCTATTCCCGAGTGGAAGTTCGATCATATCGAGATGGACTTTGTCACCGGCTTTCCCAAGTCCAAGCAAGGAAATGATGCTATCTTCGTCGTCATTGACAAGCTCACAAAACTGACTCATTTCGTTCCAGTCAAAGAATCCATCACGGCAGCTCAGTTGGCAGAGCTATACACCTCCAGAATTGTCTCATTGCACGGAATTCATCAATTGATCTCCTCAGACCACGGCAGCATTTCACTTCCAAGTTCTGGGACTCCTTCCAGAAGGCCATGGGCACCAACATTCTTTTCAGTATGGCCTTTCATCCTCAAACAAGTGGCAAAGTTGAAAGAGTCAATCAAATCCTTGAAGACATGCTAAGAGTTTGTGTCATCTCTTTCGGTATGAAGTGAGAAGATTGCCTCCCGTATGCCGAGTTCTCCTACACCAACAGCTACCAAGCAAGTTCGGGCAAGGCCCCTTTCGAAATTCTATATGGCAGAAAGTGTCGTACTCCTCTCAAGTGGTCCGAAACCGGTGAGCGCCAACTCCTTGGAAATGACTTGATCATAGAAGCTGAAGATATGTGTAAAGTCATTCGTGAAAATCTCAAAGCCGCGCAATCCCGCCAGAAGAGTTACTATGATAGCAAGCACCATGACTTGGATTTCGAGATTGGAGACCATGTCTATCTCCACGTCTCTCCCATGAAAGGCACTCAACGCTTTGATATCAAAGGGAAGCTTGCCCCAGGATATGTGGGTCCTTTCAAGATTGTTGGCAAAAGAGGCGACCTTGCCTATCAACTTGGTCTCCCACCCAACTTCTCAAATGTGCATGATGTGTTTCACGTGTCACAACTTCGCAGGTGCTTCAAGATGCGCGAGCGCACTATCAAGTTTGAAGAAATTGACCTCCTAGAAGACTTATCTTATCATGAGCATCCTGTTGCCATTCTTGAAGAAACCCAGCGCAAAACTCGCAACAAGTCGATCAAGTTCCTCAAAGTTAAGTGGTGTCACCATTCCGACCGAGAAGCTACTTGGGAGCGCGAGGATCACCTCTGTTCCGAATATCCGGAGTCCTTTTAGTCCTATATCTCGGCACGAGATCCTTTTGTAGTAGAGCAGAGTTGTAACACCCCATTTGTAACACTTGCATATTTGGCACTATATCAAACTTGATCTTCATCCTATCTTTTATTTTTATTTGTTGTTTTACTTATTGCATTGTCTTGTCAATTCTTGTAATTTTTTTCTCTATGCCATCATATGTTGCATCATGGTCTTATCAACTATAGAATTGTGCTTATGTCATATTGCATATCCATCCTCATCATGTACACTGTGTGATTTCATGCATGTTGTATTGTTGCATGCCCCATGTGTGTCTCTTGCACCATCACTTCTCCTTCCTTCCCTTTCTTCCATTTTGCAAGTGCCATCTTGCCCTCCTCCATAAATGTTCATTTTTTCCCAGCAACCTTACACCATGGTATAGACCTCTCTGCCAAATTTTAGCTCTTTTGAAGTTGTTTTGGTTGGGTTCAAAAATTCCCCAAGTTTGAATTATATTCAAACTTGTTTTATTTTTCTACCTCTAAAAATTTCCAAACCAATTTTATTCAATAGTGCGTGTTTCCAGGAGCATGAGGATATTTTTAAATCTTCCAAATTCTCTTCCTAGATCCCCCTTCTTTTCCTTTACTTAAATCTGTTTATTAATAAAAACAGAGAAAGGGAACTCACCTTTTCCTTAACCGGGCGCCGCACTTGGGCCTTTTCCCTCCAACTAGCCGGCCACTTACCTCATCCGGCCCAACCAACCCACCAGCGACAGGAGAGTCGTCCTTTGTATGGCGCGCATCCAGGGCGCCACATCGACGAGCTCGTCGATTTGTGGCCGTCCGGCATCCCTAGCCCTTATAAAGCAAGTCGAAACCCTACCCCGATCTCACCTCTGTCCATGCAGGCTCTCTCCTTCCCTCGCCGCCGCCACGTAAGGCTAGCCCACTCCACGCAGTCACCCTTCCCACCATGCTTCGGCCGAGCTTGAGCTCGAGCTCGGAGTAGCTCATCGCCGCGCCTCCGACCCCCTCGGCCACCGTGGAGAGGAACACCAAGTACCTCGCCGTCCCTTGCTATTGGGGAACGCATTATTTCAAAAATTTACCTACGATCACGAAAGATCTATCTAGGAGATGCATAGCAACAAGCGGGGAGAGTGTGTCCACGTACCCTCGTAGACCGAAAGCGGAAGTGTTTATTAACACGGTTGATGTAGTCGAATGTCTTCGCGATCCAACCGATCCAAGCACCGAATGTATGGCACCTCCGCGTTCAGCACACATTCAACTCAATGACATCCCTCGATCTCTTGATCCAGTTGAGGACGAGGGAGAGTTCCGTAAGCACGACGGCGTGGCGACGGTGATGATGAAGTTACTGGCGCAGGGCTTCGCCTAAGCACTACGACGATATGGCCGAGGTGTGTACCTGTGGAGGGGGGCACCACACATGGCTAAGAGAAGGCTTGGTGTGCCTTTGGGGTGCCCCCCTCCCACGTATATAAAGGGGGGAGGAGAGGTGGTCAGCCCAAGGGGGGCGCGCCACGGGGGGAGTCCTACTTGGACTCCCGGTCCAAGTAGGATTCGCCCCCCCCTTTTCCTATTCCCACTAGGAGAAGGAGGGAAGGAGGAGGAGGAGAGAAGGAAAGGAGGGCTTCCCCCCAACCCTAGTCCAATTCGGTTTGGGCTTGGGGGGGCGCGCGCCTCCACCTGGCCGCCGCCTCCTCTCTCCACTAGGGCCCATGAAGGCCCATTAACTCCCCAGGGGGGTTTCGGTTCCGATGTCCAAACACAACCTTCCACTATATCAATCTTTATCTCTCGACCATTTCGAGACTCCTCGTCATGTCCGTGATCTCATCCGGGACTCCGACCAAACTTTGGTACATCAAATCACATAACTCATAATACAAATCGTCATCGAACGTTAAGCGTGCGGACCCTACGGGTTCGAGAACTATGTAGACATGACCGAGACACATCTCCGGTCAATAACCAATAGCGGAACCTGGATGCTCATATTGGCTCCTACATATTGTACGAAGATCTTTATCGGTCAAACGGCATAACAACATATGTTGTTCCCTTTGTCATCTGTATGTTACTTGACCGAGATTCGATCGTCGGTATCATCATACCTAGTTCAATCTCGTTACCGGCAAGTATCTTTACTCGTTCTGTAATGATCATCCCGCAACTACCTCATTAGTCACATTGCATGCAAGGCTTATAGTGATGAGCATTACCAAGAGGGCTCAGAGATACCTTCACATGTAGATCTCGCCACGACGCTCTGCTTGGAACTGCACCAACTGACAGCTCCACCATTCAATATAAATACGTATCCGGTTTGTGACTTAGAGTCATCAGGATCAAAGTCAAAGCTTGCATCGACGTAACCATTTACGACGAGCTCTTTGTCACCTCATAAACGAGAAACATATCCTTAGTCCTTCTCAGGTATTTCAGGATGTTCTTGACCGCTGTCCAGTGATCCACTCCTGGATTACTTTGGTACCTCCCTGCTAAACTAATAGCAAGGCACACATTAGGTCTAGTACACATCATTGCATACATGATAGAACCTATGGCTGAGGCATAGGGGATGACTTTCATTTTCTCTCTATCTTCTGCAGCGGTCGGGCATTGAGTCCGACTCAACTTCACACCTTGTAACACATGCAAGAACCCTTTCTTTGACTGATCCAATTTGAACTTCTTCAAAACTTTATCAAGGTATGTGCTTTGTGGAAGTCCGATTAAGCGTCTTGATCTATCTCTATAGATCTTGATGCCCAATATATAAGCAGCTCACCGAGGTCTTTCATTGAAAAATTCTTATTCAAGTATCCTTTTATGCTATTCAGAAATTCAGTATCATTTCTGATCACCAATATGTCATCTACATATAATATTAGAAATGCTACAGAGCTCCCACTCACTTTATTGTAATACATGCTTCTTCAAAAGTCTGTATAAAAACATATGCTTTGATCACACTATCAAAGCATATATTCCAACTCCGAGAGGCTTGCACCAGTCCATAAATGGATCGCTGGAGTTTGCACACTTTGTTAGCACCATTTGGATCAACAAAACCTTCTGGTTGCATCATATACAACTCTTCTTTGAGGTATCCATTAAGGAATACAGTTTTAACATCCATTTGCCAAAGTTCATAATCATAAAATGCGGCAATTGCTAACATGATTCGGACAGACTTAAGCATCGCTACGGGTGAGAAGGTCTCATCCTAGTCAACTCCTTGAACTTGTCGAAAACCTTTCGCAACAAGTCGAGCTTTGTAGACAGTAACATTACCGTCAGCATCAGTCTTCTTCTTGAAGATCCATTTATTCTCTATTGCTTGCCAATCATCGAGCAAGTCAACCAAAGTCCACACTTTGTTCTCATACATGGATCCCATCTTAGATTTCATGGCCTCAAGCCATTTCGCGGAATCTGGGCTCATCATCGCTTCCTCATAGTTCGTAGGTTCGTCATGGTCAAGTAACATGACCTCCAGAACAGGATTCCATACCACTCTGGTGTGGATCTTACTCTGGTTGGCATATGAGGTTCAGTAGTAACTTGATCTGAAGTTTCATGATCATCATCATTAGCTTCCTTGTTGATTGGTGTAGGAATAACTGGAACTGATTTATGTGATAAACTACTTTCCAATTCGGGAGAAGGTATAATTACCTCATCAAGTTCTACTTTCCCCCACTCACTTCTTTCGAGAGAAACTCCTTCTCTAGAAAGGATCCATTCTTAGCAACGAATATGTTGCCTTCGGATATGTGATAGAAGGTGTACCCAACAGTCTCCTTTGGGTATCCTATGAAGACACATTTCTCTGATTTGGGTTCGAGCTTATCAGGTTGAAGCTTTTTCACATAAGCATCGCAGCCCCAAACCTTAAGAAACGGCAATTTGGGTTTCTTGCCAAACCATAGTTCATATGGTGTCTTCTCAACTCATTTAGATGGTGCCCTATTTAACGTGAATGCAGCTGTCTCTAAAGCATAACCCCAAAACGACAGCGGTAAATCAGTAAAAGACATCATAGGTCGCATCATATCCAATAAAGTACGGTTACGACGTTCGGACACACCATTATGCTGTGGTGTTCCAGGTGGCGTGAGTTGCGAAACTATTTTGCACTGTTTCAAATGAAGACCAAACTCATAACTCAAATATTCACCTCCACGATTAGATCGTAGAAACTTTATTTTCTTGTTACAATGATTTTCCACTTCACTCTGAAATTCTTTGAACTTTTCAAATGTTTCAGACTTATGCTTCATCAAGAAGATATACCCATATCTGCTCAAATGATCTGTGAAGGTCAGAAAATAACGATACCTGCCGCGAGCCTCAATACTCATCGGACCGCATACGTCAGTATGTATTGTTTCCAACTAGTCTGTTGCTCGTTCCATTGTTCCGGAGAACGGAGTCTTAATCATCTTGCCCATGAGGCATGGTTCGCAAGCATCAAGTGATTCATAATCAAGTGATTCCAAAAGCCCATCAGCATGGAGTTTCTTCATACGCTTTACATCAATATGACCTAAACGGCAGTGCCACAAATAAGTTGCACTATCATTGTTAAACATATATCTTTTGGCTTCAATACTATGAATATGTGTATCACTACTATCGAGATTCAAGACCACTCATCAAGGGTGCATGACCATAAAAGATATTACTCATATAAATAGAACAACCATTATTCTCTGATTTAAATGAATAACTGTCTCGCATCAAACAAGATCCAGATATAAGGTTCATGCTTAACGCTGGCACCAAATAACAATTATTTAGGTCTAAAACTAATCCCAAAGGTAGATGTAGAGGTAGCGTGCCGACGGCGATCACATCGACTTTTTGAACCATTTCCCACGCGCATCATCATCTCGTCCTTAGCCAATCTTCGTTTAATCCACAGCCCCTGTTTTGAGTTGCAAATATGAGCAACAGAACTAGTATCAAATACCCAGGCGCTACTACGAGCATTAGTAAGGTACACATCAATAACATGTATATCGAATATACCTTTCACTTTGTCGTCCTTCTTATCTGCCAAATACGTGGGGCAGTTCCGCTTCCAGTGACCAGTCCCTTTTCATTAGAAGCACTCAATTTCAGGCTTAGGTCCAGACTTGGGCTTCTTCACTTGAGCAGCAACTTGCTTGCGGTTCTTCTTGAAGTTCCCCTTCTTCCCTTTGCCCTTTTTTTCTTGAAACTAGTGGTCTTGTTAACCATCAACACTTGATGCTCCTTCTTGATTTCTACCTCCGCAGCCTTTAGCATTGCGAAGAGCTCGGGAATTGTCTTATCCATCCCTTGCATATTATTGTTCATCATGAAGCTTTTGTAGCTTGGTGTCGGCGATTGAAGAACTCTGTCAATGACACTATCATCAGGAAGATTAACTCCCAGTTGAGTCAAGTGGTTCTGGTACCCAGACATTGTGAGTATATGTTCACTGACAGAACTATTCTCCTCCATCCTGCAGTTGTAGAGCTTATTGGAGACTTCATATCTCTCAATCCGGGCATTTGCTTGAAATATTAACTTCAACTCGTGGAACATCTCATATGCTCCATGACGTTCAAAATGTCGTTGAAGTCCCAGTTCTAAGCCGTAAAGCATGGCACACTAAACTATCGAGTAGTCATCAGCTTTGCTCTACCACACAGTCATAACATCTGGAGTTGCTCCTGCAGCGGGTCTTGCACCTAGCGGTGCTTCCAGGACGTAATTCTTCTATGCAGCAATGAGGATAATTGTCAAGTTACGGACCCAGTCCGTGTAGTTGCTACCATCATCTTTCAACTTAGCTTTCTCTAGGAATGCATTAAAATTCAAAGGAACGGTAGCACAGGCCATTGATCTACAATAACATAGACATGCAAAATACTATCAGGTACTAAGTTCATGATAAATGAAAGTTCAATTAATCATATTATTTAAGAACTCCCACTTAGATACACATCCCTCCAGTCATCTAAATGATCACGTGATCCAAATCAACTAAACCATGTCCGATCATCCCCTGAGATGGAGTAGTTTTGAATGGTGAACATCACTATGTTGATCATATCTACTATATGATCCATGTCGTGGAATTGTCACGGCAGATGTCCTTGAGCTAGGACTTAGTCGTGGAGCCATCGCTGCTAGGAAGCTTGAAGGGGTTAATGCGGGACAAGGATCACGAGGGTTTATACTGGTTCGGCCCCTTACGGTGAAGGTAAAAGCCTACGTCCAGTTTGAGGTGATATTGATTAGGGTTACGATTACCAGGGAGCTAAACTGCTATGCCTGGCTCTCGATGAGATTGTTCTTGTCCCTAAACCGCTGCCGGGTCGTCCCTTTATATAGGGAGGCTGACGCCCAGCAGCTCTCAGAGTCCCGGCCGGCTCATAAGAGTGTCCGGCTCGGACTCTCAACTATTCTTGCCTTACACTACAAGTTCTACCATAATAATAATTGTAACTACGGGCCTTAAGCCATATACGGGTCTTAAGCCCATCTTTGGCCCACCGTCTTCAAGATTGGCGCCGGGCTTATGGTAATGACCATATGAGTAACCCGGCCCCTCCTGGCGGGTTACTCTAAGGTCGATATCCTCAACATTAGGCCCCAGATTGATTTGAGCCGGCACATGTCAATCTTCAATTCTTTCGACAGAAAAAATCTCCGTCTTACCATTTGTGTGAAGGCCATACCCCGGCGTGACGTCATCCTCTGGACTCCGGATAATCCGCCGTGACGTCATCCTCCATTAAGCCCGTTGTTTACTCCGCCAGATCCGCAACGGATCTTTGCATTTACTGTCATCCCGAAAATCGAGGCGTTTTGTGAGGAGATAACCATGCCGTGGACTCCTTGATCCTCGCGCCCACTTATGAGCTTGCCTTATAAATAGGCCGGCCCGACGGGCCTCCAGCCACCTCTCTCTCCTTCGTCCTCTTCCTTGCGCCACTGCTCCCCTGCCCGAGCTCTGCTGCTGTCGCCGCCGCGGGTCTCCTCGTCGTCATCAACTCAGGCCGCTGCATCACCCTGATCTGACCAGAGATACGCGACAACTTCCGCGACTCACCAGCCTCTGTAAGCTTCTTCTGCCTTGCTAGAACAGATCTGCGGTAAGGTTCGAGTAGTTCATCCGTGTTCTTCGCCATCGCCCGCAAGTTCTTCAGTAGTTTCATTTTTACTACTCCTTTTTTATCTTAGCCCGTATGGAACCACTGCGGTAGATGTTTTAGCACCCATTTCAAACACAAGTAGACTTCTTTTCACTGCATAAAGACCTCATTCGAGCTCAAGAACTCCCCTGCGTCTGTATTTTAGGTCTAGAAAATTTTCTTTTACCCAACCATTTTGATCCAAATTTTTTACTGCGATGTGTGAAACCTGTTTTACCACACTTAGTAAAAAACTGCAATCATTGAATCTCAGCGGTTTACAGCTCCGGTTTAAAGAAACCACGCGCCGTAGAACCTTCCGGCTTAAAGAAAATCATGCGCCACAAAAATTTCCGGCTTAGCTGTGATAAGGCCTGTAGACAATCAAATTATTCTCAATCCCTCGGCGGCTTAAATAGCCCGATGCACTTAAGTGTATACCATTAGTCCCCTTACAAACCACCACCTTGATATTGAACTGTAGATTGCTTCCGGCTCATAATTAACCCGGACGTTTTTCCTTTTATCATAGACTGCCGACTTTCACCATGCCTCCCAAAGCTCCCATTACTTGCAACTGGATGAGGTCCAATGTCACCAATGAGACCCTAGCAGATTTTGTCAAGTCCGGATATCTGCCCAAGAAGGACGTCATGTCCTACCGTGCCCCTGACCCGTCAGAAGAGAGACCACAGCCAAAGGACGGGGAGGTAGTGATTTTTGCGGATCACATGAGCCGGGGCTTCGCACCGCCCGGCTCAATGTTTTTTAGAGATTTCCTAAACTTCTTCGATTTGCGGCCTCAAGACATAGGACCCAACTCAGTGTCCAACATCTACAACTTCCAAGTATTCTGCGAAGTTTACCTTGGAGAGGAACCTAGTCTGCTGCTCTTCAGAGAGCTTTTTTTACTTAAACCGTCAGAATGAGTGCGCCAATGGACCAAGTCTAGAGCTAGGTGGCATCTCCATCCAGCGGCGTAGGGACTGCCTTTTCCCTTACGCAGAGCCGCCCAGCCACCCCAAGGACTAGAATCTGACGTGGTTTTACTGCCAAGACACGTCGCCGGCTGACGAGAGTCCGTTGCCCGGCTTTCGCCCCTCGCGTCTGGAGACGACTCACCCACTGTCAGACAAGCTGACCCAAGCGGAGCGCCAACCTCTGCTCCCCACCATCAACAAGATCAAGGCTCTCCTGGGCAATGGTCTGAATGGAATCGATCTGGTCCGGGTCTGGATATCATGGCGGGTGATCCCATTGAGCCGCCGCCCCGGCTTAATGTGTGAGTACACAGGACGAAAGGACGACCCTAAGAGACACAGCCGCAACGATCTTCCTGAAGACGTTGCAGAGGAGATGACCAAGGCTCTCTTGAACGAGAGCCTGGCAGACTGCGGAAGGACCGGGTTAGCCCCCTTCTGCAAGACCAACCCAGCCCCAGCGGTAAGCCGCTGATCTGAACATCTTATCTGTACATGACTTTCATCTGAATTGTTTTAAGAAAACCCCATTGCATTTTTCAGGCTAATGATAAGTTCTGGCGGGTCAAATACGACCATGAGGCGGCCAAGAAGGCCAGGAAGGCGAAGAAAGCCGCCCCTCGCAAGAAAGGAAGCAGGCCTACTGCTTCAGAGCTGATGCAATTAAGCGACAGCTCCGAGTCAGAGGTAACCCCTGAGCCTTTAAGTCCTTGCTGTATTTGTTGTTTGTTGCTGTCCGCCTTATCAATACTTGCTCATTGACAGGATGACACAGGCGCAAGTAACCCGGTGGTTGAAGAGGTAATGTCACTTTCCTCCGACTCGGAGCCCTTGCCAAAGCTGAAAGTCCGAAGGGTAACCCGGAAAGTAAGCTTTTCACATCCTTTAGCTTATCAAGATCCCCAATTTATTTTGAAGCGACAGGTTCATGAGAGCCGGCGTCACACCCGGACCAACAAGGACACCGACCTCTCCTCCGGGTTACCTGACACATCAAGGAAGCGCCGAACTGAGGTTATTTCCAAGTTGTACCCTTTTCATCCGTTGGCGGGTGTTATCCGTCAGCCACTCAATTCTTCTGACTCAAATTATCAGGAGACCTCCCCCTCTTCGGGCGACTCTATGCAGTCGAGTCTTCCGGCTTTCAAGACCGCGCCCGGGTAATGAAAACCATCCCATATTATACTTGTCTGTACTTACTCTTTTTGTGTTTATCGTTTCTGTCCTTTCAGTGCCCAGGCAAAGCTCACTAAGAGAGCGAAGAAGACCAGGTCAGCCGGAGTGCCAGATTTACCTGAACCGGAGGTGACGGCTCAAGAACCGCCAGCTGCCTCCTCCCCCGAAGCCACCATTCCAACCGACAAGGCACCTGAGGCCGCTACCCCAACTACCAAGGCAACTATAGAAGCTTCTGTTAACCCGGAGGCCTCCAGCTCGGCTCCACCACTAGACGACCCGGACGTGGTAATCACCCGGACGAAGTTCGTTGAGCCGGGGAGACCTACCGTGCTGCCCAAGTGCTCCGCTAAGGGGGAGTTGCTGCAGCCCCACCGGGTGAACCTGGACCTCTCCGACTACACCAACCTGAGCATTGGAGAGCTCGTCTCTGGCTACATCAGCCAAGTGCACAAGAGCCGGGATGCAGAGGTCGCCATGGTGAACTAGATCCATCAAAAATCTGAGGTATCATTCTGTTGTCCTCTTACTTACTGCATAGTTACCTTTACCATGCTAGCCCCCAAGTCAACGACTTATGATTGAATATGTTGTAGACTTAGGTTCCGGCTTACTCCATTGAGCCGGCAGTTTGTAGATAGATACGTTCAATATGCATTAGCCCCCAAGTGCCAAGTGTCTTTGCTTGGAAAACGCTTGGGACTTATATAGTAACTGTTCATGCCATAACCCGGAAACTTATACAGGCTGCTGGCAAGAAGCTTGAGGCTGACCTTGCTGATGTCAAGAGCCGGCTGAAGATGCAAGAGATGGAGACCCGGAAGGCAAACGCCAAGTTCGTGTCCAGCATCGCCGCGCAAGAGAAGCTGAAGACAGAATTCGACGCTGAGCGGAAGGCATGGGCCGAAGAAAAGGCCGCATTGGTGACCCGGGCTGAACAGGCGGAGAAGACTCTCTCCGAGAAGACCGCGGAGCTCTCCGGCCTAAAGCGCCAGGTTTCCCAGATGGTGGCCGCCATCTTCGGTAAGTCGCCTCACCGGCTTTCATCAAGTTTAGAATGTTTATATCTCATAAGTCATCCTTGTCGCCGGCTTATCTGATTCTGTTAAACAGGTCCCAGAAGTGCCAACCTCAACCAGAGCGTGGTCACCAAGCTGAAGGCCGTGTATACCCTGGTGGAGCAGCTCTACACCGGGTCACAGCGTGCCTTAGCTGTGGTGGCCTTATCCAACGAGGTGCCGACTCACTTGGCAGAAGTCCTTCGCCGGCTCGCTGTACTGCCTCAACGGATTCAAGAGCTGCGACGGGCCTCTGCAAGAGCCGGAGCAATCGCCGCGCTGAGCCGGGCCAAGGCATTCCTGCCGGAGTTAGACCCGGCGGACATCGCCCTTGGCTATCCAAGCCTGAAAGAAGACGGCTCCGCTTTCGATCAGAAGGACTTCGCAGCTTGCGTGAAGGCCGTACGCCCGGTGGCTACTCTTATCGGCAACGATACAGATCTGACCAAGTACCAGCCGGGTTACAATGCGGAGAATCAGAGGATCCCGACCCCTCGCTATGAAGCTCTCAACTTGATCCCGCCGGCTCGTCAGCACACTTTCGCCCCGGAGATTGACCCGGCCGGGTTAATTGACGAGGAAGCCCAATTCAAAGCTCTCAGCGGCATCGACTGGAAGTCATCAACTTTCCAGGTCTTGGGATTAGCCGGAGGAGAAGATAGGAACGAGCTGGAGACGTCAACTCAGCAAGCGTCATAACTCGGCTGGCGGTTTACCAAACAATGCCTCACCCTTTTTGGACTCAACAAGTCTTGTAATAGAGTAGGACCAACACTTTATTTTGGCCGTGTCATCGTGCACGCCTTGAATGCCTGAAGTTTTATCGAAGTTATCTCCTTTATATTTCTCCGGGTCATTCTTTCCCCTTAGTCTCAAATAATTGCCTTTAACTATCCTGCATAGAAAGACGAATCACAAGTCTCCAGGCGGCTTACCGCCCTGAGAATCATATGTTTTAGATATATAACCCGGAATATGAATCAAAAAAGATTGGCCCTCAATTATATCCTTAACACAGCCGTAATAACACACTTAGCGACCTGCAAGCATACCTCCGGTTTAGATAACCCGGGTAATAAGGTTGGTGCCTTAATTCCGATTTACTTGTCTTAATGACACCCATTGTGTTCAACTAACACTGTAAACCAAAGTTAAGCCGGCAAAGTGAGACCCGGCCGTACACACTTTGAAATAATCAGACGAAACTTGCCATAAAGCATAGGAACTTAGGGGCTTCCGGTTCGAATACGACCAGAGACCCGGCCCAAAGGGGTTATGCTAAGATTCGTATACGATCATATAGCCCCCAGTGGGTGTGGTGATGCCAATCAAGAGGGTACCGACAGTATGTTCTCTTTGGTTCGAATACGACCCATGTTTGAACAGGAAGCCCCCAAGTGACTTTAAGAGTTGTTTAACGACGCTGATTCGAATACGATCCACGTCGGTTCTCAGAGGGGTTAAACTTATGATTCAAATATGACCAAAGGTAACCTCCCAATGAGCTCGGCACTTTGCCAATCAAATGGGTATCGACAGCTATGTTCTCTTTGGTTCGAATACGACCCATGTTTGAACAGGAAGCCCCCAAGTGACCTTATTGCTTACGGCTAAATTCGAATACGATCATAAGCCGGATCCTCCTTTAAGTCATCATGTAATCTTGCAATGAAAACAACACGTGCATAATTGGAGGAGAAAAAAGGACAGAGGTCCTGCTTTATTGCTTATCATAATATATACATGGCTGAGAAAAATATGTACACCACGAGAGCCGGCGGCTCAAGTGTAGTAAGGCCGAAGCTGAGCTATGTTCCACGGCCGACGGGTCTCTTCCTCCGACTTACGTGAATCTTTGTGCTCCCGAATGTCAATGAGGTAATATGACCCGTTGTGCAAGTTCTTGCTGACCACAAAGGGCCCTTCCCAAGGCGGGGATAACTTGTGTGCATCTGTTTGATCCTGGATGAGCTGGAGCACGAGATCGCCTTCTTGGAAGACCCGGGATTTAACCCGGCGGCTATGATAACGGCGCAGGTCTTGTTGGTAAATCGCTGAACGGGCTGCTGCCACATCACGCTGTTCGTCCAACAAGTCCAGAGCATCTTGGCGCGCCTGTTCATTATCTGTGTCAACGTAAGCCGCCACGCGAGGTGAGTCATGACGGATGTCACTAGGGAGGACTGCTTCTGCTCCATAAACCATGAAGAAAGGCGTAAAACCTGTAGACCTGTTAGGAGTAGTGTTGATGCTCCATAACACGGAGGGCAACTCCTCCACCCAACAACCCGGCGTCCGTTGCAAAGGGACCAAAAGCCGGGGCTTGATACCCTTCAGAATCTCCTGATTAGCTCTCTCAGCTTGACCATTGGATTGAGGATGAGCCACTGAGGAAACATCAAGTCGGATATGCTCTCGTTGACAAAACTCTTCCATGGCGCCTTTAGAGAGATTGGTGCCATTGTCAGTTATAATGCTATGCGGAAAACCAAAGCAGAAAATCACCTTTTTCATAAATTGAACCGCCGTGGCTGCATCGCACTTGCTAACTGGCTCAGCTTCCACCCACTTTGTGAATTTGTCAACTGCCACCAAGAGGTGGGTCTTCTTATCTTTGGACCTCTTAAAAGGCCCAACCATATCAAGCCCCCAGACCGCAAAGGGCCAAGTGATTGGGATCATCCTCAGCTCCTGAGCCGGCACGTGAGCCCGTCGTGAGAACCTCTGGCAACCATCACACTTACTGACCAAGTCCTCCGCATCAGCATGAGCCGTCAACCAATAAAAACCATGACGAAAAGCCTTGGCCACAAGAGACTTTGAGCTGGCATGATGGCCACAATCCCCTTCATGGATCTCACGCAAGATTTCTTGACCTTCCTCAGGGGAAACACAACGCTGAAACGCTCATGTAACACTGCGGTGATGCAACTCTCCATTGATAACAATCATTGACTTAGCCCGCCGGGTTATTTGCCTGGCCAAAGTTTCGTCCTCAGGCAACTCGCCCCGGGTCATGTAAGCCAGATATGGCATTGTCCAGTCTGGTATGATATGAAGAGCCGCCACCAGTCGGGCCTCCGGGTCAGGGACAGCCAAGTCTTCCTCTGTAGGCAACTTAACAGAAGGGCTATACAGGACGTCCAGGAAAGTGTTGGGCGGCACCGGTTTTCGCTGAGAGCCCAGCCGGCTTAAAGCATCCGCCGCCTCGTTCTTCCTGCGATCGATGTGTTCCACTTGATAACCCTGAAAGTGCCCAGCAATGGCATCAACCTCGCGGCGATAAGCCGCCATGAGAGGGTCCTTGGAATCCCACTTTCCTGATACTTGCTGAGCCACCAAGTCTGAGTCGCCAAAGCACCTTACCCGGCTTAAGCTCATCTCCTTAGCCATCCGAAGACCATGGAGCAAGGCCTCGTACTCAGCCGCGTTGTTAGTGCAAGGAAACAGCAACTGTAGCACATAATGGAACTTGTCACCTTTAGGGGAAGCCAACACGACTCCAGCCCCCGAGCCCTCCAACTGCCTGGACCCATCGAAGTGGATAGTCCAATATGTGTTATCCGTCTTCTGCTCGGGCACTTGTGACTCTGTCCAATCATTGATGAAATCCACCAAGGCCTGAGATTTAACAGCAGTGCATGGCACGTACTTGAGACCATGAGGTCCAAGCTCTATAGCGCACTTAGCTACTCTCCCTGTGGCCTCCCTGTTTTGAATGATATCACCAAGAGGGGCAGAACTGACCACAGTGATGGGATGACCCTGAAAATAATGCTTGAGTTTCCGGCTTGCCATGAACACACCATAAACAAGCTTCTGCCAATGCGGATATCGCTGCTTGGACTCAATGAGCACTTCGCTGACATAATAAACCGGCCGCTGAACCGGATGCTCCTTGCCCTCCTCCTTGCGCTCCACCACCATAGCCACACTGACGGCCCGTGTGTTCGCCGCCACATACAGTAATAAGGGCTCCTTATCAACCGGAGCAGCAAGGACTGGGGGCTCTGCCAGCTGCTTTTTCAAATCCTCAAAGGCAGTATTAGCCGCATCATTCCAGACAAAGTTATCAGTTTTCTTCATCAACTGATATAATGGCATGGCTTTCTCACCCAAACGGCTTATAAACCGGCTTAAAGCAGCGATGCGACCCGCCAAGCGCTGAACGTCATTTATACACGCCGGCTTAGCCAGGGAGGTGATGGCCTTGATCTTCTCCGGGTTAGCTTCAATGCCTCTGTCAGAGACCAAAAAACCCAAGAGTTTGCCTGCAGGAACACCAAAAACACAGTTGGCCGGGTTAAGCATCATCTTGTAGACCCGGAGGTTATCAAAGGTCTCCCTTAAATCATCTATCAGGGTTTCCTCTTTTATGGACTTAACCACAATATCGTCCACATAAGCGTGAACATTGCGCCCAATCTGTTTATGAAGACAGTTCTGTACACAACGCTGGTAAGTCGCCTGTGCACACTTGAGTCCAAGGGGCATAGACACATAGCAGAAGGCTCCAAAGGGAGTGATCAACGCCGTCTTCTCCTGGTCCTTAACTGCCATCTTAATGTGATGATATCCAGAATAAGCATCCAAGAAACTTAAGCGTGTGCAACCTGCCGTAGCATCAATGATTCGATCAATACGGGGGAGGGCAAAAGGATCAGCCGGACACGCCTTGTTTAAGTCCGTGTAGTCCACACACATCCGCCAGGTGCCGTTCTTCTTGAGTACGAGCACCGGGTTAGCCAACCACTCTGGGTGAAAGACTTCAACAATAAACCCGGCCGCCAAGAGCCGGGCCACCTCTTCACCAATAGCTTTCCGCCTCTCTTCATTAAACCGTCGAAGGAACTGCCTGACCGGCTTAAATTTCGGATCAACATTGAGAGTGTGCTCAGCGAGCTCTCTAGGTACACCTGGCATGTCAGAAGGTTTCCATGCGAAGATGTCCCTATTCTCACGGATGAACTCGATGAGCGCGCCTTCCTATTTTGGATCCAGATTGGCACTGATGCTAAATTGCTGAGATGAGTCTCCTGGAACGAAATCAACAAGTTTAGTCTCATCAGCTGACTTAAATTTCATCGCCGGCTCATTCTCCGTAGTCGGCTTCTTCAGAGAGGTCATATCTGTTGGGTCAACATTGTCTTTGTAAAACTTCAACTCCTCTGTTGCACAAACAGATTCTGCATAAGCTGCATCGCCTTCCTCACACTCCAGAGCCACTTTCCGGCTGCCGTGAACCGTAATGGTCCCATTATGACCCGGCATCTTGAGCTGTAAGTATACATAACACGGCCGTGCCATGAACTTGGCGTAAGCCGGCCGTCCAAATATAGCATGGTATGGACTTCTTATCTTAACCACCTCAAAGGTCAATTTCACCACCCTGTAGTTGTTCTCATCTCCAAAGGCCACTTCCAACTCAATCTTGCCGACTGGATAAGCCGACTTACCAGGTACCACCCCGTGGAAAATAGTGTTGGACTGGCTGAGGTTCTTATCAATCAACCCCATACGACGGAATGTCTCATAATAGAGGATGTTGATGCTGCTGCCTCCATCCATTAGCACTTTAGTGAACTTATATCCTCCCACCTGAGGAGCCACCACCAGGGCCAAGTGACCCGGATTATCCACCCGTGGAGGGTGATCCTCCCTGCTCCACACTTTAGTGAACAGCATTCACAGCCCTCTTGTGAAGCTTCTGATCTTGCTTGCACAAACTAGTGGTAAACACATGATACTGTCCACCACTAAGCTGCTTTGGATTGGTTTGATAACCCCCCTGCTGCTGTTGATGACCCTGGCCAGACTGTTGATTAAAGCCCCCTTGACCGTTCTGAGGACCGGAATTTGAGCCGCCGCCCGGGCCATTGTAATTCTTAAAGGCCTTCATGATTGCACAATCCTTCCACAGATGACTCGCTGGCTTCTCTCTAGAGCCATGCCTTGGACAAGGCTCATTCAACAGCTGCTCCAGCATCGGACCTGACCCGCCGCCTCGGGGAGGGGGCCTCCCCTTACGTCGCTGGTTATTCCCTTGTGAGCTGGCGTTGGCCACAAACTCTAGGCTGCCATCGGCCTTGCGCTTGCCTCCTCCTTGGTTCCCCGGGTTGTGCTAAAGACCCTTGCCGTTGTCGTTCTTCTTTCCCTTCCCTGCCCTTTCATCATCTGAAGGGGGATCCTTGGTACCATCAGAATCGGCGTACTTAACAAGAGCCGCCATTAGTGTACCCATATCACTGCAGTCGTGCTTAAGCCGCCCGAGTTTCATCTTCAGGGGCACAAAACGACAATTCTGTTCCAGCATTAAGACTGCAGAGCCGGCATCCATCTTATCTGACGAATGTATGATCTCCTTGACCCGGCGAACCCAATGCGTCGTGGATTCACCCTCCTGCTGCTTACAGTTAGTCAAATCCACAATTGACATCGACTGCCTGTAGGTATCCTTGAAGTTTTGGATGAACCGGGCTTTCAGCTCAGCCCAAGACCCGATGGAGTTCGGTGGTAGCCCTTTCAACCAAGTGCGGGCAGTCCCATCCAACATCATGGTGAAGTACTTGGCCATTGCCGCCTCACTGACCTCCAGTAGTTCCATGGCCATCTCGTAACTCTCGATCCAGGCTGCGGGTTGTAGGTCAGCTGTGTAATTAGGCACCTTCCTAGGGCCCTTGAAGTCCTTAGGTAGACGTTCATTACGGATAGCTGGCACTAAACAAGGGACACCCCCGGTCCTGGTAGGGATGCCCACGTCGACGGAAGTCGTGGGATAAGCCGGGGGGGTCTGGTAAGCCGTCAATTGAGGCACTTGCTCCGCCTCTTGCCGCGCTCTGTCCTGGTCTGCTGCGTGAAAGGCTCCATTATGAGCCGGGCCATGGCCAGGGGGCGGGTCATGGCGTCGGACGTTACTTGAGCCGGTTACTGAGACCATATGCTGGCTGTAACTCGGGCTCTGGCCTGGACGAGGGGTCGAGTGGATCCTGTCCCGGCTGTAGGAGTACGCCTCTTGCTGCGCTAGAGCTGTCTGAAGGAGTTCCCTGACCCGGCGGGTTTCAATAGCCGTCGGAGAGTCGCCGTCAACTGGGAGAGCCGCCAGCCGTGCTGCCGCAGCGACCATGTTCTCCAGCGGGTTATTATAATGAACCGGGGGTATTGGCACGTACTGAGGTGGGGCAGGGGGCACCTGGGGAGGCCCCATTACTCGTGGCTGAATAGGGGCTCCAGACCCGGGCACTATGACCCCTGGCGGGTTACTAGACCCTGCACCTGGCGTGTTGAAGAGGTTGCGTGGATCGTAAACCGGAGGGAGTTGAGATTGGGTCTTTTGATGCCTCCTTCTCATGACCTCATTGGACGCGTTTTGATCCATCGTGAGTTGGAAGGACTGCGCCTGGATCAGCTGAGTTTGGGCATCGAGAGCCGCCCTCTCTGCAGCCATCCTGATCCCTTCTGCTGCAAGCTCCTCCTTAGCTTTCACTAGATCCAATTTTAACTGTGCCACCTCCGCATCATGCTGAGCTTGATCCGCCGGGTCAACCGTGGCGGTTAACAGGGCCGTCATCTTGTCCGTGAGATCCATCAGTACCTGAGCCGGAGAAGGCACCGGGTTTCCCGCTCCAGCAGCGGGGTTCTGAACAGGCTGCGCGCCAGCCATAAAGACTCCAACCTGACTTGGCGGCTCAAACGGGTCCGGAATACTGTCCCCATCGGAACAACCCATGAGCCTGCCATCTTGAAGTTGATACAACGAGTTTGACTCATCGGTGGCCGACTCACCGTCAGAGCCGGCGGCCGCCTCATCACTAGCCCCAGATAGATCAGAGGGCCCTCCATGGATACATCCCACAAACGCGCGCCTTAAGGCAGGCCGGGCCCGGGCGGGTCGTGCACGCTGAGCCGTCTCGATGAGATCGGCACAGAGATCCGGCTCAGGGCCCGGCTCACCAATCTTGCCAATGAAAACATGAATTCCGCCGAAGGGGACCCGGTACCCGTACTCAATTGAGCCAGCGTCGGGGCCCCAGTTTGCATCGTCGATGTAGAGCTTGCCGCGACGACTCTTGGTCATCCGGCCCACAGCGTATCCCTTGAGCCCTTCGAAGCTGCCCTTCAAGAACTCAAATCCACCGTGCGCTGGCCCCACGGTGGGCGCTAACTATCGTGGAATTGTCACGGCAGATGTCCTTGAGCTAGGACTTAGTCATGGAGCCATCGCTGCTAGGAAGCTTGAAGGGGTTAATGCGGGACAAGGAACACGAGGGTTTATACTGGTTCGGCCCCTTACGGTGAAGGTAAAAGCCTACGTCCAGTTTGAGGTGATATTGATTAGGGTTACGATTACCAGGGAGCTAAACTGCTATGCCCGGCTCTCGATGAGATTGTTCTTGTCCCTAAACCGCTGCCGGGTCGTCCCTTTATATAGGGAGGCTGACGCCCAGCAGCTCTCAGAGTCCCGGCCGGCTCATAAGAGTGTCCGGCTCGGACTCTCAACTATTCTTGCCTTACACTACAAGTTCTACCATAATAATAATTGTAACTACGGGCCTTAAGCCATATCCGGGTCTTAAGCTCATCTTTGGCCCACCGTCTTCAAGATTGGCGCCGGGCTTCTGGTAATGACCATATGAGTAACCCGGCCCCTCCTGGCGGGTGACTCTAAGGTCTATATCCTCAACAATTCACGTTCGACCTTTCGGTCTCAGTGTTCTGAGGCCATATCTGCATATGCTACGCTTGTCAAGTTTAACCCGAGTATTCTGCGTGTGCAAAACTGGCTTCCACCCGTTGTATGTGAACATAGAGCTTATCACACCCGATCATCACGTGGTGTCTCGGCACGACGAACTGTAGCAATGGTGCATACTCAGGGAGAACACTTATACCTTGAAATTTAGTGAGAGATCATCTTATAATGCTACCGCCGTACTAAGCAAAATAAGATGCATAAAGGATAAACATCACATGCAATCAAAATAAGTGATATGATATGGCCATCATCATCTTGTGCCTTTGATCTCCATCTCCAAAGCACTGTTATGATCACCATCGTCACCGGCTTGACACCTTGATCTCCATCGTAGCATCGTTTTCGTCTCGCCAACTATTGCTTCTACGACTATTGCTACTGCTTAGTGATAAAGTAAAGCAATTACATGGCGATTGCATTTCATACAATAAAGCGACAACCATAAGGCTCCTGCCAGTTGCCGATAATTTCTACAAAACATGATCATCTCATACAACAACTTATATATCAGCACGTCTTGACCATATCACATCACAACAAGCCCTGCAAAAACAAGTTAGACGTTCTCTACTTTGTTATTGCAAGTTTTACGTGGCTGCTACGGGCTTCTAGCAAGAACCGTTCTTACCTACGCATGAAAACAACAACGATTTTTCCTCAAGTGTGTTTTTTTAACCTTCAACAAGGACCGGGCGTAGTCAAACTCGATTCAACTAAAGTTGGAGAAACAAACACCCGCTAGCCACCTGTGTGCGAAGCACGTCGGTAGAACCAGTCTCATGAACGCGGTCATGTAATGTCGGCACGGGCTGCTTCATCCAACAATACCGCCGAATCAAATTAAGACGTTGCTGCTAAGCAGTATGACTATTATCGCCCACAACTCATTGTGTTCTACTCGTGCATAACATCTACGCATAGACCTGGCTCGGATGCCAATGTTGGGGAACGCAGTATTTCAGAAGTTTACCTACGATCACGCATGAATAGAAACGACTGGGGAGAGTGTGTCCACGTACCCTCGTAGACCGAAAGCAGAAGCGTTTAGTAACACGGTTGATGTAGTCGAACGTCTTCGCGATCCAACCGATCCAAGCACCGAACGTACGTCACCTCCGCTTTCAGCACACGTTCAGCTCAATGACGTCCCTCTATCTCTTGATCTAGTTGAGGACGAGCGAGAATTCCGCCAGCACGACGGCGTGGCGACGGTGATGATGAAGTTACCGGCGCAGGGCCTCGCCTAAGCACTACGACGATATGACCGAGATGTGTAACTGGGGAGGGGGCACCGCACACGGCTAAGAGAAGGCTTGGTGTGCCTTTGGGGTGCCCCCCTCCCATGTATATAAAGGGAGAGGAGAGGTGGCCGGCCCAAGGGGGGCACGCCATGGGGGGAGTCCTACTTGGACTCCCGGTCCAAGTAGGATTCGCCCCCCCCCTTTCCTATTCCCACTAGGAGAAGGAGGGAAGGAGGAGGAGGAGAGAAGGAAAGGGGGGCCGCCCCCCAACCCTAGTCGAATTCGGTTCGGGCTTGGGGGCGCGCGCCTCCACCTGGCCAGCGCCTCCTCTCTCCACTAGGGCCCATGAAGGCCCATTAACTCCCCAGGGGGGTTCCGATAACCCCTGGTACTCCAGAAAATGTCCGAACCTTTCTAAAACCATTCCGGTGTCCAAACACAACCTTCCAATATATGAATCTTTATGTCTCAACCATTTCTAGACTCCTCATCATGTCCGTGATCTCATCCGGGACTCCGAACAAAATTCGGTACATCAAATCACATAAGTCATAATACAAATCGTCATCGAACGTTAAGCGTGCGGAACCTACGGGTTCAAGAACTATGTTGACATGACCGAGACACATCTTCGGTCAATAACCAATAGCGGAACCTGGATGCTCATATTGGCTCCTACATATTCTACGAAGATCTTTATCGGTCAAACCGCATAACAACATACGTTGTTCCCTTTGTCACCGGTATGTTACTTGCCCGAGATTCGATCATCGGTATCATCATACCTACTTCAATCTCGTTACCGGAAAGTCTCTTTACTCGTTCCGTAATGCATCATCCCGCAACTAACTCATTAGTCACATTGCTTGCAAGGCTTATAGTGATGAGCATTACCGAGAGGGCCCAGAGATACCTCTCTGATACACGGAGTGACAAATCCTAATCTCGATCTATGCCAACTCAACAAACACCATCGGAGACACCTGTAGAGCATCTTTATAATCACCCAGTTACGTTGTGACGTTTAATAGCACACAAGGTGTTCATCCGGTATTCGGGAGTTGCATAATATTATAGTCAGAGGAATATGTATAATTCATGATGAAAGCAATAGCAATAAAACTAAACAATCATTTATGCTAAGCTAACACATGTCTATGGTTAGGAAACTTAACCATCTTTGATTAACGAGCCAGTCAAGTAGAGGCATACTAGGGACACTATGTTTGTCTATGTATTCACACATGCATGTACTAAGTTTCCGGTTAATACAATTCTAGCATGAATAATTAAAATTTATCATGATATAAGGAAATATAAATAACAACTTTATTATTGTCTATGTACTCCACGCAAGCGACCACACAGCCTCGAGTTCAACCTCCACGATGATGTCTTCTTCCTCTTCTTCCCGGTCAGAAACCCGCCAAGTTCCGAGTTGCCTCGCGCCGTCTCTGTCCAGTCCCCGGCCTCATCTTCTTGTCATAGGTATATGAGGTATACCCAACTTCCTCTCTGCTCCTTCCTGTCGTCAATAGATCATCGAGGCATCGCTTCATCCGTATCTTTCACGTTCTCTCGGTGCTCTGGCACAGTCTATAGTTTGTGTGTGTGTGTGTGCACTTGCTGTAGCGTGCCCGTGCATCCCCGCGCTCTGGTTTCTGCCTAGCTGCGTTCTCCTCGCTGCGCCTGCCCGCCCGCCCGCAACAGCCACCCATGTGCTTCGTGCAGCCTCGCGCGGATCCCGGCCCCGCCTTGCCCCGAGCTGAGCCATGCTTGAGCTCGAGCACCCCGGCCTCTCCTAGATTCCCGCGCTCTTGCACCTGCACAGGCTCCCAATCCCGCACGCCCGCTGCAGCTCTCCCGCCGCTCGCATTGCACGCTACCTCGCTGGCGCCATCGTCGCCGTCTCATGCAACCAGTAGAGACACATTCTGCTATGGGGCTTTGTCAAGTTGTGTCGGGCCCTTGTATGGGCAAGCATCTCTGCCTAGCTCGACTGATTAGTGCCATACTCCTACATGCAGGAGGTCTCGGGTTCAAACCCCGGCTCCACAATATATTTTGTCTTTGGCATATTGTTTTGTTTGTGCCACTGATGATCCCGCCCCACTCTCACGCACACAGCCCCCTTTTTCCTTTTCTTTTATTATTCCAGCGAAATTCCATTTATGGAAAGTTCCTGCTTTCTTAATCGGGTAGGTCCAAATCTGGACATTCCAGATCTGGCATATTCCATTTCTGTACATGTCTATATTAGGCAGTATTTAGCTTAAGGCATCTGTGAGCATTTTTCTACAGCATCATATACAATTTATATATCATTTTGGGCTAGAAAAATCCCACTAATCCATTAGTGGCATCCATTTCATCTTTTGAGCAAGTTTGCACACATGTCATTTTACATCACATTGCTGTTTTATCATTTATGTGGATAATTATGCACATATGATATGTGATAACTTTGTACATGAACATGCTCTTTTGCATGCCATATTACAGCTAGAATTTGTTTCATGCTATGAAATGCATTGTAGTGAGTGCAACAAGCTTGCAAACATGCCTACTCAAGTTTGAAACTGTCAGCATAACTTGCCATATTGCATTGAAGCTATCATCAAATCCATGTGTTTCTGGACAAAGTTCAGTGAGGGAGTTTTATTAAGTGCATTTAGTACTAGCTTTTTATGCTCTTGGTTTTCATGATCAGTTCCTATAGAATATAGTTTACTAGTCCTAAACATTGCTATCTGAATCTGTTTTGCCATGTTCAGTGAATTTCTGCTAAGTCTGCAAAACTGTTATCATTTGCATTGTTGCCATGCTGTTTTAGACATGTTCTATTGAGTTTTAGCAGTAGCTCAGTAATCATGTTTTGTAGAGCTTGACATGTATTTCAATTTGGTGCCATTCATTTTAATGTTTATATGCTTTAGCATAATTAAACTTTGCATCCAAGTTGTCATCTTGCTGTTTTCAACAGATTGCATTGTATATGGTTTTGCTTGTCATTTTCAAACCGTCCATCCGTTTTCGGTGATCTTTATATCGATTTCAACCGAAATCTTCCAATCTATCTAGTGGCATGCTTGGATTACCAAGATTGTGCCATGTTCATCGTTTCTCCTTCCGGCTCGTTTGCACCCCTTCCGGAGCACCCATATGCGTTGCACATCATATCTTGCATACCATGACATGTCTTGCATCATGTTGCTTGTGCATTGCACCATGATTGATTGCTGTTCCATTGTTTGTATTATTTATTTGGGTAGAGCCGGGAGACAAGTTCGTGTACGAGGACCCTGTCGAGTACATTCACGAGGAGCAAGCTTTCGTTCCCACTGAGGACATTTCAGGCAAGATGATCATCACACCCGATATCACTTCTATCTTTGCTTGCTAGTTGTTCGTTCTATCGCTATGTTGCGCTACCTACCACTTGTTCATATAGCCTCCCATGTTGCCATGTCAAGCCTCTAACCCACCTTCCTAGCAAACCGTTGTTTGGCTATGTTACCGCTTTTGCTCACCCCCTCTTATAGCATTGCTAGTTGCAGGTGCAGTGCAGGATGTTCCATGTTGGGACATGGATATGTAGGGATATCACAATATCTCTTATTTAATTAATGCATCTATATACCTGGTAAAGGGTGGAAGGCTTGGCCTTTTGCTTGGTGTTTTGTTCCACTCTCGCCACCTTAGTTTCCGTCATACCAGTGTTATGTTCCTTGAATTTGCGTTCCTTACATGGTTGGGGCTTATGGGCCCCCCTTGACAGTTCGCTTTGAATAAAAATCTTCCAGCAAGGCCCAACGTTGGTTTTACCATTTGCCTAATAACAACTAAAATTTCCATAGGGAGTAATTAACCCGAGGATTCTTAATCAACAACCCGGGCCAATGCTCCTCATGAGTTGTGACGCCCCCGATTCAATCGTACACTAATCATACACGCAAACGTGTACGATCAAGATCAGGGACTCACGGGAAGATATCACAACACAACTCTAAAAATAAAATAAGTCATACAAGCATCATAATACAAGCCAGGGGCCTCGAGGGCTCGAATACAAGTGCTCGATCATAGACGAGTCAGCGAAAGCAACAATATATGAGTACAGACATAAGTTAAACAAGTTTCCATAAGATGGCTAGCACAAACTGGGATACAGATCGAAAGAGGCCTAGGCCTCCTGCCTGGGATCCTCCTAAACTACTCCTGGTCGACGTCAGCGGCCTGCACGTAGTATTAGGCACCTCCGGTCTAGTAGGAGTCGTCATCGACGGTGGCGTCTGGCTCCTGGGCTCCAGCATCTGGTTGCGACAACCAGGAAGAAAGGAAAGGGGGAAGGGGGAGAAAAGCAACCGTGAGTACTCATCCAAAGTACTCGCAAGCAAGGATCTACACTACATATGCATGGGTATCTGTGTAAATGGGCAATATCGGTTTACTGAACTGCAGAATGCCAGAATAAGAGGGGGATAGCTAATCCTATCGAATACTACGCTTCTGGCAGCCTCCATCTTGCAACATGTAGAAGAGAGTAGATGGTAAGTTCACCAAGTATCATCGCATAGCATAATCCGACCCGGCGATCCTCCCCTCGTCGCCCTGTGAGAGAGTGACCACCGGGTTGTATCTGGCACTTGAAAGGGTGTGTTTTATTAAGTATCCGGTTCTAGTTGTCATAAGGTCAAGGTACAACTCCGGGTCGCCTGTTACCGTGGACACGGCTATTCGAATAGATCAACTTCCCTGCAGGGGTGCACCACATTACCCGACAGGCTCGATCCCTCTGGCCGTGCACACTTTCCTAGGTCATGTCCGACCTCGGGAGATCAACACGTCGCAGCCCTACCTAGGCTCAATAGAGAGGTCAGCACGCCAGTCTAAATCCTACGCGCGCAGGGGTCTGGGCCCATCGCCCATTGCACACCTGCATGTTGCGAACGCGGCCGGAAGCAGACCTAGCCCCCTTAATAAAAGCGCGGGCTTACGGTCCAATGCGGCGCGCGCCGCTCAGTCGCTGACGTCAAAAAGACCTTCGGCTGATACCACGACGCCAGTTGCCCATATCTTGTCCCACGTGGCGGTTAGTGCATATAAGGTCAACGACCCAACTCAGATCAAATACCAAGATCTCGTTAAGCGTGTTAATTGAAGTATATGCGAACGCCGACCAGGGCCAGGCCCACCTCTCTCCTAGGTGGTCTCAACCTGCCCTGTCGCTTTGCCATAAAGTAACAGTCGGGGGCCGTCGGGAACCCAGGCCCACCTCTACCGGGATGGAGCCACCTGCCCCTTCAGCCCCCATCTCCGAACAATATCATAAGTAATGTAGCAGTATAAAGTATATATCATATGCCCGTGATCACCTCCCGAAGTGATCACAGCCCAGTAGTATAGCATGGCAGACGGACAAGAGTGTAGGGCCACTGATGGAATACTAGCATCCTATACTAAGCATTTAGGATTGCAGGTAAGGGTAACAACTGTATCAACAATGACATGCTATGCATCAGAATAGGATTAACCGAAAGCAGTAACTTGCTACACTACTCTAATGAAAGCAGTAGAGAGAAGGAATAGGCGATATCTGGTGATCAAGGGGGGGGCTTGCCTGGTTGCTCTGCAGTCAGAAACGGACCCTCGAAGGTGAAGTAGTCGATCACTGGTTCAACCGCTGTCTCGGGGTCTACCGGAAAGAAGTAACGAAGGGGAACACAATAAATAACAGAGCAATCAAAGCATCACAAAGCATAACATGGTAATACGCGGTGCTATGGGTGACCTAACGCAGTACTAGGTGCTACCGGCGAAGGGGGGAAACATCCAGGAAAGTGTTCCCGCTGTTTGGCATTTTCAGGCAGATGAAATGGAGGAGGACGGTTGCAGGTTCGCTGTGCTAGGGACGTGTGGTGAACGAACGGACTATGTATCCGGATTCGTCTCGTCGTTCTGAGCAACTTTCATGTACAAAGTATTTTCATCCGAGTTACGGATTATTTTATATGATTTTTCAAAGATTTAATTATTTTCTAAAATTTCCGGATTAAATTTTAATTCGAAAATCTCAGTGGAAACACTAGGTGCACCCAGTGTAGTGCACCACCGAGGCTGACAGGTGGGTCACATGGCCCAGTTGACCCAGTCAACAAAGACTGGTCAACAAAGTGAAAAATGTGCGTGGGCCCCGCATGTCAGTGTCACATGTGCTATTTTAATTTTGATTTCTTTACTAGATTTAATTTAACAGGGTGGGGTCCAGTAGTCATACTCTAATTAGAGGGGTAGTTTTAAAGGGGGATTAGCCCTATGATTAATTTGGGCCGGCCCCAATGGACAGAGGCTCCACGCACACACAGAAAACACACACATGCACACAACACACGCACACACGACGCACGGCGCCGTCGGCCATGGCTGTGGCCGAGGCCAGCAGCGACGGCGGGCGCGGCAGGGCGTGCCCCGGGCAGGCGCTGCGAAGCGCCGGTGGCGGCCGGCGGCGCAGAAGCAGCAGCGAGGGCGAAGCGGATCGGCAGGAGTAGTAGGTAGCGGCGTGGCTGCGCGCGCGCAGCGTGGCGGGTAGCTGCGACAGCCGGCGGTGTGCGGGCGAGCAGGGGAGGCAGGGGTGATGTGGTAGCAGTAGGGGAAGGAGTGCATCAGCAGTAGAGGAGCGTAGCAGCCGTAGCAAGGCAGCACGCAGTAGCAGCGGCAGCTAGCAGGAACAGGGCGCGGGCCGTGCAGACACGAGAGCGCGAGGGCGCGGCCTGGGATGGACAGAGGCGTGGCGGAGCACGGACGGGCGCGCCGAGCACTCGCGGGAGCTCGGCCGGACGCAGGGTACAGCGCGTGCGGAGTGGCCAAGGCCGACAGGAGCGGAGTTTCAGACGCAGTGACGTCGAGCGCGGCATCGGCACTCCGGTGGCCATTTGGCCCGGGGGTTTGGTCCTACAAGACGAGCATGACGCGCCACGTCCGAAGGTGCAAGAAGCACGAGCACCTAGCCGGTGACGGCGGCGGCGGCGAAGCCGAGCGGAGGTCGGAGCATGGCTACGGTGGTTGTTCGCTACGAGGCATATGCGGTAGCAGGGAGATGGGGAAAACACGGTGGTTCTCACAGTGATGACGGGGGCAAGCTCGGGGAAGGTCGGGGAGGCGCCGGTGGTGGAGATCGACGGCGATAGCCGCGGCGGCTGTGGTGGGGATGACGGCCCGATGCGGAGCGTACAGGGTCTCTTGGCTTCGATCCAGAGGCGTAGGTGAAGGAGACGAGGTCGGGGAGGCTCCTGTCCACTTTGTTGTAGCTCGGGGATGCCCCGGAGCACGGCAATGGTGACGCCGGTGGCGACGGGGGTCTCGGGCGCGAGATCTAGTAGAGAGAGAGAGGGAGAGGAAGGGGATTGCGAGGCTAGGGTTCGCCGAGGGGCCGCGGGAGCAATCTAGTAGGCAGGGCAGGGGTGCGGATGACCGGCGTGTGTGCATCGCCGGCAATGGCACCGGCGGATGAGCGCCACGCCCACCCCTGCTTCTGTAGCTGGAGATGGGGGGGGCAAGTGGGGTGTGGACTAGGCCTGGTGGGGTGCTTTTGCCCCGGTGGGCTAGGCCCAGGGGAATACGGGGAGGGGTTTCTTTTCCTTTTTTTACTATTTTTCTTTTAGTTTCCTTTTCAATTTGGTTTTATAAAAATTACCACTAGTACCTAGATTTGCATTTATAAATATAATACTGCCCAAATAATTATAGCACCCATTTAAAATAGTTTAATGTTTTATTAATTATAAAAGGCAATTAATTAATCGTTCTTGCTATTGTCTTTTTTATTTTAGAGTAGTTAAACACTTTATAAAAGTTTGGTTTCTACACCATAATTACTTATGCATTATTTGGCACAACCCGAACAATTTGGTTTTAATATTGAAAACTTTTATTGTTTGCTTTTAATTAAATTTTTAATTTGTTTCGGTTTTGAACTATCGAGAGTTTATCAACAATAACCGAGGTGACGTGGCATCATTAGCGGGGGATCACTGTAGCTTAATTATCCTGGCGTCACAATTCTCCTCCACTACAAGAAATCTCATCCCGAGATTTAAGAGGGGAACTGAGGGGGAAGATTTGGTTACGAAATTCTAGCGAATCTTCTCAGGTTGCTCTTCTCGAAGGGGTCGATCCATTACGTTGATGCCTTCATTTCTCTGCTTCAGGTCATCATGATGAAGCCGGCATCCTTTCTTCAGGATCTCCATCGTACTAACGAATAGCTAAGGGGCATCTCTACAACGGTAGGATGTTATAAGGGAAAATCATCTGGGGGCATCCCAAGAATGAACACATGAGTATCTCTCGAGTTGAGCAAATGAAACACATCGAGAGAAAAGTAAGAAGGTACCATAAGCGGTTTCAAGTGGATAGACAATCGTCGTTGCCTGAAACAGCGCGTGAAAGGGGTTCAGAGCAACGAGAATTAGTGTTGTGTCTGATACCAGAATTGACGATCTCTCAGAAGGTGGCTCGTGAATTACCAACGAGGTCACGCGCGAGGAATAACTATGGAAACAGGGGGTGTACAGGAGAGTCAGGTTTCGATCCTGTGGAACTGTGGGTTATGGGCCCATCATGTGGGTTAAAGTAGAAAGGGGGTTGACATCTTGCACGGTCATGATAGCAAGGCATGTCAGAGGGTAGCCTGTCGATTATGTCGGCAACAACATCAGTACCAAGGGCGAGGGATGAGGAGAACCATTTTCCTGCTCGTTGAACGAGGCGGACCGATAGGCAAGGTTCCCGTCCATCGGTGGTTACCGGAATGTCATCAACGATAGTAACAGGGTCTTACTGACAAAGTTGTACACCGAGGTGTTTGCACAAGCAGGGAATTATCACGGCTTATATCACATAGATCATAGAAAGGGTTTAAACAAACCAATGGAAAGTAAAAAGTGTCTATCAGATTTAATCAGAACAATGGAAAGAAAAATGTGTTTAAACACATAATTCAGGGGTATATCCTTCCCAAGAACAAGCTGAGCATGATATCCATGACAGGATATAACATAGAAAACCCTTTAGGAAAGGGGAGAGAAATCTCATGACATTACCCATACAATGGTGTTTGGATAATTGATAAAGAGAATTTGGCATTGTGCTTCAAATGCTCGTATTAATGATCGGAGTAGCACAGACATGCTTCGAGATAGCATTGACATGGTCTTCAAGCAAAGGTCAGTCTTTGGATACACAAAGGATTCATCAGGAACAACTGGTAGAATAAGTCTTACAATTTCCTCATGGGAGAGTGTTTAACCTGGCTGAAAAGGAAACTATAACAACAGGGCCTCCGGCCAGGTGTGCTAGGCATGACATCACCTTACCGGGTCATATAAAGACCAATGTTATAACTCTTGGAAATATGTTCCAACCATCATATCTGACTGAGATTCAGATCTAATTGGTGTCAGGATAACTCAGACTCGGGATGCCTGAGAAGAAAGGTGCAATACAAATTGTCGAGATGACATTGTAAGATTCTCGGGAATTGAACTATGGAAGCAAGTTCCGAAACAAGAGTTCATCAGTAAACCAACGAGAGGATGAGGAGGTGGCTGATGGACTCAGCGACAATCCATTAAGATTTCCAAAAAGATGGATTTCCACCACTATGTGAACAAGGAGATAACATTAGCTAGATCAAATGACTTAATGATGTATGCTCGAGGAAAACATTGGTTAAAATGTGCACCCGAAATATGGGCTAGGTAGCACGATCAATGTTCGAATGATGATTCAATAAGCCATAGACGTAGAATGAAACTATAGACCAATAACTTCAAAGCAATAGGGTTGCTAGAATTTTAGAATTTACACATCACAAACCATTTGTCGGTATTCCTGTTAGAAACAACACGGGGACCAACAAAAGAATGGTGATGTTAATAAGTATCACTTGTATCAAGAAATCTTAAGGGTGGTGAATTTCCCATGACATTCTTGACATAAAAGATAGCAATACTCCAAGATAAAACATAACATAAGTTGGATAGCAAGGATCTCAAGGTACAACACAATACATGAACAAGTTTGTGTTGAAGGGAAAGCAAGAATGTTGCCGATGATAACACAAATCATCGAGGGGCAAGGAGGGTATTTCTCATCAAGAATTCGATAGATATTTCGGAAGAACCCAGAATGTTGATGATGATCATGACATCTTTGTCGAGAGATTTCATGAAGATGTAATCGATCAGCGATGACATCAATTCAAAAGAATGATGAAGTGAAAGGTTAATGGAACCAAGGGTACGATACAAACTCCAAACAAAGCTTGTTGTCCAAAGCGAAATGATATGATGAGGAAGATCAACGTAAGCTTAGCTCATCGTAAAAAATTTGTGCTCCGGGAAGAAGGACCATGCAGCACAGTTAAAATTTAGCACGATAATGATATAGCCAAATAAGCTAGGAATGGCGTGATCGGGTACAAACTCATACTTAAAGAAGATTACTAAGAGTTGTTGAACCGTAGTGCAACCCGGTTCAGTTATCGGTGTCTTTGAGTGTTTAATAACTCAGAGCCCGTGAAAAATTGGAATCAATGAGAAGGTACCACTTGATGAAGAACTCATAAGAAGTTATGCAGTTCCGTGATAATCTTCAGATACCAGGGGTAATACTCGATGAAAGATCAAAGTGAAGGTTTGACTGGTGTATTGATCCACAGAAGACAAGTGTATTGATCTGCAAAAGACAAGTACTTTAACTTGTCCGAGAGAAGGAATCAAGGAATATCAATATGGCCGAAACCATAGTTGCAAGGGATCCAATTCAAAGACACCGAAAGAATTATCCAACTGATTAAAAGTTTTGCAAGAAGCTTCCATGATGAGTTCCACATCGGGTCCATGGGCATGAACACTAAGTTCAAGGTTGACTCCCACTTCTCCAATGCATAACCTATCATTCACTTCTAATTTTTGATGGAGTTGCAGTGTTGAAATTTTTACCTGGTGAAATACCAGATGAGTATGACTCGTGAAAACTTCCGATTTCACACATATTAAGGAAGGCATAGGTTCAACCCGTCAGGGTATCGTGGAAACATATACCACAAGCTTCAATAGTAAATACCACCAGCTCGAAAACATAGCATGGTTGAGAAAACAGAGGATACAATTTACCCAAGGCTTTATATATCCGTGGAAAGGCTCACAAGGTTATTTGAATATGAAGGACACTTTCGGATAATAATCCAACAAGAGGTCCAGTGGTCTACAACGGAGCTGATGTGAGTATCGGTACTCTATCAAAGGAAGAAGGAATGCAGGTGCATTGGATTATAGAAACAACTGACTAACTCAAAGCTTAAATGCAAAGGAATTATGAATTCCAAGACAAGGGATTAGAAGCAATGCTCTGATTAGGGATGGATAAGTTGAATAACCTTAGGGGTACAGTCGATGGCAATTTGATTGGTCGAGATCCAGCTCATGTCTGGAATGACGTCTGAATTGGAAGGATAAATTCCAGGGAACAACTTATGATTGTGTGCATTCACACACAAGTTGAATCAAAAGGACCAGAATGACAATCACAAAGGTTTTTAAAGTAAATTGCTAAACCAAAGGAATTAACCGGAATGCAAGTATGCAAGAATCTCCAGAACAATGGGCTGTTGAGGATTTTCGAATGATCAAATAGTATTTCGAAGTCTTTTGCGGAACACAAGAACAACTGGCAACGAGTGGATACTCGATAAGTGCGAGGAATTATCCGTATGGGTATTTCTGCGGCAAGGAACTACAAGGTAGTGGTACAAGGGATTCTTAAGAGTCAGAGAGCAATTCGATGCATCTTGTAGTAACAAGAGAAACTCAGAGTAATTGTATGAACAACAAGTGTATGTCGTTATCCATATGGATATATCGGGAATAGGGAATTGAAAAGGCAGAGGGCACAAGGGTCTCGGGAATGATCGAAGAGTATCTTCAAAATCTTCTGGTGCAGTAGGCGATCATCGGTAATAAGGTGCTCTCCGGGTGAAAGTGACCACGAGATCCTAATGTTAGATTTAGAAAAATTCTTTTAACCCGAATAGAAGAGAGATTAGAGTCCCGGAGCAAAGATCGAGGAGTAAAAGATCCTAATACCACCCAAATGGCGACGTGGGCCCGTAAGGCACACAACCATGTTAGTAAAACTTTTGTAATGTCTAGACTCAACTTCGGCCAAGGAGTTGGAAGGGGTATTCCTGCAGGCAGTTGGCTCTGATACCAACTTGTGACGCCCCCGATTCAATCGTACACTAATCATACACGCAAACGTGTATGATCAAGATCAGGGACTCATAGGAAGATATCACAACACAACTCTAAAAATAAAATAAGTCATACAAGCATCATAATACAAGCCAGGGGCCTCGAGGCTCGAATACAAGTGCTCGATCATAGATGAGTCAGCGAAAGCAACAATATCTGAGTACAGACATAAGTTAAACAAGTTGACATAAGATGGGTAGCACAAACTGGGATACAGATCGAAAGAGGCCCAGGCCTCCTGCCTGGGATCCTCCTAAACTACTCCTGGTCGACGTCAGCGGCCTGCACGTAGTAGTAGTAATCTCCGGTGTAGTAGGAGTCATCGTCGACGGTGGCGTCTGGCTCCTGGGCTCCAGCATCTGGTTGCGACAACCAGGAAGAAAGGAAAGGGAGGAAGGGGGAGAAAAGCAACCGTGAGTACTCATCCAAAGTACTCGCAAGCAAGGATCTACACTACATATGCATGGGTATCCGTGTAGATGGGCAATATCGGTGGACTGAACTGCAGAATGCCAGAATAAGAGGGGGATAGCCAATCCTATCGAAGACTACGCTTCTGGCAGCCTCCATCTTGCAGCATGTAGAAGAGAGTAGATGGTAAGTTCACCAAGTATCATCGCATAGCATAATCCTACCCGGCGATCCTTCCCTCGTCGCCCTGTGAGAGAGTGACCACCGGGTTGTATCTGGCCCTTGAAAGGGTGTGTTTTATTAAGTATCCAGTTCTAGTTGTCATAAGGTCAAGGTACAACTCCGGGTCGCCTGTTACCGTGGACACGGCTATTCGAATAGATCAACTTCCCTCCAGGGGTGCACCACATTACCCGACAGGCTCGATCCCTCTGGCCGGGCACACTTTCCTGGGTCATGTCCGGCCTTGGGAGATCAACACGTCGCAGCCCTACCTAGGCTCAACAGAGAGGTCAACACACCGGTCTAAATCCTATGCGCGCAGGGTCTGGGCCCATCGCCCATTGCACACAGGGCCGGCCCCAATGGACAGAAGCTCCACGCACACAGAGAAAACACACACACGCACACACGACGCACGGCGCCGTCGGCCATGGCTGTGGCCGAGGCCAGCAGCGACGGCGGGCGCGGTAGGGCGTGCCCAGCGCAGGCGCTGCCAAGCACCGTTGGCGGCCGGCGGTGCAGCAGCAGCGGCGAGGGCAAAGCGCATCGGCAGCTGTAGTAGGTAGCGGCGGGGCTGCGCGCGCAAGGGCGGGGGCGCGCAGCGTGGCGGGTAGCTGCGGCACCCAGCGGTGTGCGGGCGAGCAGGGGAGGCAGCGGCGATGTGGTAGCAGCAGGGGAAGGAGTGCAGCAGCAGTAGAGGAGCGTAGCAGCCGCGGCAAGGCAGCACGCAGTAGCAGCGGCAGCTAGCAGGAACAGGGCGCGGGCCGGGCAGACGGGAGCGCGCGAGGGCGCGGCCTGGGACGAACAGAGGCGCGGCGGAGCACGGCTACGGGCACGCCAAGCACTCGCAGGAGCTCGGCCGGATGCAGGGTATGGCGCATGCGGAGTGGCCAAGGGCGACAGGAGCAGAGTTTCAGACGCGGTGACGGCGAGCGCGGCATCGGCACTCCGGTGGCCATTTGGCCCGGGGGTTTGGTCCTACAAGACGAGCGCGACGCGCCACGTCCGAGGCTGCAAGAAGCAGGAGCACCTACGGCCGGTGACGGCGGCGGCGGCGAAGCTGAGCGGAGGTCGGAGCATGGCTACGGTGGTTGTTCGCTACGAGGCATATGCGGTAGCAGGGAGATGGGGAAAACACGGTGGTGCTCACCGTGATGACGGGGGAAGCTCGGGGAAGGTCGGGGAGGCGCTGGTGGTGCAGATCGACAGCGATAGCCGCGGCGGCTGTGGTGGAGTGTGGCCGCTGGGATGCTGTTGGTGTTGTCCTTCTCCGGTACCTCCTGCCCCTGTTTCGGCCGCAAGGGAGGTGGTGACGACGCCGCCTACGTCGGCCACGTCCCCCGCAGCGTCCACGTCCCCGTGTGTCCCCGTAGCACCCGCGGCATCGGCAGCCTCGTGTGACGGGGCCTTCGAGGTGGAGTTGTGGCACCGGGCTTCTTCTTGGGTGGCATGAATGATGGAGCCGTCGGTGAAGAAAACGGTGATGAAGATGACGCGCTGTGTATGCTTCTTGAGTTCGCGCAAGCGCTTCCCCCTACCTGGCATGCCAAATTTGTTGTGGGAAACCATGGCCACCTATGGGGCCATCAGCCCCTTGTGGTTTAGCAGGGGGAAGAGCACCTTGCACAAAGAGCGGAGAACGTAGCACAGCACGACAGAGATCACACGGGCAGTTTTACTCAGGTTCGGGCCGACGCGAGGCGTAAAACCCTACTCCTACTTTGGTGGATTGATGAGAGGACCGTGGTGAAGATGCAACACTCTAGCCTGGCAGGGTTGCCTCGGGGCGAGAGTAGCTACGCGCGTATGGGTGTACAAGGGTCCAAATCCTTTCTATGGTTGCCATGGCCCTCCTTTTATAAATCAAGGGGTCACCATAATGGCAAATCAGTCATTGTGTGCTGATTAGATAGCAAACATTGCTATCATACCTAACTCTGCAGACAGGCCAAAGCGCATTAAATGCGCCGCTTAGTGTCACATCATGGCGTGCCCGACACGGCTTGCCGGGGTGTTCGGCCACCTTCTTGTCTGTCTGCTTGACGGGTGTCATTTGGAGGTAATTTCCTTCGGAAGTGGCTGCCATCTGTCTAGAAACAGCCACTTAGTTACTTGCGGGCTTGACAGTGCACCGATCGATGACTTGCGTCGCTGTGAGGTGGAGCGGTGGAGCCTTTGGCGGGCTAGTCCTCCCTTGGCGTCCCCGGCAAGCTTGCTGGGGAAGTCTTGAGACTTGTCTCTGGGGCCACCTCGACCTCGCCAGGCTCGCCTACCAGGCAAGGGAGGATTTCCACTAGCGGCATCTTGCTTCCCTTGGCTTGTCTTGTTCTTCTCGTTCTGCCCCTTGATTCCTCAAACAGTTGATCTCTTTTTCTTGGTCTAGTCTTGGATGTCGCAACCTTGCTCTTTGGCCTGTGCACGGTCTGGGCAACAGGCCCAGGGTTTGTTGCACCGACAGCTGGCGCCCGCCTGCCTTGGTCATCATGGCTTGCATCATCATAGCTTCATGAGGCTGGGTACCTGCATAGAAATCTCCGCTCCTTGGGAGGCTGGTTGGGGAGGCCTCTCCTGCAGGAGGTCTTGGTGTCATCCCCCTCGCGAGGCTTGGCCCCTCGCGAGGGTCTTATCTTGGCGGTCTTGCAGGTGGGCTGTACCAGGCCGTCGAGTGAGCCACGCCGTGGGCCGCAAGCAGGCAAGTCTAGGTACCCTAGTTCCTAGAACACCGACAGTAGCCCCCGGGCCCAAGGCGCGCTCGGGTGTTGGCTTCGAGGCGAGGAAAAGGGGCAAGGGCGAAGCACCGCGGGCCCCAATCACCTGCGAGCCAGGCCGATGCGTGGCGCTTGACGGGGAATGGGCATCTTCGCTTCCCCGCGTCACCTCGGCAACTGTCTGACTTGAAAACTGCCTGGTGCATGCAGCGGGGCCATCATTGCTTCGAACGTGAGAGGCCGCCGGCCAGCCTTCCTCTGCCTATAAATGGGCAAGGGAGGCATAGCCCCCAACCCATCTTCATCTTCTCGATGCTCGCTCCTTCTTATTCTCCGTCACGCCACCATCTCGCCAAGGTATCCATGGCGCCAATGAGGAGGTTTTCCGCCGAGGAGAAGGGCAAGGCCCCACGGGTGGAACCGAAATTGCTTCCGCCGAAGAAAAGACGCGGTCACCCCCGCGAGGCCACCGCCGCGCCTACAGCTATCCAAACCTGGTGCGAACGTGCCCTGCTGGGTTTCCTCGTCAGGGGAACACTCGCGAGAGCAGCCACGGAAGTGACGGACGACGGAGCCGGGAAGGAGAACAGGCGATGGCTGCGCGACCACATTGCCCGCAGGCCCATTCCGGCGGCACGGCCCGCGAGTTCGTGGTGTGGGCGGCGATGCTGCCATGCACACGGATTCGGCTCCCGCGGTCCCTGGAGGGAGGGATCCCATCGAGGGGGGCCGTCGAGTTGTGGCTGCAGCTAGCATGACGGCTCCTGCAGCCAAGCTTCGCAGGCGGAGGTCGAGGTTGTCGTCCCCGGCGACGTCTTCATGACCCGGAGATGGGGGGTGATCGCCCGGGCATTCAACTCAGAGGGGAGGCACGCCCTCCACTTTGAGTATGATGGGGTGTTGACGCTCTTCTTCAATGTCTTCGGAGAGGACGACAAACGTCTGGAGTGCTGCCCCAGGGGAGGCGCGCGGCAGCGATCCCCCTGCTGGCCTGCGAGGCGGCGAGGCCCCTGGCGGTGAACTTTCCCTTGGCCTTGTCCGAAATTCCTCCAGTAGCAGTGGCGCTTCCTCCCGTCCAAGCTCGAGTGACGATGACTACTACGAGCCGCCGCGTCGCCGTGCCCGGGCTTAGTTGGGGAATGGTGCCGGCCAGGCGTCACGACGTCGTGAGCGACGCTGCGTGGGTCGCGGTCCTCAAGAGGTCTTTTCCTTTTGTTTCATTCCTGCGCAAAAAATCATGAAGGGCCCCGCGGGGGTGTGTAAAGATCGTGACGCTTGCGCCTTATTGTTAGTGTTCCCAACTTATGTCGTGATTGTGTCTCTCACTTGGGCACGGGCCCCCCTTTTACTCTCACGGTAGCTTAGTGCTCTATGCTGACAGGACCCAGTCCCCAGGCAAGCTTCGGCCATCGCTGGTATGCCAAGTCACGATGCCGTGGTCAAGGCCAGGAGGGGAGCGGCCCGAGGTCCGGTAAGAGCCCCCATGGCGCGATGCTTGGGAGATCCCCTTTAGCGTGCAAGCAGCTCCAGAACGACTAAGAGGGAAGTTTCCTTGCACGAGCGAAATCGCAGGAAACAAAATGTCGACTATGAGGTTCACGCCTGTGTGTGTGAGGCGACTTATCTTAGCGAGCTTGCAGCCTGCGGTGGTATTCTCATTTCGAAGGCGAGCTTCTTGTCCAGAAATAAATCAAGGCGAACCCTTCGAGGGGTGTGTGAGAATGCTGATGTCCATTATATTTTGAGAAGAGGGCGCTACCGGCGTTGGCCGCGCCCCTCCCTTGGTGGAACACCTCCGCGGGGCTTCGCGACCCCATTTCTCCCATTCATCATGGTGCTCTACGTTCTCGGGACCCGGCTCTCGAGCAAGGCTCGGCCGCCACTGGTATGGCAGGTCACGATGCCGTTGTCAAGGCCAGGGGTGAGGGCTCGAGAGCCAGTACGAGCCCCGGTGGCGCGGTGCTCAAGGGCACCCCTTTAACGTGCAAGTGACTTGCACGAGAAATAAGTGGCTTGCCCCGCTGCGGTGCCTAGGAGGGGTTGTGCCCCACGGTACAGGTGTGGCATCCTTTTGAAGTGGTGAGGTGTTGGCGAAGCCGCTCGAGGTTCTACATCCGGAGGTTCCGCGAGTTAGTCACAAAACACAAAGGGCAGCCGCGCTTGCTATTCTGCCCGTGATGTTTTCGCGTGAAGACGAAGGCACTAAAGACCTTATGAGGTGACGTGCGCGGGGCCGGCCATGAGCCAAAGCTCGGTCTCTTCGGTTTATCAGCGCTGCAGGGACGGGCCCAAGCAGAGACGCCGTGCCGGCAGCCCCCCTCGCGGGATGAGGATGAGGCGGGTTAGCAATGCGCAGGGATCGCAAGGGTAATTCGAGAGATGACAGGTCGTCAAGCGCAATGTTAACAACCATAATAACTCGAGCAGGCATAACTTGTACAGAATACATGAATCAAAATGATGCAACTTCGAGGGCAGGCCCCAGCAGCCTGAGGATGATGCAGCCCGAGGGGCACCCTCAGTTGAACAAACCAAAAAGTCACCTGGCACCATCGTTGTAGAAGCTACGGGTTAGCTGAAGATGCGCGCTGCAGAGATCGCTTGTCACGAGCCGATCGGCTCCTGAGGCCCTAGAGGCTCAGGAGGTCCGGGGAGCTCGCAAGGGCCCGGCACCTCCTCCGTCCGGACCGCCTGGCACCTGGCCTCGTGGACCGCCATGGCACCTTACGGGAAGTGCTGGTACAAGGCAGCCACGTTCAGAAGACGAAACGGCATGCGGAAGTAGCTGTAGGGGTAGCCCCCAATCCAGCAAACGCGGGACGACCAGAAGAGGTTCTACGAAGCATCCCTATTGAGGCCTGGGATGTTGACGCAGACGCACAACTCGCCGCCCATGTCAGGGGCTGTAGCTGCACCTGGTGGTGCAGAGAGACGCTTGCCAAGCATCGCTCGAGCCTCCTGAAGCTCTTCGATTGCCTTGGTGATGAACTCTTGTGCGCCTGGCGCCCAGCGCCTTGATCGCGGAGGCGTGTGTCGAAACATGCCTCCACGTGGTGCCCAAATGCCTCCCTTGTCATGCTGGTCAGGTCAGAGGCCCTCTGGATGAGAGCCCCCGAGCCCGTCTTGAGGGGGCGCCAGGCGCACCTTCCTATGCGAGAGGGAAAGCCGCCCCAGCAGTGGGTGCAGGGCCCAAAGCACCATTGGTAGGTGCGCCAGCCTCCTGACGGCCCTTGGGGAGGAGCTACTTCTTCTTCTTGGGGATGGCCTGAGGAGGCAGGGTGCCCTCGTCGTCAGAGTTCTCGACTGCCGCAGCCTGGTAGGCGCGCTCGAGGGACCACACCGCATCCTTTTCGTCGAAGGCGACTGTGATGATGCCGCCGCATCCTGGCATCTTGAGGACATTGAACCATGGTGAGTAGCTACCATGAACTAGGCGAGGGGCGGATACCCGAGGATGGCATTGTACGGGAGGCCAATGTGGGCGACGTCGAAGTCGATGAGCTCGGTGTGGTAGTTTTCACGCTTGCCGAAGGTGAACGGGAGGCACACCTGTCACAGGGGAACGGTGGAGCCACCGGTCACTCCTGAGAAAGGCTTGGTGGGTAGGAGCTGGTCACAGGGCACCTGGAGCATCTCGAACGTCTTGACGGAGAGAATGTTGAGCCCCGCGCCACCGTCGATGAGGGTTTTGGTGACGAGGACGTTGCTGATGGTTGGCGTGCAGAGCATCGGAAGCACGCCAGCGGTGGCTGAGCACTTGAGCTGATCCATGGAGTCAAAGGTGATGGTGTGCTTGGACCACCTGAGGGGACACAACGCCTCAAGCTTGGGGAGGGCCGCGTTCACCTCGCGAGAGAACTGCTTGAAGATGCATTGGGAGGCGGGAGCCTGAGCACCACCCAGGATGCAGGCGATCGCGCGAGGCTCTTGGAAGCCCCCAGCCCCATCGTCTTGCAAGCTGTAGTCGTTTCTCCTTGGCAGCAGCGACAGCGAAGGGAGGCCGGCGTTGCCCTGAGGATGGTCCTCACGAGCTTGGTCCCGCCAAGGGCCGTCACGAGGCTGGCCTTGCCAGAGGTCCTCACGGGGTTGGTCGCGCCAGTCCTGGTAGGGGTCGCGGTTGTCCCAGCGGCCTCCACCACGGCCTCCTCCATAGCTGTAGCCGCGGTCGCTGTGCTCGGGGCGGCAGCCAAGGCGCCCATCTCGGATTGCCCTGAGCTCCTGGCAGTAGTTGGCGTTGTGGCTGTGTTCATTGTGGAAGAGGCAGAATGGGTGGTTGCCCCTGGGAGGCTCATCATGGTAACAGCCACGCTTCATCTCGGGCTCCGCGGCCAGCACAGCGGGGCCCTTACGCTTTGCTTCCTTGGCCTTGGCCTTTTTCTCCCCAGGATCGGGCTCCGGGAGATCAAGGAGGGAGAGGCAGCCTTCTTCGGCCCTTGCGCACTTGGTCGTCAGGTTGAACATCTCCAGGGCCAAATATAGGTCCTCCTGGATGGCGAGCTTCTCCTTCATCCTGACATCTCGGATGCCATCAGTGAACACTGAGATGATGGCCTCGTCCGACGCCTTTGGGATCTTGAGGCAAACGCTCGGAAAGTGATGGATGTATTTGTGCAAAGTTTCGCCCAGCTGCTGCTTCGCGCGCCGTAGGTCGGCACTGCGAGAGTGCAGTCGCGAGTGCCCTGGAAGTTGGCGATGAAGCACTCGCGAAGCTCGTCCCAGGAGGAGATCAACCCCTCCGGAAGGTTCAGGAGCCAAGAGCGCGCATCGTCCTGGAGGGCCATGGGGAACCAGTTGGCCATAACCTTCTCATCACCGCTCGCCTCTTTACGGCTCAGCGTGTAGAGTTGGAGGAACTCTACGGGGTTGGGGGTACCGTCATAGCGCGGAGGCAGAACTGGCTTGAACTTGCTTGACCAAACGACGCGGCGCAGCTCCGGAGTGAAAGTGCGGCGGGTTGCCGCGCTCACAGGTGCAGCGCGAACGGGGGTAGCTCAGTCCTGATGCCCACGCGCCACAGGCTCCAGCGGCGTGACGTCCTGGTGTTGGCGCTAAGGTGCTGGGAGCGCGCGCGCATCAGCCTGCGGCCGCTGCACCACCTGGCAACTTGCTTCATCTCTTGTCGGCACCCCGTGCCGTGGGTCGCACAGGGGGGTGTCGCGTTTGGGCTCCAGGTCAGCGTTGCGCCGAAGAGGAGGAGGAGGAGGCGCACCGTGAGCCACGTCGCCCGCCTGGGATGGCGGGGGAGGCAGTGAGCGGGACGGCGCAGGAGCCTCACCGGCGGCGTTGATGAGCTCAGCGATGCGGCCGAGCTAGTCGTTGGCGGGGCCATAACGCAGGAGCTCACGCACCATGAGTAGCGCAGCCTGCGTGTTCGCCGGCCCACGACGAGCATGGGAGGACGATGTCCTGGCCGGAGTGGGCGGCGGAGTCGCGGTGCGGCCATCACACCGCATGGAAGGTGGTAGCGATGAATCCATCTGCTCACGAGCAGCAGGGTCAGTGGCGGCATTAGCCACGAGGGAGGCAGAGCGGCGAGGAGCGCCGTTGACTGCGGGTGCCATCTGGGCGAGACGAGCAGCCCGGCACTCAGCACGGACATGGTGAGCGTCGGCCATGGAAGCGATGGGACGGAGGGGAAATGAACGATGGACGAAGGACTTCGACACGCCCCTACCTGGCGCGCCAAATGTCGGATTCAGGGCTCCACAGACCCAAGAAGGTTCGAACTCTGGGGCGTGTGCGAAGAACTCAACCTCTCCAGCCTACCGACTCGTCGCCCCACAGCCTAGGCCGATTCGCATGAGCAAGGAAGAAGATGAACTCGTGCCACCTTGCGGTGTAGGACCCTACTCCTACTTTGTGGTGGATTGGCCTCAGAAGGGGCTGAGGATGAATTGGTACAAAGGATGAATGACCTCATGAGGTTCAAGGGTGAGGAATGAGTCAACTCCCTCTACGGTGGTGGCTAACCTATATTTATAGTGGCCTCGGTCCTCTTCCCCCAAAACATAGGCAGGAAGGGATCCCACAGTGGCTAATTTGAAAGGGGACAAGTAGTACATCTTATCCTGACGAAAGGTGGTCTTCGCCTGCAAAGCATCCGGTCGTGACGCAGCGGTGGCCTCTGCGATGACATCCGTCCTGCATGCCGGTGGTCTGGGTCTCGTTGCACTGGAAAGGAAACCTTTGCCAGATTCCTCGAGAACCCATGCCTGTCATTGCCTCCTTAGCACCAAAGAGGAAACTGCCTCTTCTGCGCCTGGTGGCGCCCGCCTGCCTTGGTCATCATGGCTTCTATCATCGTAGCCTCATGAGACTGGGTACCTGCATAGAAATCTCCGCTCCTCGGGAGGCTGCTTGGCGAGTCCGCTCCTTTGGCAGGTCTTGGTGTCGTCCGCATCGCGAGGCTTGGCCCCTCGCGACGGACTTGTCTTGGTGGCACTACTGCAAGATGCTGCTAACGTGACACTACGATCAAAGACCCTTCGAGAAACTGTGTGCGATGCAATAATCGCAAACGGTGCTGTATGAAAACCGTCAGAAATGTGTAAAACGTTTACGATGACGGATGCATCAAACACGGTTCAGGTTTTTGTTGCGTGTGCGATGAAGGGCATACGGTTCAGTTCAATGAACTGTTTGTGATTAGGCAACACAAAATAAACGGTCAGCCAGATTAAAGGTGTGTGCGATATACGGCATGCGGTTCACTCGGATGAACTGTTTGCATTGAGACATGAGAACAGAAATGGTTCAACTTAACAAGATGTGTGTGATACGTGGCAAACAGGTCTGTAATCAGAAATGTGTGTGAAGACCGATAAGGACACAGACGGTTGCCGCTAATCAGATGTGTGTGTTGTGTGATGGGATTGCATACAGAACAACAACACATATATATATATACTGATGAACCGCAAGTGTAGGGGATCTATCATAGTCCTTTCGATAAGTAAGAGTGTCGAACCCAACGAGGAGCAGAAGGAAATGACAAGCGGTTTTCAGCAAGGTATTCTCTGCAAGCACTGAAATTATAGGTAACATATAGTTTTGTGATAAGATAATTTGTAACGGGTAAAAAGTAACAAAAGTAAATAAAGTGTAGCAAGATGGCCCAATCCTTTTTGTTGCAAAGGACAAGCCTGGACAAACTCTTATATAGAGAAAAGCGCTCCCGAGGACACATGGGAATTATTGTCAAGCTAGTTTTCATCACATTCATATGATTCGCGTTCGGTACTTTGATAATTTGATATGTGGGTGGACCGGTGCTTGGGTGGTGTACTTACTTGGACAAGCATCCCACTTATGATTAACTCCTATTGCAAGCATCCGCAACTACAAAAGAAGTATTAAGGTAAACCTAACCATAGCATGAAACATATGGATCCAAATCAGCCCCTTATGAAGCAACGCATAAACTAGGGTTTAAGCTTCTGTCACTCTAGCAACCCATCATCTACTTATTCCTTCCCAATGCCTTCCTCTAGGCCCAAACAATGGTGAAGTGTCATGTAGTCGACGTTCACATAACACCACTAGAGGAGAGACAACATACATCTCATCAAAATATCGAACGAATACCAAATTCACATGACTACTAATAGCAGGACTTCTCCCATGTCCTCAGGAACAAACGTAACTACTCACAAAGCATATTCATGTTCATAATCAGAGGGGTATTAATATGCATAACGGATCTGAACATATGATCTTCCACCAAATAAACCAACTAGCATCAACTACAAGGAGTAATCAACACTACTAGCAACCTACAGGTACCAATCTCAGACTTAGAGGCAAGGATTGGATACAAGAGATGAACTAGGGTTTTAGAGGAGATGGTGCTGGTGAAGATATTGATGGAGATTGGCCCCCTCCCTATGAGAGGAGCGTTGGTGATGACGATGGCGATGGTTTCCCCCTCCCGGAGGGAAGTGTCCCCGGCAGAACAGCTCCGCCAGAGCCCTAGATTGGTTCCGCAAAGGTTCCGCCTCGTGGCGGCGGAGTCTCGTCCCGAAAGCTTGCTTATGATTTTTTTCTCAGACCAAAGACTTCATATAGCAGAAGATGGGCACCGGAGGGCCACCAGGGGGCCCACGAGGTAGGGGGCGCGCCCAGGGGGTAGGGCGCGCCCCCCACCCTCGTGGCCAGGGTGTGGGCCCCCTCTGGTATTTTCTTCGCTCAGTATTTTTTTATTATTTCGAAAAATAACTTCCATGGAGTTTCAGGACTTTTGGAGTTGTGTAGAATAGGTCTCTAATATTTGCTCCTTTTCCAGCCCAGAATTCCAGCTGCCGGCATTCTCCCTCTTTATGTAAACCTTGTAAAATAAGAGAGAGTAGGCATAACTATTGTGACATAATGTGTAATAACAGCCCATAATGCAATAAATATCGATATAAAAGCATGATGCAAAATGGACGTATCAACTCCCCCAAGCTTAGACCTCGCTTGTCCTCAAGCGGAAGCCGATAACGATAAATATGTCCACAAGTTTAGAGATAGAGGTGTCGATAAAATAAAATACGGACATGAGGGCATCATGATCATTCTTATAACAGCAACATATATGGATATTGTCATATTATTTCTTATGATCAAGTAATAATCTATTCACAATGTCAAGTATGAATCAGAAACTTCATTGAGAACTAACAAACTATAACCTCAGTCATAGAAGCAATTGCAATTTATCATAACATCAGAAAGAGTCAATATAAGAGCTTTTCAACAAGTCCACATACTCAACTATCATTTAGTCCTTCATAATTGTTAACACTCACGCAATACTTGTGGTTACGGAGTTTTAATCAGACACAGAGAAAGATAGGGGCTTATAGTTTCGCCTCCCAACCTTTTACCTCAAGGGTAATGTCAACAATAATAGTTCATGCTAACTTACATCCAATTAGATATATATATATCATGATCTTTCCAACACAATATGCTTGCCAAAGGATAAAATGTAAAAAGGAAAGGTGAAGATCACCATGACTCTTGCATAAGGTAGAAGATAAAAGTAAAAGATAGGCCCTTCGCAGAGGGAAGCAGAGGTTGTCATGCGCTTTCAGGGTTAGATGCACGAAATCTTAATGCAAAAGAACGTCACTTTATATTGCCACTTGTGATATGGACCTTCATTATGCAGTCTGTCGCTTTTATTTCTTCCACATCACAAGATCGTATAAAGCTTATTTCCTCCACACTAATCAATCATACATATTTAGAGAGCAATTTTTATGGCTTGCACCGATGACAACTTACTTGAATGATCTTACTCAATCCATAGGTAGATATGGTGGACTCTCATGGCAAAACTGGGTTTAAGAATATTTGGAAGCACAAGTAGTATCTCTACTTGGTGCAAAGAATTTGGCTAGCATGAGGGAGAAAGGCAAGCTCAACATGTTGGATGATCCATGACAATATACTTTATCTCAGATATAAGAAAACATGACCCATTATGTTGTTCTCCTTGTCCAACATCAACTTTTAGCATGTTATATTTTAATGAGTGCTCACAATCATAAAAGATGTCCAAGATAGTATATTTATATGTGAAACCTCTCTTTCTTTATTACTTCCTATTAATCGCAACGATGACCAAAACTATGTTTGTCAACTCTCAACAACTTTTAATCATCATACTCCTTATATGTGAAGTCATTACTCTCCATAAGATCAATATGATATCTTTTTTATTTCTTTTTATTCTTTCCTTTTCTTTTATTCACTCATAATCTTAGCAAGATAATCAAGCCCTTGACTCAACACTAATCTTTATTATATAGCTCACGGACTCGATTACATAGAAAGATCATAAAGCAAAACTCACAACCAGATCATACTAAAACTTTATTCTACTAGATCAAGATATTACTAAAAGGATCGAACTAAGAAAAATAGTAATGATAGGAGTGTGATGGTGATACGATACCGGGGCACCTCCCCCAAGCTTGGCAGTTGCCAAGGGGGGTGCCCACACCAGATACTTAGTCTTCCTTTTTCAGAGGAGGGGATGATGGAGTTGTTGATGATGACAGTTGTGTCTTTAGCTTCTTCATACTCTAATTGAGAAGAGCAATTTCCTCCATTAAATCATCGACCTCCGGTTCCAGCTTCAAGATCTTGTCACATAAATCTCCTTTGCTTTTCTGCCGAAAACGGGAAGGAATAGATCGGTTGTTAGATAGTTTAGCCCTCTTAGGGAGACTAGATTTCTTGAACTTCACGTGCATATCCCCATGTTGAGGTAGAGGAACATCCTCCTCCTCCGAACTTGAATCATTGATCCTCATCAAATGAGCATCCTCCTCCTCATCTGTAGTTCGACCACAAGGAGATAGGTCCCTGTAGGTCTTTGGGTCAGCAATGAGGTGTGAGACATAGCTCTCTCCGTCGGAATCCTGAGATGACATCTTGCTCCAAATCTGCTACAGAGATAGCTCGAAACGAAAACAGAGGATAATTGCGTGAAAGACTGGTCAAAACCTTCGGGAGATTATATAATGAATTTTTACCGACCGAAAGAAGTATCGTGCAAGAAAACGGAGTCCGGAGAGCACACGAGGTGCCCATGAGGCAGGGGCGCGCCCAGGGGGTTAGGGCGTGCCTCCCACCCTCGTGGAAGCCTCGTGTCCTTCCCGGACTGCTTCTTATTTTCCTATTTTTCTAAATATTCCAAAACGGAGAAAAATTGCCATTAGAACTATTTTGGAGTCGGTTTACTTACCATACCACGTACCTATTCCTTTTCGGAGTCTGAAATGTTCTGGAAAGTGTCCCTTATGTATTCCTCCGATGTTACGGTTTCAATAACATTAGTTTCAACATTTATAGGATTACCTGAGATATAATGTTTGATTCTTTGACAATTCACCACCTTTGGATTTGTGCCTTCGAAGTTGTTGATTTTTATGGCACCGGAACGATAGACCTCCTCGATAAGGTAAGGACCTTCCCATTTGGAGAGAAGTTTTCCTGCAAAAAACCTTAAACGAGAGTTGAATAGCAACACATAGTCACCTACATTAAACTCACACTTTTGTATCCTTTTGTCATGCCATCTTTTAACTTTTTCTTTAAACAACTTGGCATTTTCATAGGCTTGGGTTCTCCATTCATCAAGTGAGCTAATGTCAAATAACCTCTTCTCACCGGCAAGTTTGAAATCATAATTGAGCTCTTTAATAGCCCAATATGCCTTATGTTCTAATTCGAGAGGTAAGTGACATGCTTTCCCGTAAACCATTTTATACGGAGACATACCCATAGGATTTTTATATGCAGTTCTATAGGCCCATAATGCATCATCAAGTTTGTTGGACCAATTCTTTCTGGATCTATTAACAGTCTTTTGCAAAATTAATTTGAGCTCTCTATTAGTCAATTCTACTTGACCACTAGACTGTGGGTGATAAGGAGATGCAATTCTATGCTTAACATCATACTTAGCAAGCATTTTACGAAAAGCACCATGAATAAAATGCGAGCCACTATCAGTCATTAAACATCTAGGGACTCCAAACCTCGAAAAAATAACTTCTTTAAGCATCTTAATAGAGGTGTTATGATCAGCACTACTAGTTGGAATAGCTTCTACCCACTTAGTAACGTAATCAACAGCAACTAAAATATGTGTGTATCCATTAGAGGCAGGAAACGGTCCCATATAATCAAAGCCCCAAACATCAAATGGTTCAATAATAAGTGAATAATTCATAGGCATTTCTTGACGTCTACGAATATTACCAATTCTTTGACATTCATCACAAGATAAGACAAACTTATGAGCCTCCTTGAAGAGAGTAGGCCAATAAAAACCGGATTGCAATACCTTATGTGCAGTTCTATCTCCAGCGTGGTGCCCTCCATAAGCCTCGGAGTGACACTTGCGTAGGATCTGTTCCTGTTCATGCTCAGGTACACAACACCTAATAACACCATCTACTCCTTCTTTATAAAGATGTGGGTCATCCCAGAAGTAATGTCTTAAATCATCGAAAAACTTTTTCTTTTGCTGGTATGTGAAACTAGGTGGTATAAATTTAGCAACAATGTAATTAGCATACCATGGAGCAGTACGAGAAGCATTTATGACATATAATTGTTCATCAGGAAAGCTATCATCAATAGGTAGTGGGTCATCAAGAACATTATCTAACCTAGACAACTTGTCTGCAACGGGGTTCTCAGCTCCCTTTCTATCAACAATATGCAAATCAAATTCTTGTAGCAAGAGAACCCATCTAATAAGTATAGGTTTAGCATCTTTCTTTTCCATAAGATATTTAATAGCAGCATGATCAGTGTGAATAGTAAATTTAGAATCAACAATATAAGGACTGAACTTATCACAAGCAAATACAACTACTAAGAATTCTTTTTCAGTAGTGGCATAATTTCTCTGGGCATTGTCTAGAGTTTTACTAGCATATTGAATAACATTTAATTTCTTATCAACTCTTTGCCCTAGAACAGCACCTACAGCATAATCACTAGCATCACACATAATTTCAAAGGGTAAATTCCAATCAGGTGGCTGAACGATAGGTGTAGAGATCAATGCTTTCTTAAGTATTTCAAATGCTTCTACACAATCATCATCAAAGACAAATGGTATATCTTTTTGTAAGAGATTAGTCAGAGGCCGAGAAATTTTTGAGAAGTCCTTAATGAACCCCCAATAAAAACTAGCATGACCAAGGAAACTTCTTATACCTTTGATGTCCTTAGGACACGACATCTTTTCAATAACATCAACTATAGCTTTATCAACTTCAATACCTCTTTCAGAAATTTTATGCCCCAAGACAATGCCTTCATTAACCATAAAGTGGCACTTTTGGCCAATTCAAGACAAGATTAGTTTCTTCACATCTCTGCAAAACTCGATCAAGGTTGCTCAAGCACTCATCAAAAGAGGAGCCATAAACGGAGAAATTGTCCATGAAAACCTCACATATCTTTTCACAAAAATCAGAGAATATAGCCATCATGCATCATTGAAAGGTAGCAGGTGCATTACATAAACCAAAAGGCGTACGTCTATAAGCAAAAGTACCGAAAGGGCAAGTAAAAGTGGTCTTTGCTTGATCATCAGCTGTCACAGGTATTTGAGAGAAACCAGAGTAACCATCTAGAAAGCAAAAATGTGTATGTTTGGATAATCTTTCTAGCATTTGATCAATAAAAGGTAAGGGGTAATGATCTTTTTTACTAGCCTTATTTAATTTGCGGAAATCAATTACCATCCTATAACCTGAAATAATTCTTTGCGGAATCAATTCATCTTTATCATTAGGAACGACAGTAATACCTCCCTTCTTAGGGACACAATGGACAGGACTTACCCAGTGACTATCAGCAACGAGATAGATTATACCTGCCTCAAGGAGCTTTAACATTTCCTTTCTTACCACTTCTTTCATCTTAGGATTCAGCCGTCGTTGATGATCAATAACTGGTTTGGCATCTTTCTCCAAATTTATTTTGTGTTGACATAGAGTGGGACTAATGCCCTTAAGATCATCAAGAGTATATCCAATAGCAACACGGTGCTTCTTCAGAGTTTTCAATAATTTCTCTTCCTCATGCTCTGAAAGGTTAGCACTAATAATAACATGATATATCTTCTTTTCATCTAGATAAGCATATTTAAGAGTTTCAGGTAATGGTTTAAGTTCAAACACGGGATCACCCTTGGGTGGAGGAGGATCCCCTAGGATTTCAAGAGGCAAATTGTGTTTTAGAATAGGTCCCTGTTTAAAGAATACTTCATCTATTTCCCTTCTTTCATTCATAAACATATCATTTTCATGGTCTAGCAAATATTGTTCTAAAGGATCACTAGGAGGTACGGCAATAGAAGCAAGACCAATAATTTCATCTTTACTAGGCAATTCCTCATCACAAGGTTGTCTACAAAATTTAGAGAAATTAAACTCATGAGACATATCATCCAAGCCAATAGTAACAACATCCCTCTTGCAATCTATCTTAGCATTAACAGTATTCAAGAAGGGTCTACCAAATATAATGGGACAAAAGCTATCATGTGGGGAACCAAGAACAAGAAAATTAGCAGGATATTTAACCTTCCCACACAAGACTTCAACATCTCTAACAATCCCAATCGGCGAAATTGTATCTCTATTGGCAAGCTTAATGGTGACATCAATTTCTTCTAACTCAGCAGGTGCAATGTCGTGCATAATTTCTTTGTATAAGGAAATAGGTATTGCACTAGCACTAGCACCCATATCACACAAGCCATGACAACAGTGATCTCCTATTTTAACAGAAATAACAGGCATGCCTACCACAGGTCTATGTTTATCTTTAGCACTAGGTTTAGCAATTCTAGCAGCCTCATCACAGAAGTAAATAACATGCCCATCGATATTATCAACCAAGAGATCTTTAACCATAGCAATATTAGGTTCAACTTTAACTTGCTCAGGGGGTGTATAAGTTCTAATATTGCTTTTACGAACCACAGTAGAAGCTTTAGCATGATCCTTTATCCTAACAGGGAAAGGTGGTTTCTCAACATAAGCAGTAGGAACAACAGGATCATTATAAGTGATAGTCTTTTCTTCAACTTTAATTGATGCAACTACTTTTACTTCAATGGGAGGATTATATTTAAACAACTTCTCCTTAGGGAGATCAACATGAGTAGGAAAAGGTTCACAAAAAGAAGCTACTATCTCATAGTCAAGTCCATATTTAGTGCTAAATTTACGAAAAACATCGGTATCCATAAAAGATTTAACACAATCAAACTTAGGTGTTATACCTGACTCCTTACCTTCGTCGAGATCCCAATTTTCAGACTTGCATTTAATTCTTTCCAATAAATCCCATTTGAATTCAATAGTCTTCATCATAAAAGAACCAGTACAAGAAGTATCGAGCATGGAGCGATTGTTGTCAGAAAGCCGAGCATAAAATTTTTGAATAATCATCTCTCTTGAGAGCTCATGATTGGGGCACGAATATAACATTGACTTAAGCCTCCCCCAAGCTTGAGCAATGCTTTCTCCTTCGCGAGGCCAAAAATTATATATATAATTACGATCACGATGAACAAGATGCATAGGATAAAACTTCTGATGGAATTTCAATTTCAACCGTTTGTAGTCCCATGATCCCATATCATCACATAGCCTACACCATGTCAATGCATCTCCCTTCAAAGATAAAGGGAAGACCTTCTTATAGATAACATCATCGGGCATACCTGCAAGCTTAAATAATCCACAAACTTCATCCACATAGATTAAGTGTAAATTGGGATGCAATGTTCCATCTCCTGCGAAAGGATTAGCTAGCAGTTTCTCCATCATGCCCGAAGGAATTTCAAAGTAAACATTTTCATTTTCAGTAGGTTCAGTAGGTTGAGGAGCAACTCTTTGCTCTACTGATCGAGGTGAAGATACCCCGAACAAGCCCCTCAAAGTATTACTTTCCATAGTAGCAAGTGGCAGTAAATTTCAGCCCACTATATAAATTTTCCTTACCAAAGGCGCTTAACTCCCCGGAAACGGCGCCAGAAAAGAGTCTTGATGACCCACAAGTGTAGGGGATCTATCGTAGTCCTTTCAATAAGTAAGAGTGTCGAACCCAATGAGGAGCAGAAGGAAATGACAAGCGGTTTCAGCAAGGTATTCTCTGCAAGCACTGAAATTATAGGTAACAAATAGTTTTGTGATAAGATAATTTGTAACGGGTAACAAGTAACAAAAGTAAATAAAGTGCAGCAAGATGGCCCAATCCTTTTTGTAGCAAAGGACAAGCCTGGACAATCTCTTATATAGAGAAAAGCACTCTCGAGGACACATGGGAATTATCGTCAAGGTAGTTTTCATCACGTTCATATGATTCGCGTTCGGTACTTTGATAATTTGATATGTGGGTGGACCGGTTCTTGGGTGCTGTCCTTACTTGGACAAGAATCCCACTTATGATTATCTCCTATTGCAAGCATCCGCAACTACAAAAGAAGTATTAAGGTAAACCTAACCATAGCATGAAACATATGGATCCAAATCAGCCCCTTACGAAGCAACGCATAAAGTAGGGTTTAAGCTTCTGCCACTCTAGCAACCCATCATCTACTTATTACTTCTCAATGCCTTCCTCTAGGCCCAAACAATGGTGAAGTGTGATGTAGTCGACGTTCACAGAACACCACTAGAGGAGAGACAACATACATCTCATCAAAATATCGAACGAATACCAAATTCACATGACTACTAATAGCAAGACTTCTCCCATGCCCTCAGGAACAAACGTACCTACTCACAAAGCATATTCATGTTCATAATCAGAGGGGTATTAATATGCATAATGGATCTGAACATATGATCTTCCACCAAATAAACCAACTAGCATCAACTACAAGGAGTAATCAACACTACTAGCAACCTACACGTACCAATCTCACACTTAGAGGCAAGGATTGGATACAAGAGATGAACTAGGGTTTTAGAGGAGATGGTGTTGGTGAATATATTGATGGAGATTGGCCCCCTCCCTATGAGACGAGCGTTGGTGATGACGATGACGATGATTTCCCCCTCCCGGAGGGAAGTGTCCCCGGAAGAACAGCTCCGCCAGAGCCCTAGATTGGTTCCGCCAAGGTTCCGCCTCGTGGCGGCGGAGTCTCGTCCCGAAAGATTGCTTATGATTTTTTTCTCGGATGAAAGACTTCATATAGCAGAAGATGAGCACCGGAGGGCCACCAGGGGGCCCACGAGGCAGGGGGAACGCGCCCAGGGGGGTAGGGCACGCCCCCACCCTTATGGCCAGGGTGTGGGCCCCCTCTGGTACTTTCTTCACTCAGTAATTTTTATTATTTCCAAAAATAACTTCCGTGGAGTTTCAGGACTTTTGGAGTTGTGTAGAATAGGTCTCTGATATTTGCTCCTTTTCCAGCCCAGAATTCCAGCTGCCGGCATTCTCCCACTTTATGTAAACCTTGTAAAATAAGAGAGAATAGGCATAAGTATTGTGACATAATGTGTAATAACAGCCCATAATGCAAAAATATCGATATAAAAGCATGATGCAAAATGGACGTATCATACACACACTTATAAGGACATGCTTGCATACCCAAATTAAACATCCACTTACATAGGTGGCTACTACAACCATGGCATTTGCACACACCAAAGTAAACTATTACATGCATAATTACATAGGTGGCTACTACACACATGCCATTTCCACACACACCAATAAAGTAAACTATATATTACATGCATGATTAACTAGCATAAACGATCATCTGATCATCATCTACGTCTTGTGACGCTTGCTCTTCTTGTGGCTCGATCCGAGCTCATCGATTTGGGTAATGAGGCACTTCCTCATGTCAACGATCCGCCTGTGCATCTCGTAGCATGTGTACACGCTCTTGGCCGCGAACCTGAGGTGAGGTTCATCTAGTTGCCGCATCCAGGCCTTGTGCCAGGATACGGGACTTTTTCTCTGGGCATCTGCTTCATCTTTTCGTAGTAGGGGTCGATGATGGCCGAGGCGAGTTCGACCAGGGACTCCTGCTTCGTGCTGCCCCAGACCCTGTAGTGGTCACAGATTTCGACAAGGTTCTTGCAGGCCAAGCCCGTAACACTGAGCGCTTTTACATCATCTTTGGTATCCACAGTGGCGAACTTGTAGTCGGTGCTGTTGACAAACCAGTTGAAACGGTCGCAAGGCTCTATGGCCATGCAGTAGTGGTAGATTAGGACATGATGGCGCACGCACAACTGGGCAACGGCAACCTTCTAATCTATGCCGGGAGGACCGGCGGTGTACTGGAGGTCGATGCCGACCACCTTGTACTTGTCTCCAGCAAGCAACTGATCAACGCTGTTGATGTAGTCGTCCACCACGGCCGGGTCGATGGTGTACATCACCGAGAGATCCGTCTCCCTTGCGTGGATCTCCACACTATGCTCGCCGAACTCCATTGGAGCGCCACCGGACATCCCCTCTCTATGTGTCGTCGTGGGTGTGTTTGTTGTGTTTTGGGGCGGGATCGAAAGGTTGAAGAGACAAAGGTTATAATGGTCGCGGGAATTAAAGGGGAAGCCGGACGGCCAGGAATATCGGCAGGCCCTGATGGCAGTTCTAATTTGCAGCGCGTAACTCCGTCGTGCCGCACATAACTACATCGCGTGGCAACGCGCACGGCACAACCGCATGCATATGGAGCCCCCGACATGATCGTGCGCATGCCCAACCGCTGGGAGAGCGCGCGCGGAGGGACGCGAGCAGAGCGCTCCGCGGCCGCCTCAAGGAAAAGGTGTCCACAAGCCGAGCGCGCCGACGGACGCGAGCAGAGCGCGCCAACGGACACGACAGAGTGCGCTGCGGCGCCTAACGGCGAGCAGATCTTGACGAGGGATGTGAGCAGAGGATGACATAGTGATACGTAGCAAATAAGATGAACTGTGCGAGCTATGTCGGAGACATCAAGCACGAATCAGATTAGAGTTGCGTGTGCGATACGTGGCAGACAGTTGATCCATCAGAGCTGTTTGTGATGGAATAAGCCGTGTGTGTTGCGGGCAAACTCTTGCTGGTGTATAACCTTAAATTTAACCAAAAATTGTTAATGCATGTTACAAAAATTGTGTAGCTGGAAACTATGTTCAAATACGACTCCAGCGATATAATCTATGGCGACATGCATTCGTATTTTATTAGTTAAATCCTACTTATAAACCAGGACGGGGGTATAGTAGGTAATTAAATCGCAAACGTTTTTTTATTAACTATATGTGTACGTGTCCTCTCGTCCTCCTCTTGCACGTCTTGTCACCCTGCTGCCGCAGACGGCTTACAGTGCAAGCTTGCGCAGCGCGCGGGGGCATTCTTTTGGCCAAACAGTGGCGCCAATGAATCGCCGGTGAGCCCATTCCCACGCAACCTCGCAGGTTCCCGTGCAAGCTTCCCACCCGACTCAGTGAAATCCCCCAAAATCCCAATGCTTACCAGCCTGCTATAAAAACCCTCACGGCCGGCGAGTCCTGCGTCGCATTTTCCCCTCCCTCCCTGTAGCTTATCTCGTCTGCTTCTCCCACAATCGCCAATGGCACCGGTCCGTCGTCGTTGCGCAGCCACTCCGCCGTCATCAAAGGACAGCTCCAGCTGGGAGGCTACACCGCGGCGGCGGCGCTGTCCCCGGCGTAGTGTACTTCGCGTGGCGTCCCTGTTGGGTGTGCGTGGAATACCCACCACACGCTCCGCCGCTGCTGCCAGTCAGCAGCTGTTGCCGGCTGCCGTTGCCGCCACACCACCGTCAAAACCAGGGCCATCTCCCGCTCCGCCGCCGCGGCCTGAAGGAGAGAGGTGGCCGTCATGGTCGTCACCCCACTGCCGGCCATCGTGGCCATCATCCGCTCCGCCACCACGGCCCGAATGCGGGAGGTGGTGGTCGTGGCCGCCACCCCATCATCGGCCGCCGTGGCCGCCAGCCCACCGTCGACTGCCGGGATCATCACTCGCTCCGCCACCGCCGCCCGAAGGAGGGGGGCGGAGGAGGGGGCCCGCACGTGCGTCAGCGACCTTGCGCGCTACATCGAGTTCCTGTGGGAGGAGGAGGAGCGCCTCGTCGATCATGCAAAGAGCCTTACCGCAGCCGTGGCCGCTGCACACGCCGACGCAGAGGCGAGGAATCAGGAGATCTACGAGCAGTCCGGCCGCTTCGAGAGGGATCGTCTGGAGCGGCAGTGGGCGTTCGAGCTGGCGAGCGTCGCTGAACGTGCAGCAGCGACAGGCACCATATTGCATTTGTCCAGCTCATCGGTAGGCTCCTCCTCCTTCTCTGCCTCTTACTGAGTGCGCTCGGTAGAGGAGAGGCTGCCGGAAGTAGCACAAAGCCCCTCCGTGGTAGTAGTAGTAGTATTTAGGGGCTATTTTGTTCAGTTCATCTGACTATAGATGTGTGGTCGAACTGTACAACGTACTCAAAATTAGCTAGTATATATAGTTGAACTAGCTATTTCAGTACGTGGTTGGCAACAATTGGGGAGAAGTTTGGTCGGTTCAGCTGTCGAGTTGAACTGTTTGTATAAATTACGAATGACTGCTTAATCTATGAATGAAATCTAAGCTTAATTACTGAATTTTAGTTGCAAAAGTTACATAGTGCTAATGATTTCTAGCTGCATATTTTGACAAATCGCAGTGTTACAAGGATTGACAAATGGCAACGTTACTAGATCAACAAATGTAAATCTTTCCAGTTTGACAAATAGCAACATACCCAATATGACAGATGCAAATATTACCTAATTGTTTGTACGTGGTTACACATGGGTCATCCAGAACAAGCGTTTGCGTTGAAGGGATGCACAAATCCTGCGCTGCTCTCACTTTCCATACGGGTGTTCTATCTAAATCGTTTCCGAACAAGAGCTGCAGAAATCCTGCACGGCACATTTTCTCTTGGCTTCCAGGGGAAGCTGTCGGTTTGCATACGGGTGTTCTAACTAAAACGTTTGCGATGAGTGTTTATATTTAAAAAGAGAATTAAACTGCGGCTTGGGCGCCATTAATGGAGAGGACGCGAGCAAGGCGGGCGGCCACGGAAATCAAAGGGCTCGCTTCCCAGTGAGCCTGCGCAGCGTATAGCTCGCACGCTTCCCAGTGAGCCTGCGCACTCGAGGATAGCTTGCACGCCTCTTGGTCAGCCTGCACACCGGACGGCGCTCGCATGCCTCCCGTTCAGTCAACGTCAAGCAGCTTTCCACACGGCACCTCCTAGAGCCATTGAAACCAAGACACGTGGCGTCACATGAATGGTTAACAGAATTTTGGATTTACTAGAATTTAAAAACCAGGCATCTCAATGTTTTGCCGGCAATCAACGGTGCCCTGGTGTTCGAAATTCATTCCCATTTCTTGCATGGGACCTAAGCATGCACCCGAGGACACAGATTTGATTTTTCAACCAATTTATATGCACTCGAGCATGCGCATGTAGTTCAAATTTGAATTATGCACATAAATGCATTGAAAACTCAGTTAATGCATAAAAATGTCCAAACGTACCCCGAAAAATCACAAAAATTAACACAACACTCTTGTTGTTCTATGTTGACACGAGAAATTTTTTTGAAAGCAATAAGAGGCAATGGATATCGTTTCGTCCCCAAAGGTGGGACGTTCCCTATCGAAAACCATCATGCTTGCTGTGAGAAGCTCTGGTTTGTGAGAAGCATATACCCAAACCTGCCCCAAATGGGACAAAATTTGTACCACGGCATGTTGATGCCGCTCCATGATAGCATGCCAAGTTTCATGAATTTCAGACGAGTTTTGGATTTACTAGAATTTAAAAACCAGGCAACTCAATGTTTTGCCGGCAACCAACGGTGCCCTGGTGTTCGAAGTTCATTCCCATTTCTTGCATGGGACCTAAGCATGCACCCAAGGACACAGATTTGATTTTTTCAACCAATTTATATGCATTGGAGCATGTGCGTGTAGTTCACATTTGAATTATGGACATAAATGCATTGAAAACTCGGCTAATGCATAAAAATGTCCAAACGACACCCAAAAAATCACAAAAATTCACACAACACTCCTGTTGTTCTATGTTGACACGAGAAAAAAATTGAAAGCAATAAGAGGCAATGGATATCGTTTCGTCCCCAAAGGTGGGACGTTCCCTACCGAAAACCATCATGCTTGTTGTGAGAAGCTCCGGTTTGTGAGAAGCATATACCCAAACCTGCCCCAAATGGTACAAAATTTGTACAACGGCATGTTGATGCCGCTCCATGATAGCATGCCAAGTTTCATGATTTTTAGACGAGTTTTGGATTTACTAGAATTTAAAAACCAGGCATCTCAATGTTTTGCCGGCAATCAACGGGGCCCTGGTGTTTCAAATTCATTCCCATTTCTTGCATGGGACCTAAGCATGCACCCGGGGACACAGATTTGATTTTTCAACCAATTTATATGCACTGGAGCATGTGCATGTAGTTCAAATTTGAATTATGCACATAAATGCATAGAACACTCAGTTAATGCATAAAAATGTCCAACTGAACCCCGAAAAATCACAAAAATTCACACAATACTCCTGTTGTTCTATGTTGACACGAGAAAAAATTTGAAACCAATAAGAGGCAATGGATATCATTTCGTCCCCAAAGGTGGGACGTTCCCTACCGAAAACCATCATGCTTGTTGTGAGAAGCTCCGGTTTGTGAGAATCATATACCCAAACCTGCCCCAAATGGGACAAAATTTGTACCACGGCATGTTGATGCCGTTCCATGATAGCATGCCAAGTTTCATGAATTTCAGACGAGTTTTTGATTTACTAGAATTTAAAAACCAGGCATCGCAATGTTTTGCCGGCAATCAACGGTGCCCTGGTGTTTCAAATTCATTCCCATTTCTTGCATGGGACCTAAGCATGCACACAAGGACACATATTTGAATTTTCAACCAATTTATATGCACTAGAGCATATGCATGTAGTTCAAATTTGAATTATGCACATAAATGCATTGAAAACTCAGTTAATGCATAAAAATGTCCAAACGAACCCCGAAAAATCACAAAAATTCGCACAACACTCCTGTTGTTCTATGTTGACACTCGAAAAAATTTGAAAGCAATAAGAGGCAACGGATATTGTTTCGCCCCCAAAGGTGGCACGTTCCCTACCGAAACCATCACGCCTGTTGTGAGAAGCTCTGGTTTGTGAGAAGCTTATACCCAAACCTGCCCCAAATGGGACAAATTTGTACCACTGCATGTTGATGCCGCTACATGATAGCATGCCAAGTTTCACGAAGTTCAGACGAGTTTTGGATTTACTAGAATTTAAAAACCAGGCATCTCAATGTTTGCGGCCGAGGGGCGGTGGCAGGGTGTTTGAAATTCATTCCCATTTCTTGCATGAGACCTAAGCATGCAACCAAGGACACGTATTTAATTTTTCAATAAGTTTTATATGCACTGGAGCATGTGCATGTAGTTCAAATTTGAATTATGCGCATAAAATGCCTAGAAAACCCAGTTAATGTATAAAATTGTACAAACGAACCCTGAATCATTCCAATTTTTTGACGACACACCTATAGTTGCATGTTCCCTGCAGATAAAAGTTCTTACAATTCAAACACCATCCTTTGTAGATGTGACCCCATTACGTAATTAAAATGATCAAGACGATAAATCAAGTAGATCGCACACAGTTTATTATCACCAACCGTGTGAGATGCAGCACAAAATATCTTGGAGCATCGTCGGTGTATAGTACGCCCATGTCTTACGAGAGAAGGTGCGTCGGCTATAGTCCACAACCGGCGTGTCAAGCACACTAGCTCACTCCCCAACTATCATTTCACTGTTCATTCGTCGCTGGTGAAAGATGGGGACGTGGACCCACGTCGTGAAGGCAACTTCGGCGGCCCACTCCGGCGAGAGCACAGCCGCAGCCGCCAGGCACGTGCTAACAAGCTTCGTGAGGGCGACCGCAGTCTGCGTTCGAGCGGCCAAGGCAGCCCAAATGGGCGCTGTTGCTTCTCAGGCGGCGGCAGCAACATCTGCCTCGGGGATAGCAACTGGCGAGAGCGGCACAGCAGCTGTCCGTTTTGCAGCAGCGGGCTTAGCCCTGCTGGAGGCCTCCCACTACCATGTCGAGGCCGTCCACGCCCAGCTCGTGGCGGTCACCACACAAATCGAATGAAGCTTCTCCGACAACGGTCGGCAACCCACGGCCGAAGAGCTGGCAATCGCCGAGAGAGTTCGAGCAACCGCCTGTTCCTGCGTGGCATACCTTGCCACGACGGAGCCCGCCAGAGCCCAGATGGCATCCGCCCAGACCCAGCTTGTGGCAGCCTTTTCCAAAGAGATGGCGGACGCGGATGGCGAGATGCTTGCCGAGTATGGTGCGATGGATGCCATGGAGCCCCTTCCCCAGGAGACCGTTGGGCGTGAGCTGGCCATGGAGGCGGCGGCGGAGATCGACGAGCACCAGCCGTAGTAGTACTCTTTGTTTTATTTAATTAAGAGCACCGTTCTTTAATTTGTTAGAGTAATGTTTTGGTCAGCTAGCTCTGTTTAATTGCTGAACTTGCTCGATTAAGAAGTTAGTCTCCTTTGTGTACCAAATTATGCAATCCCGTAGATGACCACTGTAACCAGGGAAATTCGAACCAAAATTTTTGACGTTCAAACTCAACACACACGGGTTAAGCAATCTGAATCCTTTGTGATGTTCACATATCATACACAGTTCTGAATAAGGGACCGTGTCCGATGACACTTTGGGCGCCAATTTTTTGGCTGAAGCGATTCCAAATTTTCTACCTCCCCGCCCCTCCCCCTTACCAAAAGCCACATTTCCCCTCTTTCCGCCTTCCTTTCCAAGTTGAAACCTTCACTCCTTGCTTGCAGCACCACTGTCTCCTCGCCGGCAACCCTCCTTCACGCTCCTCGGCCTCGCCTATCCAGGCAGGTAATCCACACCCGACCCCCATCCTCCTCCTCCTTCCACATCCCACACGCCCCTACCGCCGGCGCGAGCATGACACCTTCCACCCAAATCACCGACCCCTCTACCAAATAAGCGCCGGCCTAAGACATGGTGCACACAGTATAGCCAGGACCTCAAGGAGCATTTGGCAGCGAAGAAGCAAATCACGGCCGCACGCGCGGATGAGGTTGCGATGGCTGCCATTCGTGACAACCCCCAGATCTTGAAGGAGCACCTTGCCATTTGATAGCTATGCCGGTTATGCATGCTCGGTTTACTCGTCGCGTGTGCTGCTCCTGCCTTTCCTTCACAAATTCTAGTGAATTGTGCTATCTAATTTTACCATGCAATCTGTTGCTCTAGTGTATATGTTCTATAGGTCGTGCAGTGTGGTGCTCACTTATTAACTGTTTTGTTAATTAGTTGTCGTCTTCAGTTAACTGTTTGGTTCAATTCTGCAAAATGTGATGTTCAATTCTTCAGGCTGCAATTTTGTATTGTCTTCCATGTGAGAAATAAATCGAATTTATCATTACAAATTTGTGGGTGCATTCTATTATTGTATACCATGTCAGGAATAAATTGAATTTGGGTGTAGTAAATAGATGAGAAACAAATACAATTGCTACAATTGGCTGTAGTTAACTGTTTGGTTAACTGTCTGATCTTCTATTAGGAGTGTGTTATATTGTGCAATGTGGTGCTCAGTTAATGTTTGGTTCATTTGTTGTGGTGTTTAGTTAACTGCTTGGTTCAATGTTATATTGTGCAATGTGGTGCTCAGTTAATGTTTGGTTCATTTGTTGTGGTGTTTAGCTAAATGCTTGGTTCGATTCTGCAATGCCATGTCCAATTGTCGTGGGTAGAATTTTGTATTTTTATGCATGTGAGGAATAAATCGAATTTGGCTGCACTTAATACATGAGAAACATATACAAGTGCTATATTTCCTAGTTCTTAATCATGCTTGGTTTGGATAAATGGGTTTTCCCTGTGGCTTGAATTAATCTGATGAATCTGCAATGTGATTATTTTTCATCAACATATTTTACTGATAGCATGCGAACCCTTACTTAACCTGATGACTAACTACCTTATATGTGTTGCAGGGAAACAATGGGAAGCACTGAGGTTTACAATCGAGGTTAGCACGTGCATGGTCCGTTGTCTAATAGCACATTATTGTGCAATTGCAGGAACCATTCTAATATTTAGGTTTTTAACAATTTGGTATTGCACATGTAGGTCCTGCTGTCAGAGGTTTTGACCCACTGTTCGACCGTTTTTGCATATGGGGAAATGAGTTGTCCATGAATATCAGTCAAGTCAATAAACTTAGAAAGATTGTTAGGATAAAGAAATTAGCAACAAAAAACAACAAGATCTTTGTCTGCACAATGAAGAAGACATCAGTTCAGTACAGGATGGTACTAACTATTATACCTTGCCTTTTTTATTCCTTTGCCCCATTTCCAATATAGAGAAGATATTTATGCACATCCTTGTTTTCAGGCCTTTCCAAAGCAGTTTACTTAAGATTACCTCTCAAACCACCTGTATGGTCAGGAGGCGAGGAAGGTATTCATACAACACCCACGGTTCAATATTGAAGTGTTCCTGAAGAGGATGAAGGATGGACGGTCAATCATCCACAGGCACCGGCCTAAAGTTACAAAGACCTTCAACATCAATGAAGGCTCAATATTCGCCTTCTGCTTCAGCAGTTTTCCAGATGAGATACATCTGTCTATGTACCGACTATGATGCTAATTTCGAAAGGTTATAGATGTTGCATGTGAAACTTGGTCCTGGTGTAGTTGTGTAATGGGGTAGCTGAGTGCTGAAGCTATATGATGTTGTACTCTGACGTATTTGCATTATGAAAATGAAATATATTGTGTGCTTAATATGAACTGTCAATTAGATTAATAAATGGATTATGAATAATCGGATAATTAGCCTGCTAGTGGCGAATTAGCCTGCTAATTGGGTTTTGCTATTGCAAACGGTTGTCAAAAAATACCGTGGGCGATGACCTCAGGCAATGCACACAGTTTCTAGGAATAAACCATGTTGGATCAATGAACAATCACACACAACTTTCTCTTGAAAACTGCTTGCGTTAGGCCACCTTGCGCAAACGTTTACCACATAAAAACTGTGTGTGATGGACAGCCTTTGCCACACAGTTTCTTCCACAAACCGTGTGTGATATATTCAATAACACAAGCGATTTAACGGGAAAAATTGTGTGTGATGTACCTGTGAACGGAAACATTTTCCTTTGAGCGACTGTGTGGGATGTACATACGAACGGAAACGTTTAGCTAGGACTGACTGTGTGGGATGTACTTGCAACCGGAAACAATTTCGCCGTATAATTGTATTTTTTAGCTCTACTGTACATATTTCCGTATTTGAGCGCTCGCCGGTCGCACACAACCTCATTTTTTGAACGTCTGTGCCAGGAGGGCATATCCCCGACGGTTTCTGGGTCATGTGGGAAGGACCCCCCTATCGCCCACACTCACTTGGTGACGGTTCCAGATGCCGTCGCGAAAAGGGGTTTTAAACCATTTGTTTAGGAGCTCGCTGTACTAGTGTGGTCTTGCAGGTGGGCCATACAACGCCATCGAGTGAGCCACGTCATGGGCCGCAGCAGGCAAGTCCGGGTACCCTGGTTCCGAATGTCGACAATCGCAATTTAACACTTGTGTTCGCGATTTTGATTTCATTCCCAATTTGTTTTGTTTCTCTAGTCACATATGGTTTGCATTTAACGCATGTGTGTTTCTTTTAGCCTCAATGGCATGCAGTTCATTCTTAAAAATAAGTATGGGATTGGCATTAGCATTAATAAATTCTTAATATATATATATCACGGCGCGCCCTATATAGTGGCGATGAGACGTTCGTGAGATCCAGAAACCCACCGACCGATTAACAAAAAAACACCAACCCCCCCTGCTGCCCCGATCCCCACCTCCTCCTTCGATCCACTCCCCCGAATGCCAGATCTCGCTGCCACAGCACGCCTCTGGCTCGTCGGCTCCTCCCTGATCCAGCGGCGTCGAGCTCTTCCCCTCCTGCCACAAGCGCCGCCTGCTCCCTGGCTACGCCGCCGCCCCCTGACCCCGACGCGCCTCCCGCCACCGGCCACCTTGGCCGTGTCGTCGCCCCCCTGATGCACCTCTCGCTGCCGATGCTGTCGCCCCTCCCGCCGTCGTCCACTCCGAACCCGTCGCCATGCCTCGACCCGCAGTACACAAACAACGCCGGCGGCCACCACCTCCAGTGGTTGCACTTTGGCGGCCGCCGGTGGCCTTTCACCAGCGCTGGAGCCACCCCCCGCCCCGGCCCCGTCCCCACGCTTGGATCCGCATCGGCGCCGCCCGGTGCCTGGAAACGGCACCAGCTCCACCCGCGCACCTGGATTCGGTAGCCGCACCACCCCCGTGACTGGATTCGGCCGCCACGCCGTTCTCGAGCCAGTTCAACATCCTTTTCCGCATGAGGATTTGAACTTCTTTTAATTTGCATGAAAATTGCCTGCAAAAATTGTGTCTGTAAATTTCGCTCCTGAATACAATTGCATTCTGAAGAGAATTTTTTTCCCTGTAGGTGAGGAGAGAAACTCAGTTGTTCTCTCGGCTTCTCTTGACATTCTTGGCTCATCCGGATTGCTGCTCCTTTTGCTCTGTGTGACCTGCCCGTCTTCCGGCTATGAACGGCCCACTTCTGCTACCTAGCATGCTGCTGTTGCTTCGTGAGTGCGGATATTGTGGATCGTTCCTTCTCTAAACTAGTGCTCCCGCGTTCTGTTGTTTTGTATTGGTAAATGCTAATGGTGCGGCGCTGTTGCTGCTCTCTTTCAGTAACTAATGTAGCTTCTTTCTCTATGTGCAGGCTGCTGCTGCTCTCTATCCATGTGCTACTCTCTCTCTGCTTCTCTATGTGTGCGTGACTGTTACAGTTGCAGCAGCGCCTAATTATTGTGGATCTTGTGGTCAAATGACCTTTGTCAAGTGTGATGATTCTTTGTATGTCTGTGCAAAAGTATAAAATATACTATATATATTTCTTCTTGGAATTTGATGTTCTCAAGGTTCTCGTTGTAATTCCCGTGAGACAAAATTCTCTAGCAGTACTATTGCAAATAGATCAATTAAAAGATTGTTTTTGTACAAAAATAAAAGATTGGAAAAGTTCAACGACAAAATAAAAGATTTTTTGTAGAAAAATAGATCAATTAAAATATATATGTGCTGCAAATATGTTCAGTATCTATTCTATGTTCATGTATTATTGTTTGTTTATCAAAAAAGAAATGGAAAAGCAGGGAGATCATAAACGAAAGAACATACAGTAAACAAAACTATGGAATCAATAGAGGAACATGGTTAGTTCACAAAGAAAGGATAGAATTACCGAACTTCAAAGATTATGGTGATTGAAGTTCGAAATGAGGAAAAATAAACACATTAAAAAAATAGAACAAGTCAACAAGATTATATAAAAAAAGGCATTTTACCTTTTCTAAAATAATTCTAGAAGTTCAGACATGGTAACAAGAGAAGTAGAGACAACATGTTAGAAGAAAAAATTGTTAAACAAACACAACAAAAACATGGAATTAAGAAAAAAACACATCATAGGTGCATGCACAAAAAAGTAGATATAATTTTGGTTGAAGTACATTTGGAAAAAAAACTAGAGGTTCAAATTTAAATAATGGTGAAGTTCAATATTTATACAATATCAAGAAGGTTAAATTGAAAAAACCGAGCAGTTCAAAAAGTTGATAGAACAGATTTTTTCTTCTTTAAAAAAATAAGACCTAGAAGTTTAACTTTAAATAATTGAGCAGTTCAATATTTATTACATAACTAGGAATTTTCTTGTTACTAATTAATAAAACCAAGAAGTCCAAAATTAAAAAATATGAAGTTGTTTATGTTTATAAAAACTCGGAATTTTCCCAATGCTAAAGATTAAAACAAAGAAGTTCAATTTCAAAAAAGGAGTAGTTCAATGTATATAAAAAAACTCATCTTTTCACGTTACTAGAGTATAAAACCAAGAAGTTCAATTGGAAAAAGCAGAGCAGTTTGATATTTATTTGAAAAAAATCAGATTTTTCTAGTTACTAAAGAATAAAACCAATATGTTCAATTTCAAATAACGAAGAAGTTCGATGTTTCTAAAAACCTCAAATTACCACATTTCTAAAAATACACAATGAAGTTCAAACAAAAAAGGTGAAGCGGTTCAATATCTATAAAAAACTCAGATATTTTCGCATAACCGAGAGAAGTTCAGATTGATAACTACCAGAAGTTCACGTACTACATGGTGTGCATTTGTATGAATAAAAGAATGAAAAAACAAAGGCTAAAAGTTTTGTTGCTCTAAGTTCAAGTGCTCAGCCCGAGAAAGTTCAAAAATTCTTGTGAGAGAGGTTGAACAAAAATACGCGAGAGAAGTTCAAGGTGAAAATAGCGGGAAGTTTAACTACTACAAGAAATGCATTTCAGATAAGAACATAACCATAGAAAACTAAAAGCTTAAAAGGTTTGTTGCAAGAAGTTCACATGCTCCTCCCGGTGAAGTTTGAGATCTCTAGTGCGAGATGTCCAACCTTCAATTACATGTTAAAAACAAGGAAAAACAATGTTGTTTTTGCCATTTTTAATACTACTCTCAAACGGCAACGAATTTGTAACGGTTGTCTTGATGAAAAAGTTTTATGTATACCATTAAAAACACATTTTTATGCATTCAAAAAAATATTTTGAACCATCGCAAGTATGAAAAAATGATCAACACGAAAAAGTTGCATGTTTTGAAAAGCTTCCATCGGTATACCATTTGCTCAATTCTGATAATTGGTTGGGGAGTTACGGGCAAAAAATAGCACGTCAAAAACAGAGTGAAGTTCAAACAGACATGCCCATAAGTTCAACTACTTCATGAAGTGCATTTCCTTTCGCGATGAAGGCAGAAATCATGATCTCGTCATTTTCTAATTTACTTGAAAATGGCAGGAATATCATTTGTGTAAGTTCAAGTCCTCGGTCGGAGAAAGTTAAAAAAAATTATTGTGAGAGAGGTTTGTATAAAAGGAATATATCATTTGTGTAACACTGACAAATGGATGAGAAAATTAGAAAACGAAAATACGTCACAGAAGTTCAACGTGAGAACAGCAGGAAGTTCAACTACTACACTAAATGAATTTCAGATGAAAAACATTTAAAATCATCGCGAGTATGAAAAAATGATCAACACGGGAAAGTTGCGTGTTTACAGCAGCTTTCCATCGGTATATCAAGTGCTCAATTCCGGTGTGTGGATGGAGAGCAACGAGAAAAAACGCTCGTGAAAAATAGAGTGAAGTTCAAGTAGACATGCCGAGAAGTTCAAGATCTTCACGCGGTGCATTTTCGAATAATCTGTTTCGCGATAAAGGCAGAACGAATGATCTCGTCATTTTCGAAATTACTTGAAAACGGCTAGGAATTAGAGAAAACCATCAACATGAAAAAGTTTCGCATTTTCCATAACTTTTCCATGGTATATTATTTGCCCCGTTCCGATAAAGTTCGTACAAATTATGGCGAAAATACGTTTTTAGCCATTTTCAAAATTGACGTAAAACACTAATGAATCACAGAAAACCATCAACATGAAAAAGTTTCGCATTTGTTCAAGCTTTCCTATGCCATATCATTTGCTGCATTCGGACATACGGCTAAAAAAATAGATCGAAAATACAAACTCGGTGGAACTTGTACTGTTTTCTAAATTACTGTTAAACCATTCAAAATTAGAAAAAACTTTCAACATGAAAAACTAGCGCATTTTCATAAGCTTTCCAACGCCATATAATTTGCCTCAATTGGATTAGCCATTTAGAAATGGCATCGAAAATACGAACTCGGCTGTTTGGTTTGTGAAATTTTACGATTTTTCAAATTACTCTTTAACCATAGGGAATTAGAGAAAACTTTCAACATTTGGAAGGAGCGGTTTTGCAGCAGCTATCCAAGACGATATTATTTGCCTCATTCCAATAAATTTTTTAGAAATGCGATCGAAAATACGATTCACGTTTTTTGTATGAAGAAAAAACGGTTTTCAAAACTGCTCTTAAACCGCTTACATTTTGTCAAAAATTTAACTTGGGTCATGACACTCGTGTCCATAGCTTTCGAACAGTATATCGCAAGCCCCATTTGGGCAATGTTGGTGAAAGTTCAACCTAGCACAGGTGGGAGTTCAGGTCGAACAACTCAGGCAGTAAAATTGCAAAAAACGCAAGTTCATCACGACCCGAGAGCAATATCCGCCAACGAGCGAGATTCCTAGTTAAAACAGGCATTTTGTTGCTAAAAATCGTTTCTAGATTACACTTATGTCGGATTTCAGGTTCCGGCAAAACCCTAAAGGTTCGAAGTCTGGGGTGCGCGCGAAGATCCCCCCCTCACCGATCACGCCCTCACACACTTGACGAATTCACGGACTAGATTGCCGAACCCAAAGAACACAAAGACACAAGATTTATACTGGTTCGGGCCACCGTTGTGGTGTAATACCCTACTCCAGTGGTGGTGGTGGATTGCCTCTTGGGTTGATGATGAACAGTACAAGGGGAAGAAAAGCCTCCTGAGGAGAGGTGTTCTTGTGCTTGGTGTGTCGTGTGTGGATGAGGATCGCTCCAGATGAGTTCTGGTTGGCGAGGATCCGATCAGCTCAGGCTGATTTGCCTTCTACTGTGGTGGCTAGCCCTATTTATAGAGGCCCTGGTCCTCTTCCCAACTATTAAGCGGGAAGGGAGCCAACAACGGCCAATTTGAAAGGGGACAGCTAGTACAGCTTATCCTGACAAAAGTAGTCTTCACCTGCCAAAGGCTCTGGTGGTGACGCCGTCTTGGGCTCCATGATGACCTTCGTCCTGCTGGTCTTGGTCTTGTTGCACCAATATGGAAACCTTTGCTTGACGCCTCGGTACTCCTTCCGCTTGCCCCCTTAGCACAAAAGAGGAAGCGAGGACACTGTGCGCGCTGGGGCCCACCTGGTCTCGTTCGTCATGGCTCACGTCACTGGAACCTCATGAGGTTTGCCTTGCCTTGATTTCTCCGCCCCTTGCGAGCCAACCTGGTGAGGCCGCTCCCGAGGAGGTCTTGTGTCGTCCGCCTCGCGAGGCTTGGCCCCTCGCGAGGGTCTTGAAAGCTTGTTGGTGAAGATGGGCCGTACGGGCCCACTCGTAGAGCCATGCCGTGGGCCGGAGGCAGGCAAGTATGGGGACCCCCGTTCCCAAAACGCCGACAGTAGCCCCCGGGCCTAAGGCGCGCTCGCACTTGGCTTCAAGGCGAAGCCAAAGGGCAAGTGCGGAGCGCCGCGGGCCCCAATAGCCTGCGGCCTCGATCGACTCATGGCGGTTTATTGGACGTGGGCGTCTCTGCTTCCCCAGACTTCCTATTGATACCCACCTGGCTAGGCGGCCACCGCGGTCTACATGGTTTCCTTCCCATCGCTGCGGGGCACTTTCCCAATTCTTCCGCTTCTTCGAAGCTCTGCCCCTTCTCTCAATCCGATCTGAGCTGAGTCCTCCCATCGCCATGGCGCCGGATCAAACGGAGAAAGGGAAGGAGCCCCTGTCCTCCGCCGAACTGCGTCCGGCCATCGAGCCCGCCGTTGGCAGGTCGCTGGTGCTCAACCAAGAAGCCATGGACAAGGTGCGCCCCATGCTCGCCTCCAGCTTCAATGAGTGGGGAAGAACGATGGCCTGGCCTGCGTCTCGAGCTCGTGTCGACAGGACGGCCACCGAGGTCCCATTCTTCTTCGACGCCCTCTGCGCTAGCCTGGTTCCTCCTTTCTTCGCCTTCTTCAACGCAGTGCTTGCCCATTATCAGATCCACATGCTGCACCTTGACCCTCAATCCGTGACCCTTATTGCCGTCTTCGCCTTTGTTTGCGAGGCCATGGTGGGCATTGCTCCTTCCATGGCTCTTCTCCGCCACTTCTTTTCATTGCACCTGATTGATCACCGGCAGAGCTCGGGGTGTTTGAGCTTCCAGGCCGTGGTGGCGACGGCCGGCGCGGGGATTGACTTTGAGCTTCCGCCATCCACGAGCAAGTTTCGGACACGTCGGTATTTGTTGACGTCAGAGTGCTTAGCCCCCTGCTCTTTGCTCCGTCGGTGCCTGCCATTCCCAACTCCGGTTGGTGCCACCAAAGGCTCGCCGATCTGCGCCTTGTCCCCGTCTAGCTCAGGCTGAAGAGGCTGAAAGACCGTGGCGTGACTGCGCCTATGGTGGTGAAGGAGTTCGTCCAGTGCCGGGTTGCTCCGCTTCAGCGACACTCTCGACCGATGTGGGCCTTGCTCAGCAGCAACGACCACATGAGACTTCAGGAGTCTGGGCTCCCCCTGGAGGCGCGACGAATGATGCTCGAGGTCCTGACGGGTGTCCCGTTGCCGGATGACATGCCGGGGAAGAGTTGCTTGCTGTACCGCTGCTCGAACAAGGTGGAATTTGTGGAGCGCATGCCCTCCTTCAATGAGTGGGGGCTGCGTCCAGTTGGTCTGGTGGGGCCCCACGAGAACCCCATCGTCGTGGTTCCTCTCCTTGCCACCAGCCCCGATCTTGCCCCAAGAGTGGACGCTGGGGGGCAAGCACCGTCGGAGGCCGGGGGCGCTGGGGCAGATGTGTCGATGCTGCCTGAGGCTCCCGAGGCGTCATCCTTGGGAACCCGTGATTCCCATGCCAGGGCCGCAGCTGAAGGGGCGATGCAGCCCGCTGCTCCTGAGGTCGAAGCTCCAGAGGCATCGGCAGGTCGTCGCGAGGCGGAGCCCGACAGCTTCCCCTAGAGAGGCGGAGCCCGACAGCTTCCCCAGTTGCGCCATGTGATGGTCGCCACATCCAACGCTTCGGCCGGCTCCGTGTGGACTTTGAGGAGCTCCGCAAGAGGAAGGGATCCCCAAGCTATAGCAGCGGCGTCTTTGGGCCGTTGAAGCGGAGGAAGTATATCGCCATCGATGACTAAGTACCTTATCTGTGTCATTCCTTGCACGCCGCTTCCCTTTCTGATGGTTGGTTCCTCAGGATCCCTTCCGCCAAGGCCGCGAAATCTCCTAAGAAGCAACGTCCTCTCGCTTGGCTTCCTTCGCCAGATTCAAGCGCTGCGAGCCCGCACGCTGCCCTCGGAGTGGGATCAGCCCGGGTAGCCAACCCGCCAGCTGGGTGCCTTGAGCTCATGCCTTCGCTGCCTTCTCTTTGCGGCCTTGTTTGGGGTGTGACCAGTGTGCCAAGGGCCCCTTCCCTGATCGTGGACGGCAGCTGGTTGGCTTCGGTCCTGGGGTCCTCTTCAGGCCGCGGGTCTCCGTTTGCTCAGGCTTCTCGTGAGGCCTGGCCGGCAACCAGGTGGGTGCCAGCCCCCAGACCCCTGCTGAGAGGGGGTGAGCCGCTTCGGGCCCCCTCTGCAGCCCCCGTGGCGGAGGATGGAGTCAGCAGTATGCTCAAGTCGGCGCAAGAAGGGAGCGTCATCCACCACGAGCTCTTCCAGGAGGCGTTGGGCGCGATGAACCGGCTTGGTGAAGAGCTCGTCAATGTGGATGCGCGCCTCATGGCCGAGGATCTTCGGTTGGCGGAGGAGGGGCATAAGCTGAAGGTGGCTATCAACCTTGGGCACCACCAGCGCGAGCTTGATAACGCGAAGGCCGAGTCTTCCCTCGCAGCCTCGCGGGAGGCCTGCTCCCGAGCTCAGGAAGAGGCCCGGGAAGTCGACCGCCGTCGCGAGGCCGCGGAGAAGCGCGCGTGGGAGCTCCAAGCCTAGAGAGCCTCCTTGGAGCAGCAAGTGGAGGTGCGCAGAGCTGCCCTCGCGTCATTGAGGGGGACGCTCGCCGAAGAGGAATAGATCCGGAAGCACGAGGAGCCGTTGGCGCTGGAAGTTGTGGAGCGTAGCCTTGAGCTCGAGCGACTGGAGACGAGGGAGCATCAGGTTGCCCAAGCGGAGGACGCCGTTGGCGCGCGCGAGGCAGGGCCTAGGAGGAGGTCGATGGCCGAGGCTCGCGCGGATCTTGAGGGTAGGTATGACCTGAAGTTGGAGTTCGTAGCGGCCGAGGCCGCGGGCAGGACCATTGCCCTCAAGTCTAGGCTGACTGAGGTGGAACGGCGCGAGGAGGCCACCGCAGTCGCCCTGGCCTCGGCGCAAGCTGAGCTGGCCTCTGCCCGCGCCGAGCTGCTTCCTCTCCAGCAGCGGGTCGCCAACGCCGAGTCCATCGAGCAGCAGAACAGGGAGGAAGTGCTTCAATGGCGAACGCTGGAGCGCGTGCATGCCCCTATGCTCGAGGGCCTGAGGAACAGGGCCAACGTGGCGTTGGGCCACATCTGTGATGAGAATGCTCCTCATCCCCACGCGAACGACTATGACAGTCACCTCCGCTTCTTCTCTGAGGTGGTGGCGCGCCTGGAGAACCGTTCCAAGAGAGCTCGCCAGCTTGTCGAAGAGAGGAGTTGCGGCCTGCTCGGGCGGGTGTTCTCTCGCGTCTTCAGCCATCTCCAGAACACTTACCCCAACTTCGACTTTGACGCCGCCATCGCCCCGGTACCGGAGGCCATTCAGGGTGACCTGGCGCGGTGGGTGGAGGACAACGTGGACGCGCTGGTCAGGGCCTTCGCTTCCGCGGACGACATGATGGTGGTCACGGCAGATGAAGGCGGCGTGGTCGACGATGGTGATGGCGGCGCCGTCGAAGGTGATGATGATGCCGGCGAAGGTAACGATGATGCCAGCGACTCGTCCGAAGGCATCCCAGGGGACGCGGCAAGCGATATGTCCAATTGATCCCGTGTTTCCTTGCTGTTTATCCTGCACGCAAAGTCTCGGGCGCGGCCCAGAGGTTGTAAGAGCATTTTGGGAGGGGGAGCCCCTCATGTAAATAGATTACTGCCCCTATTCTTTTTGGCCAAGCTGATATGCGCCTTCGTGCATTCACGAGTCTCGTGGCGAGTTTGCTGCTGTAATTTAGCTTGACCTGGCAGGTTCTAAACTGACTCACGAGGTTGTGAGTTCCTGAGAAGTTCCTGAGGCGCCTGTCAATCCGCCCGAAAGGGCCTCACAAGGAACAAGCGCCAGTCGTGGTTGGGCATGCGCGTGACGCGGGTGACGTGCCCCACTCGCGAGGGAAAAGCAATAGGCGTGAACTCCGAATTAAGGCAAGAACCATATAGCAAGAAATCGCTTGAATGAGAAAAGGCACCCCCCGCACGCATCAATGAAAATTCAACTTCAACTTAAATCCAAATCCAGAAGGCAAGGCTACAGAAAAGAGATCCAAAGCAAATGGCCGCGTCCGGCGCCTAGTCTAGTCTTCTTGTCTTCGAGTCTTCTCACCAGCGCGGAGCTAAGTGCTGCCACTAGGACATGGGAGGGAGCCCTCGAGGCCCGAGGTCTGCACTCCTGAGGCTCCGGGGCGTGTACAGCGCCACTCATTATTACATGAGAGTGTCACTAGCGGAGACCTTCACAGGCGTGAGCCTTATTTCATATTGCCAGACGAGGGCCCCGCCTTGCGCCACCCTCTACCACTGTTGGGACGACCGGAAACCAGGACGACACCAAAGGGGGCAAAGGGGACGCCAGCGGCGCCCTCGGCGACCACGGGTCCTCTGCCGGGGGAAGGCTCGCCGGCGCCTCCCCGTCAGAGGGCCTACCTTCGGGTAACGCCTTGCTTCGCGCGACGCGGGGTGGGGCCTTACTCCTGGCTCCCCCACGCAGCCCCCAGCAAGCCTCTCCTTGTGGGACGGGTACCGTCCTGTCGGAACTGCCGCCTGGCGCTGCGACTTGATTCACTTGCGATTCATGGTTAGCGTAAGCCCACTCCTGGGGGATTAGTGGTACCCGGTAGCTGTTGTCGATGGCATGGTTGGCGGGGCTCTCGGGTGGCTCCTGGAAGGCCTCAGCTCCTAGCGCCTCCTCTTCCCAGCCTTGCTCGAGGAACGAGCTGGGGTCATCTCCCGGTGTGTACGCCTGGTTCATCATGCGGGGCACGTAGGCCTCCATGGCCATTGCCCCAAAGACCTCGCCGAAGTTCCCCACGCTCCACGTCGCCCGACCCATCACGCCGTCCTGAGGGTGGTAGGGTGGTGCCCCGCTGGGGCCGTGTGCGGAAATGCTCGTACCCGCACCCATCGGGGGTGGTGCGGGTGCGAGGGTGCGGTCGACGCCGTGGACCACGCTGACATCGATGAGACCCCCGGGCGCACTCGGGGGTACGCGGGCGCGGCGAGGCCCGCCATGGGTTCCGGCCGCTGCCTGGGGCGTGAGCTGGTAGCAGAAGGGCGGCGCTCCCATGGCCGCTGTGTCCAGTAGCTCGGCGACGTGTTCCAGCAATGCATACCAGCCGCTCTCCATCAGTTGGCATCGTAGCAGCTCCTGCGCCACCGTGAGCACAACCCGCATGTTCGCCTGCTCCCGCCGGGTGTGCGACGCCATCGCCGCGGCGTGGCTTGCAGCAGGTCACGCCTGGCCGCGCCGCCCGCGCCCCGTAGCATTAGGTGGTGCGCGTGCTGCTTGGAGCGCGGGGTCGAGATCCTCCTGGGTGGACGCCGCCGCCCGGGCTGGCCAAGCCGCCCATCGGTCGGTGTTGGTTCTTGGGTCGCCGGACATCGGAACCGCGGAGCGTCGGTGGATCAACTGGCGGGAGGGAGGCTCCAGCGCACCCCTACCAGACGCGCCAAATGTCGGATTTCGGGTTCCGGCAAAACCCTTAAGGTTTAAACTCTGGGGTGCGCGCGAAGATCTCCCCCTCACCGATCACGCCCTCACACACTTCACGAATTAACAGACTAGCTCGCCGAACCCAAAGAACACAAAGACACAAGATTTATACTGGTTCGGGCCACCGTTGTGGTGTAATACCCAACTCCAGTGTGGTGGTGGATTGCCTCTTGGGCTGATGATGAACAATACAAGGGGAAGAACAGCCTCCTGAGGAGAGGTGTTCATATGCTTGGTGTGGGGTGTGTGGATGAGGATCGCTCCAGATGAGTTCTGGTAGGTGAGGATCTGATCACCTCAGGCTAAGTTGCCTTCTACTGTGGTGGCTAGACCTATTTATAGAGGCACTGGTCCTCTTCCCAAATATTGAGCGGGAAGGGAGCCAACAACGACCAATTTCAAAGGGGACAACTAGTACAACTTATCCTGACAAAACTAGTCTTCGCCTGCCAAAGGCTCTCGTGGTGACGCCGTCTTGGGCTCCACGATGACCTCCGTCTTGCCGTCCTGCTGGTCTTGGTCTCGTTGCACTGATATGGAAACCTTTGCTTGATGCTTCGGTACTCCTCGCCTGCGCTTGCCCCCTTAGCACCAAAGAGGAAGCGAGGACACTGTGCGCGCTGGCGCCCGCCTGGTCTCATTCGTCATGGCTCACGTCACTGGAACCTCGCGAGGTTTGCCTTGCCTTGATTTCTCCGCCCCTCGCGAGCCAACCTGGTGAGGCCGCTCCCGAGGAGGTCTTGTGTCATCCGCCTCGCGAGGCTTGGCCCCTCGCGAGGGTCTTGAAAGCTTGTTGGTGAAGATGGGCCGTACGGGCCCGCTCGCAGAGCCACGCCGTGGGCTGCAGGCAGGCAAGTCTGGGGACCCCCGTTCCCAGAACACCGACAACTTACATCATATAGAAGACGACTAACCAGTATAATTCGCGCGGGGAGACATAGTTGCGAAGATAGCCCGAAGGTCGGGTTCCTACAGAGGGAAGTTCAAGCGCGTAACTTAGAAAGTTCATGTTGTGATCAAAATAATATTCTGATCCCGTGATCAGAATAGTGTTTATGTGTGTGTGTGTCTGTGTGTGTGTGTGTGTGAGTGTGTGTGTATGTCACAGCCCTAGATCTTGATTGCAAATAGTTGCACAAGAATCCATGCATCATGTTTAAATTTTGTTAAACTTGAAATGGGGATGTTCAAACCCTAGCACCAAATAGAATTCATGCAGGCTCAATTTGAAATCTTTTCAATGAACCCAAAGTGCCTCCAGAAAAGTTCATGATTTTTTATGAAGGTGAAAACCTCTACAACACAATGATGAACATATTTCTAGGACATTCTGGATTTTTTGAATTAACTCATATTGTATTTGAATTGGGGCATTTAAATCCTATAAATATTTTAAATGCTATAATAATTCTGAAACAAGTTGAGGGCTGTTGGGAATAATTTCAAACAGTGCCCACAAATATCTTCAGGAGTTTTAAAAATGCTTTAGTATTTTTACTAAATTGAAACAAAACAGAATAAATAGAAAAACAAAACAAAATTAGAACTAGAGAGAGAGAGAGAAAACTGACCTGGCCTTACCTGGTGGCCCAGCTTCGCGGCCCAGCCCACTGGCCTCCTCCTTGTCGTCCTCCCCCCTGCCAGGAGGACAAAGGCGCGTGCTCGCCGCGCGCGTCCATGCGCGAGGCCACCTCCTGCCTCTCTGCTAGCTTCCCGACACCCTACGCATGCCACGCAACCCATGGAACCCTCTCGGCCTCCCCCTCGTGCTCCTCCCCCTCCTCTGCTCTCTCCCTTGCACGCACCCGAGCGTGCTCATCGTCGCCGTCGCCGCCAACGCGCCCACCGGCCATACCTCGCCTTGACGACGCGCCAGGATGCTCCGCCACTTAATCCTTGACCTCCTCACCGAGCCATGCCCCGCGGGAAGCCCCGCCTCGCCGGCTACGTCGCGTTCTTCAACCTCCGGCCGCGAGATCGCCGGTGACCTTGCGCTCACCTCGGTGCAACCCCAAGCCCGCTAAGCCTCTCTTCCGAACCACCTGAGCTCCCGATCCTTTTCCCCCATCTCCCCTCGTCGTTTTCCTCGCTTAGGCCATAGTTTCGCCGGAGCCGTGAGCTCCTCGCCGCCGGCGATGATGCAGCCACGGCCACGATCGCTGTAGCCCGTGTCCGAGCACATCAGTGTGCTCAGGACGTCTCCGCCAACCCGTAGCCACCAGCAGCTCCCCCTCCCACGCTCTGTAGCGCCGAACCCGACTGCTCACGACCTCCGACCGCCGCCCAAGTGTTCGCCGCCGGCGAACCAGACCACCCCGCGACCCCCTGATGCTCCCCCTGGATGCAGGCGAGCGCAAGCTTGCCTCCGGTGCCCTCGGCGCGTCCGACCGTGGCTGGAAATGGCCGGCCGACGAGCGCCGCGGCGCTCCGGTTAGCGTCGGTGATAGCTGCTGAAGTGGCCTTGTCATTTGCTGCTAATGACCCTGTTAAACACCCCTAGTGCCACTGCCATGTGGGCCCTGCGCCTGTTTAGTTTAATTTAATTTTCTATTTAGATGATTTCATAACCTAGTGGGACCCACACGTCAGCATTGACTTTGCTAACGTGGCCGTTGACCGGTCCCACATGTCTGTGACTCGAGCCAGCACTGTGAGACTGACCAGTGGGACCCACTGGTCAGGTTTGACCTGGACCGTGCCTGTTGACTTGCTGATGTGACACCGACGTCATGATGATGCAGTAAAGTTTTTCTGGGATTTTAAATAAATCAGATATGATTTATTTATTTCAGAAAATAGCCAAAACTTCTAAAAATCATATAAAATCAACCATAACTCCAAATGAAATAAATTATATATGAAAAATGATCAGAAAAATATGAGGAATCTGTTTTTGGCATTGTCATGCATGTTTGACCAACCTACAGTTGCTGTATATGACAATTGATTAAATGGCATTTGAAATGCCTTACATGGAGTTTGAATTTGGACCCTTGATTCAAACCAACTTCATTTAATCTGGTTGCTAGCTGCATTAGCTCAAATCATAGCATATTGCCATGTCATGATCATGCATCATATTGTTGCATTGCATTGATTGTGTTCCTTCACTGTTGCCGGTATTTGTCCCCTCTCAGTAGACGTGGTTCCGACGATGAGATCGATGACACCAATGAAGAACTATACTATCTTTAGAAGTGCCGGGCTAGCAAAAACCCCTTGTTCATTCCGATACAATCCCACTCTCTCGCTCCTACTCTCTTTTACTGCATTAGGACAACAACGATTTATCTGTTACATGTTGTAGTAGTTGAACCCTTTCTCTGCATGACCTGTCATTGCCACAGTAAATAGATGAAACCCACTAGCATGAGTAGGAGTTGTTTGAGCCCTGATGTGCCTACTCATTCATGCTTGTTCGTCATGCCTGCTACTGCTTAGAGTTGAGTCAGGTCTGATTCATCAGGGATGAATTGGAATGGTGTGAACATGTCCTACTGTTGAGAGCTAAGTGTGTGAACACGATTTGGTAAAGGTAGCGGTGATAGGCCATGTAGGAGTACATGGTGGGTTGTCTCATTGAAGCCGTCCTCAGGAACTGAGTTCTGTGTTTGTGATCCATGAACAGCTACTACCACTCATTGGGATCCTTAATTGACCCTCTCGACTTATTAACCGCCCATGTCCGCTCTCCGGGAGTTTCAACTAGTTTCTGGTGTTTGTAGTATGCTGGAGGCCCTGTGCAGCACTGACCCGAGGGGTGGGCTGTGATGCGGTAGGCACATGGCCCGGTGTACCGAGTCGCCCGTTTGGTGACCCGGGAACCCTGCACACATCGTTCGGGGACGTATGTGGAAACCTCGGTCAGACTCCCTACGGATGGAACCTGAATAGGCGATAAACCTGGACTAGGGACCTGTGTGGTTAGTCAGGTCGTGGCCGACAACCTCGCCAGGCTTCCGCTTGAAGCTTGCCGAGATACATGACGTGTACATGCCGGTAAGTGGCGGGAGCGTGTGTGAATAAGTACACCCCTGCAGTGTTAACATCATCTATTCGAATAGCCGTGTCCGGGGTAAAGGACCTCTGGGTTGCTTATACAGTTCATAGACAAGTGAAAGTGGATACTCTAAAATGCGCAAGATAAGCGTGAGTGCTATGGATGGCGTTCTCGTAGGGAGACGGGAGCGGATCCATAGTGGTGTATTTATTGGTGAATATGTGGACTCGTGTGTGCCACCTCAAAAGAGGTACTTGTAGACGTAGTTCAGGATAGCCACTGAGTCAAAGCTGGCTTGCTGCGGTTAAACTCCACCACCCCCTTTGTAGATACTCATGCATATGTAGTTAGTTCTGATGTAAGTCTTGCTGGGTACATTTGTACTAACGTTTGCTTAATTTATGTTTTTGCAGAGAGACTTCAAGGAAAATAACACATTGAATAGGACAAGAAAAATAGGAAATAAATTATATATATATTATATATTCTGCTACTATTAGCAGAATAGTTATTTTGCACACACTTTCGAACTGCATGCTCAACGTAAATGCACGGCATTATTGAAGAAAGATTAGTGCAATAGTGAGAAGACCAAACTTCTCTCCGCAAAAAACTGGACACGAGTTTTTTGGTACTGTTTTCGGTCCAGTTTTTAAATTGTTTGTCAAAACTAGGCGTATAATATACCATTGGAAAGTTATGGATTATGCGCAACTTGCCATGCTTAATTTCTTCGAGAATCCTTATGGTTTCATAGTAGTTTCAAAAATGGTGCGGCACCCGACGAGTGGCAGCAAGCGTATTTTCGTCATTTTTTCAAGCCATTCCTCAGAGTGACGCAAATGATACGTCCTTGGAAACATATCGTCGAGGCACAACTTTTAAATGTATTTAATACTCGCTATAATTCCTTATAGTTTAAGAGCAGTTTAAAATTATCGAAAAACGAAAACTCTGTTTTTCAAATTTTGTGACTTTTTTGGTATGATTTTCGCTGTTATTTTTTAACCATTTGTCGAAACTAGGCATGTGATATGCAGTGCGAAAGCTATAGAATAGGTGCAACTTTCATATGTAGAACATATTTTGAGATTCCTTACAGTTTTAAATTAATTTTGAATATAGGGCAGCAGCCTACGAGTGATAGCGGCTGTTTTTAGTGTTTTTTCAAAATTGTTGGTCGCAATGATGGAAATGATACACCATTGTTAAGATATCGACGAGGCGCAACTTTTTCATGCAGAATACTCTCTCTAATTCCTTATGGTTTAAGTGCCATTTTGATTTTACCGAAATGCAAACACTCGATCTGTTTTTCGCGACGCCAAAATCTACGAGTAAACTGCATCAGACAGAAAAATGTACTACTTCAGACTGAAAACTGCACTACATCAGACGACCAAGTGAACTGCATGATTTCTTTTTGTCAGACGTAAATTTTTCCAGACAAGGCAGGAGTGCACTTCAGATCGGGACATAAGTGAACCACAACACTATAAAAAAGTGAACTGCATTATTTATTTTATCATTTCAGTAACAATTTTCTTGCCCTTCACATTTTGGGAGTAAGTGAACCGCGACACCACTGAAAATGAACCGCGACACTCCCGAAAGTGAACCGCATTGCTTTGTTTATTTTGTTTGCCTAACATTTTCATGTACCATGTTTTAACAGCTCGAGAAGGTGAAGTGAACCGCTTTTTGCTTTTTTGTTGTGGCGTTCTTTACTCCTAGGGGTCTAGACGGTGAACTAAACCACTGCATGTTTGTTTACAATGAATAAACTACATATTTTCAACATTATTTTGCAAAGCCTTTTTAAAATATAGATAATCAACAAAAAGAAACTGCAACAGAACGCTCAACCACACCGCACATAGGAGCCGGGCGCACTGCAGTGTTTATGCAGAAGCAAAATATGAAGAAATGAGTACCCAAACTACAATCGAACGCCAGTGAGGGACCACACAAGATCGAGGTACGTAGACAAACTGCACGCCAGCGCGACCGGATGGTGGGAGTCGATCTCCACCGCTGGTCGCGCGCGACTACTGTGTGGACTGCTCCAGCGACGCCTTGCACTGCTCACCCCGAAGAGAAGTATTGGTGGAGTTCACGATTTCTCCAACAATGGGGACAAAGTGAGTTGCACTTGAACAAAAAAAGCACCATGTGGAACGAGGTGAGCTACAATTGTACACACTACTGTAGGATGGTCCAAACGCGAAACATCGATCAGAGACCCTTCGACCAAACTTTGTGCGATGCGTTAATTCCAAACGGTGTTCTAATAAAACCATCGCCAATAAGATGAACCGTGTGCGATGGCGGAGACATCAAGCATGATTCAGATTAGAGTTGCATGTGCGATACGTGGCATACAGTTGATCCATATGAACTGTTTGTGATGACTAGAACAACAGAAAAATGCAGCCAGATCAAGGTGTGTGTAATATATGACATATAGTTCACTCAGATGAACTGTCTTCCATTAGGCAACACAGTACTAACGATATGCCAGATCAAGGTGTGTGTTATATACATCATATAGTTCACTTGGATGAACTGTTTACGATGAGCCAGCACAACAGAAACGGTCAGCCAGATCAAGGTGTGTGCGATAGATGGCATACAGTTCACACGAACGAATTGGTTGTGTCGGCCCAGTGGGAACGAGGGTACCACGGCCCGTTTTCCTCTGTCCGGATGCAGCCGCTTCACGAGGGTCTAGCCTCACAAGGCCCCTTGCCGCCAGGCTGAGCCCTGCCAAGGCCGTCAAGTACCAGGTTGCCTCGCGAGGCTGCCTCACGAAGTAGGTCATACCGCACCAGCCATGGTGCTCTGAGTCCATCACATGGATGACGTCCCGTTGTCAGGATAAGGATGGGAGGGCGTGACCAAGACCAGTTTCCATTCTGGTGATAAGGGAGCAAGACCGTCTGCCTCACCCAAAGCAAGTCCCAAAGCCTTCCACTTTGGTGTAAGAAGATCACGACGGATCGGCCCGCCAGGGTAGAGTTCATCGCTGAGCCCATCAGCGTGTCAGGATGGCAACTTTAGTAGGCAAAGACTGCCTTTTGTCAGGATAAGCCCGGTTGCCTGTCCCCCTTTGTATTGCCGCCCTGTGGCTACCCTTTCTCGCTCATATTTTTGGGGGAAGAGGGCCAAGGCACTACAAAAGGGGCAAGGCTGCCTCCATGTAGGGGCAAGGCTCTCTCAACCATGCTTAGTGTATCTCGAGCTCCAAGCACGCCATTACAAAACAATCCCACACAAGCAGGAGTAGGGTATTACACCGCATGGTGGCCCGATCCTGAGCCGCTCGCGTGTCCCTGTTGTGCCCTGTGTGAGTGAGCGTGCTCATCGTGATCTCGCCATAGTCCCCGTCAGGTCTTAAGTTGCCAAGCAAAGCCCCCCAAAGTTCGAACCCTAGTTCTTCGAGAGTTACTTGGACGCAGATTTGAGACTTCGACATTTGGCGTGCCAGGTAGGGGGACTCCATCCACCCATCGATGGACGAATAGGCGCGTGTCCCCTCCACCACCGCCTCCTTGCTCGCACATCACGACCCTCCCACTCCGAACGCCGTGCTACTCATGGCGCAGGAGCAGATGTGCTATTGTCGCATCAAGGATGGCTATGACGCCTGGTGCGGATGCATCACGAAGCTCGTCCACACCACGTGCGATGGACAGGAGCCCTACTGCTCCCTGCCTACTTTGTCGTCACGCGCCGAGCGGACGGGGCACAACGTGCCTCCCCCCTCCTCCGGGCCGCGATGCAGCCGAACAACGCCACACAACGCGTGCTTCGGAGCTGTTCCATAGTTCCTCTGTGACGAACGACATCGACGACAGCTGCCAGATCGTCCACCGCGTGATCCTCGAGAAGCAGCGCAACCACTAGGACAGCGTCCTCCATGACGTTGCCACGGCTGGGCGCCAGAACCACATGGCCGTAGCCGGCGATACCATCACCAACGGGAGCTACCTGGCACTCACCCCCGAGCTGCGTTGCATGGTGTGGCCCAAGAAGTTCAAGCCTGAGCTCCCACCACGCTACAATGGTAGAGCCAACCCCATAGAGTTCCTCTTGCTCTAAACCCGCAGCATCCAGGCCGCAAAGGGGGACGACCGAGTCATGGAGAACTAGTTCCCCATAGCCCTCAAGGATGTCGTGCGCTCGTGGCTCATGAACCTTCCCAAGGTGTCCATCTCCTCGTGGGGCGAGCTATGCAAGTTGTTCGTTGCCAACTTCGCGGGCACGAGCGACCGCCCTCTTGTGCTCAATGACCTAAGAGTCGTGCATCAGCGCCCTAGCAAGACCCTCCACAAGTTCATCCAACGCTTAAGCCAGGTGCACAACAGGAACCCGAAGGCCTCCGACACTGCGATCATCTCCACCCGGCGTCACGGACGTGAAGATGTGCAAAAAGCTCTCCATCGACGACGAGCTCGACTCCGCGGCCGAGCTGTTCATCCTAGTTAGCTGCTGCGCCAAGGATGAAGAGAGCCACCTCTTCCTCCACAGTGATCCAGATGCTGAGCCTAGCACGGCCAAGCCCAAGGTCAAGGCTGCCAAGCGCAAGGGCCCTGCCGAGCTCGCGTGTCCCCGTCATGCCTGGTGGTCGCGCGCGACTACTGTGTGGACTGCTCCAGCGACGCCTTGCACTGCTCACCCCGAAGAGAAGTATTGGTGGAGTTCACAATTTTGCCAACAATGGGGACGAAGTGAGTTGCACTTCAACAAAAAAAGCACCGTGTGGAACGAGGTGAGCTACAATTGTGCACACTACTGTAGGATGGTCCAAACACGAAACATCGATCAGAGACCCTTCGACCAAACTTTGTGCGATGCGTTAATTGCAAACGGTGTTCTAATAAAACCGTCGCCAATAAGATGAACCGTGTGCGAAGGCGGAGACATCAAGCATGATTCAGATTAGAGTTGCATGTGTGATACATGGCATACAGTTCATCCATATGAACTATTTGTGATGACTAGAACAACAGAAAAAGTCAGCCAGATCAAGATGTGTGTAATATATGACATATAGTTCACTCAGATGAACTGTCTTCCATTAGGCAACACAGTACTAACGATATGCCAGATCAAGGTGTGTGTGCTATACATCATACAGTTCACTTGGATGAACTTTTTACGATGAGCCAGCACAACAGAAACGGTCAGCCAGATCAAGGTGTGTGCGATAGATGGCATACAGTTCACACGAACGAATTGTTTGTGTCAGCCCAGTGGGAACCAGGGTACCACGGCCCGTTTTCCTTCGTCCTAGGGAGCGACACTTCAGCTAGCCTGCTAGGGATGGCCATCCCTCAGCCCCTCCGGATGGAGCCGCTTCACGAGGGTCTAGCCTCACAAGGCCCCTTGTCGCCAGGCTGAGCCCTACTAAGGCCGTCAAGTACCAGGTTGCCTCGCGAGGCACCCCTCGCGAGGCGAGGCACCCCTCGCGAGGCTGCCTCACGAAGTAGGTCATACCGCACCAGCCGTGGGGCTCTGAGTCCATCACATGGATGACGTCCCGTTGTCAAGATAAGGATGGCAGGGCGTGACCAAGACCAGTTTCCATTCTGGTAACAAGGGAGCAAGACCGTCTGCCTCCCCCAAAGCAAGTCCCAAAGCCTTCCACTTTGGTGTAAGAAGATCACGACAGATCGGCGCACCAGGGTGGAGGTCATCGCTGAGCCCATCAGCGTGTCAGGATGGCAACTTTAGTTGGCAAAGACTGCCTTTTGTCAGGATAAGCCCGGGTGCCTGTCCCCCTTTGTACTGCCGCCCTGTGGCCACCCTTTCTCGCTCATATTTTTCGGGGAAGAGGACCAAGGCACTACAAAAGGGGCAAGGCTGCCTCCATGTAGGGGCAAGGCTCTCTAAACCATGCTTAGTGTATCTCGAGCTCCAAGCACGCCATTACACAACAATCCCACACAAGCAGGAGTAGGGTATTACACCGCATGGTGGCCCAAACCTGAGTAGCTCGCGTGTCCCTGTTGTGACCTGTGTGAGTGAGCGTGCTCATCGTGATCTCGCCATAGTCCCTGTCAGGTCATTGGTTGCCAAGCAAAGCCCCCCAAAGTTCGAACCCTAGTTCTTGGAGAGTTTCTTGGACGCGGATTCGAGACTTCGACATTTGGCGTGCCAGGTAGGGGGACTCCATCCACCCATCGGTGGACGAGTAGGCGCATGTCCCCTCCGCCACCGCCTCCTTGCTCGCACATCACGACCCTCCCACTCCGCACGCCGTGCAACTCATGGCGCAAGAGCTGATGTGCTACTGTCCCATCGAGGATCGCTACGACGCCTGGTGCGGATGCATCACCAAGCTCGTCAACACCACCTGCGATGGACAAGAGCCCTACTGCTCCCTGCCTACTCCGTCGTCATGCGCCGAGCGGGCGGGGCACGACGTGCCTCCCCCTCCTCCGGGCCGCGATGCAGCCGAACAACTCCACACAACGCATGCTTTAGAGCTGTTCCATAGCTCCTCTGTGACGAACGACGTCGACGACAGCTACCAGATCGTTCACCGCGTGATCCTCGAGAAGCAGCGCAACCACCAGGACTGCGTCCTCCATGACGTTGCCATGGCTGGGCGCCAGAACCACACGGCCCTAGCCGGAGGTACCATCACCAACGGGGGCTACGTGGCCCTCACCCCTGAGCTGCGCTGCATGGTGTGGCCCAAGAAGTTCAAGCCTGAGCTCCCACCGCGCTACAATGGCAGAGCCAACCCCATAGAGTTCCTCTTGCTATAAACCATCAGCATCCAGGCTGTCGTGCGCTCGTGGCTCATGAACCTTCCCAAGGTGTCCATCTCCTCGTGGGGCGAGCTATGCAAGTTGTTCGTTCCCAACTTCGCGGGCACGAGCGACCGCCCTCTTGTGCTCAATGACCTAAGAGTCGTGCATCAGCGCCCTAGCAAGACCCTCCACAAGTTCATCCAACGCTTAAGCCAGGTGCACAACAGGAACCCGAAGGCCTCCAACACTGCGATCATCTCCACCCGGCGTCACGGACGTGAAGATGTGCGAAAAGCTCTCCATCGACGACGAGCTCGACTCCGTGGCCGAGCTGTTCATCCTAGTTAGTTGCTGCACCAAGGATGAAGAGAGCCACCTCTTACTCCACAATGATCCAGATGCTGAGCCTAGCACGGCCAAGCCCAAGCTCAAGGCTGCCAAGCGCAAGGGCCCTGCCGAGCTCGCGTGTCCCCGTCATGCCCGGTGTGAGTGAGCGTGCTCGTCGTGATCTCGCCATAGTCCCCGTCGGGTCATAGGCTGCCAAGCAAAGCCCATAAGAGTTCGAACCCTAGTTCTTGAAGAGATTCGTGGATGGAGTTCTGAGACTCCGACAGTTTGTGACGAGCCAAAACAACAGAAACAGTTTAACATAACAAGATGTGTGTGATAACTATGCAGATGATTCCCGTTAACAAGTTGTGTGTGTTGTTGGCAAACACTTGCTGGTATACAATTGTCAGTGGTTGATGAAATCATCACCGATGGGTTCCCTAGTTTAGTCCATGTGTGATGTGATTTGCTTTGTCCGCACAACATCTACGCTCTGTCTATAGAACATCAACATATATACTTATAAGAACATGATTGCATAACAAAATTAAACATACAATTACATAAGTGACTACACACATAACATTTGGACACACCAAAGTAAACATTTACATGCATACTATACTAGGAGAAACGGTCATCTAATCATCTACTTCATGTTGTGACGACGCTTTCCATTGCTCTGCTTCTGGCTGGATCGTTGGCCGTTTTGGGGAAGGAGGCACTTCCTCATGTCAACGATCTGCCAGTACATCTCGTAGCTCATGTAAGCCTCCTTCGACAGGTACACGACGTGAGCTCCGCCGAGTTTCTCCATCCAGGCATGCTTGTCCTTATTGTCAGGCATGCTTGTCCTTGTTGCAAGGATCCTTCATGTCTCTGTAGAAGGGGTCGATGATGGCCTCAGCGAGGTGATACGTCTCCAACGTATCTATAATTTATGAAGTATTCATGCCATGTTTACAACAATTTTATATGGTTTTGGTATGATTTGCATGGAACTAACCCGGACTGACGATGTTTTCAGCAGAACTACCGTGGTCTTGTTTTTTGTGCGGAAATGAAAGTTCTCCAAATGAGCTGAAACTTTTTGGCGATTTTTTGGAACAAAAGAGACCCCCGAAGCTTCGTGGGAGGGCCAACTGAGCCACGAGGAGGGCAAACCCACCAGGGTGTGCCTGGTCGGCCTGGCTTGCCCCGTTGGGTTGTGCCAACCTCGAGGCCCATCTTAGCGTGAAACCAACGCCAAAAATCATATAAATAGAGAAACCATCAGAGGTTAACCTAGATCATAAGTTCCTCCACCGCAAGGCTCTGTAGCCACCGAAAACCAATCTAGACCCCGTTCTGACACCCTGCCGGAGGGGGAAATCATCTCCGGTGGCCATCTTCATCATCCCGGCGGCCACCACGATGAGGAGGGAGTAGTCCGCCCTCGTGGCTGAGGGTTTGTAATAGTAGCTATATGTTTAATACCTCTCTCTCTCTCGTGTTCTTGAGATCTCATGATATTGATGTATCGCAGGCTTTGTTAATATAGTCAGATCATATGGTGTTTTCCCCTCTCTATCTTGTTGTGATGAATTGAGTTTTTCCCTTCGTGATTTTGTTGTTATCAGATTGAATACTTTTATGGATTTGAGAACACTTGATATATGCCTTGCAATTGAATACTTGTGGTGACAATGGGGTATCGTATTGATTCACTTGATATATGTTTTGGCACTCAACTCGCAGATTCCCGAGGTGACATTGGGGTAATCTATGCATAGGGGTTGATGCACGTTCTTGTCTTTGTTTCTCTGATAGAAATCTTGGGGCACTCTTTGAAGTTCTTTGTGTTGGATTGAATATTATGAATATGAATTTGCTTTGGTGTTATTTTACTACGAACTCTAGGATAGATCGAACGAAAAGAATAGCTTTGTGTTATTTTAGTACGAACTCCTGAATAGATCGAACGGAAAGAATAGCTTTGAGGTGGTTTCGTACCCTACAAACAATTTATTCTTATGTTCTCTGCTAGATAGGAACTTTGGAGTGATTCTTCAGCGCACTTTGAGGGATGGTTATATGATCCAATTATATTAGCATTGTTGAGAGGTTGCACTAGTGAAAGTACGGACCATAGGCCTCATTTTCAAGCATTGCAATACCGTTTTTGTGTCCGTTTACTCTTTGCTACCTTGCTGTTTTTATTTATTCAGATTATAAAAAGATATTTCTACCATCAATATTACACTTTTATCACCATCTCTTCACAGAACTAGTGCACCTATACATTTTGCCATTGTATTGGGTGTGTTGGGGACACAAGAAATTTCTTGTATTTGGTTGCAGGGTTGTTTGAGAGAGACTATCTTCATCCTATGCCTCCCACGGATTGATAAACCTTAGGTCATCCACTTGAGGGAAAATTGCTACTGTCCTACAAAACTCTGCGCTTGGAGTCCCAACACGTGTCTACAAGAATAAAGTTGCGTACTAGACATCAATCTCTTTTCTGGCACCATTGCCGGGGAGGTGTGTGCTTGAAGGTATATCTTTAGATCTTGCAATTGAATCTTTTAGTTTCTTGTTTATCACTAGTTTGGTTTATAAAAAGAAAACTACATAAAAATGGAATTGAGGTTGCATCACATTATTGATCATCTTTATAATATCTTTCTTAATGATGGTTTGGAAAATTGTGCTCATTTGATAGAAGAAGAATTCAATAGAATGTTTGGTATAAATGATGAGCCTGATGACAATGTTGTTAGTATGAATTCTTTGAATATCCATGATGATAATGATATGCAAAGCCATAAGCTTGGGGATGCTATGTTTGATGAGATGATATTTTTAGTCCCCCAAGATTTGATTTGCAAATTTGTTATAATGATTGCATGCCTCCTATTTATGATGATTATAATGATAAAAGTGGATTTGGAGAGGTCATGACTTTATTTAGTGATGAATCCACCATTTTGGATGAGGCTTCAATTGAGTATGATAACAAAGTTGCTATCTATGATGATTATGGTGATTGCATGTATGCTATAAAGAATAATGATAACCATGAAACTTGTCATCATGATTTTAATTTTCACTCTCATGATAGTTATTTTGTTGAGTTTGCTCCCACTACTATTGATGAGAAGAAATTTGCTTATGTGGAGAGTAATAAGTTTTCTATGCCTTTGTGTCATGAAAAGAATGATTTATGTGATGGTTATATTGTTGAATTTCTTCATGATCCTACTGAAAATTATTATGAGGGAGGAACATATGCTTGTCGAAATTGCAATAATATCATGTTTCCTCTCTATGTGTTAAAAGTTTTGATGTTGCACTCGTTTTGCCTTCCTATGCTAGTTGATTCTTGTTCCCATAAATTGTTTGCTCACAAAATCCCTATGCATAGGAAGTAGGTTAGTCTTAAATGTTCTAGTCATATGCTTCATGATGCTCTCTTTATGTTTCAATTCTTATCTTTTGTGCGAGCATCATTGAAATCATCATGCCTAGTTAAAAGGCATTATAGAAGAGCGCTTGTTGGGAGACAACCAACACTTTTGCCAACTGTTTTTGTGTGTTCACATGATTATGCTACTGTAGTAATCATATTTATAGCTTTTGTTTCAATAAAGTGCCAAGTAAAGACTTTGGAATAGTGTGGATGATAGTTGACTTGATTCGATCCAAAAACAGAAACTTTTGCACTCAGTCCAGGAATTTTGAAAATTCACTGGAGCGTTATAAAATTCTGAATTTTTGAAAGGTGACAGATATAAAAATTACCCAGGTTTTCCTATTTTTTCAGAATTTTTGGAGTAGCAGAAGTATGGTAGTTATCAAGATCATTACAGACTGTTCTGTTTTTGACAGATTTTGTTTTCAATGCATAGTTTGCTTGTTTTCTAGTTTCTATGGCTTATATTGCTCAATATAAATTATGGAAATGATATTCTACAGTATTCATCTGTTGAAAAAATTATGAATCTTGTCTTTGACAGTACCAAAGTGAAATGGTTGGCTCTTTATCATACTAACCTATCTCATGAAGTTTCGTTAAGTTTTGTGTGATTGAAGTTTTCAAGTTTTGGGTGAGATGTCGATATGAGGAGAATAAGGAGTTAAAAGACCCTAAGATTGGGGATGCCCAAGGCACCCCAATGTGATATTCAAGGAAGATCCAAGCAACTAAGCTTGGGGATGCCCCGGAAGGCATCCCCTCTTTCGTCTCAAACATTATCGGTAACCTCACTTGGAGCTGCGTTTTCATTCGTCACATGATATGTGTTTTGGTTGGAGCATCAATTTATTTTGTTAGGTTTTCTTGCTGTTATTTATAATAATGTTTTTCATCTTTTATTTCAATAAAACTGGCATTGATAGCCTTTACTGTGCTCATTTTACAAGTCTACATGTTGCTGTTTGAAAACAGAAAGTTTACCACTGTTGCAAAAATTTCCTAGAGAAGTCAGAATGTGATAAAATGTTGAAACTTTTTGCAAAATAAGCTCTGATAAATTTTCTACAGTGTGGTAGATTTTCATAATCTTTGGAGTTTAAGAAGTATTGATACTCTTGCATTCTTTACATACTGTACTGTTTTGGCAGATTGCTGTTATGTTTGCATTGTTTGCATATGTTTGCTTGTTTAATGATTCTATTTGAGGTTAGGACTATTAAATATGCAGAGGCATTTAGTATGCAATGTTGAATAATAATTTTAGTGATTTGCTACAGTAGAGAATGATAAAGTTTTTGCATTGATTTATACTAACTTATCTCACGAGTTCTTGTTGAGTTTTGTGTGCATGAAGCTTTTGAGATTTAGGAAAACCGTGATATGAGAAGAATTAAGGAGACACAAAAGCTCAAGCTTGGGGATGCCCAAGGCACCCCAAGATAATATTTCAAGAAGTCTCAAGCATCTAAGCTTGGGGATGCCCTGGTAGGCATCCCACCTTTCTTCTTCAATAATTATCGGTTAGTACCGGTTGAGCTTAAGTTTTTGCTTCTTCAAATGATGTGTGTTATTCTTGGAATTGCATTTTGTTTTGTTTTTGCTTGATGTTTTAATAAAATACTTAGATCTGAAATTTTTAAATAAAATAGAGTCCTCAAATATTTGCCCGGGAGGCTTGGTAAGCGGCATTCACATCCCGTCAATGAAGCTCTCTTCTATGGAATTGCTCTAGTGCTTCACTTATATCTTTTTGAGCACGGTGTGCTTTAGTATTTTTGAAGAAATTCTCTCTTGCTTCACTTAAATTAATTTGAGAGAAAGAAATATTATGCTCATGATCTTCACTTATATTTGTTTGAGCTTATCAAAAGCAACACATGAAAATTAGTCCCAAAGTGATAGATATCCAAGAAGGATATAATAAAAACTTTCATGAAGATCATTGGAAAAAATAAACTTGATTCCTCATAATACTTTTGAGATATGATGATGTGATATGTGAGTCATGTTGATGAGTAATTATGCTTTAGTAAGAATATTGGTGTTAAGGTTTGTGATTCCCTATGTAAGCACGAAAGTCAATAGTTGTGCAATGAAATTACATCCTACTTGTGGTGTGTTATTCGGTTTTAATTATGCTCAATGCTCGCTTGTGAGATTATTCGTTTCTTGGTTGGTCGCTTCTCAATCTTTTGCTAGCCTTCATTTTGCACTAAGTATGATCACTACTTGTGCATCCAAAATCCTATAAACCAGTTTTTCCACATGAGTCCACCATACCTACCAATATGTGGTATTCTTTTGTCATTCTAAGCAAATTTGTATGTGCCATCTCTAATTTTCAAAATAAATTTCTCTTTTGTGTGCTCGTACCGCTCGCGAGGCGGTGAGGGGTGGCCAATATTTTCCATGCTAGATGTATTATTCTCACGATGAGTGTTTATTCACTTGTCATTGCACGAGAGTAAGGCAAAGGTATTAGGGATGCCCTGTCCCAAAATGAAAAATGAATTTAATTTATGTTGTCAAATAATAAATTCCTTGGAAAGTGTTGGTATGGAGGGCACCCGTGGATACGGTTAGCCGTGGAAAGTGAAAGTATGGTGGAAAAAGGAATAAACTTTATTTTCTGTTTGGGAACCGCCTATGATATATCTAGCATGGAAACTGTTGGGAGCTCTAAGTCGTTTTTGTTGGTGGGAAAAGTATGCCTCTCAAAATGTTTTTTTATCTCTCAATTTTCGCATGGAGCTCTGGCACCTCACAAACCCCTACTTCCCTCTGTGAACGGCCTTTCTTTTACTTTACGCAATTTTTATTTTTAATTTGAGTCTCCATCTTCTCTTATAAAGCACCAACTAGGAGGCACTATGATCGTACTTGAGCATTGGGTGTAGCTAATATGCGAGTGTGTTTCATTAATGGATCAATGATTGAGCATGATGGGCCAGGGATAACTTATTTTAGCATTGATATTTTGAAAGACATGGTTGCTTGTTGGTATGCTTAAATATTAAAGTCCTTATGTCAAAACTAGACTATTGCTTTGAACCATATAAAAGTCCAAATGTCCATGCTACAAAAGAAAAGAGTTTATGATGAATATGATAGGTAGCATTCCACATCAAAAATTCCATTTTCAATTGCTACTTTATCATGATAAGTTTTATGAGAAAGAGTTGCTGTTATGATGCTAGGAAAAGTGATTGAAATTATCATTGATCAAACTTATGCACTTTGGTAGCATTCACACTTCATAAATTATTTCTTTTATCATTTACCTACTCGGGGACGAGTAGGAATTAAGCTTGGAGATGCTGATACGTCTCCAACGTATCTATAATTTATGAAGTATTCATGCCATGTTTACAATAATTTTATATGGTTTTGGTATGATTTGCATGGATCTAACCCGGACTGACGCTATTTTCAGCAGAACTTCCGTGGTGTTATTTTTTGTGCAGAAATGAAAGTTCTCCAAACGAGCTGAAACTTTTTGATGATTCTTTTGGAACAAAAGAGACCCCCGAAGCTTCGTGGGAGGGCCAGAAGAGCCACGAGCAGGGCACAACCCACTAGGGTGCGCCTGGTGGGCATCGCTTGCCCCGGTGGGTTGTGCTCACCTCGAGGCCCATCTTAGCGTGAAACCAATGCCAAAAATTCCTATAAATAGAGAAACCATCAGAGGTTAACCTAGATCAGAAGTTCCGCCGCCGAAAGGCTCTGTAGCCACCGAAAACCAATCTATACCCCGTTCTGGCACCCTGTCGAAGGGGGGAATCATCTCCGGTGGCCATCTTCATCATCCCGGCGGCCACCACGATGAGGAGGGAGTAGTCCACCCTCGGGGATGAGGGTTTGTACCAGTAGCTATGTGTTTAATCTCTCTCTCTCTCTCGTGTTCTTGAGATGTCACAATCTTGATGTATCACGGGCTTTGTTAATATAGTCGGATCATATGGTGTTTTCCCCTCTCTATCTTGTTGTGATGAATTGAGTTTTTCCCTTTGAGATTTCGTTGTTATCGGATTGAATACTTTTATGGATTTGAGAAAACTTGATATATGTATTGCAATTGAATACTCGTGGTCACAATGGGGTATCGTATTGATTCACTTCATATATGTTTTGGCACTCAACTCGCGGATTCCCGAGGTGACATTGGGCTAATCTATGCATAGGGGTTGATGCACGTTCTTGTCTTTGTTTCTCCGGTAGAAATCTTGGGGCACTCTTTGAAGTTATTTGTGTTGGATTGAATATTATGAATATGAATTTGCTTTGGTGTTATTTTAGTACGAACTCTAGGATAGATCGAACGGAAAAAATAGCTTTGTGTTATTTTAGTACAAACTCTTGATTAGATCGAACGGAAAGAATAGTTGTGAGGTGGTTTCGTACCCTACAAACAATTTATTCTTATGTTCTCTGCTGGATAGGAACTTTGGAGTGATTCTTCATCGCACTTTGAGGGATGGTTATATGATCCAATTATATTAGCATTGTTGAGAGGTTGCACTAGTGAAAGTATGGACCCTAGGCCTCATTTTCAAGCACGTTTTTGTGCCCGTTTACTATTTGCTACCTTGCTGTTTTGATTTTATTCAAATTATAAAAATATATTTCAACCATCAATATTACACTTTTATCACCATCTGTTCGCCGAACTAGTGCACCTATACAATTTGCCATTGTATTGGGTGTGTTGCGGACACAAGAGATTTCTTGTATTTGGTTGCAGGGTTGTTTGAGAGAGACTATCTTCATCCTACGCCTCCCACGGATTGATAAACCTTAGGTCATCCACTTGAGGGAAAATTGCTACTGTCCTACAAAACTCTACGCTTGGAGGCCCAACACGCGTCTACAAGAATAAAGTTCTGTAGTAGACATTATGAGGTGAACCAGTGAGTCCTTCTCATGCTTCTTGTTGCCTTAGATATTGTATTGGCACTGGATGTCGACGAGATTCTAGCAGGCGAAGCCCAGGTTCCTGAGCACCTTTACATCGTTGGTGATGTCCAACATAGAGAACATGTAGTGGGGGTTGTTGACAAACCTGGCGAAATGCTTGCAAAGCCTTGTGGCCAGGTAGTAGTGGTAGATGACGACGTGATTGCGCATGCACTTCTCCGTAGCAATCTGGGTGACAGCGACCTTGTGACGAGATATGGCAGGAGTGCGGGTGTACTCGATGTTAATAACCCGACCACCTTGTACTTCTCCGTAGCAAGCAATAGCTCCATAGTGTGGATGGAGTTCTCCACCTAGATCGGGTTATTGGTATACACCACCGAGAGTTCCATGAGCCTTCTTTTGGTGTCCACTACGGCATGCATGGTGAATTGCCCCTCGTCGTCGGCAACTCTTGGGAGCGGCATTTGAGCCGTGCATGATAACCTCTCAAAATTTGTCATCGTGGGTGTGATTCTTGCAATACTAGGGCATGGTCGAAAGGTTGAAGAGACACAAGGGTTAAATGGTCATTCTAATAAATGGTGGCCGGCCGGCCTATAATCGTGATGTCTTGTCACCATGTTCCTAGCGGAGGATTCTAATGCACGCTTGAGCACCCCACACGCGTTTCGTTTGACCACGCGTGGGCTTGAAGAGGCACTAAATGTATCATTGGTGAGCATGTTCCCACGCAACCGCGCAAGTTACTATGTGCAACCGTGCAAGCTTCCCAGCCAGCTAGATTGGCCACGTGTCGGCTAGAAGAGGGGCAAATCATGGGTGTTTATTTGCAAAAGGCTTTGCCAAAACTAAGTGTGTGGAATGACTTAGAGTAGTGCACATGTTCGACAATAAGTTTACATGTGGGTGATGAGGTCAAAATACACATAAGTGCTACTAAGGAAAACCTTATACACAGAGGTATAGCAGTAGAGCCGGTCAGAACAAAGCGCTACTGCTACTTAGTAGTAGCGCACGTCAATGCAGCACGCTACAACAATGGTTGTAGCAGTAGCGCGTCTGCACGCAAAAGCTATACTACTATAAATCCCACACTGTTGCCGGTAGGCTAGGAATAGTAGTAGCGATTCCGCAGAAAGCACGCTACCGCTAAGTGCCTTCTACCAGGCGCGTTTCTAGGGTAGAGCGCTACTGCTAAGAAAAAGAAAATAAATAGAAAAGTAAATGAAAATGAAAGAAATAGAAAAAGGATAAATGAAAAAAAGAAAATGTAAAGAAAAAAAGAAAAAGAAAAATAAAGGAGAAAGGTTTAGCAATAGCGCTTGTTCTCACAAAGCGCTATAGCTACTTTAGCAGTACCACTTTTTACGTGCCCGTGCTATAGCTAAGTTCCTTAGATAAAAGGAAAATAAAAAGGAAAATATATAGCTGCTTCCTATAGCAGTAGCGCGTTTTGTGGAAAGTGCTATAGCTAACTTAGCTATAGCGCGTTTTTCCTACCCATGCTACTACTAGTTTGACTTAGCCACGCTCGGGCTCAAAATTTTGCTATGTCCTTTTCCCCCCTCTCCCCCACTTGATCTGTCGCCACCGTAGATCGCCCTGCGCCCGAGCACGCCCTCGACACCAGCCGTCGCCCGAGCCCGCCCTCGACCTCACCGCCGCCGCCCTCGACCTCACCGCCGCCACACTTGACCTCGCCGCCATCGCCCGAGCACTCCCTGGACCGTTGTCGCCCGAGCCCGAGCCCGCCCTCGCCGCCATCGCCCGTAAGCCTCTACCCTGCTATGATGATGTTCGTATCAACCCTAGATTTGTTTAGGACAGTAGGAAAAAATTTAGCAATTTTTTTAGGAAATTAGCTAGGGCAAATTTTTATGAAAATGCCTAAATAGTAATTCCATTTAGCTTTAAATTAGCATAGGGTATATAAATAATAGTAGCATTTAGCTTTAAATTAACAGAGGCTATAAATAAAAAAGTAGCAGTTAGCTATAAAAAATTATTTGGACTATGGACCTGAATCTGGTCCAAATTTCGCTCAAATGAAATTTCAATTATTTGGACTATGGACCTGGATATTTTTGAAGAAATTGGGTGTAGGTACTAAGGTCTTATTGTGGAAATTCTGGTGAGGTCCGAAGGGTTGGAGAAAATGTAGTTCCTTTGCAATTTCTAATAAGGTCAAGTATTGTTGGAATATTTGCTCTAAAACAATTTGGATGAAAAGAAAATAATGTGTGTGTGTGTGTGAGGAATAGCTATAACAGAATTTGGGTTCTGTGTGAGGTCATTTTGCAAAGGTTTTTGGTTTTTGAAAAGACCACTATTTTTCAAGGAAAAGAATTTAGGCAAGTTTTATTTTAAAGATGATCCCTTACTAGACTTTTAGCTTTAAACAAACAACAAAAGCATTTAGCTTTAAATAAAAAATAGTAGCTATGGCAATTAGCTATAAACAAAAAATAGAATTGTTTTCCTTTTGAAAAACTTGGTTGAAGTAATTGTTTCAATATAAACAAAAAAACAAGATTGATGTTATATGATCTACGTCATTGATATTCATTTGCATATTCCATTATTGTTGATTATCTCTTTTCATTGAAGTGGTCATGTTATATCTTTTCATTGAAGTTGTTCGATTGTGCCCAAGTGGCCTTTTGTTCTTTGCAGAGAATTAAGCCGAGTGGCCTATGTTTTGCCGGAATGTTGGTTCATTTCCATTCCGGCAAATTTCAGGTGTTCGATTTGTCCACTTTGTAGCAAATGTCATGCTGAAATTTTCCGCGAATTTCGGCATGACTTGTCCTACAAACTAGGACATATCGAGTGGCCGGGATTTGTCGCACCGGGAATGAATCAACACTCCTGCAAAACATAGGCCTTTTTATGTCATTATTCATTTTATTAGGTCTAGAATTAATTGACTAGATTTAATCATAGGAAACATGGCTAGTGACGACGAAGGATAGGGTTCTGGTGATTGCAACGTCTACGAGGCGGCAAACGCCTATTTGAACCTACTTGAGGAGCAACGGTTGTTGGAGTGCCCACCTGTCACATCCGAGACTAAGACCGGCGCTGAGACCGACACCGGCACCAAGACCGGCGCTGAGACCGACACTGGCGCCGAGACCAGCACCGAGACTGGCGAAGCCGGTATAGAACCGAAACCGAAGAGGACATGGCACCCAAACCAGCTCAACACTACTATACTGGTGGTCACGGAGGTGGACTCCAGCAATTTTGAGCCAAAAGAGCCTGTGGAAGCGCACGCGTGCTACGGCAACCAAATAGGGTGCATCCTACGAGCAACCGCCACCATCTACGATGAGAAATTAAAGAAGACTAGCAGAATGCCCGTGCGTTGCTACGGGCTATTCGCCATGTGATATTCAACACCCGAGCCTGACACAAAACTCCATCTGATGACGCACCATTTACTTTTTCTGTCGGGCCCTCCGCTTCCCTCCCAGTTCCCTCCCGTAGCGGGACATTACTCGCTGGAGCCACCTCTTTAAAAACCAGATAACACCCACCGCATCATTGCCGTGCATTGCAATAGGGGTGAAATCTTTCATATTTACAATATAATAAAGTGGGCTAAACTAACACATACTATTGACACAAAACAACAAATATCTATACAAATCATTCTTAAATGTCCATTCAACTTTGCAAATGCACAATGACGTTGGAGCGAGTGGGAACCTGAACATATTCCTAGTTACCAATAAGGTTCACCTCTGGCCCACATACCATTCATTGCTATAAGAGATAATTTTTGTTCTTCTCTTCCTCATCTTTCCCTACATCTTCTACTCCTAGCCTCCTCGCCAACCTGTTTCGTTGGAGCCAACCAGCACCAGGTCAATATTAGTGCGTTCTTCAGCGACGCCTCATCTTCTTCTTCCTCCTTCCTCGTCAGTTTTAGTTCTCGTTCCTTCTTATTTTCTAGAATAATATTTCTTTTTTCTTTTCTTTTGGAACACTTCTTTTTTTAACTTCTTATTCTTGGAACACTCTTTCTTTCTATTAAAGCATGAACCACCTGACCAATGTTATGTCGTGTTGTCCTCCTCCGCTAACATTTCGGCAACCATCAGCATGTGGACATCTTGTAGAGCAATATGGTCGTCATCCATCTTGGTGAATGCTAGGTCACCCATGTCGCGAGCGCATGGTGGCCGTTGTCCATGTTGGTAAGCGGTGTTCGGCCATGTCGCTGAGAGCCTGTTGGTCAAATTGTTGCCCACGAGCGCTTTCAAAATGATTCAGCGCGATTAACTACTTGCATGATTAATTAAGTATACAAATAATTTACGGCCTACCTAATTCTCTGCATGCCTAATTAATTACCAACCAAATCCATTAATTATATGCCTATTGGAAAAAATCCTTACCTCCAAATATCTGTAGGCATAATTAACTGTCTACCTAATTAACTAATTGCATTAACGACTTGATTTTCAAATTGATTCAATGCAAAAAATATCCTATTTAAATATACTTAATTAATTGCATACTAAATTGATTTTCAAATTGATTCAATGCGAGTTAATTAATTTTCTGAATGGTCCGATTTCCAAATTGATTCAGTGCAAGCATGAAATATGATCTCCTGGCCCTTTAATAGGACAAATAAAAAACCAGTGGTACGGGGATGGTGAGAGGTGGGGCGAAATAAAACCAGACGAAAATAAACCCGCGCACCAGGCTATCAACTGAGACATTAGGAGTAGCCTCGAGATTCGGAGAGGCTAGAAATAAATAGGTGAGGTTCGGGGATCTTCTCAAAATCCATCGATTGTCACAGGGGGTCTGGGTGCTACCACGCTTAGAAGATGGTTACGGTTCCATAAAAACTCATATACTCCATCCTTTTTGTTGACAGGATCAGTCTTCTCACATTCTCGGGAAAATTCCTTCTCTGGGCTCTTCCGGTAGTGGCATAACCTTTTTCCTCAATTCTTGTGTCCTTTCATCTTGGTACGGTTCTTCGGTGACCGGGTCTTCTTATCTGACGGGTCTGGCGCCAATACTAAACAACTATCGATATCTCATGGTGGTCATCAATTTATGGTTTCTCCTGCAGGAATTGGGTCTAGGTTGAACCTCACCGTATATCCTACGGTTGGCAACAGCTGCCTTGTACAAAGGGAAAAATTGTCATACCATTCTAAGGTTCAAACAAGGTTTTGATCGTCGTCTCTCTACTATGGGTAAGTCACTCAGATTTACCATCCCATATAGAAAGGCGAATAATAATCGGTATGGTGATCAATCCATCCCGCACCCAAATCATTACCTTGTATATGGTTTAGCGAATCTCGCATTCTAACACTCGGTCATCCTCTCAAACATTGCAGAATTTCTCTTGTCGACGAACTAAGTTCGGATACTCCATGGATTCTGCAAGCCAAACAAACATCTATCGTTCCTCACAACTCTCAGGTTTTGCGTTACTCCTATAAGACCATCTGTCGATAAAGTCATAACCTCTTCTAGGGTTTTTCCTTCAGCAAGAGTGTGCTTGCTTCTTGGCAGGTCTTGGAGCCTGTGGGTTATGGCCCATCTCATCACTTTATAACTTCAACTCATCCTGGGGTTACAATTGCTCCATATTACCAACATTATACCTCCTTTATATCCAATAGTACTTCATCCCTTCATATTCTTGGGGTATCCCACATATCCAGATAAAACTCGTACTTATTTTTTCCGAAGTCCACTCCATGGAATATCATTATCATTTCCAGGGGTCAAGTGTCCTCACAGGGTACTACCACCCTTAAAATGCACAAATTCCTCCATAGACCGTATTTCTCATATCCTCGAAAATGGTCAAAATATTTCTTCATAAAGTAACAACTCATAAAATTCAACGTATGAAATCATGACACATGAACTTTATTGATTTCATGTATTTATTACAATCTCTTGCATTTCCTTTACATGCCTCAACTCAACACCTGAATATAAAAAGAAATGTTCCCACTACTACTACTCTATTTCTCACAGACTCAACTATTTAGTACAATATCCTCATTGGGACAACCTCTGGCCAAGTGCCTTGCTTCATTACAACGGAAACATATTATTTCTGACAAGTCTCGAGGTTTCCTTGTGATTACATAGCCTCCTTAGGTCCTCGGCTTCCTTTTTGGGCAACCGTTGAAGTAGTGCCCTGAATCTTTGCACCTAAAACATGTGATATGACTCGGGTCCTTCTTTGTAGAAATTGGGTTGTTCCTGGAATCCAATCTATTTCTCTTCCTGGACTTTCCCGTGCCAATCAGGGCTTCTATTTCCTATGGGTCATACTCTACTTCCACTGTCGGGAATGGTACTAGATCCCCCTTCAGATAACTCTGGGAGATGTGTCCTTCTTCTCCACATGAATAGCAAGACTTGGTGCAGGGTTTAATTGTGTAACATCCCAAATTTTCAATTTGGAATGTTATACATAGATCATCATTGCATATCATGTTTTATTGCATTTTGATAAATCCTCGATAAATCCTAAGCAACTCAAGGACCCTCGGAGAGAGTTGGGGATTTTCTCAAATTTTCTTATTTTTTTATTTGATTTTTTTTCAAACGAGGATTGGGATTTTAATTATTTTTCTCTCCGGAAAAATATTTCATTTTTAATATGAACGAGAGGAGAAAATATGACTTCTCCAAAACAATTGAAATACTGGAGGAAAAATGTTAAAAACATTATTTTGGAATTTATTGGATTTTATTTGCAATTTTTATTGCATTTAAAAATATGCATTTTTAAAAAATGTTTATTTTTGATTTTAAAAATGTTCAACCTATTCTAGATTTTCTAACTAGACGGGGAAAATTTATTTCATATTTTTCTGAGTTTTATTTATTTTTCTACGCATTTTTCTTCGCGGAATTTAAAAAAAACCCTAGATCGGTTTTTTTTTCGGTTTTCTTATTTCGCGAGCGTTTATCGAACCGTTCGTTTTAACGAACACGTTCATCGGTTTTCCTCTGTTAACGAACGTCCGTTATTTAACCGTTCGTCCGTTTTTCTTTTTTGTTGGATTTTTCTCGTTATTTTCTCAGATTCGATTTCTGATCGAATTTTCGAATCTGTTTAACTTTTCGCTCGTTTATCCGAATCAGGTGATTCAAACTCAAACAAGTTTTTGCAACAGTAAAATTTGACCTAGATCCAGATTAGCAAACGAAGTTTCTTTCTTCCGCCGTTTGACTTTCGTTGCTTCTTTCGAGTTGATTCTTTTTGCAAACCGGAGTTCTTAAGATGAACTTTCTGGTTGAATCTTTCATTCGAGTTTTACCTGTGCATTAGATGAGTACTGATTGTATGCTTGTTTGTTTGCGATAGAGTACCCGGAGTGTGCCGCTTGTTACTTCGACTCGTTAGTTTTCGCGGATCATCAGCAAGGCAAGTAACACTTTGATCATACCCCGTTCATACCCAGTTTTATTGCATTAGATCTATTTCCTCAAACACATTGCATGATTAGGATCTAATAAACTGTGGGTATTGGGGAGTAGTTGAGGTAGTACCTATTACCTGTTTTTCTATCAAACCCTCGGGAGTTACTTCTACGTTGCTTTTATTATCGCCATGCTATGCGTAGACGTGATTTGGGTTTGAGAGATATTCATGACAGATGTGAGTGTTTAATAAATGGTTCAACTTAAGGTGGCAACTAAAACTCACATCTGGGTGGATTGAGACACCTGGAGAACCCAGTGTTGTCTGTATGTATAAGGCCCGCCACCCAGGCTCAAAGGGATCATAAGATTTTCATGCTAGAAACTTCCGTGTGCAGCCGCAAGCTATTATGGGCTCTAGCATAGCTGAGTAGGTTACAGGATCTCTTGAAGAGGTGGACTAGCAGATGTAGGGGAAAGTAGGTGTACCGGTCCATCCAGAGTAGAGAGTGACTGTTTCTGAAAGACTGTGTCTCGGTCATCCGTTTCTCAAACATCATGCAGTGCGAGAATCAAGCGGAGGCGATCGAGTCTTGTAGGGAAAAGTGCACAAACCTCTGCATAGTGTACAAACTGATCATGATTAGCCGTGTCCCCGGTTATGGACAACTTGAGTATCTAGTACCTGGATTATCATTTGAATCTCATCACCGTGATACTTTTAATTAATTTTGTTGGGTTAATGATGACACTTAATTGGGATTGAGTTGGAGGTACCTTCTCAATGTTTCAACCACCATGATAGTTAAATAAAATTTATTCCTTTGTAGTAGGATAAAATTGGCTTTTCGCAAAAACTGTAACCATAGAGCTTTCCACCAGCCATATATGCATATAGTATAGCATTATCATTGTTCATTGTTCTCTATGTGTTACATTGCCAGCATATTCCATGTGCTGACCCGTTTTCGGGCTGCAACGTTTCATGTTGCAGACTTTTCAGACGACGAGTAAGGTGCCTTAGGTCGTGGTCTTATACTTAGTGATGCCGCTGGAGTTGATGGACTCACTTATCTTCCAAGTCTTCCGCTGTTATCGTTTAGATGGCCTTAAGCCATGTGTATCATACTTAATCTCTTCGGAGATATTCGATGTAATAAGTGTGTGATTGCTACTCTGTTATAAATCCTCCATTTGTACTGTGCGTGTCAGCATTACTGATCCAGGGATGACACTGGTGCACAGCAGCACAGGCCATTTGAGGTCTGGTCACTACAAAGTTGGTATCAGAGCACACGCTAACTATAGGACACGACCACTAAGCTTAAGCCCTAGAAAAACTTCTCTCTTCTCATTTCTGACCCCTCTCCACTTCTACTATTTTAAGGAATGGCGAATGCAAGGATCAAGTTCATGCAACCCGACGAAGACACGCCGTTTGGTCGACACTTGAAGGAAGTCACCAAGTACTTGAACATAGGAATACCAAGCATCACCGGAACCTACAACGCTACATTACCTGAAGAGGAGAGCTGGAAGATTCAAGTTATCATTCTAGGAAGGACGTTTGCGCCAATTACGGAACCCATAAGAATGGTTTTCGAAGCACCAACTTGGAGTTTAGGGAAGAGCATGGCCGCACACATCGCCATGGGACGCATTCGAGAAGTCTATCACCAGGAGCTTAAGGATACAATTTATCAAATTTGTGGACGTCGAGACGCACAATGGGAGATGATCAAGACCAAGAAGGATGGATCAATTGCAGCTTTCATCCAGGAGCAGAACCAACATATTCGACGCCAGGAGAACCAGATATGCACGGACAAGGAAGAACTGAAGAAGGCATTCACGAAGATCAAGGAACTCCAAGAAGAACTCAAGGCTACACGCAAAGATTATCTGGAAGAAATCAACGCACTAGTAGGAAGATTGACGACCTGGAGAATAAGATTGGAGCATTCGTGGGAAATCCAGTGCCAAAAGCAGAAGTCGATGAATGCACTTGTCCGGATAACTACATCATCATCGACGACACCGACTCGGAACCAAGTGAAGACAAATGGATTGATGAAGCTGGAGCAGACATCATGGAGTCTTCAACGGATCAGAATTTCTAGTAGACCACCATATCAGTAGTAGTTTTCCCCCATTTAATAGTTTAGCTCGAGCACCTTGTAACGCAAGTTAGATCGATTGTTTTGCCTTGTTTGGATTGATTGAGTGATATTGATTGAATTTGTCTCATGAGCATATGGGTAGTGTTTTCTCTCTAGACCTCATTCTATTCTTAATTCTCATCCTTTCTAAACCTACCAGATGCCTCCGAGACGCGACACCGGATTTGTTTTCCCGCCAGAGATCACCCAGTTGATTCAGCAACAGAATGCCCTGATGCAAGTGTTAATTCAGAACCAAGGCAACAACAACAACAACCCACCGCCACCACCACCTGTTGATCACTTAGCCCGTTACTTAAGGCTAAACCCGCCGGTGTTTTCCAGTAGCACCGAGCCGATTGTAGCAGATGATTGGCTCCGCAAAGTTGGAAGGGAGTTGACCACTGCAGGATGCACAGATGCGGAAAGAGTACGTTTTGCCGCACATCAGCTTGATGGACCCGCAGCATCATGGTGGGAGAATTATACAGCCACGCACCCCATAGACACTGTCACATGGGACCAGTTTCAGCAAGCTTTCCGTACAGCTCATGTTTCAGCAGGAGCTATGGCTATGAAGAAGCGTGAGTTTCGCAACCTACGCCAAGGAGGACGCACCGTAGGCCAGTATGTGGAAGATTTCAGTAAGTTAGCACGTTATGCACCAGATGACGTTGCTACGGATGCTGCCAAGCAGGAGAAATTTCTGGAAGGATTGAATGACGAGCTGAGTATGCAGTTGATGGTAGCAACCTTCAACAACTACCAGGAGCTGGTAGATAGAGCTCTCATGATAGAAGGGAAACAACAACAGATTGAAAACCGCAAGAGGAAGTATGGACAAGGGAAGTACAATTCTGGAGCCCAGCAGAAGCCACGTTTTACCCCGAAGCCAGGAGGACAATTTCAGCATACCCATGGAGGAGGTAGTTCGCACAACCATAATGGCTCCAAGAATGGTAATGGGAATGGAGGAGGAAACGGACAGAACCGCACCAACCCATCTACCCCAACCAAGAGAGATCTAAGTCACATTACTTGTTTCAAGTGCCAGAAGACGGGACATTATGCAACTGATTGTCCCGAAGTCCAAAATGGAAACGGCAATGGAAGCTCTGGGAAGAAGCCGAACCCGTTCAACAAAGGACATGTGAACCACCTGAGCGTGGAGGAGATTGAAGCTCAGCCTGATGCAGTAATAGGTAAGTTTTTGGTTAAGTCATTTACTGCAACTGTTCTTTTCGATACTGGTGCATCGCATTCATACATATCAAGGGGATTCGTAAACAAATTTAAGATGTCCACCCAAGTTCTCAAAACCCCCATGTTAGTAACCTCGCCAGGAGCAGAATATATGGCCACCCAAGGATGTTTTAAGATACCGTTGGCCATTGGAAGGCATGTTTTCCCCACAGACCTCATTGTTTTGGAATCGCAAGGTTTGGATGTGATTTTGGGAATGGATTGGCTATCGTTGTATGGAGGAAACATCGATTGTGCCAACAAGACGATTTTGCTTACCACCCCGGAAGGAAAAAGGATCAAGTATGTATCCCGGCATATGCCGAAGAGGACTCAAGTGAATTCCTTATCAGGAGTTGTACAGGAGGAAGTACGAGTGGTGAAGGACTATCCGGATGTATTTCCAGAAGAGTTGCCAGGCATGCCACCGGATAGAGACATTGAGTTTTTGATTGAACTTTTGCCAGGCACAGGGCCAATATCTAAGAGACCGTACAGGATGCCCGCAAAGGATTTGGAGGAAATTAAGAAGCAGATCAAGGAGTTACTGGATAAAGGCTATATTCGCCCAAGTTCGTCACCTTGGGGATCACCAGTACTTCTAGTAGAAAAGAAAGATGGATCACTAAGGATGGTTGTTGATTACCGAGGATTGAATGAAGTGACCATCAAAAACAAGTACCCACTGCCAATGATCAATGATTTGTTTGACCGCCTGCAAGGAGCTAAAGTATTTTCCAAGATCGATCTACGATCGGGATACCATCAGTTAAAGATTCGAGTGTAGGATATACCCAAGACGGCTTTTACCACCAGATATGGATTGTATGAGTATACCGTTATGTCATTTGGACTGACTAACGCACCTGCCTATTTCATGAACCTGATGAACAAAGTGTTGATGGAGTTTTGGATAAGTTCGTCGTGGTGTTCATTGATGATATTTTAATCTTTTCCAAGGATGAAGAGGAGCATGAGGAGCATTTGCGATTGGTACTTGAGAAGCTCAGAGAACATCAGTTATACGCCAAGTTCAGCAAATGTGAGTTTTGGCTGAAGGAAGTTGGATTCCTTGGACATGTTATTTCTGGAGAAGGAATAGCAGTAGACCCTGCCAAGGTTGACACAGTGACAAGTTGGGAATCACCCACGACAGTTGGAGAAATCCGGAGTTTTCTTGGACTTGCAGGATACTACCGGAGATTTATCGAAAATTTCTCAAGGATTGCTAAGCCCATGACTGAGCTATTGAAGAAGGACACCAAGTTTAATTGGACTGAGGAATGTGAAGCTAGTTTCCAAGAGTTGAAGAAACGGTTGGTTACATCACCAGTGTTGATTCTTCCAGATCAATGCAAGGACTATGAAGTTTATTGCGACGCTTCTCGTCGAGGACTTGGAGCAGTGCTTATGCAGGAAGGAAGAGTTGTTTCGTATGCTTCACGACAACTGAAACCCCATGAGAAGAATTATGCTACGCATGATTTGGAGTTAGCAGCCGTGGTGCATGCACTGAAGACATGGAGACATTTTCTCATCGGAAACCATTGTGAGGTGTACACGGATCACAAGAGTTTGAAGTACATTTTCACGCAGAAGGAGTTAAACCTCAGACAGAGGAGATGGTTGGAGCTCATTAAGGATTATGATATGAGATTGCATTATCACCCCGGAAAGGCTAACGTAGTAGCAGACGCGTTGAGCCGCAAGAGTCATGTCAACAACATCATTACAGGAGAGTTACCTCAGGAGTTAGCCGAGGACCTACGTGAGCTATGTTTGGAGATAGTCCCTAGAGGCTATTTAGCGACATTGGAGATTCAGTCTATCTTGATGGAAAAGATCAGAGAAGCTCAGAAGGCAGACAAGGAGATTGAAGAGATAAAAGAGAAGATGAGCACAGGAAAAGCCAAGGGATTTCGTGAGGATGAGCACGATACCTTATGGTTTGAAGACCGTGTATATGTACCAAATGATCCGGAGATCAGGAAGTTGATTTTGCAAGAAGCCCATGATTCACCGTACTCGATTCACCCAGGGAATACCAAGATGTATTTGGATTTGAAGAATATTTTCTGGTGGACCGGAATGAAGAAGGATATTGCGGAGTATGTAGCAGTTTGTGATGTATGTCAGAGAGTGAAGGCAGAGCATCAGAAGCCAGCAGGATTGTTACAGCCATTGCCGATACCCGAATGGAAGTGGGATAAAATAGGCATGGATTTTATCACAGGATTACCCAGGACCCGTTCAGGCTATGACTCGATATGGGTTATAGTCGATCGTTTGACGAAAGTGGCTCATTTCATTCCAGTAAAGACCACTTACACCAGTGCTAAGTTGGCAAAGATATACATGACCAGGATAGTGTGTTTGCATGGAGTTCCGAGGACCATTGTATCAGACAGAGGAACCCAATTTACCTCGAAGTTTTAGGAGCAGTTGCATGAAACATTGGGAACCAGGCTGGAATTTAGTACAGCATTTCACCCGCAGACAGATGGACAGACTGAAAGAGTCAACCAGATTTTGGAGGACATGTTGAGAGCTTGTGCGCTAGATTATGGATCAAGTTGGGACGACAATTTGCCACATGCGGAGTTTTCTTATAACAACAGTTATCAAACCAGTTTGAAGATGGCCCCTTTCGAAGCTTTGTACAGAAGGAGGTGTAGAACACCGTTGTTATGGGACGAAGTTGGAGACCGTCAGTTGTTTGGACCAGATTTGATTAAGGAGTCTGAACAGAAGGTGAAGTTGATTCGCGATAGGCTCAAGGTAGCCCAATCCAGGCAGAAGAGTTATGCTGATTCTAAACGAAAGGAGACAGTTCATGAAGTCGGAGACAGAGTGTATCTTCGAGTATCACCACTTCGAGGAGTGAAGCGCTTTGGAGTTAAGGGAAAGTTAGCGCCTCGTTTTATTGGACCATACAGAGTGTTGGAACGTATGGGAGAAGTTGCCTATAAGTTGGAATTGCCCGAAGGATTGTCTGGAGTACATGATGTATTTCATGTTTCGCAGTTGAAGAAGTGCCACGCAGAGATGGCTGAGATACCACTGAGAGATACTGTGCCACTGGAAGCGATTCAGTTGGAAAGTGATTTGACCTATGAGGAGAAGCCAGTTAAGATTCTCGAGTATGCCAGCCGAGTTACCCGCAGCAAGGTTATCAAGTTTTGCAAAGTTCAGTGGAGTCACCACACCGAAGATGAGGCCACCTGGGAGCGAGAGGAAGATCTACGGAAAAACCACTCCCACCTGTTTTCTAGCCAACCCGAATCTCGAGGGCGAGATTCATCTTAAGGGGGGGTAGGTTTGTAACATCCCAAATTTTCAATTTGGAATGTTATACATAGATCATCATTGCATATCATGTTTTATTGCATTTTGACAAATCCTCGATAAATCCTAAGCAACTCAAGGACCCTCGGAGAGAGTTGGGGATTTTCTCAAATTTTCTTATTTTTTATTTGATTTTTTTCAAACGAGGATTGGGATTTTAATTATTTTTCTCTCCGAAAAAATATTTCATTTTTAAGATGAACGAGAGGAGAAAATATGACTTCTCCAAAACAATTGAAATACTGGAGGAAAAATGTTAAAAACATTATTTTGGAATTATTGGATTTTATTTGCAATTTTTATTGCATTTAAAAATATGCATGTTTTCAAAAATGTTTATTTTTGATTTTAAAAATGTTCACCCTATTCTAGATTTTCTAACTAGACGGGGAAAATTTATTTAATATTTTTCTGAGTTTTATTTATTTTTCTACGCATTTTTCTTCGCGGAACTTAAAAAAAAACCCTAGATCGGTTTTTTTTTCGGTATTCTTATTTCGCGAGCGTTTATCGAACTGTTCGTTTTAACGAACCCGTTCATCGGTTTTTCTCTGTTAACGAACGTCCGTTATTTAACCGTTCGTCCGTTTTTCTTTTTCATTGGATTTTTCTCGTTATTTTCTCAGATTCGATTTCTGATCGAATTTTCGAATCTGTTTAACTTTTCACTCGTTTATCGGAATCAGGTGATTCAAGCGCCTAGAGTTTCGTCTCGAAATTCTCTTTCCGTTTAATCTACTCAAACAAGTTTTTGCAACAGTAAAATTTGACCTAGATCCAGATTAGCAAACGAAGTTTCTTTCTTCCGCCGTTTGACTTTCGTTGCTTCTTTCGAGTTGATTCTTTTTGCAAACCGGAGTTCTTAAGTTGAACTTTCTGGTTGAATCTTTCAGTCGAGTTTTACCTGTGCATTAGATGAGTACTGATTGTATGCTTGTTTGTTTGCGATAGAGTACCCGGAGTGTGCCGCTTGTTACTTCGACTCGTTAGTTTTCGCGGATCATCAGCAAGGCAAGTAACACTTTGATCGTACCCCGTTCATACCCAGTTTTATTGCATTAGATCTATTTCATCAAACACATTGCATGATTAGGATCTAATAAACTGTGGGTATTGGGGAGTAGTTGAGGTAGTACCTATTACCTGTTTTTCTATCAAACCCTCGGGAGTTACTTCTACGTTGCTTTTATTATCGCCATGCTATGCGTAGACGTGATTTGGGTTTGAGAGATATTCATGACAGATGTGAGTGTTTAATAAATGGTTCAACTTAAGGTGGCAACTAAAACTCACATCTGGGTGGATTGAGACACCTGGAGAACCCAGTGTTGTCTGTATGTATAAGGTCCGCCACCCAGGCTCAAAGGGATCATAAGATTTTCATGCTAGAAACTTCCGTGTGTAGCCGCAAGCTATTATGGGCTCTAGCATAGCTGAGTAGGTTACAGGATCTCTTGAAGAGGTGGACTAGCAGATGTAGGGGAAAGTAGGTGTACCGGTCCATCCAGAGTAGAGAGTGACTATTTCTGAAAGACTGTGTCTCGGTCATCCGTTTCTCAAACATCATGCAGTGCGAGAATCAAGCGGAGGCGATCGAGTCTTGTAGGGAAAAGTGCACAAACCTCTGCAGAGTGTACAAACTGATCATGATTAGCCGTGTCCCCGGTTATGGACAACTTGAGTATCTAGTACCTGGATTATCATTTGAATCTCATCACCGTGATACTTTTAATTAATTTTGTTGGGTTAATGATGACACTTAATTGGGATTGAGTTGGAGGTACCTTCTCAATGTTTCAACCACCATGATAGTTAAATAAAATTTATTCCTTTGTAGTAGGATAAAATTGGCTTTTCGCAAAAACTGTAACCATAGAGCTTTCCACCAGCCATATATGCATATAGTATAGCATTATCATTGTTCATTGTTCTCTATGTGTTACATTGCCAGCATATTCCATGTGCTGACCCGTTTTCGGGCTGCAACGTTTCATGTTGCAGACTTTTCAGACGACGAGTAAGGTGCCTTAGGTCGTGGTCTTATACTCAGTGATGCCGCTGGAGTTGATGGACTCACTTATCTTCCAAGTCTTCCGCTGTTATCGTTTAGATGGCCTTAAGCCATGTGTATCATACTTAATCTCTTCGGAGATATTCGATGTAATAAGTGTGTGATTGCTACTCTGTTATAAATCCTCCATTTGTACTGTGCGTGTCAGCATTACTGATCCAGGGATGACACTGGTGCACAGCAGCACAGGCCATTTGAGGTCTGGTCGCTACAAATTGGGTCTTCTTCGGGTGTGTCCTCCACCTCTTCCTTCATCATAGGTTCTTCTAAAATTTCCATGAGGGCTCCTTTGATTGCTTCTTTCTTTACTAGATGGTTCTTTGTACCATGTGGTAAATGTGACACCGAGCAGGGTAGTGGGTAGTCCCTTCACACAAGAAACAAGTAATCTGCCTAGTTGGGCATTCTTCAGTTGGGTGACTTTCTTCACAATGAGGACATTCATCCTTGTGTTCTTTATGGTTGTGTCCAATTTCTCCATAGAGCTTGCATGCACAAGGTTTCTTCATATCATTTCCATAAGGCTTCAATTTCTGGGACACAAGCCGAGACTTTAGCAGAGTCAACTTAAATTCTTTCGAAGTGGTTACTCCATGCCATCCATTGATGGTTTGGTACATCCTCCACCAAGTAGCAACACCTCTTTCAAAGCACTGAAGAGCATGCTGGGTCATATCCTTTTCGGCTATAGTGTTATTCTTCATGTGATCTTCCATGTTCTGAATCCATCGGTCCGTCTCCAATTGAGTCATCGGTTCATAAAATATGAGTTCATGTCCATTCATCCTCTATTGGTTCCAAGGGTTTTGGGGTGAGATAAGAGAGATAGAGAGGGATACACATAATACAAACAAAAGTTTTGAAGAGACAGATTTATTTTGTGGTTGTCAGAAAAAAACATCATACAAATGAGAGCTCACAATTGTTGCATCTAACATAGGTATATAACAGGGGTTTGGTCTTCTAAAGGTCGATAAATCTTCAAAGTCACCAAACTCTTCAAGTCTTTTTCATGTCTCCGATGGCTTCTTCCGATCGTGCTTGTCCTTCTCAAGTTCTTTTGCCAGATCATCTCTGTTGACGCGAAGTGTCTCGTGACGTCCTTTAATATTTCCGGAGTTGCGTTCCAAACTTCTGGGTTTCAACATTCTTGGCATGAACCATGGTCCTACTGTCCTTTAGTTCCCGACGAATCTCTAGTATCTCGAGGGTTTGCTCCTCCAGAGTGGCTACTTTCAGCTTCTGGGTCGTGAGTTCTTCATGAAATACTTCCTTGTCAAATACGGGTTCCTAAAGGTCCACCCTAAACTTCTTGATGTAATACTCCAGATCCTGGTGATACACCAGCTAAGGTTGAAACTTCATCTTTTGCAGATAGATGCTCCATTAGCCCTTTTGTCATCCAATCCTTCCAAAGAATTGCATGCTTAACTCCTCACGGTGACAATAACATAGGCGGGCGATAACATTATGGATAGCCGTGTTTATGCCCATGTCATTGCCATGAGCTATCATTCCATAGTTGATATCTTCTGCCTTAGGGTTTTCTTGAAAAAAACTTTGAGTTTTAACGCTCCATATTCCGGTCTTTCTCCGACACACATTGATCTCGGGTATTGACTGCTTCAATAGTGTGTCAAGTTCCCTAAGGGTAGCCTTCCTAGGTCATACCAATCTGGAAACTCTTCAGAGCCTTCAAATTCTCCTGGTCTTCGGAGTCTTCAACCGTTGTAGTTTCCATTATTATAATGCTTAGTAAAATCCTCCTCATTTCGAAGTGGTCCTAGTTGTCCGATATCTTGTACTTCTTGGAGTGGTTTCATCAGTCGAATCTTCGTGTGGTCAAAAGGGGAAAGGGGTATAGTCTAACTACTTGAGACAAGGGGAAAATTTGGCAAAGCTTAGAAAAGATGAGAGTTAAGGGATCTCTTTTGAAAATAAAGTTTTAGAGAAAATCTTTCCTATGGGCTTGCCAGTTTCTAGGGGTCACGTCCTACAGTCAACATGTGCTCTGATACCATCTTGTAGCGACCCAACCCGAATGGATCAAGTCTCTGTGCTTAAGTGGCATCCCTGGATCGGTATGCTGACACACACAGTACTCAAGGATTTATAATAGAGTTAAATCACGTGTATAAAGTAACGTAAATACTATTACCTCAATCCATATAGCAGAAGTAACAACAAGGTTATGGAGTTCCCAACAACGCCAACGGCAAAGTTGAGTGTAGACATCATAACCCTAACGTATCACTTACTCGTCGTAAGAATTCCTGCAACATGAGACGTTGCAGCCATGTAGGCCAGTACATTGAATGTACTGGCAAATTCACACCATAGGATAATGATGAAAAATAACTACTCCTATATGCATATTTGGCTGGTGGAGGCCCTATGTTTAATTTTGCATAAAGCCAATTTTTTCCCACAACAAAGGAATAGATTTTATTTAGCGAGAAGGTTCCTCCAACTCAATCCAAGATTCTCAAATCATTATTAAGCCAACAATTTTATTAAATAGAGTGATGAGATCAACCAATAATTCAAATACCAGATACTCAAGATGTCCATAACCTGGGACACGGCTAATCATGATTAGTTTGTACACTCTGCAGAGGTTTGCGCACTTTTCCCCACAAGACTTGATCTCTTCCATTGAATTTCTCGCACTACATGATGTTTGATAAACGGATGATCGAGACACAGTCTTTCCGAAGCATTAACTCCTTACTCTGGGTAGACAGTACCACCTACTTTCCCCTACATCTGCTAGCCTACCACTGAAAGAGGTCACACAACATACTCGACTATGCCAGAGCCCATAATGGCTTGTGGCTGCACACGGAAGTTTCTAGCATGAATAATCTTATGATCCCTTTGAGCCTGGGTGGCATTCCATAGGGTGATCACACGGGTACTCCGGGATACCCATGGGCAAACACTGGGTTCTCCAGGTGCCCGGGCAAACTACTGGGTGCTCCTGGGTGCCCCAACCATTCCACCCAGATGTGTGTTAAAATAGCCACCTTAAGTTTCCCTTAGTTACATTATAACTCTCGCAACATTCATGAATCTCACATGCCAATCCCCGTCTACGAGCATGGCTAAGCAACATATAACACAACGAATATCCCTGGGGTGTATCAAAAAGGTAATAGGTTCCTACCTCATCAACTACATAGCAATACCCACATATTCCCAATCCTACTCATGCAATATTTGAGGGTGAAACTAATGCAAGTAAAACTGGGTATTAAAGAGTACGATCAAAGTGTGAACTTGCCTTTACTGTAGATGAAGATCCTTCGCACTCATAATTCCTTATAGTTGTACTCGTCACACTCCGTTCAATCTATCGTAAGCAATCAATTACATACATAAGCACTCAAGCATAAAATTCGAAGAAAAGATCTCAGAAAACTTTGAAAACAGGCAAATAAGTCTTGCAAACAGAAAAAAATTTTCAACACTATTAAAATTATGTGGATTAGTTCTTAACAAGAAGTTTAGATCTAGAGCTTCAATTAGAAAAAAGAATCAATTAAATCGGAGTTATAAAACTCATGTTATAGCCAAAACAAGTTTGAATATGAATCTGAACAAATTTCGAAATTTGAAAGTTGCAAAAAGTTTATTTCATAGATTCACTAGATAGGTGGAATCAAGATGAAAATTTTTGACGTTGGTTTTGTCTAATTTGGGTGAACGAGTAAAAAATTATGGCTATTTGGAAAAATCGGGGTCAAGCTGTTTTACGGAAGAAAAAGAGCTATGGCTAAAAGAATTCTAGTACTAAAATGTAAATACAGGGAATAATTTATAAATCTAATTATTCTACTGTACTACTCTAGAAATAATAAGGTATGGGAGTATATATAAGAAAAATACAAAGAAAGATACCTTTATAAGGTAGAGAAAAACGACTTCAGAGAGAGGAGACGACTTCCAGAATTCCCGTCGTAGAGCAGAAATATATTTTTCTTTAGTAAATCTAGTCAAACCAAAATATTTGATTTAACCCGAATCGGATGATTTTTGGAGGCTCTATGGGTCTATATTTATAGGTGAAAAAGAGCCTTAGGGGTCACAGGCTAGGCAATGTGGGACTAAACGTAGACGAAAAGAAAAGAAATAGAGGAGAAAGAGGCGCTTCGCATGGGCCTAAAGGCCTTCGGCGGTTCGGCCGGCCACACATACACTGCGGCTGCAGTTTTTTATTCGGTCAACGTAAAAAAACATTTGTGAAAAAAAATCTCGGGAAAGAATATGGCCGGTTGGGCCTGGCCCATATAGGAGAAAATAAACTAATAGGGCGCCCTACTGGTACTATGCTCCGCATGTGGGCGACATATAGTTTCGGCGTACACGCACTTTTTTTAATAAAAACAGAAAATAGAAAACTGAATAACGCAAATAAAATAAAATTTTATATAGGCATATTATATATAAAAAATTCAGACAAAGATTTTCTAAAACATGAACATTTTGTTTTCAGCGGCAACTAAATTCCACAAAATTTTAAATAAAGCAACCAGTACTACTGGTTTATTTAAAAACCAAATAAAAATATTTTAAAAATACCAAAATGATTTCAAACTCATTTTTCTCCACTTTTCTACTATAGGGAATCATTTTACCCTATTTTCCATATATTTTATTTTTGGAGAAAAATAATTTGAATAAAAACCAAATAACTCCAAATTGAAAATAATTTCAAAGGGACTTTAAATTTGATTCTTTGAAACTTCCAACTCTCTTTCTTAGCATTTGAAGAAGTCATATTATCTTCTCTCACGAAACTCATTGAGTCGCATAAAGTTTCCAGAGTTGAAATATTTCCGAACGGAATTCAAATCTTTTCAAAACCCTTTTCATTTATTTAAATGGAAGAAGTCATATCATCTTCACTCTAGGGTTTTGTGATGAAATGAATTTGAATTCATGGAGATCAAAAATGCAAAGTGAAAGTTTGGAATGTCCTTTTATTCCCTCTCATTTAACTTTCAAAAAGTTTCAAATTTCACTCAATTTCACACAAGCAACCACACCACACTCAAACAATCAATCAAAACTATTTATTTAATATAACATTCCAAAATTTAGAATATGGAGCACTCCCTCCTAAGGAAGGTGCACCAGGTATTCTTGTTCCCGGGCCGGATGAAATCAAATATACTCGACCGTGGCAAGACCCGGCAATTAAGAAGATAAACAAATGCGCCATGGGCTAGTTTAGCAGCGCGTTGCCCACCTGGAAAGAAAGGTGAAACATCGGATCATGGTCAAAAAGGGACCCTACTCCGAGATTGTAAAGGATAATCCGACAATTTATAGAAGAGCAGTCTGAAATATTCAAGGCGGCTTACGTTGCCGAAGCTGCCGAAGAAATGTTGAAGTACATGAAGGGGGTTCAAGAGAGGAACCTGGGGTGCCACCACCTTGGAAGCCGTGGGTACGCGGGGAAGAGGCCCATATGGGCCAAGGAGGACGCGGAGCTTGAAAGTTTGGGGATCCCAGACCCCTTGGCGGAGTTCACCCGTCCCGCGGGAGCGTGACATCATCAGGGCCCAGTACCATTGGGATCCTATCAAGAAGGTTTTCGAGACGGACGCGGTCACGACGGAGTTCATGAGACTGCTGGTAATTTTTAATTTACCCCCTAATTTTAGCTATTGATCAATTCGACTTCACATTTAGTCATATTTGTGAACGGTCATTGTTCCTTTTGCAGAAAGAGCAGCACAGGATTGCGGCCGAAAGCGACTCGCCGTCTGAGGCATTGGCGAGGCCCAAGTGGGACACCCCATTCAACCGGGCCTTGAACATATTGAAAGAACTCCTGGTTGACATTCGACCGTTGTATGGACGCGTGCACGGTGTCGGAGACGGCGCCACGTGGAAGAAGTACTACCGTGAGAGAACCGCGGAGAGAAAGGAAAGATGGAGGTTAAACGAAGAAAACATCGACAAGAAGGTTGAGATTGCGGTTGATAAGAAATCAGCTGAGACAGTCAAAGCAGTGGTAGCTACCGCATAAGAGGAAATGGCAGCTTTGTATGGTGTGTTGATTTCGGCTATCGTCAATTGGAGCAAGCAAAATCCAAATAAAGGGGCTGCGGACTTTCCCCTTTCCAACTTTTTCAGGAGCAGTGTAACGCCCACGATGCGGCTATATCTCCCACGTGTCGAGGCACGACTTAGAGGCATAACCGCATTGTGGTTTTATCGCAAGAAGGGTCATCTTCACACAATCCCATGTAATGAACAAGAGTGGGATAACGAGAGTTGGCTTATCGCCATTTCACACAATACATAAATATAATTCATACATCATCCAAAATCCACACATATAGACCGACTACGGTCAAAACCAAATGAAAATAAGATAACCCCAAACGCTAGATCCCCGATCGTCCCAACTGGGCTCCACTACTGATCATCAGGAAAAGACACAAAGTAATGACCACGTTCCTCGTCGAACTCCCACTTGAGCTCGGTTTCGTCATCTGCACTGGCATCGTCGGCACCTGCAACTGTTTTGGTAGAATCTGTGAGTCACGAGGACTCAGCAATCTCACACCTGTGAGATCAAGACTATTTAAGCTTATAGGAAAGGATGGTGTAATGAGGTGGAGCCGCAGCAAGCACTAAGCATATATGGTGGCTAACATATGCAAATGAGAGCGAGAAGAGAAGCAGCGGAACGGTCGCGAAGCTAGAAATGATCAAGAAGTGATCATGAAACTACTTACGTTCATGCATAACTCAAACCGTGTTCACTTCCCGGACTCTGCCGAGAAGAGACCATCACGGCTACACGCACAGTTGATGTATTTTAATTGGGTCAAGTGACAAGTTCTCTACAATCGGACATTAACAAATTCCCATCTTCCTCATAACCGCGGGCACGGCTTTCGAAAGATAATACCCTACAGGGGTGTCCTAACTTAGCCCATTATAAGCTCTCACGGTCAACGAAGGATAAACCTTCTCCCAGGAAGACCCGATCAGTCTCGGAATCCCGGTTTTCAAGACATTTCGACAATGGTAAAACAAGACCAGCAAAGCCACCCGAATGTGCCGACAAATCCCGATAGGAGCTGCACATATCTCGTTCTCAGGGCACACCGGATAAGCGAAGCGTACATATACCAACATAACCCAAGTAGCCAAGGGACGGTTCCGCACGGTGCTCTAGTTTGGACCAGCACTCAGAGGAACACTGGCCCGGGGGTTTAAATAAAGATGACCCTCGGGCTCGCGAAAACCCAAGGGAAAAGGCTTCGGTGGCAAATGCTTAAACCAAGGTTGGGCCTTGCTGGAGGAGTTTTATTCAAGGCGAACTGTCAAGGGGGTCCCATAAATCACCCAACCGCGTAAGGAATGCAAACTCAAGGAACATAATACCGGTATGACGGAAACTAGGGCGGCAAGAGTGGAACAAAACACCAGGCATAAGGCCGAGCCTTCCACCCTTTACCAAATATATAGATGCATTAATTAAATAAGAGATATTGTGATATTCCAAAAAAATCCATGTTCCAACATGGAACCAACTTCAACTTCACCTGCAACTAGCAACTCTATAAGAAGGGCTGAGCAAAAGCGGTAACTTAGCCAAACAACGGTTTGCTAGGAAAGGATGGTTAGAGGCTTGACATGGCAAATATGGGAGCCATGATATAGCAAGTGGTAGGTAGCGCAGCATGGCGATAGAACGAACAACTAGCAAAGAAAAGATAGAAGTGATTTCGAGGGTATGGTCATCTTGCATTAACACAGCACCGAGACCTTGAAGAGAAGCATCACAGAAAACTTCGAATGGCTTGGATTTATCAGGAGGAGTTAAGACAGGAGCTGTGACGAGTTTCTCTTTGAGAGTGTTGAAAGCAACGTCACACTCAGGAGACCAGACATACTTCACATGCTTCTGGAGGAGGTTGGAAAGAGGCTTTGCAATCTTAGAAAAATTCTCAACGAATCTTCGGCAATAGCTTGCAAGACCAAGAAAACTGCGAAGCTGCTTGACATTCTGAGGAGGTTCCCAATTCACAATTGCAGACACCTTCTCGGGATTAACAGTGATGCCCTTGGCAGAGATGATATGACCAAGGCAAAGAACTTCATCAAGCCAAAACTCACATTTTGAAAACTTCGTATAGAATTGATACTCTCTGAGCTTGTCGAGCACCAATCGCAAATGTTTGGCATGATCCTTCTTATTCTTCGAGAAGACCAAGATATCATCGAGATACACCAGAACGAATTCATTGGTATAGGGGTTGAAGATGAAATTCATCATTCCAGAGAATGTTGGAGGAGCATTGACAAGGCCGAAAGACATGACAGTATATTCATAAGAACCAAAGCTTGTTCTGAATGCTGTCTTGGGAATATCTTCTTCACGAATGCGAATATGATGATAACCCATACGAAGGTCAAGCTTGGAGACTACTTAAGCACCTTTGAGTTGCTCGAATAGCTCATTGATGTTGGGAAGCGGATACTTGTTCTTGATTGTCTTCTTGTTCAATGGACGGTAGTCGACACAAAGTCGTTCCGTGCCATCCTTCTTCTGGACAAAAAGAACACCACAACCCCATGGATATGAACTTGGTCTGATCAAACCCAGACGCTCTTGTTCATCGAGCTGGTTCTTCAATTCCTTCAGCTCCTTGGGTCCAAGCTTGTATGGACGCTTGCAAACGGGTTCCGTGCCAGGCTCTAGATCGATAACGAACTCAACTGGCCGGTGAGGAGGCATACCCGGAAGCTCTTCTGGAAAGACATCTTGGTACTCACAAACGACTGGAATTTGAGAGATGGCATTCAACTTGCCCTTCTCATTGAGAGAAAACAACCGAATGGTTTCATCACGAGCGGCATAAATGATAACATCCTCAGAAGAGTGTGTCAATTGAATTTCCCTGGCAGCACAATCAAGTTGATCCTTGTGCTTAGAAAGCCAGTCCATCCCGAGAATAAGATCAATATCCGAGTCACCAAGAACAACTGGAGAAGACAGAAATTTATAGTTTCCCATCTTGATGGAAACATCAGGAACTAATGAGTTGGCTCTCATTGACTTCCCCGGAGAAACAACACCCAATGGTTTATCCAGATAAGACCAAGTAAAATCATTCTTTGCAAAGAATGATCTCGACATGAAACAATGCGATGCACCAGTGTCAAAAAGAACTTTTGCAGGAATATCATTAACTAAGAGATTACCCATTATCACATCAGTAGATTCCTCCGCTTGAGCTGCATTCATCATGTTCACCTTAGCAGACTTTGGATTATGCTTGACCACTGCATTGCTGAAAGATCTGACAGGAGGAGGAAGCGGAAGACGCCTTTGGTTGAAGCACTTGTTAGCATAGTGACCTTTCTGCTGACACTTGTTGCAAGTCACCTCTGAGATTGGACGATGATAAGGAGCATTCGACTTTGGAGCTTGATTCTGAGACTTGTTCTGATAGCCAGAGTTGGAAGAGTGGGAAGATCGATGGCCACCTTTGTTCTTCTGCTGATAAGGCTGGCAAAACGGAGGAGGAGGAGGCAACCAGAACTTCTGTTGCTTAGCAGCCACTAGTGAGGAAGAAGAAGACTGAACCGCGTCCCTGACTCTCTTCTTAGAAGCCTCACACTTGAGCTGAGCAGCCTCTTGCTTCAGTGCCATGTTATAGAATTGATCAAACTGAGTAGGCTCAACAAGAACGAGAGCTAACTGCAGATCCTCTCTAAGGCCACCTCTGAAGTGATAGATCATGCTCTTTTCATCAGGAACGTCTTGTTTAGCGAAGCGAGCAAGTTTCTGAAACTAGATGTTGAATTGATACACAGACATGTTGCCTTGATTGAGATTGCGGAACTCCTCACGCTTTCTCTCAACAACACTTTGTGGAATGTGGTGCGCTTTGAAGTCCCGACAGAAGTCAGTCCAAGTGATCACACGACCTCCTCTAGAATCTTTGTATTGTTGATACCAATCAGCAGCTTGGTCCTTGAGCTGAAAAGAAGCGAACTTGACATAGTCCTCAGGCCTGACATTGCTACATTCAAAATGCTTGTTGATGTCCACGAGCCAATCATCGGCATCCGTGTCCTCGGCACAGTAGCTGAAAGACCTGGGCTGATTTGCGAGAAACTGGTTGAGGGTAGCGAAGTGAGGCTGATTGTTGCCTTGACCTTGATTTCCTTGATTGCCTTGCCCTTGGGTGCGTTCTTGCAGGAGTTGCAGAATCATCTGAGCATTGGCGTTGGTGGATGCCATGATAGCTTGCCATGCCTCCGGAGGCGGAGGTGGTGGCGGAGGGTTCGCCTGACTCCCTTCATTGCGTTCCGGATTCTGACACGTTGGCGGATCCATCCTGAAGAGGGTGACATCCGTTAGCATCTTGATAGACAAATAGTCAAGTTGAATCAACGAATAGAAATTGCAACATATATTCTTCACAATAAACATTCGAACCAGGATGAACGAATGAATTCCATAGTAAATCATCACACTTCCATTAAGTTGTGAAGCCACTTAGAAAAAAGTATGGAATCAACATTTGACTTCGAAGCAACTCGAATACCACAATTCAAAACAAAACAAAGTATTGACTTGCAGAGTAAGCCGGAACAAACATATGATAGAGATTTCGTCTGAAGTTTTCGTGGTGGGGCCCACACGGGCTCGATCGTACAGCACCATCATGTACAAGGCAGTGCACATGACATACGAAGCGTCCCCGAGTCGGCATAGCCAAGGACTCTTTAAGACACTGCGAGACCATTGTAAAACCAACCGTGGAAAGGCGGACCACTAGACGTCGAACCCCAATCTCATATCATGCGTCTGTCGGAAAGATATCCTAGGAGCTACTTGAATTCCCACTTATAAACTCCCGAAACTTTCTGATTATGCAATCTGGTGTTGGGGATACAGGGGACACAAAATATATCACCCAAACTAGCAATCCCTAGATCCAGCTGTATCCATCCGTCAACACATAACCAAGAAACCTTCAGAAATCGTGTACCTCAACCTTCGAAAAGCATCCATTATACTAGTTATGGCAATACTCCCGAACTCCCGCCCCAGTACTGGGTGGCGTCGAGGTGATCTCACCAACAACTGCATAAAAGAGATTTCGATGTCGGTAAAACTCAGGTATTCCAGAACTGCAACGATAAAATTGTGACGACAACACCTCGGGGCTCAACTCCCCGGGACACTGCCACAACCCCTAAATGTCAGGAGGCACCAAGAACAATGTTCTCGTCACAAAACCATCGGAACGATTCCAAGATACCCGCATGATCCGAAATTTTTTTTAGTGAAATTTGAGGAGAGAAGAGTCAAAACTTCTACGTCAGGAGGCCTCACCAAAGCGACGAAGGGACTAAGGAGTAAAAAGAATCCTACTCTCCGATATATATAATCCTAAGACTCAAAACATTTTTTGTTCTAGACTCAACAACGCCAGCGATTCGATCAAGCAGGGGGCTCCTAAGTCGGGGATGGCTCTGATTACCAACTTGTAATGCCCACGATGCGGCTATATCTCCCACGTGTCGAGGCACGACTTAGAGGCATAACCGCATTGTGGTTTTGTCGCAAGAAGGGTCATCTTCACACAATCCCATGTAGTGAACAAGAATGTGATAAAGAGTTGGCTTACAATCGCCACTTCACACAATACATGAACTTGTAACGCCCACGATGCAGCTATATCTCCCACGTGTCGAGGCACGACTTAGAGGCATAACCGCATTGTGGTTTTGTCACAAGAAGGGTCATCTTCACACAATCCCATGTAATGAACAAGAGTGGGATAACGAGAGTTGGCTTACAATCGCCACTTCACACAATACATAAATATAATTCATACATCTTCCAGAATCCACACATATAGACCGACTACGGTCAAAACCAAATGAAAATAAGATAACCCCAAACGCTAGATCCCCAATCGTCCCAACTGGGCTCCACTACTGATCATCAGGAAAAGACACATAGTAACGACCACGTTCCTCGTCGAACTCCCACTTGAGCTCGGTTTCGTCATCTTCACTGGCATCGTCGGCACCTGCAACTGTTTTGGTAGAATCTGTGAGTCACGTGGACTCAGCAATCTCACACACGCGAGATCATGACTATTTAAGCTCATAGGAAAGGATGGTGTAATGAGGTGGAGCTGCAGCAAGCACTAAGCATATATGGTGGCTAAAATACGCAAATGAGAGCGAGAAGAGAAGCAGCGGAACGGTCGCGAAGCTAGAAATGATCAAGAAGTGATCCTGAAACTACTTACGTTCATGCATAACTCAAACCGTGTTCACTTCGCGGACTCCGCCGAGAAGAGACCGTCACGGCTACACGCACAGTTGATGTATTTTAATTGGGTCAAGTGACAAGTTCTCTACAACCGGACATTAACAAATTCCCATCTGCCTCATAACCGCGGGCACGGCTTTCGAAAGATAATACCCTGCAGGGGTGTCCCAACTTAGCCCATTATAAGCTCTCATGGTCAACGAAGGATAAACCTTCTCCCAGGAAGACCCGATCAGTCTCGGAATCCCGGTTTTCAAGACATTTCGACAATGGTAAAACAAGACCAGCAAAGCCACCCGAATGTGCCGACAAATCCCGATAGGAGCTGCACATATCTCGTTCTCCGGGCACACCGAATAAGCGAAGCGTACAGATACCAACATAACCTAAGTAGCCAAGGGACGGTCCCGCACGGTGCTCTAGTTTGGACCAGCACTCAGAGGAACACTGGCCCGGGGGTTTAAATAAAGATGACCCTCAGGCTCGCGAAAACCCAAGGGAAAAGGCTTAGGTGGCAAATGCTTAAACCAAGGTTGGGCCTTGCTGGAGGAGTTTTATTCAAGGCGAACTGTCAAGCGGGTCCCATAAATCACCCAACCGCGTAAGGAACGCAAACTCAAGGAACATAATACCGGTATGACGGAAACTAGGGCGGCAGGAGTGGAACAAAACACCAGGCATAAGGCCGAGCCTTGCACCCTTTACCAAATATATAGATGCATTAATTAAATAAGAGATATTGTGATATTCCAAAAATATGCATGTTCCAACATGAACCAACTTCAACTTCACCTGCAACTAGCAACGCTATAAGAAGGGCTGAGAAAAAGCGGTAACTTAGCCAAACAACGGTTTGCTAGGAAAGGATGGTTAGAGGCTTGACATGGAAAATATGGGAGGCATGATATAGCAAGTGGTAGGTAGCGCAGCATGGCGATAGAACGAACAACTAGCAAAGCAAAGATAGAAGTGATTTCGAGGGTATGGTCATCTTGCCTGCAAGGTTCTCAGAGTTGTCGAAATCTTGATCCTCGTAAGCGTACTCAACAGGTTCCTCGTTCACGAACTCGTCTCCCGGCTCTACCCAAAACAAGGACACAAGCAACGGAACCACAATCAATCACGGGGAATGCACAAGCAACATGATGCAATACATGAATGATATGCAAGATATGATATGCGATGCATATGCGTGCTCCGGACGAAAAATGATGAACAAGGCAGTAACATGGAAAACCAAGCATGCCACTGGAAAGATGAGATGATTTCGGTCGAAATCGATATAAAGATCACCAGAAACGGATGCACGGTTTGCAAATGGCAAGCAAAACAAGAATGACACGAATCTGCGATTAACAGTATGATGGCACTTAGAATGCAACAAATAACAATACTACAGCACTCCAACATAGCAACAAAGAATATGGAAGTAATCTACAGGAGATGCTTGACAAAATATGAACACTGAGCTACGGCTAGATCACAACATAATAAGCTCAAACAAGCATGGCAATAGTGCAAAAGATAACAGGTTCACAGACTTGGTGAAATTACTGGACATGGCTGAAACAACATCAGGTAGCAATGTACAGAGCAAGAAATCAACATGCTATATGAACTTAACATGGCAAAACGAGGCATGGAATTATTCTACTAAATGCATATGACAAAAGTCCCTTACTGACCATAAGGAAAAAAGGACCAGAAGATATGATGGTAACCATGTAAACATAGCAAGTTTCGTTAACAGGTTTCAGACTTAGCAGAAAACAGAGCATGGCAGAAACAGTATTATGAAGGCAACTTGGTGAGCTTGATGCACTCAACACAAAGCAATGCATGAAAAAATAATCATGCCTACAGAAAGATGGCATGTTTTTGAAACTATCCAGGGCAAGAGCAAATACATAGCAGGAAAGGAACAACTACAACTAGCTTGGCCAAATTGAATATCATGTTAACAATCTGCCAGAAATATTTTATAGCAAAAGTAGAGCAAGATTGAGTCATGCTATGGCACACAATAATTGCAAACAAGGGAATTAATGGACCAATTACAACAATATCCACAAAACATACTTAGTGAACATCTCCAAAAGGAGCATGGATCTCTCCGTAGACACATGGATACAAGGCAACAAAATAACAGCAGTCACAGACTTAGAGAAATTACTAAATTACTAAGTCCCTGAAATCAGAAACATCACGAAGCCTAGTTTGCATGCTTGTGCTAGTCACCACATAAATTAAAAAAATACATGGCATACACCCCTGTAAAGATGGCATGGCATACATCAAAACACATGTAGAGCTCATGCCCATAAGATGCACAGATTAAATGCAACAAAAATAACAATCACCAAGATCTGATAAATAACAGCAGATAACAGCAACTAGCACTCTTGAACCAGAGATTTGGGCATCAATATGGGCTCAAATGAACCTGGTGCAATGGAACAAAGTGAAGAGCATCTCGAGACGAACATTTTGATATATTACACGCATGAAACGGAGCGATATGCTGAGAGTTATGATGCGATGAACATGAGCATGTACTGTAAAATGCATGGGACTTGGAGAAATTTCGAGGGAAGGAGAGGAAAGTCAACGTCGTGCTTGGATCGAGATCTGGCCCGAGCTGGAAGGGCGCGGCGGCCGGAGATTGCCGGAGCAGAGGCTGGCGCGGCGGAGGAGAGGAAGGAGGCGGCAGCGGAGGACGACGGCGGCGGGGTCGGCGACCGCGGGCGGAGGAGGCGCGGCGGCGGCCTCGGGTGGCGGGGCGCGGCGGCGCCGGCGACGATGGCGGCGGAGGCCGGGCGGCGACCGGCGTCGGGCGTGGAGGACGCAGACGGCGGTGACGCGGGAGTCGCCGGGCGCGGGCTTGGCGCGGGAGGAGCGGGCCGGGAGGGCCCCGCACGGGCTCTCCGGGCCGGCGGCGCGGTGAGGGCGGCGGTGACACATGGCAGCCTGCAGTTGGCTGCGGGCGGCGGGGCGATTCGTCCGGCGCGCGGAGGGAGAGGCTAGGATTTCGGGGATCCGGAAATTTCGGGGAGTCTCACATATTTATAGCTAGAGGGAGCTAGGAGACTCCAAATGGAGTGCGGTTTTCGCCCACACGATCGTGATCGAACGACCTAGAGCATGGAAGTGACTTAGAGGGGTTTTGGACTGTTTAGAGGGGAGTTTTGCTGCAACACACAAACGGACTTTGCGGTTACCCGGTTAACCGTTGGAGCGTCAAAGGACCTCCAAATGGCACGAAACTTGACAGGTGGTCTACCGGTGGTATACCAAGGCCACTTGACAAGCCTCGGTCCATTCCGAGAACGTTCAACACCCGCTCACGAAAAGAAACAAGAGGGGTGCGCCGGAGGAGGTGGGAGTGCCGGATTGCAAAACGGACAACGGGGAAAAAGCTCGGATGCATGAGACGAACACGTATGCAAATGAGATGCACATGATGACATGATATTAGATGCATGACATGAACAAAATGCAAAACGAAAAAACAAAACCCGACCACGAAGGGAATATCATAACACATAGCCGAAAATGGCAAGAGTTGGAGTTACAAATATGGAAAGTTACATCCGGGGTGTTACAAGCAGCTCATTTAGCGTTGCACCAGCACCTGCTCACGCAACCACACCTGCTCCCGCACCTGCTCATAGCAGCCCATCCTCCATCTGTGGCGTGCTCGGCGGGGCTTCGTCCTTGGCTGAGCTCGACGCCCTCACGGTACATGTAACACCGGCCCTCTTCAATATATGTATAATCTCACGTTTCCATTGCCTTTCGAATGTCTCACGTCGCAGACATGTCTTTGCAGGCCGACGTAACCCCGTGCACCATACTGTACACCATCAGCGGCTAGAAGGTGGACGTGGGAAAGGCGACGATAGTGAAGCCGAAGGAACAATTGTTCCACAGCCGGCCGATCCCCCGTGACGTCTTCAAGATTTCCGTGGCCAGTGTCGAACCGGGCCACGAGAATTTGGCTCCTCCAGTAGCACCAGGGGGAGATGACGACGAGACCCCCGGGCGGCTTGGCGATTGCAATTGTTGGGTCCTGTTGTGGCCGAAGAGTCTGCTTCGTCTGGAGGCGCCGTGAGCACACCCACGACCAAGCAGCCTTAGCATGGTATGAACACCAACACCCCACCTACCCAATTAGCATCGCTTGTCGTGTCAGGTGAGGAACAGGCTCCATTAGTGGCTGATGACGTTGCCGCCGTCAAATAAGCAATGCATGATGCCATCAACGAGGATGACGATGACCCTCTACAGTATCTCAATAAGGGTGCCTATGACGACGGAGGATTCACTACTAGGAAAAGGGCTATAGCTAATATGGAGATATGGCACACCACATATCTGGTGCGCCAGTGCTATATAGCAGTGGCGCACCATGTGTAGGTACGCCATTCGTGTCCATATCACTAATGGCGCACCACACCCTCGGTGCGCCACTACTAACATTTTTTTTCCAAAACTAGTAATGGCGCACTAGGGGACAGTGCGCCATTACTAGTTTTAACTAGTAATGGCGCACCACACACTCTGTGCGCCACTACTAACAAACTGTTTTACTTTTTTTTTCAAAACTAGTAATGGTGCACCAGGGGATAGTGCACCCTTACTAGTTTTAACTAGTAATGGTGCACCAGGGGATAGTGCGCCCTTACTAGTTTTAACTAGTAATGGCGCACTGTCCCCTGGTGCGCCACTACTAACATTTACACATCACACGTTTGAGCCTTACAAAAAAATCACCAAATGCACACCCCCCACATGGACCGCCTTTTCAGTTTAAAAAAATGATTGAAATGTCAAAAAAATAAAAGAAAATAAGATTCCCATTTGATATGTGGTCTAGTTGTTAGCAAAATTTACAAACATGAATTTTCGACTTTTTTGCAAAATCTCTCGAGAATTTGTAAAATGGGCATAACTTTTGCATACGAACTCTGATGAAAAAGTTTTTTATATGAAAAATCATCTACTCGAAAAGTTACATCCGATTTCAAGATCTGGGGAGGCAAAAAAAATTCAAAAAAAAATAAAAAAATCAAACTCAGTAATGGCGCACCTGCCCATGGTGCGCCATTACTATCTTCCCGCCTTCAAAATTCAAACTATATCAAAAATAAAAAAAGTTAGTAATGGCGCACCTGCCCAAGGTGCGCCATTACTATCATCCCGCCTTCAAAATTCAAAATAAATCAAAAAAAATAAAATTAGTAATGGCGCACCTGCCCACGGTGCGCCATTACTATGCCGTATATATGGCTGGGCGGGGTCCTCTCCTCCTTACCTCTTCATTGTTCTCCTCCACTCCACCTCTCCTCCACTCCATCTCCTCCTCTCCTCCACCATACTCCCCTCCTCCTTTCCGGCGACCTCCTCCTCCTCCTTCTCTTCGGCGACCTCCTCCTCCCTCCTCTCCTCTCCTTCCCTCACAGTTTCTCATCCCTCCTCTCCGGTGAGCTCCTCCTCCCTCCTCTCTGGTGATCTCCTCCTCCCTCCTCTCCCGTGATCTCCTCCTCCCTCCTCTCCGGTGAGCTCCTCCTCCCTCCTCTCCTCCCCTCCCCTCACGGTTTCTCCTTCCTCCTCTCCGGTGAACTCCTCTCCGGCAACCTCCTCCTCCTCTCCGGCGATGTAGGCGAGCTCCTCTCCGGTGACCTCCTCCTCCTCCTCTCCGGTGACCTCGGCCCTCCTCTCCGGCGAACTCCTCTCCGGCAAAAGAACGTACAAGATCCAAAAACGAGAACAAAATTTGAAAAAATATCGTGCAAAAAAACGAGCAAAAAAAGGGCAAAAAAAATCGCGATCCAGATCCAAATTCAAAATTCAAAAATAGCAATGGCGCACGGTGGGGGTTAGACGGTGCGCCACTACTATTTTCCCGCCTTCAAAATTCAGAAAAAAATCAAAAATATTCAAAAAAAAAGTTACCAGTGGCGCACCTGTAGAAATAGTAATGGCGCACTACAAGGTGCGCCACTGTTACCTGCAATACTAATGGTGCACCAGAGGTGCACCATTAGTATTTGTTACTAGTGGCATGGTAATAGTGGCGCACCTATAGTGCGCCATTAATGGCCAAAACAGGTGCGCCACTAATTAGCCTTTTCCTAGTAGTGATTGATGGCTCGGCAGTATGAGTACTCAGGGTTTGAACGTGATGAGTTGGTGCCTGAATTGCCGTAGGATGAACGTATTAGAGACTCACTTCCAGTAGCAAAAAGCATAGGAAGAGACCGAGGAAATGCAACAAAGCTGCTTCTATGATCTAGCCGCCTCCGCAGCCTCGAGTTCAAGACCGTATACTTATCATAGGTGCGGCAAAATGGCATAGCCCCGGTGATCTGATCCTACCTAAGGCAGCGGTAGATGCCATATACAGCGACCTAAAGAGACTTCATGACGATGTGCTGCGGAGAGAGAAAAGCATGATCGCCTTGAAAAATCTAGGATACCCGCTCTACGTGATTAACGTGCCGCAGCAAAGGTTGTACATCGACACATTCCCCACGGAGAAGTTCTTCCTTCGATTCAATTACATCTTCGACATGTTTCACTTGAAAAGCCGGATTTTATGTTTGTGTGCCTTTTTGCCTTGTACATGAACTACATCATCAAGATTGAGCAGATACCTTATATCTGTGTCGCTGGCCCGTACTTCATGCATGAGGGCTTCTTGGCAGTCTACCCAAAGCACCGTGAATACGCGAGTAACTACATCGCTGATTTCATTGTCGGCAATAAGGACAAGGAGACGATTCTGGTGCCTTATCATCCCATGTAACTCATCCGCACGGATATCCTTCCTTCGATTTCAATCATTCATTTGCACACGTGGAGGCTAATTTGAGGTGTACTTATTTTGTGCAGTGATGGGTGCGCCGTCCTCATCATCCTTTACCCCCGATTCTCCCACGCTCTTTACTTGGACTCGTCGGAGAACATGAAGAAAAAGGATTACACCCACATCAATTCTATTCTCGACAGTGCTATCTTTAGTACGGCCTACGGGGTGGAGAGATGACGCGCAAGAAGACAAGGAACTGCATGCCCGCCTTCGGCCATAAGACCGACTTCTTCTGCATCCAGCAACCGAGTGGTACTCTCAGTTATGGATTCTATGTCCTCCACCACATGCTGGAGTATAGACGGGATCAGCAGAACCTTCGCATGTCACCTAGAGCCGCCGATGCCCATATTCTGCAATGGACAAAGAACCTAGGAGATATCCTGGATCATCGACTTTGAGCGGAGTTCTATGACATCCAGCGTGAACTTGCCCAAATCATCGTGAAGGAGGTCCTCGAAAAAACAGGGATGTTCTATGAAGAATGGAAATGTCGCGGGAAGACATCCAAACACGCGTAGCCGCTCAGCATCTCGACCCGAAGCCTTTCACTGCGCTCGGGGACTATCTCCCTGACTTGGATGGATGGCACGACATGTTGGAGTGATTGACGATATATGACAATGTGTCTATTTAGTCCATACTTTCTATGTGACGAAACTTTGAGTTATGCACGACGAAACTTTATTTTTGATGTAATTAAACCATCCTCCTCAACTAGCGAAGATCACTCTAGTTAGGGCATTTTGGGTATGATCAACTTTGTTATTTATGCTTATGATATGTTGCTTTGTATTTTTCCCTATACTCTCTGTTTCTGTTTCTCAACTATATATGTTGCATATCATCGACTCATGTGACGATGCAGGTACATAGATCATCGATGGGGAAGAAGTGCTATGCCAGGAGTATACGACGAGTGGCCGGAGTGTCAGGCCCAGGTGTATCGGTTTCAGAGCGACCACCAAAGAGGGTTCGATAGCAGAGCCGAAGAGAAAAGTATTTAGTTTAGGTTCACGCTAGTGCGAGAGAGGTATACGAACCGATGAGCATACTACATTATTTATGATGAGACATGTCATGTAACTTGTATAGCTATATCGTGATTATGATGTGACGACATAATTCGTGTTGGATGATATGGTGAGACTATTATGTGTATGATATGATGAGCATATTGCATGTTTATGATATGATTAGAATACTGTATAAAGCCTATACAAAAACATCGCAAATACGTAGCAAAAAAAAGATATGAGAAAATATAGTAGTAGCGCTCTTTAGCGCTGGACAGGAAAATGCTACTGCTAAGCCACTTAGCAGTAGCGCTAGTACACACAACGCTAATGCTAAGTAGGTATAGCAATAGCGCGGTTAGAAATGCGCTACTGCTAAACATTAGCTGTAGCGCCATATCAGTAGCGCGGTGCCCCGTGCTACTGATTGCCCTTAGACCCGCGCTACTTCTAGGATTTTCCCTAGTAGTGGTGTAATGATGGACACTCGAGTGCGATAATTCTGCACTCTACATGGCACATAGTTGAATAACCAACTGTTCGCAATAATGTCAAAGATCGCTGTCGAGTCCGCTATAAAGATCATTTAGATTAATAGGGGAAAGACATTCGAGAATCGTAAATAAAATCTAAGTCCATTGCATATTAAGCTCAAAATAGCACTACCATTATACGAGTCTCATACGATGGCATTTCAATGATTGTACCAGAAAAGCCCGAAATATTACAAGGTTTGAATTCCCGAGTTATATGGCTCAAATTCGAAGATTACAAGGTTCAAACTGATATTAGAAATGAAATTCAGCTCATGCAGCTTCAAATGCCCGCGTTGATCAGCCAAACATGGACATAAGAGATGTTCAAACTGATATTATCACTTGTAACACTTGTTTCAAAACCTTGTCATTTCTACGAAGGGATCACCCACTGAGAAGTCATGTATGGGCTTGACATAATGACTTCTGATTACTCTGCCCACTGAAGTTCCAAAATGAAATTTAGCTCCTTCAGAGCCTTTTCCATTCTGCCATAGCCGCCGGCACTGATCAACAAACCATTCATTTTTTGTGAAATAAATGTAGGGCAAACCTCATTACCTTTAGCACCCTTGCTCTCACAACAAAGAACCTAGTGAATATAATCTCGAGTAAGGTTCCTTGGTAGGAGTTCAAAGTAATTTCTGAGATGCGGATCAAGGCATTCGATGTGATTGTTATATTGTATCACATTATCGACTACCGGGCCTAATCTTATCTGCAATAGAAGAGAACGTAGTAGTATCATGTACTCCCTCCATCCAGCTAGGGCCTAAGATGGTCACAATCCAAACCACCCTTACGTACGCCTACGCCCTCTCCCTCGCCCACGCGTGCAGTGGCTCGTAGGACGAGGAGATCGTTTTGGCTACAGCGCCCTCTCCCTCGCCCTCGCCCTCGCGGTGGACGTCCAGCCTTTCAGCAGTATGGGATATGCAAGTTGCTCAAAGCATACCATCAATTTCGTACGTGAAACGGTGAAATGATATTCAACTGATATAATTTTCAACTTATATAAAATCTTATCAATAGTCAAAGGCAACCTTGAAGAATACATTAGGCCCTATATATATGGATGAAGGGAGTAGTATTAATCGCAACACATGAATGCATGAGGAGTACTACAATAAACAAGAACTCTTGGCATAATAATAGAGTACAGTAATTTTTTAGAATGGACCCACTCACGGCACGACACGCCTATCTCGTTTGGTCCGTCGGTCAAAGCGATTCCTCTTCTTGGCAAACAATAGAGTACATTAATTTTTTAGAATGCTCTTGGCATGTTGCTAACATGTGGAAGTGAGTGTGAGTTAACCAACCTTGATAGACGGCAAAATCGCCAGCCCGCCGCACTTTGAGAGACACGAGTAGCGAGAAGCGATATGAGCTGGTGGATTACTAGAGCTAGGTGTCGCACGGAGGCGAAGAAATATGGTGATAGTGTGAGGTGGGTCATGTATGATGTAAACTACACTGGGCTGCCGTGTTTCAGAGGTCTGGTGATGTGGAGAAGATTGGGTTGATTTTATATTGCTGAGTATATAAAATATATTAAGAGTCCAGAACGCTCCACCGCGAGGTTCCTTGCTCCTTCTTGGTCGTTGGAAAGCGTTCTTCTTTGTTTTGCCGACACGTGGGACATCCAGCATCCAGGTCCACGGGTCATGCAAGAAAATGGAGTACGTAGTAGGAGAGACTCACCAAGGGTCACAAACGTAGGTCGAGTACGTGCATGAATCATCCGAAAAAAAGGAATACGTGCACGAAGAGAAGAGGTGGAAGCACCGACGCAGGCAATACTCTTTTGGCGAGTGTAGTAGTTGTCAGTGGTGGGTCAGGAACTAGGTGTGAACGAATCAAAGTTCGACCATGACGCAGTGGCATGTTATTTATAAATGAAGTTATTCTATTCAATGGCATGTGCACAACATTATTTTCTTTGATGGAACGTGAATTGTGCACGCACTCAATGGCGGAGCAAGGATGGTAGTACTCCCTCCGTCTAGGTGTAGATCAAAAGGGAGTTATCCCAAAACACTGGTGCACGGTGCATTAACTTTCACCTCGTTTCTTGTTTCTTGACATAAATAAAGTAATCAACCAATAAGAGATGTGGGCGTGTATGACATCAATGACTTAGACTTTCAAACACGAAATGCAGAGGTCACTTCATTGCATGCAATGCTATTAATTAGCAAATAAGCATTAAAATCTCTCTTTTTTCCTCCGTGGCCCTCCGTCCTTCGGAGTGTAAATTGTTAAGCTAATGACATGTGGGTCTACCACAAGAGGGCCCATATGTTAGTTAAGAAAAGAGAGGTGCGTACGCGTATTTGCGGAAGGGTGCTCCACTGGCAAACATGATGGCAGTACAGGGTAAGGCTGATTTAGTAACACCAACACGCTGGCTCAGCTTATTAATTGAGTGTCCCATCTGCTGCAACGTGTATTGTCACTTCACGGACTAGGTTAATAAGTAGTTATCTCTGACCGAGATGGGGAATAATGGATCGCCAAGACTTCCTATCTACAGTATCCCTATGCCTCTACTCTCATCCTAATCCAACAACAAGAACCATTGGTCAAGGCACACCTACTCCCTCCTTCTGGTTTATATGCAGGTCAATAAAAAATCATCAACCAAGGTAGTAGTAAATGATGAGTGCGCGAAAGATTTTTTTTTCAAAAGTATAGTACTCAATAATGGGTCGTTTTCCTCAAGAAAATTGTGTTTATGAATGTATTAATTAGAATGCATGTGTGCATGCCTGAAGAACAAAAGACCAAAACTTTTACATGCATCGATGAGTTCTCTCTTAATCCTTGCAGGCAATTAATAGTACAGCCAGCTGCTGGCTATATGATGTTGCCATGTCAACCATAGCCAAGCTTATAGCCGACAAGTATAATAGTAAGATGTAAAAAAGTACTACTTCAATGATATATGACCCACCCCCTCTCTCACAAAGTCTCTAGGAGCACGTGCTACAGCCGACTGTTAGTTTGTAGCCCGCTTGTCTTTTCTCTTCTCTTCTCTTTCTTCCAACTCAGCACAAATATATTATTTTAAGTCTTACAACCCGCCTATGTCACCTTATTATAGTTGCTCTAATGAATCTTGAAATATGAACATGTCAATGGGAGGGAGTAGAAGCCTCATGCATGCATGCATGCAAGACTCACACGTACACATGCACACATTGACACTCACGCATCCATGCGGCACACAACACACGACGCAACACACACGCTCGTGTTCTCAACCTACTCCCTCCGTCCGTGAAATACCGTACATATAGAGAATTACACATTGACTAAGAAGAACAAAACTCCACATCATTTAGAGCAAATACTCCCTTTGTTTCTTTCTTTGAATCGCACATCATTTAGAGCAAGTACTAGGATTCCTAAAACGTAGGAATAGGAAAAACAAAGGATTCGAGTGGCATGTCGACTTGAATCCCATAGTATTAGCACTGAGTGTTTGATGGCACAGGAGAAAGGAAGTGAAAAAAAAGTTGGAGCAGATTCTAGATTTCCAATGAAATGTTGTAGTAGTACACGTGATTCCATACTAGTAAAAATTCCTATAGGATTCAATCCTATGAATCAAACAACTAATGCACAAAGGTCCATAGTTAAGGCGGCACAGGGCAGACGCGACCTCTCACTACGTCTGCCATTCAAGCGGCGCGCTGGCCGAGGGCGCCGCCCGCTGCACGCCTGGCTAAACGAGTGTCCTCGCCGCATTCAAATGCCTACATTAAACCCATGCAGAATTCGAGAAACCTACTCCGCGTGGAAACTGGTTATTTATGTAAATGTAAATGAAATCCGGTCGTGTTTGCACGAATTTGTTACTCGAGCACAATCTGAGTGGATTGCTTCAGTGGTCATCACACGTGAGCCAATCGATTCGCACCTTTCCGTGCTCCAATTTGTCTTGCGTTACTTCCTCCGTCCTGCACGCTGACAAGTGGGCCCCATGCTCATTAATGCCAACGTGGTAGTCAATTATTTTGTCAGAGTCAGCTATCACACCCTTCCGGTGCCACATCAATGAATCCACTAGAAACAAGTCTAGACTTGTTCGGTTCAACCGCCTCGCTATGTCTTTGGAGAGGAATTTGCCAGCGCTAGGCGGTTCTATAGGTGGGTAGGCGGAATAAAACAGGGGGAAAACGCGGGAAGCAGCTGGACGAGGGAGGGAAGCTTCTACATTCGCGGGGGACGTGGCATTGGCCATTGGGTGGCAACAGGCCGTCATCCGGGTACGCCATAAATGATACAAAGAGGCATCCTATATCAGCAAGGACCAGCTTCCCTACCGATAGCTCATCTAACAGAACTCCCAAGTTAACTGTGCTAAGGATGGAGTAGTCATGACATCGGTGACCGGATGGGAAGTGGACTCGATATTAACTAATTTGATGGGTCATTATAAAGGTTTAAATTTAAACCTTTATAGTGAGCCATCAAATTAGTTGATCCTCGAGGTCTTTGTTTTGTAATTTTTGACAATTTTCGCGTTACTTTACGACATGTTTCCAGAACTGGCGATATGACCTATGTTAACTTATAAGTCATGTTTGTCAAATTAACCTTGAGGTACTTGTTCTCAAATTAACCTTTGGGCCTTGCGGGAGTGCTGAATGTGTCGGTGTCAGTTGCAAGATGAGCCACCAAGCTAGCAGTGGAGTTGACAACATGCTCAAAGTGCACACAACATTGGGTAGAAAGAAGCATGCCCAAGAAATTAATGTATGCTTAGGGAGGCCCTTTGCTCAAAGAGCAAGTACTCTTTCAGTTATACTATAACTAGGTGTCGCACGGGCTATAAGAACGACGAGCGAGAAGAACTAGGTGTCGCACGAAGGCCGATGAATATGGTGAATGCGTGAGGTGGGCCATGTATGATGTGTTTCAGACTCTTTCGGTTAAACATGGGGAGATTTGGTTGATTCTATATCACTGAATAATGTAAAATATTATGAGTGCAGATGCTCCACAGCGAGGTTCCTTGCTCCTTCTCGGTCATTAGGAATCTATGTTCTTCCACTCTTTTATTTTAGACGTGAGCTTTGTTCATCCTTCTACCAACACGCGGGACATCTAGCATCAAGGTGCACGTGTCATGCAAGAAATGGAGATAAGCAGTGCGTAAGTAAGTCGTGCACTTCGATGGCACGTACTATGCAATATTTTTTCTCCTCGATGGCACGTGAATCATGCACGTACTCAATGACGGAACACGAGATGGTAGCCATGGACATGGTTGGCGCTTTTTGGAGAGAGTACTAAATAACTTTGATGTGTCCCATCAACTAGCAGAACGACAAGAAGCTTTCTTACAATGGCCTCTCCCTCACCCACGCGCGCGCGGTGGCTCGCAGCATGAGGAGAAGCTTTTGCTTTATACTAGCGGTGGACGTGCAGCAGTTCATTCGGTGTCGGATTGCCAGAAGTATATAGTAGTACTACTGTAGTATCATCATCGTTCAACTTCTGAAACAGGCGAGGAGCCAAGTGCAAGGTCACCTACTAATCTTTAGTAGGAGTACAGTACTATAGCCAAAGCTGGGCCACCTTTCTAGAGCATGGTTAATTTATATAGGCGGCTGTTGTAGTGGCACGTCATTTAGAGCAAGTAATCCAGAGCGGGACGCCGGCCAAGCTCCTCCTTCCATTATTTTCTCCACTCTTTCAGCGGTAGCCGACGAGCAGGAAGAGCAGTTCTCCAGCATAAAAGCCGTCTAGGTGGCCCGCCGAGCCCGGCAGTTACAAGCGAGGCAGCTCGCTGCTCCAACTACCTCGCCTAGCCCGACGGAGCCAGTTGCCGCCCTAAGCCAGCGCATGGTTCGGCAGCTGGCCGCTCCAATCCTGCTCGAGGAAGAGTGACGAGTTGCTCCACGCCGGCTTGTCAGGGAGCACGACGGCACGGGCATCGTCGCTGCCCTCGATGCCGCCGCGTCATACAGCGCCTCCAGTGCTTGCGACTACGCCATCCGCCGTCGGCACGCGCGTAGCCGCGGATGTCGACAAGGTGGCGCGGTTATGAGGACATCGATGAGGTGACGGCCATCATGTCTTCGCCCGCTGCCATCATCGAGGAGAAGTAGAACACGGGAGGCCATCGCCGATTTGTATCCCATGAAGGCCACCGCCGAGGCGACGCCGGCGAAAACAGCCGATGTCTTGCACCATTCTTCTTCAGCCGGATGCTGGAGGAGGACAAAGTGATCGGCCAGCGACCATTTAGACTAGCACAACTTATTTAATGTAAATGTAATGAAATCTGTCATGTTTATATGAAATCTGGCCAGGTTTGCACGAATTTGTGTCCACGTTCGCACTCCCGGGCGAGCGCTGTCCGTCGTTGTAGTGGGACGACGGACTCCGTCTATGACAACCCTGCAAAGTGCGTCACCACCTTTGTGATGGACATGACGCGGCGAAAGAACGACGTCCTTCATTCCGAAGGTGATGGCCATTACCGCGTGCTCATCTAGACAGCTCGGTATCTCATGAAGCAGCACCGACAACATGACTTATGCGTCTAGTACTCCATTGCAGTCCTAGTTGCTGCATGCGCAACTTGGGTTGCAGTTGCAGGTGAGCAGGGCGACGCTGCATGGTCATCCATCAATAGTGGCTAGTTTGAGGATGACTTCGCCATGTGCATCCTATTTGTACTAAAAATCATGAATGAAGAGTATGAACATGTTTACGTACAACCTGAGTGGATTGCTCCAGTGGTCATCGCACGTGTAGTGTCAAGCAAAGCTTCATTTATTAGGTTATAGAGTCATTTGTTTTGGTATGTAATAGAATGAGTAACTAGCTATAAGTCACTCAATTTACCTCTCCCTCATTAACTAGTTGCCACATAGGCGAATTTAGTGAGTTGGACCCGATGCTATTACTCTTGAAGTTACTCCCACTTTGGTTAGTCTTAGGCCTTGTTCGGTTCAACCTCCGCCCAAGGGGTTTGGAGAGGAATGGAGGGGAATTTGACTTGTACATGATTTAATCCCCCACAATCCCTGTTAATCCCCGTTAAAACCACTTGAACCGCACATGCGCTTAAGGTTAAAAATGACCGGGATTACAGAGGATAGGGTACAAACTCTAGGGATTTAAAGCTGAGGGTTTGTCTCCGACGAGCTCTACAACCTCAAGGTTTATAAATCGGACTTCACTCTCCCCTCACGCACACGCACGGGTACACTCACGGTGGAGCGCATTTGCACATGAAAAGGCAGGTAACGTGACAATTTGAGACATCTAGTCATCCAGTTAATGTGGGGTCTGGGACCAAATGTCAGCCATACCAAGTGCGACCTGACGCGGTGGCACGGTTATTGATCGAGTTTCTTTTTACTAGTACGTTAAATGAAAAGATGGCTCCGCACGTATTCAATTTAATACAATCTCTACGGAGAGAAAAACAATTACTACTCCACTAGTCCACTGCGGGACTTGCTTGCTAGGGTTGCTCTCGTATTCTCACTCTCTCACCCTCTCCAGATCTAAACAAGACGGCGGTGTCCACTCTCTTTGTCTCTCTCTCCTCTCTGGTTGACATAGATCCGGCCGGATCCATTCCGCTGGTGGTCGCCGGTGGTAGGAGGAAGATGGCGTGCGCCATCTTCTCTGACCTGGTGCCGGCGTGGGAGGTCCTCCTCACCCTTGCTCCCCGCCGTCGAGTTGGGAGATCCTGCCGCCTGCCTCGCCACATGCCGCCGACCGAAGGTATAATTATTTTAGAACTGACCTTGTTCTAATGGCCCAGCTCCCCACGTCGATGCATCCTTTTTTCATCAAGTTAGATTGCTCCCCACGTCGCTACATCTGGCATGTGGATATTCTTCTACTATTACAAAGCTCCCCATGTAGCTAGCTCCATTGGCTGGTAGAACACTCGAACACCACCTAAATTTTTACTATTGGAGGAAAAAAGGTACAACAGATACTGGCTAACGAACCGATCTCTTGGTTGGAAAGGGAAATAAAGATGCTGGCCTGACCGGTCTCTTGGTCGAAAAAGGATAGGAAGTGGGGGTGTTGGGTCGACAATGCAACTGAGAATGAGCTCGTCTAGATTTATTGTGGTCACATAGGAAAGGTCACTGACGAGAACAAAAAATGCACAAATCCACACATGCCTTGCATATTTGCCGCACTCGGCAACACCTCTGCCTCACCACTTCATGCCTCGCTGGATGTAAAACGTGCTTGTGTCTCCCCTGTCCCTATGCTCTTACTGCTGCTGTTAATCTAACATCACATGTAAAATGAAACAATACCACTGTTAATGTGATGTCGCTATTAAGTAATGCTGCTATCAATCTATTGCCATTGATAGACTGAATCAATGCCACCACCGTTTTATGAGATGCTTCTATCTTGCGTTATTTCTCATAAAGAGTGTTTTGGGACGTTACACTAAACTCTGACACCGGTAACATAGTTGCATCTCCTCTGAACTACACAAAATTTAATTACACAATGGTTGAAACGACGATGTGTTTCTCCTTTCCGTATCACCTTTTGCTAGAAAGATCATTCCTATTAACCATGCACGTACGTACTGATCAATTACTACTCCCAATCTGTCATCACATAGTAATAATGCAATTGTTATGCATGTTAATGTAAGCCCCCATTAATCTAGTGCTAGTGTTGATTTGATATGATGACACTTCTTAGTTAATGGCACTTTTTCATACTGTTACTGTAATGCCATTGATAACATATGAGATGCTGCTGCTAATCATATGCCACCGCAAAAAATGACACTGCTTAAATAACCCTGTTACATATTTGTGCAAATAGGGTTATCTATCTCCATATGGTGTCTATTTGTGCAAACGGAAGCACAAACTTCAATTTTAGTGGAACCTGTTGTCAGCTGACCTCACGGTCTTCAGGTATTCCTACATTTGTAACTAGGTAGAATGACCAACGCAAGATGAAATAAGCTTATTCGTATGTTGACTTGTTGTTTGAAGTGTGGAACGAGCATGTCATGTGTGGAGGAGCAAACAAGCACTGCAGTTGCGCCGTCAACGCAAGATAAAAGAGACCGAGTCATTGATGGCCTAGCCGGCGAGTAGGGGTCATGCCAACAGCGGTGCATTATTTTAGTGGAACTACACAAAACAAATATTGGGGTTAGTTGGACAAATTTTCTAAAGCCACACGGAAGGATTGCGCTCATCGATTGCATAGAATTTCCTATGTGCCATCATAGGAGATCCCAAGGTGGAAATCAACTCATAACCTATAAAATTATGCATAATCTTCCTCACGCAGGTCAGTATCCCCTTCGTCCAGATGATCGTGTTTTGTCATGTTGAGCTATTGATATGTGCTACTGTTTTGCGACACTTTTTAAGTACAACACTTTCCTATCTGTTCACATTCACGACAATGAAGATGATTTCATTGGTACTGCACAAAATGGTCTGATGTTGAATGATCTCTATTGCCTCCTCTATTTGCTGCAATGTGTCAACATAAATTGCAAGATGGTCCATCAAGCTAGTTGTGGAGTTGCCAACATGCTCAAAGTGCACGCAACATTGAGTAGAAAGAAGCATCCCAGGAAATTAATGCGTGCACAAGGAGGCTCTTTTCTTAGAGAAGCATCGATCGTCTTTTCTTTATTTCTACCCCTTCTCACAGCTTTGTCTTGGTTATAGTCTTGTGAATCATTTAGATGCGTAAACAAGCTAAACTTAAGTGCTTGTGAATGTTAGCTAGCATGCATACCGTATCTTGCGAAGCTTAGTTTAGTGTGAATGTTGACTAGAGTGTCAACCTTTATAATCTATGTATATTATGGGCATGTTATTTGACCCCTCATTTTGCCGCACTATGACCAGTGTGAGTGTCTACATGCAGTACAACATCCTCTAATTTGGTGGTTGCTAAGCCGACACGAGAAGGAGCTATAACTTTTTTTCAAGTTAAAAAATGTTACCGACTAGGAGCCATAATTAAGCTGGAGGTGTCTCGCTTTTTTTCTTTCGAATGGGCAATAAGCTGGAGAGCTGGAGAGTGTCTCTAATGGGCTTCCTCTAGTGTTAAGGCCCTCCAGTACGAAACACGGGCAGCTGACTAGGCCGATACAAAAGCCTATCCATCTTAAAGCCCATTTGTTTTTTTTGCAAGGAAATGCCCATTTTTCTTGAAGAGGGCGCGATCCCAGAAAAAACCTCCTTCCTCAACACTTCCACTTATACTGCAGCTCGCTGACTCTACCGCTTCCGTGTCCCCCCCAATTCCCCCTGCTCCCCATCTTCCTCACTCGTACAGAAAGCCCCCGCTCACCTTAGTCCTCACTCGTACGGAAAATGCCTGCTCCTCTTCTTCCTCGCTCCTATAGAATAAACCAGCCCTCCTTCTTCCCCACTGGCACTGCCACTAGCACTATAGGAATCAGCTTTTTTGCCGTCTGCCATGGCAGACGGCAAAGGACCACAAAGTGGACGGCAAGGGGCTTTGCCGTCAGCAGCCGACGGCAAACATGCCCGGCAAAGCAAGCTACAGTAAATAGCTTCTTTGATGTCTGTTCTCACAGTGGACGGCAAAGGGCCTTTGCCGTCGGTGGCGGACAGCAAAGAACGTGGACGGCAAAGAATAGACGTTAGCCCCATTAGGTGGCTAACAAGAGGCTTTGTCGTCCGCCAGTGGACGACAAAGATGCCCTCCCCTTTGTCGTCTTTTTTCTGATGTCAGCTGGCCCATCACTACTCCCCGCTCTTTGTCGTCTTCCAAGGACGGCAAACAACCGCTCTTTGCCGTCTACCTCAGACGGCAAAGTGACCAAATTGGTCAGCCCCGGTGCTCCCAGGTTGCACAGGTTGCTGCCACATGGCCTCTTTGCCATCTGTAGCAGATGACAAAGGACCCTTTGTCGTCAGTGGATAATGGCAAAGAGGGTGCATTGCCTCTTTTTTCTGTTTTTTCTTATATCCAAGCATTTTCACAGCAAATAGATGATATATCGATACAAAAGAAACAGAGAAAGGGATAACAAGCATTCCATCAATGCAAGCTTCCATGAAGTGAATGAAATCTGCAAAATGGGAAATAAGAAAGTTAGAAGAAGAAGATTAGAAGAAGAAGAAGAAGAAGAATAAAATGAAAAAGAAGAAAATGAAGAAGAAGAAGTATATGAAATTTATGACCTAACTTAGGTAAAAATGACATTTATGAGCTAACGTAAGTTAAAAGACATTTATGAGCTAACTTAGCTAAAAATGGATCATTTTGGAGCTAACCTAGGTAAAATGGATCATTTATGAGCTAACTTAGCTAAAATGGATCATTTTGGAGCTAACCTAGGTAAAGTGAATCATTTTGGAGCTAACCTAAGTAAAATGGATCATTTATGAGCTAACCTAGCTAAAATGGATCATTTTGGAGCTAACCAAGCTAAAATGGGTCATTTTGGAACTAACTTAGGTAAAATGGATCATTTTCGAGCTAACATAGGTAAAATGGATCATTTTGGAGCTAACCTAGGTAAAATGGATCATTTTGGAGCTAACTTGGGTAAAATGGATCATTATTGAGCTAACCTAGGTAATTATGCTATTTTTGACTTAACTAAGCATATTATGCCATTTTTGACATAAGTAAGCTAAGTATGGGTATTTATTGAGGTAACTATGCATATTAGAGCTAACATAGGTCATTTTGGAGCTAACTTAGGTAAAATTTATCATTTTGGAGCTAATTAAGCTTATTATGTCATTTTTGAGGAAAATAAGCGAGGTAATATGACATATATGAGGTTACCAAGGTTGTTATGCAATTTCAAACCTAAGTAAGATAATTATGACAATTTTGACATAAGTAAGCTAAGTGTATGTCATTATTGAGCAAACCCAGGTAACCAAGCATATTGGAGCTAACTTAGCATATTAGAGCTAACTTAGGTCATTTTGGAGGAAACAAAGCTAAGTGTAGATCATTTTAGAGCTAACTTAGGTAAAATGGATCATTTTGGAGGTAGGTAAGCTAAGTCTAGGTCATTATGGTAAGCATATTGGAGAAAATCGAGCTAAGTCTAGGTCATTATGCATTTGTTAAGAAAAACACTATAGAAAACTTACCGTCATCAAGTAGGTGAAGCACCATGGTCGCTCGTGCCAGTACCACCTAGAGAAGGATCGTGCGATGCTTATTTGGAGTTACGCTGCACCAAAGATCATTTGCAATGTCTTATTAGCATGATGATAGTGAAATGTTAAGACTAGTTACAAATGACCATTCAAATTAAACTCACCGTGGTCCCAGAGCAATCTCTGGCATCAACGGAGGGATCTGACCGGCCTTCTCGCACACAGACTGCACATTTGGTTTTGACGAGTCAGTCAAAGTAGTTAGTAATGAAACGAACATTACGTGCATGATTTGGCTAATATGCAAAAGAAACTTACCACGAGGATCTTGTGCATGGCCCGGTTCTGCATGTCATTCTGTGCCCTCTCCTCCTCTAACAACTTAGCCATCCTCTCCTCCAACTCCCACTCCTTCTCCACCAGAAGCTCCTTGGTTGCCTCTCTCTCTCTTTATGAAGAGCAGCCTGCAACACCACTCCTCGTTAGCATTGTAATCATCGATGGCCGCACACACAATGTAATGGAGAGGAAAGAAATCTGAATCCGTATAACTAACGTCGAAGGCGAGTTCCATTAGCCATGGACGAGTCCCTATCTGAGGGGCGGAGCTTTTTTGGCGCGCCTTGATCTCCGGGAGAGTTCGAGGACAGCGTATAAGTCCATCTCCGATGGCTATCGAGCCATGGGACCTCCCACCACTAGATACCATCACCAGCTCTGGATCAAACTCCTAGCTCGGGTTAAAGTCCTCCCCTTTCTTCTTCTTCCCCACATCTCTGTACATCACGAGCTTGTTGTGGGAGGAGATGTTGGTGAAGTTCTTTGGATCATCGAGGTCAGACTCAGAGAATGCCTTGACCTTCTTGTACGAGCCAGTATGGGTCACGGCATAGAGGTCGAACAACTTTGGCACCTCCACCTTATTGTGTCGCCCCTGAAAGAGAGGAACAGAGTAAATTAGTTATTAAAGGGCTCAAGCTAGCATGAAAAATGAAATGCATGAATCATGAAGCAAACCACAAACCAGTTCCGCCCGTACTGAAATAAGTTGGCGCTGCCTTGATGGTGTGGCACACCGTCCATTTGGGCACGCTGGTCCTTGGCATTGTTGTGGAGGGCTAGCCATTGGTCTGAGCACCACTCATCCACCAACACCTCCCAAGAATCCATCTGATCCGCACACCATCTCAGGGGCACCTAAGTTAGTAAAGAGAAACTTGAGCGCTACGCCTATGAATCAAATCAAGGAAACTAAGTACAAGGCCTTAAGAATAGGTAATTACAACCATGTACTGCTCCTTCTTCAGATACCACTACTGCAAGAGACTGCTAATGCGACACTACGATCAGAGACCCTTTGCCAAAACTGTGTGTGATGCAATAATCGCAAACGGTGGTGTAAAAAAACCGTCAGAAAAGGTGCAAAACGTTTGCGATGATGGATGCATCAAACACGATTAAGATTTTAGTTGCGTGTGCGATGCAGGGCATACGGTTAATCCATTCAAACTGTCTGCGATGAGGCAGAACAACAGAAACGGGCAGCCATAACAATGTGTGTGTGATGCAGGACACACGGTTAATCCATTTGAATTGTTTGCGATGAGGTAGAACAACAGAAACGGGCAGCCATATCAATGTGTGTGCGATATACGGCATACGGTTAACTCGGACGAACTGTTTTCGGTTAGGGAACACAACAGAAATGGTTCAACTTAACAAGATGTGTGTGATATGCAACATATAGTTCACATGGATGAACTATTTGCGATGAGCCAAAAGAACACAAACGAGTCATGTAAACAAGTTGTGTGTGATACGTGGCAAACAGCCGACTCGGATGAACTGTTTGCGATGAGAAATTACAACACAGACGGTCAATATAGTTACTTCGTGTGTGATTCTGTGTGTACAAAAAACTTTGAAAAATGCAAACTAGTTGCTTGCGGTGGCTAGGAGTATCGCACACGATGCGCCTGCGAGTACTCGTGTGCGATGATTAGTATGTTACACATACGTTTCCTTATGTGAACATGTGTGTGAATTTGCAATATGGACAGTTAATATGCAAATGCCTTCTGGACATAGGGCACACGCTTAAACTCAATGAACTGTGTACGATGCCACTACTTTCCGTGAAAATTTATGAACTTGGGTAACAACATTTGAGTAACATATATATAGTGGTTACACTATTCGACAAAAGGAGGATCTTCGTAACACGGTTTTGACAACCATAACTGTCACATTTTAAAAGGCTAAGGGCCAACAACCATATTGTCCATATCTACATACTTAACATAGTAACAACTGTCACATTTTAAGAGGCTAAGGGCCAACAACCATATGGTCCTTATCTACATACTTAACACATATAGTAACAGCTAGCACATTTTAAGAGGCTGAGGGCCAACAACCACAATTATCCACTGGAAGTAGCTTGATCGCGGCGACTCGGCATCTCGTCAATGAAAAGGAAGAGCCCTCCTGTGCCTTGGTAGAGCAGGAGTAGAACAGTGTCTCCAATTTTCCAATATGGATGCATTTCCACGAGAAGCGAGAACTTGTTAATTTGAATGGTTCCATTTTTGCAGTAAATGCAGTACCTTGCAATCACTTTGGCGTTATTAGCAGACACAAGTGTAATTTGACCACGCCGGGAAATCTATCCAGGAACGGCTACAGGGGGCAATTTCTGTTGACATGTAGAATAAAAAACAATTGTAACATATCGTTGAAGATATATATATATATAGTTTATGAGCATCAACATTAAAATAAGACTTTTTACCAGCGCTTTGTGCACACAATTGGTCTTGTTCAGTGTGTGCACCATAGGTCTAATTAATCCCATCCAAAATCCAGCGTTCATACGCTGTGCTATCTCTGTAAGATTATCAACAAAGTTTATGACATGCTTCAAGTCCTTCGAGTGAGATTTGGTACGCTTAGTAACATACAGATCATTCACTATGCATCCAACATATCCTGCTTAAAAGGTGGAAAGGTATTATTTATTCAGAACATGGCAAAAGAATATATAGTGCACATAAATTGGTAAACAAAATTTGTTACTGCCTAGGACGGAGTTAGAATATGATATCACAATTGGTTGCTTAAATAGTAATATGACAGCATGGAGAAACTTGAAAGGACACTAACCTCGATCAGACTATGATCGCCTGATGGCGTTGGGGAAGTAAACATCCATGTTAATTAGACGAGGCTGTGGTGCACGCACTAGAATTTTATTGCCAGCTTTCAGTTCATAACACTTAGACATTTTTCTCCAAAGGTCCGCGTTAAAATAGGAGTGACCATCTTTATCAAGTTTTACGCTAGCCATCATGGTAAATCCATGTTGCGTTGTCAATATGACATCCTGGGAGTCATCAGCAAAGTAAAGCCCAAGATTTCCTTCTACTCCTGTTCTTGCAAAGCAAGGGATGTACTGCTTGAAATGAAAATTAAGATCGTAAATTAGATATATTGAAATAACCGAGCAAGATGCAAATATGCGAGTAACTCATAGAACATATCCATATATATATGCAAGCGAAATACAAAAATATAGAATTAAAAATAGATAATGTAACAAAGATTTGATGCAAATATATAGATAATGTACCGACAGACGGTATATGTTCACAAATTTAGGCCATGTCGACCGTGGTAGGTTGAGATTGAACATACCGAGCGCTCCCTAAAGTCATCCGGAATGGTGAGATAGAATTTCGTTTCCAACTGGCCACGACCACAGTTGCCTGATTTGTGCTTGCACTGTGCACACATGAATGAACACCCACGAATCAGCTAGAACAAAAATGATTCCATGGCGATTTCCGCTGGTTGATTAATAGCGACGGACGGACTACGATAAGAGATGAGTGAATATTTCGCTAATTAAGTTGATTACCTTCTCCATGAGAAAAATCCCCGGCCCAATCCCGCAGAAAACCCCAGTCGACCAGAGTCTAGAATATCGGTGCAGATAGGCGGCGGAAAGCGGTGGAGGCGAAATCCGATGTCGTTTGGAGCGCGACCTACGCCCTCCGCCAACAGCCGTCGAGCTTAGGGTGCAGAGTTGCGGAGGGTCCAAGCTTGTATGGACGCTTGCAAACGGGTTCCATGCCAGGCTCTAGTTCGATAACGAACTCAACTGGCCGATGAGGAGGCATACCCGGAAGCTCTTCTGGAAAGACATCTTGATACTCACAAACGACTAGAATCTGAGAGATGGCATTCAATTCACCCTTCTCATTGACAGAGAAAAACTGAATGGTTTCATCACGAGCGGCATAAATAAAGACATCCTCAGAAGAGTGTGTCAATTGAATTTCCTGGGCAGCACAATCAAGTTGAGCTTTGTGCTTAGAAAGCCAGTCCATCCCGAGAATAAGATCAATATCCGAGTCACCAAGAACAACTGGAGAAGACATAAATTTATAGTCGCCCATCTTGATGGAAATATCGGGAGCAACCAAACTAGAAGTCAAAAGCTTTCCCGGAGAAACAACTTGCATAACTTTGGGTAAAACTCTGTGTCAACATTGTGCTTCGATGCAAATCGGTATGACAAGAAAGAATGCGATGCACCAGTATCAAAAAGAACTTTTGCAGGAATATCATTAACAGGAAGATTACCCATTATCACATCAGTAGATTCCTCCGCTTGAGCTGCATTCATCATGTTCACCTTTGCAGACTTTGGATTATGCTTGACCACTGCATTGCTGGAAGATCTGATAGGAGGAGGAGGAGGCAGACGCCTTTGGTTGAAGCACTTGTTAGCATAGTGACCTTTCTGCTGACACTTGTTGCAAGTCACCTCTGAGAGTGGACGGTGATAAGGAGCATTGGACTTTGGAGCTTGATTCTAAGACTTGTTCTGATAGCCAGAGTTGGAAGAGTTGGAAGAACCATGGCCACCTTTGTTCTTCTGCTGGTAAGGCTGACGGAACGGAGGAGTAGGAGGCAACCAGAACTTCTGTTGCTTAGCTGTCACAAGTGAGGAAGAAGAAGACTGAACTGCGTCTCTGACTCTCTTCTTAGAAGCCTCACACTTGAGCTGAGCAGCCTCTTGCTTCAGTGCCATATTGTAGAATTGATCAAACTGAGTAGGCTCAACAAGAACGAGAGCTAACTGCAGATCCTCTTTAAGGCCACCTCTGAAGTGATAGATCATGCTCTTTTCATCAGGAACGTCTTGTTTAGCAAAGCGAGCAAGTTTCTGAAACTGGATGTTGTATTGATACACAGACATGTTGCCTTGCTTGAGATTGCGGAACTCCTCACACTTGCTCTCAACAACACTTTGTGGAATGTGGTGCGCTTTGAAGTCCCGACAGAAGTCAGTCCAAGTGATCACACGACCTCCTCTGGAATCTTTGTATTGTTGATACCAATCAGCAGCTTGGTCCTTGAGCTGGAAAGAAGTGAACTTGACATAGTCCTCAGGCCTGACATTGCTACATTCAAAATGCTTGTTGATGTCCATGAGCCAATCATCGGCATCTGTGGCCTCGGCACAGTAGCTGAAAGACTTGGGCTGATTTGCGAGAAACTGGTTGAGTGTAGCAAAGTGAAACTGATTGTTCCCTTGACCTTGATTGCCTTGATTGCCTTGCCCTTGAGTACGTTCTTGCAAGAGTTGCAGAATCATCTGAGCATTGGCGTTGGTGACTGCCATGATAGCTTGCCATGCCTCCGGAGGCGGAGGTGGTGGCGGAGGGTTCGCTGGACTCCCTTCATTGCGATCCGGATTCTGACGCGTTGGCGGAGCCATCCTAAAGAGGGTGACATCCGTTAGCATCTTGATAGACAAATAGACAAGTAGAATCAACGAATAGAAATTGCAACATATAGTCTTCACAATAAACATTCGAACGACGATGAACGAATGAATTCCATAGTAAATCATCACACTTCCATAAGTTGAGAAGCCACTTGAAAAAAGATATGGAATCAACATCTGACTTCGAAGCAACTCGAAAACCACAAATGAAAACAAAACAAAGTATTGGCTTGCAGAATAAGCCGGAACGAACATATGATAGATATTTGGTCCGAAGTTTTTGTGGTGGGGCCCACACGGGCTCAATAATACAGCACCATCATGTACAAGGCTGTGCACATGACATACGAAGCGTCCCTGAGTCGGCATAGCCAAGGACTCTTTCAGACACTACGAGACCACTATAAAATCAACCGTGTACAGGCGGACCACTAGACGTCAAACCCCAATCTCATATCATGCGTCTGTCGGAAAGATATCCTAAGGCAACTTGAATTCCCACTTATAAACTCCCGAAACTTTCTGGTTATGCAATCTGGTGTTGGGGATACAGGGGACACAAAATATATCACCCAAACTAGCAATCCCTAGATCCAGCTGTATCCATCCGTCAACACATAACCAAGAAACCTTCGGAAATCGTTTACCTCAACCTTCGAAAAAACATCCGTTATACGAGTTATGGCAATACTCCCGAACTCCCGCCCCAGTACTGGGTGGCGTCGAGGTGATCTCACCAACAACTGCATAAAAGAGATTTCGATGTCGGCGAAACTCAGGTACTCCAGAACTGCAACGATAAAATTGTGACGACAACACCTCGGAGCTCAACTCCCCGGGACACTGCCACAACCCCTAAATGACAGGAGGCACCAAGAACAATGTTCTCGTCACAAAACCTCGGAACAATTCCAAGAAACCCGCGTGATCCTAAATTTTTTTTTGTGAAATTTGAGGAGAGAATAGTCAAAACTTCTACGTCAGGAGACCTCACCAGAGCGACGAAGGGACTGAGGAGTAAAAAGAATCCTACTCTCCGACATATATAATCCTAAGACTCAAATTTTTTTTATTCTAGACTCAACAACGCCAGCGATTCGATCAAGCAGGGGGCTCCTAAGTCGGGGATGGCTCTGATTACCAACTTGTAACGCCCACGATGCGGCTATATCTCCCACGTGTCGAGGCACGACTTAGAGGCATAACCGCATAGTGGTTTTGTCGCAAGAAGGGTCTTCTTCACACAATCCCATGTAATGAACAAGAATGGGTTAAAGAGTTGGCTTACAATCACCACTTCACACAATACATAAATATAATTCATACATCATCCAAAATACAAACATATAGACCGACTACGGTCAAAATCCAGATGAAAATAAGACAACCCCAAATGCTAGATCCCCGATCGTCCCAACTGGGCTCCACTACTGATCGTCAGGAAAAGACACATAGTAACGACCACGTTCCTCATCGAACTCCCACTTGAGATTGACCCCATCAACTGCACTGGCATCGTCGGCACCTGCAACTGTTTTGGTAGAATCTGTGAGTCACGAGGACTCAGCAATCTCACACCCGCGAGATCAAGACTATTTTATCTTATAGGAAAGGATGGTGTAAAGAGGTGGAGCTGCAGCGGCAATAAGCATATATGGTGGCTAACATACGCAAAAGAGAGCGAGAAGAGAAGCAACGGAGCGGTCGTCTTCTAGTAATGACCAAGAAGTGATCCTAAACTCCTACTTATGTCATACGTAACTCAGACCGTGTTCACTTCCCGGACTCCGCCGAGAAGAGACCATCACGGCTACACACGCAGTTGATGTATTTTAATTGGGTCACGTGACAAGTTCTCTACAACCGGACATTAACAAATTCCCATTTGCCTCATAACCGCAGGCACGGCTTTCAAAAGATAATACCCTTCAGGCGTGTCCCAACTTAGCCCATCATAAGCTCTCACGGTCAATGAAGGATAAACCTTCTCCCGGAAAAACCCGAGCAGTCTCGGAATCCCGGTTTACAAGACATTTCGACAATGGTAAAACAAGACCAGCAAAGTCGCCCGATGCGCCGACAAATCCCGATAGGAGCTGCACATATCTCGTTCTCAGGGCACACCGGATGAGACATCCTACGAGTAAAACCAGACCTCGAGTTTCCAAGAGGTGGCCCCGCAGTCTACTCAGTTCGGACCAACACTCGAAGGAGCACTGGCCCGGGGGGGGGGGTTAAAATAAGATGACCCTCGGACTCGCGAAAACCCGGGGGAAAAGGCTTAGGTGGCAAATGGTAAAACCATGGTTGGGCCTTGCTGGATGAGTTTTATTCAAGGCGAACTGTCAAGGGGGTCCCATAAATCACCCGACCGCGTAAGGAACGCAAACTCAAGGAACATAATCCCGGTATATCAGAAACTAGGGCGGCAAGAGTGGAAAAAAACACCAGGCATAAGGCCGAGCCTTCCACCCTTTACCAAATATATAGATGCATTAATTAAATAAGAGATATTGTGATATCCCAACATATCCATGTTCCGACATGGAACAAACTTCAACTTCACCTGCAACTAGCAACGCTATAAGAGGGGCTGAGCAAAAGCGGTAACTTAGCCAATCAACGGTTTGCTAGGAAAGGATGGTTAGAGGCTGACATGGCAATATGGGAGACATGATATAGCAAGTGATAGGTAGCGCAGCATGGCAATAGAGAGAACAACTAGCAAAGCAAAGATAGAAGTGATTTCGAGGGGTGGTCATCTTGCCTGCAAGGTTCTCAGAGTTGTCGAAAGCTTGATCCTCGTAAGCGTACACAACAGGTTCCTCGTTCACGAACTCGTCTCCCGGCTCTACCCAAGACAAGAACACGAGCAACGGAACCACAGTCAATCACTAGAAATGCACAAGCAACATGATGCAAAACATGTATGATATGCGATGCATATGCGTGCTCCGGAAGGAAAATGATGAACAAGGCAGTAACTTGGCAAACCAAGCATGCCACTGGAAAGATGAGATGATTTCGGTCGAAATCGATATAGAGATCACCGGAAACGGATGCACGGTTTGCAAATGGCAAGCAAAACAAGAATGTCACGAATCTGCGATTAACAGCATGATAGCACTTAAAATGCAACAAGAAAAATGCTACAGCACTCCAACATAGCAACAAAGCACATGGCAGTAATCTACAGGAGATGCTTGACAAAATATGAACACTGAGCTACGGCTAGATCACAACATAACAAGATCAAACAAGCACGGCAAAAGTGCAAAAGATAACAGGTTCACAGACTTGGTGAATAACTGGACATGGCAGAAAACAGCATCAGGTAGCAATGTTCAGAGCACGAAATCGACATGCTAAATGAACGTAACATAGCAAATCAAGGCATGGCAGTGTTCTACTTAATGCATAAGACAAAAGTCCCTTACTGACCATAAGCCAAAAAGGATCAGAAGATATGATGGCAAGCATGTGAACATAGCAAGTTTCGTTATCAGGTTTCAGACTTAGCAGAAAACAGAGCATGGCAGAAACAGTAATATGTAGGCATGTTTGTGAGCTTGATACTCTCACCACAAAGCAATGCATGACAAAATAAGCATACCTACAGAAATATGGCATGTTTATGAAGCTACCAATTGCAAGAACAAAAGCATAGCATGAATGGATCAACTACAATAAGCTTGGCAAACTTGCATATCATGTTAAGAATCTGCCAGAAATATTTTATAGCAAAAGTAGAGCAAGATTGAGTCATGCTGTGGCACTCCATAATTGCAAACAAGGGCAGGAATGGATCAATTACAACTATAGCTACAAACATCCTTACTGAACATCTCCAAAATATGCATGGATCTCTCTGTAGCATCAAGTTTACATGGCAAGAAAATAACAGCAGACAAGGACTTGGAGAAATCACCAAGTCCATGAAATCAGAAACATTACGGGGCCTAGTTTGCATGCTTTTGCTAGTCACCACAGAGATCACAAAAATACGTGTCATACACCCTTGGAAAGATGGCATGGCATACAACAAAACACATGTAGAGCTCATGTCCATAAGATGCACAAATTAAATGATACAAAAAAGACAAATCTCCAAGTTCTGTTAAGAACCAGCAGATAACAGCAACTAGCCCTCTTGCAACAGAGATTTGGGCATCAAGGTAACCTCTAATGAACATTGTGCAATTGAACAAAATGTAGAGCATCACGAGACGAACAATTTGACATATTACACACGCGAATCGGAGCTACATGCAAGGAGTTATGCAACGAGGAACAGGGGCATATATCGTAAAAATTCATAGACTTAGAAAAATATGGGGGGAGGGGTCGGGGAGAGTCAAGACATACAGTAGCGGATCGAGATCCGATCGGCTCGGGCCCGTGGCGCTCGTCTCCGGCGACGGGAGGAAGGGGAGGCCGGCGGCCGGAGGAAGGAGAGAAGGAGGCGGCGCGGCGGGGCACCGGCGACGAGGCGGCGGGGTTGCGCCGGCCGGCGGGTGGCGGAGAGGCCGCGGCGGCGCGGGCGAGTGCGGCGGCGGCGGGCGCGCGGCGAAGGGCGCGAGCACGAGGGCGGCGGCGGCTGGGCTCGGCGGGCCCGCGGCGGGCCGGCGGGCCGGCGCGGCGGCGGCGGCGGGCTGATGACGTGTCGGCGTGGGATTCGCCGGAGGGCGGCGGTGGACGCGTCCGGCTCTGCCCGGACGTGTCCGGCGGCGCGGAGGGACGAGGTTAGGGTTTGGACTGCGTTTCGTTTCGGGAGGGGATGCTCTTTTATAGCTAGAGGGAGCTAGGAGGCTCCAAATGAGGTGCGGTTTTCGCCCACACGATCGTGATCGAATGACCTAGAGAATGGAAGAGAGTTTGGTGGGTTTTGGGCTGGTTTTGAGAGGGGTTTTTGCTGCACACACAAATGGACTTTGCGGATGCCCGGTTAACCGTTGGAGTACCAAACGACCTCCAAATGGAACGAAACTTGACCGGTGGCCTCCGGGTGGTATAATAGGGCCACTTGACAAGCATCGGTCCATTCCGAGAAAGTTTGACACCCGCTCACGAAAGAAAAACAAGAGGGGTGCACCGGAGGAGATAGGAGCGCCGGATTGCAAAACAGACAACGGGGAAAATGCTCGGATGCATGAGACGAACACGTATGCAAATGCAATGTGCATGATGACATGATATGAAAATGCATGACATGACAAAATGCAAAACGAAAGACAAAACCCGACCACGGAGGGAATATCATAACACATAGCCGAAAATGGCAAGAGTCGGAATTACAAATATGGCAAGTTACATGCGGGGTGTTACATATGATGAACATAAACCCTGCTAATCACCGTGTTCAAATTTGACACTTTTCCGGGTTCATTAAAATATTTAGGGGCATTTTGTAGGCATTAATGCACGTAATTCAAATTCAAACAATTGGTGCATGAAAGGGTGCACAAGAACGGTCTGGAAAAACCATACTCGTGGTATTTAGTAATTTCTCAAGCCTTTTACAAGAAATGGGCAGAGATTTCAATGGAATGCGTGGCAATAGTCAACCACAAACACGTCATTTACTAGGTTGTCAACTATAGAACAATGAAATATGTGCTTGAAAAACATGACGGCTAGCATGGTGCCATGGTATGGCCTCACCGTGCCCTGGATAAGAGCTGAGAAGGTTTGATTTATGTCGTCATGCACGCCCTTCATACATCGAACCATCACCGAGGAAGTTCAATGCTTTCGAGAGGGAAATCACCAAGATTGAAGGGGAATCCAAATTTCCGTCCTAGTTTGTCATTCAGTTTTTTCCAACGATCAACATACCGCCTCAAATGAAACGTGTACAAATTTGACATTTTTCCGAACACATTTACCATATTTAGGGGATTGTGTGCATTTTCTAGGCATTAATTATGCACATAATTCAAATTCGAATAATCGGTGAATGAAAAGGTGCACATGAACGGTCTGGAAAACCATGCTCATGCTATACAAAAAATGAAACACATGGTTGGAAAACATGACGCCTGGTGTGGTGCCATGGTATGGCCTCACCATGCCCTGGTAAAAATTGGAGAATGTTTTCCTTATGTCGTGATGCGCACCTTTCATAAAACGAACCATCATCCGAGGAAGTTTCATGGTTTCAAGCGGGAAATCACCAAGTTTGAAGGGGGGTCCAAATTTCCTTTGTCCTTTGTCCACGAGTTTTTTCTACGATGAACATACAACCTGGAAATCACCGTGTTCAAATTTGGCACTTTTCCGGGTTCATTTGCCATATTTAGGGGATTATGTGCATTTCCTAGGCATTAATGCGCATAATTCAAGTTCAAACAATCGACGCATGAAAGGGTCCACAAGAACGGCTTAGAAAACCATGCTCGTGCCATTTAGTAAATTCTCATGCCTTTTACAAGGAATGGACAGATATTTCGATGAAATGTGTGGCAATAGTCAACCACAAATGCCTGTTTGTTGGGTTTTCAACTATAGAAAAAATGAAATAAATGCTTAAAAAACATGATGCCTGGCATGGTGCCATGGTATGACCTCACCATGCCCTGGTAAAAATTTGAGAAGGTTTGGCTTACGTCGTCATGCGCGCCCTTCATAAATCGAACCATCATCGAGGAAGTTCCATGCTTTCGATAGGGAAAATCCCCAAGTTTGAAGGGGAATCCTAATTTCCGTCCAAGTTTATCATTCAGTTTTTTTTCCAATGATCAACATACCGCCTCAAATGCAACGTGTTCAAATTTGACATTTTTCCGAACTCATTTTCCATATTTAGGGGATTGTGTGCATTTTCTAGGCATTAATTATGCACATAATTCAAATTCGAACCATCGGTGCATGAAAAGGTGCACAAGAACGGTCTGGAAAACCATGCTCGTGCTATACGAAAAATGAAACACATGATTGGAAAACATGATGCCTGGTGTGGTGCCATGGGATGACCTCACCATGCCCTGGTAAAAATTGGAGAATGTTTTCCTTATGTCGTGATGCGCACCATTCATAAAACGAACCATCATCCGAGGGAGTTTCATGGTTTCTAGGTGGAAATCACCAAGATTGAAGGGGGATCCAAATTTCCTTCGTCCTTTGTCCACGAGTTTTTTTCTATGATAAGCATAAAACTTGCAAATCACCGTGTTCAAATTTGGCACTTTTTCGGGTTCATTTGCCATATTTAGGGGATTATGTGCATTTCCTAGGCATAAATGCACATAATTCAAGTTCAAACAATCAATGCATGAAAGGGTCCACAAGAATGGCCAAGAAAACCATGCTCGCGCCATTTAGTAAATTATCACGCCTTTTACAAGGAATGGACAGATATTTCGATGAAATGTGTGGCAATAGTCAACCACAAATGTCTGTTTGTTGGATTTTCAACTATAGAAAAATGAAATAAATGCTTAAAAAACATGACTCCTTGGCATGGTGCCATGGTATGACCTCACTGTGCCCTGGTAAAAATTTGAGAAGGTTTGGCTTATGTCGTCATGCACGCCCTTCATAAATCAAACCATCACCGAGGAAGTTCCATGCTTTTGAGAGGGAAAATCCCCAAGATTGAAGGGGAATCCTAATTTCCATCCAAGTTTTTCATTAAGTTTTTTCCAACGATCAACATACCGCCTCAAATGCAACGTGTTCCAATTTGACATTTTTCCGAACTCATTTACCATATTTAGGGGATTGTGTGCATTTTCTAGGCATTAATTATCCACATAATTCGAATTCGAACAATCGGTGCTTGAAAAGGTGCACAAGAACGGTCTGGAAAACCATGCTCGTGCTATACAAAAAATGAAACACATGGTTGGAAAACATGACGCCTGGCGTGGTGCCATGGTATGGCCTCACCATGCCCTTGTAAAAATTGGAGAATGATTTCCTTATGTTGTGATGCGCGCCTTTCATAAATCGAACCATCACCGAGGAAGTTTCATGGTTTCAAGCGGGAAATCACCAAGATTGAAGGGGGGTCCAAATTTCCTTTGTCCTTTGTCCACGAGTTTTTTTCTACGATGAACATACAACCTGCAAATCACCGTGTTCAAATTTGGCACTTTTCCGGGTTCATTTGCCATATTTAGGGGATTATGTGCATTTCCTAGGCATTAATGCGCATAATTCAAGTTCAAACAATCGATGCATGAAAGGGTCCACAAGAACGGCTTAGAAAACCATGCTCGTGCCATTTAGTACATTCTCATGCCTTTTACAAGGAATGGACAGATATTTCGATGAAATGTGTGGCAATAGTCAACCACAAATGCTTGTTTGTTGGGTTTTCAACTAAAGAAAAAATGAAATAAATGCTTAAAAAACATGATGCCTGGCATGGTGCCATGGTATGACCTCACCATGCCCTGGTAAAAATTTGAGAAGGTTTGGCTTACGTCGTCATGCGCGCCCTTCATAAATCGAACCATCATCGAGGAAGTTCCATGCTTTCGACAGGGAAAATCCCCAAGCTTGAAGGGGAATCCTAATTTTCGTCCAAGTTTGCCATTCAGTTTTTTTTCCAATGATCAACATACCGCCTCAAATGCAACGTGTTCAAATTTGTCATTTTTCCGAACTCATTTTCCATATTTAGGGGATTGTGTGCATTTTCTAGGCATTAATTATGCACATAATTCAAATTCGAACAATCGGTGCATGAAAAGGTGCACAAGAATGGTCTGCAAAACCATGCTCATGCTATACGAAAAATGAAACACATGGTTGGAAAACATGACGCCTGGTGTGGTGCCATGGTATGGCCTCACCATGCCCTGGTAAAAATTGGAGAATGTTTTCCTTATGTCGTGATGCGCGCCTTTCATAAATCGAACCATCATCTGAGGAAGTTTCATGGTTTCAAGGGGGAAATCACCAAGATTGAAGGGGGGGTCCAAATTTCCTTTGTCCTTTGTCCACGAGCTTTTTCCTATGATGAGCATACAACATGCAAATCACCGTGTTCAAATTTGGCACTTTTCTGGGTTCATTTGCCATATTTAGGGGATTATGTGCATTCCCTAGGCATTAATGCACATAATTCAAGTTCAAACAATCGATGCATGAAAGGGTCCACAAGAACGGCCTAGAAAACCATGCTCATGCCATTTAGTAAATTCTCATGCGTTTTACAAGGAATGGACAGATATTTCGATGAAATGTGTGGCAATAGTCAACCACAAATGTCTGTTTTGTTGGGTTGTCAACTATAGAAAAAATGAAATAAATGCTTAAAAACATGACGCCTGGCATGGTGCCATGGTATGACCTCACCATGCCCTGGTAAAAATTTGAGAAGGATTCGCTTATGTCGTCATGCACGCCCTTCATAAATTGAACCATCACTGAGGAAGTTCCATGCTTTTGAGAGGGAAAATCCCCAAGATTGAAGGGGAATCCTAATTTCCGTCCTAGTTTGTCATTCAGTTTTTTTCCAACGATCAACATACCGCCTCAAATGCAACGTGTTAAAATTTGACATTTTCCCGGGCTCATTTACCATATTTAGGGGATTGTGTGCATTTTCTAGGGATTAATGGACATAATTCAAATTCAAACAATCAGTGCATGAAAAGGTGCACAAGAACGGTCTGGAAAACCATGCCCGTGTTATTTAGCACATTCTCATGCCTTTTACAAGGAATGGGCAGATATTTCAAGGAAATGTGTGCCAATAGTCAACCATAAACGCGTCGTTTACTCACTTAACAACTATACAAAAAATGAAACACATGGTTGGAAAACATGACGCCTGGCGTGGTGCCATGGTATGGCCTCACCATGCCCTTGTAAAAATTGGAGAATGATTTCCTTATGTCGTGATGCGCGCCTTTCATAAATCGAACCATCACCGAGGAAGTTTCATGGTTTCAAGCGGGAAATCACCAAGATTGAAGGGGGGTTCAAATTTCCTTTGTCCTTTGTCCATGAGTTTTTTTCTACGATGAACATACAACCTGCAAATCACCGTGTTCAAATTTGGCACTTTTCCGGGTTCATTTGCCATATTTAGGGGATTATGTGCATTTCCTAGGCATTAATGCGCATAATTCAAGTTCAAACAATCGATGCATGAAAGGGTCCACAAGAACGGCTTAGAAAACCATGCTCGTGCCATTTAGTAAATTCTCATGCCTTTTACACGGAATGAACAGATATTTCGATGAAATGTGTGGCAATAGTCAACCACAAATGTCTGTTTGTTGGGTTTTCAACTATAGAAAAAATGAAATAAATGCTTAAAAAACATGACGCCTGGCATGGTGCCATGGTATGACCTCACCATGCCTTGGTAAAAATTTGATAAGGTTTGGCTTATGTTGTCATGCACGCCCTTCATAAATCGAACCATCACCGAGGAAGTTCCAAGCTTTCGAAAGGGAAATCCTCAAGATTGAAGGGGAATCCAAATTTTCTTCGTTCTTTCCCCTGGAGTTTTTTTCAATGACGAACAAACACCCTGCAAATCACCGTGTTTAAATTTGGCATTTTTCCGGGCTCATTTACCATATTTACCCTACTAGGGAAAACCTTATACACAGAACTTTAGCTATAGCGCGTGTTAAAAAAGCACACTGGTGCTAAGTAGCAGTAGCGCGCAGGTGTAAATGGCGCTACAGATAAAATTTTAGCAGTAGCGCACCAGAAGATAAAAGCGCTACTACTAAAATTCCGACGGCTTAGCCGATAGGCTACACATAGTAGTAGCGATCTACGTAGAACCGCGCTACCGCTACTTGCTTTGTAGCAGCGCGTTTACAATGAAATGCGCTACTGCTAAAGGAAATAAAATGAAATGGAAAGAAAATAGAAAAGTAAATGAAAATGAAAGAAATAGAAAAAGGTGAAAGGAAAAAAATAAAATGTGAAGAAAAATAAATGAAAAAGGGGAAAAAAGAGAAAGGAATAGCAGTAGCGCGTATCGAGGAAAACGTTGTAGCTAGCTTAGCAGTAGCGCAATTCCTGGAACGCGCTACTGCTACTTCTGACTTAACCGCGCTGTCGTTCTTCCCCACGGCCACTTCCCCCAAATCCAACTCCTCCGCTGTCGCCCGTCGGCCGCCCCGCGCTCTCCCGTCGCTCTCCGCACACCCTCGACGCTGCCCCCGACCCCGGATTCGACGCCGCCCCCGACCCCGACCTCGACGCCGCCCCCGACCCCAACCTCGACGCCGCCCTCCGCCGCGCGCCCGAGCCCCGACCCCGACGTCGACGCCGCCTACCCCTCCCTCGCCGTAGGCACCCAAGGTGAGCACGCCTGCTCCTCCCCCTCCCCTACCTCTGCCTAGCTAGGGTTCTTCAAATTTTAGTTGCATCAAATTAGTTAGGGTTCATCTATGGGTGGAAAATGAATCAGATACGGATGCGGCTCAGATGTTTTCTTAGATGATGAATAAACACTATTGTAATGCATAATAAAACGAGTAAAATTTGACCACTTATTTCACTTTTAAGTTGGATAATTGGAATATCCGCTACCACTTTCCACCCCTAGGTTCATCAAATTAGATAGTAATTAGGGAAGTAGTTCCTAGGTACTAATTAGTTAGTAAGAACTAGGTACTAATTAGGTACTAGTTTATTTTTATTTATAGTAAGTTTATTTTTAGTAAGAACTAGTTGAATTAATAGAACTAGTTAGTAAGAACTTGTTGTTATTTTTTCAGTTAAAGCAATTTTTCCCGCATCGACGTCGACGATGCCTATCCCGCATCCTCGTCGTCGACTCGGTGGAGGACACCTGCTTGACCAGATGGGCCATGTCCGGGACTGGGCTCCGCCGGGCTGGTACTGGGAGGCGCTACCTACTAGGGGGCGCAGCTTGGTGAGGAGCCAGCCCATCATTGACCCGAACCTTCTTTGGTGGCGGTCGCGTGGGCCAGCAACGGTGCAGAGGCTTGAGGACCCCGCGGAGGTGGTACGTCACCGTGTGAGCGAGGAGGACGTGCACGTCCGTCGCTACTTGTTTGCATTGGAGCACAGGTTCTCCAATACCTGGCAAGTTCTCGAGGGATCTCACTGGAGCTATGATCCTGTGATGGTTCCTTCTCTTTGGGTGTCCACCGCCGCGCCGATACCCGTTGTGCGCTAGGGTTTTAGTTGTATTAGTGATGTTATATGTATGATACTATTCAGGATGTATTAGTGATAATATTCGACGATGTATGGACGCATGAGATGATTTACTTTTGCTTATTGAATGCATGCTAATTTGAATACTTATTTATTTTACGATTTGGTTTTGCTTATTGAATGCTCATGTCAATATGAGTCTTATAAGATATTTTGAAATGTATATCTTGTGTTGCTCAAATAGGAAATGTGCTTGCCCAAGTGGCCGGTCATGTTTGCAGGTTACACCTCCGAGTGGCCTATGTTTTGCCGGAGTGTTGATTCATTTCCGTTCCGGCAATTTCAGGCGCTCGATATGTCCTATTTTAGCAAAGGTCATGCCGTATTTTTCCTTGAATTTTGGCATGACTTGTGCTAGAATATGTAGGAAATATCGAGTGCCCCGGATTTGTGTGTTGAGTATCCTGGTAGTTGTCTTCCATCGATTTTCGATTAATGTTTCAACTATGAACATAGGAAATGTCTGACGACGAAAAGGATTTCGGTATTTGCAAATACTGCGAAGACGAGCGCAGCCTGTGTGACGGAATCTTCCTAGATGATGATAGGCGCTTCAACATCAAGCTAGACGAGAACTTCGAAGTGGATACAGTAAGTCACAACGACAAGTATTTTTTCGTAATTAAGCATGACATCTGCTTCAACTTATAATTTAATTTTTTACTATTCTACTAGCGTATCCCCTGCCATGCAAGAGTTTTTGTCTTGGATAAGATAGGTTTCAGTCGTACTATGGAGGTAAAGAAAGTTTACTTGAAGACTGAGCATGGTTGTATTTTCCACGCAAAATTATACAACGCAGACGACTACACCTATTTTGGATGCAAAACTTGGCGAGCACTATGCAAGACTTATGCATTTGAGCCTGATATGGTTATCACCTTTGATATTCGTCCGGAAGATGATATTGAAGGTAATATCGACATCTGGATTGATGTGCAGACGCCTCCAGTTATACCATTATGTGAGTTTCTCAACCATATTTATGTCTTTGATGTTGTTTATTCAAAAATAGTTGACAACTAATTTCTATTGTCAGCTTATTTCTGTTCAAGCAAACATGTCCAGCGCTTGGTAGACAGGACCTACTACTGTCCCGGGGCTGAACTAAACTGTCAAGACAAAATTTCTTCCTGCACTTAGAAATGTTAGTACTCAAAATGTGCGACCAATGGTGTTCGTACTGAACTACGGTCACATCTATTTAGGAAAGATGGTAAGATTTTTACTATTTGTCCTCAGTGCATCTTTTGCATACATTATTTTTTAAGCTAAACTTCATTGCTAAGTATGTTATTATACGATGTTCTTCAACAGGGACTCCCGATGAATGTTGTGCCTCATGGGATCGAGACTAAACGTACCATGAGTATTGTTAGCTTACGACCAAGATATCCTACAATGCACTTTAGTGCATTCAGGATTTCTAATAGTGAGGAATGCTTAATAGTGAAAGACTGGAGCAAAATTGTGAAGGAGGAGTGCAGAGAAGTACTAGGGGCAGCAATCAGAAGCGCAGCCCACGATTAGGAGACAGGTTCATCTGCATGCTCCAACTTGATGGAGGAGTGCTACACATGTTTTATATTATTTTACCTGAGAGAGAGCAGCAGGAGTGATTAGCTAGCTAGAAATAAGTTTGAAGATGATGGTGTGCTACACTATGACTATGATGATTAAATAGCTAGTGTTGGTGGTAATGACTATGATGATTATTATTAGCTAGTGTTGGTGGTGATTAGATAGCTACCGCATCTAGTGTTGGTGGTGATTGCTAGCTAGAATGAGTTTGAAGATGATGATGTGCTACACTATGACTATGGTGATTAAATAAATACTGTTGGTGGTAATGACTATGATGATGATTAAATAGCTTGTGCTGGCGGATTAGATTCAAGTGGAGGCAACATGTGGTGCACATCGAAAGTACTACTAGTCCAAACTAGATCATGTTTGGATTAGTAGTATACTTTTAACATGCACCACATATTGCCTCCACTTGAACCAAATCCACCTTCATTTGACATACTGTTATAGACATAATGATATAAACCTCATAATTGGTATTGTACAAAATTTGTATAATGGCGTATAAATACACTAAAAATAAAAAAGTGAAAAAAAGAATACTAGTAGCGATGGATAGTAAACACACTGCTACTAGCTAGATTAGCAGCAGCACGGGAGAAAACAAGCGCTGCGGCTATGTGTCTTAGCAGTAGAGCGTGTCGCATGCGCTACTGCTACGTAATTGCTGCGCGTGGATCATCGTTCGATCATGGCGCATCCAACGGTGCACACGCTCGATCTGCGTGGCTGGGGTTCCGGCCAATCATAATGCAACACACAATAGGCTCAGCGCACACTGTTTCCGGAAGCGATGGAGATGAACTGTGTGCGATAATGAACGAGAAAAATGGTAAGGGAAGCCAAATTTCTGTTGTCGTTTGTTGTTGAGCTCTTGAATACCACCGCACTGTACGGCTGCCCGGCCCCTCCGTCCCAGAGCTCTCTCCAGGCGTCGTCCATGGCACCGCGGCGCACAGTAACTGGTAAGGAAGCGATGGCATCCCGCCGCACCGCATTCCTCGCCGCCCGCGACCGCACGCATGGTAAGGAAGCGATGGCATCTCGCCGCGCCGAGTTCATCGCCGCCGGCGGACAAACAGTTACATGGGCGGACTTTGAGGCTGCCATGGCCGAATGGGTGGTGGATCTAGAGGCGGCGAAAGCCGCACAGAAGGAGCGGAAAAGGCAGAAAGCAGTCAAGAAAAGAGAGTCCCGCCACCGAAAGAAAAAAGAGGCCGCACCCCGTGGTGAGGAGAGCTTGGCGGAGATCGAAGCACGGTGGGTTGCCACCTACAAGGCCGGGAAGGAGAATGCCGGCGTCTGGCAAGCATGCCCTGATGGCAGCATGTGAGAAGTAGTTTAAGTTTGTAGTATTAGAGCAAATTACCAGTAGTACTTTAAGTTTGTAGTATTAACGTAATGTCGGTAAGAGCATCCTTTGAGGGCTTTGAGCATTGATTAGCATGTGTGCCCGTGTGCGTTTTTTGCGTTAATCATTAGAAGATCACAAAACACACGGTTTCTATGTCGTACCCGTCTGCTTTTTTGCGTTAATGACCCATAAGTCAGTTACGTGTGCGATATTTCGTAATAAACCAGGCGTACCATTGACCGAAAAAAATCAAGTACACATGTACATTTTTTTTGAGATGGGATCTGCCAACTTTCTTTCTTCTCGCACACGAGTATTTTACGCGCTTCGTCTGCGTTGTGTGTTTCCCCCGCCCAAGTTTCAAATTTCGCACCGAAATTTTCATTAGGCGCGCGATTTCAGAATTTATTCCTCCAACCACATCCCCTTCCCCTCAATATCCCCCCTCCCTCGCGCCTCCCCCTACCGGCATCTCAAACCGCCGCCGCCGCAACCACAACTTCAACTACATCTACGTTCTGCTCGGATCCAGTCAGGTAACCCACCGATCTCTATCACGTCCCCGGCCTAATTGCTTAATTGGCATCTGCGAAATATCCTCATGCCTCCAAATCCCCCCCGCCAGGAGCTGATGGCGGTCCATGGCGCGATGGCCGCTGTGCGTGTTGACCTAGAGGAACACCTCGCCTCCGCCGCCGCCGCCGACATGGTGCAGGCTCTGGCCCAGATGAAGTCCCCCAGCGACTACTACCCCCAGGACTTAACAGGTAAGATCTGACCAGCTAAATCTTACCGATACCACTTGCAACAGCTATGATTTGTACGGTTGATGTATTAAGCATGTTCATGCCTTGTTTATTTAAGTACTACACACTGTTTGATGTTCAAATATTACCGTGTCCAGCTCAATTTCACCAATACCAGCAACAAACTTACAATACATGACTCAGGATATCACTAGATATGCTGCCCATTTGCTATTTTTAGTTGATGCTAACCCTATTGCACTTAACATGCCTGTCCATGTACTTACGCAGGGTCATAACGGCCGATGCTTTTGTTTGCTGTCGAGGTGAGCTGCATCCCATGTCTTATAGTATTTCACATAATTTGTGCAATTGCAGTTTAGCTTCTACCCATTTACTGGTTGCCTGTAGGTACACATGTCAGTGGCACTGATCCACGCTTCGACCCGAAGGAACAACTCGCCTCCGCCGTCGCTGACTTTGGGCGAGCTCTGGCCAAGATGAAGTGCCCCAGCAACTACCTCTCAGGACTTACCAAGTATGTACTCACCAGTTCAATCTTACCAATAGCAGTTGCAATTAATGGCTATGTTCTGTACGGTCGATGTATTAAGCATGTTCTAGTTAACATGCCTAACACGTTTTTGCTACTTCCCCTACCATTTCATAGACATCTGGGCCATTCTCTGCTCTGGGATCACCTGCCTTGTGATGTTTAACTATGCCAATTGCATTTTTATCAGTACCGGTTTCAATGTCTATTAAGCCTGTTGCAATTAACAGTTGAATCCATTTTTAAACAGTTGCATTTCAATGGCTACAAACTTACAAAACATGACTTAGGATGTTGTTAAGCTTGTTGCAATTAACAGTTGTATCCATTTTTTAATTTGTTCATTTGCTACCATGCTACTCTCCGGAATGATAGATATACTAGAGATGCTGCCCCATTTGCTATTTTTGGCGGATGCTAACCCTGCTGTACTTAACATGCTTGTCCATGTACTTACGCAGGGTCATAACGCCCGATGTTGTTGTTTGCCGTCAAGGTTAGCTGCACCCCATGTCTTACAGTATTTCACATCATTTGCGAAATTGTAGTTTAAGTTCTACCATTTACTGGTTGCCTGTAGGTACACATGTCAGTGGCACTGATCCACGCTTCGACCCGGAGGAATAGCTCGCCTCCGCCGCCGGTGACTTTGGGCGGGCTCTAGCCAAGATGAAGTCCCCCAGCAACTACCTCTCAGGACTTACCAAGTATGTACCCGCCAGTTCAATCTTACCAATACCAGTTGCAATTAATGGCTATGTTTTGTACTGTTGTTGTATTAAGCATGTTGTAGTAAACATGCCTAACACGTTTGAGCTATTTTCCCTACCTTTTTATAGACAACTGGGCCATTATCTGCTCTGGCAGCACCTGCCCTGTGATGTTTAACTCTGTCAATTGCATTTTTATCAGTACCGGTTTCAATGGCCATTAAGCCTGTTGTAATTAACAGTTGTATCCATTTTTAAAGAGTTGTATTTCAATGGCTACAAACTTATAAAACATGAATGAGGATGTTGTTAAGCCTATTGCAATTAACAGTTGTATCCATTTTTTAATCCGTCCCTTTGCTACCGTGCTACTCTTTCGAAATGAAGATACCACTACAGATGCTACCGTTTTGTTACCATTTGGTATTTTTGGTGGATGTTAACCCTGTTGTAGTTAACATTGGCTTTCCATGTACTTACACAGGGCTACAATGGGCGATGCTGTTGTTTGCCGTCAAGGTTAGCTGCATCCCATGTCTTATACACCATCTATTCCTAAATATAAGTATTTTTAGAGATTCCAATATAGACTACATAAGGAGCAAAATGAGTGAATCTAGATTCCAATCTAAACTATATCTATAATTCTATATACATCCGTATGTAGTTCATATTGAAATCTCAAAAAAATACTTGTACTTAGGAACATAGGTAGTTGTATTTTACATCATTTCTGCAATCTCAGTTTACCTTCTAACATTTACTGGTTGCTTGTAGGTACATATATGAGGGGTACTGATCCACGTTTCGATCCCTTTTGCGTATGGGGCAATGAGATATTCATGAACAACCGTCAAGTGAGGAAACTAAGAAAGATTGTTAGGCGAGAGAAACGGGTGATTGGAATTAAGCTCTTTATTTACACTTTGTCGAAGACAATAGTGAACATTAGGATGGTAAGTAATGTGTTGCCTTTTCCCCCTGCCCACAACAAGTTACTCTATTAGACCTCAGTATCTGATATTTTTCTCTTTTCAGTGGTTTCCGAAGCTATTTACTGATGATTACCATGCAAACTACATGACCGGAGTGGAGGTAACTAAGGTTAAAGTATATAATTCATGCTACCATGATAATGCTCTAGAAGTCTTCCTGAAGGCGGTGAAGGATGGGCGGGCCATCGTCACAAGGGGTTGGACAAAAGTGGTTCGTGCCTATGGCATGCAGGAAGGCACATTATGGACATTCAGCTTCTTCAACACCGTCGCAGTCAAAATGATTTACACTTGTCTCTTCACCTTTACCACCTTTAAATACTGCGGTTCATCATAGTTAATTGCCGCCTAATCCTATAATTACTGAACATATTGTACTGGCAATTTTATTTATGGATTCGTTGTTGAACCATTGTGCTGAGAATATGAATTGCACGTTTCGTATTTCAAAATTTCCAATTAGAATAATAAAGTACAGGCAAAAATAAAAATAGAACAGACGGTCATGGACCTTTGCAAACGGTTCTAGCAGTAAAAGCGCTTGCGATGGATAGCCCAATGCCACACAGTTTTCTACATCAAATCGTGTGTGATGTAGTTAATGAAAGCAAACAGTTAACCAAGGCAGACCGTGTGTGATAGTTACACCTTTCACACACGAGCGTATAAATAAAACTGTGTGGGATGGACATCCGAACGGAAACGTTTTCCCTGGATTGACTGTGTGGGATGTACATAAGAACGGAAACGTATTCCTTGGATTGACTGTGTGTGATATACGTATGAACGGAAATGTTTTTCTGGGACTCACCGTGTGGGATGTACATACCTACAGAAATGATTTTCTCGGATTACCGTGTGGGATGTACATACATATGGAAATGATTTTCTCAGATTACCGTGTGGGATGTACATACCTACGGAAATGATTGGGTTTCGATGCCTCGCCCGATCGCCCATGACCCCAGCCTGGGTCCCAGGAGGTCCTATCCCCGATGATTTCTGGGTCGTGTGGGAAGGACACCCTATCGCACAGACTCACGTGGCGACGGTTCCAAATGCCATCGCGCAAGGGGGTAAAAAACCGTTTGTTTAGGACCGACGTGCACGAGTGTACTAGTCGCGGCATGCCAGCTTGGGCTTCTTAATACCACGCGAGGCGTAGTAGTCTTGAACAGCCTGCACCCGAGCCTCATGTCGTAAGTTTTATAGTAGGCGCCTGCACTCGGCATCGATAACCTTTGCCGCGGCCTCCTCGTATCCCTCCACACCTGTAGAAGGTCTGCAATCAAACGAGACAACAATGATTAGTACAATAACTAGCTATTTGAAGATTTTTAATTATTTAAAGGAGAAATTACCCAAAACTTTCTGATCACCATCTGTGCCCTCGTGTGGCACAAGAAACTGTCGATCATCTCCTCCGGTGGGGTCGGTGCAGCCAAGTAGTGCTCCTAGCTCAATCCTAGCTCTGGAACTTGACCCTCACCGGGCAACGTGACAAAGCCCGGGAAGTTTTGCCAGCAAAGCACACCAAGGACGTTGTTGGGCCTGCAGACATCATTAGCGTGGTGCCAACCCCTGCATCATGACAAGGCGAACGCATTAGATATTTGAAGAAACGTGAAGGCAAATGGTAAAGAGTAAATGCACTTACCTCTCCCCATCAAGGTAAATCAACCACCTCTGCTCGTGGGTCGCCGGCACAGTCGGGAGCCGTGTATGATGACCCACAAGTATAGGGGATCTATCGTAGTCCTTTCGATAAGTAAGAGTGTCGAACCCAATGAGGAGCAGAAGGAAATGATAAGCGGTTTTTCAGCAAGGTATTCTCTGCAAGCACTGAAATAATAGGTAACAGATAGTTTTGTGATAAGATAATTTGTAACGAGCAACAAGTAACAAAAGTAAATAAAGTGCAGCAAGGTGGCCCAATCCTTTTGTAGCAAAGAACAAGCCTGGACAATTTCTTATATGAAGGAAAACGCTCCCGAGGACACATGGGAATTATCGTCAAGCTAGTTTTCATCACATTCATATGATTCGCGTTCGGTACTTTGATAATTTGATATGTGGGTGGACCGGTGCTTGGGTGCTGTCCTTACTTGGACAAGCATCCCACTTATGATTAACTCCTATTGCAAGCATCCGCAACTACAAAAGAAGTATTAAGGTAAACCTAACCATAGCATGAAACATATGGATCCAAATCAGCCCCTTACGAAGCAACGCATAAACTAGGGTTTAAGCTTCTGTCACTCTAGCAACCCATCATCTACTTATTACTACCCAATGCCTTCCTCTAGGCCCAAATAATGGTGAAGTGTCATGTAGTCGACGTTCACATAACACCACTAGAGGAGAGACAACATACATCTCATCAAAATATCGAACGAATACCAAATTCACATGACTACTAATAGCAAGACTTCTCCCATGTCCTTAGGAACAAACGTAACTACTCACAAAGCATATTCATGTTCATAATCAGAGGAGTATTAATATGCATATAGGATCTGAACATATGATCTTCCACCAAATAAACCAACTAGCATCAACTACAAGGAGTAATCAACACTACTAGCAACCTACAAGTACCAATCTCAGACTTAGAGACAAGAATTGGATACAAGAGATGAACTAGGGTTTGAGAGGAGATGTCGCTGGTGAAGATGTTGATGGAGATTGGCCCCCTCCCGATGAGAGAAGTGTTGGTGATGACGATGGCGATGATTTCCCCCTCCCGGAGGGAAGTGTCCCCGGCAGAACAGCTCTGCCGGAGCCCTAGATTGGTTTCGCCTTGTGGCGGCGGAGTCTCATCCCAAAAGCTTTCTTATGATTTTTCTTCGGACGAAAGACTTCATATAGCAGAAGATGGGCACCTGAGGGCCAACAGGGGGCCCACGAGGCAGGGGGCGCGCACAGGGGGTACGGCGCGCCCCCCACCCTCGTGGCCAGGGTGTGGGCCCCCTCTAGTATTTCTTCTGCTCAGTATTTTTTATTATTTCCAAAAACAACTTCCGTGGAGTTTCAGGACTTTTGGAGTTGTGCAGAATAGGTCTCTAATATTTGCTCCTTTTCCAGCCCAGAATTCCAGCTGCCGGCATTCTCCCTCCTTATGTAAACCTTGTAAAATAAGAGAGAATAGGCATAAGTATTGTGACATAATGTGTAATAACAACCCGTATTGCAATAAATATCGATATAAAAGCATGATGCAAAATGGACGTATCAACTCCCCCAAGCTTACACCTCGCTTGTCCTCAAGCGGAAGCCGATAACGATAAATATGTCCACATGTTCAGAGGTAGAGGTGTCGATAAAATAAAATACGGACATGAGGGCATCATGATTATTCTCATAACAGCAACATATATGGATATTGTCATTTGATTTCTTATGCTCAAGTAATAATCTATTCACAATGCAAAGTATGAATCAGAAACTTTATTGAGAACTAACAAACTATAATCTCAGTCATTGAAGCAATTGCAATTTATCATAACATCAGAAAGAGTCTATGTCAGAGCTTTTTAGCAAGTCCACATACTCAACTATCATTTAGTCTTTCACAATTGCTAACACTCACGCAATACTTGTGGTTACGGAGTTTTAATCGGACATAGATAAAGATAGGGGCTTATAGTTTCGCCTCCCAACCTTTTACCTCAAGGGTAATGTCAACAATAATAACTAATGCTAACTTAGATCCAATTAGATATATATTAGGATCTTTCCAACACACTGTGCTTGCCAAAGGATATTGTGTAAAAAGGAAAGGTGAAGATCACCATGACTCTTGCATAAGGTAGAAGATAAAAGTAAAAGATAGGCCCTTCGCAGAGGGAAGCAGAGGTTGCCATGCGCTTTCAGGGTTGGATGCAAAAAATCTTAATGCGAAAGAACGTCACTTTATATTGCCACTTGTGATATGGACCTTTATTATGCAGTCCGTCGCTTTTATTTCTTCCACATCACAAGATCGTATAAAGTTTATTTCCTCCACACTAATCAATCATACATATTTAGAGAGCAATTTTTATTGCTTGCACCGCTGACAACTTACCTGGAGGATCTTACTCAATCCATAGGTAGATATGGTGGACTCTCATGGCAAAACTGAGTCTAAGGGTATTCGGAAGCACAAGTAGTATCTCTACTTGGTGCAAAGAATTTGGCTAGCATGAGGGGGAAAAGCAAGCTCAACATGTTGGATGATCCATGACAATATAGTTTATTCCAAATATATGAAAACATAACCCATTACGTTGTCTTCCTTGTCCAACATCAACTCTTTAGCATGTCATACTTTGATGAGTGCTCACAATCATAAAAGATGTCCAAGATAGTATATCTATATGTGAAACCTCTCTTTCTTTATTACTTCCTATTAATTGCAACGATGACTAAAAGTATGTTTGTCAACTCTCAACAACTTTTAATCATCATACTCTTTATATGTGAAGTCATTGCTCTCCATAAGATCAATATGATCTCTTTGTTTCTTTTTATTCTTTTCTCTTTTCTTTTGTTCACTCAAGATCATAGCAAGATAATCAAGCCCTTGACTCAACACTAATCTTTATTATATAGCTCACGAAAATCGATTACATAAAGGGATCATAAAGCAAAACTCAAAACTAGATCATACTAAAACTTTATTCTACTAGATCAAAATATTACTAAAAGGATTGAACTAAGAAAACCGGTAAAGATAGAGATGTGTTGGTGATACGATACCGGGGCACCTCCCCCAAGCTTGGCAGTTGCCAAGGGGAGTGCCCATACCCATGTGATTATGTCTCCCTTGCTGGTGAAGAAGATGGTGGTGATGATGGGTAGTCGCACATCGAGCGTAAGAGATCCTCCAACTTGCGGATAATGCCCTTGAGTGCAACGATATGCTCCTTCAACAAAATATTTTCACGTGTGAGATACTTGTTTTGTATATGAGCTAACTCAATCATCTTGAAAGCTTCGATCTCTGTTGGGGTAAGAAGATTGTGATCAAGTTGAAGGATGTCTTCTGTTGCCGGAACTTGGTCCTCCGTGGCCTTCTTGATCCCTTCATCCTTGTTGATCTCCATGGGTTCTTCCCTCTTCAGCTCTATCTTCATTAGCCAAGCATCGTTGTCACCATTGTTGGAGGAGGGAGACGACATGATGCCTGGCCTTGACAACCCTGACAGAAAACAACTCGAAACAAGAGCAGAGAATAATTGCGTGATACGATGGTCAAAACCTTTGGGAGATTATATAATGAATTTTTACCCATCGATAGAAGTATCGTGCAAGAAAACGGAGTCCGGAGAGCACACAAGGTGCCCACGAGGTAGGGGGGCGTGCCCAGGGGGTAGGGCGCACCCTCCACCCTCGTGGAGCCCTCGTGTCCTTCCCGGACTGCTTCTTATTTTTCTATTTTTCTAAATATTCCAAAACGGAGAAAAATTGCCATTAGAATTGTTTTGGAGTCGGTTTACTTACCGTACCACATACCTATTCCATTTCAGAGTCTGAAATGTTCCAGAAAGTGTCCCTTATGTATTCCTCCGGGGTTACGGTTTCAATAACATTGGTTTCAACATTTATAGGATTACCTGAGATATAATGTTTGATTCTTTGACCGTTCACCACCATCGGATTTGTGCCTTCGAAGTTGTTGATTTTTATGGCACCGGAACGATAGACCTCCTCGATAACGTAAGGACCTTCCCATTTAGAGAGAAGTTTTCCTGCAAAAAATCTTAAACGAGAGTTGTATAGCAATACATAATCACCTACATTAAACTCATGCTTTTGTATCCTTTTGTCATGCCATCTTTTAAATTTTTCTTTAAACAATTTGGCATTTTCATAGGTTTGGGTTCTCCATTAATCAAGTGAGCTAATGTCAAATAACCTCTTATCACCGGCAAGTTTGAAATCATAATTGAGCTCTTTAATAGCCCAATAAGCCTTATGTTATAGTTCGAGAGGTAAGTGACAAGCTTTTCCATAAACCATTTTATACGGAGACATACCCATAGGATTTTTATATGCAGTTCTATAGGCCCATAATGCATCATCAAGCTTCTTGGACCAATTCTTTCTAGATCTATTAACAGTCTTTTGCAATATTAATTTGAGTTCTCTATTACTCAATTCTACTTGACCACTAGACTGTGGATGATTAGGAGATGCAATTCTATGATTAACATCATACTTAGCAAGCATTTTACGGAAAGCACCATGAATAAAATGTGAACCACCATCAGTCATTAAATATCTAGGGACTCCAAACCTCGGAAAAATAACTTCTTTAAGCATCTTAATAGAGGTGTTATGATCAGAACTACTAGTTGGAATAGCTTCTACTCAATTAGTAACGTAATCAACAACAACTAAAATATGTCTATACCCGTTAGAGGCAGGAAAAGGTCCCATATAATCAAAGCCCCAAACATCAAATGGTTCAATAACAAGTGAATAATTCATAGGCATTTCTTGACGTCTACTAATATTACCAATTCTTTGACATTCATCACAAGATAAGACAAACTTACCGGCATCCTTGAAGAGAGTAGGCGAATAAAAACCGGATTGCAATACCTTATGTGCAGTTCTGTCTCCAGCGTGGTGTCCTCCATAAGCCTCGGAGTGACACTTGCGTAGGATCTGTTCCTGTTCATGCTCAGGTACACAACGTCTAATTACACCATCTACTCCTTCTTTATAAAGATGTGGGTCATCCCAAAAGTAATGTCTCAAATCATAGAAAAACTTTTTCTTTTGTTGGTATGTGAAACTAGGTGGTATAAATTTAGCTACAATGTAATTAGCATAATCAGCATACCATGGAGTAGTACAAGAAGCATTTATGACATTCAGTTGTTCATCAGGAAAGCTATCATCAATAGGTAGTGGGTCATCAAAGAACATTCTCTAACCTAGACAAGTTGTCTGCAACGGGGTTCTCAGCTCCCTTTCTATCAATAATATGCAAATCAAATTCTTGTAGCAAGAGAACCCATCTAATAAGTCTAGGTTTAGCATCTTTCTTTTCCATAAGATATTTAATAGCAGCATGATCAGTGTGAATAGTTACTTTAGAATCAACAATATAAGGTCTGAACTTATCACAAGGAAATACAACTGCTAAGAATTCTTTTTCAGTAGTAGCATAATTTCTCTAGGCATTGTCTAGAGTTTTACTAGCATATTGAATAACATTTAATTTCTTATTAACTCTTTGCCCTAGAACAACACCTACAGCATAATCACTAGCATCACACATAATTTCAAAGGGTAAATTCCAATCAGGTGGCTGAACAATAGGTGCAGAGATCAATGCTTTCTTAAGTATTTCATATGCTTCTACACAATCATCATCAAAGACGAATGGTATATCTTTTTGTAATAAATCAGTCAGAGGCCGAGAAATTTTTGATAAGTCCTTAATGAACCTCCTATAAAAACCGGCATGACCAAGGAAACTTCTTATACTTTTGTTGTCCTTGGGACACGACATCTTTTCAATAGCATCAACTTTAGCTTTATCCACTTCAATACCTCTCACAGAAATTTTATGCCCCAAGACAATACCTTCATTAACCATAAAGTGGCACTTCTCCCAACTCAAGACAAGGTTAGTTTCTTCACATCTCTGCAAAACTCGATCAAGGTTGCTTAAGCAATCATCAAAAGAGGATCCATAAACGGAGAAATCGTCCATGAAAACCTCACAAATCTTTTCACAAAAGTCAGAGAATATAGCCATCATGCATCTTTGAATGGTAGCAGGTGCATTACATAAACCAAAAGGCATATGTCTATAAGCAAAAGTACCGAAAGGGCAAGTAAATGTGGTCTTAGCTTGATCATCAGCTGACACAGGTATTTGAGAGAAACCAGAATAACCATCTAGAAAGCAAAAGTGTGTATGTTTGGATAGTCTTTCTAGCATTTGATCAATAAAAGGTAAGCGGTAATGATCTTTTTTAGTAGCCTTATTTAATTTGTGGAAATCAATTACCATCCTATAACCTGTAATAATTCTTTGCGGAATCAATTCATCTTTATCATTAGGAATGACGGTAATACCTCCCTTCTTAGATACACAATGGACAGGACTTACCCACTGACTATCAGCAACGGGATAAATTATACGTGCCTCAAGGAGCTTTAGTATTTCTTTTCACTTCTTTCATCTTAGGATTCAGTCGTCGTTGATGATCAATAACTGGTTTGGCATCTTTCTCCAAATTTATTTTGTGTTGACATAGAGTGGGACTAATGCCCTTAAGATCATCAAGAGTATATCCAATAGCAGCACGGTGCTTCTTCAGAGTTTTCAATAATTTTTCTTCCTCCTTCTCTGAAAGGTTAGCACTAATAATAACATGATATATCTTCTTTTCATCAAGATAAGCATATTTAAGAGTATCAGGAAATGGTTTAAGCTCAAACACAGGATCACCCTTGGGTGGAGGAGGATCCCCTAGGATTTCAACAGGCAAGTTGTGTTTCAGAAGAGGTCCTTGTTTAAAGAACACTTCATCTATTTCCCTTCTTTCATTCATAAACATATCATTTTCATGGTCTAGCAAATATTGTTCTAAAGGATCACTAGGAGGTACGACAATAGAAGCAAGACCAATAATTTCATCCTTACTAGGCAATTCCTCTTCACGGTGTTGTCTACGAAATTTAGAGAAATTAAACTCATGAGACATATCACCTAAACCAATAGTAACAACATCCTTTTCGCAGTCTATCTTAGCATTAACAATGTTTAAGAAGGGTCTACCAAATATAATGGGACAAAAGCTATCTTGTGGGGAACCAAGAACAAGAAAATCAGCAGGATATTTAGTTTTCCCACACAAGACTTCAACATCTCTAACAATTCCACGATATAGTATCTCTATTGGCAAGTTTAATGGTGACATCAATATCTTCTAACTCAGCAGGTGCAATATCATGCATAATTTCTTTGTATAAGTCAATAGGTATTGCACTAGCACTAGCACCCATATCACACAAGGCATGATAACAATGATCTCCTATTTTAACAGAAATAACAGGCATGCCTACCACAGGTCTATGTTTATCTTTAGAACAAGGTTTAGCAATTCTAGCAGTCTCATTACAGAAATAAATAACATGCCCATCAATATTATCAGCCAAGAGATCTTTAACCATAGCAATATTAGGTTCAACTTTAACTTGCTCAGGAGGTGTATAAGTTCTAATATTGCTTTTACGAACCATAGTTGAAGCTTTAGCATGATCTTTTATCCTAATAGGAAAAGGTGGTTTCTCAACATAAGCAGTAGGAGCAATAGGATCATTATAAGTGATAGTCTTTTCTTCAACTTTAATAGGTGCAGCTACTTTTACTTCTATGGGAGGATGATATTTAAACCACTTATCCTTAGGGAGATCAACATGAGTAGCAAAAGATTCACATAAAGAAGCTACTATCTCAGAGTCAAGTCCATATTTAGTGCTAAATTTACGGAAAACATCGGTATCCATAAAATATTTAACACAATCAAACTTAGGTGTTATACCTGACTCCTTATCTTCGTCGAGGTCCCAATCTTCAGAGTTGCGTTTAATTCTTTCCAATAAATCCCATTTGAATTCAATAGTCTTCATCATAAAAGAGCCAGCACAAGAAGTATCGAGCATGGTGCGATTGTTATCAGAAAGCCGAGCATAAAAGTTTTGAATAATCATTTCTCTTGAGAGCTCATGATTGGGGCATGAATATAACATTGATTTAAGCCTTCCCCAAGCTTGAGCGATTCTTTCTCCTTCGCGAGGCTGAAAATTATATATATAATTACGATCACGATGAACAAGATGCATAGGATAAAACTTCTGATGAAATTCCAATTTCAATCGCTTGTAGTTCCATGATCCCATATCATCACATAGCCTATACCATGTCAATGCATCTCCCTTCAAAGATAAAGGGAAGACCTTCGTCTTGATAACATCATCGGGCATACCTGCAAGCTTAAATAATCCACAAACTTCATCCACATATATTAGGTGCTCATCAGGATGTAATGTTCCATCTCCTGCAAAATGATTAGCTAGCAGTTTTTCTATCATACCAGAAGGAATTTCAAAGTAGACATTTTCATTTTCAGTAGGTTCAGTAGGTTCAGTAGGTTGAGGAGCAACTCCTTGCTCTACCGGTCGGGGCGAAGATACCCCGAACAAGCCCCTCAGAGGATTACTTTCTATAGTAACAAGTGACAGTAAATTTCAGCACACAATATAAATTTTTCCTTACCAATTTCCACCTACCAAAGGCGCTTCACTCCCCGGCAACGGTGCCAGAAAAGAGTCTTGATGACCCACAAGTATAGGGGATCTATCGTAGTCCTTTCGATAAGTAAGAGTGTCGAACCCAATGAGGAGCAGAAGGAAATGATAAGCGGTTTTTTCAGCAAGGTATTCTCTGCAAGCACTGAAATAATAGGTAACAGATAGTTTTGTGAGAAGATAATTTGTAACGAGCAACAAGTAACAAAAGTAAATAAAGTGCAGCAAGGTGGCCCAATCCTTTTCGTAGCAAAGAACAAGCCTGGACAATTTCTTATATGAAGGAAAACGATCCCGAGGACACATGGGAATTATTGTCAAGCTAGTTTTCATCACGTTCATATGATTCGCGTTCGGTACTTTGATAATTTGATATGTGGGTGGACCGGTGCTTGGGTGCTGTCCTTACTTGGACAAGCATCCCACTTATGATTAACTCCTATTGCAAGCATCCGCAACTACAAAAGAAGTATTAAGGTAAACCTAACCATAGCATGAAACATATTGATCCAAATCAGCCCCTTACGAAGCAACACATAAACTAGGGTTTAAGCTTCTGTCACTCTAGCAACCCATCATCTACATATTACTTCCCAATGCCTTCCTCTAGGCCCAAATAATGGTGAAGTGTCATGTAGTCGACGTTCACATAACACCACTAGAGGAGAGACAACATACATCTCATCAAAATATCGAACGAATACCAAATTCACATGACTACTAATAGCAAGACTTCTCCCATGTCCTCAGGAACAAACGTAACTACTCACAAAGCATATTCATGTTCATAATCAGAGGAGTATTAGTATGCATATAGGATCTGAACATATGATCTTCCACCAAATAAACCAACTAGCATCAACTACAAGGAGTAATCAACACTACTAGCAACCTACAAGTACCAATCTCAGACTTAGAGACAAGAATTGGATACAAGAGATGAACTAGGGTTTGAGAGGAGATGTCGCTGGTGAAGATGTTGATGGAGATTGGCCCCCTCCCGATGAGAGAAGTGTTGGTGATGACGATGGCGATGATTTCCCCCTCCCGGAGGGAAGTGTCCCCGGCAGAACAGCTCTGCCGGAGCCCTAGATTGGTTCCGCCTCGTGGCAGCGGAGTCTCGTCCCGAAAGCTTGCTTATGATTTTTCTTCGGACGAAAGACTTCATATAGCAGAAGATGGGCACCGGAGGGCCAACAGGGGGCCCACGAGGCAGGGGGCGCCCAGGGGGGTCGGGCGCGCCCCCCACCCTCATGGCCAGGGTGTGGGCCCCCTCTGGTATTTCTTCCGCTCAGTATTTCTTATTATTTCCAAAAACAACTTCCGTGGAGTTTCAGGACTTTTGGAGTTGTGCAGAATAGGTCTCTAATATTTGCTCCTTTTCCTGCCCAGAATTCCAGCTGCCGGCATTCTCCCTCCTTATGTAAACCTTGTAAAATAAGAGAGAATAGGCATAAGTATTGTGACATAATGTGTAATAATAGCCCATAATGCAATAAATGTCGATATAAAAGCATGATGCAAAATGGACGTATCAGTGTACAACCACGCTGGTAGACGGTGGCCCCCTTAACCACCTCGCCCTCGCTATCAGCCGGATCCCCGCCACCATCAGCATGGCCACTCGGCCCCTTAGGCGGACACGTCCAGGTACCCCATCCGGACGTCTCCTGGGACGTACCCAGGTCTGGAGTCTCGTGGGGCAATGTCTCGTGGGCCGAAGGCCCGTCGACCAGAGGCTCGTGGACCGGAGTCCGCGTAGCTTCCTCCTCAGAGGTGTCTACAGTAGCAGTCTTGTGCCTCGGTGAATCATTAGGGGGTGGCGGCGAGGAAGGCGCAGGAGCATTCCTACCTCTCCCACGACCACGTCCTCCCCAACCTCCTCTCTTCCTCCCTCCCTGACCTCCTCTCCCAGCGGGAAACAACGAAATTAGTACAACATAAAAAGTCGAGTGACATAGCATTATTTTTTTGCTAAGTTGTAAAAAAACCATTCGCACTGCTCGTTCCTTGATCCTCGAGTGGCCGAGGGGTCGAGGATCGAGGTGTCGAGGGGTCGAGGACCGTGTGTCGCCATACCCGAGGGAGCCTGAGGACGAGCGGGTTAGGGCGTTCCTCGGCCTCCCGCAGCAACAGTTCTCGGGGCCGAAGGCGGTCGAATACGAACACCTTGCTGAATTTGTCTAGCATTCTCTGTGATGAGGATTAAAAGAAAAGTTTTGAAACTTCAAACAACCAAACAAACTCATGAAAAAAATCAGGGCATAGAAAGGGAAACGAAAGACAAAATAGTACATAGTGAGAGGTTGTGCAACTAGGAAGATTTTCTGTACCATCTTTTTTAGTGAATTAGAGAGGATGATGGCGAAGAACTCAAACACCGATGGATTTAGAGTTCTTCACCATCATCCTCTCAAATTCCTTAAAAAATCTGTTATAGAATATCATCCTAGTTGCACAACCTCTCACTACGTTTTGTTTCGTCCTTGGTTTCTCTTTCTACGCTTTGATTTTTTGTCATGAGTCAGTTTGGGTGTTTCAAGTTTCAACACTTGGCTTTTAATCCTCATCGCAGAGGCTGCAAGACAAATTCGCCAAGGTGTTCGTATTCGACCGCCATCGGCCCCGGGAACTGTTGTTGCGGGAGGCCGAGGAACCCCCTAAACTGCTTGTCCTCGGGCACCCTCGGTTATGGCGACGCACGGTCCTCAACCCTCGATGCTCGACCCCTCGACCCCTCGACACCACAATCCACGACCCTGGACGCCTTGACCCCTCGACCCTCGACCACTCGACCCTCGACGGCCCTCGACCCTCGACGCTTCAGCGACCCTCGGAACTCGACTCCTCGGCGACCCTCGACCCCTCAGTGACCCTCGACCCTTCGGCGACCCTAGACCCTCGACCCCTCGATGACCCTCGGCGACCACCGACCCTAGACCCCTTGATCCTCGATCCTCGACCCCTCGACCCCACCGCGACCCTCGATTCTCGACCCTTCGACCCTCGACCCCATTACCCCTCGACCCCATTACCCCTCGACCCCTCGACACCTCGATCCTCGACCCCTTGACTCCTTTTCCCCTCGGTCCTCGACCCCTCTAACCTAGACCCTCGACCCCTCGACCCATCAACCCTCGACCCCTAGGTGACCCTCGACCCTCGTCCCCTCAACCCTCGACCCCTCGGCGACCCTCGACCCTCGAACCCTGGGCGACCCTCGACCCTCAACCCCTCGGCGACCCTCGAACACTAACTAAATTACACTAAAATAGAACACTAACTAGCTACAACTAAACTAGATTAACTAAACTATACTAACTAACTAAACTACACTACACTAACTAAATTATAGTACACTAACTAACGAGACTACACTAAATAAAAAACAGTAACTAAACTACACTAACTAATCAACACTAACTACACTAACTAAACTACTCTAACTACACTAAGTAAACTAACTACTATTAACAGAGAAAACAATTAAGAAAAAAGAGAGGGGGAGGGGGCTCACCGGAGTGGGGGAGGTGAAGGCCGGCGTTGGTGGAGGTGCAGGAGGCCGACGCCGGCGGGCCGGTGCGGTGGGGCGTCAAGGGGTGGGGCGGGCGGCGAGCCGGGGCGGCGTGCCGGAGTCGGGTTGTCAGGGGGGCCGGGGCGGCGGCGGGGTATGGTCGGGGTGAGTTTGGGGTGGGGGCGGCGGCGGCGTGGTGTCCGGGGCGGCGTGGTGTTGGGGGTGGCGGCGGGGTGCTGTTGGGGGCGTGGGCGGCGTGGGGTCGGGGGTTGCGGCGGCGTGCGGTTCGGTTCGGGGGCGGCGGCGGGGTGCAGTCTGGGAAGGGGCGGGGGCGGCGTGGGGTTGGAGCGGCAGTCCGGGGCCAGCAGGATGCGGTCGGGGGTGGCGGCGGGGTGCGCGTGGTCAAGGAGAGGGAGAGAGAGAAGATAGAGAGAGAGGAGGGGCGGGTGGGTATAACGGCCCATTAGGTAGTGCCTACTTTGCTAGCTACTAGTGGACGACAAAGAAACTTTGCAGTCAGCTAGCAGATGGCAAAGAGGGGGATGGGCCAGGCCCCACGCACTGGCCTCCACTGGACCCCTGTCACAACCCTAGAATAAGGCTTGTAATTAGTTGCATCAGTGAGCATCATGCATCATGTTAATTTCAAGAAACTTGAACTGAGTAAAGTGGAAGCCTCAAAAAATTTAAATAAAGGGCAAGAACCTTGAAAATGCATTCAGTGAATCCAAAATGCCCTAAAAATAGTTCTGAGAATTTTGGCAAGAGTTATATATCAAACCAAAATTTTGGAACATTTTTAAGGGATTATTTGGGCTCTAAATTTAAATCACTACTGTATTTAAATTTGGATCTATATTCTTAATATATGGAATATATTTCCAAAAGTCTCTGATATATTTTATGTGCCTTTGGAATATTCCGGAGAAGTAACATAAAATTGTTCAGAATGTTTTGGCATTGTTTGAATTTTGTTTAAATTCAAAACAATGGCTAAAGAAATTAAAAAAAAAGAACAGAAACAAAGAAACAGAAATAAAGACAAGAACTTAGCTGGACCAACCCCTGTAGCCGGCCCAGCCCACCGCCTGGCGCTGCCAGTCGTCGTCCAGCTCCCGCCAGTCCAACGCCGCGCGCGTGGTCGCTGCGCGCCGACACGCGCCCGAGCCACCTCCTGCTTCCGCCGACGCTGGAGGCTGGCTGGAGACGCCACGCAACCCCCCGACCACTCTGGCCTATCCACTCCTGCTCTCCCCTCCTAAGCTCTCTCCCCGCAGCGCAGCCCAGCGCTTGTCGCCACCGCTCGCTGCCACCGCGGCCACCGGCCACCACACGCCTCGGCGACCCGCAAAGAAGCTCCGCCGCGTCTTCCTCATCCTCTCCACCGACCTACGCGACACCCGAAGACCCTGCTTCATCGCCACCAACATCTTCTTCACCGTCGGCCGCCGAAGATCCGCCTTGCCGCTTCGCCAGCTCCGATGCCTTCCCGAGCCCGCTGAGCAGCTCAACGCAATCACCGTGAGCTACTCCCCTGAATACCCCTCTCCTCCGTCTCGTTTGCATGTCGTAGCTGCCGCCTTGTCCGCCGACGATGCTCCGGTGACCATTTGGTCCCAGGCGCGCGTCCAATATGCTCACCGCCGTGCGTAGAGCGTCACTAGCGCCTCCTTTCTCTCATATGTGCACTGCATCATTGATCCCGCGCGCACCCAAGCTCCGTCCGTCATAGCCGAGCTCGCTGGCGTCAACTCCGGCCACTACAGGCCCGGCCGCCACCACCACTCGATGCAAACGAGTCTCCGCAACCCATAGGTGACCTCAGCCATCCATTTGGACACCGGTGGAGCAATCCGGCGGCAGCTACGGCGTGCAAACAAGACAGCGGAGAGGGGTATTCGGGGGAGGAGCTCACGGCGATTGCGTTGAGCTGCTCAGCGGACTCGGGGAGGCATCGGAGCGGGCGAAGCGGCAAGGTGGATCTCCAGCGGCCGACGGCGAAGAAGACGGTGGTGGCGATTAAGCAGGGCCTTCGGGCGTCGCGTAGCTCGGTGGAGAGGATGAGGAAGACGCGGTGGAGCTTCTTGGCGGGTCGTCGAGGCGTGTGGTGGCCGGTGGCCGTGGTGGCAGCGAGCGGTGGCGACGAGCGCGCTCGAGTGCGCTGCGGGGAGAGAGCAGAGGAGGGGAGACGATGAGTGGATAGGCCAGAGTGGTCGGGGGGTTGCGTGGCGTCTCTAGCCAGCCTCCAGCATCGGCGGAAGCACGAGGTGGCTCGGGCGCGTGCCAGTGCACGGCGACCACACGCGCGGCGTCCGACTGGCGTGAGCGGGACGACGACTGGCAGCGCCAGGTGGCGGGCTGGGCCGGCTACAGGGGTTGGGCCAGGTAAGTCCATTTCTTTATTTATGTTTCTTTGTTTTTGTTCTTTTTTATTTCTTTAGCCATTGTTTTGAATTTAAACAAAATTCAAACAACGCCAAAACATTCTGAACAATTTTATGTTATTGCTCCAGACTATTCCAAAGGCACAATAAATATATCAGAGACTTTTTGAAATATATTCCATATATTAAGAATATAGATCCAAATTCAAATACAATAGTGATTTAAATTTAGAGCCCAAATAATCCCTTAAAGATGTTCCAAAATTTTGGTTTGATATATAACTCTTGCCCAAATTCTCAGAACTATTTTCAGGGCATTTTGGATTCACTAAATGCATTTTCAAGGTTCTTGCCCTTTATTAAAAAAAATTGAGGCTTCCACTTTCCTCAGTTCAAGTTTCTTGAAATCAACATGATGCATGATGCTCACTGATGCAACTAATTACAAGCCTTATTCTAGGGTTGTGACAACCCCACCCCACCTCTTTGCCGTCTACTAGCTGACGGCAAAGAATCTTTGCCGTCGGCTAGCTGACGGCAAAGAACAGGCTGATGAGAAATAATATCTTTGCCATCAGCCAGTTCTTTGCCGTTTGTTTTTTGTAAGCAGACGGCAAAGAACTGGCTAATGGGAAATTCTCTGATTCCAGTAGTGTAGGCTCGTGTCTAGCTACTCTGCTCAAAACCGCGAGCTCGGCGCGAAACCGCATGGAAAATGGAGTCGGCTGGACCTAGTGCCATGAAGATGAGGCTCCCGCCAGCGGCAACACCGATTGTAGATCCCGCACCCGCCAGTGCGGGAAGAAGCGGCGAGCCCCCACCCCCAATGGATCTATTGAACCCATAGAATCTCGGGTGGACCGCATCAGCGATCTCCCGTACGACATCGTTGGGGAGATCATCTCGCTTCTCCCCACCAAGGATTGCTGCGGCACCCATGTCCTCTCAACTCGGTGGCGCCCTCCATGGCGCGCCACAACGCTTAAACTCGACTATCGTCACCTACCTGTCATTCCTGATTTTGAACTCCTCAAAGCCATCATCTCCTCCCACCAGGGCTCCGTTCGACGCCTCTGCATCCCGACACGCTACCTGCTGACCATGCCCTGCATGGTGGACGCCTGGCTGACATCCCCTGAATTCGAAAAACTCCATCAGTTTGAGTTCTACCATTACCACAAAAATTACATACCACGAACCGAAGGCCAAGAATTTGTGCCCACACCACCGTTGCCCATCTCGTGGTTTTCCTCCTCTCTCCACACCGCCACCTTCGCCCGGTGCCATCTACCAGACGATCTGGTACAAATTCTTGGACTCCCACTCCTAAAAAACTTTCTCTTGTGGTGGTTTATCTGTCAGAGGCCTCACTGCACAACATCATCCACTCCGGTTGCCCTGCCCAGGAGCGCTTGTTGATTATTTTGGGAATAGAAATTCCTATCAGTCGTCTCCAAATAAAGTCGCCTTACCTTAAAAGCATTGGAATATTTTTTGAAGGACAGCAACTCATCATCGAAGATGCCCCTTCACTTCAAAGGTTAATCCTTCCTTATTGTTATATACCTTCGCAAATAACTGTCGTCTCTGCACCTAAACTTGAGTCCTTGGGTGTAATTCCTAATCCATTTAATTATCACAAGTTGGTGTTTGGCTCCACACTTATTCAGGTACCGTATATTATCATCTACACATTTGTAATCATAAGCTGCATTTTTCATTTGTGCTCATAAGTTTTATATCATCTTGGAGCACACTTTGGGTACTAATATTATGTTATATGCTCAATGAAGAGTTCGTCCATGGATAGCCTATCAATGGTGCTAGATTCTGTCAAGATCTTATATATCAGAATGTTTAGTTATGATCTGAACACAATTATTGGCTTCCTGCGGTGCTTTCATTTCTGGAGAATTTGTATATTAAGGTGATGATTTCATGCACATTGAAAGCTCATATATATTGTACTAGAATTAACCGTTCAGCTATCGCTCTTTCGACATACTCTTTTTTTAGACCTTAACTGTTTTCAATCTTCATGTCTACTTAGGCACTAACACATGGAGAAAAACATATAACCAATCGGTGGTGTAATAAGCACCAGGATTTTCTTAGTTCTCATGACATTCGTTTGAGGACAATAACGATGAAAGGATATGCATGCAACTAGACAAACAAAAGCTTTGTCACATTCTTCCTGTTGAATGCGAGGTTACTATTGTCCATGAGGCTTAAGTTTTTCAACAGGAAATTTCTCACGAATGGATATGTTGAACAACAAAAAAAGAAGTTTCAGGTGGGAAAATTGGGCTTCTGATCATGCTCGGCTTCTATTTACAACAACTAGTCATCATGTTCCATTAAATGTTTCCGCACAGGATGTTGATTTTATGGATCTGACCGATCCATGTGTTTGTGACTGCCAAAAACAATGGTTGGGCTAGATGTTATTGCCATGTTCAATCTGGGTTTTCTCTAAATTTAATGAACAATTAATCCTTTGGATTTTGTGCCGTTCATAAGCTTGAGTTAGATGTTGTTGCCATTTTTAACTCGACTGTGACTGTCATTCATTGAAACAAGGCAAATGGCTTGCCATTTCCTTTATTAAAGAGAGAAATACTGTAACAACAGGGACCCAGCAGCTCGCCCAGTTGTTTTTTAGTTTTAGAGACGGAGCAGGTTATCAACTGCGTTGTGCGGGGGCTGTGATCCGTTAGCCCAGGCTTTTATTTAAGCACATGACGAACCCAGTTGATATATTTTTCTTTCTGAAAATGGCTAGCCCGGTTCTATTTTTTTGGACAATACCCAACCTAGTCCTACTTACTTTTCTCAGCCTTGCTGGGCTGCAAATCTTTAAAGACGAGGAAATGAATTCGGCTTCCCCAGAAAATGGGCTATAAGCAGTAAGAAATGGGTTGTAAATTTTAAAAGCACAAAAAATCAGCAACTAGATTCAAATTTCATTTTTTTCAGGATTTCAAGATTTGAAATTTCATTAATTTTTGCGGGAAAAATTTCGTTGTATTTTAATTTGAAATAAAATTATCTTTATAATTATTTTTAATGTGACTCAAAATTTTGTGATCAAAAATTCGGACCCCACCGGAATATGCAAAATTTTGTTGAATTTTTTAGCAGTTGCCAGAATATGGTCTGTAATGCTAAAAAAAAGAATACGGGCTTCAAAATATCATTAACAATTAGCAAATGGGCTGTAAGTTATTAAAAATAATGGCAAATGGGTTGTATGATGTGTTCCACAGATTTGAAGGCTGACTTGTGGGCCTACTAGATTGACGATGACGCTCTCCTAATTTTTTTATGTGTACGCAAGGCTTTGTCAACTTATTCAACACATAGCAGTGACTGTTGGATGTCCATCCAACCGTCATTGTGCTTCTTATATCTCTGATCTTTCTGCTCCAGCCGCCCAAACCAGCACTGGCAGGACTACCTGCTCCCTCCTTTCGTGGCCGGCTGTGCTGCCGCGCAAGCCTCACTGACCCACCCTACTCCCACCACTGGCAAGGACATCCCTCTACCCACCCACACCTCCTGTTATTTTCCGGCGATGGCAGCCTCACCCTGCAAACGACCAGTCATCCCTCGTAATCCCCTCAGCGTGGGCATCCACTTATGTGGCTTCACCAGCTCTGGGTCATTCCCTTCCTGGGCCTCACCGTCGTCCACCATGTTTTTCTTTTTTGACATGGGTCGTCCACCGCGTTGGTGCTCTAGGTGCGGCGTGGTCAACATGGTCAACAAACAATAGCCATCGGAAGAGTGCTGTAAGTGGAGAGGTTGAAAGTAGGGACCCACACAAGCAAGTGGCTCCTTATTACGTGAAAAAAATTGATTGCTCCTGTTGACGGCTGGGACCCACCGGCAAATCTTTGCACGAAGGAAGTGCCTCCTTATTAGGTGCAAAAGACTATTCCTCCCGATGACAGCTGGGACCCGACAGATTTGGTGGCTGACTTGTGGGCCTATTAAGCTGACGCGTACACATGGCTTTGTCAACTTAGTCAACAAATGATTCTAGCAGCTCGACCGTTGGATGTTAATCCAACAGCCATGCTGCTTCTTCAACCTCTGATCTTCTTGCTCCAGCTGCCCAAACCAGCGCCGGCGGGACCGCCTGCTCCTGCCTCCCGTGGGCGGCAGTGCTGCCGCGCAGGCCTCCCACCGCCGGCTAGAGCTTCCCTCTACTCACCCACACCCCGTGTTATTCTCCGGCGATGTTAGCCTCACACCGCAGCGGAACCAGAGAACCCCTCATACTCCCCTCCGCGTGGGCATCCAGTGCCTCACCTTCCTCGGCTCTGCATTGTTCCCTTAGCAGGCCTCGCCGTCGTCCACCGCCTTGGTGCTCTTGGCGCGGCGTGGTCAATGTTTTCAATGAACGACAGCCATCGGAAGACGACTGTGCACGGTGAGGCTGACAGTTGGACCAACCACCTACATCTTTGCACGCAAGGAAGTGCCTCCTTATTATGTGCAAACAAAATGATTCCTCCCCTTGACAGCTGGGAACCACCACATATATCTTCACACGCAAGGGAGTGCCTCCTTATCCTCCCTCACGGTTGGGACCCACCCGGTCAAACCGTATGTAGGTTTGTCTTTCTGGTGCGAACGTGTATGTACATACTGGTCGATCAGTCTATCTGCAATGATTAATCATGGACGAGCAAGCGGCGGCACGTGTAGTAGTAGAGCCCCCGATGTAGCAGTTCAGGTAGTCCCTTCTAAACCGTGTACATGTACGTACAACCAGATGCCAAAACATACGGCCACGTACGTACATACGGGCGGGGTCTCGAACACGTACTCGCTCGTACGTACGGCCAGGGCTCATGTACATGGAGAGGCAACGGACGGCAGCAACGGCATCGTGTTCATCGGGAGCCAACCGGCTTGGACGGAACATCCAAAACGAGGACTGGCGTACCGCACAACGGAAGAAACGGCCTTCTGTTTGACCGCGTATCATGTTCATCGGGAAGGGTCTGGCATACCACCAAACGGAGGAAACGGACTTCTGTTCAAGTGCCTACGATTGAAACAGGGTCCTGTTCATTGGGAAGGGTCTGGCGTACAGCAAAACAGACGAAACAGACTTCTGTTCGAGTGCCTACGGTCAAAACAAGGTCACATTGATCGGGGGGTGCGGTGTACCGCAAAACAGAGGAAAAAGACTTCTGTTGGAGTGCCTATAGTGAAACGGGGTCCTGCTCATCCACCGTCTACTGCCTTGCTCCATCCTCCACGGGTTACTGTTCATCCATCGTTGACTTCCTCCAGCATCCACCTGCTACTGTTCATCCACGGGTTGTTGTTCATCCAGCCTCCATCGACTACTGTTCATCTAGCCTCCACGGGGTCCTGTTCGTCCGCCCCCAACCGGCTGGGGTGCGGCAGCCTCCTCGGGGTCCTATTCATCCAGCGGCAACGGCCTACTACCACGAGGTCCTGTTCATCCAACGGCAATGGCCTACTACCACGTGGTCCTGTTCATCCAACCCCCACCGGGAACTGTTCATCCACAGCCAACCAACCGGCTTGACTCGCCATGTCTCGACTCGCTCTACGTACCGCGCGCACGGTAGCAACTGTCACTGTTCATCGAGAGGCCACCCAACACCGGCCGGCTATGTCTCGCACGAGGGCTCGATCGGCTTCAATAAGCAGCAGCAATGATCGATCACTCGGGTTCAGTTCGCAGCAACAACGAAGGAATCGCTTGGGTTCAGTCAGCAGCGAATGAATCGCTCGGGTTCAGTTAACAGCCAAGGGATTGATACGTCTCCAACGTATCTATAATTTTTGCTTGTTCCATGCTGTTATATTATCATTCTTGGATGTTTTACAATCATTTTATAGCAACTTTATATAATTTTTTGGGACTAACCTATTGACATAGTTCCCAGTGCTAGTTACTATTTTTTGCTTGTTTTTTACTTCTCAGAAAATCAATACCAAATGGAGTTCAAACGCAGCAAAACTTTTTGGAGAATTTTTCTGGACCAGAAGACACCTGTTGGGCCAAAGAAGTACCAGAGGGGGGCTCCGAGGGGAGCACAACCCACCTGGGCGCACCTAGGGGCCCAGGCACGCCCTGGTGGGTTGTGCCCACCTCGGCCGCCTCCCGCACCGCCTCTTTGCTCTATAAATACCCCAAAAATCCAAAAACCCCGGGGGAGTTGACGAAACACAATTCTAGCCGCCACAAGTTCCAGAACCACCAGATCCAATCTAGACACCATCATGGAGGGGCTCATCATCCTCATTGGTGTCTCTTCGAGGATGTGTGAGTAGTTCATTGTAGACCTACGGGTCCGTAGGCAGGAGCTTGATGGCTTCCTCTCTCTCTTTTGATTCTCAATACAATGGTCTCTTGGGATCCGATGAACTTTGAGTTTATGATCAGATCTATTTTATCCATGAAAGTTATTTGAGTTTTGATCTCTTATATGCATGATTACTTATAGCCTCGTATTTCTTCTTCGAATCTTTGGTTTAGTTAGGCCGACTGGATCGATTTTTCTTGCCATGGGAAGAGGTGCTTTATGATGGGTTCGGTCGTGCGATGTTCTTTCCTAGTGACAGAAGGGGCATCAAGACACGTATTGATCGTTGTTATTAAGGATAACAAGATGGGGTCTATTCCTACATGAATAGATCTTGTCTACATCATGTCATCGTTCTTATTGAATTACTCCATATTTCCATGAACTTAATACCCTAGATGCATGCTGGATAGCGGTCGATGTGTGGAGTAATAGTAGTAGATGCAGGCAGGAGTCGGTCTACTAATCTTGGACGTGATGCCTATATAATTATCATTGACTGGATATCATTATAATTATTTGAAGTTCTTTCAATTGCCCAACACTAATTTGTTTACCCGCCTTATGCTATTTTTCTCGAGAGAAGCCACTAGTGAAATCTACATCCCCGGGTCTATTCTTTATCATATTTGCTTTCCGATCTATTATTTGCCACTTTTATTCTCAGATCTATTATTCCAAAAACCCAAAAATACCTTGCGGCAATTTTTTGTTTCTTACTTTTATTTTGCGTTTATTTGAGTTCTATTTATTCAATCTACTACAAACCAATCTATCTTTTACCCGGGAGGGATTGACAACCCCTCTTACGCGTCGGGTTGCAAGTATTTGTTCTTTATGTGCAGGTACCATTTACATAGTGTTGCTTGGTTCTCCTATTGGTTCGATAACCTTGGTCTCATCACTAAGGGAAATACCTACCATGTTGTGCTGCATCATCCCTTCCTCTTCGGAGAAAATACTGACGCAGACACGAGCCATCAAGATAGGATTTCTGGCACCGTTGCCAGGGAGACATCATCAACATCTATCAGGTTCCTAATCACAAATCTCACCTCCTTGCAATTTACATTATTTGCCATTTTCCTCTCGTTTCATGTCCCCCACTTCACAAAAATTTGTCGTTTGATTCGCCCTCCTTTTTGTTTACTGTTTTCTCGTCAGATCTATTTTTGTTTGCGTTCTTGTTTGCGTAGTCATGATGCCTCAAAGAAAATATTATGATGTTCCTTATCCCAATATTTTTCTTGAAATTGAGAAAACTACTAAGGAATATATGACTAGACAATTTGAGCACAATAAATATTTTACTGAGGAACTTAAGGAACACTCCGTTCTGATGGATACTATAACAAAACAACTTTATAATATTAGTAGAGAAGTTTGTAAACTCCAATCTATGTATGCTTTTGCTGAAACGTTGCTAGGAAAAATTTCCGATGCACAAGCTACCCTAGTGAATCAAATGGTCGCTAAACCAATCACGTTAGAACATAAAAATGATGAAGATCTTAAAGTGACTGGTGTTTCTTTCATTGATTCTGTGTCAGCAAAATTAAAATTGATGATAAGGGGACTTAAGACATCCCGATAATTTGGAGGGTGAAGATCTTGTTGATTTTTTTTATAAAAGTGGGTTTGGAGAGGTCAAAACTTTAACTAGTGATGTGCCCACTCTTTTGGATTACAAAGACAGTAATTATGATAATTGCTCTTTGATTGATTGTATTTCTTTGTTGCAATCCATGATAAATTCACCCCATGCTTATGAACAAAATAAAGTTTTTACTAAACATATCGTAGATGCCATGATGAATGCTTTGGAAGAAAAACTACACCACAACACTTAATTGGGGGCAGTTAACTACCGAGAGAAATACGAGAATAAGGGCAAATATCTGCTGGGAATCTTGTTACTGCCGGCAGAAGTGGAGCAAGGAGGGCACACGCACTGCCAGCAATTATTTTTAACTTTCGGGTCATTGTATCTGCGGACACAACGAAATCATGGCTCACTATCTGCCGGAACAGTCGGTGTGCAGCGAGATTGTAATTATTGGGCCCAAATGTGCGTGGACATGGGTGAGCGCGCGAAAGGCCGGACATTTTTATAATTGATTTTCTATTTTGCCACTGTAAAACAAGAAAGGAGTAGAATAACTACAAAAGGAGAATGAGGCTAGACCCTTTGATAGAAGAAGGAATCTGATGTCCTAACAAAGCACATGTGAAGAGCGCTCCTGGCAAAAAGAAGAAGGAAACAACAATCTTCCAAACGAATAAAGAAACAACAACTTCATGAAAATATTTTCCATGAGTGGTAACACTTCTCTTCACACATATAATATGATTTTCAACATTATTAATTAGGAACTACACGATTGAGGAACACAAGTGAACTTTACTGGACTCATACAGTTCAATTTTCTTTCAGGAAATCCTTTTTAATGGACTGATGGTGGGACTTGGGAGCAAAGGTTTACATGTGTGGAAGTCATTCTTTGCATAATTTTATTCGAAATACATATACTTTCTCCTCTTAACTGGGGGCTATTTCAAAAAGCGACCATGGCCTCTGGTTTTTCTGGATGTCAATGCCATTGGTTGAGTGCAAATTTTTAGTTTTTGTATTTAAATTATGAGTGAAAGGGAGAGACAGAGTTTGTTACTGCATTTACGCCACTAGTTTGTTCAAATATTTGCTTGGAGTTATGTACGTTCACATCGGTGCCATAAATCATGCTTCAACTTTCATACCATCGGATACATAATAGTTTCTGTATACTTTTCAACTTTATAAACAATGCAGCAACTACATTGTTACAGGAAATTAGATATTCTGAGAAACTTCTACAAGATCTAGGTATCATTTGTGCTGTATAGCTTGAGCCTGTGTGTTTGACACTAATCAAAATATAAAACGCAGGCGTACCAGTGTCCATGCCTGAATCAAAAGATGCATGACGGCCGGTGGCACAAATACCCAAATACGTATGTGTACATAAGCAGGTATTCAGCCATACATATATACAGGCTGATGCATGCGTCGCTGTTCTAAAAAACCCCGTATGGATCCATGCATTTTGGTCCTTGTACGACTAGGCAGACGAACCATATGACCGTCACATCCCCACTAATGCATTGTTTAATTAATCCACTAACTTATACACCGACGTCCTGCCACTACAGACATCTGCATGGCATTTTTTAGTTGTGCATAGAAAATTTGGTTACGAGTCATTGCTTTTTGCACAAATTTGGTCATGGCGTAATCATTCCAGGATCTCAACATTCTAGTATTTTGTGCAAATTTGTGAAGTTCAACTTCTGAGTGTCATGACTCTTACTAAATATTCAAGGATTATCATAGCAGAACTCAGATGTGAAAATCAAACTACTTTTGCTTACTTCATCCTATTGAGTATGAACATGAAACAATGCTTATCTATGATGCTTGCCTGTGTTGTTAGCTAATTTTCCTAATTCACCATGCATTGTGTTATCTTTCATTCAAATAAATGTATAACCTTGCTTTTCATTTGATTCTTACAACAACTGCATCTTGCTTCCAGAATTTCTTCATGGTCCTGTATGATCTATCTTTCATAATTATATACACATTATGCCTGTACCTGAGTTGATTGTGTGAAAGGAAAAAATCTCTAGTCTTTTCTAATGTTTATACATAGCTTGAACTATATATGAAGGTATGAATGTTCGTGAATTCATACCCAGCCACAATAATATTGGTATAGATACACATGTGAAGTTTGAAAATATGCGAGTAGGAATAAATGTCAGCTGCCATATGTAGTCGTAAGCTACTTGCTTTGAAAACATCACTATGGTTTGCCTTTTGCTTGCAAAATGATTATTCTGCAAGCATGTATTTGCTGTCTAAGCCTATATGTTTGTTTGTGTGCTACAGTACATATCATTTACCAAAGTTATTAGCTCATGGCATTTGAACCATCTTATCTATTCAGGTTGGCATCATCACTGGAAGATGTTTCTACATGATGTTTCTTCTCTTCGTATTAACATCTTCAAAGCATTACAAATTCATAACTCTTCTGCTGGACACATGTGGCCATCTTCGAATAATGTAGTTTCATTGGATGGCGCGAGTCTGGTATTCAGATGAATATGTTAATTCCATCAAAGAAACTCCTTGAGCAGAAATGTACAAAAGAGTAAACATGCAACTTGTATTCCTGGACATGGCTACAGCTTTGCACTGAAGTTAAACCATTTGTGTAGCTCAGTCTAAGGACACAAAATCTTATTTGCTTATGTAAATTTTGTTTACCCTTGTAGCTAGATGCTACTAAACACATGCATGGACGTAGAAGTACTGCACTTTTAGTTTATGAATGTTTCTGAAAGCTTCGGTGAGGCACATATGGAACTTTGATTGAAGTGTGTATAATCTGAGTGATCTGTCTTGGTTTCCTGACATAGTGAATGGATAGCAAATGCTAGTGAAATCAATGTGATGGCGAGCAAACTACCGGTTCCACAATTCGGAAATTTTTAGGTGATGTGCTTGGTCTTACCAATAATGAAGTGTGTTCTTTAAATTTCCACTTTGCAGATTCTACTATTAAAAAGCCTTTGGGAAGAATTGACGATGTTCTTACTCTTGCAAATACGAATTATGTGCCCATAGATTTTATTGTTCTTGATATTTGATTGCAATCTGTCTTGTCCAATTATACTTGATAGACCATTTTTACATACTACTGGTGTCGTGATTGATATGAAAGAAGGCAATATTAAATTTCAATTTCCACTAAGAAAGGGTACGGAACACTTCCCTAGGACAAGAATTAAGCCATCATATGAATCAATCATATCAATTACGAGGGCATCCTATGGATCTAGAAATAAAGACGACAATACTTAGATCTATGCATTATGCCTAGCTAGGGGCATAAAAGGATAACGCTTGTTGGGATTTAACCCAATGAATAAATTTTATTTTTGCCTTTTTCTTTCTGTTCTTGGGTGTTTGCACAATTATGCCTCTATTATGATTGTGTTTTTAGTTTTAATTAGGTTTTTGGCCAAGCAAAGCCTTTGGGATCACGTTGGGCGATAGTTGATTTGATCTTGTTTGAAAATAGAAACTTTTGCGTCCCATAAAATAATTCTGAAAAGTCACAGAAGCGATGAAAAATTCTGAATTTTCTAACAAGATTCATATACAAATTGACCAGATTTTCCTAACTTTTAAGAGTTTTTGGAGTTATAGAAGTATACAAAGTTTTCAGATTGCTACAAACTATTATATTTTCTATGTGTGTTTGCTTATTTTGATGAATCTATTGGTAGTATCGAGGGGTATGAACCATGGAGAAATTGGAATACAGTAGATATAACACCAATACAAATTTAGAATGAGTTCACAACAATACCTAAAGTGGTGATTTATTTTATTATACTAATGATTCTCATGAGTTCTCTGCCGAGTTTTGTGTTGCGAAGTTTTCAAGTTTTGGGTAAAGATTTGATGGACTACGGAATAAGGAGTGGTAAAATCCTAAGCTTGGGGATGCAAGGCACATATTGTATTGTTGCCATCAAGGGTAAAAAGATGGGATTTTCATCATATTGCATAAGTTTATCCCTCTACATCATGTCATCATACTTAAGGCGTTACTCCGTTCTTATGAACTTAATACTCTAGATGCATGCTGGATAGCGGTCGATGTGTGGAGTAATAGTAGTAGATGCAGGCATGAGTCGGTCTATTTGACATGGACGTGATGCCTATATTCATCATCATTGCCTTGAATATCGTCATAACTTTGCGCTTTTCTATCAATTGCTCGACAGTAATTTGTTTACACACCATATGTTTTATTTCAAGAGAGAAGCCTCTAGTGAAACCTATGGCCCCCGGGTCTATTTTCCATCACATATTTTCAGATCTATAAACAAAAAACCCCAAAAATACATCGCTGCAATTTATTTATATTTACTTTAGTTTGCCTTTTAATTTATCTTTTATACCTATATTTATTAGATTTCACTCTTGTTCGAGACCGTGAAGGGATTGGCAACCCCTTTTTTGTGTTGAGTGCAAGTGTTTGTTAGTTTGTGCAGGTGCATAGATTGGACACTTGCTTGTGCCTCCTACTGGATTGATACCTTGGTTCTTAACCGAGGGAAATACTTATCTCTCCTTTGTTGCATCATCCTTTCCACTTCAACGGAAAAATCAACGCAAGCTCAAGAAGTAGCAGGAATAATTTCTAGCGCTGTTGCCGGGGAGGTTCTACATCAAGCCTACCAAGTACCCATCGTAAACTCTCATCTCTTGCATTACATTATTTGTCATTTGCCTCTTGTTTTCCTCTCCCCCACTTCTAAAATGTTTAAAAAAAACACAAAAATATTTATCTTTTTATTCGTCCTTCTTTCGTTCGCCTTTTCATTTGCTTGCTTTGTCACGATGTCTCAAGAAAACACCAAATTGTGTGACTTTTCCAATACTAATAATAATGATTTTATTAGTACTCCGATTGCTCCCGCCACTAGTGTGGAATCTTATGAAATTAGTGTCGCTTTGTTGAATCCTGTTATGAAAGTGCAATTTTCCGGCCTTCCTAGTGAAGATGCCGCATCCCATCTAAATACTTTCTGTGAGTTGTATGATATGCAAAAGAAAAAGGATGTGAATAATGATATTGTTAAAGTGAAGCTATTTTCATTCTCACTACAAGATCATGCTAAAACATGGTTTTCATCTTTGCCTAAAAATAGTATTGATTCATGGAACAAGTGTAAAGATGCTTTTATTTCCAAGTATTTTCCTCCCGCTAAGATCATCTCCCTTAGGAATGACATAATGAATTTTAAGCAACTTGATCATGAACATGTTGCACAACCTTGGGAGAGGATGAAATGGATGATAAGAAATTGACGTACTCATGGTTGAAGTTTATGGATGATCACCCAAATTTTTTATGCCGGATTGAATTTTTATGCCGCGGGAGGTACTTAATTTTATGGAAATTACATTAGGAGAAGCTACTAAACACGTAGATAATATTATGGCTACTTACTCTCAATGGCATACCGAAGGATCTTCCACTAGTAAAAAAGTGCATGCAATCAAAGAAATTAATACTTTGAGTGGAAATATGGATAAACTTATGAAATTGATTGCTAGTAAGAGTGCTCCTATTGATCCTAATGATATGCCTTTGTCCACTTTGATAGAGAATAATAATGAATCTATGGATGTGAATTTTGTTGGTAGGAATAATTTTGGCCCTAGGCCGTTTCCTAGTAATTCCTCTAATAATTATGGTTATTCCTACAAGAATTCTTATGAAAATTATAAAATAAACCCTCTGGTCTTGAGAACAATATTAAAGATTTCATTAATTCTCAAAAAAAAAAATCAATGCTATGGTTGAAAAAACATTGCTCAAGATTAATGATTTGGCTAGGAACGTTGATAGAATTTGTCTTGTGATTGATTCTTTAAAGATTAGATCTATGCCACCCTAGCATGATATTAATGAATATCTGAAAGCTATTAACATTTCTATTGATGATTGTAAATAAAGAACCGCTAGGATGCATGCTAAGCGAGATTGATTTGTAAAAGCGTGTTCTTCTAGTTTTTGCGAAAATAATGATGAAGATCTTAAAGTGATTGGTGTGACTCCTATTGAATCTTTGTTTTCTAATATAAATCTTGCTAAATATGGGACTAGAGATGAGTCAACTTTAGCTAGAAGGCATCCCAATGATTCAGAGTTTAAAGATTTTAATGAAAAAATTGATTAAAGTGGGATTGGAGAGGTCAAAACTTTAAGTAGCGATGAACCACTCTTTTGGATATCAAGTATTTTAATGATGATAATTGTTATTTAATAGATTGTATTTCCTTGTTGCAATCCATGTTGAATTCACCTCATGCTTATAATCAAAATAAAGCTTTTACTAAACATATCGTTGATGCTATGATGAAATCTTTTGAAGAAAAACTTGAGTTGGAAGTTTCTATCCCTAGAAAGCTTTATGATGAGTGGGAACCTACTATTAAGATTAAGATTAAAGATTATGAGTGAAATGCTTTGTGTGATTTGGGTGCTAGTGTTTCCACTATTTCGAAACTTTATGTGATGTGCTAGGTTTACATAAACTTGATGATTGTTCTTTGAATTTGCATCTAGTGGATTCCACTATTAAGAAACATATGGGAAGGATTAATGATGTTATTATTGTTGCAAATAGGAATTATGTGCCTATAGATTTCATTGTGCTTGATATAGATTGCAATCCTACATACCCTATTATTCTTGGTAGACCTTTCCTTAGAATGATTGGTGCAATTATTGATATGAAAGAAGGAAACATTATATTTCAGTTTCCGTTAAGGAAGGGCATGGAACACTTTCCAAGAAAGAAAATTAAGTTGTCATATGAATCTATTATGAGGGCTACTTCTGGATTGCATAGCAAAGATGACAATACCTAGATCTATGTTTTATGCCTAGCTAGGGGCGTTAAACGGTAGCGCTTGTTGGGAGACAACCCAATTTTCTTTTTGTGCTTTTTGTTATTGGTTGTGTTTTCAATAAATACACATTATTACCTCTGTAGTAATCGTGTTTTGGTGTTTTAATTAGTGTTTGAGCCAAGCAAGACCTTTGGGATGGTCTATGGTGATAGTTGATTTGATCTTGCTGAAAACAGAAACTTTTGCACTCATTGCCAAAATTTAAAAAAATCACAGAAGCATGATTTTGATCTGAATTTTTTACACAAGATTGATATACAAATTGCCCAGATTGTCCTAAATTTTCAGAAATTTTGGAGTTACAAAAGTATACGAAGTTTTCAGATTGCTACAGACTGTTCTTTTTTTGACAGATTATGTTTTCTATGTGTTGTTTGCTTATTTTGATGAATCTATGGGTAGTATCGGTGGGTATGAACCATGGAGAAATTGGAATACAGTAGATATAACACCAAAAATAATTTAGAATGAGTTCACAATAGTACCTAAAGTGGTGATTTATTTTATTATACAAACCGATCTCATGAGTTTTCTATTGAGTTTTGTGTTGTGAAGTTTTCAAGTTTTGGGTAAAGATTTGAGGCACCACAAAAAAATACACTTCTGTGATGATACGTGTTTGTCACTGTAGGTCACGTTTTCTGTCATGCATGTACATCCATGATGATTTTATGACAGAATCAAGATAGTCATACCTGTGCTCTCGTAGAAGTGTTCCATGACAATACCAAAATTATCATCACGGAAGTGTTCACTTCCATGACGATAAATGATGCGTCATGGAAATGCTTTCGTCAAGGGTAGCTGACACATGGCATCCACCGTAACGGGTCGCCGTTAAGCTATCGGGTCCGGTTTTGGATCCAATAACCCGTTAACAACCCGGACCAATGGGGATTTTCCACGTGTAAAATTCTCATTGGCCGAAGGAAACACGTGTGAGCTCTTCATTGGGTCGGATAGGTGCCTATGATATGTCGACACGTGCGATGGCCCAACACTGGCCCATTTAGCTTACAAATGCCAGCCCATTTGACTTGGTCAAAAGCTAGCAGGCCGGTCTATGAAAGCTTGTTAACAATCTGTTCGCATATAGCCCATTTTACGGCCCGTTAGGGCCTTCCCGAAATCGGCCCAACAACATCATGTGGGCCGTCGAATATAACAGCAGCCTGTTTCACTTTCGGCCCATGTATGGCCCATGATGTCTTTCGGCTCAATGTACCCATTAACGTCCCATGACCCACATGGGCCGTTTCCAGCCCATGTTAGCTTTTGGCCTACAGACGGCCCATACATTCTTAGGCTCCTTTCCGGCCCTCGATTACTTCCGGCCCATTAGCTTGTTCCCCTAATGGGCCAAATTCGGCCCGTTGTTAGAATCGGCCCGTTTGTGGCCTGTTAACCCAATGCGTCGTTTCCAGCCCGACCTATATTCTGGCCCATTAACGACCCGTTATGCCTGTGATAGAATTAAGCCTTTGCTGTCTTCCAGCCTGTTAACGGCCCGTTGGCGTGCTGTCCCGATACCAATTATGCCCATTTACGGCCCATGTGGGCCCATTTATCCGACGGCCCGAGGCCCACTGATTCTACAGCCCGTTGGAGACCCATTTATCTGACGGCCCGTAGGAGGCCCGTGGATCCTACGGCCTATAGCAGGTTCAAGGTTACCATGGTCCGTATATGGCCCATGGTTGTTGCGGCCACTAGAAAACCAAGGAAAAAGAAGACTAGGAAATAAATAAGCCAGAAACTAACGCTAGGCTATTAAGGCGATTGCACAGATTACATCCACTAGGCATCAAAGTTCACCACCAGTGCAAATATAGGGAACACCCTACACCATACAAAAATGGCTTGCTGTTTTCTTGAGCTGGTGGCTGCACGTTAAGAACAAATTTTGTATCGCAACAAAACAAATTACAACCATAAATCAAAAGGAAGGTTGGCATAAAAGTTAACAGTCCGGCAGATAAATGCACCAAAAGAAGTTCAGAAGCTCGGTTCATTTGACCCGACTGTTATGTTTTCATGTTGTACTGTCCGATGGTGCACCATAAAATTCGCCTTCATATCTACTAGGCTCCTGAACAACATAGCATATGCCTGATAGTCTGGTTTCAAAACCATGCATATCTTGACGACATCGAAAAATGGTTGTCCTTGTTTCACAAAGGGTCTCTGTTAGGGAATGGACTTGTGTTTGGAGTACAGATATAACATGGTTTTGAGCTTGCATATCTTGATCATGAGGCAGTTTGGATGAGATTGCCTTAACAACCAACCCAGTATTATGCAGGAATGTGCTTTTGGCACTGTTAGTGGACAGGTACTGACCCACTTCAGCAAGAGGTGACATTGCGGTTATAGTTGCCTCGTCACCTTCCGAAGGTGGCAGTTCCATCATTTGTTCCATACCTTGCTGAAAATTTGAGTTTTTACATTAGTAGTACTAGAACAGAAGATATTAAGGAGGTAGCACAACCAAACAAAATAGCTTTGGTCTATATACAAAACTTATTCTGGTCAACCTGTGTAAAATATTAGTTGTATTTTACTGCAAAGTACATAATAAAACCAGGTTCCAAACATATGACCATGTAACTTGGCTAAGGTATTGTCTATTTCTTCACATTGTATTGACAAATAAGGATAAAGAGACAAAGTTTATAATATGGTAAGCATAGTATGACATCATTCATATCACAAAACAACTGAGAACAGACAAACAGGCAATTGTAACGTTGTGTAGACAAGTCCAGCACAGAACTAGATTACAGATCAAGATCAAAGGAAGATCACTCCTCTCTTTTAAACCTTGTAAGGCGCAATTATACACTAAGACAATTGTGCATAAAATTGAAAAGAGTAATAGACATTGGCTGCCAACCGTGTAGTTCAATGCACAAGTCAGAGTAGGTAGTAGTTAAAAGGCATGAGGATTAAGGACTTACAACAGCGGCTTTGATTGGTGTAGTCATGCCCTTCGTCTTGCTGGTGTGACAGTCCTTGAAGATTTCCACTGCATTTGGTTCAGGTACTTTTTGGTCCTTGCGGGCTTTCCTCTGCATTTGGAACAAGTCAATATAGATCTGATAATATGGCATAGCGAAAAGAGTGAAACAACAGCTAATTACAAGAGCCTCGCAGTGTGCAATATAGCTACGAGATCATGTCGTCTGTTGAAATATCACTTTCGTATGGTTGGCCTTGGTCTTTGAACAGTTCACCTACAAGAACATAGATTTGTGAGGCACATGCGTAAATAGAATCAGACCAGTGTTTAACGAGGCCTCTCGAGTATTCATCCGATATATTTTCCACTTGAGATGTTTGGGCAAGTTCACTGGTAGCCTTGCCTTCAAAGTGAGGTTTCCTCAAGTTATACCGATACTGTCGTAGAGCAGACTTGAAAACATGGGTGCAAGCTTGTCTGGTTGCATCATCTTGGCTATCCAACTTGAACCTCATTGGTTAAAACTTATGGGATTCTCATTATCAGCAACCTAAAGAGTATGGGACAGAGCAAGACGATATTACTAGTTTCCATACATAACCATACTTACAGACAAATGGTCGAGGAAGATGTTGAACTGGGTTTCGTCTTTGTCATTCCTGTACTGAATCTATGTTGGGAGGATACGTGCATGACACCTAACGGCAACCGATGCCTCTGATACTAACTTGGCTGACTCTGTAGCATCACGTGGCCTTTTTAAACCTGCCTCAAAACGAATCTCCATTCTTCCTCCTCTAGATTTAGCTAAAGTATCGAGCATTATCCCTAATGTCCATTTCCTCTTGCGCCTAGGTGCTAGTCCAACAACGAACATAGGAAGTGTTAGTTCACATCAAACTGTGAGACTACATATAAAGAAGCATGCAACAGTAACTTGACTCCAACAACTACCTTCTTACTGTTGAAGGTCACAAGGATCATTGATCTTGCCAACTCGTCTTGTGTCAAGAGTGCTTCGAAAGTAGTGTCAGGTGGCAAGGGAGCTTGGGAACGTGCTGCTAGCGGAGTTGACAAATGAGTAACTCGTACAGCTGGTGGTACTGTGGAAGGTGTTGCAACAATTAGGGTTGTTGCTGCTTGTTTGGTGGCAGCTATTAGTTTCTGTTTGGATTGTTTTGCAGCTCGTGTAGCACGGGATACCATGTTTGTACAATTTTCCGATGGACTTTGACCTTCTATTGCACCATCAGTACCAGCATAATCTGCATAATTCTTCCGCTTCCGTTTCTGCGTGTCCTGAGTACTAACACCAAGCCCTGCCATTTTGTGTTCCTTCCTCTTTCTCTGTGCCATGTCACGTCAAGCCGACAAGAAAAAGGAATAAAAATTTAGTTCTTCAAAACAAATTGATGCGTGATACAACGAACTGAACTTTGATGTTAGACAACCGCATGATAGGAGGATGTAATATGTATGAAAAACATGATGGCATGAGATAATCAAAACTATGATGTGTAAACTAAGTAGAAGGTATTTCAATAAATTAGAAGCAATGCAATGGAAGGTAGACACCATATGAAAGATGCTACAAATATCGCTCTGCCAAGTTAATAGTGTCTCGTCATAACTAGCATTTAAACAAATGTGAAGCAGTACAAGAAATAAATCATATGCAAGATGAAAACAACATCACACTACCAAGTTAAAGGTCTCTCATCATTAGTGCCATTGCATATTCACAGCATTGCATATTCGTAGCTATGATCTGTAAACTAAGCAGAAGGTATTTCAACAAATTAGAAGCAATGAAAGCTAGACACCATATGTAAGATGCAATGAATACCACTCTACCAAGTTAAAACTGTCTCATCATTAGTGCCATTTCAACAAATTAGTAGTACAAGCTAGAAAATAATGCTAGATGTAAACTATATCAGACTCCCAAGTTAAACGTGTCCTGTGAAATGTGATTGTTGCAGGTTACACAACAGTAGTACTTTGATGTAAGAACATGGTGTGATAGACATATATTGTATGTTCTAGAAACAGGAACATGTGTCTTATTCACAAGTATAATGTGTAAACTAAGCAGATGGAATTCAACAACATTAGAAGCAATACAAGCTAGACATCATACATAACATGCAACCACATATAACAGTGCCATGTTAGAGGGAGCACATGTGATATTTGACAAGGGGGACATGCCCATCATCAACATAGCTACGTTGAGTGTCTATGCAAGTGTTGTCTTCCAAATCTTGTTGGGGGATGGCGGAGTAGAATTTGGAGAGGCCCTCCGTTTGGAAGGAGCACCTTTATCCACTGCCTTGCTAATTTCCTTCTGCTTTATTGATTTTGCATTGTTAAGTAAAATTGACAAGAAAAATAAATAAAACTCACTCTTCAGAACTCATTCATGCATGATACTAACAATCACTACCTTGATGTAAGGCAAACACATGATACGAGGATGGAATATGTACGAAAAACAGGACGGCATGGCATATTCACAACTATTTGTTTAAACTAAGTAGAAGTATTTTAATCAAATTAAAAGCAATACAAGCTAGACACCGTATGCAACATGCAAGAAAATATCACACTGCCAAGCTAGAGAATGCACCTGGGATGCCGGTTTCGCCGGAAGACCCCCATCAGTCCCTGCCTTAATTTTTTCCTTCCTCTTTCTTAATTTTAGTGCCTTGTCAAGTCAAACCCACAAGAAAAATGAATGAAAATTCTCTTTTCAGAACTCATTGATGTAGGATGATGACGAGCACTACTTTAATGTAAGGCGACTTCATGATAGGACGATTGAATTTGTAAGAAAAAGGACAGCATTGCATATTCACAGCTATGATGTGTAAACTAAGCAGAAGGTATTTCAACAAATTAGAAGCAATGAAAGCTAGACACCATATAAAATATGGAACGAATATCACTCTACCAAGTTAAAACTGTCTCGTCATAAGTGCCATTTCAACAAATTAGAGGTAGTACAAGCTAGAAAAGAATGCGAGATGTAACCTATATCACACTCCCATGTTAAACATGTCTTATGATAAGTGATTGTTGTAGGTTACACAACAGAAGTACTTTGATGTAAGAACATGGTGTGATAGACAGATATTCTATGTTCTAAAAACAGGAACCCGTGTCTTATTCACAAGAATAATGTGTAAAGTAAGCAGATGGAGTTCAACAAAATTAGAAGCAATACAAGCTAGACATCATACATAACATGCAACCACATATAATGCCAAGTTAGGGGGAGCACCTGTGATGATGGACTAGGGGAGATGTGGTCATCATCAACACAGCTACGTTGAGTGTCTATGCATGTGTTGTCTTGCAAATCTTCTTGGGTGGTGGCAGAGTAGAATCTGTAGAGGCCATCCATTTGGAAGGAGCACCTTTATCCACTGCCTTGCTAATTTCCTTTCGCTTTTATTGCTTTTGAATTGTCAAGTAAAACTGACAAGAAAAAGCAATAAAATTCACTCTTCAGAACTCATTCAGGCATGATACTGATAATCACTACTTTGATGTAAGGCAAACACATGATGCTAGGATGGAATATGTATGAAAAACAGGATGACATGGCATATTCACAACTATTTGTGTAAACTAAGCAGAAGCCATTTTAACAAATAATAAACAATGCAAGCTAGACACCACATGAAAGATGCAACCAATATGACTCTGCCAAGTTAAAATCGTCCCATCATAAATGAAGTTTCAACAAACTAGAAGCAGCGCATGCTATAAATCATATGAAAGATGCAACCAATATCACACTGCATATACTAAAGGTGTCTCATCATATTGATTGATGCAGGATACAAAAAACGGTAGTTTTATGTAAGGACATGCTTAATAGACAGATTTACTATGTACTAAAAACAGGAAGGCGTGTCACATTAACAGGTATAATGTATAAACTGAGCAGAATAGCACATGCAATTTAACCAGATTGGAAGAATTACAATCTAGACACCATATGCAACATGCAATCACATATCACACTGCCAAGTTAGAGCAAGCACCTGCGATGGTGGTGTAGGGGAAATGAAGTCATCAACTACAGAACTACATTCACTATCTTCATCTAGCCTTGCTATTTCTTGAGAATCATGTGGGGAGGCTGACACTGCATTCTTTAAAAGAACATCTTTTCTCACAGTAATCCGTGGGCTTGACTGTCTTATCATAAGTAATTTATGAGGGATACACAAGAACATTAGTTTGGCGTAAGAACATGGTTAATAGACAGATGTACTAGCATGTACCAAAAACAGGAAGGCATGTCATATTTAAAGGTATAATGTGTAAGCTAAGCAGATGCAATTTAACAAAATTGGAAGCAATACAAGCTAGACATCCGGCTGGAGTGGTGAGAATGATCATTGAGGACCTGAGAGCCTCATGGGAGGCGGGCTGCTTCGCCACCATCGTGGCTTTTTAGTTGGCTTCCAGGTGATGCCTGTCTGTGCTGGGCTTGTCACTGGCCCGGCCAGTGCCTTGACTAGCTATTGTTCTTCTGGTGCACCCGGGATGGTGGTTCATGTAAAAAATATCTTTCCTTATCTTAATAAAGACCGGCTTCGGCCTTTCGAATACCAGCTAGAAACCATATGCAACATGCAACAACATATGACACCGCGAAGTTAAAGCAAGCACCTGGGATAGTGGTTCATGGCAAGTGAGATCATCAACTCCGGAGCTACGGTTACCGTCTCCATCTGCTGACACTACACCTTTTATAGCGCCAAACATGTCTTGCCTAAGCAAGAAGAAAGCTGGAGCAACTTATAACTTTTATTTCGTGCTTCTATCAACCGGTTGGCAGAGGCTGAAATACCCATGCATAAAAAACAATAGTGAGAGTATGGGTGAAGTGTGTGCAGAACTAGTGCACTGTAAAAGTAGCAGATAGCAGGTGGCTGAAAAATAAATGACAGGAGACATATGATAGCTCTAGAACATTCCATGGCAAACAAAATTAGATTCTACTCGGTATGATTCTGTAATATATGAGCACAAGGATGGCTGGGAAATGCAGGTACTCGCCTACAAAAAATACACTTCCGTCATGATACATGTTTTTCACAGTAGGTCACGTTTTCTGTCATGCATGTACATCCATGACGATTTTATGACAGAATCAAGATAGTCATACCTGTGCTGTCGTAGAAGTGTTCCATGACATTACCAAAATTATCATCACGGAAGTGTCCACTTCCATGATGATAAATCGCGCGTCATAGGAGTGCTTTCGTCAAGGGTGACCGACACGTGGCATCCACTGTAACGGCTCGCCGTTAAGATATCGGGTTCCGGTTTGGATCCAATAACCCATTAACATCCCCGACCAATGGGGATTTTCCACATGTAAAATTCACATTCGCTGGATAATGCACGTGTCAGCTGATCGTTGGGACAGATGTCATTCCTAGAATGGATGGAAGACGCCTATGATATGTTGACACATGGCACAACCCAACAGTGGCCCATTTTATGTAAAAAGGCCGGCCCAGCTAAAGGCCCACCATGTTTTTTCAGACACTAATGGGCTGGCCCGTTAACAGCCTACCATGTTTTGGGTCAAATTGAGGCCCATATCAGATCATGCCCGTTCACAGCCTACCGTGTTTTGGACCAAATTACGGCCCATATCGGACCAGGCCCATTAACAGAACACTATTCTTTTGGGCCCATTCTAAGCCAGGTTTGTATTTCAGCCTATTAAATGCATGTTTACCAGTTCGACCCGATAATAGTTTCAGCCTGTGGTGGATCTATGACATTGTTTGCCTAGTTTAACTTTAGGCCATTTAACAGCCCATGCAGAAACTTGGCTATTTCTTGTCCGAACTAACTTTAGGCCTCTTAACGGCACATAGTCTTCGTGGATAAATTTCAGCCCAACTGGCCTATCGGCCTGTTAATGGCCCGTGTAATAGTTGGGCCTAATTATTGCCCGCATTGAATCCGGCCTGCTTACAGCCCATCTGATAATGTCCTATGACACTTTTGGTCCTATGGCCTGCGTGGAAACTGGCCTGCTTAAAGCCCATAATTTTATTGGGCCAAACAGGCCCGAGATACCTGTTAACGGCTCCTCCTATTTGGGCCAAACATGGGCCTTAGGCAGTTTCGGCCTGTATTGGCCCGTGATTTTTTCGGCTCAACGCTAGCCCAATCTAGGTTTTAGCCTGTTAAAAGCCCATGGTATTCTCTGGCCCAGCTGGCCAGAACTTTACTAGGCCTGTTAAAGGCGGAAAACTACTATAGGTTTAGACCTGCTAATGGCCCAAGATGATTATAGGCCCACGTTTGGCCCATATGAGTAACGGGCCGGCCTGAAGACCGACAACACTAAGATCCGGTGAACCTTCCGGCCTAAATTATAACATACCGACCAAGAATAAACCTAGACTATACAATAAAGAAATTACGGCATATTACATCCACTGGGAATCAAAGTTTGCTACCGGTGATAATAAAGCGCAACGTGACCGCGGAATACATACACTGGGCATCAAAGGTCACCACCAGTGCATATAAAACGCGCCAACAAAAGAATATACAAAACTGAGAGCACTTCAGAAGGCATTAGGCCTGGCCAGGACGGGCTCCGCAAGCAGCCGAACAAGCTGATGAGACCTCAGTTGTGTCAACGTTAGATGCTCCATCCCTAGCTTTATAGCACCATAGTGCGCAAGGCAGTCCTCTGAGATCTTCATTGCATCATTGACATCAAGTCGGAGCTGAGCTAAAGCAAGCCTTTCCGCTTTAAGTTGAGACTGAAGAAGTCGAACTGATTGAGGCAGCAACTGCACAGAGGTTGTCTCACAGCTGCTGGTGAGTAGCTTCAACTCACTTTCTTCATCAAGACATGACCTTGGGGTCATCTCGCTCTCTTCAAGATGGTTTGGCTCACTATCTTCCCTAAAGTTCTGCCTGGCATAAGAGATACGACTCTGAAAGAGAAACAAGGAGAAACGTAACAGGTTTCACAATTATATAAGCAAATAAATGGATCTGTTCTCCATAAGGAACATGTTTTTACAACTACGATTTAAAACTGGTAGTTGTTGCAAACATCCAATCAGATGTAAACAGCAAACTAAACAGGAGTGGAGGAAATGAGGCATATCCAAATCTATACTAGAACAAAGTTTGAAGGCTTGAGAAGGATGAACTTACATTACATGTTAACACGGGCTGGACAATGCCCTTCTCCATGTTGATGGAAGGATAATTCAATAAATTCGCCAAAGAAACTTCCTTATAAGCGTTGCCATTATTCTACATTTCGCAAACAGTAAATATGGACCAAACAATATTGGAAGAAACATAGGATAATGAAGCTCAGGTGCAGACTGATGATACATAATCAAATAGCATGAAGCTCAGGTGCAGACTGATGATACATTATCAAATAGCAATTAATTAAGTACAGCGTTACAAGGCAAAAGGAATGCAGACATCAACGTGTGCAGTGGTATTGGCTTTATTAAACATTTTGGTAAGAGTAAATTTAGATATGATAATTTGGAGAAAGTGGAGGGCAGGGCAGATAAGATGCAGAGTAATGCTAGACAATCAACTAACTCGTGATGCAAGTACAGTAATAGCACCACCGTCCGTTATTACTTGTCGCTCAAATGGATGTATCTAGCACTATTAAGTTCTAAATACATCCAATTGATCAACAATTAATTCGATACAGAGGGAGTACATGACAACATGTACTTACATGAGCAATCCAAAACATCATTACCATTGTGTTAATTCTACATTTATCTAAGAGTAAATACAGATCTTATAATTTCAAGCAAAGGGAGGATAAAGAAGCGAACATTTACAATGATGCTACATAATCAAACAGTAATGAGTGTAAGTATGCTGACAAAGGGCAAGAGGTACTGAGAAGAGCAATGCAGTGCCCAGTATTGGTGTGAGATCCTATGATCCTTTGAGCAAGGAGATTCATCTGAAATTAGTTTTCATACAAGAGAGATGGTAAGGCACATGCAGAAATTTTAGGAGTTCAAATTTTGAATTGATATCATAGACACTACCTGACGCTGAGCTCTCAGCAGTTCTAATAGGGGTTTGGCTAGTGGAGTTGGGGTAAAGTGTGGTATAGTTGGGCCTGTGTTTTTTGTGGCTGCTGATTGCTACCTCTAGAGCACTGCGTTCGTTTTCCCTTGAAGAGGAAAGGGTGATGCAGTAAAGTAGCGTAAGTATTTCCCTCAGTTTTTGAGCACCAACGTATCAATCCAGTAGGAGACCACGCTCGAGTCCCACGCACCTACACAAACAAATAAGAACCTCGCAACCAATGCGGTAAAGGGGTTGTCAATCCCTTCACGGTCACTTACGAGAGTGAGATCTCATAGAGATGATAAGATAATATTTTTGGTATTTTTATGGTAAAGAGTAAAAGTAAAGGAAGCAAAATAAACGACGCCAGAAATAGCTTGTTATTGGGAGATTAATATGATGGAAAATAGACCCGGGGGCCATAGGTTTCACTAGTGGCTTCTCTCAAGATAGCATAAGTATTATGGTGGGTAAACAAATTACTGTCGAGCAATTGATTGAATTGAGCATAGTTATGAGAATATCTACGTATGATCATGTATATAGGCATCACGTCCGTGACAAGTAGACCGACTCCTGCCTGCATCTGCTACTGTTACTCCACACATCGACTGCTATCCAGCATGCATCTAGAGTATTAAGTTCATAAGAACGGAGTAACGCTTTAAGCAAGATGACATGATGTAGAGGGATAAACTCATGCAATATGATATAAACCCCATCTTTTTATCCTTGATGGCAACAATACAATACGTGTCGTTTCCCCTACTGTCACTGGGATCGAGCACCGCAAGATTGAACCCAAAGCTAAGCACTTCTCCCATTGCAAGAAAGATCAATCTAGTAGGCCAAACCAAACTGATAATTCGAAGAGACTTGCAAAGATAACCAATCATACATAAAGGAATTCAGAGAAGATTCAAATATTGTTCATAGATAATCTTGATCATAAACCCACAATTCATCGGATCTCGACAAACACACCGCAAAAAGAAGAGTTACATCAAATAGATCTCCAAGAGAATCGAGGAGAACTTTGTATTGAGATCCAAAGAGAGAAAAGAAGCCATCTAGCTAATAACTATGGACTCGAAGGTCTGAGGTAAACTACTCACACATCATCGGAGAGGCTATGGTGTTGATGTAGAAGCCCTCCGTGATCGATGCCCCCTCCGGCGGAGCGCCGGAAAAGGCCCCAAGATGGGATCTCACGGGGACAGAAGGTTGCGGCGGTGGAAATAGGGTTTTGGCTCCTCTGCTGATGGTTTGGGGGTATGTAGGTATATATAGGAGGAATAAGTAGGTCGGTGGAGCTACGAGGGGCCCACGAGGGTGGAGGGCGCGCCCCCTGCCTCGTGGCCTTCTCGTTCGTTTCTTGACGTCCACTCCAAGTCCTCTGGATCATGTTTGTTCCGAAAATCACGTTCCCGAAGGTTTCATTCCGTTTGGACTCTGTTTGATATTCCTTTTCTGCGAAACACTGAAATGGGCAAAAAAAACAGTAATTTGTGCTGGGCCTCCGGTTAATAGGTTAGTCCCAAAAATAATATAAAAGTGTATAATAAAGCCCATTAAACATCCAAAACAGAATATAATATAGCATGGAACAATAAAAAATTATAGATACATTGGAGATGTATCAAGCATCCCCAAGCTTAATTCCTGCTCGTCCTCGAGTAGGTAAATGATAAAAACAGAATTTTTGATGTGGAATGCTACTTAGCATACTTTTCAATGTAATTCTCTTATTTGTGGTATGAATATTCAGATCCGAAAGATTTAAGATAAAAGTTTAATATTGACATAAAAGTAATAATACTTCAAGCATACTAACTAAGCAATTATGTCTTCTCAAAATAACATGGCCAAAGAAAGTTATCCCTACAAAATCATGTAGTTTGGTCATGCTCCATTTTCGTCACACAAGAATGCTCTCATCATGCACAACCCCGATGACAAGCCAAGCAATTGTTTCATACTTTAGTAATCTCAAACTTTTTCAACTTTCACGCAATATATGAGCGTGAGCCATGGATATAGCACTATGGGTGGAATAGAATATGATGATGGGGGTTATGTGGAGAAGACAAAAAAGGAGAAAGTCTCACATTGACGCGGCTAATCGACGAGCTAGGGAGATGCCCATCGATTGATGTCAATGCAAGGAGTAGGGATTGCCATGCAACGGATGCACTAGACCTATAAATGCATGAAAGCTCAACAAAACAAACTAAGTAGGTGTGCATCCAACTTGCTTGCTCACGAAGACCTAGGGCATTTGAGGAAGCCCATTGTTGGAATATACAAGCCAAGTTCTATAATGAAAAATTCCCACTAGTATATGAAAGTGACAAACAAGAGACTCTCTATCATAAAAATCATGGTGCTACTTTGAAGCACAAGTATGGAAAAAAGGATAGTAGCATTGTCCTTTCTTTATTTTCTCTTTTTTTGGGCCTTTTCTTTTTTTATTTGGCCTTTCTCCTTTTTTTTGGGACAATGCTCTATGAATGATGATCATCACACTTCTATTTATTTACAATTCGATTATTACAACTCGATACTAGAACATAGTATGACTCTTATGAATGCCTCCGGCGGTGTACCAGGATGGGCAATGAATCAAGAGTGACATGTATGAATAATATGCATGGTGGCTTTGCCACAAATACGATGTCAACTACATGATCATGCAAGGCAATGTGACAATGATGAAACGTGTCATGATAAATGGAACGGTGGAAAGATGCATGGCAATATATCTCGGAATGGCTATGGAAATGCCATAATAGGTAGGTATGGTGGCTGTTTTGAGGAAGATATAAGGAGGTTTATGTGTGATAGAGCGTATCGTATCACGGGGTTTGGATGCACCAGCGAAGTTTGCACCAACTCTCAAGGTGAGAAAGGGCAATGCACGGTACCGAAGAGGCTAGCAATGATGGAAGGGTGAGAGTGCATATAATCCATGGACTTGACATTAGTCATAAAGAACTCACATAGTTATTGCAAAAAACTACAAGTCATCAAAAACCAAGCACTACGCGCATGCTCCTAGGGGGATAGATTGGTATGAAAAGACCATAGCTCGTCCCCGACCGCCACTCATAAGGAGGACAATCAAAGAACACCTCATGTTTGAAATTTGTTACACAATGTTTACCATACGTGCATGCTACGGGACTTGCAAACTTCAACACAAGTATTTCTCAAATTCACAACTACTCAACTAGCACAACTTTAATATCACTACCTCCATATCTCAAAACAATCATCAAGCATCAAACTTCTCTTAGTATTCAACGCACTTATAAGAAAGTTTTTACTAATCTTGGATGCCTATCATATTAGGACTAATTTCTCAATTTAAGAAAATCACCATGCTGTTTTATAGGACTCTCAAAATGATATAAGTGAATCATGAGGGAACAATAGTTTCTATAAAACAAAACCACCGCCGTGCTCTAAAAGATATAAGTGAAGCACTAGAGCAAAAACTATATAGCTCAAAAGATATAAGTGAAGCACATAGAGTATTCTAATAAATTCCGAATCATGTGTGTCTCTCTCAAAAGTGTATTCAGCGAAGATGATTGTGGTAAACTAAAAACAAAGACTCAAATCATACAAGACGCTCCAAGCAAAACACTTATCATGTGGTGAATAAAAATATAGCTCCAAGTAAAGTTACCGATGGACGAAGACGAAGGAGGGGATGCCTTCCGGGGCATCCCCAAGCTTTGGCTTTTTGGTGTCCTTAGATTTACCTTGGGGTGCCTTGGGCATCCCCAAGATTAGGCTCTTGCCACTCCTTGTTCCATAATCCATCAAATCCTTACCCAAAACTTGAAAACTTCACAACACAAAACTTAACAGAAAATCTCATGAGCTCCGTTAGCGAAACAAAACAAAACACCACTTCAAGGTACGGTAATGAACTCATTCTTTATTTATATTGGTGTTAAACCTACTGTATTCCAACTTCTCTATGGTTTATAAGCTATTTTACTAGCCATAGATTCATCAAAATAAGCAAACAACACACGAAAAACAGAATCTGTCAAAAACAGAACAGTCTGTAGTAATCTGTAACTAACGTAAACTTCTGGAACTCATAAAAATCTACCAAAATAGGAAGACCTATACAATTTCTTTATTGATCTTCTTCAATTGGAATCAGTATTTTATCTCGTTCTGGTGATTTTAAACAATTGTTTTCGTGACCAGAAAGTTTCTGGAATTTTCAGCAAGATCAAATAACTATCATCCAAGAAGATCCTATAGGTTTAACTTGGCGCAAACACTAATTAAAACACAAAAACAAATCTAACCAGAGGATAGATCAAAAATTTATTCCTAAACAGAACCAAAAAGCAAAAAAACTAAAATAAAATTGGGTTGCCCCCCAACAAGCGTTATCGTTTAATGCCCCTAGCTAGGCATAAAAGCAAGGATAGATCTAAGTATTGCCATCTTTGGTAGGCAATCCATAAGTGGCTCTCATAATAGATTCATAAGGTAATTTTATTTTCTTTCTTTAACGGAAATTGGAATCTAATATTTCCTTCCCTGATATCAATAATTGCACCAATCGTTCTATGGAAAGGTCTACCAAGAATAATAGGACATGAAGGATTGCAATCTATGTCAAGAACAATGAAATCTACGGGCACATAGTTCCTAGTTGCAACAATAAGAATATCATTAATTCTTCCCATAGGTTTCTTAATGGTGGAATCCGTAAGGTGCAAGTTTAGAGAACAATCATCAAATTCGCAGAAACCTAACAAATCACATAAAGGTTTTGGAATCGTGGAAACACTAGCACCAAAATCACACAAAGCATAGCATTGATGATCTTTAATTTTAATTTTAATAGTAGGCTCCCACTCATCATAAAGTTTTCTAGGGATAGAAACTGCCAACTCAAGTTTTTCTTCATAATATTGAATTAAAGCATCAACGATATGTTTGGTAAAAGCTTTATTTTGACTATAAGCATGAGGAGAATTTAGCACGGATTGCAACAAGGAAATACAATCTATCAAAGAGCAATTATCATAATTAAATTCCTTGAAATCCAAAATAGTGTGTTCATTGATATCTAAAGTTTTGACCTCTTCAATCCCACTTTTACCAAATTTTGCATCAAGATCTAAAAACTCCGAATCTTTGGGACGCCTTCTAACTAAAGTTGACTCATCTCCAGTCCCATCATTATCAAGATTCATATTGCAAAACAAAGATTTAATAGGGGACACATCAATAACTTTTAGATCTTCATCTTTATTCTCAATAAAATTAGAAGAACACAATTTTACAAAGCAATCTTTCTTAGCACGCATACTAGCAGTTCGTTCTTTGCACTCATCAATGGAAATTCTCATGGCTTTGAGAGACTCATTGATATCATGCTTAGGTGGAATAGACCTAAGCTTCAAAGAATCAACATCAAGAGAAATTCTATCAACGCTCCTAGCCAACTCATCAATCTTAGGCAATTTTTCTTCAAGCAAGGCATTGAAATTCTTTTGCGCTATCATAAATTCTTTAACACTAGTCTCAAAATCAGAGGACATCTTATTAAAATTTCCATAATAATTGTTGTAGGAATTACCATAATATTAGAGGAATTACTAGGGAACGACCTAGGATTAAAGTTTCATCTATACGCGTTGTTACCAAAATTATTCCTACCACAAAATTCACATCCATAGATTCATTATTCACAAAGGCATATCATTAGGATCAGAAGAAACACTCTTATTAGCAAACAATTTCATAAGTTCATCCATCTTTCCACTCAAAACATTGATTTCTTCAATTGCATGAACCTTTTTACTAGTAGATCTTTCGGTATGCCATTGAGAATAATTAACCATAATATTATCTAGGGGTTTAGTAGCTTACCCTAAAGTGATTTCCATAAAAGTGCCTCCCGCGGCCGAATCTAAAAGATTTCTAGAAGCAAAATTCAATCCGGCATAATTTTTTTGTATAATCATCCACAAATTCAAACCATGAGTAGGGCAATTATGTATCATTAATTTCATCCTCTCCCAAGATTGTGCAACATGTTCATGATCAAGTTGCTTAAAATTCATAATATCGTTTCTAAGGGAGATGATTTTAGCGGGAGGAAAATACTTAGAGATAAAAGCATCTTTGCACTTATTCCAAGAATCAATATTTTTAGGCAAAGACGAAAACCAAGTTTTAGCACGATCTCTAAGCGAAAAAGGAAATAGCTTCAATTTAAAAATATCATTGTCCACATCTTTCTTCTTTTGCATATCACACAAATCAACAAAGCTATTTAGATGGGTAGGCATCTTCGCTAGGAAGGCCGGCGAATTGATCTTTCATGACCAGATTCAACAAAGCAACATTAATTTCACAAGATTCAGCATCGGTAAGAGGAGCAATCGGAGTGCTATGAAAATCATTGTTGTTGGTATTGGTAAAGTCACAAAATTTATTATTGTTTTGAGCCATCATGACAAGCAAGCAATTCAACACAGAAGCAAACAAGACGCGAACGGAAAAAGAAGGCGAATAAAACGGCAAGGGTGAAGTGGGGGAGAGGAAAACGAGAGGCAAATGGCAAATAATGTTATGCGAGGGATAAGAGTTTGTGATGGGTACTTGGTATGTCTTCAGTTGTGCGTAGACTCCCCGGCAACGGCGCCAGAAATCCTTCTTGCTACCTCTTGAGCACTGCATTGGTTTTTCCTTGAAGAGGAAAGAGTGATGCAGTAAAGTAGCGTAAGTATTTCCCTCAGTTTTTGAGATCCAAGGTATCAATCCAGTAGGAGACCACGCTCGAGTCCCACGCACCTACACAAACAAATAAGAACCTCACAACCAACGCTGTAAAGGGGTTGTCAATCCCTTCACAGTCACTTACGAGAGTGAGATCTGATAGAGATGATAAGATAATATTTTTGGTATTTTTATGGTAAAGAGTAAAAGTAAAGAAAGGAAAATAAACGGCGCCAGAAATAGCTTGTTGTTGGGAGATTAATATGATGGAAAATAGACCCGGGGGCCATAGGTTTCACTAGTGGCTTCTCTCAAGATAGCATAAGTATTACGGTGGGTAAACAAATTACTGTCAAGCAATTGATAGAATTGAGCATAGTTATGAGAACATCTAGGTATGATCATGTATATAGGCATCACGTCCATGACAAGTAGACCGACTCCTGCCTGCATCTACTACTATTACTCCACACATCGACCGCTATCCAGCATGCATCTAGAGTATTAAGTTTGTAAGAACGGAGTAATGCTTTAAGCAAGATGACATGATGTAGAGGGATAAACTCATGCAATATGATATAAACCCCATCTTTTTATCCTCGATGGCAACAATACAATACGTGTCGTTTCCCCTACTGTCACTGGGATCGAGCACCGCAAGATTGAACCCAAAGCTAAGCACTTCTCCCATTGCAAGAAAGATCAATCTAGTAGGCCAAACCAAACTGATAATTCGAAGAGACTTGCAAAGATAACCAATCATACATAAAAGAATTCAGAGAAGATTCAAATATTGTTCATAGATAATCTTGATCATAAACCCACAATTCATCGGATCTCGACAAACACACTGCAAAAAGAAGAGTTACATCAAATATATCTCCAGGAGAATCGAGGAGAACTCTGTATTGAGATCCAAAGAGAGAGAAGAAGCCATCTAGCTAATAACTATGGACCCAAAGGTCTGAGGTAAACTACTCACACATCATCGGAGAGGCTATGGTGTTGATGTAGAAGCCCTCCGCGATCGATGCCCCCTCCGGCGGAGCGCCGGAAAAGGCCCCAAGATGGGATCTCACGGGTATAGAAGGTTGCGGCGGTGGAAATAGGGTTTTGGCTCCTATGCTGATGGTTTGGGGGTACGTAGGTATATATAGGAGGAAGAAGTAGGTTGGTGGAGCTACGAGGGGCCCACGAGGGTGGAGGGCGCGCCCAGGGGGGTAGGCGCGCCCCCTGCCTTCTGGCCTCCTCGTTCGTTTCTTGACGTCCAGTCCAAGTCCTCTAGATCACGTTTGTTCCGAAACTCATGTTCCCGAAGGTTTCATTCTGTTTGGACTCCGTTTGATATTCCTTTTCTGCGAAACACTGAAATAGGCAAAAAACAACAATTTGGGCTGGGCCTCCGGTTAGTAGCTTAGTCCCAAAAATAATATAAAAGTGTATAATAAATCCCATTAAACATCCAAAACAGAATATAATATAGCATGGAACAATAAAAAATTATAGATACGTTGGAGACGTATCACTGATCTATTTGATTAAACAGGTATCACTAGCTTTTGCAAATACCTAGTTTGTACTCCTTGAGGATCTCCACTCACCCTCTTCCTTTTGGACATCTAGTATGAAAGAACAACATTTGACTGGAAAAACATAGTATGATGACACATGGAATAGGTACAGAAAATGGATAGGTATGGCATATACTCATATATGATGCTTAAACTAAGCAGATGGTGGTGTAACAAAGTAGAAGTAATGCAAGAGGTCATATGCAAAATATGTGCGACCAATACTACCTTGCCAAGTTAGAGCAAGCACCTTGATGGGTGAATAAGATAGGCCATCCTCCACCATGCTAAGTTTGTTAGCCAGTGGATTGTTACACAATATTCCTCTCGTGCGCCCATTCTCATATTCATTTTGATGATTTTCAATACCTGACATGCATGAAAACATAAAAACAAGTGAGATTATCTTTGTAATGAAGAAGTGATTCTAATCAAAAACTGCCTCCCTGTAAACCCCTTTGTGCTATCTCTGCAATTCTTCTGAGAGATGCCATGCATGTTGTAATTTGGTGTGTGCATTAATATAATGTGGCCTACTACTCAAAATATGAGAGCTCTAGAAGTGATGATACTTCGCAGATGACAGCTTCAACATATAGTAAAGAAGAACAAATCGACCTGACCTAACAGATTCAAAATATAATAAGGGAGAAGAACTCGACCTGACCAGTTGACCACAAATGTCTCTGCTACTCTTCCCAACAAGGAACATACTTATTAAAGAAGACAAGAAGATCATCTTATAGAAGAGCAGAAGAGCAAGCAGATTGAAGATATTACAAGTCTTTCTATACAATGTCTGTTGCCCACCCATGATGAACTAGAGCGCACAGAGAAATACTATTCCTTCCGGTCTCTCCATATGTGGCTCACATGTATTTCCAAACTAAAGTAGGAACATTTAGCCACCAATTAAACATGTCTCAGTTTTACTAATATCAGCATAATATCATATTTGAATTTGTACAACTAAGCTTGTTTAGCTCGATGGGTGGAGCAGTGCTATTATGACACGAACCACGTAGGCTGATCGTGGTCATCATAAAATGGGGAAACCGTAAGCATGATGAGTATAGTGTTGACTGTGGCAGTGGGATGGAAGATCTCAAGCTGCAAACCGCGCGAAGGGTAGTTAGCAACCGATGTTTGCTTTGAAATAACAACTATGATTTGGTATGAATAAGAAAGTACAGTCAAAAAGTGACAAAGAAATGCAATTCTGCTGTCTCTCTATATGTCGCGACATGCATTTGGAAACTCAGGTGGGACCTTTAGCTAGCCAACTAAATGTGTCTGTTAACTAATATCAGTATCATATCATAATCATATTTGAACAACTAAGCTTCACAATTTTGAGTGTTGTGTTATTTAGCTTGAAGGGTGGAGTAATGCTAGTACGACAGAAAGCACCTACGCAGATCATAGTAGAGTAGATAAAAGGGGAAAACCCTAAGCATCAAGAGTAAAATCAGGAAAGTGGAACTAGCTGGACCAGTGGGTGGCGCACATGCTTTTCGAAACGAATATAGGAACATTAGGTGACCAATTAAACGTTCTCTGTTTTAGTAATATGAGCATCATATGAGATTCGTATTTCAACAACTAAACTTTGGAATTATGAGAGGCATACTGTTTCGCTTGATGGGTTGAGGTCTTGAGGAGTAGTGCTAGCACGACATGAAGCACCTACAATGATGGTAGTGAATATAAAGGGGCGAAACCATAAGCTTTACGAGTATAGTGACCATCCCATGGCAGATCTGAAGGTGCAAACTAGACAAAGCTACTTTGCAACCAATGTTTGCTTTCAACTAGCCACTACGATTTGGTACGGACAAGAAAAGTACAGTAAACAATTTACGATCTACTTTCCGGGTGAGATCAATAACTTAAGCACATATGGAATAGTACTACCTCTCTTGTGACGCCGTGTAGGCCCCTGCTGATACGTTGAGGGTGCTGCGGGTGCGATGGCTGTCGGTGGCACGGAATAAGACTTTAGACGGCAGACGGCTGGGTCAGGGGATAAGTCCTATTGCCGTGGACGTGCGATCGTAGGAGCGGCAACGGCAAGGTGGACGACGGCACCTATGAAGTGAGAGGATGCGATGAAAGGATCCTGGTCTGGCGCCGTGGATGAGAGACGTCCATCTCTTGAAGTTGACGATGGGTTAGGGGGTAGCGGCTCCGACAAGGTGGAGGATGGGGTGGCAGACGGAGCAGGCTGGCCGCAATGGGGAGGTTGTTATGGCACCGATGGTGTATGAATGGGGAAATGGAGGGGGAGGGGGATCTCAAACTTTGGGACACGCTTGTTTGAAATGCGGGAAAGTTACAAACTTATCCCCCGTTTAAAATTTCGGACATCACGTCGGTTGGGGATAGGACGGTAATCTCGCATCTCCCAAATATTTGCCGGTAGCGACTTCGGGCGAGGAGAGGGTGTTTTGCCGCCCACGGTCGGCCCCCACGGTGTATGAATGGGGCTGACAGGTAGGGCGGTTTTGTCACGTCTGATGGAAGTTACACATCTGCCCCTATTTAAAATATTTGCCTACATCGATTTCGGACGAGGAGAGTTAGTTTTGCCACCCACCATGTATGAATGGGGAAATGGAGGGAGAGACACATGTATTTCGGACAAGCTTGAATCAAATGTGTTTTGCCGCCCATGTTTGGCGGCCACCGTGTCTGAATGGGCTCAGAGGCGGTCGTGTCACGTCTGATTGAAGTTACTAGTCTACCCCATCGACAGCAGTGTAAATCCGGTCGATTAGGATTTCAAGTGTCAGGGGTAGACAGTAATTTCCCTCTCGCAAACACTTGCTTCGGGCAGCCCACAAATGATAGTCGGTGTTTAGCCGCTTCGTTCAAAACTTGGGAGAATTAGCATTCACGTTTACCCTGGCCCCTGGCAACTAAATTCAAATCCAATTTGTATTTGATTACGAATATCCATAGATAATTCTACATTTTGTTATTTATTTCTTCAAAACCGCGACAAAGATTTATTCCACCTTTATATATGATTATGATTTAGAAATGTCGTGATCTTCGAACTGGTTGGATACACTTTGAGTCAAACAGTTATTTCATCCAATACAATATGCTCACACGAAAAACAGTTCACCTTATGTCAATCATACAAGTACTGAGGATTACCTCGCCTAAAAATTCGGGTCATTACAACACATGGACAACATAGGGGGTCTTACAACATAATCCATTCAGAGACATGATACAACATGCAAGTATAATAATCTAATGACAATTTCAACTGGTTGTCTAAAGAAGAACTGGGATTACCCTGGGCTTCAGATAGCAGAAACAGCAGGACCTCCCTCCGTCTTCAAATGCACCATTCTTACTTCCTCCAATTCTTGGGTTGCTTGCATAATACGTGTAGCTAATTGCATAATTTCCATCCTCAAGATCAAGATTACCTCATTCATGGCATCCACACCATCTCTTTCTGCCACTAGTAGAGCCTCAAGAACTATAATATCTGTGCTCAGATTGCTCTCCGCAGTGTTGCTTCTGAACTCCTACCATCTGGTAACATGGATGGCGCACTGCTTCCACAAATAGATTCTGGGGTTGTACATTGTGTCCTAGTGTGAACGGCACCTTCAAAGGTTTCCGCTGGACATAAGTAAGAGATAGCTATCGCATGATCCAGGAAGTAAGCTTACATGGTAAATGACATACGAATCGTTGCCAAGCATGGCAAGCTATATTTAAATGGTTCGAAGCAGCATCAACCGAAAAGAAATTAAAATGGTAAGATGAAACTAGGGATGTAAGTGGCAAATAAACGACATCCGCCAATCCCATCTAGTTAGTTTTTGCTAGCTCCCTAGTTCATTTTTCACAAAAAAACAAAAACTCTTTTGAACTATCATACCACTAGTGGACTTTAATCGGGATTAAACCGGACCCAGTTGACATCCCTAGTTGAAAGGGAGTGTACCACCACTATATTTAAGTTGCCAAGGGATCTAAGCCGTTGAAATAATCTGAGAAAGCACTTAACAGTGTGGCCTCATATAAACTACCAAGACAGTCTTGTGATGAAGTTCATAGGAAAATTTAAGGTCTCAAATGAACTAGGAACGCATTTCTTTACGATAGTACAGCAGGCACTGCTGACATATTGACCAACTCAGGTATAGCCTAACAAGTAACAAACAACCATTCGAATCAAGCTATAGAGCAAAGCAGACAACTGAACTATTTGTAATTCGGTAGGATTACAGGTTGAGGGCACAAGCCAAGAAAGCAGCCCACACGCATTACATTTCACATGTACTAAAGCACATTGGCTTACCATATGTTGCTATGAAGCCTCGCTGCTGTTGCAATGTTCGTTGAAGATATCGTGAGCATCCCGTGGTAGCAAATATAGTTGTTGTAGTTTATTCCGTACCCTCTATATAGGTAAAATTAATTTTAATCGCATGCACTGGTTCGAATTGATCATCAATGGTTCATCTAAACTAATGAAAGAAGGGTGTGTGCTTACATGACAATATATGTGCTTCACTCTATTTTTATGCTTGTTCGAGGTGCCAGCCCCAAAAGAACAAATATTTTGCTTGATGGGGTTGGCAGCTCCATAATTAATAGAAGCATCAAATTAGTCATGCAACTTGGGAAGATCAAGAACGCACAAAAAAGTAATGAACCAAGGCTCAGAGCAGTGATGTAAAAGCTAGCATCAGAAAATGTAGGGTAAAATGAACAAAAGCAGCGGAACCACATGCTAGTTTGCTGATGTGTAATTAAGCATAGAGAACATGAAGCAGTCTGATGGAACCAACAGGTGGCATCAGAACAACACCATTATCATATAGCATGCAAGAAGTAAAATAGCATTGTAACTATATGTGCACTAGTTTGTAATTTAGCACATGTAACATGTTCACTACAGGAAGTATGGCCCTACAGGTGCAAGCAGAATAACATGTCTCATGAAACATTGAATGATGCCCTGAAGAAATTCAAAGGTGTGGTGCTTATGCTAAGAAACTGAAAGTAGGCGCCAGTCGTTGGATAATAGTACCTGATTCTCGGCGGCGTATGGGTATCGTTGTCATACTTGATAGCTAAGGATTGTTGACGGTGCTCGTGTTGCGGTTGAGTTTGGGCTGGCTGTCGCCGTTGCTGAAGCGGCTCCGGTGCTTTGGTTGCAGCGCCTGTCGACATACAAGAAAGCTCATCTATGGTAAGTGAACAGTTCCATGATAAAGAAGAGAAAAACCGAAGGAGTACAAATCGAAATAACCTGATGAGGCAGCGGCATCAGTAAAGCAGGGCCGGTGGAGTTGAATATGGCGTCCATGGAGCGGGTCCAGTGCAGTGGATGATGGCGTCGGCGGGCGTGGTGTATAGTGCATTCAGTGAGGCGGATCTGTTGCGGCAGACGAGGGCTTGTATGAAGGGCCGGCGATGGGGCAGACGAGGGAGTTAGTGAAGGGCCTACACTGTGGTGGACGAGGGTGTCGGTTAAGCAGATCCGGGGCGGTGGACCATGATGGCGGTCAAGGAGATTCTGAGCGGTGGACAAGCCAGTCGCTGAAGCAGCTCTGGTGAAGTGGTGAGTTGGCAGTTGGGGGTTCCAAGGTCCGGAAGGTAGATCCAGCGGGGTGTGAGGTCCTCCACTACGGCGGAGGACTAGATTAGGCGACTTGGCGCGGTTGGGGGGTGGGAGGGGAAGCGGAGGGGCTCTCGGGAAGAATGTTGGGGGCAAAGAGGGGAAAACAATGGAGTTACCAAAGAAGCCCTTTTCAATTCATGTGGCAGGGGTAAAACAGGAATATCGCAGGGCTAAACTTTCGGGCGCGAGATATTTCGATGCGAGCGGGAACATTGTCGGTGTTCTGGGAACGGGGGTCCCCAGAATTGCCTGCCTGCGGCCCATGGCGTGGCTCCACCAGCGGCCCTATACGTCCCATCTTCATCAACAAACACTCAAGACCCTCGCGAGGGGACAAGCCTCGCGAGGTGGACGACGCAAGACCTCCTCGGGGGCGGCCTCACCAGGCTGGCTCGCGAGGGGTGGAAAGATCAAGGCGAAGGGCACCTCGTGAAGTTCCTATGACGTGAGCCGTGACGACCAAGGCCAGGCGGGAGCCAGCGGGCACAGAGTACCCATTGCCTCTTTGGTGCTAAAGAGGCAGGCGCAGGCGAGGAGTCCCGAGGCATCGGGCAATGGTTTCCATATCGGTGCAACAAGACCAAGACCAGCAGGACGGCAGGACGGAGGTCACCGTGGAGCCCCGGACGGCGTCACCACCAGAGCCTTTGGCAGGCGAAGACCAGCTTTTGTCAGGATAGCTTGTACTAGCTGTCCCCTTTCAAATTGGCCGTTGTGGGATCCCTTCCCGCCTAATATTTGAGGAGAGGACCCGGGCCTCTATAAATAGGACTAGCCACCACCGTAGGGGGGCAACTGATCCCACCCCAACTCAGCTTGGATCGGATCCATTCCATCCTCACACACACAAGCTCACCGAGCTCAAGAACACCTCTCCTCAGGAGGCTGTTCTTCCCTTGTACTTGTTCATCCTCAGCCTACAAGACAACCCACCACACCACACTGGAGTAGGGTATTACACCACATCGGTGGCCCGAACCAGTATAAACCCTTGTGTCCCTTGTTCTTTGAGTTCGACGAGCTGAGCTTTGAGATCATGGTGAGTGAGCAAGCTAAAGGGAGGGAGAGATCTTCGTGCGCACCCCAGTGTTTGAACCTTAAGGGTTTTGCCGGAACCCGAAATCTGACATTTGGCGCGCTAGGTAGGGGTGCACTGAAGATTTCCTTTCGTCGGTCCATGTTCCACCGCTCCACCGCATCCATGGTAGACGCACGTCGAGCCCGCACCAAGCGTCGGGCCACCCTCGCCGCCCGTGTCACTCAAACGGCCCCTATCGGTGGGCCTCCCCGTCGTTCTCCATCACCCGCTGCCAACGCAGCCACCGGCCCGGCAGGAAACGAGCAGCAAGCATCTTCGTTGCACCCCTCGGTGCGATGAGACGGCCGCACCGCCACCCTGTCATTGACTCCGGCCGGCTCATCGTCTCACGCTCGTCGCGCGCCCACCGACGTGCAAGCCGCGCTGCTCATGGCACACGAGCTCCTGCGCTACCGCCCAGTCGACGACCTCTACGAGGACTGGCTGGACCGCATCGCCGAGCTCGTCAGTGCCGCTGGGGGCTCGCCTGTCCCGTCTCTCTCATTACCTCGCCCTCCTCCTGCTGTGGGTGACGTAGCCCATGGGGCTCCCCCGCCACCTCCGCACCAAGACGGTGCCCTGGCGCCAAGGCGCGCGGCCCACCGGCGCGACCCACCGTGCCGGGCGCCCGCGCGAGAAGAAGGAAGCTGTCAAGAAGTTCCCCGGCCGTAAGAAAACGCTCATGCGCTCCCGGCGCCACCACGACAAGACCGCGTGCCACCTGCGGTGGCAGTGCGCGGACATCAAGGGTAGGCTCTGCCCCTGCAAAGGGCCCCGGTGGCCATAGCGGGCTGCCATGCCTTCACTCCAGAGCTGCGTAGCATCATCTGGCCGGGCAAGTTCAAGCCAGACCTGCCTCCTCGCTACGACGGCACCCCCGACCCTACGGAGTTCTTGCAGCTCTATGAGCTGACCATCGAGGTGGTCGGCGGCGACGAGAAAGTCATGGCGAACTGGTTCCCCATGGCTCTCAAGGAAAATGCACGCTCGTGGCTCCTGAACTTGCCCCCGGGGTCGATCTCTTCCTGGGGTGAGATGCGCGACCGCTTTGTTGCCAACTTCCAGGGCACTCGCGACCGCCCTCCGGCCGCGGGCTACCTGCGCCGCATTGTCGGCGTTCTGGGAATGGGGGTCCCCAGACTTGCCTGCCTGCGGCCCTGTACGGCCCATCTTCACCAGCAAACACCCAAGACCCTCGCGAGGGGCCAAGCCTCGCGAGGCGGACGACACAAGACCTCCTCGGGGGCAGCCTCACCAGGCTGGCTCACGAGGGGCGGAGAGATCAAGGCAAGGGGAACCTCGTGAGGTTCCCGTGACGTAAGCCATGACCACCAAGGCCAGGCGGGCGCCAGCGCGCATAGTGTCCTCGTTTCCTCTTTGCTGCTAAAGGGGCAAGTGCAGACGAGGAGTCCCGAGGCACCAGGCAAAGGTTTCCATATCGGTGAAACAAGACCAAGACCAGAAGGACGGCAAGACAGAGGTCACCGTGGAGCCCAAGACGGCGTCACTACTAGAGCCTTTGGCAGGCGAAGACCACCTTTAGTCAGTATAGCTTGTACTAGCTGTTCCCCTTCAAACTGGCCGTTGTGGCATCCCTTCCCGCTCAATGTTCGGGAAGAGTACCAGGGCCTCTATAAATAGGACTAGCCACCGCCATAGGAGGCAACAGATCTTGGACTAGACCATCCTCACCCACACAAGCTCACTGAGCACAAGAGCACCTCTCCTCAGGAGGCTGTTCTTCCCTTCTACTGTTCATCCTCAGCCCAAGAGGCAATCCACCACACCACACCGGAGTAGGGTATTACACCACAATGGTGGCCCGAACCAGTATAAATCTTGTGTCCCTTTATCCTTTGGGTTCGCCGAGCTAGGCCGTGAGATCTTGATGCGAGCGAGCTAGAGGGGTGAGAGATCTTCGTGCACACCCCAGTGTTCGAACCTCAAGGGTTTTGCCGAAACCCGAAATCTGACATTTGGCGCGCCAGGTAGGGGTGCGCTGATGCTTCGCCCCCCCCGACGGCTTCGCTTCTCTGGCCGGCTCTCATTGACGCTGCCTCTTCTCCGACTGGATCGACGAGCGCCCTCAACAGCGCAGTGGGGCTCCGGGCCTTCACTCTCACCCTGCGGCAGGTGCGGTGGCCGCACAAGTTCAAGACGAAGATGTCGCCCCGCTATGATGGTGCGGCGGATCCGGCGGCCTTCCTGCTGGCGTATGAGGAGGCCGTTATGGAGGCCGGGGGCGACGATAAGGTCATGGCCAACTGGCTCCCCATGGCCCTCGCAGGCGTGCCGCGCGCCTAGCTCCTCCATCTGCCGGGATCTCCTGTGGCCTCCTGGGGGGAGCTGCGCGACCTCTTCATCGCGCGCTTCGGGGGACCAGCACCGCCAGTCGTCGCGGCTCTCCTCGGCGGCTCGCAGGCGCCGCCCTCAGACCGTCACACCAAGCCGTTCTTTCGCCAGATCGGCGCCGCCTCCACGCGGTAGTGGGCTCCCCCGGGTTTGGCGGCGCCCAAGGCCGACCTGACCTTTGACTCGGGGGATCACCCAGTCACCACCGTCGACTCAGGCGTGCTCCTGATGCTTTGCACGCCCACTATCTGCAGTGTAGCTGTTACCAAGACCCTCATCGACGGTGGCGCTAGCCTCAACGTGCTCTTTGTGGAGGCTTTTAGCCTCCTTCACGTACCGCTTGAGCGGCCCCGCCCCAGCAAGCCCTTCTCCAGGGTCGGCGGACGCTCCTCCGACCCCCTGGGGTAGATCCGTCTCCTCGTGACCTTCGGTACACGCGACAACTACCGCACCAAGCTAATCGACTTCGACATAGCCCGCATCGACTTACCGTACAACGCCGTCCTCGGGTACCCGGGGCTGGCCCAGTTTATGGCAGCTACTCATCCCGCCTACAACCTCATGAAGATGCCAGGGAGCAAGGGTGTCCTCACTGTGGTTGGGGACACCAAGGAAGCCTTGGCTGCCCTCTAACTCGCTTTCAGGGCCACGACGGCAGCTTGCCTGGCCGGCAAGGCCGTGCCCCAGGCCAAGGGCGCTGCACCGACCAAGAAGAAGCAGCAATTCACTCAAGGCCAGGCCCAGACGAAGCAAGTACCAGTCGACAATGACGGGGCCTCAGGCGCCACCTTTACCATAGGCACCGACCTCGCCCTAGACCAAGAAAGGGAGTTGGTGGACTTCCTGCGGGCGAACAAGGAAGTGTTCGCCTGGGAGCCCAAGATGCTAGTTGGGGTCCCAAGAGAAGTGATTGAGCATCATCTGAAGATGTGCCCTAACGTGCGCCCTGTGAAGCAGAGGGCGAGGTGATAGTCCGTGGAGAAGCAGTCTTTCATCATTTAGGAAACATTCGCGAGGTCTGGCACCTAGAGTGGCTGGCGAACCGGGTTGTCATGCCAAAGAAAGGTGGGAAGGAGCGCATGTGTGTCAACTTCACCAACCTCAACAAGGCCTGCCCTCAAGACCCATTCCCGCAGCCGCGCATCGACCATATAGTTGACTCCACCGCCGAGTGTGACCTGCTATGCTTCCTGGATGAATTCTCAGGCTACCACCAGATCAAGATGGTGGTGGAGGATGTGGAGAAAACGGCTTTCTTGACCCCGTGCGGGGTATACTGCTACACATGCATGCCCTTCGGACTACGCAACGCAGGAGCACCCTTTCAGCGGTTGATGCACATCGCCTTGGGGCAGCAGCGGTTGATGCACATGCCCGATCCTCGCAGGTGGCTCAGACACCGACTTGAGGATCCTACAGAGGTTGTCGTGGTTCCCCTCGACATGCTACCAATACCCGTCCACCTGTCCTTCATGCGCGGCCACTACTGGGCGGGCATGAAGGCCAACTAGATCGTCCTCATCCACCAATCCGGTAGTCCGTGGCGTTTCGTGGATATCTACACCCAGCGAGAGATCACCCTTACATTGTTGGATACCGCCGCCATTGATACGTCTCCGTCGTATCTACTTTTCCAAACACTTTTGCCCTTGTTTTGGACTCTAACTTGCATGATTTGAATGGAACTAACCCGGACTGACGCTGTTTTCAGCAGAATTGCGATGGTGTTATCTTTGTGCAGAAACAAAAGTTCTCGGAATGACCTGAAACTTCACGGAGATTATTTTTGGAAATAATAAAAAATGCTGGCGAAAGAATCAAGGCCAGGGGGCCCACACCCTGTCCACGAGGGTGGGAGGCGCGCTTGCCCCCCTGGGCGCGCCCCCTGCCTCGTGGGCCCCCTGGTGCTCCACCGACCTCAACTCCAACTCTATATATTCACGTTTGGGGAGAAAAAATCAGAGAGAAGGATTCATCACGTTTTACGATACGGAGCCGCCGGCAAGCCCTAATCTCTCTCGGAGGGCTGATCTGGAGTCCGTTCGGGGCTCCGGAGAGGGGAATCCGTCGCCGTCATCATCATCAACCATCCTCCATCACCAATTTCATGATGCTCACCGCCGTGTGTGAGTAATTCCATCGTAAGCTTGCTGGACGGTGATGGGTTGGATGAGATTTATCATGTAATCGAGTTAGTTTTGTTAGGGTTTGATCCCTAGTATCCACTATGTTCTAAGATTGATGTTGCTATGACTTTGCTATGCTTAATGCTTGTCACTAGGGCCCGAGTGCCATGATTTCAGATATGAACCTATTATGCTTTCATGAATATATGTGAGTTCTTGATCCTATCTTGCAATTCTATAGTCACCTACTATGTGTTATGATCCGGCAACCCCGAAGTGACAATAATCGGGACCACTCCCGGTGATGACCATAGTTTGAGGAGTTCATGTATTCACTATGTGTTAATGCTTTGGTCCGGTACTCTATTAAAAGGAGGCCTTAATATCTGTTAGTTTCCAATAGGACACCGCTGCCACGGGAGGGTAGGACAAAAGATGTCATGCAAGTTCTTTTCCATAAGCACGTATGACTATATTCGGAATACATGCCTACATTACATTGATGAATTGGAGCTAGTTCTGTGTCACCCTATGTTATGACTGTTACATGATGAACCACATCCGGCATAATTCTCCATCACCGATCCAATGCCTACGAGCTTTTCACATATTGTTCTTCGCATAGTTACTTTTCCGTTGCTACTGTTACAATCACTACAATACTGCTACTGTTATCTTTGCCACTGTTATCGTTACTATCATACTACTTTGCTACTAAATACTTTGCTGCAGATACTAAGTTATCCAGGTGTGGTTGAATTGACAACTCGACTGCTAATACTTGAGAATATACTTTGGCTCCCCTTGTGTCGAATCAATAAATTTGGGTTGAATACTCTACCCTCGAAAACTGTTGCGATCCCCTATACTTGTGGGTTATCAGCCATCAAGCCTTGTGGCTCGCCGGACACTCCTGCCTACTAAGCACGAGACACGTCGAGCTTTTGGCTCGACCTCTGTTTGCTGAAGGTTGTAATCTGTGAAGTGCCCACACCATCAGAAGACTAAATGGATTACAAGCTCATTGCCTTGTTCAATGGGATTAGTCTATCTGGAATCAGGTCGCCATACATGGTTATGGCTCATCATCAATCCTGTTGAGCCTCCATTTCTGTCTGATGCTATAGTGCATGATGACATCGTTTACGCGGTCGACGCACAGATTGGCTGCCTATACTGGTGGAATCTATCATCGTGTAATTGTTCTATCTCATCTCATCTTTACCTTGTGAATACTACTGCCTATTGATTGTTACAAATTTAGAATATATAGTGTGTCTATAACCACATCATTGCTATTTGTTCCTCTCATTTCCTAGATTTTTATGACCACGCATGTTATGGTTAGAGTTGATATGAGAACAATTGCCATCTAATGATTGTTAGAATAGATATTATGAGTATAACCTCATGATTGCTATATCTTACTCTCATTTCCAAATTTTTCTAACAACGCATGCTATTGCTTAGAGTTGATCTGAGAACAGTAGTAAGTGCTATGGTAGAATATGAGTAGGCCCTATCATAGTTGTTTTCCTCTCATTGTTACATGATGTTTGAACCATGACATATTGCTATAATATGAAAGCCACTGACTTATTTTTTTAACTTGGGGTATGATTATGACCATGGCATTGCAATTCTCTTTCTATGATATGTGTCACTGTTATAATAATATTAATTCCACACATACTCTGAACATGATTGCATATTTTTGTCCTTTTGGTCTCCAATTTGATTTGTTGCAGCAGACGTAAATGCGTTGACCTTCATGATTCTAGGACCTGGAATCATACCAGTCAATGGGTGGTGGTTTATCGCTCTTTCAGCTGATGGCGGTCATTTGATGCTCATTCGCACGTACCAAATTGACCAAACCATTTCATCAAACCACATGTAGTACAATGCCTGGGGCGTTCATGACTGTGATGGCTATGGCTGCTTCGTCTTTGAGAAAGATCCTAGTTCCGTTGGGCCAGGCATATTCAACTGGAGGCGAGTTTACAGCCTCGGCAACCACTCCATGTTCCTCGGGCTAAATTATCCGATCATCCAACCAACCATCGATCATATCACCAGCGATGATTACTATGCTATGCAACTTCCATTCGCCAGGGGGAACTATCTTTACACATCATACCATGGGTTTCATGAATCACCATATCTAGAGATTCGTCGACACAGCTTGTTGCCAAATAATCTTCAGTGTGTGAAAGGCCTCAAGCTTCCATGTGATGGATGGCTTTTGCAAACCCGACATGCGATGATGTGGTTCATGCCAATAGCAAATATGCACAACTTGATTCGTACTGATATCTAGACTGAGCCATGTATCCTGCTGCTGTAGCATGACCCTCTTTTGTTGGATATTATGTATTGTTGTTAGTTTGAAGCACTCCTTTGGTTTGAAGGATAGATACCTTTTTGGGATCAAGTGCATCCTAACTCACCCGTGTAGGATGTATTGATGTACTGATAATGATGATGGAGATGCTGTGTAGAAGCCATATATATACGGACTATTCTGTTACCCGTAACAGAATAATATTCTGTTACCCGTAACAGAATAATATTCTGTTACCCCCGGCCCTATATAGGCGCGACGCGCCTACACCGTAGAATCCCCCTGAGCTAGCCCGAACCCAACCCACCTTCTTCCGCTGGAAGCAGCCATCGTGGGCGAGCGAGCGACGGCGGCAGCCGGAGCGAGGGAGCCCGCGGCACCGTGACTGGCCGGCGACGGATCCACCGCCGCCATCCCCTTCCTCGATGACGGATCCAATGACGGGGCTGTGATCCCCGCCTCCTGCCTCCCTCCTTCGCCAGGGCTCCTTTGCCGGGGCCGTGATCCCCGCCTCCAGCCTCCCTCCCTCGCCGGGGCTCCTTCGCCGGGGTCGTGATCCCCGCCAGCAGCTGCCTCCCCGGACCTCATCGCCGGACCTCCACCATAAGCAGGAGCGCCTTCATCGCCCCAACCTCCTTGCCCGCATCAATGGCGCCGCCTCCATAGAACATGCCGGTACGCCGCCATCAGAGGAAGAAGAAGTCAGATCCAAGAACATGCCACTGGAGGTGATGTCTGCTTCCCACACTAATTTTCCTCAAAAATTGAATCAGTTCAAAAAATGTTTTCATGTCTGGGTTTGCCTGAAGAAAAATACCACGTTTGTGTCAGTTCATCAGTTCATTAGTCCTGCTATGAAGAAGATTCAGTTTAAAAATTGTACACACTATGCTCTGCCTACATGTTACACTATCAGATTCATCAGTACTACATGTGTGCTGCATCAGTGACACATGTTCCTATGATGCAGAAGTAGATAGTACATTGCAAATGCTTGCATCAGTTCATTACACCCCTGCCACTTGATGCACAATTTGGATGTCGAGGTTAATGTTAGTACCTCTAATATACTAACTTTAGTTCAAGCCAAAAAACATAAACTTATGCATCATTCCAAGTAGCTACTAGGCTTTATATAAGGTTCAACTACCACTTCAAGTTGTATGATGTTATTTCTAATAGTGCATGTCGTGTAGTTGCGTCAGTTCGAACTAGTAAAAGAATGTTCTTGAAAAAAATATACACTTGTTACACAGTAAGTTCAATGATACGTAAACTAGGAGTACTTCCAGTGTACTTGCATAAGTTATAGATGAAAAAAAGAGAAGACATGCATCAGTTATATATATATGCATATCCATACATCTCTGAAGTTCAATGTTCAGTTTGCAAGCAGTGCACCAAATTTTTATGCATCAGTTATAGGGAAAAAGATAAAAAAACTTTCCATAACAGATGAAGTTCAATGTTCAGTTTACAAGCAGTGCTAAAAATCAGTACATCAGTACATTAGTGCTGAACATGTACATTCATCAGTTCGACTGAAACTAAACCAGATACAAAATAGACAACAAAGTTCCAGCGATGCAAGTTCAACTTGTACATTGCCTTCAGTGCATGACATGTTACCCATAGCATGTATACAAGAAAATGCAGAAAAGATTAATCCCAAAACTGTTGAATGTCATTGCAGAAACATGCAAGGCGGCACATGCAGCGAGCGTTTGATGAGCCAAGCAGATATGGGGCACCGCCTGGTTGGGTAACACCAGAAATAGCACCTGGATACTTCAACAATACTTGCAGATTTCAAGGTACACCAGAATCATCAGAAGCACGTACAGGTTCTTCTATGCAGCAAACACCAATATCTTGGAATACAAGCTTTGCCACTGCTGGGTTGCAACAAGGTCATTAATTTCCCCAACAACAAATGTTTTCTTTCCCTAGCGCATGCAGAAAGGCAAGGGCACACAGGCTTCCACCAGTCGCTCCGTCAACATCAATCATCCGTGCTGCAAAAGCGGTAGCAACAGGAAGACCAGACCAAAGAGACAGAAATTTTGGCCACTCTAGTAGGGTGCAAAGTTCAAGATATGGGCCATATAGATAGGAGCAACCTCACAACGAATCTGAGGGAAGACGACCGTACAATGAGAGACGGAGAGCTTCATCAACATTGCTCCCTCCAAGAGATGCATTGTTGCATGTGCCAAGGGTGACACCACCCGGGCCCATACACCAGGGTGAACAGCAATCACTGGAGGCAGCACAGAGCTATACACATGTAAGTATTCATTCAGAAAAAACATACAAGCACAGTCCATACCATGGTACTGTGACCACCCCATCTAACATTTTCATAACTGCATTTTTGTTTGCTCACTGTTGCGTGCAGCCACCTAACATTGAAGCTTATGTTCTGCCAAGGCTAGAGATGCGCTTTGAAACTTTCAAAGAAGCAAAGGACTTCTACAATGTCTATGCAAAGCACGCGGGGTTTGCTGTCAAGGAAGGCTCCAAGGTTGAGACCAGAGTCTACCTTTATTGCACGTGCTATGGAGTCTATGAATCCAAGGTGTCAGAAGCAAATAGACAGCGGAACAAGACGACAACCAGGACTAACTGCGGGGCTAAAATGAGGCTGAAGAGGGAAAAGGATGGAACACTTGTCGTAAAAGAGATAGTCTGGGAACACAACCATAGGCTACAGCTCACCCCCTAATGCTTGTCTTCTTGCACTCCCACAAATTTTTTGATAAAACAATCTTGGAGTACGTCAAGTACCTACAGTTCAAAGGCATTGAACACGCGCAAATCATGAGCATACTGGGCGGCGATGACCCCGGTGGCTACTTCCTCGAAATGAATGCCGAAGACCTGATTAACATGTAAGTACAAACTTGTTCTCCTCCCATAAACCCCCTCCATTTTTTTTCCTCTGTCAGTACAAACATATTATGCAACGCATGACCTGACGCGAGTTCAACATGCATTTTTGAATGACTGTTCACTTTTAATATGCAGCAAAGCAAAGAATTCAAGGATGGATGATGTGGACGATGTCCTAAAGACTGTCAACTTCTTTAGGGAGATGAAAGCTATAAACAGGGAATTCTTCTGTGACATGCAACTTGATGAGTCCGACAGAGTTAAGAACATATTCTGGGCGAATGCAAGCTGCCGAGGGGCATATCAGGACTTTGGTGACTGCGTAATGTTTCACACCACATATAAGACCAACAAGTACCATATGCCACTTGGGGTGCTTGTGGGTACTAACAACCACTTACAGACTACATTCTTTGGTTTCGCCCTGATAAGAGATGACGATGCAGATTCATTCAGATGGTTGTTCAAGACATTTTTAAGGTGCATGAGAGGGAAGGCTCCTACATGCATCCTCACAGGTACAGCCGCCAAAACCACCCCCAACCACCACCCCCCAGAGTAAAATAACACGGTAAACATGTTTTTTTGACAATTTACTGTAGAGCAACAGTCCCACAGTCCTTTTATTCCAGAAATTTTTGCCCAGGCCTGTTCAAATCCGCTCCCACCGGGAGTCGAACCCAGGACCTGGGTTGCTACTAAGGTCACTGCAACCACTAGGCTACATGCCTGTTCGCCACGGTAAAAATGTTGTCAGTTCTATTGGTATATATGCACTACCATCTGCTGACCACTCCACGTCTCTTTTCTCATTACCAGACCAGTGCCCGGCAATGGCTTTGGCGATCCCAGATGCTTTCAAGGACACAGTACACAAGCTGTGCCGCTGGCACATTATGAAGAAGTACAGGGAACACCTCGCATACCTATACAACCTGCACGAAGGCTTTAAGGATGAATTCACATCAATCCCCAACCGGACCCTCATGCCAACTCAGTTTGAGGCTGCCTGAAAATGACTCATGGTTAAGTACAACCTCCATGATGATGCCACGATGGTGGGCATGTGGAACGAGCGTGAGAGATGGATATCAGCCTACTTCAAAGAAATTTTCTGCGCCAAAAGGACATCCCCACAACGAAGTGAGAGCATGAACTATGTGCTCAAGAAGAACTTCGTAAGTGAGAGACAAAACCTACACAGGTTTGTCAGCCAGGTAAACTCCTGCATCAAAACCAGGAGGCAGACAGAGAACCAGGAGACAATGGGTAACTGGGTATAGCTCTATCACATGTCGTAAGACAAACTAACATGCTTACTAAAGTAAAACTTTATTAGTTAGACAAGTTTTTGCTGCGAGAAAACTAATAATTTGGTCATCATTCTTGCATGGGTAGAAGGAACAAAAGACGCTGACCTTCTATGGGTTTGACACCCATATGGCAAAGCTTTACTCACGAGCTGTGTACAGCGAGATCAGAAAACGGCTAAAACCGAGCACACCCTTCACGGCGACAGAGACGGAAGAGCCCACAAAGTACGTCGTGCGCTACAACAACCCGCAAAAACTGTCTGCGTGGTCTCAGCACGCGTTCCAGGTGGTTGTAGACCCCGTGAGAGAAATATATGACTGAGAGTGCAAGCTATGGGACCACACATGTGAGGACTAAAAAAAGATGTTACATATTGTACTACTTATTTTTGCAAAGTTTTTGTTCGAAAGAAATGACAAAAAACATGCACCTCTTCCAAAAAAATACAGGCATTTTCTGCGTGCATGTCCTGTGCATGATGCAGACAATTAGGCTGCCAGCGTTCCAGAGAAATACATCCTCAGGAGATACACCAAACGCCCGAACATCCAGCCAACATTCAACAGAAATGACTTGAGGACAGTAGCGTCAAACAAGGCATCGCAGTACTGCATTGAAAGCTCACTGCTGCAGCTGAACATGAGGGTGCATAGAAAAAGCTTGAGAAGCCAAGAGCAAATGGCGAGGTCACGGGTCGTCATGGACAAACTTAAACAAGAACTCAACGCCATGCATTCTGGTGAAAACGGAGGTCTCACGGACAATGAAGCCATTGAGCAGGATATTGCTACAATCTTATCCGAGATGAACCATCTGGGTGCTATTGACCCATTCGACAACGAAGAAGAGGAGCAACAACAACCAAAGCTTGCCCATGTACAAACTGAAGAGCAGTAAGATGCTCACATGCAAGATCATGAGCTTGATGTTGCTGTAGGCGAACGACATGACAACAGGACATCCTACCAGCAGCAGCAGGAAAGGGTAATTAAACCACCCATATTCTCAAACACAAAGGGGAGGAAGAGTAAGACGCAAGTAGTGAAAGCAACAAAAGCAGCAGCCAAAAAGCCGCCACGCCCCATCAGGCGCGTGGAATTTGGCCCGGACGGTAAACCTCTCGGGATAAGGGCATGCGGATTCTGAAACGTCGTGACCAATCATAATTACCGCACATGCCCACTCCGCACAGATGCCATTGTCAACAAGCAAAAGCTGCAGAAGCAGATTGGAGCCGCCCAGGTTTCTACCAATGGAGACGACACACATAACAGCTACCCTGCCGCAAGTGTGGGGGAACTGACGGACATAATGCCCGCACATGCAAAGTGGGCAAGGAGGTCAGTGGCGCTGAACAGAAACATGGCAAGGTCCAGAGTTCCAAAAAATCAAAAGAAGAGGATGAAGAAGAAGAGTTTGACGAGAATGACGACCAATCAGACGAAGACAATGAAGATGACAGTATTGGGGACGAGGAAACTGAGACTGACGATGAAGCTGCCAAGGCTCAACCAGGAAAGAGCGCCGGCAAGGGACAACATTCGGGGCCAGTTAGGAGGAGCTCAAGACTGAAGAATCCATAGTGGTTATGCTGCTGTGTCAACTGAAAAATAAGCTTGTACTCTCAGTTGCCTCGGTACACAATGAGGAAACATATCAGAAACACTATCGTTCCCAAAACTTATTTAGCTTTGTCATCGACTTCTCGATCAGTACTATAGTTAGATATAATTTGTGATTTGTGCCCGCTGGACAAGTGACACTATTATGTAAACCATTTGATAATCCTTTTGAATGCTGTCACAAATATATTTGAAAAAACTTATCTGGATTTATGTAACACCAACACTACTGTCAACCAGTAACTCAGCAAAAATATGTTAAGGAAAAATTTAAACTCTTATAGTACATCAGTACTGATAATTCTCACTCGTCAGTATAAGGCAGGGTAACCAAACCCACCTGTGAACACCTCAAAAAACATCGTTTCAAAAACAACCTATGTCAAAACAAGCTATGTATGGTTGTGCCAGTCCTAGTTTAGAAAGTCCATCAGTACATAAAAATAATTACCACAAGCAAACAGAAAAAATTGAAAGTGCAAATATAATACATCTGTACTGATGAAAAACTAATTTATCTGTAAAAATACTTTCAAAGATTATGTTGATATAAACAATCCTTTCAAAAAACAATTTTTAAAAAAAATATTAGCATGACACACATAGTCTGACTGGTATTTGGTAAGTTCAATTACACTTCAATCACCAGTCCAAGTACCCACAGTAGAGGAGTACAAACCTCCATCATCACCAAGCCTGACACGTGCAAGTGGGATAAGCATCTGATAAGTACAGCTTGACAAGACAGATCAGTGCGATAGTAAAATGCCATCATCACCGACCCTGAGATGAGCAAATGGGATAAGCAACTGATAAGTACAGCTTGACAAGACTACTCAGTGCGACCAGATTAATACCCTGGCAAAGAAATTGGCTTCGACGATTGCTTCTTCCAGGCCACGGCCCGCGCCTCCCACTGTGCGGTTGCCACAAGGGACTGCAAATAGCGACCCCACGACCACTACACCCACGTCCCCGACGAACCGCCTCCCACACATCCCCGTCCACGCACTGCAAATAACCCATTGTCTTCAATCCCTGCCTCATTCCCAGAACCACCATCGCCGCTTCCATCTCCACTGTAGGCAAACCGGAAACTTCTCTCTCCCTAGACCACAGTCACCGGAGGAGGGCAATGGCGGAGGAACCGTCCGACAAGCTTCATCATGGTGAGACGTCCGACAAGAGCAGCAACCTCGACGTCGTTCACGTTCCCGGCGAGAAGTGTGTGTACACCAAAACCCTCACAGGGGTTGAGCTCCATGGCAAGGAGACGCTGGACATAGTCTGCACCAGCGAACCAGACAAGGCCGACGAGATGATCTCCAGGCTCTGGAGGAAGGCCGGCGGCTTGCATCGTAGGATTATTGTCGGCGTTGGTGTGCAGTACACCAGGGAAGACGAACCTCCCCAGATGCCAGCAGTCCTGCAGTGTGCGTGGAGGAACTTTGCCTGGTGTACCACATCGCAGTGGCCACAAAATGGTGACCCATCCTACTCATTTGCCCTGTTTGGTTCATCTGTTTAATTAGTGTTGTATCCTGAAAATTTCATCAAACTTGTTTCCCAACTAGATGTACTAGTGTGGTTTGTGAAAGTGGATGCACTACTGCATTTTCTCAAGTAGATACACTATAAATGTATTTTTGAACCTGATGCACTGGATTACTATTTGAAAAATCTTGCAGAAGATTAATTTCTGAAGTTGATTTACCAGTGTAGTTTCTGATCTTGATCCGATAGTGTATTTTGTGTACTCGATGTATTAAAAAGATGTTCCTGAACTTGATGTAGTGTAGTAGTTTTGGAATTTGGTCTAATGTTATTTTCATAAGCAAAAAAACTAAGAACTTGGTGAAGCACTGGCATGTCTTGTCCTATTCAACAAAAGTAAACTAAACTAGTACTAAAGCAGGACATACAACATTGACTCAAATTATGTATAATCCAAAAAGAAAAATAACATGATGTACTTGGATTTAATTTCAGAACTTTGTTTACTAGTTTTTGAAGTACATTCATCCATTAATTATGCTATATAAGCATCTACTTCATGGATTCATCGCTTATAAAACAAAAAAATGAAGAATTCAAACATCAAACTAATGCTAATCTTCAAAATGTCTCTCCCCTTGCAGGCCCAAGCGCCTAAACGAGATGCTGAAGCATGAGAAGTTGTTCACATTTGCCGGTTTCAGCATTGAAGGCGACAAAGATAAGTTGAAGATGTCTGGTTTGCAGATCAACCCCAACAAGTACATCGATATTCAGCGCATCTAGAGAGTTCCGTACACCGGAAAAGAGTACGACTCCTTGACTGATGTTGCAGCGAGCGTCATCCACCCATTCTACAAAGGCATGAAGAAGAACATCGACACGCAAGAAGACCACAAACTGTGGGGGATCAGCCCGCTGCCAGACAACCTCATCGAGTAGGCAGGAGTAGATGCGTACGCCACGTACAAGTCATGGAACATGATCGACAACATCACAAATGGTTGGGAAATTTCAAAAGCGCGGGAGACTGACCCCCACTACGACTGCCCCTTTTAGGTATGAAGATACATCAAAGCCTGCCTTCGTTTTGCTTCCGCTTGTGCTTGCCTTTTATCTTGTTGTTTCAAAATCATAGTTTGCTCTTATTGGGTTGAACCTGTATGATTATGCCATGCTTATCATGGCTGAACAAGTTTACTTAGGTCATCAAGTACATTGTTTTGCTCATCTCATTATATAAGTTTGGTAGCTTCGTATTTTGTTAATCCATCATTTCGGATTCAAAGTAGCTTCTGAATGGAACTTTGTGCCTGCTCTTCAGTACTAGTTATGACGCAAGTAATCACACAACGATGTTCCATGTGTAGTTTCGATTCAGTATTGTATAGAAAACATAACGTTGAAAACAATCAGTACAATTTGAGTTCTTAACAATGCTTCAAAAGTAGAAGCAGAAATTCTTATTACTTCATGTATTGTTCTCATTCATATGTAGCTGCTAGAAAATTAACAAGTACTACAACAGAAAAAGTTAAGAAGCATCAGCACACACTTAGTTGGTCACTTGCAGACTAAGAATGAAAGTACTAGTACACTTGATCGGACAGTACATACTTACTACAATAAAAAGTACAAAGAAGCATCAGTTCGTAATCCCACAAATAAATGTCAGACTAAGAACATAAGTGCTACTATGAATGGACTATCAGTACAACTTAGACTACACGCAAGTACCATAGTGCTGAAAATGATACCAGAAGACCCTTGAGAATAATCACAAAAATAAACACAAAAAGAAGGCAAAAAACTCAAATGAAAAATAACACTTCCAAAAAACTCACAAGAACTAGAACAAAACGTATCAGTCCAAGTTACAGGTGGAGTCAAGAACTAGATTCAAACAAAAAAGAGAAAAAATTGACCGCCCAAGGACAGGCAGGCCCTGACGCTGGTAGATACTTGAACTCGAGCCCACGGCGGAATCGTCGGCGAATCCCTAGTAATCCGCACAACGTAGGGCCAGCCGACCAGGGCCCATAGGTCATGAGAGAGGGAGAGCGCCGTGTATAAGCGCTCAGGTAAGTATTCAGAGGAGTTCGACCAGTAGGACTCAGCCGCGCTTATAAACAGGTCGAGAGCCACCTCCCTTAGCGAGGTGGGACTAAACCCAGAGCACACGCACATCCAGCAGTCCCCAAATCGCCCGCGCGGGCCATTTTGGCCGGAAAACGGCCCAATAGCCTCCATCGTCTACAAACACCCCACCAATAAGGCCAGTTAAACAAAGCAGAGTGCGGGGCAAAGAAATATAAACTGCAAAAAAATGTTGGAAAACTGAAAATATAAAAGTTCAAATACTAGTTCGCAGGCAATAATTTTAAATACAAAAAGCAAAATAAAAATAATTTTAGCTCTGCACCACGGATGATAAAAAAAGGAAAAAATATGATACAAAAACAACAGAACTCTAAAAAGCAGAGAACTTAATAGCCTATCTGTTAAATGTACATAATTTAAAACACCGAATTAAAATATTACTTTCAAGTTCAACTACTAAAATGCAAGAAGTTCAAATAGATAATGTTTGTCAATTCTGCTAAATTTCTGATTTATATAAAATGTGACAAGTTCAACTACTAAAATGCAAGAAGTTCAAATAGATTTTGTTTGTCAATTCTGCTCAATTTCTTATTTATATAAAATCTGAAAAGTTCAACTACTAAAATGCAAGAAGTTCAAATAGATTTGTTTGTCAATTCTGCTAAATTTCTTATTTATATAAAATCTTTCCACACCTCAACCAACGATTTCGTCGTAAATAAAAAATTTAGTTCAAACATATATATGACATCAGTACTAAAAAAGCAGGAACAGTCAGGCCACTCACACCACTGTGACACCAAATTTCAAAACCGTACGCTATATGAAATTACAATTCTGTTCACACAGCACTAAACCATAAGTGCACTAAAAAGCACTACAAAAAAATACACTTCCGTGATGATACGTGTTTGCCACAGTAGGTCACGTTTTCTGTCATGCATGTACATCCATGACAATTTTATGACAGAATCAAGATAGTCATACCTGTGCTGTCGTAGAAGTGTTCCCTGACATTACCAAAATTATCATCACGGAAGTGTCCACTTCCATGACGATAAATCGCGCGTCACAGAAGTGCTTTCGTCAAGGGTGACCGACACGTGGCATCCACCGTAACGGAACGCCGTTAAGCTATCGGGTCCGGTTTTGGATCCGATAACCCGTTAACAGCCCCAACCAATGGGGATTTTCCACGTGTAAAATCATCATTGGCTGGAGGAAACTCATTGGACCCAAAGCGCCTATGATACGTTGACACATGGCACGGCCCAACAGAGGCCCATTCCTGTGAAAAGGCCAGCCTGTTTGACTTGGTCAAAAGGTGGTGTGCCGGCCCACGACAAGCCTATTAACGGCATGTTCGCATATAGCCCATTTACAGCCCGCTAACCCAGGGCCCATTTATGGCCTATCCGAATTATGCCCAGTAGCGTCATCTGGGCCGTCCAGTATAATTCCAGCCCGTTTTAACTTCCGGCCCATGTATGGCCCATGACGTATTTCGGCCCATATGAGTCCCTTTGTAACTCTTGGCCCATTAATGGCCCGTGGTGAAACTGGACCGTAATGAACAGTGTATCGCTTTATACCCATTAGCGGCCCATTATTCCATTGGGTCGTTTCCAGCCCGTGTTACCTTTCGGCCTTCCGAGGGCCCATTTATTCTTGGGCTCATTTCCAGCATTCGGTTACATATGGCCTGTTACTGGCCTTTTCTGCTTGTGGGCCAAATTCAGCCCGTGGATACAGTTGGCCCGTTTATGGCCCGTTAATCTGTTGGGCCATTTTCATAGCATCATCAAATACGGCCTATTAACGGCCCTTATGGTCAGCCCATAAAACATACGATTTCCACTCTAGCCCGTTTACGGCCCCTTATACAGCCCGTACAAGGCCCATAGATGAGACGGCCTGTAGAAGGCCCATGGATCCTACGGGACGTAGAAGGCCCATTGACCCGATGCCCATAGAAGGCCCATGGATCCGACAGCCGATAGAAGGCCCATGGATCTGACAGCCCATAGAAGGCCCACGGATCCGACGGCCATAGAAGGCCATGGATCGTCCGTCCCGTAGATGGCCCATGGATCGTACGGCCTGTGGAGGGCCATGGTCACTACAACGTTTGGGCGAGTTGGCCCCCATTTGAACGGTATAGCATATTCAAAGAATTATCCTACTCTATACTATCACCTCTAAAAAACATACACCATACAATAAAGAGACTAAGGCATAGAAACGTAGAATAATCCTACACTATACAATAAAGAAATTACAGCCGATTATATCCACTGGGCATTATGGTTCGGCACCAGTGATAATAAAGCATACACAAACAGCAAATTACATACACTGGGCAAATACAACTCATACATCATGGATGTGCATCAACATAACTTACCATTTGAACTATAATCTCTTCAGAAAATAGGATTGGCCAGATTTAGATAGCGCAAATTTCAGTCTGCAAAATCTCCAATTCCTTCGTTATTACCTTATTGTCTTGTTTCATTTTTTTGACTCCTGCATCTAATACCTGCATGTCCAGTCTCAACTTGTTGATTGTACGTTCAGAATCATGTACACGTTGTCTTGCCACCTCTAGTTGATGCTCGAGAACATCAGCACATTCCAATTCCAATCCATAATCATTCGGTAACGGCCATGCCGCACTGCTCACAGATCTTTGTGTTGATGCCACTTCATCCTGAAATGTTTCTATAAGTACACCTGACTAGGGCAAAAATATAGTTACAACAGTGAAGCGAGCAAGACAGACTATTTTGTACATCGCAAAACAGGACTAACAATAATGTTACACGTCATGAAGCATAAGGAGGTGATATTTTAAAAAATATAAAAAAGGTAGTTTGTGCAGCCTGCATATAGAAATCTCTCTCAGCTCACCAGAGGAGCATGATGTTGGGGCCCAATCCAAAACACAGACAAGTTACAAATCTAGACAACACGTTGCGTAGAAGTAAGCAAGCAGTTGGCCATTCTGTAGCTCAATTATAGTCTTAGGGAGCATAATGAACAGCAAAGGGTTTCATACAAACATACTACATCAAGCAAAACTATGCAATCATTAGCCTAGTATAAACTAGATTGTTAGCCTCATGTAATAATAGTTGGTTAATTGACTTCAAAGCTTCAGGCACACTTCGGCAGAGTAATTAAATGGTAAGGCCTTTAATTATGTCAACTAATAGTTATACAAGTACCCAACATCAGGCATCATTCTTTGGGCATCTCATTAACTGAGGACAAATAAAGCAATTGAAAAGAGCAAATTAACTATGCCTGGAACAAACAAGGAATTGAACTATTGAGTTGGATACAGTGACTTACCTTAACAGGTTGAAGAGGCTCAGCGCAGCTCCTACTTCTCTTGCAAGGCTCCTTCCTAACATCTTGTACTTGGAAATCCTCAATCTTATCTTCATTGCACCCCCTCTGCAAGGTGACACAAACTAGTTACTCGTCTCCTTGGAAGATAAATATGCATACTTTCCAGTCTGTGAACACAAAAGGATGAGATTATAACAAAACAACACCACATAATCAAACATGCCGCATCTCTTGCACTTGCACACAATGAAATGAGCATTTACTATGTCTGCACCATGTAAAAAATTGGCATACCTTCGAACTGGATCTCCAGGTACTCTTAGGGAGCCTACTTTAGTGTACAGCCAAACCTTTATGTCACCTATGAGTTAGAAAAGGCCCCACTACAACAGCCCTTAGTGTTTAAATCGTTTACAAGCTCTGTTAGAGTGTTAGGTCAAGAACAACAAGTAATCAAAGCAAACAGTCCTAGTATGGCTGGCTGATGCAAACAAGCAATTGAACAAATGTGTGAGCAAATCTTACATATCAAGAAAAGAAGCAAAGAAGGAGGCTTAATGACCATCAGTTGACTGACCAGATTGAAGGGGCATTTAAACATCATGTGCAATGTATGAACTAACATAAACATTGCATATTCCAGATTCGACAATGGAATGCACATGTATTAGGTTATGCCATGTATGATGATGCCTAAATGTACACTATAGCAGGCAGGAGTGATTCATCATTGCACGCACAATTGAATTGCAGGTTAAGGGCGAGTTCTATTCCGCCTTTTCAGGGCTTATTGTCAAAATAAGCCATAAAAGATGTAAAGAAGTCATTTTTGAGTTATGGGCTTGGGCTTAACTAATTTCGCTTTGGATGGGGGTGTTTCGGGTAGAACTTCACTAAAAATTGAAGGGAAGGGGAATAGTGAAATGACTCTGTTGCCTGCCTATTTTACACTCAAAATGCAACTGTTGACGCCCGCGTCACACCTCACCCTCAAGTAAAAACAAACACTCAAGCGTTCATTGCCCTGCCTGCTTGCATCTCCTCTCCCCTTTCCCTCTACCTCGATCCCCTGCCTGCAGCACTAGGGTTCCTCCAGCAAGCCGTCGCCACTGGTCCCATCTGGCCTGGTCCTCGATGATGCTCTGTCCAGCTAGGCTACATGGCCGACGAGTAGGGGCAAATCTCCCTGGCTGCTCCTCCCTCTGGGGCCACCCCTCATTCTCATGGTCTCTAGCAGCTGCTCCACTGTGGTTCGTCCAACGCACTACTTCGGCAGGCGCTGCACAACTATGGCTGATGCCACACTATGGCAGAAGGCACCTTATTCCCCCTTCCCACCTCCCAGGCCGTGGCCTTGAGGTGCTGTTGAAGGATGAGCTCATCCAACAAGGTGAGGATCTACTTTGATTTTTTGCCAAATTTTCATTCTAATCCACTATACGATGAATTGCTATGAGCTGCTTCTGCTGCTGCTATATGATGCATTTCTATGAGCTGCTCCTCCTGCTGCTATATGATGAATTGCTATGAGCTGCTGCTATATGATGAATTGCTATGAGCTGCTGCTGCTATATGATGAATTGCCATGAGCTGCTGCTGCTATATAATGAGTTGCTATAAGCTGCTCCTTCTGCTACTGTATGATGAATTGCTATGAGCTGCTCCTGCTGATGCTATATGATGAATTGCTATGAGCTGCTCCTGCTACTGATATATGATGAATTGCTATGAGCTGCTCCTGCTGCTGCTATATGATGAATTGCTATGAGCTGCTCCTGCTGCTGCTATATGATGAATTGCTATGAGCTGCTGCTGGTATATGATGTATTGCACACAGCTGCTACTGCTGCTGTATGATGAGTTGCTATGAGCTGCTACTGCTATATGATGCTTCAGGTGGTGCTGCTATATGATAATAACCATCCACTTGGACCATCGAATTTCAATAAATAATTGTTCTTCATTTAAATGTGGGTCATGTGCTTT